>NC_082601.1:40725579-41975579 GCF_030936135.1 Gavia stellata
TTTATTGTTCTCTTAATAACAGGCAGCATCAAGGTACTAATGTTCTTAATCATTAAGTGGTCTTTTGTGAAGCTGTAATCAGAGGAACTGTAACACAACTCATCTACGTTGGCTAAAATGATCATTCCTCAAATATGAGTGAGCCAACAAGCAGTGGTTAACCAGCTTTGGTTTAGACTTTACAGAAGATGGAAGATGACTGTTTATTTAATCCTATGCTAGCTGTGTATATCTTCATATGCCACTCATTTTTATCTCCTCATTAATAGGATAAAATCCATCCCAGTTGTCTTTGGATATGCACATGGTACTAAAACAATGTTTCTTAGGATAAAGAAGCTTCCACAAGGATTTACATTACTTAAAGTGAGGAAGGATATGAACTTGTCTGCCTGCTGTGCTAGTGCTTTGGTTAATAAGATACTTCATGAACACAATGACCAGTAAAGTTTGCTCAGGAAAACATCAAGTGTTTATACAGCGCTGCTTGTCTTTGATCCTCAGAGTAACTGTTGACCTTGACAGGACAAGGACACTGAATTAGCAACTAAAGTTTGCTGGAAGTGTGTCAGCCACTTCTTTCAGACACCAGAAAAAGCCAAATAAAGTATTTTTGATGAATGAATGATGATGAATGTGGCACTCACCGGTCTCCAGCGCAAGATGTACTTGGTGATGTGAGATCGTTCAGGAGCATTCCACTGGATGGGGTGTGAGTTTGGCTGATTTGTACTCTCTGTGATGATCACCTGAACAGGCCCAGTTGACCCTGAAAAAAAGAATTGCCATTTTTAACACACTGGGGATGCTTTTCTTCTGCCTTTTTTGTGGAGTCATCAAAAAGCAAGAAAGTTGGGTGGCTCACATACTATTTCTATGCATAGGAAATAAGTTATATTGTCTTTCTACCCTTAATACTTCATCACTACTTGGAAAAGGCATGAATTAGAATATATTCTGTGGGAGAGTTAACATGTGCTGTTTGGGTTAATTTCCTGCGAGTTATCAATGAAACATAAAACCAGAGTGGTTTAGTATAGAAAAAGTCTGCAAAGCAAAGCCATATTGTTCAAAGAGAGGGAGCTTCTCAGCAACTAACTGCTGTCATCAATTAATATCTTCCATACTGGGAGCAGGGAAAGAGATAAGAAATGTCTGCCCAATCCAGGTCTGATCTTGTGGCATGGTGAGGGCAAATTCCTGATCTGACATTGAATACACTCTGCAAAGAGACACTGATCTTTTACTACTATACTAAATTTCTTCATCTGTTGATTTGAAACACTGAATTTTCATGACTCTGTGGAGCACTCCACAGGCAGCGAGGCATGTCTTCTGCACACAAACCACACCAGAAGGGTTGGTGGAATTCTTGAGACAAATCAGGCCCATAAACTCATGAAAATACAAGTTCAGCAGTGCTCCAAAGCTTAAGACTACCGATTGCATTTAGCTAAATCGGGCTCAGGCATATTTTCTCCACAAAACTCTCTAATAGAGAAGGAAAGGTTTTATGATCCCATGGTTCTCTTTTCAGTCCCTCCCAGCCCTGCTGGGGAGGTTTCACTGAACACTCAGCAGCACTGTCCTCGCGTTAGTTCTCATAAAATCCTGGCAAAGACCACCCTGGAATCTGCAGGAAAGTGTCTTGTTTTAGCCATTAAATACTTTCACCCTCCCTCCACTCCTAACATTTCTAATTATAATTTATTTGGACAACTGTGACATATATACCTGCTCCATATTTAACATGGCTTACAGGCAAACAAACCTGTGCCCGCACAAAGAAAATTTCAAAGCTCACCTAACCCCAAACCTACATTCAGAAACATTAGTTTTGGTTTATTTGCACATTTTCAGTCACTCTTGTGTCTAAAGAAGCCCAAAGCCCTGGTGTCCAGTCTGGAGGCATGCATATTTCACATAGCTTGGGGAGACGTTTGTTTAAGCAGTCTGACAGGAGTCAATGAAGCTCAGCGACCCTCAATAAGAAACACAGGGGAAAAAAAGTCCAGAGAAGGCCTGCTTCCTATTCTTGCCCTCCTTAGTTCACTGCCCCAAGAAAGGTAGTCCCTAGTTCCATCTGCCAAGTGTCCTATTCCCTTGTCTCTGGCTCCCTAGCTGTATGGCCATGGATAGAAATGCAGTCAGTTGATTGACAACACTGCTGGGTATAGGTCAGGTTCAATAGGGTGCTGTCGCAAAGACCTTCTATACGATGTGCGTGAAGCAAGTCACAGAGAAGAGGTACCTTATTTACGTGAAGCATTTAGTTGCAACGGACTTCAAAGGGACTAGTCCCCTTCTACAACAGGGTCACCTATATTAAGACCTTC
This sequence comes from Gavia stellata, assembly GCF_030936135.1. Classification (NCBI taxonomy): domain Eukaryota; kingdom Metazoa; phylum Chordata; class Aves; order Gaviiformes; family Gaviidae; genus Gavia; species Gavia stellata. Next base: position 40,727,916 of record NC_082601.1, read on the forward strand.
TTTCTGAATGAGCCTCACATTCCCTTTCTTACCTTGCAGGGCACTTAGGGGATAAATACATTGCAGCTAGTGAATGGACAGACTCTTAACCTATCTTGATATAAAAGCAGAGAATCAACTCAGCATTGAAGCTGCTACATCCAATCCTTACGCAGTTCCTCCACATTTATGCTCAGAGATGAGTTGGGGAACCAATGACATGAGCATAGTTTTCTCCTCCCAACAGGGAAGCCAAAACACAGCCTTACTATTTCATCTTATTCAGATTAAGACAGTGGCAGTTGCAACTTCAAACAGGAAAGTAGAGATGTTCCCCTTATCATGTTCTGTTCAGGGGACTGAAACAGAACAAGCCAACAAACAGGCATTGCCTGTCCCTATAAAGAGTTCCTGGAACTGACTGGGCAAACAAAAGTTCAAATATTTAATTTCTTCTGGGCACTGATCAGGAAAAATGTTTCATTCTGTGGTGGATTTTGCTTCTGTAGTGAGTGGAAAAGGAAAGACTACACACGTAAGAATTCAAAGCAGTAGAAACTGAAGGTTGCAGGTGTGATATTGCTAAATACCAAGAGACAATGTAAACCCAAGTTGTTCTGTGAACTGATAAGCCATTCTCTGAACTAACCCTGGCCTCAGGAATAGCTGTTAACAGCCTGGCCCCCTCTTTATAATCATGACACCTGTTTGCATCTGCCAAGGGCGGGGGGGGAAATGGTTCTGTTTAAAAAAGAAACCAAAAGGAGTAATGTACAGAAATCTGAACAGGTGAGGGGGGTGGCAAGATTGCTTTCTTCATGTCTTACTCAGCAGATGAGTTAGTTATCTGTTGGGTTTCTTACCAGGATAGGTCTGCAGAGGCTGGCAATGCCATTCTCCAATACCACGACCATAGCAATAGCACTGGTATCTGACACCATGGACGTACTTCTCCCATGAATCTCCGATTTGATAAAAGGTACGGGTTTCTGAATCCTGGCACTGATCTAAAGGCACAAAAGAGACAGTTAACAACTGCGTGTTACTGAAACTACAGTGAAAAATCTATGCCGAACTCAGAAGAGTAAGGCACAAGAGACTTTTACACAAAGAAATGTAACACCAATGTTTATTTGCAAATACAGTTTTCATAGTTTCAAGAGAAAATGGCAACAGAACTGAATCTCACATCAAAGTTCTTGATATATCACTGCATGTGTTAAGTTAGATACTAGGGGGCTAATTCAGCTGTGATGCATTTCTTAAGACACTGTTAAGTACAGACCATCCACCTGGCAAGCTTCCCAGGGAAGTCAATGGGGTGTTCCTTCAAGGAAGGATTCATTTTGAACTATCTATTGTAGAGCCCAATTCTGCTCCACTCAACTAAGTTCATCTCTCATCCAAAGCTAACCCATGCTACTCTCAAGGAAATCAATAGCAAAATTCCTACTGGCTTCAGCAGAATTCAGTTCTACTTTGTAAGTCAAGTGACCCATTAATTTTCAACAGAGTCTTTCCAGATTTACCATTGTATAAACCAAAGGAGGACAGATCAAATCCTGATATCAGCTTAGCTACTGTAAATACAACACAACAGTGCTTCAGTACACTTTCTGGTCTGACCTATGCCCGTGTTACTGGCTCAATGGAAATTTTCAGTGAGAACTAGCATTATGCTTGCTCGGACAAACAGGAGCCTTGTTTAGAAAGAGCCAACAAAATTAAACCAATTGCACCTTTACAGATAGCTGAAATCATCCCCTCTCCCCTTCTTTCAAAGCAGTAATTTTCAGGAGCTTTACAATCCAAGTTCCTCCAGTAAACCTGTACAGATATTACTGTAAATAAAGCAGAGCTTAACCACTAGTACGTTCTAATAGATTTTCTTGGCAATGGTTTGAAATTCTCTTGGATTTAGTAATTGCAAACCAAACAGCCAGGTCTTATCTTCCAATCAAGGTTCACTAGGGAACGGGGGGAGGCAGAAGAGATGAAATCTCCTCATTCCTGCAGAGAACCATGGTGGTTTTAGCTAACCTCCAGAGTGCTATCAACATGTGTTCTTATCCTGAGCTTTCTCTCTTTCCCAGAACAAAGGGCAGCCAAAAAAATCAATTTAGTCCAGGGTAAGTTAATATACACTGGTGCTCCTTTCTCAGTTCAGTGAGGAGACCTAAAGATTTTAGGATAAAGAAAAGAAAGAAAACTGATCCTACCATCCTAGCTGCATATTATCAGTGTTCAGTCCAAGAGCCCTGCGTGTTAGGCTGACAGCTCAGGTACCAGAATTCAGCCAAAACACCCCCGCCTGGAGCTAATATGCCCTGTTACCACAGTCTGCTACATTTTAAAAGGTATGTTGCCACAATCCATTACTACTGCATCATCAACAACTTCTTCCGTGGCATGTCCAATAACCCAAGCTTATCTCCTTAAAACTAGGAATCCCCTTTCATTTACCCTCCAGCAAATCCAGTGTTACTTCTACTTTTGCAGTCGTACAATTCCGGGTAGAAAGTGGGCAAAGACTGGGTCCAAATTCACACACCAGTTTCACCATACCAGTTCCTACACAGCTACAGGGTGCGTTTGGCAAGCGGGAACAGCTGGTGACTTACCAACAGGATCGCATTTCCACCTCCCTCGGCCCTGGCCAAAGCATGTGCAGTTCAGCATGTGCCCTTCATCATGACGCTTGTGGAAGGTCTGGTTCACATCATAGGTGATACCGTCCACAATGCACTGGTCTGTTTGAGAAAGAGCAGACACAGTTTGTCAGCAATAGCTCTAAGCGTTAAGACAAAATCCTTCTGCTTGGCACATTGTTCACTCCTCTTGATCAGCTTACAGAGACTGACCACGACAAGCTCCATTCATGCAAAAGGGAGCCCTCCTGATATCTGTGATCATCACAGATTAGTGCTGCATACGTACCGCTGCTCCCGAGTTCATTTATCAGCAGTGTGTAAATAAGTAACACTTGCGGAAAAGAGGTCTGTAGGATGCAGTCCAAAGTACTATGCCTTACTCAAACTACAGAGCTGCCTGGTTCTTCCTTGCCACATATTCCACATGTGAAAGAAAATCTAATATAGCACACTAACTCTCTCACTGCCTCCTCTTAGGAAGATCTAGACTGGAATACCTCGATGAGTACTGTCTGAAATTAGAACTACAGAAGTAAAAAAGGGCTAATCCAAATTCATAAAGATACCATGAAGAGGTGCAAACATCCTCATGACGTTATTCTGCCGGGTATCTCTGCTACGCTTTCTAGTAATCTGAAGAGAGGAGCAAATCTATTACACATCCAAGATGCTACTGGTACCTATCAATCTAGTATTCCCTCAAAACACAGTAACCAGATCCCATGCTTAAGTACAATGGTATCAGTCTACTAGGTTCAATGGCGATGTGTCAATCTGACCTGGCCCAGAATTCCTAACGCCAGTCTAATCACAGCAAGGAGCAGAAAGACAAAACAAAGAAGAAAACCACCCCAGAAGCATGTTGTTTTGTTAACTGGGACTCAAGAGACCCAAGTTCAGTTCTGGAGTCAATCGCAGACCATCTGTCCTTGGGGAAGTGACTCAGTTAATCCCAGGCCTTCATTCCCCATCATGCTTTCCCACACCACAGGCATGGCATCAGGATAAACCAAGCAGTGCTCAGACCCTCCTACGGGCGCTAAGGACCTTCTCTGACTATGTTTAAACAGCTCTACTTAGATAACCTTTGCCTTTTGAAAAAGCAAAGTATCTCTAGCCCCCCTCATCAAGAAACACCACTTCAACTCCAGAATGAAACTGCACAGAACTAACTGTGTATGTGGAAAAGGGAGTTTCACAGACCAGAACTTTTAGCAGTGCATTTCTCACTGTTCTGAAGTAAACGCATAAAAAAACCCCCCTCCCAAAGCCCTTGAGTGAGCCTTTCCCTATAAATTATATCCCATTTCAGCAGTGGTGTTAAGAGTCCTTTCTTGGCTGCTTGACAGCAACCCCCTTGCCTTTTCCAGACATGAAGCCAATGCTGTGAGCTAGCTGTAGGATGATCGAATGTCTGTGCTTTTAAGTCTTCTTTTTTTGGTATTGCTTAAGCACTTCTCCACTTGGACCACTCATATAAATAAGTAAATAAATAAGAGTAATCTCAGTGCTGTCCTGCCAACTTTTCATATAGATTAGCCAGCAAAGGGCTAATCCAGCACAGAGGAATTGAAAATTTCACCGCAGAACAATAAAACAGGACAGCTTTGCATTCAAACCTCAACTAGTCTGGAGTTATGTCTGTTCTTGAGAGGGGGAGGTGCCTCTTCTGAGCTCATTGTAAAGTCACAGTGGCACTGATCCTAAATGTAGACAAAAGAAGGTAGGGATACCTCCTGATTAAGCTCATCAAGTTTTGCCCCGCTTGCTAGCCTGAAATAGTACTTTTCCAGCATGTAAACAAGACAGGAACTTCACATAGTCCCTCTGATTCCTTTTCTACTCCAAAGAAAAGCTTGATAATACACAGTTCTTGAACCTGGGCTTGAACTCACAATGATGGAAAAGAAAACCAATTTCTCTCACCCCCCAAACACTTAGACTAAAGTAATGGTATCAACATGAAGATCAATACCTCTGAGCTGGGAATAGGCAATGCAAGTCCATTCTCCACGGCCATTTCCTACACAAGTACATCTCATCATATGGCCCATGTCATGTTGTTTATCCCACTGGTCCCCAACACGGTACATGACACCATCGTTGGTTGTGCAGATTTCTTCATGGGCTGGATGAGAAGAAAGCAAGAGGATACTTTATGGGGCCGGAATTAACAAGACCTTGAGGGCTTAGACCATTTGCAGTGCCCCTTCATACTGTGTAGTGGTTTCTGCATCTGCAGCTTTAGGTACCCACTCAATTTTGAATAGCATTTTTGCTGGGTGATGACATTCTCTAAGTGTAGATCCCTTGTATGAGTTCATTCACTTTAATTTTCACTTGAAAGCTACTAGAAATAGCTTCTGCACAATGTCCAAGGAGTGCTGTGTGAAAGAATCAGTTCTTGTTACATACATACCTTTATATGAACATAACCATTTGAAGACCCGCATGTTCCACAAGCTGTTTAAGGGCTCAGATGCTACATTGTCATTAGTTACAAAAGGCCTTTCGTTTAAGAATTGCTAGTCACGCTCCCTCCCACGTGTCCCCTCCTGACATCATGGAGATGCATAGGTTGTAGGAATGGACCACAATATTGATTTTGACATTACTGCCATTTTCAGGGTAACACACTGATATTACAAGTACAAACTTATTCCTAACTACAAATCAGGCAAGAGGAAGTGATGAGCCATGAGGGAGAAGCTTTGGCAGATGCAAGATAAAAACCTCACTTGCTATAAAGCACCACAGTCCAATGCTCTCTAATGGATCTACACCAGTGTGCACCATCTGAGAAGTGTGCCTACCACTGACTTGTAGCAAAGGATTAACGAAAATTGCCTTCTCTTGGCATTGCCTAAGTCTCTGCTAGAGGTGATCAGTGGGGAAAAAAGGACAAAACAAAACTTCAGAAATGCCTTAAAGGCTTTTGGGCTGGGATGCAGCTCATTGGAATTCATCAATAACTGACTAACGAGAGACCGCTCCTTACTTTCCAGCTCAAAGAACCACTTCTAGGTATTCCATAATCCCCTTATGGTTCCCAGCCTTACCAGCCATAGGGCAGAAACCAAATTTCTGGTCAGCGTCATAGTTCTCAGTGGTTCCACACCACTTCATGTTGTCTCTCCGTCCCTCAGATGTACAGTCAGTGTAGTTGCGGTTGTTGTACAGGAAGGGGAAGTGGCACAGAGCACCATTGGAATTGCCACCACGTGTCTGGACCAAAACTGTACAAAAGTGAAAAGAAAAGAGATGCAAATCAAGCTTGCACTCTCCCTTAGCATGCAGGGAAGAGCTTGAAAAACAAACCACAAGCACTACTTTTTCCCATGTGTACCCTGTATATTATCCATGGGCCTCTTTTTTTGGCTTTAATTATTTCAGATCTGGAAACATAAGCCTTGCACAAGGTCAATTCAGTTCAAACTTTGGAAGGAGTTGTGGAGCCAGCCATGGAAATTCCTGAGGAATAGGAAAAAACAAAGCTTACTGTGTTTGGGAAGTGGCTTCGCAGACCCTTTGTACCAAAGCCCAAGGAATCAAATAAACCCACAGTTCTCAGCATACCTGTATTATCTCACTAAGGCTATTACCCAATTGTGCCCTTTGGCTTAAAGTAAAGCCCTAGCCCTCAGGAAAGGGTTACAATACAGTTATGTACAACAGGACAAGTCAAAACCTCCCTGCAGTTTGGAAGCTTCATGTTTTGCAAGCAGCAGTGGAAAGAGGGCTGTAATCTACCTGAACTACTCACCTCTTGAGCAACTCTGCTTTACAAATAATGGAGAACAAGGAGGCATTTGTTGAGGTTTTTCTATATTGGTAATTCTCATTCCCCACAGTATATCACAAGAAGCCTCACTACAACAAGAATATGTGTGTGGACAGGGACAGTGGGGTTTTTTTGGTTTGGGTTGGTTTTTTTAAAAAAAAGAAAGAACATCGTATGTACTGCAGAGAAAGGCTTGACTTTTGTCAGAAAAAACAATTGAAGTAGAACAGAGTAAAAAAAAATAAAATATGCAGAGTAAGAAGAAGTATTTTCATGTGGGACTGTGAAAAATTCTCTCCAAGGTCAGGTCCCAGAGAAGCTGCCTGGATACTGTTCCATGGGCATCTGATGGACTTTCCAGGAAGTGCAACCACAGGTAGATCTGTGCTGTGAAGAGAACACTGACTATCCACAGACAAGAGGGAATGCTGCCGCATTAGTCATGCACCAGCTCTTGATCAGTCATCACAAATCACATTAAGATTACTGCTATATATGGCAACCTGGCTAGATAGTCAGGACTGAGGGAGTGACAGAGAACTGCACAAAATGTACTCCATGGATACCTTCCTCTTCGCAGCCTAATATGGGCATTGCTCTAGCAATTCAGCCAAGCAAAGGCAAAGTCTCAGTATCCTTTGGGCCAAAGCTGTATGCTGACGAGGTACTCCTGATCTAAGGTCAGCTCAGAGGAGAGAGAACAGGACTCACAGGCTACACCTGCATCACCCTGAGCACCCTCCAAAGAGGCCAAGATCACAAAAGTGCCCTCACTCCATGCAGCCCTCCACTGACAGGACTGCTTTGCTGTTGAGGCATGCTGAGAGTCCGTCTAGACTACCGGAATTGTTCAGGCAGCCTGTCCCTATTTTCTCTGCTCCTTCCTCCATCTGTGCATGAGGGTCATGTGCATGTGAAGATCATCTGAGAAGAACTTACCATTCTGCTCAGTACAGAAGGAGTATCTCTTGTCCTGCTCAAAGTTGGAAGTGGTGCTGCACCAGAGGTGCCCATCTGTGCGGCCTTCAGTGGTGCAGGAATAGAAAGTCCTCCCGTCGTAGGTGAAAGGCAGAACGCAAGCTTCTCCATCAGAATTGCCACCATATGTTTGGGTCACAGCTTTGAAACAAGCAAATCACAGCATTAAACTCTGGCTTAAAGCAATCCCCAAATCTTAGGGCTCTAAAACAGCAATAGAGCCTCTGGGCCAAGTCGCTGGCTGATGTGAACCCACACTGACTGCCATGGACCTGGGCCAATACACACCAACAGACGACTTAGCCCTGCAGCTGGGTCATTCTTTTACATTCTTTTCCAAACATATATTATTGCAGCTCGGTTTGAATAAAGTTATTAATGCTGTTCCCCAAGGGCTCTGTTTTCCCTCAGCAGGTTATATATAACTCACTGGGAAATGTTTCTGCCCTACAGAACCAGCCTTCAAATAACCAAACCAACTATTTCTTCACCCCTTGCACCTTTCTCCAGTATGGCTTCTTCAGAAGGCATTTTTGATACACACACAAAAGGATTCTACTTCGAAATTAAACCACAGGGCAGTCCCAAAGATCTCACTGGACTGAACAGGCACTAAACACAAACTCCTACCTATTTCCTGGCAGCTGACTCCATTGCCCAGGCAGGTACAAAGCATTTGCTGGCTGCCCTGTGTCTTGAGCCACTGCATACCCACAGAGTACACCACTCCATTATCAGTTATGCACTGGCCATATGGCTGAGGCTGGGGCTGTTGAGGCTGGGGCTGGTACAATGCAGTCTGCACATTCGTGAAGCTAGGAGAGCCAGATCCTGCAGCAGAACATGGGAGAAAAGAGAGAAGTTACATGCAAAGCTAAAGAACAGAATGCTTCAATTAAATGCTGAGATAATAAAACCTTAGGTGCTCCATCAGATCGAAGGCACTACTCTCTTAGCTTCCCTAGACATATTTTAATTATTCCACTTAGCAAACTTGAAAATTGAAAGAACAACTCCTAGTTCTGCTAATGGTAGCCTCTGGTTTCTACCGCTGTAGAGTGGCTTTAGAAAGGATTAAGAGCGTCAGCTGTTTTTCCCAGGAATTGTTTAAAAACAATTTTTTGGGAATTTTTTTGTTGTTGTTGAAGGAAATCTAGAATAGAAAAATCAAGATCAGTGACAAGACAATAAAAAACTATGAAGGAGGTAGGGGGATAAGGCAAAAAGGATTAATTTTGAATTTTTCATTGAAAAAGAAAAATAAAACACAAATGTATTCATTTACTTTGGAATTTTTAAACTTTGAATCAAAGGTTCTGGTCCATTATCATTTGGAATAATACAGAAAGACAAAGGGGCTTCTTGTGTACATTAGGGAAATTTTTGCTAATGATTCCCACAGGAATCTCCACAAATTCAGCTCTGCCGAAAGAGGGGCAATATTAATGGAAAAAAAATACTGGCGCTCTTGAAGCTTTGTGCATTTTGAAGTTTAGACCTTCCAAGAGTTTGAAGTTAACCTGCTGGTACCGAACAATTAAAGGTCATTTACCAAGAAAAATTTAGCATAGGTACTGCAGGAAAACAGAGAAGTTTTACATTGCATTCACAAAAAGGAAACCTAGATCCTTGAAACGGCAAAGAATAATTTAGAAGCTGAAGACTTTAACAAACCTTGGGCAAAAAATATATACTACCTATAAACTAAGTAATATTTCATACCAAAATTACAAACAATCTATCTAATGTACGTGCATTAAATAACATTGTATACATTCCTTGACATTTCTGGTTTTTAAAGCTCAACCATTAGTAGGTGTATTTATCTTGTCAAAGAAACCAGATGGTCTCAGTGGAGTTTAAATTAAGGACATTTTAACAAAGTTACCCCGAGGCAAATACATGAAGTTTAAATATTAACTTGAAGTGCCATGCTGCCAAGACAAAGCTAGTAGATAGTTCCTGTGGATGCACGGCTCTAGATGTGATTTACTGCACTGTGATTGTGCAGGCAATCACATCTGTACGTGCAAGCCTCATTTCTGCACGGAAACAAGGTATAAATTAATCTTATCTACACATGCACAAACAAGGAGCATCTCCTGAACTCTGACCCTCTTTGTTGACAATCTTTCCCTGACAAGACTCCTAGATGCCTAAATTAGGATGGAACAATTCAGCACCAAGTCCTAACCATTCAACGTGTGCCATTCGTTGTCCCTTCCCCTCCCTTCCACAATATGATGTCCCACTTACCAGTGCTAGTCGTATGCAGGGATGTGTGTCTTTCGCATTTCCATTCACCTCTGCCATTACCAGTACAGATACACTGAAGCAAGTTTCCACGGTTATCCTTCTTGCTCCAGGTGTCTCCAATTCTGTAGGAAGTCTTGGTGTCATGGTCATTGCACCTATCTGTATAAGAAACATGACTGTTAACTATTTCTGCATTGGATGGCTTCACCGTGCAATTTATAGTACCGAACCACCAACACTATCAAAACAAGCTAATAGTTTAAAACCTTTATTGAGAGCCCACCTCATTTTCTGCAGCCCACTATTGCAAGTCCTATATTGCACTAAAGTCTACATTAAACTGCATAGGCTGAGAGCATCTGAAAATCCTGATGCTTGAGTGTAAGGGAAAATTCCCATTTATTTCCAGAACTGCGATTTCACTTTGTAGCCATCATCAAAATTAGCATTATAACATTCCCAGTGTGAACATGGTAAGCTATGTTCAAAAATCTATGTGAAAAAGCACATTCTGGATTCAAAACATTCCTTCTAGTTACATTTAAAGGTATTTTAAGCCCATTCTGTCTAGCATACACCTTCAAAGCTTAAACTTGTTTTAATGTCCTTTTTTTTTTTTTTTTTTTGAAGCTGAAGTCTTTGTAGCTGGGTCATTTCATACTATACACAGGGCACTGTTCAAGTTTGAGGCCCTACTTCAGCTGGAAGAAACTAAAACCTGTTTGAGGGCAACATGTTAAATTCTATTTCTTCCAAAAGAAGTGTTCATGAAGCTCCGGTAAACTTAACATAAGCTGCTCATATCATACCAGGAATATGAGACTTTCTAAATCTCCCTGTTGTCTTTAATAACCCACAGCACCTGATGAATTGAGTAAATGGTTTCAAAGGACAGCATAACAAACTACTTTTGTCTGGATGCCAGATCCACATGGATTAACTAGATCTTCTTCCATTACAACATTTTACCTTCTCATTCAAGGGCAACTTGATACAGTGGCTCAAATATAATGATGGATCAATGAACATAGATTTATGAAGAACTGTGGAAGGACATATGCATCATGCCACTGAAAGAGCACATGGGATAGAATACGAATGTGGAAAACACATTACTAATTCACAGTAGTTACAATGACCAAAAACTGGGTATTGGCCAGAAAAGTGGTGAATTGGTGAAGTATTCATAATGTAATTTGGCAAATGTGAAAAAAAAAACCCTGCTGTCTTACGGACACTCAGATTCTCAAGTTAAGACAATGAAAAGCTGAAATGTCCCCCAAGAAATCAGCTGTGATTCTGGAAAACACTGGCCATAAAAGATATGTAACAGCAGCACAAACTGAAGCATAATGCCACTTTGTGGGCTACAGCTGTCATTTTACATACATAAATTTGAATTTCTCTGTTTGATTACATTTGAAAAACAAAATGAAAAATGAACAGATCATTTTATTGCAATTTCCCCTATGATACAACAACACACACCTGAGTTATGGGAGGAAACATACTGCCAAATCATTTTTATTAGAAAAAGTAACTCCTCCGAAATTCACAAAAAACACATTCTCTTGCATTCATTCCTATTTGATAGTTAATGATTTTTCCCCATTTTTTAACAGACTTAATATTGTCAACGCTGGTTTGATTTTTACAGCTTATTTCTTGACCAAGTCTCTCCAGATCTTCAGTTTTAATCACAACCCTCCTTAGTGTTTTAGTTCTTAACAGGTCTGCTGTTTACATCAGCAGAAAGCCATTATCTGTGTGCCCCGAGGCAAATGAATATGAGGCGGTTTAAAGGCTACAGAGAGTTTCTCAAACCTTGCATAACAAAGGTGTAAGGTACAAAGTTAAATTTTCCTGAGGCAACTGGTGTAAACTGTGATAGCTCCACAAGGGAGCTTGCTCCTAAAAAAACTGGAACAGAAGGTAGATAAACAAGCGAGATTTTGGATTTTAAAAGGCCTGTTTGCTTTGCAAATACAAATAAAATGGAATTATTTACGGTAATGTCCTTCTATGATGTAAAAACTAGAAAAAGTCACCTGCGTGCGTGGAGCATGTTTACACTGAAGACAAAATGGTGGGAAAAACTAACAAGCGAGATGGGAGAATAGACAAAACAAACCTTGTTTTAGCTAACATATATATTAAAAAGTACTAAAGAGGAAAAAATATGATGACATTTTAATCTGGCAGACCGTGCTGTTGGAGAAGGTAACTATTTCTCTTTAAAAGGACCTAGTTCTCCCTCAGGAGGCTACTTTAAAAAAGAGAAATGGAGATATTAGGCCAAACTCTCCGCCATTTTGCAGACCAAGCAATTCCCCCACCTTCCTGGGGGACGCACAACTGTGACTCAGCTGGTCTGTGGATTTCTTAAACCCTTCTCTCTAAAGCAGGTTAAACCCCCAAATAATCCAGCCATTCTGTCACCAGCACAGATCACCAGCTCTCCCGCGTGTCCCCAGATCGCAAATGGCAACAGGGACGCGCAAACGCTCCCCTCTCACCTCAGAGGGGTCTGTTTCCCACCCCTTCTCAGGCGAGGGCCATCTCTCTACAAACTACTGTCGCTTGCAACAGGGCAGAAAAAGGAATACCTTTTCTTTTTAACGCAGGACGAGTTTGAAAAACAACTAAGAGAAATAAAACAGAGCAGCCGGCGGGTGCCAGGCCAGCACTTACTTCTGGAGGTGCAGGTGATGCGGCCGCTGCCCTCCCCCAGACAGGTGCAGTCCACCATCATCCAGCCCTGGTAGGGCTTCTCCCAGGTCTCACCAACCACGTAGGACGTCCCGGCTGTGTTGTCGTAGCATCGCTCGGCTGTGAGAGGGAAGGGGGTAAGAGTCCGCCCAGGGTTATCCCACATGGGGACGCCTCAGGGAAGACGAGGAGGAAGAGGCCATACACCCTGATCGAGCTGTGGGAGAAGGGAGCCGCCACCTTACCCACGGGCTTGCAGGTCCACTCGCCCTTCCCGTTGCCCAGGCACACGCACTCCAGCATGTAGCCGCCAGTCTCGTGGGGCCGGCGCCAGGTATCGCCGATTTTGTAGGACTGGCCACCCTCATGGCAGCGATCTGCAGAGAGAGAGGGGAGCTGAGGTGAGGGACCACACCAGGGACAGCATCGTGGGGACAAGGTAAGGGCCACCCGGCCAGGGGCGAAGGGGGTCAGCTGGGGTGGAGGTGGGGAGCGATTAGGAGAGGGAGTGGGCCAGGCTATGGCTGCCTTCTCCTCCAGCCTGCAAAATGGCACCCGCCCCTCTCCCGCTGGCACCCGCCATTTTGTGAGTGTCCCAGGCCCCGTCCTCTCTCCTCAGCTAACCCCCTCCAGGTTTTAAACCACAGCTGAGACCCGGCCAGTGAAAAGGGAACGTCGGGGCCAGAAGACATGCTGTTTCTCCCTCAGGCCCCGCTCACAGCCTGAGGGCTGGTGAGGGAGGGTTTGCCTCCATCTTGTTCTGAGGTGATTCCGTTTGGGCCTCTCTGTCGCCATCCCTACATATCATGAGGGACTTGGTGGCCAGGCCAGCATGTGGAGAATAAGGAGGTGCTTGGTGTGACACGGGTCCTCTTGGGTTTGGAAACCCTGCCCTGGAAAGGCAGATTCCCAGCCTGCCAGTGCCCCACAGCCCTGAGGCAGTCTGGAACCACCAGCTGGCCAAGGCTCAGGGCGGGAAACATGGTGAAGGGCAGTTTGCAAACACAGGGTCCTCTAAGGGAAAAAAAAAATTTAAAAAAATAGGAGAAACACGCATCCGGTCATTTATTAGGAACCTGTAAAATGTTTTGTTGGCTCGTTTATGAAAGCAGGGAATCCAAGAGTTATGAAGATTGATTCAAAGCCAGTTGCAGTCAGTGAGACTCTCCAGTGAGCTCTAAACCAGGCTGATGATGAGGAAATGAGACTGCTCTTATGTTTGCAATTTCCTTACTGACTCTTTCTTTTCTTACAACACTTATCATCCCTGCCCAATAAAATGCCATTAAATTCAGAAGGGCTTCACCTCTACTTGTTAGATTCAATACTTTTTTTCCATGCTATAATGATGGCTGGCTTCCGAGTCCTCTGTGGCAATGCTATTAGCATCAGCATGTGTGTCTTAAACAAGAAACTGGATACTTTTAAGAACAAGGCTTTTCTCAAAAGGTGCCTCAGGGACTTTGAAATCTCAGTCTAAAAGTCCTGACACACAGTGATCTTCATCTGTGCTCACAGAAAGTCTGATTATGAACTGAAGGGAAATTGTGAACAATTCAGTGACTCAATAAGGAAAGGATTTCCAGACAGAGACAGAGACGTGAAAGGGAGAGCTGGGGAGAAAGGACAAGGGGAAGAGAGGGAGGAATAAGAGGAAAGTATGGTCAGGCTGGTGAAAAAGGAGTTGCAGAAACACATTGAGCTATTGTCTGCATATCAAATTCCAGCTCCCTCAGGGACAAGTGTTGGCATGACATTTTTGGAGGACAGGAGGACTGGCTCTCAGGTGGTATTTATTATTTATTCAGAGTAGTCCCATTAATGCTGACAGTGTTATTCTGACTCACCAGCTGCAGAGCAGACCCTCACTCTTTTCTAGTTAAAAAGCTACTTTCATAAACGCGCCTGTGAATATGTAACACTCTTGTATATAGTAAGTGTACTAACCTGTACAGCTGGACACTAACAGTAACTTTTGGCCTACTTTTTTTTTAACACATAGCACTTTACCTCTTAAATAAGAGAGGCATTTGTTTGTGCAAGTGTATGTACATGGGGCAAGGACTTTCAATTTCAAGATTTTAACATGCTTTGGATTAACCCCACCACCACCACCCCCCCAACTCTAGCTAATGGGTGTTGGGAATATTGTATAAGTTGCTCTGGAAAATATGACACTAAGGAACAATAGCTGTAGTAATAGGCTCTTAGTTACATACTGGCAATGGTGCAGCTGATTCTCCCACGTCCAGCTCCAATACAAGTACAGTCCCAGATCATGGAGTCCTTAGGGCGCTCGTATGTCTCCCCTACTCGGTAAGTGGCTCCAGTGTATTTGTCAAAGCAAGTCTCTTCAGCTATGAGGGGAGAAAAATCAACTTCATGTAACCATGCCAGTAACATGTACAGTCAACAGAAACACACATTCCTTGCCTCCTCACACGGATGCTTTTTTTCCCTGGGTAAAAATGCATGTCAGTCTCCTCTTCCTTCCTGGGATGGAAGACAGTAGAGAGGAATTGGGTGAAATTCGCCCCCCTCAAGGTCCCTGTGATGCTTAATAACCTTGGCTTCCCTCCTGCGGTGAGCCAGAAGTTGAGCACGGCACATGGACATGCATGCCCTGAAAGGATCAATCCCAGCTGTTTGAAGTGCAACAGTACAGAAGACAGGAGGGAGCGAACATCCCCTAGAAGCTGTCTGCTTTGCCATGCTAATCCTCCTCATTCTGACCTGGCAAAAAATTGAGTACATTAATCCCAAGTTCTACAGCAGTCCCACCAAAGTCAACAGCACTACTTGTGAATTGTTCACACTCACGCATGAGTAAGTGATTACAGAATGGTTATGTCAGTGCTGCCACCAGACTTGAGATCTGCAACAGAACAGCCTTCTTCACTACCAGACAGATAAAGTTAACTGTGCCATAAGGGAAACTTGCTATTGGACTTCGAAACTGCAAAACTTGGGAATCCCTGCAGGGGAAGGAAAGCTAGACTAAACCCCCTTTTATGGTGGAGTAAGGGGACTGAGGACTCCTTAAAAATACTCCAGCCATGAGGCAGGCAGCACGCAAGCCTGGCAAAACAGATTGGTGGGACGCTCCCATCTGTCTTACACAAACACTGTCAGCCAGGAACCAGTTTTTCTCTCTTGTATCTCCAGAGCAACATAAAGGAGGTATGGCAAACCAGTGGCTTCAGACCAATACATACAGAGAGATCACATCTGATTATCTAAACTACATTGTATCCCAGAGAGATGCATCTTCCAGCAGACGTTGCATTTAAAGTTCTTGCTGTTACCTAAACTTTTTCTGCAGAAGACTAAACAATCTCATTTTACACTCAATTATAGAAAGCTCACAGCACCGATGGGGGGCTGTGGAAAGCTGTAAGTTGAAATATTTTTAAACAAGCTGACGACACTGCACAGCTATGAGAAGTTGGGGTGAAGCAATCAAACAGCACAGAGCCAGAGCTGCAAAGTGACTCCAGATTTGAACTTCCCCGTGCGAGTCTAGGAGTCAGTTCAGTTCATTATAAAGAAGAGGTTGGCTCCAAAATTAATGTTTAGATCCAATCCTCCAGAGAGATGAGTGATGTTTGGCTCAGGGTTCTGGTGGCAGGCCCATCACTAATGAAAAGCATTTCTTAAAATCCCAAGCCAGATCTTCAATGTAATTGAGTGTAGATCCGTTACTGACCCTAAGTACCAAACTTCGGCTGAAAACCCGGTCTGCCAGTTACAACTCGGTACAAGGCTTAGCTTACTCGGCATCAAAAGCCATTCTGGGGTCTTGATACAGACAAAAGAAGACCACCAACTTACGTTCAGGCTTGCTTTCGCAGTTAAACCCTCTGCTTCCACCATAGCAGGTACAGACCAGCGTGTTCCCCAGGTAAATGCGCTCCCACTGCTGGTTTATGTGATAGTATTTTCCATTGTCAAAACAGGTCTCTGGGGGGGAGAGGAGGAGGGAAGAAGCAGAGGGGGAAGAGGAAGAAAAGTTTGGAGTTACCGAGGGCAGAGGCAGGGAGGGAAGAGGCAGGACACAGGCAAACCGCGGCAGGCACCGGCTGCCGTCCCGCAGCCTCGCACGTGTGCGGGTCCCGCCGAGCCCGAGGAGCGGCAAAGGGCCGAGCGCCGGAGCCCGAGGGAGGGAAAAAGCCGCCCGGGGGTCACTCAGCGGGGCCGGGGCTCCGGCTCCCGCCGCGCTCCGGGGGCTCGGGGCAAGGCTCGCGTCCCGTCCGTGCTGCAGAGGGGCCGGGCCGAGCCCCCCGCTGTGCCCTGCCCGCGGGACCCCCTCCTGGCGCGGTACTCACGCTTGCCCTGCGCGGGGGTGCCCTGAGGTATGGAGGTGGTCTGCGCCTGCCGCCGGCTCTTGCCGCCGCCTCCGCGGCGCTGTCCGCCGCCGCCACCCCCCGCCGCTGCAGCCCCCAGGCAGAGGGCGAGCAGCGCCAGCCGCCACACGGTGCGGCCCGGCATCCTGGCACGGCACGGCACGGCACGGCACGGCACGGCACGGCACGGCACGGCACGGCACGGCACAGACAGCGGCGCCGCTCGCAGGCAGCCCGACAGACAGGACAGCGGCGCCGCCCGGGCGCTATATAGGGCGGGCGGCGCGGGGAGGGGGCGGCCGCCGCCGCCCCGGCGCCCATTGGCCTCGGCGCCGCCGGGGGCCGGGCGGGGGCCGCCACCGCCCCGTGGAGCGCAGCCGGGCCGTCCCGGTCGCCACAAAGGGCCGGGCCGGGCCGGGCCGAGCCGAGCCGAGCCGAGCCGAGCCGAGCCGAGCCGAGCCGAGCGAAGCCGGGCGGGGTGGGGGCTGCGAGCGGTGGGCAGCGCAGGGAGCCCGGCCGGGGTGAGAGGCCCGTCCCCCCAGGGAGAGGGGGCTGGAAGGTTGTCGTGCCATTTTGTGGAACATTTGGCTTAACAAAATGGCTTTTTTGGGGAGAGACAAACTTTTCTTTTTCCTTTGGGCAACGCTGCCTGTAAGCCGATGCAGCTCCATTCAGGAGAAATAATGTTCTGCACAGGGGAGAAGGTGAGGCGTAACATACGTGTACAGGTTGGAAATAGGAAACCCTAAGTGATGTTTTATCTACTGCTGGTGAGTCAAGGTTAAAATCTTTCACACCTCACTTGGTAAAAACGATGTGGCTACATCCTGTTCAAAATAAACTTAATAGCCTCTTTCTCTGACTTTGTTTCTTGCTGTCCAGTATCAATTCTGAGAACAAAAGAAAAGTGAAAAAAGAAATGCTAGGCTTTGAACCCCTTTTAAGTATATGGGATCTTCAGCACGGTGATCTAATGTAATCCTGCTGTATACAAATTTTATCATCCTCTTTCCCCTGTGTTCTTCCCATAGCCATCTCTGGTGCTTTGGGAGGGTCTCCTTTTCCTACTTTGAAGCAATACTGCAAAGCAGAGAGCATGCAGTATAATTGTGGCCCTCGAGCAGGAAGCTGCTAGAGAGCAAAGCACAGCGTGCCCGATTCTGGTACAGCGCCTGGACCAGCACTCAAATGCTTATAGGAAGGTCATGTTGCTAACCATTTTCATGCCTCTCACACATACCCGGTCTTGGCAAAGGGATTATTAATCTGAAAGTCTGCTGTGATTCCTGATCTATTAAAACAATTCTTCAGACAAACGTGGGTGTGAAGTAGTCTACAGTGTTTCCAGATATCTTAAGCTGAACATCCACAGGTCTCCATAAGAGTTCTTCAGCAAGTTGGGCACCAAGATCTAGTTCGGCTTACTGCAAACCAATTGTATTATCTTCACTGAAATGCCAGCAGCAATATCTCACTTGGGATGAAGACTTTTTCAGTAGGCAGTGTACAGATCCAGCACATGCTTTGTTCCAGGAAAGCACATAGTTGTGATGTCAGGTGTCTGTTTTCAAAGAAATTTCTATTCCTCTGTATGAGGAATGCCCACAGATACATTAACACAACCTTCCCTGCTGAAAACTTACTGGAAATTGAAACCTGACCTGGCAATTGAGGTGAGCTGTGGTGAGCTAATTCCCATCTTCCCTAATTTTTATTTTTAGATCTACTGCGCTGTGGGTTTTTTTTGAGTTACTGGACGCACATTATCCCTCAAAATAATCACAGAACTAAGGTGGCCATAGCAAGGGAGAGCATTAGCTTTTGAAGCGGGACACGTCATCATAAACCAGCAAATATCCGGTTTCTTAAAATGAGAACCTGCTTTCAGAAAGTGCTCCTGCTTTTCTGAGACCTAAGATATGAAGCATCATCCTCAAATTCCAGCTTACAACATATCTGGAATTCTTTGATAAAAGCGAGGTGAAAAGCACATTGTCAGAAAATGATGCTGTATGACCATTTATAACTGGGATGTACTTTAACTAGCCTGCTCCAAAGGAAGCATTACTGAGTGGAAATCAGTGGAAAAGAAGAGTTTTCCTTCCAGGAAACACATATGTGCAATGCGGAGGCAGTTTTAGGTAATTTTTACAGTCACTGTGTATAGAACCTTGTCAAATTTTCAATTTCTTTTGCGCAGTATGCAGTGTAGCACTGCTTCTGCACAGTGCTTACTTTTGCATACCCTTCCAGTGAGTGTCTGAGCACGTCTAGCTGCTGCTGCGAGCTACTAATTAAGCTCAATTGACATGGAAAAGGAAAGGGTAACGAGGAGTCTTCAAGTACAGAAGGATTATGATAAATAAAAATCGCTAGGGGAAACCTGCTTAACATGTAAGAGCTAAGTACAGGTAATCCATAATGAACAGGCTATGGTGGAATAAGCAAAAGTGAGGAAGCAAACAGCAGTCTTCACTGTGAAGCAAAAGCCAGTGTGGTCCTAGATGCTGTGCAAACATAGCCAAAGAGTGCTCCAGGGAGTTCTGTAGGTCTAGGCACATAGTACCTACCAGCTCTCTGCAGGCATTAGAGGAGGAGAGTCCCTGCTCCCCCAAAATAATACTTTTAGATCAATTTCCGGGATGCTGCTTTTAGTGACGCCCTTTTCCAGCATGCTGCTTTTAGCGACTGATTTAAAATGGCATTTAAAATGTTCATATACTGGATATACTCCCCATGAAGGTTAAATGGTCAGCATTGACCTCATTTATGTCTGCTTTAAGTCCAGTTCATGTAATTTTGCATTGCACGTAGGTCTTCAAGGACAGTATGAGTAATTACACAAAACTGAAAACTGAATTCAGTCTGAAAATTGAATGAAAATTGAATGTTAGCAAGTGTGTAACTGTGTCTAATGCTTTCCACAGCATTAGTTACACAAATACAGGAACAAGAGTAAGATTCTTGTTTAAGAAAACATTACTGGAAGCACACAAAACAAAACAATAATTTTCAATGATGCTCAAATTAGTTTATTGCATAGCCATCATTTATTAACAGCCAGAAATAATCTTACAAGTCATATTTCAACACAATTTGGAACAGCCTGGTTTCACTTCTAAAGGAATCTCTGACAGTAGTTATGACACAAACATGGAGTAATTATTATAATGCATGCTGTTAGACTTTCTGAGATGTGTCTTACTTATTTCGGGAAATGGATGTAACTCCTCATCTACACCAATGCACGCAGCATGGGCAACAAACAGGAGGAGCTGGAAGCCATTGTGCAGCAGGAAAACCATGACATAGTTGCCATCATGGAAACATGGGGGGATGACTAGCACAACTGGAGTGCTGCAATGGATGGCTATAAACTCTTCAGGAGGGATAGGCAAGGAAGGAGAGGTGGTGGGGTAGCCCTGTACGTCAAGGGAAGTTTTGACTGTCTAGAGCTTGATTATGGTGATGATAGGGTTGAGTGTCTGTGGGTAAGAATCAGGGGGAAGGCCAACAAGGCAGAAATCATGGTGGGAGTCTGTAAGACCACCCAACCAGGATGAAGAGACAGATGAAATATTCTATAAGCAGCTGGGAGAAGTCTCACAATCGCTAGCCCTTGTTCTCATGGGGGACTTCAACTTACCAGATGTCTGCTGGAAATATAATACAGCAGAGAGGAAATGGTCTGGGAGGTTCCTGGAGTGTGTGGAAGATAACTTCCTGACACAGCTGGTGAGTGAGCCAACTAGGGAAGGTGCCCCGCTGGACCTCTTGTTTGTGAACAGAGAAGGCCTTGTGGGTAATGTGATGGTTGGAGGCCGTCTTGGGCACAGTGATCATGAAATGATAAGAGTTTTCAATTCCTGGAGAAGTAAAGAGGGGGGTCAGCAGAACTGCTACCTTGGACTGCCAGAGGGCAGACTTTGGCCTGTTCAGGAAACTGGTTGATAGAGTCCCTGGGGGGGCAGTCCTGAGGGCAAAGGAATCCAGGAAGGCTGGACATTCTTCAAGAAGGAAATCATAAAGACGCAGGAGCAGGCCGTCCCCGTGTGCCGAAAGACAAGTCGGTGGGGAAGAAGACCGGCCTAGCTGAACAGAGAACTTTGGCTGGAACTCAGGAAAAAAATGGAGAGTTTATGAACTTTGGAAGGAGGGGCAGGTAACTCAGGAGGACTACAAGGATGTTGTGAGGTTGTGCAGCAAGAAAATTAGAAGGGCCAAAGCCCAACTAGGACTTAATCTGGCTACTGCCATAAAAGACAATAAAAAATGTTTCTATAAATACAGTAGCAACAAAAGGAGAGCTAAGGAGAATCTCCATCCTTTATTGGATGCAGGGGGAAACATAGTGACAAAGGATGAGGACAAGTCTGAGGTGCTTAATGCCTTCTTTGCCTCAGTCTTTAATAGTAAGACCAGTTGTTCTCCGGGTACCCAGCCCCCTGAGCTGGAAGCAGGGACTGGGAGCAGAATGAAGCCCCCACAATCCAAGGGGAAATGGTTAGTGACCACTTAGACAGACACAAGTCTATGGTGCCAGATGGGATCCACCCAAGGGGACTGAGGGAGCTGGTGGAAGTGCTCACCAAGCCACTTTCCATCATTTATCAGCAGTCCTGGCTAACTGGGGAGGTCTCAGTTGACTGGAGGCTGGCAAATGTGACACCCGTCTACAAGAAGGGCCAGAAGGATGATCCGGGGAACTACAGGCCTGTCAGTTTGACCTTGGTGCCAGGGAAGGTTATGGAGCAGATCATCTTGAGTGCCAGCACATGGCACGTACAGGACAACCAAGTGATCCGGCCCAGTTTATGAAAGGCAGGTCCTGCTTGACTAACTTGATCTCCTATGACAAGGTGACCCTGCTTAGTGGATGAGGGAAGGGCTGTGGATATAGTCTACCTAGACTTTAGTAAAGCCTTTGACAGCGTTTCCAACAGCATTCTCCTGGAGAAACTGGCTGCTCATGGCTTGGATGAGTGCACTCTTCGCTGGGTACAAAACTGACTGGATGGCCGGGCCCAAAGGGCTGTGGTGAATGGAGATAAATCCAGTTGGCGGCCAGTCACAAGTGGTGTTCCCCAGGGCTTGGTATTGGGGCCAGTTCTGTTTAATATATTTATCGATGATCTGGATGAGGGGATCAAGTGCTCCCTCAGCAAGTTTGCAGATGACACCAAGTTGGGTGGGAGTGTTGATCTGCTTGAGGGTAGGAGGGCTTTGCAGAGGGATCTGGACAGGCTGGATCAAATGGCCGAGGCCAGTTGTATGAGGTTCAACAAGGCCAAGTGCCGGGTCCTGCACTTGGCTCACAACAACGCCATGCAATGCTACAGGCTGGGGGAAGAGTGGCTGGAAAGCTGCCTGGAGGAAAAGGACCTGGGGGTGTTGGTCAGCAGCCAGCTGGATACAAGCCAGCAGTGTGCCCAGGTGGCCAAGAAGGCCAATGGCATCCTGGCCTGTATCAGAAATAGTGTGGCCAGCAGGAGTAAGGAAGGGATCATCCCCCAGTACTCGGCGCTGGTGAGGCCGCACCTTGAATACTGTGTTCAGTTTTGGGTCCCTCACTACAAGAAAGACATTGAAGTGCTGGAGTGCATCCAGAGATGGGCAACGAGGCTGGTGAAGGGTCTGGAGCACAAGTCTGATGAGGAGCAGCTGAGGGAACTGGGGTTGTTTAGCCTGGAGAAGAGAAGGCTGAGGGTCGACCTTATCGCTCTCTACAACTACCTGAAAGGAGGCTGTAGCGAGGTGGGTGTCGGTCTCTTCTGCCAAGTGAGAAGTGATAGGACAAGAGGAAATGGCCTCAAGTTGCGCCAGGGGAGGTTTAGACTGGATATTAGGAAACATTTCTTCACCGAAAGGGTTGTCAAGCATTGGAACAGGCTGCCCAGGGAGGTGGTTGAGTCACCATCCCTGGAGGTATTTAAAAGACGTGTAGATGTGGCGCTTAGGGACATGGTTTAGTGGTGGACTTGGCAGTGTTAGGTTTACGGGTGGCCTCGTTGATCTTAAAAGTCTTTTCCAACCTAAGTGATTTTATGATCCTATGATCCCTTTGTCTGTCCTGCTGTTAGTTCGTTCCTCGAGCTAATGAGGGAAATGAGAGGAAGATTCACCTGAAGTCTTTCTTACGATGAGATCAGTTTGAATTTATAACTAGATTTTCATGGTTTTTGCATCCGAATAAGGATTAAGAATGTCCTAAACCTCTGCTTTAGCCATGGATATTCTGATTCATGTTCTTGGTCTTTTCAAAACTTTTTTCTACTGAAATCTTAACTTTTCGACTCTTGGCTAGAAAAGGCACATGCCCTTATAAGGTTCTCCTGACTTTTGTTGCTCCATTGTATTGCTCTGCAGATAAAACTCTCCACTGGGTTGACTTGATTTCCTTTTCTGCCCACACTGGTGGCGGGCTGCACATATGACTGGGAGCACGCTCTGTCCCTGTAACCATTATTCTGCAAATTCCAACAGTAAAGAGGGAAGATGAATCAGTACTAAAGGACCAAGCGAGGTCACTTGTTATTCTTTTAGCAACCTTAGAAGAAAGGCCACACAGGCTTAATCATCTCCTTCTAAAATTATCACTCATAGGAACAAGAACCGTAAAGACAAGAGGTCAGGATTCCTCTCCTTGACATAGGGAGACCATTAAATGCTTCCTGCAGTTCCCAAATATTTTGCAAGAACTCCTGTTGCGAGCTGAAAATTTCTGAATCATCACAATTTCAAGTCTGTGGTTTTTGTTAGGTCACAGCAAAATTCATTTCAAGGCGGCTGAGGCTCTACTGCACAGTGCTTCATTCACTCCTGAGTGTCTCGTCCAGGAATCTGGAACATCACTCTTTAAATGAAATTCATTCCTTCTGCTGGTTAACTGCAACTTCAGCGGTATGTAACTTTATGCCGGCTCTCAGTGTAGGAATGAATTTCATCGTGTATAAATGGTCCCTAACAGGGCATTAATTAGATCTTTGGCACTCTCGATGGAAATTCCCTTCTGTTCTCCCTCCTCCCCAGTCCTTCCTAACAAAATGTTCAGTGTCATCAACACAGAAGAACGCATTTCCTTTCTCTAGCTGTCCGTGGATTATGTTATTTAGTTTGGTCTACCCGAACTGTTGTAGTTTGCCAGTGACGAGAAGTTCATAGCCACGGCTCTTGTTTTGCAGTGGGTCTGCAGTACTGTCAGCCCCAGGTGTTTAACACTCGTGAGTCACACCCTGCAAAATCAGGGGAACAGCTTTGGAGGGCAGAGGGGGAGAGATGTTCATTCTTCTCCAGGTAGAGGGATTCTTGGGGGGGGTTTCAGTCTGTTTGTTTGTTTGTTTGTTTGTTTTCCTGATTCTTTAAGGAGGTGTTTACGTCACGTACAAAGTGATTTAAGAATGGAAACTGAGATTCTGACACGCTTCCTGATCCCAGAACTTCAAGAAAAATGAGAACTCTCATGAGACCCATGACAATGTGAACTGGCAGGCAAGTAGCATGGGACAGACCCTTGTTCACAGGAGAACCTTTTGGAAGGCAATACCAGCTTGAAAGAGCTGAAAACACGTTCTTCATCACATTTTGACATGTTTGGCAGAGATGTTCACAGATGCCTGAATCCTGTTCATGTTGCCCTAAATCCTTTGGAAAACCCAGCCTGACACCCTGCCGGGGATGTTCTGCAGCACTTATGGGAACTTGTCAGGGCAGCTCTGAAAGTCTGAATTGGCATTTCAGGATGTCTCATGAGCACCATTGAACAGGACTTTGGGACCTGGCTTTGGACACCAAGCGCAGTGTTGCCAGGTCTTGAAAGAGATGTTATTTCAGGCAGAGTTGGAACTATTTTGTCTTAATGAGGGATGTTCCATCTCCCCAGCTGATGTCTGCCCTACTCAAAGGAAATCCTCCTCTAACTGGCTGCTTGTGCCACTTCTTTCCTGCTTTCAGAGGTTAAGCAGCCCCCAAGGACCACTGCAGGGAATGGGAAAGCCTTCTGTTCCTCCAGCTCACGGCCCAGTACTCCTTGCATGGAAGGAGATGGGATCCTGCCACTTCTCCCCAAAGCAAAGATGGGAGCGCTCCAAAAGGTCCTGAAACAGGGCTACAGGGACAAAATGCGCTAGAGATGATTGCTGCAAGGAGCCCAGGCAGCGCGGGGCTTTGCATTGCTGAGCACGGGGGTGACAGATCACCCATCGGGAGCCAGAACCCCCCTCCACAATTAACAGGGGAGAATTAGCAATGCCTGCAAACCTGTACACGTTAAGCATGGACAAAGGAAGGAAAAAAGTTATGACAGCTGGAAAAGCGTCGTTTCTTATGACTGTTATTTTCTTTTTAATTTTTGCGTTTTGGCCAAAATCGCACCCAGTGGTGGTGATGGGGGAAGTCTCCTATTTCCAGTGGCTGTTTTTATTTAGTCATTACGAGTTTCTAACAATAATTTGACTTTTGAATAATAGAGGGTTTTTTCTTTTAATGGAAGGACAACAGTTAGTTATGTCCATGTTGTTAGCATAACTTACGTCTCCCTCAAAGCCCAGAAAGAGAATTGAAACCCTCCCTTTTTCCACAGCAGTCTTAAAACTACTAAAGCAAAGTTAAGTAATGGTGATATCACCACCAGCAGCATGAGGTGAACTTGGCCACAAACCCTGGTATTTGAGTGCAGTTGCTTTTATTCTCTCCCAGTGAATATGGCAAATCACACCGAGTCTTGTTTGGTTTTAGGCAGGCCTGGTCAAAATCCAGAAATAAATGCTAGTGCTGGGTTGAGCTTGGCTTGTTGCGAGGAAGTTGAATACACTGAGCAAGCAAACAGCTATTTATTATGATGATTATGGGGGAGTGCGTAACGGGCTGAAATTGAGAGTCACAAAGGGCTGAACTGAGCCAGGAGCATCCAGAAGGAAAATATTTTGGCTCCAAGCTGCAGTTTGTCCCCTGTTTCCTTCTTACCCCTTCCACCCAGCCTTACATGGAGCCAAGGAGTGTGGATAGTTCTTTGCTGCCAATTTTGAAGAGTTTGCTTTTCTTTTTTTCCTTCTTTTACTGTTGGTAACCTGATTTTTTGGCTGCACTCTCAGAGATGAGAGAAGCTCTCACTTTCACTTGTTTTTCAGCCCTGCCCAGAAGTTCTCATTGGCCGCCTTTTATACTTTCCAGCTTCTGGGGAAGAACTTGGGTCTTCTCCCTGTCTTCATTCTCACTTTCTTTTCCCTGCTCTTCCACCCTCTCCCTTCCGGTATTCCAGGTCTCCTGGCCAGCAAGATGATCCGTAGTTTCTGATGTATTTATTTTAACTTGGCTGTTTCTATGGCCCAGCAATAGTGTCACTTCTCCTGTGGGACTTTCCCAACTATTTCTCTTCTGTGGGTGGGAATCTAGCCCAGAGAGAGGCCCAGAATAAGGCATAAGGGCTGTTTCTGACTTACTCAAACCCTTTGTGGAAGATGAGCTTCTAGCAAGTAATTTTAGTAAAGCGGGCTGGAGTTTCATTCTGTGTCAATCAGTCAACTCATAATTAATCTGAAGTCAGGGCCTTTTACAGGTATGATTCTTACCTAGGGAGCTTTGCTAGTGAAGAGTTTTGGTCCTATATAGGCATAGGTATTGATAAGATTTTTGTCCTCCCAAGTCACTTCCGTTGGAAACCTCTATCTCTAGAGTCAGGCTGAGAAATGGAGCTACCTCAGTCCTACATCTCATTGCTTAACTGTTTCTGGTGTGGCTTTATGTTAAAATCTAGATGTGCTTTGATTAATTTTTGGTTGAAAGCTGGACCTTATGGCAAAGGACTTTCTATACTGACTCAGAAAATTTTTGCTCTGTCATTACTCCTTTGAATTAATTCCTTACTTTCAAATGTTGATTATAGTGGGCTAGACCATTTGGGTTTGGTTTTGGGTTGGTTTTTTTTTGCTGGCACTTAAAACTGTTAATAGTCTGCATATGTTTTTTGATTGTAGTCCTTGTTCTGGTTTTGGGGTTGCTTTGCATCTTGGACTGGCTTGGAGTTCGTATTTTCAGTCTGTACTGAACTACCTATCCATGAAATCATACAGATTTGGAGCTGATGCTTTCCAACAGTCATCACTTACTTCTTTTACCTTTTTGACAGTATTTATGGAGTTTGCAGTGTTCCCCATTCTTGAGATGATGAATTATTGTAGTAACAATAAATATACACAGCTTTCATGGGCCATTTTATGTAATTCTTTCTGCCATCTACACTGATACAGTCACACCAAAGGAGTTTCTGTGTGCAAATGAAGGTTTTATCACTGATAGTATTTAGCCATTGACGTATGTATGACACACTGCAAGAGGTTATCCGCTGGGACGTCACAAGTGAAAACAAGTCAGTTTGCCCAGAACAAGGAGCCGTGCCCATGTTCCAGGAATCCATTTCACTACTTCCAAGCGCTTACACACCAATTTAACGCTTTAACATGTTTTGCGGGAAAGCTGGTGATTCAGACACAAACTCTTCTCTTGAAGAATTCTCCTCTCAGGACCAGCAAGTGCCTTTGACCAGTGTGTGGGGAAGGGATGGCATCGTAATTTAGCCTACACTTTCTTGTCTATACCTCTCCTACAAAGGCATAGGAGCAGTCACCAGGCAGGCACTTAGGCATGTAATGGATGGAAAACTAAATCCCTTATCTGATTACAATAAGGTGATTGCAGTCCAGCCTGTTGAACTTAACAATAAAATTCACGTTTTTCTTAAAAGGAGCAGGATTTGGGCCTGTTAGCAGGTTGATCTAGGGACTTTCCAAACTGGGTAACTACTAGCATTTCCTTTCATAGATATGGAAACAGAGCTAAAAAAGGGGGTTTCAAAGGAAAGAAAACCCTAAATAGTTTGACATAGTCTGGAGAGGAAAGCTTCTCATTATGTTGTCCAGGATAGCTTCTGGCAACAGCAAAAAGGCTGAGCAGTGAAGCTTAAGTGAAGTAGGAGGTTTTGCAAAGATGCATCATATCTTGTGGTCATATGCTAAAAACAAATATCCCAAAGCTCTTGATGATGCATCTGGTGTTTGTACTCATTGAGTATGTCCCAAGCCAGCCATATTTATTGGAGGCACATTTTTGCTTAGCTGGGTCATGCAGAAATTAAAACAAACATTACCTAAATACGTGTCATCAAATCGGGGTATTAATCTGGCTAGATTAGTACAAACCCACTTGCTGACCATTCCATAGCTGAAAGATTTATAGGGGCAGGTAGAAGCTTCAGAGTCTGGAGATACACATTGCTTCTGCATTTCATTATACTCTCCAGTTTTATACACAATGTGGAAAGAGGTCATAGCTAACTTTCCAGGAACAGCATTCATATTGTCCATAGAGTGCTTTAGTATAAAATGCAGATTACATGCACATTAAATAAAGGCAAAGTTTTTGACAGTTTGTCTCTTCAATTAATTTATAATCAGAAATGTCATGCGTAATATTGAAAATAAGTGCTACACAAGGCATTTATCTCCTGACTGACCCTTCCTTCTCACTGTTTTCAGGTTCTGTTTCAGAAGTGTGCAGGGACGTGGAAACGGGAGGCTGTAAAGGGCCTGTATAAGTCTCCTGGCTTTACAGAATATTTTGCTGAAACATAGCTTCTAAAAATTACTCTTTTTCCCTCTGGCAAATAAAACAGCCTGAGACTTTTCTTACGTGGAAAGCCTTGAAGGAGAAAACAAAAAGGGGAAGGGAGAAACATACCTTTGATAGGAATTTTTTGTAGAAGATGGAGCATCTGTGCATGGGAAAAAATATTTAGGACAACAAAATTCTAAGGATCACAGGAAAATCAGTAGTATTTTACCAATGTTGTTGTAAGATGACTATGTGGTAGAGCTTTGGGCTTTGGAGCACTGGTGTTTAAGCACCTCTGAAATGCCTGCGGCTCAGGTTGACATAAGGACATCTACCTCCCACGTGTTGGAGACCTAAGATTGTTTGACAGGCCAGGTCCAAGAGACTTGTGTGCCTAAGTCTCATTGAAAGACAGTACGATTTAGGTTTCTTAGTACCTGAGTCTATATAGACGTGTCATTTAGGCCCCTGGCTCCCATAGGCTCGTAGTGTCTTGTGGAAACATTGCCAAGGGGAAGGTTGGTCAGCTGGGAGAAGCAGCATTAGGCTGGAGGCAACCCAGTGCACTGTATTCGTTGCTGCTGTTGGCTCACAGCTTAGAGATCTGTGAGGGACTTTTTGTAGCTCAAAGGCTCAGATCCTGACCCTGCAAAGATTAATTAAAGCATCTAGTTTTACCTGTTGCAATAATTCCACTATTTGATTAACCTTGCATGTCACCTGAATAAAGCTAGGCATGTGCTTTGTCTCTCCGGAGCCCGCTCCCCGCACCTCTGTGAGCAGCATTTAAATACATTGGTATCCTCAGCCTCGCCACTGGGAAAGTATGTATGAATAAGCTGCATGACAGGGTCATAAATTACATGGAGAGCAGAACAAATCTTGGCAGCAGATCATAGCTGCTGGAGAGATGAGAGCTATGGCAGACACATGAGCAGAAAAGTAAAGGAAGACTAATATTTAAGAGGAAGGCAGAAATTTTACTACTAGACTCTGTTCCATTGAAATGAGACCATTTCTGACCTTGGTTTCTTTGGGAGCAGGCTTGGTCTCCTAAATTCTGTTTAATGTTTTTCTTTTTGTCTAACCTCTCAGGGAAGGATTGATGCTTTAAGACTATTAGAAATTCTGCCTTCTGTATAGAAAAGCCAAAATCAAAGCCATAAAGTGCAAATGATTTTTAAGCAGGCCAGAGCAATCCCACAGAAGCATATATACTGTGCACGCCTGTCTCTAAATCCATGGACTGCAGCTATATCCTTAAATTTGTGTGTCAGCCTTCATGGGATACAGGCCTAAATATTCTTTCCATTTCTAGTGCCTATCACAAAGTCTAAACACCGTTACTGTGTAAAATTATTTTTTTTCTTTGAAGTTTCATAACCTTATAACATTCTTATAAATGGGTTTGAAAAATGTAGTGTGACTTTAAAACATGTTTGGAAAAACTTCAAACAATTACAAATATGCACACACAAAAAATCTGTGCTTAGATGAGGTAATCCACAAGAGGGTTTCCAGTTGGCCTTTTGAAAACCAACTATTTTATATATAAATGTCAATGTTAATTAAGAATCAACACAAAACAGGAAGTAAAAAACCATAATGCTGTATTGGTTATGATCTGAATATACTGATTAAGTCCTACCCCATTAGTAAGAGTTTATTCCTGGAGGCAGTGAAGTTTTTTAAAAGAAAGAAACAGATACGCACCCACTGGAGGATGCAGCCCATCGGATGATTTCATATTGAAACGAACACGTGGAGAGCAGTTTTCAAAGACATTGTGGATCCTTGCATGATGCCTGATTAATAATGAAAATGAAGCTCCCTAATCCTTTTGGCATCTGTAAAAATCCCTCCCATGATTTAAGCATATTGGCCAAAGTCCCCTCCCTGGAGAGCTGCTGTTGTCTGTGTAGGCTTATACCATGAATCAGTGAGACCTCATGAGTTAATATTTGTGCACTTATGCTCTTAGCTGGCTTTTACGAGTGGTACTAAATGGCTTTTTAGATCCGGTCCTCAGATACACAGAATGTGCCTTCCAACACTGCTGCTTATATCCAAGCTGCTGGAGGGAATAGGAAATGGCCTGAGCTTAATCCATCCTCGAGACAATCTTAAAATGATTAATTTGCGGTTGTCCTCGAGTGCCACACAGCAGGTTTCACTACTACTGAGTTTTTCCAGAAATCTGCTTATTTATTACTGCTACGTACATCACCGCATTTTTTTTAGGGTGGAAGAATATGCCAGTGCATTCAGGGCACACTTCACTGCCTCACTAGTGGGGCACAAACTTGAAAAAGTTCCCAAATCATAGCACTTTAAATCAGAAATCATACACAGATAAAATTAATTTTAAAAACATGCCCCATAGTGTGTCCAGTTCTATGCTCACCATTCTTTTTATGAATGCACAGGGATGCTGCAAACATGCCTCAGCTAAGGGCGCCTGCTTACATCTTTAAGTCCCATTAGGTCAAATTCTCTCTTAAATGGTAAAAAAAACATAAATAAAATGGTGAACTACGCTCACCTCTTTCCCCAGATAAATTATCCGCACTGGGCACAGGATGGGGTCAGAAGTGTGGTGTGGGTGTGGGGGTGTGTGTGTGTTCGGTGAATGGGAGCCCCAGGGCAGAAAGCCGGCTGGCAGAATAAATTCCCCCAGGACCAGAGGGGATGTTCAGGGTTTCCTTCATGGGTGCTGCAATACATGTTACTGAAGTTTGCATTGCTTGCCATGAGAGGTTTAGCAAGCGGAAAAGAGACTGGTACATCTCGAACAAGCTCATTGCCATGATGCTCATAACTGATTAGTGTCCCTTTATCCTTTCCTCTACTATAGGGTTTAAGGTGAGGAGGAGCTTTGTAAACTGTCAGTCCACACACCTCCCTCATGAGGAAAGTTTCCAAGTATAAGAAGGAGAGATTTAGACCTGCTGTAGGCTGCTGTAATGAACGTGACTTTCCCCACGTTGCTTTCTTGCCTGTTTGATCTGACATGCTGCCTGGACTAGTGGACCACAGGTAGATAGAGTAGGGCTGAGAAAGCAGCCCTGTGCACCACCTGCCCCATAAAAATTATTCACTAGATCTCTGAGGATCCTTTTTAGCACCTGCGTGTGAACACAGCCAGCTGTACCAGCTGATCAGCATCTAACCCTCCTGCTATGCAGCTGATGTCATTGCCCGTGCAAATTATGTCATGGTGTATGTGACTATGGGCTGCGATTATGTAGTTCTTAGACAAGCATGTTCTTGTTTGCACATATAATTCCAGTGAGTTATAAGTTGAAAGAGGAGATTCATCTCCAGGGAAGGTAACACTTTCTGACATCCAAATGCCACACTAGGTATCAGTCACTGATTTGTTTTGCCTCATTGAAAGAAGAGACTTCATTCATAAAACTGAAGTCTTGATGTTGTTTTTAAATCCCAGCATAGCTTCAGGGTGTTTTGATCTGCGACTTTTAAATTTAGATTCATATTCAAATTTACATTCATATGTCTACTAGATATTCATGTTGTATAAATTCTGTATAAATGAACAAATTATATAATGTTCATTGGGTGGGAATTGGAAGACATGACCTTGTTAAATCGGTGCTGGAAGAGCCAACAACAGGGACAGCATCTCAAGCATCACACGTGGGTGATGACTTCCCAAAAGTAAAGTTTTTTTGTAGGGAAAAGGTTCAACAAATGCCCATAACTGCCTGGAAATGACTAGAAATCAGTTTTCAGTCATTCCTGCTGTGAGGGAATCTGAGTAAGGCTGCAAGCAACTGCTGAATCCTGCAAAGAAGAAAGGAAAGTTTTCACCTGTCGCCATTTGCAAGTTGCCAGAGGCAATGAAAGTATGAATACAATAACTCACTGCAGTAGCAATAGCTTTGCAGTGAACTGCACAGTTGCCCTAAACCCCCATGTTATATTATAAGGGTATGCTGAGCATGATGAATGCTTCTGGTTTAAAATATTCCAGGGAGAACATTTTTTATCTCTCTCCTTTTCCAGACTTCTACCAACTGTGTTTGCATCTAATAAAATCCAGATGCTTCTCAAAATAAAATTGCTGCTATATTGGATTGCAAAACTTCTTTTAAAATTAAGGTTGTGACTTTTTTAGCAAATGTTCCCTCTTGCTGCAGTGGACTCAGAGCAGGAAGCAGTAGATTTTATGACAGTGAAACATAGGCAGAAGGTGTTTATTCTTATCTGCTAACAGCGGTATTATTGCTCTGTGGTACTCTGGTGAACAGTTTCTAACACAGCTTGCATCTAATATTTGTAGACCGCTAGATCTTGGAAAAACTATTTCCTGAGAACAAGTCTGATTTCTCCTAACACAATGTATACTCACCTATATGCAGCTACATGACATCTGACAAATACTACGGGGTGTTAAGGTGACCTGAGGAATTAAAATAACAGTGTATACATGAAGTTTGGAGGCATACTTCCAAATGAAGACATTTTTGGATGCTATGTCAAGGAAGGCTATGAGGCATTGTTGTGATGGTTTGCGACACATTATGGTAGAGGACCAAGCTAGACAAAAGGTGACTTTATTGTGGGTCTATTGTGACTACAGTAATATCTGTCTTTTATGCTGTTATCACAGCCTGTTTTCATTTTGTTTAAAAGATCAAAGACCTTTATGTGCAAACCTTGGCTTGCATATATCTGTCTTAAATCATCTCCACTACCACTACGGTAAAATACTCCTTGTGTATTTTGTATTGTCAGTCATCCCTGCGCACAAATACCTCTTCCAGGAATCCTCCCTTAACCACATCTCTGGTACGTGCAGATTGTCCCCAACACAACTGCAATACTGAGAAATATGTTTCTTTTTTAAAAAAAAACTAAAATATTCTGATTGCAAGAACTGGTCCCCCTGTGTTCTAAAGGAATTAACATGTGGCCAGATGCTTCTGAAAAACTGTTTCCCTTTCTGAAACAAATGCATCTCAAATAATCACTGACTGCTTTTCCTTAGGGTTTCCTCAGGTTGGGTGCTACATGGAATAGCGTGATGCGAACTATGTTCTTTTGTTATTCTTAAATTCTTTTCAAGTCAGAAAACTTTGGGAACCCTTCCTTTTGAAAACCTGAAAGTTTACAGGGAGAAAATCAGTTTTCAAGTTCATCTTTGTAGGGAAAAAAGTCTTTATTTTGAACAAACTAAATGTATCATTTATGTAAAGAAATAATCAGAGAAATGTTTCAACTTAAATGTCATGGCAAATTCTAATAATAGATTAAAAAATAAACCAGTTTGATGTCCATTAAAGTTTCTAGTTGTCCTGATACTGACCTGAAAAACAATACTGAGGGAACTCAGGAAGGAAAGATGTTAATGCAAGGATTGTTTCCTGCAAAGTATATTAATGGCCATATGGCCATAAAACCAGCTGTCTATTTTGGATGTTGTAAGTGGAAATGACATAAGGTACAATAAACGAAAGAAAAGATGGAGATCTCCGCTCTGCAGATCCTAATGTCAACCACTTAGTCTGCTAATGTGTCTGTGTGTATGCAAATGCATGCTAGTTTGTTTTGAAGGTATTACTGTACAGAAGATAAAGAACATTCAGTGTCTCTAGTGTATTTAGATTTATAAAAAACTTACCCTGAGAACAAACACAGAAGATGAATTGAGTCTTCAAAAAAAATACACTATTTTTCAAGAACTGCCATTTCTGTCTCCAGTTAAACATATGCTGGGCTTCACTGGTGAAACGCAGGCGCATATGGGTGGACAACAGTCACAGCTTGTATTTCAAACCAGCCGTGTGTATTGGCGAACCGTATCTGAGAAGTACAACGGACCTGCACTGTGATGGACCTAAGCACTTTGCAAGGCTGTAGCAGAGAAAACTTAAGTCCACAGATTTCACTGGTTATTGTCCTTCAACTTCACATTGAAGATGGTAGCATTCAAAGTTTGAGATCTGCACAACTTTCAAGTCCATGGCAGAACTCCATCAGTTCTAAGAATTTCAAGACTTCAGCTATTAATCATTTTGACTGCAGAGAGGAATTGGACGTAGACTTGTTTACTGCGGGCACTTGTAATCATTGGAAAGTAAGGTTACAGGACTGAAAAGACGGCATGCTCCAATCCTGGGCTTGAATATGCCAGAGGTGTAGACTATTTCAGCAGACATTGGCCTGACCTGGACTCTAGCCCCTCCTGTGAAGGAGATTGCTTCAATAACCCTTCTCAGGGCTGTACCTTCCTAGTTCAGAGAGTTTTTCTTAAACCACCACAGCTGAAAACTGTGCTAAATTCTTCTCCTTATTGATGTTCCCCATCCTTTTCTTAAACATGTCTGTGTACATGCTTTAGGGCACTGGCTTGGTGATTCCCTTCCCTCCTTCCTTCCTTCCTTCCTTCCTTCTTTCCTTCCTTCCTTCCCCAGGTAAAACCCAGTTCACAGTTCACATCTGATCACCTTTCATAGCTGTCCTACTGCTCCCTTCTACACTCTTTCCAATTTGTCTCTAGCCAACTTGTTGAAAGGTTGGAGCATCAGAGTAACAGGGGTGGCATCACAGCTGATCAGGCAGTGCACAGGAATCATCCTCTGAGTCTTGCCTACACTATTCTACTGCTTTTCTCCATTCCTGAAGCCCCAAATGAGAATTACAATTTTTGGCAACAGCATCTCACTGATTTTTTTATAATGTGAAGTTTTCCTTATCCCTTAACTCTGCTGCTGAACCACATAAGCTCCCTTTATTGCTGGGCAATCTCCATTTGTCTCAATCACATTTCATGTTATTGATTTCAGGGGTGATGTCAAGGTCATTTTGTATTCTGTCACTGTCCTTGAAATTCTTGGAAGTTTTGGTGACTTTTGGCCATACACAATGTCCCAGTTACATTCTATTTATTCTTGACAGCTCTACTAGGGAACCATGTTTTAATTGAAATAATTTGAATTTTTAGCTTAAACTCAATCCCTGAAAAAAGAGCATTCAGAACTGAAGAAATTCTAAACATAATCGTATTTAATGCAATCTTTATCCTACCTTATCTCTTCTTTCTTTTGATTTTTGAAAGAGATCAAAGAAGTGGTTTATTCAGTCTTTATAAGTGAACGCTAGCAGTTATGTTCAATGTGCTAATAATGTGCAACAGCAAAAGAGAAATGGAAACTGGATTATGTGGCAAATATTTCTTTTTTTCCATGCATTCCGATTACTTGCTGTGGATGTAGCATCCAAATAAATATGTAAAGTTTACAGAGTAACAGACGGAACAACTTTCAACAAAAATTCCTTTCTTTCTGGTTGAGCTGTATAAAACCAGCAATTCTGCTCCTAACACAAACTGCAGTTTACGTGCCTCATGTACATGTGTTTATGTATATGTGTCTTTTGAAAATAAACTGGGGTGAATCATATTGGAAGAGCTTCACAGACTCGTGTTGTTGGCAGAGCCTGGAACAGCAGTCTCGTGGAAAAATCCGTATCCAGCAGGCAGGTAGGGATGGCAATTGTTTTCTCACCTGCGTGAATCAGAAGGAGGTTTTTTTTCCCATCAGTATATTGAGGACTGATGTTGCTCTTTTGTCAACAGGCTTTTAAACAAAGATCCAGCCATGCTGCTCGTTTAACCGCACTCTCTGTATTGCAGCCCATGAAAAATGAGGGATTATTTGGTAGGTTTTCAGTGGGGTAAACACATTCACTTGCTAGAATTTGTACCAGTCTTCTCCATTATAGAAACTAGACTGCCCCAGTACCCACAGCCACCAATAACACTGAGTATGCGATTTCTTCTAATGACTTTGCAGGGAATTAATATTGGCAAAAATCAAGATACTGCCCAGACGCTTGCACTCACTGGGTAGGAGACTGCTGCAAGAGAAACACTCAGGTCTGTCTTTGGTAGAAAAGCTGACTCAGAGGGTTTGCATGGGGTGAAGCTATTGCCTCATGTGCTCAGTTTTTTGCTACCCTGATGTGATGGAAATTGCAGGTTTGTAGTGGTGGTGCTTTTTCTGATGAGCATGCTCAGCCTTCAGGACCCCCATGGGTTCTTCTCGTGCACCCAGGCTGCTTCCCGGGATACATCTTCCGTCCTCTAACCCACACCAGCCACCTTTGAGCATGAGATCCTGCTTGTTCCCACTCCCTTCTGTGGAGCCACACTCATCCTGCCTATCACACCATCCAACACTCCCTCCTAATTTTGTATGCTGATTTTCAATTTTGGAGGATGTGCCAGAGGTTACAATGAGCTCTGAGAGACAAAGAAAGTATGTCTCAATCCTACAGTCGGCTGGAGGATTTGTGAAAGCTTAAGGTGACTGACAGCATTTTGAGCTGCACAGAGATGTTGGTGGAGGAATTCCAGCATGTGAAACGATGCACAATTAAACACCCAGGGTATTTATTGGATCTAAGCTTATAGCAGCTGATTGTCCTCTACATTTTTTATTTTTTTTTCACTAAGCCATTGCTTACTGGCCTAAACCCAATCTCTGAAGGAGCAGATTAGCAGGACTATTATGCCATTTTGCCTAATAACCCTCCAAATTTATTCCCCCTGGGAGCTACAAAAAAATATCACATGATCTCTTCCAGGTTACAGAATACGTTGGACACATTGTCAGTCACACCTCCCTGATACCAGGATCTTCACTGACTTCAGGCCTGATGGATGATACTGTAGGAACAGAGATAAACTTGGTCTTCGGTGTACCATGAGTCTGATTTCAAAAGCAGCAATTTTTACATAGAGATTAAATGTATAAGCTTGCAATTTTAGAAGACATTTATTCAGGGAATCCATGCTTTGGCTGTTCTGAGCATGTGAAACCCCTCAAGAGAGGCTCTACAGCCAGGCTGCTGCTGCCCTAATTAGTTCTCTTGCGCATTGGCATTTACAAGCAAATAATTTGACTCTCTGTTTTATTAAAACACATATTGTAAAGTGCTCAGCTAAAGAGGAAATTAAAATTTCCTTTCACACCCAAGACTTCTCCTGGTAATACAAATACCTCAATATTACACCAGTCAACATTTTGTGTAGACAAAGCAGGGCAAAACAGTCAAAAAGATGTACTTTGCGGAGAGCGTGATGAAGGGCGTTTGTGGAGGCATGAACTCCTTTTGCTGCAGAGCTGGGGTGAGAATGGGGAATGAGAATAACCTTAGTAGATCTTCAGCTGGTGCAGTTTGTTGTAATTTAATTGATTCCAGAGGAGCCACTCTCCCTGACACAGTGTGGGTGGAAATCCTCAGAAAGTCTTGTGCTGAGGACCTAGGTATTCATAAGCTGTCTGTTACAGAGCTTTATTTTTACCATAGGCAGCTCTGAAACAGGCTTGAAATGAAGGGTTCAGGAGAGAGGCCAAGGGTACAGCTATTGCAGCTGTCCCACAGTTGGGATGGGACAAGTGCTCCACAATGTATTTTGATCAGAGACAGCTCCATCCTGTAAGATCCTGAAGTGCTTTTAATTATTCACTAGAATAATTATTCAGTGGAAAGACTTATTCAAAGGAAATAATTACTCAGGAGAAAGTAGCCATGATTGGGAGGAATGAAGCAGCATATCCACGCACCCTTCATGCATAACAGCATTTACGAGAACAAGAGGGAAACAGCAACTTTCCTGGTTGAAACCACAAATGAAATTATAAGCAGGTGAAATCCCATTTGAAACTGAGCCAGAGCTGTGGGCTATCACTCCTACTCTTTTGGCAAGTGTGATGGGGTTTTTAATGATGAGATACAGGCAACGACGTAGAGTGATGCCTCCTGTGAGAAGCAGGAGGATTGCCTTCCATTGAAGGCAACTTTCTACCTCCTCAGTGGACTTTATCCTATGTCCTTGTCATTAGGTGACAGTCATCAAAAGTGCTGTGCAATGTCTTTTATGTCTCTTAGGAATCTGTATCTTCATTTTTCTTTAACTTAATAGCTATTATTTTTAATTCTTTCATGATCCAAGTGCGCTTAGGGTGTTGAGTGCACTCCTGGGTGAGAATCTGTGGGACTCAAATGCCCTGATGGAACATTTTTCTGTTGGAAGGTACTGTAGTCAAAGGAAGGTACTGTAGCCAAAGTCAAAACTTTAGAAATGTAAACAAAACGTCTACAAAATTCTTAGACAATCAGAGCCAGCATTTATGATAATATCAGATACCTAAAAAATTGCAGAAATTTTGATTTTAAAAATTTATTCTGATTTCAAAATTTTAAAGCAAATTTTCTTTTAAAAGCAGGTATAAAAGTGAAACATGGGTCAGATTACTTATGTTTTGTTCAGAATCTTGAAAAGTAATATTGTTTAATTTGGAATGAAAATAAATGCTGAAATTGCAGGACTTCTTAAATGCGTTGGATGCAAGTCTGCTCTGATCAGAAATTGCTGGTTTATTAGATCAAACACAGGTCTGTACTAAACCTCACTGATATGCAAGGAATTCCCATGAGTTAGGGCTGACTTCGCCTTTCTGCACAGGTATGTCCCTGATGTCTGTTAATCGCTGCTTCTGCGTTACAGCCTTGGGGAGGCCACCAGATAAAAGCAACTGCCTCTTCCCTCTATTTTGTCAGGATCTTTGGAGAGGCACAAACATGAAGTCCTCTGTGATTTCATGCCCTGCTTTATTAAACAGGAGTTGTAACAGATAAGATAGGGCTGCTTCCCTTGAAACATTTTAATGTAAGTACCTGTACGGGGTTTATGTATGTATTTTGTGCATGGTTGGACTTCTGTCCCACTTGCTTGCAAAACCTGCTATATTCCCCGCTTAGGGAAGCAGCTGGCAGTTCAAGAGTGGGCTGATTTGAAAAATAAGGATGGAATGTGCTCTGAGCTGGGGCGGTGGTAATGCTGGTTTGGATCGAAGGGAGAGCGACTTTACCTTCTTAATCATCCCATGTTTGCTTAATTATCCCAAAGTATGTCTTTCATTCCCCTGCCCCCTCTGAGAATGTGAGACAGGCTTGTTATAAGTATTAGGAAGTATGAAAGGTGAATTTCCCCTTAATTTAACATATTTCCGAGTTGCGCACTCTCCCTTCGGAACACAGCTGCTTTGACTGCTGTTTTTTGTTTGCTTTTCTTCCAGCAGTCTTGCCTTTCTTTGGCCTGTTTTTCCATCTTCTCCTCCTCCTCTTCTGAGTCATATGTTGACACAACTCAGTGTTGGCCCTGGTTGTTAGAGTGGGGCATTGTTGCTGTGTATATGTACAAAGAGGGGTTATTTTCATGCTTGGCATGTGAATACCAAAATACCTTTCACTTCTATTTCTTCGAAGTCAGGTATTTAGTGTCAAGATGTTCAACTGGTGCCAGTTCACTTTCACAGATCTATTCTGGTGGGCACCAGTTGGAGTTGATGGAGACAGCTGACACTGTATGAATTAATTTTTCCTGTTTTCAGCGGAGACCTGCCTTCTCTGAAGCGATCTTTGTTCACCCCCTAGACCGACCCTGGTGAAAGCTGGTGTCATAACTTTTAAAGGTTCCTTTTATACGGGTGTCTTATTGCCCAACACGTATCACAACAACATGATGCAGTGCTGCGCCAGCTTATTATTTATAGCCTCTGGTTGGGATAGGGAAGACGACTGTGTATCCTATGTTGAGGCATATATTGTGTCCTGGAGTGACTTGAAACTTGATTTATTTTTTCCAAAATGTCCTCACTCTTCTCCGTAGCCCTGTTTTGAGTGCTCCATGAATGCAAAGTGTTTCCAGTAACATGCAGGTATGGAAAGCCCTGCCCTGATGTCAGGTTGTAAATGGTGATGAAAGATAGCTGAGAACTGCAACTGTGTTGTGCATGACCAAGGTAATTTCATCGTGGCACTGATTCCCATCTCAGGATAGCTCAGCTGGCAATCTTGTCCTGATCCGTGGACCTGATCATTTAGGAAGACCTTAATCCCTGTGACCACAGGAATGCAGCTTTATCAGGCCACTCCTGTGCACTGGGATAGCCTCTCCTCACTTCTTTCCTGCTACCTTTCTTACTGTCTTTATTGATATGAAGATGTCACTGGTGAGAGACTGGGCTGATGGGTTTACAAAATAGCACTTCAGATTTCATAGAAAAAATAGTTTAAAATTATGAACAGTTCTTAAATGACAGAGATTTATTCTTCCCCCAGGAAAATAAGATACTAGGGACCTGTTGGGCTGAACAATTAGCTGGTGTCAGGAGAAAGAGTGCGCTGTTCCCGTTCCCTCTGCTACAAATCTTTGATGACTTGATTTTCTTTTCTCTGCCTCTTGCCTTCCATGCTGAAGCAGTAAATACTTCAAGGCAAGGACTCTCTTATAGTTTGTTTTACACAACATCATGCGTTAGAGTTCTTGATCATCATTTTAGGCTTCGTGGTGCTAGCATAAGATAAAAGTGAACGTTGCTGTCTCAGATATGGGAGAATGTATGTTTAATGGAACTTTTTCCTCCTTCAATGATGTACTTTGTTTTTAGAAGGATTTCTGGCCTTTCTATTCGAGTGTCATTCTTTTCTCTGTACTCTTCCTTCTCTAGGTTATGGCTCAGTGATGGTTGGTGATTACGTTGGTCTTCACTCTGCTTGGAAGACAGTGTACAATGAACATGGGTTGTGACTCACTGATAAAGATGGATGAATCTTTGTTTATATTTTAAGAGAAACCGTGAGCCATTCTCCAGCTCAAAACAGGGCTGATTTTTCTTTGATGGGTTTTGTGACCCCTTTTCTTTGTTTTCTGCAAACATCTGTCCAACCATTTTTATTTACAATCTTATATTCATGGAAAAGAGCATGTCTCAAATATGGAAAGGAAAAAGTGTGACACCCTCTGAAAGCATTTGCTCAGCTGTTTTGGAAGGTCTTTGTGGGTGTTGGAGTGTTTTAATCATTCAGTAAAAACAATGCCATGTAATTTAGAAGTTCAGAGGCCATTTACACAGCCTACTCACTATTCAAAGGCTGGAATACATTCAGCTGGTCTTTACCACCAAAGATATACTTAATTCCTCAAAAACTGGCTTTATGAAGGTGGTTTCATTAACATGATTTCTAAATGGAACCCTTGCTGAGTAGCTCACAAGCAACTCCCATTCAGAAATACTGTCATACAACAATTTTTTCCCCTGTGGGTCTTTTTAAAAGCATGTTGTAAAATGCTTTACCATCAGTTCTTACATAGCTTAATTTAAAAAAAGAGTTTGTTGCAGAGGATGTGATTCAGTAACAGGGGAAAGATTCCCGAAGAGATGGACCCACACAAATGAAATAACAATCCTCCACTGGGGTGAATTAGACAGAGCAGAAGTACAAATGAAAGTAATAAGATGAGTCTCTGGGGGACCAAGTTAACATGAGATCAGAGCTCTAGGATGAGATGAGTACATTGGAGATCTTGAAAATCCAGGGAGTGACTCTTAATTGGATTAAATGCTGGATGAATGGTTAGAAGTATAAAACCGGTCAATGTGTCTGAAAATGGGGGAGATTTACTCCCATTTCTTGCAGCAAGAGATTGTTCTGTTTATGGATTTGGGATCCTTACAAGTTTCTGAGAGCAAGGATTTGGGAATTTGCCTTTTACAAGGCAGAAATAATGTCAAAAGGCAGGGTCAAGATAAGGACAAATGCTAAATACTTTCCATAAGTGAAGATGGGCAAAATTGCTGGAAGGGGAAAAACCCCAGGCAATAATAACTTGCCTTCCAAGCACAGGACATTAAACAGAGTGCTTAACTAGGTAGTTGGTGATCAATAGAAGCAAGTAGGGTTTTATTAAAAAAGGAGTAAGATGATCAGAGAAAAGACTGGGTTTATCATTCTTTGTAGAGAAACATCATTCAGACTCAACGGGCAGTATTGGTAGCAGAGAGAAAAAAGGGGGGAGACATTTGTAAGGAATTTTGTTGAGACAAATGGGTGGTGAGCTCAGCACTCTGAAAAAAGTATTAAAACGTGACACACCAACTTGAATTAAAGAGCTGCTTGTGAAACGCTGCTTCCTTGGAAAGCTAGTCACAAGTGTCTCTTCAGCAACAGGAAACCATTATACAAATACTTGCAAAATTTATTTTTAAATTCAATAATACATGGGGTGATCTGCTGTTATAGTATGTCTGTACTTAATGTATTAAATAAGTGGTCATGCTCTCAGCCCCTGTTCTCCATGCCTCCCACTTCCTAGGATAAAATATGATATTACCTGTCTATATACCCATACCATAACACTAAAATATAACACATTTCACATTTCAGCCTCCTTGTGATAAATTCTGCTCTCAGCTTTAGCCTTGGTTTGAGTCCTTCTACCTTGCAAGGACACACATTTAAAGAGGGAGTCATATCCCTGAGAAAGACAAGGTTGGTTTACAAACTGTGAGATTGTTTTAGCTGTGTTGCCTATGCTTTGTTTCCTTACATGATCATACTCCTCTCCCCTCAACTTCTGAACCCACTGACTAATGTCAACCAACTTCACCAGAAGGGTAGAAATGTCAAAGATAATTTTGTTTCTGTAAGTGTCAGCAATAAATTGTTGAGTAGGAGAGAGAGAGATCTTGTGACTGAAAGGAAAGATTGAAGTGTGAGTTTAGGCGTGAGTAGGTCTGAATGTGCCCAGGAGAGATGTTATGAAAGCTCCACTAATGGAGAAATGATTGAGAATCCACACATCCGATGTGGCTTGGTAGCAAACCAGCTTTCACTGCATGTTGAACTAGTAAAATTAATTGGGGGTGCTTTTGACTTGTGGCCTTTGAATTTGTAAGGTTCTCTGTTCTGCTTTCCTCTACAATCTACCAGGTTTTTTTTTACCATGAAAGTCGACATTGTTCTACAGCTCTATGTCTTTAGAAGCTGAGCTGTTAAGAAAAATGCCAAATAAATTGAGATTAATGGTAAAATTAAA
Source organism: Gavia stellata (assembly GCF_030936135.1). NCBI lineage: Eukaryota > Metazoa > Chordata > Aves > Gaviiformes > Gaviidae > Gavia > Gavia stellata. Next base: position 40,771,128 of record NC_082601.1, read on the forward strand.
GCTGTTGACGGCACAGCAGAGGTCTTTGGAGAATCTTGTATTATAACCGTATGGAGGCCCAGAGGTGATGTGCCACAGGAACTCTCAGGAAACAATTTCATGGCCATTATTCTGGGTAGGACTGATAGAAAAAAATATGTTTCCGTATATACACTTCACTCCATTTCCTTATACCTTCCCATCATCTGACTTATTCCACTGCCTCCCTGGATTAACTCTGAGGTTTCTTTGTGATTCCTGAAATAGGTCAAGTGGCTTTAGAGATATTAAAAACTTGCCTAGACAAGGCCTTGAACAGCCTGATCAAAGTTGTCCCTCCTCTGAAGAGGAGGCAGGTTGTACCAGATGACCTCCGGAAGTCCCTTCCAACCCATATTGGCCTGTGAGTCTGATGCTACAACTCTTGGGACGTTGCTGGGTCATTGTGGAACACCCTTTGAAGATGTTTGCAAGCTATCCAGTCTTGAAAGGGAAAGTCAACTACTACTGGCAAAGCAGTCCAGTACTGAAGATCCTCCTTTTTATGCTCTATGTCAATCTGTTGAAAGACAGGCAGAAATAAGGCTGAAGAATTGAGCTGATGTATGCAATCTGACTTGCAGGCACCTGATGCCCTGTAACTAGAAGACTTGGACAGCTTGAGGGAAATGGAGGCCAACAAGTTCCTCCAGATCTAGGTCTGGGTGCAGGCAAAGTTGCCAAGGGCAGAAGCCTGCTGGAGGTGCCAAAAAAAGATAATGGTCCTGCTACCCACTTCTTTATGCCAGAGTCCTGAAAAGCAAATAGCTGAGTCTGTTAATTCTGCTGAAGAAGAGATGGGGATATGTAGGGTTTGGCTTTTGCAGGAGGCAAGAGTCTGTGGTAACAGCAGGCCTTTTCCTCTCCGTCCATGATTTGTTCCCTTGTTCTATGTGGATATGAAACCAAGCTTTTCAAGTTTCAGAGGGAAAAAAGAGACCTGGAAGCTTGCCACAAGTGTTTCCTATCCACATCTCTCTTTTTTATCCTGAAAATCTAAACAAGGCCCAGAAAGAGAAAACTAGAAATGAGATAGGCCCTAGAAGGAGTCAGAGGGTTCAGAGAGTTGTGCCTCTCAGCCAGCTGACTCATCAGGCACCCTCAAACCATGGAGCTGGCTTTAGCTATCACGAGATTTTTGAACACAATAACTCTGGTTCTTCCCCCCTACCAGGTATTTTTAGGTGATGTCTTTAAAGATGTTACATTGGATTCAAGTTTTATTATCTATCTTAACAACAGGAACAGGAATTTAACAACAGGACCAGTATTTTACCAACAGGGACAGGAACTTCCTAAGTATTGTGAGTCTGGTAATGTTATGCAGAAGCTGGGGCGTTAAGAAAAATAACCAAAAGTTGAAAGACCCATTAAAAATGGCAAGAAATGGTAACACTTTTTTTTTTTAGGCATTTGATTCTCTATTTTGCTGGTGAGGACTGTCTGTGAGAAATTTGACAAATAGGGCTCCGGAGTGTCTCTTTGTCTGACCAGGGCCTCTGATGTTTTAGTTATAACTGAGAGTAAATGCCTATTTCCGAGACAAACTTCAACTCTCTTCTATGGGGTGGTGGGGATGTTACTAAAATAATATACCCTCCAACCAAAATGAGGGGGGACAGGGTGGAGAGGTCACATGCAAGCTCTTGGTGACTGTGAGGAAAAATGCTGACTGAGAAAACTTGTCTGTGCAACTTCATTAGTCACAAAGCATCAGCTCCTGTAAATCAGCATAATTTAATTGATGCATTTTGCCTTGCACCAAATGAGTCACTGGCCTCAGTCCTCCCTCTGGTGATGATTCCCTATGTTCTTCTGGAAACAATCATTACTATAGATCTGCAGATACATTTTCCTTTCAAAGACCTTTTGTCCGTGCAGGCACGGGATGGGCGCTGTGTGCAACCTTCATTTGGCCATTCTTATAGCACATTCTGGTAGAGCATTATTTTTGTCTGTAGATTAAAAACAAAAAAACCCGCTCTATATCTTCCATGATCTATTGATTCTGGAAAATCTACAGATATTTGGGCTTTACCTGCTCTCTGCCCTACCATGTGACCCTTTCCTTATGGTGATGGGGTACTTTGGAGGTTACACGGGAAAGAGGTGAGGCATCAATACCTTTGCTGCCACCAAGGCCACAGTCATGCATTGTGTGGGTTCTCTTTAGCTATTGTTCTTCAAAGGTAGCTGCTGTTTTGGTCGAAATGCTAACTCTTCCCTCTGAGGCTGTGCAAAAAAAGAAGATTGTGATATAGCTGCTAAAGGAGGAGAGAGCGGTCCTTGTTTGGTGTTCCCAAGCTCAGGAGCTAGGGTCTGCTGTCATACCCTGCCCTGCCTGGGAGCTGTCTTTGCGTAGCAGATGATGTGGGATGCTCCTGGACCAGTAACCTGAAAATACCGTCTGCCGTTCCTTTCTAGCCGTGTAATCACCCTCTGCTCCACTGAACCAAGGAGAGTTTTGCCATTCACCTCCCTAGGAGCAGGACATGCTGCTTGAAGAGTGATGGCTAGAAGTATGCAGGAGAACTAATGAAGCTGTTTGTCGTACATTTTCCTGGTGGATTTCTCTTTTCCAGTTTTTCTTAGTGGGGGGATAGTCAAAAAGCTGGCTGTACGGCTGTTTTCTTTCATAAATGAGGGATGTCAGTTCACAAATTACAATTTAATTTGGCCACACCCTTCCTGCAACTGAGCAATAATTAAAATCAGATTAAAAATAGGTTGTAAGAGAAATAAGAGAAACACTGATGTTTCTAAGGGGTTGGATTAGAAATAAATTAATAAATCGGATTAAAAATAAATAGGATGGCTTGGTAAACATAATTGTTGAAATGGATGAGGAGCATGATTTGAAACTGAAAGCCCCTTCCTGTTATGATCATTTGCCTCTAGTATATTCAGGGTAAAGGAAAACTGGCTGGAAATTTCCAGTCAAAGCAGAGTTTTGATGGAAAATGCCGATTTTTCTCAAGCCCACATTGTACAATTTAGGTGGACAAACCCCTGTGCAAGCAGTGAGACAGGGCTCTGTGTGTGCCAGGGGCCTTAGAGAACACAGCTGAAGGGAGGGCAGTGCAAGAGGGACTGACTCCTTTCCTCTGGAATACATAATTTTAGCATGTAATGAGCAAAATTTGAACCAAATTAAGCTTTGAATTTACAGGATCTTTTTAGTTGTTTGAAAAGGAAGGGGAAAAAAAATAACCTCAGCTCCTATCAGCCGGGAGCCCACATTTGTGACCAGCTGCAGCAGAAAGCTGAGGCTTGTTAGCAGAACAAGCTCATTACTGGGATAGTAACTGGAGGGGAGAGAGGGGGAGGACTGCAGGGGGGTTCCGTGGTATGCACCAGGTGATTGCTGCTTGTACTCCTTCAAATGGAGCAGAAGGTCTTTAGGTGGTGCTTTATAAGGGGGAGTCTCTACTAGGGATCTCTGGAGGTGCAAAGCTTGTGGTGGGTATTGGCTCTCTGCTGCTTGGAAGAGGTATTCCTAGGTTATGTTATATTGTCCCTTCTACTTGGTTTTCTATTGCTTGACACAACTTTGCATGGAGCTTCCTCCAAGCTCGAAAGTGTGAAAATTTGTTATATAGGACTGTCTTTTTCTGAAGAAGAAATCTGTTGTTAGAAGGATGCTGTGTCTCTGTGTGATAGGGTGGTTTCTAGATGCTGACAACTTTGTTCCATTCTAATTATGTCCTGCTACCCTTAAAAGCTAAAAATCCTTATGGATAGCTGAGCTCTTTAAATCTCCCTTCTGCACAGGAGGATGTTTAAAATGAGGAATAGTCAACCTCTTGCTGCTTTCAGTGCTGCTTGTGCTTTCCTCCTACTAACCAATGGTGACTGGAATAAACCTTTGTACTCCTTTTGCCCCTGCTTGCTTTGAGTAGCTCTGAAGTGTGAAACTGGCTAGAAAACCCCATGAAAGACCAGGCATGAAGATGATTTAACATGAGTTTTTTTGTGTGCTCTTTTTCAGCATTATGCTTTCCAGTGGATGAACTTACCTTTAACGCCAGCAAGTGGTCTGCTGCAGCTCTGTGACTGAGTGGAGATAACAGCCTCAACATGTGCAGCAGGTAATGACTTTCATTTACCAAGTTGTGGGGATTCTTTCTGGTTTTTTTTCAGTCTGGTTCACTGAGTTTTACAGGTAAGACAACTATTCTAGGTGCTGATGTGCAAATGAGTGAAAAAGAAGATGTAGCAGTAGAAATACCGGTATTCTGAAATGGCTCTCTGTATTGTTATGTGGAGGAATTAAGGCCATTCGTAGTACAGAAGCTTAAAGACAGCATCTCTTCATGTGTGTGGGAAATGAGCAAATGGACAGTGAATGATTGACCATGATGAAGAGATACTGATTCACCTGAGACATAGTCCATTTTGTTCTTGAGAAATAGTATCACAAACACTGGGGTTCTTTCTTGCTTTTTCCCTGGCCAAGGTAATGGAGTAGTTTTTTCTGTGCACACTTCAGACTGTGTTTGAAAACTTCCTATTAGCAAACAGAATAAAAAGAAAATCTACCTTTTGTCTGAAAAAATAATTTTTGCTTCTGTTTCGTGGCCTTCATGACAAGGAAACAAATTTCTTTTAAGAAGAGAATGTGTAGGGTATAAATGAGAGTTTGCTGTACTTTGTCAATTATCTCAGTTCTAGTGTTTTTTTATTTTAAAACCATTTCTTTGCTCTCTTATTTGAGGAAATGCAAATATTTCTGCAGAAAATTTTGAAAGTGCTTTTGTAAGGAGGTCTAGACAGAGTGATATTTCCCTCTTTGCTGAGCAATGCACAGAAACACAGCCTGAGACAAAGCCTGGCTTGTTTATGGAGTACAGCACAGATAGCAGCTGCAAGCAGTTAAGGGTTAGAGGAATCCTTTCATAGCTGCTGTCTTCCCTACAGAGACCCACCCATTTCTTACACTCCTAGTCCCTGGGAAACAGGCAGAGTAAGGTATTAATGTAAAACACTATTTCTTCTTATTTCTGTTGTTAACAACAATCTGTTTAGGAACAGTATATGTTAAACTTAAATTGATAATGGTTTGGGAAGGTAATACTTGTGAATACTCTCTTTAAAATGTGGATAATGCTGGTACTAGTAATTCCTCAAAAGTCTGTAAAAGCTCCTCCCCTTGTTTGGATAGTTTTACAACCAAGGAAAGTAGGAAGGTTTTCTGGTGCTCTCAGTCTTCCTTACAAAATGTATTTTCTTCTGCTTGCCAGTTTCCAAAAGCCTTGGTCTACCTTGGTCTTGAGGGCTTGGATTTCTGTCAGTGAACTTATTTCAGCTCTTGTTACAAACAGATGTTCATTAGAGGCAAGCCTGTTCCTTAGCCTTTTGCTGATGCCTTTGAAACAAATGGTGGCTGGCCAGTCGTCAGAAACAGCCATTCTCCTTAAAGTGCGAGAGAAGAGTGCAGGGGCAATGTATCTTTTCCCTGTAAATCTGGTGCTCCCGCCCCTTGTCCACCCCACTTGGCCCTGTGAAAAAGCAGCATTGCTCCTCTAAGGTATGTTGTAAGCCTACAAGGCATGTTTTGAGTGTGGTATGAGCTGGCTAATCTCCATTTGGAGTATCTGTGAACAAGGAGCTGTGGTGCAAAGTCTTGTCCAAGTTAATGACTGTTTTCTGGTGCTGTATTTGCCTATGGCTATGATCATATAAGGTGATGGGAAGTTTACCCCAGAATTAATAGATTTTGGGGAATTACTGTAGTCCAACCTAAAACACCAACTTGGATACCTCTTGTCTACCACAAAGGTGTAGGATCCCTCCTGGGGACTTCTGGCATCCCCCTGCCTTGCTGCTGGCTTCTACACCTCTGGCAAAGCTGGCTGTTGAGGGCTCAAGCAGTGAAGTGTGAACCATTGTCATGTTGGGTTTCATCTATTTAAACTGAAATATCAAATTGGTACTTTTATTACAACACATGCAAATCCAAATTCTTGTACTTTAATCAATTGCAACCATCAATGCTTTTGGGCTTCACCCTGCAGTTCTCTCTGGTGGCAAAATGAATCCTTTGACCTGCTGCTAGGATGGTGGTGGTGGGTTATCAGGTTTATGCTATCTTAAGCAGCATTCAGCTCACAGCTTGGGGAGGTCACAAGCTTGATATAACTAAGCCCTATCTTTTTAACTAGCTGAGAACCCAGTCTGTGTTGAGAGTCAGTTTAGAGTACCTTGAGTGCAGACAGTGGTTGGCTAGAATAACAGAATTAGAGCTTGCACTGTTTCTGCAGTGATGGCAAACTGTAAAATCTTCCTGCCAGTAGGTAACGGGGAGATTAGGCCATCGTGATCCAGATCCACCATATTATCCCCTCTCCCTACTGCTTCCTCTGGTTTTACACCCGCACAGTGGATATCTCATTTGCCAAACAGTGGCTGAAATCCATCATCTTCACACCATATCAACAGCACAGGCAGAGAAGACTGGGGATTGTGGCCCAATATTCCTCATTTTCCTTCTGCTTTTTGGATTATCCCAATCTTAACATTACTGTCACTAAATCTGTGTATTTCTTTTCTCCTGGCCAGCCCTTTGTTTTTTTGCTTTGACATTCTTTCTGGCTCATTTGCTGATTATGCAAGTAAAATATCAAGGCTACATTTTCTCCACTGGATTGCTACTTTTGAACAAACATAAAAAATTCCACTCACTGGAAAGTTAGCAGTGCAGTTAATTTTGTTGGTGCATGTGTCTGAAATCTACCTCTTGGAAGCATTTCATTCCCTATAAATACAGGAGACTAGAACAGCGGTATCTGCCATAACTTCTTTGAACATAGTTGTTTTAAGGACTTGTCCCAGGGTGTGGGTTTTGTGCCTGCTCTCATGCAAATACATTTTACCACTGACTCCCTGGTACCGTGTGGAAGAGCATTGGTTACAGGAGCTGTTATTATTCATGTGCATTGTGCCAATGGCTTACAAAGCGGGAACTCCTTCTATGAGTGAACCTTTTGCTGGTTCTAGTCCTAAGTTACAAAAAGTCATCCATTTACTAAATGTTAAGTATCTCTCTCAAAAGGCTGGGTGGAAATATGATTCATGGATACACAGAGAGAGTACTCCTCACCTGGCTGAAATCCCCAGGGCAGCAAATTGGTGGCTTCAGTGGAGGTGTTGCCCAGATAATTACCACCCTGAAGTATGGCCGGTGGAAACGGAGATTGGAAGCTTTATAACTGATGTATTTACAGTCTTATGTTTTTTTCCTTTGTTTATTGATCTAAAAATCATTGAGGTAGGAAAACCATGCAAAAATGGGGCTGAAGCAATAGCAAGGAAGAGAAGCTGGGGTCAGTTTTAAGGAATATAAAGTGTGTATTGCTGAACATCTGTTGACATGTAAACAATGCTCTCTTAGCAGTACGAAGATGCTGATCACTAGAAGTCATGTCTGTAATCTACTGACTCCTCTTCACAGGGTGCATTGCTCAACAGAGGCTTGTGATGACAGCTGGGAAGGCAGGCAGGCTCTGGAGAGCAGATGTGGTAGAAAGCCTTCTGACAAAGTTTCCACACAAAGAAAATTTGCTTTAACAAATTCAAAACCTTTCTGGTAAAATGCTGGCATCGGTGTAGCTCTGTCATATAAGCAAATGAAGATGAAGGATTTCCTTTCAGAATAATGCTTTCACTGAAAATATGTTGAGTTATAGTATTATCAAACTTCAAAACACCATTGTTTGAACAAGTCTTCTCAATTTTATTGAAATAGAATAATTTTTTGACTCAACAGACATTTTCCCGAGACGGTAATTTAATTGTTGAAACATGAAACTTCTCTAATTTGGGATGAAAACTGACTTGGAGGTTTTCAGTAAAATTGAAATGTCAGTTCCTATGTCTCTAATTGGGAGTTCTGAGTATGTCCAACATATGGAAGGAAACTCTGAATGGCAGGGTAGGGGAAATGGCAAACCCTGTTTTAAATGTATACCTCCAAGAATGTGACTTTCATGAATTCATTCCTGTGCAATCAATGACTGTACCATGATGCTGGGATTAGTTTGCAGAACCTCATTAGAAGTTGGTGGTAAAAGAGGAACTGTAGTCTGCTGCCTTAGGAGATCCTCAGGTCCATACCTGATAAGGTGAGATACTGATTTGAATCTTAAAGCTTATTCTAACTTACTTAGCTGTCTTCAGGCTACATTTCCAAACTGCAATGGACAATTAAGTGGCTGTGAAAACTACGGGGCTGGGGGCGGAGAGCAGAGTACAGAGAAAGTGGCTCGCTTACTGTAGGAGTGGGCTGGAGACCACAGTGGTAGGGAGGGCAGTGTAGAGACTAGCTCAAGCACTCCTCAAAATATTGAGTGTCAATGCTGTGGACATGAGTTAGCCTTTCAGCTGAGCTCCTGTGTGGCTGAAGCTGGGGGTGTATTTAAGTGTTGAATGGAGACTGTGAAGAAAACATCTCTAGAAGGAAATAATTTAAGATACTGTTGGCATGGGGTTATGAAGGCAGGGAGTCACAGAATCACTGAAGTTGGAAAAGACCTGTAAGATCATCAAGTCCAACCATCAACCCAGCACCACCATGCCCATTAAACCATGTCCCGCAGTGCCATGTCTATATGTTTTTTGAACACCTCCAGTGATGGTGACTCCACCACCTCCCTGGGCAGCCTGTTCCAATGTTCTGAAGTCCCATGGGGATGACCTTTTTTAGCCAAATCTGCCTCTGTGGAAGCTATGAGGGTGGCCACAAAAGTGAACAAAAGGGGCAGACACCTGGAGTGAGAAACCTCCAGGCTGGAAACCTCTGTTGCTGTCAAGGATTGAGCACTGCTCCCTATGGTCCTCTCCCCATCTACCACTTGTGTCCATAGCCTGTTGCCCTAGGAGCTGTGCTATCAAACCAGTCTTCCCTGAGGCATGGCCAAACCTGCCTGTTAGGAATGCCACTAATTGAAGCTGATCCTGTGTGACTTCCTCCTTCTCCAGCTGTAGGATGAAGGTGCTGGCTGTTGCCTCATCCCAGAGCAGCTGACTCTGACTCTGTTCTAGAGCATCATGGGGGGCAGCAAAGAAACAACACTTCAGCTGTGTTGACTAAAAATCAGACTGCTGACTCATCACCAAAGCATGGAAGGAGAGATGGGAGCCTGGCATTGCAAACCAGCCTCCTGCTGCCCTCTAAGTATTGCAAGTCAGTGCTAAGGAGATAATTCCCGTACTTACAATATTCTGTAGTCTCCTTGGCCAGCTGTCTGCCCTGGTCTCCGCTTGTCTCAAGTGGAAAGACTTCTTTCCCTTTGGACAGCTTTCTCCAAAAGGTTAGCTGTAGGGTTTGATAATTAGGGGAGCAAGGGCCTTTGGTTCCCAAATAATGACTATTTGCTTTGAGGGAATAAAGCCTATTTAGGCAGGATGCTTTTGCAGTGGACTGGATCTTTCAACTACCCCCAGCAAAGAAACAGTTGCTTAATAGTAGTGACAGAAAAATGTGAACAGACTGAAAAAGTAAAGATAGAGATTTTCTGTGTTTGAATAAAAGGGTCTTTGCCCTCTGGGTTATGGTGTCCTTATGTCAGACTTATCACAGAAGAGGCAGTAGGAGATGAGGTAGTTTGGTTGCTAGCACAAATTAGAGGAGTTCTGGAACTGTTCTTGCTCTTCACTGTAGTCCCTAGAAAGCCACGTTAATATCAGAGCTCTGTGATGCACAGGGAATGGCATGTGTTGAGAGGAGAATTTGTTACCTGGTAAGTTTATCACCTAAAGCAGGAGATGAGTATTGCTTTCTTGCTGATGTTGGGATTTTCAGACATAACTGGAAAGCAACACTAATACATCTTAGTGATGTTTTGTCAGTCACAATGTGGGAGGAATCTTGTACCTCTGGGTCATGTGAATAAACCATGAGCTATATCCTCCCTTCCCTGTCCTTGGCTTCTCCAAAGGAGCCTGAAATAGATAAGATACCTTTTGAGGCAGAAGGAGAAAAGATAATTTGTCCTAGATCACAAGGTAGGTGACAGACCAGGAACAGACCTCAGAAATCTTGCTTTACATGTCAGTGTCCTCTCTATCTGCCATAGAGCTTTGTGTTGGTTTTGGGCTAAGAAAATAAGATCTGGGTGCCCTCCAGTACTTCTAGGGAGACTTGCCTAGAAACAGCATTTTCTACCTCATTTTGCCCTGGCTATGCCCTGTACTCTGAGCGCTGTGAAGAGGGTGGAGTAGGCACTGATGCCAGTTCTACAATAAAACGTTTCTCCACATCCAAAGTATTGGCACTTGGCTGGCTCTGGGTGGAGTTTAGGTCACCAAAACAAATCAGTCCTACTGGGACCAGGGCTGATGGGACCACTCGTGCAAGACTAGATGTAAATGTTTAAGTGTACTCAATAGAGTCAGTAAATGGGAAAAGTTTGTAAGCGTTTGGATCTGGCCTTAAATGGTCACATCAGCCACAATCCACTCTAAGCCAGGATCATGAAACCATGCTAAATCCTCATTTGCCAGCTCTTGATAAAAGAGCAAAACTGTCATGCAAATTCCTTGCAGATACAGCTGTGTGTTTAAGCACTTCCACTCTATAATTTAGTGCCTTTTTTAAACTGCTAAAAATTGATGACTTTGTTGCAGCAGACACAACTTCAGTAGATAAATATTATTTCTAAGTGGTGTGATGGTGGTTTGTTATCCTAACATTCAGGCAACTCATACTGGTCTACTAGCTAAAATAGTGGAAAGTCACTTCTTCCTACTTTCCTTTAAGTTTCTGAAACTTTCAGGATTGTATTTTCAAGCATGTGTGGAGCTGGTTACTGAAAGTGTAAAATAACTCACTGGGTGAAACCCCATTGTGCTAATGATAGAGGATGGACTCATTTCAGAAAACACAGAGTTTGATTCTGCTTGTAGGAGAGCTATTCTCATCCAGTTTTTCACAGCCTCTACAAACTATTGCTGTAACATTCTGGAAACAGATAATTTCAAGTGAAGGTGCTTTTTGCTCCTATTCTTTTTTGGAAAAGCTTCGAGAAGGAACTTTCTCACACTTTACAAGCCAAAAGTAATCTTGCCTATTCCAAATGGGCAAATGGAAAAAAATGTTCAAATTCAGTGCTTTTTGAACCTCTAAATGGTTTGGCTCATGTTCTGCTCTAGACATGGCTAATATTTGAGGTGAGGAAGTTATCTGACGACTGTTATGAGTGCGTGTTCCTTGTTACAGCAGTATTCATCCTAAAGTGACTTCTCTTGACCACTTCGGGGGGGGGGGGGCATGAAATCTATTGCTATTGTATGTGTAACTGGATCCTCACCTCTCACTTTAGTGCAGTTAATTCTGGGTTCAAACATGTGTCAGCCATGAGACCTGGTGCCAGCCTGGCACTGAAGGTAAATGGTAGGTACAATGCTAGGCAGAAATGTGGGTTGAATAGCACTGGAAAATGTTCAATAGGATGAATGCAAAAAGCTTCAGTGCATTTCAGCAGGAGGTCAGGGAAGAGAAATATGTCACATCAAGCATAAATTTCTTAATACAAAATAAAGAGTAATTCAAAGGGGCTGGAATAAGTTGATGGGACTTTGTTGATTAGAATTGATGTGTTTTGCATCAGACACTAAAAGCAGCTGATCATGTATGGTATTGGCTTGAGTTTGTCACAAACCCCAAAGGATTAAAATCACTTGAAGTCTGATGCTGACTTTTGAAGCTTTGTTTTCAGTTTGGAGTTCTTAATGGCTTTTAAGTTGCTATTTATAATTAGCTTAAGAGTCTGAATTTTCCTGTGTACCTTACACCAAGATATGTCACACAGGAAATCCAACATAAACCCAGAGTACTGATTTTATTTTTTTTTTTTGTGAGGACATTGCCTGGAATAAGGTGCCTCACTGCATGGTACTGGGGTTTTGTCCAACAGCCATCAGACTGGGATTTCTTCTGAGGTTGGATTTGAAACTCAGGCTTGAAAACATAACAAAATGTCTGATCCGAAGGGGGGTGAGAGGCTTCCTATTAGGGTGGAGTGTTTACTTTGCTCTGTGAATTATTTTTATAGTGTTCTTTATTTCTTCAAAGCTCTCTGTGCAATCATTTAAGAAACCAAAATGCTGTCAGGCTTGTTAACGGCAAGTCCTGGAAGCATTTTTCAAACCACCTCTCTGATTCATCCTGCCACTTTTCTTTCACATATCTAATATTTATGTATGTAAACAGTTTATTTTTAAAGTTTCATGCTAAAAAGGGTGCTCCTGCATGTACTTAAAGCTTACACTTTTGTAATGAAGAGGTTTAATTAGCACTGATATAGTTTTATCGGTGCTCTGTCAGTCTGTCCAAACATAATGCTTTCTGCTCAGAACTTTTCCTTAAAATGCTTTTGGCTTTGCTATGTAAGGACCTCAGACTACTTAATTTAAGGACTAATTTAGCTATATTCCTGTTGACACAAAGGTTTGTACATACAGTCCTACTGCAGGCAAAGCTTGGAACAGTAGAAGCCCCAGCACCCATGAGGCTGTCTTGTATAATTTTGCATTATATCCAGTGATGCTGCTTTCATAGAGCATTCAGGATTTCCATCACATTCCCCCTATTGTGTAGGTCCCAAAACTGACCCCAGAGAGATTGTGGCTGTGGCTGAAGCCTACAGACCCTGTTCTCGTGTAGCCACCTTCACCTCCCTGTCTTGAATTCTTCCTTGATGGCTCATTTCCAGGGTGCATTAGAGGGGATGAGGTAGAGCTGGTTTCCAAACAGACTATACCCAGCTACTGCAGCTGCTCTGTGGGAGAGTACCATGGGCAGCAGCACATTAACAAGGATCTAGTCTTTATTTTGTATAAACAAAAGATGCGGTCAGGTTATAGTTCAAAACCCCTCCGGTAAATGTTGTAAATTCCAGCATTCTGGATCAGCTGATCCTGTCTACCAATGTCCCCTTGATCTTCACAGGTACCATTGAATGTTTTGATCTTGCCCAAACACAGTGCAAGCATACTTAGGTCATGGGAACCGGTGGGACTTGGTTCCAAGCTCCCCTGGATGTAGCAGGACTGCAGTGAGCATAATTATTTCACAAGTTTAGAGGCATGCCAGTGATTCAGAGCCTGCCACTTCCAATAAGTATGTACAGCTCAAATCTACATACAGTTTAATTGTAGGCTTGAGTTAAAATGAAAATCCAGAATGAAAGCAACTAATTCCACTTTGAAATAGGACAAGAGACATTGAGCTTGCTGAAAGGAAACACATTTCTATAGTAATGTGTCTCCACCAAGACCGCTAGTGTAGTTCAATCTGCAGGATTGCTTAGATAAAGCTGCCATATGTGTGAGGAAGTTATTGTTCAACAATTCCTACCAAAAAGGTGCCTTTTTGATAAGACACTACCCAGAGCAGTGTTTGCATCTTTGTGTGCCACCAGATCATTTGTGTGGCAGCTTTGGTGGGAATGCAGTGTGGTGTGCCACAACTGTGCCTTTGGAGGGTGTGCTGTGGGTTCGCAGGGAGTCCTGGGGAAAATCTGTGGTATATCAGATGCAGTTTCATCTTACTTTCTTCTTGTGTGGGTCAAAAGCTGCAAGGTTATTAGCTTGAGCTTAGCACCAAGCTCCCAGAGCAAGCAGTTGCCAGTGTGTATAATACTTGGTGGACACAGCCAGTGTGTTACGTGGTGCACAAATAGTTGAACACATTGACTACCAAGCCTGGGATGGTACAGGTGCTCCTGCTTGTCTAGGCCTTTCTGGCTCTACAAATAGCTACTGCATGTATACTTCTAAATGCTGGAGGACTTGCCTTGGGTGGTTTAATGCTAAGTATACAGAACTAGCTTGCAGCCTTAGGTCTTGATCAATGTAGGTACTTAAGAGCAACACAAGTACTGATGATACTGCAAAGTTGAAAGAGCCTGCTGAAGTTTGACACTGCCTGCTATACCTGGTATTGTACAGAAAAAAAGCGGGAGGGATGACACCATCCCTGCTGTCAGCTAAATCACTTAGCGTATGACTAGTCCTGCTAGAGTCGTGCTGACCCTCGGAAACATTGCAGCAAATAACACCTGCTTCCACCATCTTGTTTTAAGATCATAATCTCTCTTGCCTTTTTGTTCTCCTAACTGCAGGGGGGCTTGGCTTTTACCTGTGGGCAATATTCAGGCTGAGATTAGCATGATGATGGAGGAAAGAAAACCTGAGGGAGGCTTAAGCAGTGCCCAGCTCTTGTTCTGACCCTTGATTTCCCCCACCTGATAAGAGCTAGCTTCCTCCTCCCACAGAAAACTCACAAACAGCAGCTGGTTATACAGTAATGGAGATTAAGAAAAAGGAATTTGCTGAAGACCTCAACACTCTGGGAAGTCTCTTGTTTAAACCCTGTTTTGCACTTAGCTATCGTAGTTTACGTGAGTTATTCCAAACCCAAGGAAGGAGAAGGCGTGCTGCCAACTCATGGGTCATTAATTTCCAAACCATGCTGAAAGGTGCAAAGTTGAGCATGTTTGTCTTAGTGTTTTATTGACAACAAATATTTGTGTTTGGAATATTTTTGTGAAAAGCAGAGACCAGGATTGCTCACTGGCTTGGAGCTCCTCATCACACCAACCTGCAGTGAGATATTTGGAAGACCTTAAAGGCTGCATGGGACATGCCTAACAGGCCATGGGCAGTCATTCTCAGCCTAAGATTTACAGGGTGATAAGATTCTGAGGGTGTTTTTGTCAGCTGTATGCTAATACTTTCCTTTAGTAAAAGGAAACCTCCCTCCAGTTACAGAGTAGAAATTCTGCAGCCTCCAGGCTGTGAAGTTTTGGAGTATGTTCCCCTCCAGTTCTCTTTAAGCTTTGCTGTGCAATATCTCATCTCTTGCAGGTGATGCTAATGGTGCTCAAAACAGTGACACTCTCCTCTGGGATTTGTGACATTAGGATAAACCTCTGGCAGAGGCTAGATTTATCACAAGATGCAGAGGCAAGGTTTTGACTTGTGAACATATTGCTAAATGCTTTGTGATATGCTTTTTGTGTAAAGAAATGATGTAAAGTCCAGTCCTGGTCAAGTTTTAACTTAGTCTGTTACATCCTGCCTTTCTGTCTCTTCCTTGAACCCTTATTCAAATGTGATGACTTACTCTTGGTGCCTTCTGTGGTATAGAGCTGCTGAACAACTTTATCTTGCTTTAGAGGTGTCTATATTTCAGTAGTATATAAGAAATCTTTCATGCAGACTCACTTCTGCAAATACATAAACTGGTGACTAATTTTAAATAAATGAATAATCTCACTGAGTTGGGAATATTCTTATGAACAAAAGTCCTCAGGGGTTTCCTAGGATTTGAATGGGTTCCGCCTGTAAAGCTCTTTGGGAAGGAAGTTTCAGTATAAAACACAATTCTAAATGTTTGTTTGTATTTACATGAAACTACATTTCTTCAAAGTAAAAGGAATACCTTCAATTTGTAGCTTAAACAGTGTAAATGATTTGTTATAGGTAGTCTCAAATATCCTATTTTCTATGCCAATTTTTATGATCTTACAGTTATGGTTTCCTATAGTTAAAAGACTGTTTTTCTCCTTGTTGCTAAGAGAAAAACACACAAACAGCAAAGCAAACTAGATACAGTCAGTTTAACTATTCATAAGAAAGCTACATTAAATGTAAAAGCAAATAAAACCCTTTCTCTTAATTTTTTTCATTTGCAGTACATGTATATTTCACAGAGCAATAGTAAGTAAGATTTTTTGGACAGGAGCATAATTAAGACTATGCACTAAGGCAAAGATAAATTGGGTTTGTAGAGCTGCACACTTAATACATGCCTCAGAAAATGGTGTGACTGCAGAACTGTGCAGCTTTAAATCAACTCTGTATATTCAAAACCATATCCCAGGTTTTATTATTTGGTCTTGGATACTATTTCAGCTATGACAGTGTTGTATTTATACACATCTACAATGCTGTTCTCATGAATGTCATTATAAATAAACATAAGCAAAAGTTATTTTAAGTCTGAAATGCACAATAAAAAGTCACCCGCCGCAATGGCTTTAGTTACATTGCAGGCTGTAGTTTTTCAAGTAATACAGTCCTAAGGGCTTGGGGGGAATGTTGTGTTATCTGTAACGTGGCTTTTATCTGGGTTTTGTGTGTGTCAGTGTTAGATCTTGTAGTCAACTGTGAGGGCTTTTCAGGTGGGAATACTCGGTGCTTTGAAATTCCTATGCTTTTTTAAAAGAAAAGCATTAAAAACATGAAACCCTGAAAACTTGGGAGGCTGAGAGGGAGCCCTTAAGAAAATGATGTAAAGGATAAAAGGAAAAGTGTTAGTTAATGAAGTTAATGTAGATGAGAGCAATGTATGTGCTGCATGCACAAATGCACATGCTTGTATGTGCAAACACCATTAGGGGTGCTTACAAAACACTTCTGTGTGCACATTTGATGGGGCTAAGTCTGGAAGCAGTGCCTGAGCATTAAGCTGTGCAGTGTACAGATGCCCTCAGGAGGGAGAGGGATGCTCCCTTGGGAGGCAGAAAGCCTGTATGCTGAATTTTATTAATAGGGTGCTTGAAGTTAGAGAGTGAGAATGGTCCCCTCTGCCTCACCCCATCCACAAGTACAAGTGAGAACTGGTATCTGGCCCTTGAAAAGACATGGAGTTCATGCTGGGTATTTCTGGATCCAAAATACATGCAATATTTTAAGGTATGTTATCTGTGTAACTCAATTTATAAGTGTGACAAAGGGTCTGTTAACCACTGATTTCCAAAAGCCAGGAAGGTATAGTGGGAGGTATTTCTGTGGCCTTACTCTTCTGCCCAGCCTTCCCCTGTGCCCCCAAATATGCTGTTGGCTGTGGTCAGCGGGTGGATACTGTGCTAGATCTAACATGACTGCTCTTTGGACATGTTACGGTTATAAGAGCAACAAATGTGAATTATCTTAGTGCCTTATCAAAGGTAAAATTGCTGATTGTATATGTTAATATTCCTATACGGGTGTGAACGGGGAGTTGTCAGAACAGCTGTTACCAGTGCATGTAAGGAAGTGAAGAGCGAAGAGCATCTATGCAGGGATGTTTCTCTAGGATCACAGAATTGCTGAGGTTGGAAAAGACCTGTAAGATCATCAAGTCCAACCACCAACCCAACCCCACCATGCCCACTAAACCATGTCCCACAGTGCCACGGCCACATGTTCTTTGAACACCTCCAGGGAGGGTGACTCCACCACCTCCCTGGGCAGCCTCTTCCAATGCTTCACCACTCTCCCAGTAAAGAAATTTTTCCTAATATCCAGCCTAAACCTCCCCTGGTGCAAACTGAGGCCATTTCCTCTCATCCTGTCGCTAGTCACTTGGGAGAAGAGACCAACACCTACCTCACCACAACCCCCTTTCAGGTAGTTGTAGGGAGTGATAAGGTCTCCCCTCAGCCTCCTCTTCTCCAGGCTGAACAACCCCAGCTCCCTCAGCCGCTCCTCATCAGACTTGTGCTCCAGACCCCTCACCAGCTTCGTCGCCCTTCTCTGGACACGCTCCAGCACCTGAATGTCCTTCTTGTAGCGAGGGGCCCAACACTGAACACAGTATTCGAGGTGCGGCCTCACCAGCACTGAGAAAATGGAGAACTACATCTACTACTAGATGGAGAAGAATGGAGAACTGCATACTTCTTGTTGGGGGTTATGTTTAATTTGGCGACTATAGTATACAGTGCAAGGCATTAGCCTCTAGAAGAGAGCATTAGCAGAGCCTGGCCCTGCAGCATCACTGAGGAGATTGTAATTGTGCAGTGACTTCAAATGAGTGGATAAAATGATGGAGAATGTATGGAATATCTCCTAAAAGTAACTAACAAATATGCACAGGTGAAAATCATGCATAACAGCAGCATAGTCTTCCCCAAATATGCCACAATGGACACTACATATTTGTATCAATATGCATTCCAAATCAGGAATTTTGCTTCACCAGGATTTCGTTTAGATTAAGTATGATACAAATTTATATCTAAAAGAATTAGGAGAACTTTTCTTCAACTTCTTAGGAAAACACTTCTCAAACTCTAGCTGAAAATCATTAATTTCCTGCCAGAAAAGAACACTTTCAAATTATTCAAAAGCAGTAAACAAAAAATAGCTGTACTGAGTTGCAGACACAATGCACTCTAAGACACAGCAGACATAACCATGTGGTTCACAGCTATTCTTGCTACTTCTGCTGTGTTTCAGATATTAATGATTTTCTACTTTTAAGCAATGGTTTAAAATAGAGAAAAAGGGGAATCTGGATTTGTATGACTGGGAAGATCATCTCCTATGATTTCTTGGATGACATGATTCACACTTCACACAGAATTACGGTTTTGCTCCTGGCGACCATCGCTGCAGAGACTAATTGTTTCAGTAGGATAATCTGTATTATTGGGAGGAAGCCTGTCCAACAAAAAACTTCTGTATAAACATATCTATTTCAATGAAAACTTTATCCTAAACCACCTCAATTAAGGTTCTGCTTTAGAAGTTTATTATAAAATCTGTATCAGAATCAACAATCCTGTAGTTGGGACTGGTACCTAAGCCACAGGGAAGTAGAGCAGGGATGTGAATAAAGATTTCAAGTATCCCTGAATGCCTTATCCACTAAACTAAAGCAAACAAGAATGCTTATTATCGTCTTTTTGGTAAAAACCTTCCTTAGGTCTTTGCTGCTTCTTTCTGCCAAAACTTCTCGTTTGGGTTTAGTCATTGCTTATGACTGTAAGACTAACAAACTTTTATCTAAACATTTCTGTATAAAGGCCTTTACTAGTGCTTTGGTATAGAGAAAAGTACACAAATTCTGATTCTTTTTTTCTAACAAAGCATATGGTCCTCATAGGAGAAACCCAGAATTTATTTTAAAGTGTCTCTAACTGGTCCTTTTATTTCCCCCTGCAGCAGAGAGAAACTTGTTGATGTAAGGCAAGCCCTACACCACTTCTAGCCTCTCCTAGCCTTGTGTCTTCAAATACAGCCAGCTCCTGCCTCCCCCGTGCTTCCAGGGTTACACCGTGACCCATGCATCTGTTGTGAGGTCTCTCTTGTCCTCTTTTACAAGCCTTCAAGGGACCTTGCCTGAGACCTTGCACTGTTACTGCATGTCACATGGACACTGCTCTTATCTTTATTTTATATATCAGGGTGTTCATTCCCTAATTTGTTATTAAATATGATTCCAGCTGTTGTTTCAAGCATTTCTATGGCTCCAAACACTTACAGAATAGTCTGTTTTCAATAAGTAGTCCAGAGACACTGTGGGTCCAGTCTTTCTAATGTTATAATTATGTAAGGAGCAAAATAGAAAAATATCAAGAACTAAGTTGTCTTGCTTTTTAGAACGTGTTCCTGAGGATTTTGATTTCTATCCAGCTCTGGTCAAAT
Organism: Gavia stellata; assembly: GCF_030936135.1. NCBI lineage: Eukaryota > Metazoa > Chordata > Aves > Gaviiformes > Gaviidae > Gavia > Gavia stellata. The sequence continues at coordinate 40,790,562 of NC_082601.1, forward strand.
AATCCCTTGTTCTTGCAGATGAGCAGTGAATTTCCAGTAGGGATGGTCTTAGGAGACTGGTAAATCCACATGTAGTTTCATCTCTTCCAGGCATTCCTCCTTGCTTTCTGCCAGCCAGTGTTTCTCTTGAACACTTTCATTTTCTGCAGAAAGCCCTCCTTGTCTTATTTCTAAGCTTCTTGTTTTTCTTCTCCAATCTCCAAATGTTTTTTTCTCTTTAACCTAGATATTAAGTACACTGGCTCTTTTATTGGGTGCTTAACTCATTAAAGAAATTTAAGTTCTAAAACTCTGTATAACTATCAAATAATCAAGTCTCTATCTGATTGTTCTTACTTAAATTTAGAGTTTTGAATATTACTCAACATATGTGGAGCAACTGAGCTATGAACTGTAACCTCATACTCAGAGGATACTTGGGAGTCCCCACCAGGGAGAGCTTTTTGTAAATGCTCCAAACTGAGGAAAAGCTGCAGTCAAAGCTGAAGCTTGCACTTCTGATATTTAGATTCTAAAGCTGATCAGGTGTGAGGATGCTCTTGAATGCACCTGGGGACAGTTAGTGAAGCCAGATATGCTTGTAGTATGAACAACTTCACCATTTTTTTTTGAATGCTCTTAGAAACACTTGGTTTGCTCTTCTAAATATTTAGAAGGTCAGTTCCATACTGTGGTCACTTGTAAGGGTAAGGCCAAACAGCATCAATCTAGCTAATATACAAGTAATCAGGGAAGGACTATAGATTGTACTTCAAGAAGAATGATGCAAAATCCCTGGGCCACCTAGTGGGTTATTTCCCTGGGCTAAAGTCCATGTACCCTCACTGCTACTGATAGGTGTGCTGGCTCCTTGAGTTCGCCTCTTCTGCACTACGCTTTTTGTATAATATGTGTGTTGTATTTAATGAATATGTTACAGGCAGGCCTCCCTTTTTTTTGTAGCACTCATGGTAAACAAATTGTGCCATATTCCAAGCATGTAGTCTTTATTTACAGCAGCTCTGTTACCAATAAATCCCTGGTTGAGGCTTAACTCTTAATTAAGAAGGAAAATAGCATTCTTTTTCAGTAAATGCTGTCAGAATGGCTGCCTAGCTATACTTTATGCAAAGAAAGCTTTGACGGTGGGTGGCTGGGCTAAATAGCTCTGTTTTGCTCTTCTGGCCTTCACGTTGCTCTGCTGCCTGGGACACTGAAAAGGACCGGTGCTGTTTTGTATCCCTGCAGGGTGGTTTTCTACACCATTATGGCACAGGCAGCTTAACATTTGAAAGCAAGTTTCATCAAATCTTGATGAAACAGGGATGAAGATGGCAGAGACTTCTGTACCATCCTGACAGCTCTGCCTTGGGGGTTTCTAAATGCACTGGCAATCATGACTTTTTTTTTTTCTGGCTTTAGTAGATTAAGCTGTCCACCACAGTTCTTAAATGTTTGGATTCACCAGGATACCGTCCAGCTGTTATATGCCCCTCGCCCCCCACCCCCCCCCCCCCCCGGAGCAGCGTGTCTCTCCTCGCAAGTCCCATTTCAACAAGATATCATCAGTCTGAGGGCAAGAAAAGGGAAAACATTCCAGATTCCCACATTTCTGAGAAGAACTGTTGTGATAGTACACTTGCATAACATGGGTACATTCAAAGTCTATAGGGTATTATCTGGTAGCTGCCTTCTAATTGGTCTGAATCTGGGAGGGTGAGAGCTCATACATGATATAGGATGATCTCATCTGGCTGTCAGAAACCCGTTTCTCTCTAGCCCACCTGCTTGGAAAACCCTTGGGTAAGAATTATTAAAAAATACCAAACTGCAGTGTGCCCCAGGGTATGATCTGGCTTCATACATGAGAAACAAAGCAATCAATAGGAAATAATATAATTTGAAGACCCAGTCCCAGAGCCTCAGAAACCACATCAACTTTATTGGGAGAAATTTCCAGACTGGCATCAGCTTTCAGCAGCTTTTATTTCAGTTGTGATAGGATGTGGTCAAGAGGTCAGAGTTTAGCTTGACAGTTCTTAGTAATGTCAAATGCCATACCCATCAACTGCAGTACCAGATTAAAGATAAGGCTTGGGATTTTAACTTTCCTTATTTTTCAGCTTTTGAGCTGAATTCCACTTCTGTGGAGAAAGCAGAACAACAGCTAAAACCTTGCCTTGCTAGATAGGAGGGGCTTGGAATAAAATTTTATTTGGGATATCTTGGTGTCTCCAGTTCACATGCTGTAACAGAAGACTTCATCAGGGTGAAACTTTGTGAAACACCTCTCCAGGGAAGCTTCACTTTGTGTAAAAACAAAAAAAAAAGATTAAAAAAGTAAATCCCAGCTGGCCAGGAGTACAGTGAGTGAATCTGTTTTAGTGCTCATTTCTGCCTTTATGTTACACAGAAGGTTGCTCCTCAGGAGTAAAAGATGCTGTAGCAGATGACAGTGATTTGCCCATCTGGTAGAGGATATAGGGAGTATTTTCAATCTGAACAAATACATGATAGATTCATCGGAAGAGCTTAATGCTGAATCAAGGAATTAATCTTATCCTGCTTAGCCTCTGTCCAAACACAAGTGTGCCCAATTTTGAAATGTAGAAGAAAGCTATTGGATTGTGTTGGATACATTGCAGAGATGGGTATTGAGGGGTGAGAGACTTTCTCAAGAAATCTGGACAGATGTGGAGCAAAAACAGCTTTGGGGAGTGATGGCTTAGCTTGAAATCATCCACTTTTTTGGCTTCTATTGCTGTAAATTCACTGCTTGCTAGAAGAGGCAAATCATTGTTTCCCACAACTGGGATGTAAACAAATGTACTTAGCAGTAAAAATCTTAACCCGTAATAACATTTGGTTTATTTTGATACCTCTTCCCTCCCTCATCTGAGGTACAATAAAACTATTTTTTCTTCTTAATTCTAGCAGAATACATTGCCCTACTTGCCCTTCGCAAGTATCTCTTGATGGAAAAACATATGAGCTTAGGAACAATTTTCAAGAGAAAGTGAGTGAACTGCTTATGTAGATCATATTTGGCAAATTAATCAAATCTCTAATTCTCATTATGTCCAAGGTGTATAATGAAACCCCACATAACACTTGACAAATGCAAGGACTGATGCGTGGATATTTTTACATGTCAAACTTCTTTCCCGTGTCATAACAGTTGTTGAATAAAGGGAGAAATGGTGCATGTGTTTCAGTACGAGCTGATTGAGTTGTTACAAATGCTCATTAAATCAGAAGGTGGAGGATAATACAATGAGTAGTGGGTGTTGGGAACTGTTTGAGTTCCATCATCTCTCATATAAAAACTTGATAACCACTGTGAGACTTTTCTGATTATTTTCTATGGCAGGGATTCTGTGGAAAAAAAAAAAAATTATGGAGGAAAGGGAAATCTGTCCCATGAAATAAGGAAGGGGAAGCAAAAGTTGCTCTGTGGTGTGGGTGTCAGGTGCTTGTTTGGAGCCACAGAAAGGCAAGTGCCACTATCTCTTGCAGTGCTGAGCTACCACCGAAGCTGATGAGACCTACCTTTTTTAGATGTCTGTGTTTTTGAGTAACCAGTTTGCAGCATCTTGAAGGAAGGGGGATTTTTCAGAGGTGTAATATCCTAACTGGAACTGAATTTGGGCACTGAAAAAACTGGCAGTAAAAAAAACCCCCTCAGTATGAAAAACTTAGGTCAGCATTGCAAAAGCTTTGAAAGGCACCAAAGGTTTCATAACTAATTTAGATTAAAATTAGCTCAAATCTTTTGGCTTGGATATTCTCAGTCTACATTTCTTCCCTGTGATGACATTCTGTTTCCAGTTGCATCTGTGTCTGGAGCCCTTTCCTTTGAAAGGTATCGCTGATTTGAAGAATGAGGTGTTATAATCCATGGGTCTTCCAGCAAAACCTTGAGGCTACAGCATTGCAGATGGCTACAGCCAGAAGCTGTTGTGCAGCTTGGAAACTGAGATACCTCAGGACACCTAAAGCCTCAGATATGTTCTCTGCTCTGTTAAATATCTCACAAAGTGCAGGTGTGATGCTATTTAAGTGGGAACAATGTGCAGTTTGAGCACATCTGGTACATTGCGCCAGGGAAAAGAATATTCTGGGTACTGGTGAGACAGCAAACGTAAGAATTAACCAAACTTCAATATATCTTTTAGCCCTTTTAGGCAGGCTAAAGCATCCTAATTCTTGTTGTTGCTACTAGCATCTCTTAGCACTGTACCAATGGTAAGGTATTAACTTTCTTTAATGTAAAGAATGTTTTCAGAGGGTGCTGGATGTTTTGCAGACACTGCCTTGGGAGTGGACAAACCCTGTGTGTGGACAGAGAAAGGAGATGGTGCTGGAATATTTTCTATTTCTCACCCCTACATTTTCCTTAAGGAAATGTCAGGTTGGCTTCTACTAGATGCTGTGAACATTTACTCCAGTGGACTTGAAAGGGACATGAGCAGTTTACAGGTCTTGGGGAAGTTTTACCTGGTTGAATATTATGCACTTTCTCCTCTAGAGATATATCATGACTGAATTACAGAAGAGTAGATTAGCTACAATATTGTGTTAGCAGTCATTCAAGGTATGAGCCAACCATTGGGAATGCTTACGGTGGTGCTGGGAATGTCCTGCTTCCCTGTCTGGGAATGACACCATTTTCTCTGCTGGAGCAGGAGAGGTGAATTCATGCCCCCCTTTTTGATTTGTATCAAAAGAGACTAGCAGGACTGACATGGTCATTTGTTGTACTTTGACTAAAAGGGTGTTGTGGCCTAATTGGCAGCACTAATTTTAAAGCATTTTGTTTCTTGCAATTATCTGGTCATACCAATTTGAGTGTGTTAAGCAATTTCTTAATGGAACTTCACTTACTGTTAAAATCCTTTGTTTAGATCTGGTGCTTTGTTTGCTTAAGCTGAATGAAGCAATGATCACTTTGGTCTCCTAAAAAGAAATATAAGCTTTGAGGAAAACAATAAATTATTTTCCCCTTAACAGCACCTCCCTTCCATTTCTGTTTGTTTCTCTTTCCTAGTTCCTCTGAAGTTCAGAGGTTTCATAGTCTGAAGTGATGGTAATTTGGGAAACTATACAGAGAGGTAGGAGTTGAATGTTTCTATCTCTGATTAAATAAATTTCTCTAATTTCTTGTTAATGAGAATATTTCTCTTGCTTGGTGGTTTTTTTTTTTGTTCCCCTCTGGGAGAGATTTTTGAGCAGCAATGCGCTAAGAATGTATAGTTGAATTATCTGCTGCTGCTCTGATTTCTGTGGAGTTGGGCCAGCAGAGAGTTTGGCCCGCTGTTTGTCTACGTTTCTCAGAAATGCTTTTCTGAGCAGATTTGCATTGTTTCCCGGAGGAAGACTAACTCCGCTTAATGTATTAATCCAGCCAGGTTTGTAAATGCAAGAACCACATGGCAAAGTGTATATATGGGAGTGAAGGCTACCTCATGTCCAAATCCCTTAACAGGTTTTATAGTGCATGAAGCAGTCAATAGTAACTCCTCCATCTTCATCTAGTTGTAAGGATCTGTGAGTCATTTGTCTGTCACCTGAATGTGTCTCCCTTCTCCCCCTGCAACTTTTGAGTACATAAACCAGCTTCTTACATATCACAGGACCAAATCAAATCAAGTAGTCAGAGGGTTTCCCACTTAGATGTAGTGAGTTTAATTTGGCCCATAACGAATGAACTGAAGAAACAAGCAGGTGCTCATTATGCAGTAGCTTACTTCAGCTCAGCTATGATATACTTGTAAATATATTACAAAGATCATGTCATATAATGAGTAGGGTGAACTATGAGGCCCACTGGCTTCTGGTTTTTGTCGCTGGTATTTGTTACTGGTATATGTGATTTCAGGACACTGATGCATCTTGCTGGAAAAGTATCCATTTGCTTTGGGCAATTTGGAGGCATCTTTGTCTAAATCTGCCTAAAAAGATCACCTGGGAGGGGCTTGCATGATGCATTGTGGTTGTCGGACACTTGCAAAGCAGAGAAGTCTTGCCATGCTTGCAACTTTATTCCACAAGTGCTGGGATATCTGCACGATATAAACGTTTGTGGTCCTTCATTGTAAAGTTGTGTAACTTACCAAGCACTGAGCACTTGGCCATGTTTCCTCAGCCAAACCATGAAGCCAGGCCCATGTTATTGCACTTTCCTTGAGCCAGTATTCGTCCTTGGTGGGACTTCTGTGGCTTATTACAGGATGGGGTGCTCGTCACTGAATAACGTGATCCACTTGGACTAAGTCACAGTGAGGGAGAGCACTTCTGTCCTCGGAGTAACAGAGGGAATTGCAGGAGATAAAACCTGCATCCCCGCTCCAAAATGAATGGGTCACAAGCAGCATGTGAGCTCCAGTGCATACAAACTTTTATAGGTATCTGACTTCCTTAGAGCCCCTACTTTATACGGGATTACAATGCAGGAGTCTTGTCTCCAATCCTAAAGCACAGCTCAAAATTGGGGTGTTGAGATACGCCAAAAATATGCTGCATTGGAGAGGGGGGAGGGATTCCTTCCATCTCTGCAGCTTTCAGACCTTGTTGCAAATATCGGGCTGTTTGACTGCATATCTTCCTGAGAACAGACTGAGTCGCTGGCCAGTTCAAATGTCCCTTTTTGCACAACTGGCAGCATGTCTCTGCTTGCTTATTAGATGTGGAACAGTTGTGGCATCTCTCCCGGCTTTGGACAGAGGCACAACATGGACTTGTGGCTCTGTACAAAAGGCCACAGCCTTACTGACAATACGCCATCATATGAGTCACTTAAGAATAATAATATTCCAAGCTGTCTGAGCAACCGTGAGAAAGATCCTGGTATGAAGAGTTTTCTGAGCGTTAGCCCGACTGGACCCATCCTTTCATGCTGTTTCCCATTGTCTGCTGTTGCAGACAGGCTTAAGAGCAGCTGACTGCAGAGCTAGAGGGAAATTTCCTAAGTGCTCCTAAAAGAGAGACCACCCAAAATTCCTGCCCAAAGATAGGAATAGTAATTAGGGATGAACCCTTCTGTAGATGAGAAGAAAGGTTATGGCCTACTGCTGCTTAGAACAACATTATTCTCCTTTTTTGGAAACTTCTTGGTTATGTTGGTAAGAGGTATTTCTGCCAGGGACTAGAATATGTAACCAAGTACCAGAGGCAGAGGTGTCTGCGAGATCTTCTGCAAGTTGTTCTTCCAAAAGGGGAGCCGAATATTTGTGTGACTGAGCAGCCCAGAAAGCCTGGAGGGTGTGGGGGTGAACGCACCACTTCCCAATCTGTCCATCACTTTGGAAAACTTCAGTAAGAAATGGAGAGGGAAGACGCATGATGATGGGGACAATGTTATGCTCTAGTGGATCTGTGCACTAAAGGGCTATTCTCAAGCAGACTGGAGGGAAAAATCCCTTCTCCTTCAGTGGAGTCTGAATAGACATGGTACAAGCTATTTCTCTTGCACCTGTGCTAGTTCAAGAACAGGAATAAGTCTAGCCCACCAGGTCTGTTTGTCCCCAGAACACCGTAATCATTTACCGTAAAACACCAGCCAATGGAGCTTCCATGAAACACACTCTGAATAAATATTTTTTTCTCCTTCGTCTATTTCTGTAAAAAGGGGCTTTTGATGAAAATGTCATTAGTATGTTTGAAAACCATCCCCTGAGTAGTTATTTACTGAGTCTTTAAATACACAGGCTGAATAATTGACTCCTGTGAAAGCGCTGCTGCTGTAGACCAGGTAGAAATGCCCCACGTCTCAGTCCGGAGGCTCCAGTCATTTCCTCCCCGTGCTGCAGACGGTGATGTGGCTGCATTTGTGATTGCCCAAGAGGAGAACCTCTGCCACCGCTGCCTGCCTGACCAACCAGCATAGGAGACAGCCAGCATCTCGGACCTTGCCCTTTCCTATGCACCATGTACCTGGCTGTGCTCAGATAGGGAATGGGGTCTTGAAAGATAGGTGACAGTGCAAAACCTGCAGAAGATGTCAAGGGTGATTGGGAGTTTTGAACACCTTGTCCATCTGGTAGTGCGTAGGGCTGGAGTCGGTCTTGTCCATCAATGTTGAGGCTGGTCTTTTTGTCAGACAATAACTTTAATGGAATTTAAGGAGTTTCAATGTGGCATCTGTTGTATCCCCTGATGTCTCTGCCCAGAGAGGGCAGGTGATGTGGTGGTGATCCTCTCTCCCATTTAACCAAGCACTCTTTCTGAAAACCTCAAGTGGTGAAGTATAGAGGCCACTACCTATAACCAACAGTATTGAGTAGGATCTCAGTGAGGGGACAAAGTGAACAGTAGTATGGGGACTACATCTTGGGTGGAAATCTGTGTAATGGCTGACTTGGCAAAAACTATTTCAGAACATGCCTCTTACTGAACATGACCTATTTTGCTGCAAGCCAAATATATGTATGTATATATTTATATATAAAAACAGCTGTGAAGTTGAGAGGCTGATGAAAGGTTACTGTATAAGCAGTTGATAAATCCTTGACCCATTTCACATTTCACTAAGCTTTTTATGAATTAAGGAGCTGTGAATCCTGATGACCAGCAACATATGAGATGAATAGCTAGCTCATACTGGAGAGTGAAGCAGGAGCCAGTAAATGGAAACGGCTGTGGCTTCTTTTGCTGTAGGTGTTACAGACTTTATTTCCATTCATGGCCTGCTTCTGCTGTAATGCACTTGGGGTGCTGCAAGATACTGGTTGTGAGCAGCTGCAAGGTTTTGTTAGCTAAGAATTGATCAATTTTTGTTATCTTGTGTTTGTCCTTACTTAGGAAAGGATGCAGCTGTGTGTGTGGAAGTATACAGCTCTATCTGTATTGTCGGTGGGAAAGAAAACAAGCTGCAGACTCTCCAGCTCCCACCTTTGTAGCATAATGCCCTGTCTCTGTGCGTAGCCATTGCTGTGCATGTAGGGCTTGTTCTCTCTCCTGTCTTCTCTCTGGAGTTTTTTGAGGTATTGGTACGCTAAATTCTGGTAGGAATTGAGTTTGTAAGTAGAGCTGTTAAGTTTTACAAGCTACACACCATATTTAGAATAAGTTTTTAGCTACAGTTACGCTTAACGTTCCCTGAAGTTTAAACTAGATCAGACAGGGAATTCAAAACTAATCATGGTATTTGGAGGAAACCCACATAATACTGAGGAGCTGAATGAACTAAGTGTTTTTTTCTTTATGCACGCAATAAGTAAACTAAAATACATTGAATATACTAAGAATTACTTAGTCCTCCGAGTCACTGAGATCCTTTAAAAATTGCGTGCACTTGCAGTAAAATCTTTAAAAAAAAAAAAAAAAAAAAATTGCCTTTTTTAATCCATGTCAGCTTGCATCTCTAAGTGCCTAGAGTATCTCTTAACTTGGTCCTGTGCTCCAGAATCTTTAAGGTGTTTAGGTGTCTGCCCCTGACTTCAGGTGCCTAATTCGGTCTAGGAAAATGAGACTTAGGGTTCCAAACAAAATGGTGCTTACTGAAATAGAACTCTTCAGACAGATACTGTAGTAGAAATAGTTGCCCAACCGCTAACCTCCAGAAGTTTGTTGTATTGTTGTTTTTTCTATTGTGGATAAATAATTATTATTTTGTCTAGAAGCAGATCATTTCTGTAGTTGATTCAATTGCCTGTCTAATCATACATTCTTGACTGTTTTTTTCTATTAAGCAGGAATATTTTTTCATTATTCAGCAAGGTTTACTATTTTTAATATAATCTTAGCAAGGAGTTTACTAGTATATTTTGACTATTTTCTCTTCTCCATTAGTGAAGAGGTATTGTAATGGTGCTATTAACAGTTCTGCAGTGCCAGAGCAGCACAAAGTCACCAGAACCTACTACCAACCCTTGCTCTGCGTATTCAGACATAGTATAGATAAAACCTTTGGCTATGACTGTGCTGTTGAAAAGGTGATGGGAACATCTTGTAATGTGTAATCACTTTCATGGTGTATTTTTGGGGAAAATTGAAATGCTTGGTAAAAGTCTTAATTTATCACTATGTTACTGTCATACACGTGTTGGAACCAGGAACCTTTTGAGGTTTAATGATATATTAAGTCTTTCTGCATGATTCTGGGAAAGTTTATAAAACAGATCCCTTTTATGCTACCAGTGCCATGCAAAGAGCTGTTAGTCTAAGCTGGTATTGGGTTCTTCACATGTAAACTTGGGGAGGGAGTGTTTGAACCAAACCTCTTTGTATAAATAGTACCTTGCTTTCTCAATAGCCTCAAAATCCACTTAGGTACATACCCTAAGTTATAGTGGACTGAACTGGAAACCTCCAACTTCCCCTGTGTCTCAAACTCATCTAACTCTGGAGCTAGATTTCTGTGAGTAGGAACTGCCTATTTTAAACAGGTATTTTGAAATGTGTGGTTTAAGGGATGGAAACTTTGCCTCTGTTTTAGGCATTTTTCATTTCCCATAGTTCCCAGGCTAGTCTCTTAATAAAATAATATTGATTGTGCTTATATTCAGAGTGTTAAGGGGAGGATGGCTTTGTAGTCTTCTCTCTCCAGCTCATCTTCAGGCCACAGTGGTGGTCCAGCAGTGGCAGCACAGCAATATTGCTCTCTAATGGTGTGTTTGAACACTTCGGTGCCCTTAAAATATCATTTCACATTCATCCATGCTGTCATGCAGACAGCACTTACTCATTTACTGATTCACGTAACTACCTATTCTGTTGTTGTTTCCGTGGGAAAAGCAGATTTGCATTTTCTGCTACTTAAAGCTTGGTGTGCTCAACAGAGCCCAGAAGAGCCACATGTCCCATTCTCAATGTGAGCCCTTTTAGTTCTTTTAAGTTACCTTGAAAATGTCTCTTTTGTATTACTATAGCACTTATCTTAAAGTAACAAAGCTTATGGTCGCAGGAGACCGTGAATAAGATGCTCAAAGTACCAAAGGGGAAAACCTTTATCTATTTCTTATAACAGGCAGGGTATCAGTCATCCCTTAATGTCAGTGTTACACAGATACATTGCATGAAACAGCCTCTGCTTGAGAAACCACTGGAACTGCCAAAAAAGATCAAACCAGAGACTAGATGGTGTGATGTTTATCGAGTAAGCCCCCTGCTCTGACTGGGTAAGGAACAAGCTGCTTCCCATATTGCCAACTGTTTTTTGAAGAGGATCTCCTGAAAGGAGGCTGCACGAGGATGTATGTCTGGGGGAAAAATGAGCAGAAACAGTATCAGATGTAGCAACGGTTCTTAAGAAAATGCAACAATTTGAGCATCAGGCTCAATGGGCAAAATGACTTGATTTATCTGGGAATACAGAAGTGGAGAGGTTTATAGGCTAATGTACGTCATAACTTTGTTAGCTTTAGGAGCTGCTGACTGTGATAGGGATGCCAGCTGAGTGTTGGTGCTAGTATTGCTCATTAGCATGTGTATGGTATGACATAGGATCCTTTACATCTAACACGGATGTCCTTGCCAAAGTTGGTGTATAAACGCACATTTTGAGCTGTCATTTATCACTGTAGACACAACTAAACCGGGCTAGATGCTATATTTAAAGCAGAGGTGATAATAGTACTTGCTATAGTTATAGGCTTCCCGCAGTACTAAGGAAACTTATGACAAATCCAAGCCAACTATTTTTCCAGATTCTGTGCCAGAGTTCAGTTTGCATAGGTGGCAGTATTGGAAACTCTCCAGAGAAAGCTTTTTATCTGACCATTCATTTCTACTAGCTGTTCTCATCTTGAGTCCCACTCAAGTTGAGTCTAAACCTGCCATAGCTGAAAAAGCCAACCACTCTGCTATCCAAAACAACTCACTAGTTTCAAACCTACCGCAGATTGAGACAAGCAGGTCTCAGATAAAGGCAGAGCTGGGCTTTTCCATTTCCTCTGCTTATCAGAGCCAAAAGCCCTTTTCTAACAGGTTGAACTCATCCAAGGGAACTAAAAGGAGAATATGGATTATTGGCTGGTTGCTTTCTGCACAAACATGTAGGTTTTCACCATTGGCATGGGCAAGTAAAATATCACGTAGTGTGCTGAAGCCCACCCACCGGGCAGATAGGTGGGTGAATGTGAATTTGCTTGTGGGCTGTTCTTGCTTCACTTCAGTTTGGAGGTGAGAGTGGGAAGGGAGCTGTAATTAGTCACCTCTGCCATTGGGAATTGTTTCTACACCTCAGCTGAATGACTGACACCTCTGAGTAAGAGCACTGAGCAATTAATAATAAACTTTGTAATGAGTTCTCAGACAAAGGGTCTGTTGTAGTGAAACTTTGGGGAATTGGGCTGTTGTCCAATATCTGAAGATACTGAATACTCTGGTTCCACAAATAATACAAGAAAAATTCTGGAACTCTTCTATAATATAGGTACTCTTCTAGAATATACATATATACACATACTTATATGGGAAAAAATCACGATGGTTTTACTTTTTGAGCGGTTCTACCAAGTGGCCACCCACTCTGAGCTGGTCCCTTTCTGGGAAGCAAAGCTCTTGCAAGCCAAGTCTTTTGATCTGGGGAGCAATTCTAGCAGTCTTGGAAACATGACCTACTTCTTTCAGACCAATGTCTTCTGTCTGTATCTGGAGGGAGCCAACAAAGATGGCCACAAATGGAATCACCTCTGAAATTCAAGATTGTGAATGGGGATGATAGAGATGGGTGAATCCATAAGCGGCTAAAGATGAAACAATGCCCAGCAGATTGAAAACTCTTGTGCATTGTATGCCTTGAGAGCAATAGTTAGTGCTAAGCTGTCTTAAAATTCCTGAAGCTGAAAACCTTTGACTGATGTTCTGTTAAATTGAAAAGCAAAGGAAGGATCAAAATCTCATGACTATGAGAATATACTGAGTTTGTTTAAGCATTTTGAAGGCTGATGTTCCCTGCTCCTCCAGAGAATATTATTACTTTTTACTGAGTTTTGAAAAATCAGACCACACCATGTCCAAGAAAAGGAGCAGCTAATAATGCTGGGTGAACTGGCTGGTCTCAGATGTGGAGTCTGATGTGCAGAATCGGCTCCCATGGGATTCCCACTGGTGAGGGTTCCTGACTGTAGCAGTAAATGTAGTTCAAGGCATTCAGTAACTGAAATTCTCATTTTCATTACAAAGTAAGAGCAGTTGCCTCTTCTATATTCACTTGGCTCCCTGTATTTGCTCAATCTGTTTCTCTGTTATATTTTAATGGTTGTAGTAGTCACACTGAAAGCCCTAAAGAATTTGAACTAGTGGGGAAGGAAGAGCACAGCTGTGTTGTACAATCCTAATATAATGTGGCTGCCTCTGACAAAAGTAACTTTTTTGCCTTGTCTATTTAGAGTATGGCTTTTAGGTTATAACATAGTGAAGATACTAATTAGTGTTCAACAGAAGTCAACAGACTCTTTTAAACTGGGAAGACCTTGATAATGAGCTGGTGTCAGCTGACAAGACATTGCAGGCTGGGACCTTTGATCACCATTTATTCAAAACAGCTGAATTTGCCACTTTAGTAAATTGATGAGGCTGGTCTAATCTTGTGAACTCACAAGTGACTTCTCTTACCACCACAGCTCCCTGCCACTGATTTTTTTCACTTGTAGATGGCAGTTAGATCACTATTTTTTAAGTGTCCTTCATACACACTTAGGTTTTATGCATGTGACTGCCCTATTGACTTCACTGAGATTACTCGTGTGTTAGGCATGTGTTTAGGTAACTCACTAGATTAGAGTTTAACTATGTATAAAAAAGTTTTCCCAGTTCTCTAATCCAGAAGAAATGGGAGCCGTGCAAAGCTGGAAGGCATTGCCAGTTGGAAGCAAAGGGACCCCTCTCATTAGAGGCTTCATAAGCCTGGGGTTAGAAAATTAAGCCGAAGCATAATAGGAGTATCAGCATAAAGTAGAACTTGCCAGTAAGAAGTGAAATGTTGGCTAAAACAAATATCCTCACAAACCTGTGCAGCTGGATTGATTGGAGAGCTTGATTACTCATCCTTTCCTGTCTAGACAGACCTAGTTCTTTGATTTCATTTAAAAAGTTAATACTTATCATGTTTGATGGCTGTCTTGGTGCTGGGGTGAGGTTTTGTGAATTACTGTCAATACGATTGGAAATGGAGTTTGGGAAAGTATTAGTAAAATGGCCTTAGCTTTTGCTGTAGCTTAGTGGAAGAAACATGCTTTTCTCCATGGGGATATAGAAGAGAGGGAACATGCCTCTATCTCCTTTTCAGAGTTTGATTACAGTGAATGCACTTGGAATATTCTAGGCTGGCATATTTGGGAAAAAGTTGTTCCGTTTGCCTTATAAACAAGAAACACTGCATTGTATGAGGTCATCACATAAACCTGAACAAAAGCAAGGCTGTCAAAGGTAACAGATGTATGGAGAAAGGAAAGTACCTTAACTTCTACCTGGAAGACTTTTATAACTTGGGGATAGCATAGCTTGTTTAAAACTATAAAGGCAGGTGACCTGTGTAACCTGGGCCCCAGGCTTTCCATTGTACAACGATGGCGAAGTTGTCCACTTACTCAGTGCATGCCTGGGCAAGGCAAAGGATTTATTTTTCCCCTTCTATCTGTCACTCGGGTTGTAAAGTGATTTCTTGTTATTGATGGGGAGAAGAGGGGATGAGGAACCACAGCGCTGGCTGTATGCTGAACAATCTTTAAAGGGGGACACTTCTTATTGGTCCACTTACACAGAGCTGAAGACCCTGATTTGAACCAGTCCAAAGTGTTTTGATAGACTCCAACAGATTCAAGGGAAAACAACGTGAGAAATAGATAGATTTGACATTGTCAAAACTTTTAATTTTATTGGAGAAAGGGAGTTCACTTTTATGGGGTTTTTTGTTTTCCTTTGCCCTTGAATTAATCTGGTCAAAATGGTAAGAATTTTTCCTTGAAATTTCATATTCCAGAACAGGTCAAACTGTTGATAAACTGTTCAGCTTTTGTTCTCATTTTTTAACTTCTTGTAATATCTATTAAACTGCGGGCAAAATGTAAATCCAAACAGACTGAAAATGCTCAGATTTTACAGGTGAATAATGCAGCATGATGGCTTGTGATGGCATTTACCAAATGAATATTTTTTGGAAAAATAATATGGCAATAAGAAACATACCTCCTAATGTTGCACTCAATAGGGTGAATTTCAGAGCTTTCAAAAAAAGGAGTAAGTGAAAGGTTGTGGCTATTTACTCGTAAACTAGCACAGCTAATCAATATAAAACATGGTATTAACTTAGTGCTTAGTGCTGCCTATTACTGTATTAATTAACTTCTGAAGATGTTAGACAGTGATTTACCTTTTACAACCCATCCAATGTTGAAGTCTGAGTTAGGGACACCTGAGTACACTTCCCACTTCAAATGCTGTTGCTTTAAACAGGTAAGGTTGAGAACAGGAGAAATTAGGTCCTTTTAGCAGAAGGGAAACCCCAGGCAAATCTAAGATCCAGATTTGTAGAATCTCCAACTCTTAAATTGGAAGAGAACAAGGGGTGCAAAATACCTGCAGAGATCAGTGCTGAAAGAGGACGCATCCTACAGCAGAGTTGAGAGCTAAACGAGAATCTCAGTCCAGTACTTAACTGGATGCTCTTTCTAGGTAGTCAGTACTTAAGTTTAGTATGAAGATTGCTGAGACATCATTCTATGAGAAACCCAGCAGAGTCCTAGAGATGATGCTGAGCCATACCAGAGTGTGAGCTAACTTCATTAATGGTCTAGTTTTGATGTCTCTTCACTTGCTACAAATTTTAGTAACTCCCTACTGCCAGTTTCAGATACTCTAGCTCCAAGCGTATCTGATCCTGAAAGCAAGTCAAATCCTAAAAGTGACCTTTGAGAGAAGCTTTAACAGGTATTTGAGCTGTCCTTTCATCTTTTATAAAGAGTGTTATGCTAAGTGCTCTTTGGCTGCTGTTTCAGGGAGCTGGCACAAGCAAAGTGGTAAGGAGCTCATTTTAATAGAGCTGGACTCATTAGCATTCCAGATGCTGAAAATGTGCACAGCTGGATCACTGCCAAAGAGCAGGCCTCCTCATCTGTGGCTTTCTGCTGGCCTAAAAATAAAGTTCAAACTGACTTTATTAAAAAATCTCTCTATATGTATACCTATATAAACATATATATTTATACATATATAAACACACATTATGGCCAAGCTGATGTTTGCCCATTGCGTGCTTAGAGGATGAAGTCCTGCTCTGTCTGTCCTTTGCTGGTGGACAGTGCCTGAGTGCAAGAACTATGTTCTCTTCCAGGTCTTCAGGTGACAAGTTAGGTTTGCCTCACAGCAACGGCACTGAGATAATCTGCTAGTTCCTGAGCTCGAAGAGGAACTCTCACTTTAGAGTACCATATTGCCTTTGTTCATATGGCTCTATCACCTCTATGACCAGACTGGCATTTCATCATGCATATGCAAATCTAACTTCTAGTGAGTGGGAATGTTTTGAAACCCACCTTCTTCAGGAAAAGATGGTGATTGTATGAAAATAGTGACTCAGCTGGGGTTAGAAAAAGATCAAATGATGCTAAGAACTACCAGGACAGGAAAAAGAATAAACCAAACTTGTGGCAATGTATAGATCCTCAGCACATCCTTCCCTTAAGAATGGCAAGAGGTACTTGATACTCAAAAATAAAAGAATAAAGTGTACAGAGAAGGACAAAAATAGATGAAGGGTGTGGAATGGCTTTTGTACAAGAGGTGACAAAGTGTTATTTGTTTCAGTGTGGAAGAAATGAACAAGAAAACTGTCTTAACTTTATGACTTGCAGGGTGAAAGTCAGTGGGGAAGGCTTAGTCACTCATGGTTTAAAAATCAGAGACATCAAATTAAATTACTAGCTAGATTCTTAAAAATGAATGAGAAGAGGTACTTTGTCACACAACATACGAATCAGGTGTGGAAGTCATTGCCAAAAGTTGCCAAGCAACTACTGAAATCCAAAAGAGGCTCTAGAGAAATTACTGGAAAAAAGATCTCTTGGGGATTATGAAACAAAAGGTCTGTTTAAGCACATGGACTCTGGCTCAAGAAGCAGCATCGCCAAAAACTGAGAGAATAATGGGGGGGTTTTCCTAAATGCCTGTCTTCATATGCTTCCTTATGTAGCTGGCTGCAGCAGTTAGAGGGAGCTTATTGGGCTTGGATGGTCCTGTAGTCTAATCCATAGTATGCAAGTATGGGTAAAAATTTTCTGATTCAACAGGCTGAACCTGGAAGGCTGGCTGCAATGTTACAGAACTAACCTAAGAGACATTATATCCCCTGAGCCACCACTTGGATTTCTGTCCTCTTTCCTTTGAGGAGATAGTATCCTGGGCTTGATTTTTTTTCCAAAAGGCAATGAGGGCTAGACCTTTAAAGATGCTTGAGCATCTTACTCCTGTGTATTTTAAGGAGAAATAAGTATCCTTACAGCTCTTTCCAAAAAAGAGGTTACCTATATTTAAATAGACCTGTATGCCTAGTTCTTTTATGCTCTATGTTATCAGCAGAAAGGAGTACCTCTCTATAGCTACTTGCGTGGGCAAAGGCCTCTTTCTTTACCAGGCTTTGCCCATTCCTGGATTTGTAGACATGTGAGTTTCTACTCGCGAACTTAAAAATGGCTGATCCGTCCATACGAGCAAGTCATTCAGTGACACAAAGCGAATGAGGGATGAGGGGAGAAGCTTCCTAAGTCACAAATGTAGACAGGATTGATTTTAGGGAAAGGGTAAGAATGAGAAAAAGCTTAGCAAATTTGGTGCAGAAAAAGCAGACTGTGGGCGAACGGTGTCAATGAATATCACCCTAGGAAGAGGAGCGAGGGCTGCAGAAGGTCAGCAATGTGCTATCAAATCACAGCTATGCTGAAAGATGAATTAAGCACCCTTCTGAATGGTGACAGTTTACTGGAGTATACCGCACCATTGCGGACCTTTCAAGGGTGTCTGAGATGGGAAATATCCGTCTACCTTTTGTTTACCTATACATGGTGGCTCAGTGAGTGTGTTTGCAAATGATCCCAGTTCCCAGTAAGATGATGTTGTTGGATATGACCACTATTTCCCCATCATAGTCTAGTTCAAAGTTGGCCTTGTGGGTTTATGGCTGTCTAGTTCACTCTCAATTCTGGTACATGGGCTCATTTTTAATTAAACACCCATCATTTAAGGAACTAAAAACAGTCCAAAAAAGTTTTGTTGACCAAAGTCTGAAAATATGAAATGTTCTTTGGGGGGTTTTGGGTGTGGATTGTGAGGCACATTTTCGTAATATTTAGTATGTCATCTTCAAGCAATGTTTTTAAACCTCAAAACTCCAGGGAAGTTCTGTAGGCTTTAGCAAACAGATGTTAGCAGTCAGGAAAGAATTATGATTCCTGCCCAAAAATATTCCCTCCTGCCTATCAAGATATCGTGATGTGCAACACTTTCAAGATATGTCTCTTACAGGAGTGGGGACACACTGTTTCTGCAGGTCTGTGGATCAATAGATTAAAAAGAGGTCTTGAGTCCCTCATAATCAATCATCAAGGCAATATATCATTTGGGATGTCCTGATTAACAGAGCATGTGTGCATTACTGCACACTTTGTCCTTATCTAGTAGCTGCCTGAAGATGTTTGACTCATCTGCTGCTTGTGAGTTAACAGTATTTTAACTTAAATATGTGCACATAAGTTCCTACATATCCTGAGTTCTGTAATGTGATTCAGGCATCAATGAAAATTATTAACTGTGAATCCAGACCCTTGCTGTTATGAAAACTGGGGAAGGGTTGGCCCCAGAGGTCTTGATAAGGGGAAAATGACAATATCTAGTTGATGGGTAAAGTTTATCTTCACCACCATGGAACTAATCAGCTTTCTGGCATTTTCTGCTTAAAGCTTAATGGTAAAGATATACAGAGGTTCCCGAGACACAGGATTCCCTAGGAAAATGTCGCATTAGCCATAACTTCAGTTTATTCTTGCCTAATGGAAATAGATAATACTGTGCAAACTTTAGAGGATTATGATGTCTTAATTATGTTCATGTAATTGCCACTAATTTGGAAGGAAGCTGTCAGGAAGGCAGTGATGAACCACAACTAGAGAACTTCAGATGGCATAGGCCAAATAACTGTTTCTCTGTGATTGATATGAAGGAAAAGAGATGTTCCAAGAGCAACATTAATAGTAGTAATTTTTGCCTAACTCAAAATCCGTGATGTCTTTGGAAAGGCTTCTTTTCATACTTCACCAGGCTTAGGACATGCTCACAGGGCCCAAGAAAATACACGACATGGTCATGGTGCTTTGACTGAACGTGAACCCAGACATGTACTGGCAGATTTTTTGACTTAAGGTGAAATCTCTTGCAAATGGCTCAGTCAACCTAATAAAAATCAGAACTGCAGTCTCTCAGTTCAGGAAAGTACAGCATAATTGTGATTATAGCCTTGTGCTGTCTGAGCCACTTAAAAATGAATGACACGCTGAAGAAAGGTAGAATTTGCAGATTTATTTATTTATTGCCTTCATTTCTTTAGTGGCTGGATGTAAAGATACGTTATATGATTGCAAGCCCAAGAAAGGCGCTCCCTGGAATGTTTTTGAAAGCTTCCAGAAATAGAGTGAGAGTCTGACGAGCTTGGATCGAAAAGTGCAAAATTCCAAGCACAGAAGCTCACAAGTTTTGTTAGAGGCAAAGAAAGCTTACGTTTATAGCTGTTTCAGGCCTGATCCAACTCTTGCTGATGTCAATGGAAAGCCCTTTGCTTGAGTTCATCAGCAATGTTCTGAACCCTGAGAGAAACAGGATTTATGGAGAAAGCTGTAAATGGGCAGTTTACACCTTTCACCCTGTTTAGCAGAAAGAGTTGCAGAAGATTAATCTGCAGCAGTTTCAGCTGCAGACATTTGAACCATGAGAAGATGCAACAGTGCTAGCAATGAGTGCTCAGATGCTGTCATTTGCATTTCCAGGATTTTGAAAGGGTAAGCAGTGACTGCCCAAGTGGTGGACTTGGAAAATACAGTGTCTAGCTTGGCATGTAAGGAAAAGCATGGGGTTTTTTTTTTCAGGAGACAGAGTAAAGTATGACAGCACCACCACCGGGGCACTGGAGACAGGCCAGATATACATATTTGGTTAGAGAAGAAAAACAACCATCTGTCTAGAAAAGGATGTAAACATTAAGTTTTAACTTTCTGTCTTAGCCTCTTCTGTGACAGAAAGGAAGCCTTGTATGTTGAGCTATTCTGCTACTCTGTTAAAAGCTACCGTAATTCAGACTGTGTTGAAAAGGAGCAATTTAGGGATAGATTTTTTTTCTTTTACTGTATTTTTCCAAAAGATGACTTTTTCACATAGGTCCCTTCTGACTCAAGAAGGAAGAAATCATTTGGAATGAAATAAATCTCTTCTGATGGCTACTCAGAAGAGAAAAGCAGCCAATGACCATGGGTGATCTAATATTAATAAATGCCATGGATGATGCACTGAATAATCTCTCAGTTGTTTTTGTTATGCTATTAAGAAGTTTAACTTTAGGCTTCCAAGAACCACAAGCACACTTACTTTTTTGGGGTGTGTGCATTGCAGTGAAACTTTGACTGGAGTGTCAGTACAAGGAGTGAAGTACACTCCAGTAGCATATCATGATTATGGCACACTCCATCTGTAATTCATGGGCTGTAAGGCTGGAAACCTACTGAATGCAAAAGGAGCCTTGCACCTCTTCAGCAGTGCAGGATTCAGCCTCAGAGTGGCTGCTGGTCAGGGGTCTGCTGGCATTGTAAACCAGGGTAACTTCTGCCCAAAGAATGACTGAACTGCTGTCTAAAATAACTTACTGCTACACAATCGTGTCAGACCAGGAATGGGCTTATGTGCGTTAACTGAGGACCTGACCCATTCAATTCATATTATGTGTTCACTGTTCTTTATCCTCTATCTGATAGCTGAGGATGGGGAATCTATTACAGATTGAATTAGGTTGGGTGCAAGCAATCTTCAAATACAGAGTACCCCTTTCTGCTGTGACTGATCCTCCATCTTGTGCCTTCTACTTTTTTGCCAATCCATCATCTTTGCCTCGAGCCCTTTTCTCATACCTTGTTAAAGCTGTTGAATATGAGACCATTTCTGTTCAATCCTCAACTGCAGTCAGGAGTTGGATGGCAGATCTAGACCTTAAATCACAAATTTCCAAGTAGTTTTGCCCCTGAGGCTTTTATTATGGACTTCTACGATGTCACTTTTTCTTCCTGTTGTATGTGCAAGATAGGTAAATATCAATTAGCTGAAGCTGGTTATAAATCTGATTTAACAATTAATAGAGGAAAAATGCTTCCCAATATAATATTGCAGCTTTGACTTAAAAGACAATTAATGAAACTGTCTTATTCTCACTGTTGGACTTGAGTCTTCAGGGACTGAAGAATATTGGATGTGATTTCTGGGGTCATTCTGTGCTATGAAACAGAGAAAATGAACCTGGAAAAAATATGGGAGAGGTTTGAGTTCTGATCACCAAACTGAAATCTGAGGAGATAGCAGAGGAAGATTTGGGGAAGGTGTCCCAGGCTGCTTACGCAGTGCTGGGATATTGATAGGGAAGAGAAATGTGTGCTGGGAATATAAACACACCCAGGTCCAGATCCAAGGCCACTAAAGGCAATGCACAGGCTCCCACTAACTCTGTGTCTTCATGTTGGACCAGACTATTTCCTCCACCCTCCGTGCAGAACCTGGGACTGGAGTGCATTTTTGCTGTTGAGTCATCCAGCCTCTCAGAATAGGAGCCTAACGTTAATGCATCTGGAACAGCAAGAGCCTTGGCCAAGTGCCTGTTCTGATTTGGTGAAATATTCTTGGCAACTACCAAGCATTTTTAAACCAGTCCTTCATTAAATACAGTTTTATATGCCAAAGTATGCCAGTTTCACTTTATATGCAAACTATTTTAAGGAGACTTATGTGCAGACTTATATTCGTGATAATAGCAGGAGCTGCACCGCTACAGTCGGGCCAGGATAGTGGTCCCCGGGGGATGAGAACTGGCATTTGCTGTGTCAGGCAATGTAAACACAAGTGCCTCTGCTATTTGTGTCATCTTTCATCCACCCCACCTATGTAAGCCCAGATCTGGCCACAAAATCTCAGTCATATGGGCTCCCACCAACTTCTGTGGGGCTCTTCTGGCATGGAGGGGCTTCTCCAAACCAAGCTCAAAGCGCTGAGGCCTTTCAGGGCACTGGCTGCTTTGTTCTGTGCTAGTCCTAGCTGGCGTTTCATGTGTGGTTTAAGAGCAAGTGATGGCAATGCTGTTGATGGCTTGTTCTACCTTTATGGGAAGGGATAAATGCCAGCTACTTAGAAAGTGAATTTTAATAAGCCGAAATCACTTTCCAGATTATTTTAAGATGATACTGGTAGTAAAGACATAAGTAGCAAACTTTGTTTTCCAAACATGTTTGGAAATACTGTATGGTTGGGATCAGCGCTCCCCTTTCTATAGTCCTGTCAGACTTGCTGAATTTGGCCTTCTAGGGTTGAATATTTTGCTGTTTAGCATTCACATGGCTTGTGTGCACCTTTCCCTCTCCACAAACTTAAGGGGCTTGATAAAGTCTCCTCCCTGTGAAGGAGGAGGAACCACATGGCAACACCAGGCAAGAACCAACCTCACAGCTATCGCCTGCAGTGAGGGAGTCAGCATGTGGATGGAGCGGTTTTAGTAGCACAAGAGCAATCCCAGACAAGGGGAGGGTGATAGACATGTTCCTCCGCACCTCTCATCCCAGCTTTTATGTTCTAGGAACAAAGGGCAGGAGCCACCAAAATCAGCAGTTCTTGGCCTCCCAAGGGAAAGCAAGTTTGCATGCCCCCAGGATCCTCCTTGGCCCTGGACCAGCTTCTGCATATTTGAATCCTCCCAGTGGGTGAACAAGCTGCAATTCTCCTGTGCCCTCAGCTGGGATGGGGGGAATTGGCATGTGTCTGGCTGGTCCAGATCCTCTTCTCCTGTAATGGAAATGTGGAGGTAGTGCTGGATCTTACAGGTAGGAATAAAGTGTGTTTGAGAGGTTTTCACACCTTCATGTTAATGCAAAAATGCATTGCCTTTCTGGAAAGAGATCACTAGCTCTGTATTTGCCCAGGCCCTTCTCCAAAATGGGATATATACTCCAATTCCAGCAGGAATGACTTCTTCAAGGACCATATGTTTTTCATGTGCCTTATATCCTATGTGTAAATGTGGAACCCATTTACTAAATGCAAGTCATGGCTGAATTAGGCTGGAATGGGGTCTACCCTGGGGCTCTCAAGCTGTGGAGCTGGCAGGCACACCAGCGTCGTGTGAACTGGAGTGTTTGGGTTAGGGAAATATGTCTGTCCCGAGCTGGCTCAGGGCTACTCAGATGGGCACCTGAGGTAGTCTTGTCTTCTAATTGTCAGTGGCTGGGGCTGTTATAGGAAGGGGCATGGGGAAAGGGAAGGGGCAGGGAAGCGTCAGGGTGGCACCTGGGCAAAGTAGGCATGAGACCTACAGCCATTTTTTTGTTACCCACTGCCTGTATTGCGTGTGGTGAGGTGGCCCTGTGTCAATCCTTCATGCCTTCTGAAAGATGCTACGTATTTGCAGTGTTGACTTGCAAGCCCTTCAAAGGAAGCACTTTCACTTCTGTCACATGTATTTTTGTAGCACGCTGAGGGATGCTGACTAAAAATGCACATTTAAAATACTATTTTATCTTTTTCCTTCTGGGCTGAATGCAATGTTTCATTTGACCCCAGGTGGGGGGCAGATGAATTCTTTTTTTTGGTCCACTCAAAATTTTTAAATCACTTTGGATGGATCTGAAACAAAATACTGTGTTTTCAAGTTCAGCCAGGGAACCAAAATGTAATTATTTGTACAGCTGTAATCGTACTTCAAAAGAGACATGACTCCTCCTGGAGCCCCAGGTGCATGGAGAGGGCACTCCAGTCCCTGCCATGAGCTCTGCATCCGTGGAAATGCAGGACCACTGCCCCGCTATTTTGATGACCACGGTAGCACCCCAACTAACCGGTTGCATTTTCCAGTAGGAAATTCAAGGTATGTCTACACTATTTCGCCAGCAAATGCAGCTCCTCCTTTGTTATGGGCTGCTGTGCTGTGTTAACCTGGTGCTGACCTTATCCTTACAAGTCCATCAACATAATCCTCTTCCCTGTTAAAAATCTAACTGACATCAAGATGTAGCCAGACAAGGCTGCGTGGAGCTGAAGGCAAGGATGAGGCTGCACTTACAGGTGTGCACACCTGCATGGGCTCCAAAACTTCTGCCTACAAATTCCTGTTTATAAATAAATAGGAGCAGCTTTCATTTCTGTAAGCAGTGGTCCAAAAAATTGTGTGAAAATCAATGGGCTTTTTAAAACAAAATTTTCCACAAAAAGGTACTTCTGTGAAAATATTTTTTATGACATTTTTTTTAAGTTAAAAAAATTCCATTAAAATTGTTTATCAAAACATTTTTATCTCCTGGCAGTCAGAATGTACTCTTGATATTTGCATTAAAATTTAGGAACCTTGTTAAAAACCTTGGGAAGTTTTGAAAATACAACGTCTGCTTTAAGTGCTTTCAGAACAAAATTAATTAAAAATGCTGTTTATTTTTATACCAGCAAAACAGGTTTATATAATTTAACCCGCTTGTCCCTTTGGCTTCATCATAGCTCTTAGTTTGAGCTAGTGTCCCAAGGGATGTGGGCAGTAAGCAGTCTTGGGAGAGCACTGCTCATGTGGCAAGGTGGAATTTTCTTCTATTCTGTCTGGACCTGATCATCTTTATTTAAAAAAAGAATTCTCAAGTGTAGGTTGTATTTTAGTGCTCAATCTTAGAGATTTGCTTGATATGCAAGTGCAAAAATGTGCATTTTCTTAGACGTTTTTCTTCTTTGCAATTCTGTCGTAGCCTATTATGCCCAAAGTGCTGTCTGTGATGGATGGTACCTGTTTTCTCCGGAGTTTGTGTATAAGGACTGTTTCATGTTATGTTTCTTTCAGATGAAAATGAGAAAGAAGGGAGCTGGGAAAAATGAGGAAAAGGGGATAGAGGCCAAAGGTCCAGATAATCTGACAAAAAGCCACGTGGTTTGATATCATTGGAGAGTTTGGCCTGTCCAGTTCATGTCCGCAACGGGATTTTACTGGAGATGGGGGAATTGCTGTGAAAGGACTGCAAAGACTGCAGCACAGCAAGGCAGCTCTGCAGGGTCTGGGAACACGGAAGAGAAAGTTTACCAAGTTAAACCCAGTGCATTTCTTTTTTTTTCTTTAATATTGAGTTCTATATCTGATTTTAATGGGTATTTATTCCCAGCTTGCTTTATAGAGTGGTTATTAAAAAAACAGGCTCTTTAAAAAATTATTAAAAATTATGTTTCCATTGGCAGGGGAACATTTTTACAAACAAGGAATGTAATTACTTCTTTAACTAGCTAGGGACCTGCCATTTCCTTTGGTCACTGACACAGTGTTGCCTCTTTTTAATGACTGGGTGCAGAGATTTTTTTTTTTTAATTAAAGCTTTTGGGAGACTACAGCTTTAGCAAAAGTTTGTTACAGCAGACGAGACTTCTGGAGCGCTTACTTCTCTAGCAAGGCTGTTTGAACAACTTTGTGGTCTGGGCAGATGTCCAGCTGGATGTATTGATACTTTGCTGGAATGATCCAGGAAAGTTTTATTGCTAGGCTGTATCTTGACTGGCAAATCCTGCTGAGCAGTGGTTTGAGATCTGCCCAGCTTGAGCTTTTAGCATTGCTTGGGACCATTTGTCCCACTTAAATCTGGGGCAAGAGTGAAAGGTGCTCTTGTGTTGCAGCCTAATTGCTATCTCGTTTCTCTCTCTGAGATTGAAGACCCTCAAATCACTTGAGCTGCTGATAATTCCTTTGAGAAATGCAATGCTGCCATCTCCCCTGGGAGTTAGAGGTAGTTAACAACCAGCCTGCTATGTCCTGGCTACCTGTGTCTATAGTGTCTTTCCACTTTAGTTCCCAAAGAGACCAAGATGAATCCTCAACAAGGGGCTGAGGCTCCAGTTTTCATGTGAGTTAAGTGTCCATATGTTTTCCTTCAAGGAAACAAGTTATAATTTGGGGGCAAATGTTAAAAAGCTGCATTTATCCCCAAATCATCTTCTCTGCTAGAATCCATTTGTTCTTTATGTGCCCATATTTGTGTTGCTGCATTCTTAAGCATGATAGCAAATACCAAATCGCACGGAGGCTTGTGACAGGCTTGTGACCAAGGAGGAGGTCTGCCTGCCAGATAAAATCCCTGTAAGGCTGCCTGGCATTGGTTAGACAAACGGAAAGCCGAGACATCTGCTATGCTGTCAAACACTGCTCCCTTCGCCATCTCCTGCTGCCACCCACGTTCTCCTCGTACGTGTGTCTTGTCCACCTGCCCTGTCCTGACCTGTGCTTTGTATGTCTAGACAGGAGTCTGTGCATCTGCCTGACAGCTCAATCAAATTCATTCTCTGGATTGTCTGGACACCTTGGAAATGCTTGCTCTGGGACACAAACATTTGTGGCTTACCTAGAGCTGCGTTGTAGCCTTGACCCACAACTATTTTGTGTTGTGGAATTAGCCTTGCATTTACAAGTGTGTTGGTTAGAAC
This sequence comes from Gavia stellata, assembly GCF_030936135.1. Taxonomy (NCBI): domain Eukaryota; kingdom Metazoa; phylum Chordata; class Aves; order Gaviiformes; family Gaviidae; genus Gavia; species Gavia stellata. The sequence continues at coordinate 40,817,211 of NC_082601.1, forward strand.
AGCCATAGAGATTTAATCCAGAGACCCCTGTGCTACACAGGCTGCAGGGATGAGACAGGTCACCTTTTCTGACGCATCTGCCCAGACTGAGTTTCTATGCTGGCTGCTTTTGCAGTATATGCAATTCCCATCACTGAAAACTGTTAATTAATTGGTAGGCTCAGTGCCCTGAAGCACTGGTTTCTGAGACAAGGAGGTAACACGCTCTGTGTTTATGGCCCTTTAGCAACATGTGTTCAGTTTTAAGCAACTCATCAACAGCATGATACTGGCAAATTAGTGGGATTTTAGGGAAAAGTGTTTCTAGAAGGCTGTCACAGTGGCATTGTCACAGGGAAAGTTTAAATGTTAATTACAAGTAACTTAACTGCGCAACACTAAAGAGGCTGTCTGCTAGTGATTCCCTAGTTCAAAATGAGGGAATTACCCCAGAAGAGACTGAAAGCACCTGAATCCAGAAAGGGATCCTCAGTCAGCTGCTGCCCAATCCCAGAGGCAGATCCACTGGTCCTTTCCTTGGTAGCAATAGTAGCCTAAAGTGTCCCCTACATCCCCTCCCTTTACCTGCTTGTTTCTGACCCAGTGCCTGGTGTGCCTGTTTGGTAAACCAGCATGGTAAATTGAGTCAGTGAATTGCTCCAGGCTATAAAATAATCCTAGAAGAAAAGTCTAACCCCGGGTCTATTCACTAATGCTGTGTCCTGGGCAGCCCTGAGATAAACTGGGGTGTTGAAGTGGAGGGAGTGATTGATGGGAGGCAGGCAAAGGTGGGAGCTGTTTAAACTGGCATAGCTGCTGAGTTCAACATGGGCTGACTTAGCCAACCACCTAAAATCTTGCTCATAGTTAGGTATGCCTGTGGTCTGGACAGAGCCAGGTATTTCAGTTCTTACTTAATCTTTGCCCACAAACTAGCTAGCCTCTGGTTTGTCTTACGCACAGGGTTCAAACTAGGGCAACTTGTCAGACCAGGCAGAAGCAGGCTGGATGCCTAGCACAGCTCAGGGCAACAGTGGCATTTGCTCCTGCCCAAGAAATTATGGTTATAGCACACTCAAAGGATGAGCTATGCTGAGCTTCAGGTCTTTTCACGGTAAGTCAAACCTAGCGCATCATCCCTATCCTTCCCCAGTGGTTATTTTAGCTACTAGCTTGTAAAATGTTGACGGTGGAATGGAGCAGTCCCGCTTAGAAGTGTCAAATTCTTTGCAAGCTTAGGGTCCTGCGCCCAAACCCTCTTTGTTTCCAGGTCGCTGTCCAAAACACTAAGTAAGTGAATTGTGCTAGTCTCAGCTCACTTTTCCTGGCCTAATGGCTATGATATGCTGGGAAACAGACTGAATGAGAGCACCACCTTCACAAAAATCTGGGTGCTAGGGCAGTCTCCTGCAAAGCAGGATCTACAGGTTTAAGTCTTTCCAGCAATGACCTCAACCCCTTTGTGATTGCCACCAAGCACTGAACCGTCAGATGAAGCAGGGGACCATACAATTACTCCTTCAGCTTTTAAAAGATAAGCTCCCAGGAAAGCTTTTGGGCTGGGAATCACAGGTGGAAGAAATTGCTTGTAATTTAAGGTTAGGTGCCAAAGTAGTGAGAAGAAGATGGGATTTAGAAACTACTCTGGTGCAGTTCTCAACGCAGGGCATTTCCTGTTCTGTGGCAGTAAATCTGCCCATACACTTCACAGTGCATCTAACTTGGATGTTCGTGTTTCAGTGGGTGAAACAGCACTGCAGCTCTGCGCTCCAGGTTAGTGAGGGGTGATTATATTCTTAAATACATCCTATTAATTATAAGAAATGCCAGCCTCCAACTATGTTTAGAGCCGTTGGCCTGTGTGTGATTGATCCTCCTGCTCCAGAAAGGTCTTTTTGACCCTGAAGCGTTTCTACAACTTCTTGAAATTTGCTGTTGAAAACCACTTTATGAGAATTGCGCCTTGTAGCAAATGGTGGTGGCCTTACCTATTGCCTGGGAGGAAAAACAAGAGGGAATCCAAGGGCTTTGGCATGAAAGGCATATAAAGGATACTAAAGACTTCATACATTCAGCATCAATCCTTAACTCCAGTGGCATATAGGATCAGCTGATGAGTGGAAAGACTAAAAGCTCATTCCAATGCATGTGTGACATCTCTGCTCGTGAGTGAAATGGGGAGTCTGTGGACATACCTCATTGGTACCCTCTTGCTACTGAGCATGGCCATGTGTGAGTCTATGATGCTTCTTAGGGTTAAATTACCCTTAGTTGTGTCTTGTTGGATCTGACCTTCTAGCCAAATAGCTGGATTTCATCTCGCCCAACTATTTTGCTTTTAACAGATAGGAGGCCTTTTCATGGCTAAGCTGTTCATTCTCTAAGCCCCGCTTTTTCCTTGGCTCAGGTTTGCTATAGTTATCCAAGGTCTGCTTATGTCAGTCTGTCTGTGCGGGTGGCATCTCTGCCAGCCAGTCCCAGCAGGGACAACTCTGAACTGTCTTTTCGTTTTAATCAAGATATCTGTCACTGTTATTGTTATATACAGTGTTCAAAATACCTGAGCTATCAGACTGGTCTTTTTCAACATGGGTTTTATCTTGAATAGGCATATAAAAAAGCTGGCTTGCTTTGCAGTTTTGTAAACAGGCAAGTGGATTGTATGGAGTAGCTTTGGGTCCTGTTGACTGTGAGGTTCTTTGAAGCTGCTTTAAATACACATTACTTTCTGGTAGCTCATTATCTAGTCAAACAAGATTTTATGGTTTGGAGTTATAGAAAGGAAGGAATAAGCTAATGTAAATAACAGTCAATGGATGAAGGAAGAAGTAACGATTTTTATATTCGTGATTGTCAGAAAATGAAGTTGGGACTTGCAGAGTATCTTTGCAACAACCCCGTAAAATCTTTAGCACAGGCATAAGTGCAACCATTGCATGGAGCAGCGGGGACTACCTGTTTTCTGAAAAGTTAAATTCTGCTTAAGTGTTTTGCTGGTTTGGGCCCAGCGTATGAATTTCTTGAAACCCTAATGGTCTTACCTCGTAAATATTTAATAGAAGCATCACTATCTTAGACCTACTTATGCATCCAGAATACCTTGAAACGGGGGCTGGAATAAGGCTTAAAGAAACGTGATAAATGGACAAAGGAATGCACAGAGCCAAATTCCTGCTTGGCAAAGTTCCTCCAGCATTAGAGCATTTGACGGACAATATTTAATAAAGCACTTGCATCCACACTTAAAACTTTACACCATTAACATTCCCCGCCTCTCTTCCTCATGATCATTTTTCTTCAGATACTATTGAAATTACACAGAGATGACCATTATAGCTCTCAAGGTATTTGTGTTATTAGAAAGTAGAGGTGTTGAGTAGTGTGTATATCACCATTGCTAATGTTTTGGATGGGGTAGTCCTTTGCTGTGCAAAGAAGATTCCCTGTCTTAACTCAGTCCTTTGCAAAAGACAGCAAAGAACTCAGTTAAGATGGGGAATCTTTCCCCTTTTTCACCTAGGGATTAAAAAAAATAAAAATCAGCATTTTCTTTTTTTTTGCCAGAAACTAGGAAATTATGACTAAACATGATTTATTACGAGGTGATGCTTTTCACAAGAAAAAAAGGATATTTCTTTCTTTGAAACTCAAGCATCCACTTTCCAACCTTTGAGATTGAGGGGGATCAGTGGAGCATATAGGAGATAATATGTGGTAATTTTTTGCCTCCATCTTCTGCTGCAGAGTAGAGTGTAGCCAGAGCCTATTCCCTGTGATGTTGCGTGGTCAGGTGTCCCCAAGGGAACAGTGCTGGATACACCACTCCTTATTCATTTGGGACCTGAGTTTTGTGGGGAAATCCCTTCAGTCAAGAGTAGAACAATAACAACTGCACTTTACATGCTGAGAAGTTTAACTACTATCTGTAGAGTGCTTTGAATGCACATTAAATTTTATTTCCAGCTCTGCTGAGAGCCTGAGCAGCTGGAAGATGGCAGGGAAATGGTTAGCGGGTGGTTGGGAAGCCTCGCTGGGGATGGGGAGCCTCCCTAGCTCCACTCAAACAAGGGCAAAAAGCCACCTACCCCGTCCTAAAAAATGAAACGTTTTACAGATGTCCATAAAGGAAATTGATTTGGGCTGCTTTATCCCATGTAGCTAAAAAGGGTTAGGAAGCTGTGTTTTCTTATTAGAAACTTTTAGCCAGGGGATAGTTTGGTGACAGAACAATAACTAATTGCAGTGTAACTTAGGAGGCCATTTCCAGGTTTATGGCGAGTTTCTCGTTCCCTAGTTGGGAACACCCGACAGGTCAGGGAGTGGTGAAGAACAAGTCCTCCGTGGGAAAGTCAGTTGAGACCAGGCTGTCAGGCTAATCAGCGATAATCGTGAGGGTCAGAGTCCTGTTTTCCTTGGACAGAAAGTAAGTGCCTGCACTGGGCTGGCTTAGAGATAGGATGATGTGCTGAACAACATGAGCCTGGATGGCTACCCAGCTAATGTACAAAACTGACAGCAACAGCAAAATTTCAAGAGATGTTCTAAAAAAGGAAAAATTTTAGAGGATCCTAGCTCAGATATAAGGGGGTGAGGGTTACATGCAACTTCCCAAGCCTGGCCACTTGAATTTCCACACTCTTTCTACAATTAGCAACAAATAGATGTGAATTGCCTCACTAGGTTGATAAAGCCCTCAGCCATTCACTGCTGTTCAGCGGCCCTGAAAATAGGACCCATCAACCCTACAGTATCTGAGGCAAGTACTTTCCTGGATGAATGCTCTCCAGTTACGTGGTGTTGGATAACTTGTAGGCTTTCTGTAGTGTATTGGTGCGTGTTCCTCCCCTCTTTGCTTGTTTTAAGCTCTGCAATATTCAGGTGCTATGTCTTGATCTATACCTGTACCATGCCTAGCACACTGGGCCTGATCTTGGTAAGGGATGTAAAGAAGCAAAAAAAAAAAAAAAAAAAACAAAACACCCAAAACCCAAAGATGGGAGGGGACAAGCAATAACAAAGTAGGGCTTACACTGATAAACATCTGGGGTTTTAAAGCGTTATGGTTATTCAAGCTGAGCTATTTTATTTATCTCACTGAGAACAAATGGATGCTGTACTATTCTTCCCAAGTGTCTACCTCTCTTCTCCATCTCTCATTGTCTTTCACTTTCATTTTGTTCCTCTTGTCCCCTTACCTCTGGGTGATAAGGAAACTTTCTTCTTTATTTCTCAGATGGGAGAAACTAATGGGATCTAAGGCAATTAGACTTGCTCAGGGTCAGATAAATGGCCCTGCCTGAGCTAGGGCTGAACCACCCTTTGGTGTGTTCTTTATCAATAAGAGGTCCTGCGCTTGTGCTCAGATTTTTGTATTTTTTTACATCCAGTGGTTACATCTGGCTTTTTTGAACTCGGAATCATCTGTGGGTGAGAAAAATGCCTCCCGGTGTCTCTAGCTTTAAATGAAAGGTAAAACACATTCCTCTTTCTGTAAGTACCTTCTCTTCCTCTTCTTCCCCAGGCTGCAAAGTCACCTGCTCAGGCTGCCTGCCTCTGCTCTCCATCTCACCCACCCTAATGTGGCTGGCAAGGCCACTCTGGCTCAGTGTATCGCTCCTCACCTGCCTGGGTGTTTTTCCCAAGCCTGGACATTCTGTAACCTGTGTCCAGCACCTTGGTTGGCCCCTGAAGACAGAGGCACTCTTAGATTGACCGTCTTCCCTCTGCAGCTGCCCTGGTAGCGAAGGCAGTAAAGACTGTTTCTGACCACAGCAAGCTGTCCAAAAGAAATAATTTTAATGTCAAAGGCCCAACAGAAATTCAAGCTTATACACCAGATGCATGGCTGCATATGAGAATCATGCAGCTGCGTAGTCAGCCGAGGGGCTCACCTGGCTGTAGTGCAGATGCTTGATTTCTCCTCTTGCCCAGCAAACTGCCCTGGTTTAAGCCTGTCCACCCCTTTCCCCCTCCCTCCCTGGGCTGAGCACTCGATTGCCCTCGAGCGCTGCTTTGCGATGGGTGTGGATCTATTGGAAAACTAGCAAGCCAAACCTTCAGAGATGTTTTTCCAGGGGCTGGGAGCTGTGCCCTACCTGCTCCACCCTGAAAGCATCTCATGGCAGGCTCACTGCTGCGGGGCACAGCTGCCAAGGGAAGATGGTAGCAAAGGGCAGGACATGGGGGGGCCTGGGGTCTAACATCCTTGACAGCGAAGGACATGTCTGAGGTTGTGCAGCGCCTTTTTCTTTAAAACCTGTAAGAGGGGTCTGAGAAGTGCAAAGGGGGGTGGTGATGGGAGTTGTTTTTCTGGGTGTTTTTTTTTTTTTCATATGAACTAAGCTAGAGAGGTTCAGCTGCCGAAATTTTATCTGTATTTCTCCTTTTCTGCTGCAAATCTGGAAGGGGAGGACTGGTGAAGATTTTGTCAACAGAGAAACCATGTAGATATAACTGACAAGTCAAGAGAGGAGTAGGTTTTAACCCAAGCCATTCATGCTGTAGGCAGACCCATGCTGCCTTAGGAAGGCTGTGATATGAATCCCACCTGGGATGTCTCCAGCACCAGGAAAGGGGGATCCCTTTAGCTGAGGAGACCAACATTCCCTCTTCTTTGCACTGCTCTCAATTAGAGACGCTACAGGACCTGGAAATCAGGTCTTTTGCTGGTTTAGTAACAGAGAGGCCAGGGGAGAGGGCAGAAGGCATTTGCATTCATAGATTGACCCTGCTAAAGGCAGAGAAATGCCCAAATCTTGCTGTGAGCCCTCTAGCACTGCTTGCTGTAACACACCTAGTCACCTTGTTAGATATTAATGCTTGCTGGCACAAAGCCTTGGAATAGACAGGAAAAGCTAAATGTCACATTTGCTTGATGAAACTGGAGTAAGAAATCCAACCAGCCAAAGCTTTTGTTACCTTCCAGCCCAAAATGTTTGCACCTCATCCCCCATTTTTCTTTTGTTAGGGCTGTTTTCGCATTCCTTTCCTCAGGGGCAAATCTTGTTGCTCTACCAACTGCAGGCCTGCTGGAGGGCAACTCTCCCTTTCCCCCTGCCATTCCTCCTCGCCCTCCGTCCCCCCCCTTCCCCGGGAGGGGACGGGAAGCGCTGGGCTCTTGTCCGGCGCATCTGTCTGCCAGGCGTTTTGCTTCATTGACAGAATCCTCCACCGCTTTTTATTAAAGACGGGAAGTATTTTGCAGGCTGGAGGTGACTCTAGGTCTGCTTGTCTCAAGCTTTCTAGTGACTCATCTGTCTGCAACTGATATGATGTCGTCTGATAGATTTTTTTTAAACTGCAGACAGCGTTATGTGCTGAAGTATTGAAAGGCTGATTTCTGTTTTGACTGTTGTCATGTTGGCTTGCAAAGTATAAGGTATGTGTCACTTTTTGGGGTTAACCATTCTCATTCAGCAATTTTATTAATAGCTTTCATGAATGAAGGGAAAAAAAAAGCAACTTGTTGAAATTGGAAGGAATATGAGGGAACTTCTCATTTTTTCTGGTCTTCTGTGGATTTCAAAAGCTTTCCCCAGAAAGAGACACTCACAAGGAGGCTGTTTCCTTCTGCCTGAATGGACCCTCAGCTAATTACAGCAGATCTGACTCTGGCTGCATTATGCTACAGAACATATTGAGGCTCATGAATGGAACCTGTTACATATTAATATGTTAAATATACACCCGCAATATCTGGAGCTGTGTAGTAGTAGCTTAGAGGCTTAGAATTTAGAATAAAAAAGTCATTAGATTGTATTAAGTTTATTACGGAGATAAAGGTTAACATAAAAATTAAAGCACAAAAGGAATCCATTTAAAAGTACTGTCTGAGACAACCAAAAATATTTCGCTGGCCACTGATCACTACCTCTAACCCAAGAAGTAAATGAGAACAAATATGCCATTTCTTTTAAAGGTATCTGTTTCTTTTGGTTTTAAGTGTATTTATTTACATACCCTGACCTCTTCTGTGATTCTCCTGCTTTCTGAATAATTGGAAGTAATTTGGATGGCATTTACAAAAAGGCCCACAGGTTCAGGAATTGTGCAGCTTTCAGATGAATATTTTATCGTGCCTTTCAAGGGTGGCCGCATCTCGCATCCTTCATTGCTGATTCAGGGCATTTTACACCAAGCGAAGCATCTCTTCAGCAATGATGAGCTTGGAACGGAGAAGATCTGAACAGGGCTATCTTGTATTGCCTGAGTAACCCCAAAGTTACAGCTAGAGGGGAGATGCACTGAAGGCAAAGAGGTTGGGCTGGGGAATAAAATTTCAGCTCTGCTGCACAGTTCCTGGTCCTGATCCAGCACAATGAGAGCTTGCCTCTGATCTGATGGGCTGCAAATGATGCCTGTAATCTTTGGTCCCTAAGCGCCTCGCCAGGATATTAATAATTCTGTATGTCACAGGGACAGAGGAAATGAATTAATTAATCGAGGAGCTCAGATTGTGCATTAATGAAGCTGCAGGAACAGACAGACAGGACTGCCTGAGCCACTCGCTTAACAACAGATACTGGAGGATAAACAAAGCATGGGAAAATAGGGAAACAGCTGAAATGTCAGAGAGAAAGAGGAACCCCCCTGAGATCCCTGCAGTTTTAGTGTGATGGTGTTGCATTCCTCCCTCAAAACAGCAGTCCCTGAGGTTGAAGTAACAGGAGAAAGCAGAGTCCTGCTCTGGAAGTCTTAGGCAAAGAGGCGGAGGGGCCAGGTTATCCCTCTGGAAATTTTATCGGCTCCAGCTGCTTTTCTGCAGGCTGATTCACCCCTGTCTCTAAGGAAATGTGGGGAAGAGATGCAATCTGGAGGGACTCGCAATATGCCTTCAGGGCATTGGGTGTATAAACAGAAGAATTTGAGATCAATTACCTGTGCTGTTTAGGTTGGCTTTTCCCTCCCCTTCCTTTGCTGACCTGTAACAGAACTTGTATTCAAGTGATTCATCCCCCAAAACTCTCTTGGTTACTATGGAATACTTCACAAACAGCATGCATACATGACATAACCAGTCACATGTACATGCGCTGAAATGGTTATCAAGGAGTCGGTGGTGGGCTAGTATGAAGTTTTCTTAATTGTGTTTTCATTCATAGTGCTGAATTTGCAGTAATTACAAGGATAAAATTTTATGAGTTACAGAAAAAAGCCAATGCCTATAATTCATGAGGGTGTTTTGCTGAAGAAGAGAAGCTCCTGTGAGCAAGGTCACTGAATATATAGAATAGAAAAGGGATTATTTCTCCATGGGACTTATAAAATGTGTTTCATTCAGGTGCAGTTAACAGGTACAATGAAAATGCCTGGTTTCTTTGCAAATACAGCTACTAGCAAAATATATTTTAAGAATATCAAAGACCAGAAATTCTGCCAAATCAGTGTAGCTCTGCTCATTTCGACAGTGATTTTGGTTTAAACAAGCTACCGCCTTACCTGCATTTTTCTTGACCAAAATAAGAGTGGCCAAAAATTGCGGTTTCACCTGACCGTTATTACACAGCCTCGTAGATCAGTATGTGTATCTTGAATCTTGTATTTGTGCTGTCCTATTTGACAGAAGGCTCCACATCCACGAAGCACTTAATAGTGAACTCTAAAGAGGTTCTTAAACAGCGCATACAAAATCACATAGAGAAATGATCAGAGTCCAGAATAGGGCTCAAATTCTTGACTCAGTGTATTCATCTGATTTATTGGTCCCAAATACATCCTTAGCCTATACAGCCTCTGTAGTCTTGTAGTCAAATACATGTGATTTCCCGAGGAAAATCTACCTAGGAATTACGGCAAAGCAAAACCCAGCTTGTTCTCACAGGGCCGTGTCTCCCCAGGAGAAAACAGGGGTGGTGTTCGGGGTATTAAGTAATGCTACTGAACAAGGCTGTACCCTGGGCAAAGCGAAGGTCAAAGGGAAGACTGTAAAAGGCTCACCAGGCACACACCACACACTAACTACACTCACCGCTGGGGTTTGCCCCTGTGTGGGGTCTAGAGGAGTTGGTGGAAAGAGGAGTTGTTTGTCTGTACATTGAGCTCCTGTTAATGGTTACCCGAAAGCAAACTCACACCTGCTCAATGGGACGTTGTCCTGTCGTTCACTTGTTTTGTAGAGCAGGTGACCTTTTATGCTTAGGCGGTGGAGGCAGTTGCCCAGGCTCCTATACTGATAAATGTGGATGCAAATCCCCTTGGTATTTCTCAGCTCCTACTATGCTGATTAGATCCTCTGGGAGGCCCTAAGACTAAGGGAATTTCCACACTGTAAAACTGATTCCCCCTGCTTGCAGAGATCCCTGTACTTGCAGAGTATGTGGATTCACTGGCTTTAATTCAAAAGCAATGCTGCTGTGTTTTGCACCATACAGTGCACTAATAAATCTTGCAAAGGTGGCCTTACTGCATCTGGGTCAGAGCTGGCTTGCACCCTGAGAGCTCCACTGTGCTCCTACTCTGGTAGCTTCAGTGCTTGCAGTGACCAAGAGCCCAGTTTGAGCCTGGTGTGTGACCATAAGGCAGGCATGTCAGCAGGTTGAGGACATCTTGCTCTAGAGAGGAAGGGACACAGCCAGTGTGAGGTGAATCACTTAATTAGGCCAACTGATGTTGCAGAACTTCAACTTTCATCCTGAACAGCCATATCTTCAGTCCATGACAGGTCTTGCCCACAATCATAGAAGACTCCAAGGTAAGTTCACAGGGTAGGTTGGGTTGATGGTTGGACTTGATGATCTTAAAGGTTTTTTCCAACATTAATGATTCTGTAAGGACCACTTCAGCTCCCACCAGTGATTAGGTGGCCTTTTTTCAGCAACTGGAGCAATGGCCTTTGATCTTTCCATTATAAGGACAATAAGCACCTTTGGACTGAGCACAATTTGAGCCTCAGTTTAATGGGAGGGAGCAGGTGGACAGAAAGGAGAAAAATGAGAACCCCGTTGCTGCTCACCTGTGCCCAGACCACAGGCTACTGCTTTGCAAACCACAGGTCAAGTCATGGGCCACAATCTAGAAATTTTTGGTCAACAGCACTAGGTAGCTAAATTTAATTTCTGCCTGTCCCAGCACTTCTGCCAGAGCAGAGCTGCAGAATCCTACGCTGCAGCATGTTGGTTTTGCATGAATTATATTTTCTTATATTAGAAAAATTATCTATAAAAGCAGAAGAAAAACCTCATCCAGCAAATAGTCTCAGTTAAACAAACACGTAAATTTATGGTAAGCCCTGTGAACTACTGAGAAACGTCTGCTAGGGCCCATAAATGTGCTGGCTTTCAGTCTCAGTCTTAATTACCCTGCGTGCTGCTTTACTATGTACTTCCAACCCATGCAAAGAAAATACATTGGAGCTAGATATAACAGCTGCTCACGTGTTACAAAAATTCATCCTTTCAGAAAAATATGTATATTTAATAGTTCTGAACAGACAGGCTTGTGTTGGTAGCTGGCTTTCATTTATTCGGTAGGATCCTGTAATTTCTTCAGATCAAATCTGAGACCAAGTGAAGTGTGAGCACTTCTGTAGATATGAATTTGTGAAGAAAATTGCAGTGCTACTTATTTCTGATTAATCCTGACTCCTGCTTGAAAGTGAGGTCTTTATAGCAGGATAGAAAGTAAAGCTGGTTCACCATAAACCCCAAAAGAAGTCTAAAAACTTAATAATTTTTTTTCAGGGAAGTGTGTATTTTAAAGTCTGTTTTCATTTCCTTTTTTTTTCCTGTTTGGTTTGTATCTTTGAGAAATATCTACTTTTCTGGTTTTTACTGCACTTTCTCACACCTTCCCCTCTGGAGATTTAAAAATCTGAGATGTTTATAGGCTCAAATAGTCTGATTTTATTGGTCCTCTAAGAGCTCCATGTATGGCTCAGCCTTAGAGTAGGCTGATGTTCTTCTCCATGGTTTAAACAAGGCTGTTAAAGAAATGAAACCTCTAAGGACAAAACCCCCCAAAGGTAATTTATCAGACATTTGGCAGAAAAAGTAGCAGCTCTGATAATGCTTCTGATGGGCTAAATGAAAGATCTATAATCCCTTTTCTGTAGTAAATGTGGGCAAATCTGGATCTATTCCTCCTAGCAACCAATGATTTGACATAAATTACACAGCACTGCTTAGCAGGGTTTGGAGGGTGGTGGGTTGTTTTTTTTTTTTTCTTTGCCCTGAAGATGAACTTCATTTGCAGCAGGGCTGCCAAATCCATTTCATTGTAAAGAAATTTGCTTTCTAAACTAGATACCCCTAGGGATTGAAATTGTGTGGAAACTAAGCCAAATCAAATTGCTTGGCTATCTGTATTGGTTGGATGTACGTTAACAAACAGTATCGTTCTTTGCATCTTATATTTACTAAGCTATTTATTTATTGGCTTCAGGCTGCATTCCTGGAAGCCTGTCAAGCTGCTAAAACGCGTGGAGCCTGTCAGAGAGCTATGCAGGAGGTTCCCACCTTAAAACGGGTGGCTGCGTTACTGGCTGAGGAGCGGACGTAGCTTTTTGCAAGGACCTGTGCTGTATTCCCTTGAGAATTTCTTTGCAGCCTGATGCAGGGGGCAATCCCATCTGCTGTCCTTCCTCCTCCCAGTAATTCTGTGCAGGCTCTTGAGCCTCTGCGTGCCGCTTGTGATGTGGTCCTAAGGCTTTGCTGTCTGACAGTGTGACTTGCAGTTGGTTTTCACTCTTCTTTACGTGCCAGTATGGATATCTGATGGAAATCACTGTCTAGCCATAAGGAAATCTCAGAACAACAAAATGCATCAAAATTGCAGTGCTGGACAATTTTGACCTTTCTTCCAAGAACATGGTTGTGCACTAAAGCTTCATTTTTTCACAACAGCAATTAAGAACACTGTTTCACTTGGAGGGTAGGAGGATGGGTTTGTCTGCTGGTTTTGAACCTTTGGTATCCAAACTCCAAGGTGTCTGTAGGTGCCACTGCAATATAAATAAAGACTTTAGCAAGTGCTACTTGTCCCTACGCTTTGGCTTTAGATCGCAGCAATAGGATATGTGGCAATCTTTTCTGCCTCTGAAAATCCTCCCCCTCCAGCCTATCCACTATCGCTATTGAATTACATCCTAACCATACTAGAAAGGGTAAGTACAGTACTCAAACTCACAAAAAAAATACAGTCCAAAAGGGGAAAAAAAATGTTCTCTCAGCCAATCAAAGCGTGGACAAAAGAATGAGTCACGTCTGATGTATTTAAAAATATATGGCCTGTTCTTGTAATGTAAAACATTGCTACAGCTCGCTGTTCTAATACAGTGGAAATTTCATATTTATTTCTCATGAAGCCTATCTGTTATGTTATCCAACTGAGTTACTTAGAAACAGCAGTCACTACAGTGTTTTAACAGGGGACTATAACCAAACTTTCCTTTGTGATTTCAGTGTAGGCTTGTCTTGACAATCCATGAAGATGATGTAACCAGAAAACAGCCCATTAATCTCATCTGAAGCTTTAAATTCCAAGGTGCAATAAATCAAGTTTAAATGAGTTTCCACTGAACAAAAGTAAAGGGTCTTTATGAAAAACTTTCATTTTCAGTGAGGGTTTCTTTTACTGCATATTATTATATAATTCTTTAAGCAGCACCTAGTTATGCTAAAGCGGGAGGGCACTGATGAATTTCTTTTTGTTTCTGCATCCTTGTAAGATACTTTGTTTAACAGATGCGGAAGCAGCTGAAAGAAAAAAAAAAAGGGGGGGGGCAGCAATTTCAGTGTTGTACTCTTAGAGGAAAAAATGCAGAATTTATTTCTTTATGGCCTATGGACAAGGCTGATTATATGTTGGAGCAGTGCAGAATTACCAGAATCAGCTGGAGATGTCTGAATGCTCAGTTGGGTATGAATCTGTAAGCTCATTTTCATGTTCTGGCACCTCTAAAGCACTAGAAGTACAAAATTAGTTGTGTTTGTAGGCTATGTTTTTTAAAGCAGTCTCCAGCATTGAGTCTTGCCCTGTTCTTTAGCACATAAAGCTTGGCAATGCTGTGAGTACATGAAAGGATATAGCAGAGGTATGTGAAAATGTAGCTTTATATGCCTTTGTTCGATATAGATGCTAAAGAATGTAATATGCATATGCTTGACTACATACATACAGTTACACTAAATAAGCACTTGCAGTTAAGGCTGGCTCTTCCAGCCTTTGCAGAAGTTGTTGGCTGTGTCTCCCTGTCTATACAAGTGTCCCTGTTCCCCCAAACCTCCTCCGTGTTCACCCAGCTCCCCTAAATAGTGACATGCATCGCTCTGCAGAGGCAAATGTCAGCTAAGAGAAGAGGAGGGGAGGTCTGAAAAGCTAGAGCTTTGCAAAAAAAAAAATCGGTGCTCTGATTTTTAGCAAAGTTTTCTTACATCTTTTCAGTACCTGCCAGCTCCTGCCTGCTGTAGGATGCAGAGGCTCTAGGATTACTAATGCCTGCACCAGACCTGTTGGGCTCTGCAAAGCCTCCAGTCAAAGTCACATCAGCCATTCAAGGCTTTGCAAAAGAAACAGGAGGCCCTGCAAGGGGAGTTGGAGAAGGGAGGAAAAGTGCATTTATGTCCTCCTTGTGCTGTCTTTGAGATTTTTGATGCAACATTTGTAAGCACAAATGGTGTGGAAGCAGGACTTGGCTGCCTGACCCAATGCCTCCCAAGGATGACTGGAGTAGAGCTCTTGGCTTCAGTGGGCCCTTAATCCTTCAGGCATTTTCTAAAAAGCCCCCAAACTGTACTTAGAAACTAGAGCCACATTTGAGTATTTCAGTCCCTTTTTCTCCTGTAGTCCCTTCTCAGAATGAAGACCTGGGGCAGGGGTGGGGGAAAAGAAGAATTCAGCAAAGCTAAGCAGGATCACTTTGCCAGGAGCTGTTAGGAAACAGCACTGTTACCAGCAAAACTAAAAAGCCAGCAAGCTCTAATGCTGGAGTGCTGTCAGATGGGTGGGAAAGGACTGGAACAGTAACCTTTTCCCCCAGTTCATCTATAACCAGTGCAGCACGCCCCTAGTGAAAGAGGAAGGAAGCCCTTCTGCGTAAGTGGCTTGTCTGGGACGTACACAGCTACTCGGTGACTTTTCGATGCCTGAATCTTCCTGTGCAGAAAGTGCAGACAACAGTGTTTTCCCAATTCGCAGAGCTGCAAGCAGAATAAATCAACACAGTTTGAGAGGTGCCCAGACACCACCACCATGCAGACAAGTGTTTTTAGTTGGAGCTGCTGCCCAGCCCAGGAGTCCAGTCATGGGATGTGGCTCTGCTGTGTCTGGAACAGGGGTGGCACCAGCATCAGGGAGACACTGGCTTAGCCAGAAACACACAGGGATCAAGGGCAGCAGCCTCTATTATTTGGGCACATTTCTCTTGCACAACACTGTGAGGATTTGTTGGGTACAGCTGTGGTTTTCTGAGGGTCCCCCATATGTGTGTTACTGTTTTCCAGCAATGATTTTGTTTTTCCATGAGTAACTTTATACCTGCATGGCTTCCACATATTTGTGTTTTACCCAGGGAATAAAAAGCAGGAGAATCTATTAATTTTCCTTTTGAATATAGCAATGTCTGGAGGCATAGTGGGTGTGAGAGGATAGGGAGAGGTCTTTCTGGGTGTCGTGATTAAACTGTCATCAGGGAGGGCACCTTTGCTATGAAGGCCAATCTCCCCAGCAGCCGCTGAATACCTCCCTACCCCACCAGCTCTCTGAGAAGGTTTAGCTTTGATGGCAGGGCCGGATAAGCCGCAGAAGCCATGTGCTCTGTTGCTGCCAGAAGTGCGAGCTGCTGAGGGTCCATCCTTAAGCCCGGAGCTCTGCTCCTCATCTTCGTGTGGGTGTGCTTGTGTCTAAGCGTCCGTGCCAATGCTCACAGAGGACTGCGGGAGCTGGATTCTTCTCCTCCTCTCCTTCGCTCCCTCCAGGATTTATGTGCGAATGTGAAGACCTGTGTGGAGGTTGGTGAAGTAATAGGAAACATTTCTGACCGTTCTCAGGAGTTTATGACCAAGGAAAACCAAACAAGTACCTGAGTCTAATAAACGTCTTGGGTCACTTTCCACTGGATGGAGCAAATAGAGGGCATTTTTCTTTTTGTCAAAAGTGCATCAGGTTGGTGCTAGCTGAGCAGGCATTGGGTGTAAGGAAAAAATCATAAACCAACCAAGCTGATGCTTGTATGTGGAATTCTCTTCAGAAAATCCAGGTAAAGCAGAGCTAACCATCTGAACAGGAATCTGAGACTGCCTCTTTATCTGAATGATCTGTGAATTTTGCATGGTGAGAACAGGGAAGAGGAATCATGTTGTCGCATTCCTTCTGCACTGATTACATCAAATACTATTTTGTTGGAAATAATGGCAACACCACATTATTTGCTGATAAAACAAAGAGATGGAGCAGAAAGGCTGCAGAAGAAACATGCATGTTCAAGTACAACCATTTATATCACGGTTCATGTTTCTCCCTTAGTTCAAGAATGCGTTCTTGAAAAATATGTCCTAAGTCAGTCACAAGCTGTTGGGTCTGTTAGTGGTGGCTTAGGTAGAAAAGAAAGGTACTTCCCACCCACAGAGAAGTTATAACAGAGGCTTAATGGCCTGGGTGATGGAAGAGGTGAAGATATATGAGCAAAGGGGTCCCTTCTGGCATTAACAAAATACACGAATCCACAAATTTCCTCTGACTTGAGCAAAGCTCTTGCTGAACTGAGGAAGAGCTGAAGCGTGCAAAAGTTGGTTGCAGTATCTTTTGTAGTAAGTAGATGCAGTAAGAAATAGCATGAAAGGAAAATGGTTTCCTGATTAAATATGACTTAGGCTTATAGAGCTCTCCAGCATGGGAACAGTTCAGCTGGCCAGCAGACCAGATTTGCTGTCTACCTTACCAGGTGATCTCTTTAATTAAAGCCATGTGAGTGTGCTTCTACTCCCTTCCAAAAGGTATTTTTAGACCGCTTGAGAAACACAATAGGTTTCCTAGTGTGTGTTCTTTCAAACTAACTAAAGGCATATGTGAAGGCATGCCTTCCTTAACAAAATATTTAGTGAAAGGATCTACTTCTAAAATCAGCAGAGGAATTCTCTCAGGAAGTCTAGATTTCCACAACAAGAAACTCTCCTCCTTATTCTAGATTTAGGACAATCATCTTTTGTCATTCCTTTGCCTCTGCTTGCACTGTCACCATCCTTTATTTGGTATACTTTCACTGTCCCTTATTTGGTATAGTGTTTTCTAATAGTAAGCACCCAGGATAGGCCAACAGATTCAAAAATACTGTGTTTGCTTTTCTTTTGAGTCCTTAACAAGGCTGGGAACTTTTCTATTAAGGTGCTTTCCTGTCTAATTTCCACTTTCCCCCTCCTAAATGCTTCCCTGCTTTATTACCTATATGGTGAGTATTTCACACTGCCCATTTCATAGGGTTGGCTAGCCAGCTTGTGTTCTCTCTCAGGCATGGTGCAGATCAGACACAGTTTCTGACTTTGATCCCTCTATGCTTCCTCTCGGAAGTTAGGACACCTAGAAATTGCTGCTTTTGTGTTTCTCTGGAAGCCAGGCCTTCCCTAACTATGTACAGATGAGGCGTCTCCCTCCATCCCCGTTCTTGCAGCAAGAAGAGGACAAACAGGACAGCGTAGTCAGGTCACACGTAAATGGTCTTGCAGCATCAGCAGAGACAAGAGGTTTGACAAGTCAGCCTTGAGTCATGAACATCCAGTACTAGAGTCTGCTAAAGAAGCCTCTGTTACTGGCCTCTGGGTGGGAGGGATTTGCACAGCCTTGAGTAAATATCCAGACTCCTAGAAGCCCACCGAATTTGAGCTCAAAACCATGTCCTGGAATAAAGGTTGGAACCTGTATTCCAGTTCTACAGTCAGGGGAAGCATTAGTTTCAGGTAAAGGAGATGAATAAAGGAGCTTAGTTTATTCCCTTGAACATAATAATGAAGTTCAGGGCATGTGTAGAAAGATGTTGGCTTTTTGATCTCAGCTTCAGGCTTCTGGAGGGATTTTATGTCTCTTCAGGACCTTCTCAGTATGTTATTAGGTTTCTGGGACTCTGGGGCTGTTGCAGCCTCGCAGTGAATGGAAAAGAACAACAGGGAGTGCAATGAATTAATGCAGATTCTCTCACACTCTGAATTTATGAAAGCCTACATGTTTTTCCTTAATTATAAGCACCTTCCCCTCTCCTGAGTCCCCTGACAACAACCCACCAAAAAGCCCACAACCTCAAAAGAGGTATCAACTCTTCCCAGGGCAGGGGAAAAGCAATGTTTACCTATGTATGTTCATTACCAGGATGAAATATGGTAAGAGGAAGATCTCATACTTCTCTCTCTCTCTTTGTCATCAAGTGTCAACTGGTTTGTGAGCTTAAGAAATTTGGAATCATGGTGTTGGAAGGATCCTCTGGGGATCATCTAGTCCAAACCCCCTGCTCAAGCAGGGTTGGCTAGAGCAGGTCGTCAATGACCACGTCCAGTCAGGACGTCCAAAAAGAAGACGTTTGCAAAGAGCTAGAGAGCACAGCTTCTTGCCCTTGGATCTGTGCTTGACCCCAGCAGGTACATTTCAAACCCTCAGTCTCAGCAATTTGTCAGAAAGTTGTTTCTATATCACAGGGAGGAGTGAAAGAGCTATTATCAATTGATGCAATTTCATGCCACCTACAAGCATAGAACTGCAAAGTCCAGCACTGAACTGGGGAGTAGTCCCAGAGAAAGCAAAGATCTGTATCTGAGATCCTTGCAAGGGTCTAGGTGGAGGAAGCCTTGCTTTTGGTCTTGTTTCTGGCAGGGTGGCAGGCTGGATGCAGAGTTTTTGCTGCACAAGAACCTGCTGGTGAATTATATTGGGCCAGGCACCGTCTCTGGAGGAAATAAGAAATAGCTGGGAATGGTGGTTTTGTTCCTTTTCCCTCTGCATTTTCCCTTTTTTCCTCTCAGTAACCTTGGAGAAGCTCTAGAGAAGATCAGTTAGGGGGACCAAGCTCCCATGTGAGACTCTTGGTGAGAGTGCCCTCAGCATGGCTGAGCAGAGCTGCTGCAAAGCCCCAGCTCCTCACATGAGGGTGTGGTGGTGGGATGTTAGGTCTTTGGCATATCATAAACCAAGTAAACTGATTGGGTCACTGTCTGTCTTGCTCCAATGAGAAAAATCCACGGAAGTCGTCTGGCATAGTGGAAAATTACCGAGAGTAAACAAAAATGTCAAAAGGAACAGAAACCTCTTCTGATGTACGGCCAGGAAACCTCAAGGTTTGCAGGAAGCTGTGCTGGTGATTCAGGGGGTGGTATTCTTCCCTTTGAGTCAGTCCTGAATCCATGCCTGGGTATGACCACATCTGAAATATGGCTCCTCTGACAGCACAGTGCCCATGAACACTGTGCTGGAGGGCTGGCTTGTCACTGGATTTTTTTTGGAAAACTCCCATCCAGGAAGAGTTCAGGCTTGACCAACTTAGTCGACGAAAGCTGGCAGAATCACAGCAAAGGCTTTGTAGCTTTCCTTGAGCAAGCAGAGGAGTTCAGAGGTATTAGATCAGATCCTTAGTAAAAATCAGTATAACTCTGGCTGAATTGCAGCTGCAAACAATAGTTCTAACACCATTAATAGCACATGTCTGCTGATTAAAAGGGAGGAGAGGAGAAGAGCTGAAGACGTGCTTGCTTGCTGTAGTTACTAAAAGATTGCTATTACTTCTAGAAACCAAGTAAAATGCATTGTGAACAGTGAGGCAAAAGTGACCAGAATATTGATAACGGCCGCTGCTTGAATGAGCTTCAGCTCTCTCTTTCCTGCCCAGGTTGAAACACTTTGCTTCATGCGAAGGGAAGTTAATTGGCAGTGGATCTCCAATCTTTACTGAAGCCAGTGATCCTACAACAGCTTGTTCAGACATCTGTGCAAAGTAAGTTGGTTTGCTGCAATGCCGTGGACAGGATGTAGGATGGCAAATCACTTCATTTGGCACAAATTCACAACCTGGCTGGAAGGACCACATAGTAATGATTGGCTCGGAGACTTGAATACCTTCTCATACCCAGGCATGGTCCCCACAGATCTAGATTCAGTCTTGATGACTGAAATATGTACAGAGGTTTGAGCTGTGACTCCTCTGCAGCAGTAGCTGTTCTAACAGAGTATTTCTGTCTGTAGATCAGTCCATGCAGTGTGTTGTAGGGAGCAGAAAATCCTTTAGCTGGAGAACTTTAATGCTTGGGAAGAACAACAAATGACTAAGAATGAGACCTTTCGTGCAGTAAGGCTTTACTGTTTCCCTGCAAACAAAGAACCTATTAAAAAAGGCAGCTGATGTGGGAACGTGAGAGTGATAAGGCCTAAGGAAACACATTTAATAATAATATTCCATCACTTGATACTGGAATGGTAAAATGGCAAACAGCTGAGAAGTTATTTTCCATAAAAGTTAATACATCAAAAATAATGGGGCTTTTGTCTGATTAATGCTTTATAAAGCAGTGTGTTGATGCAGATGTAGTCCAATGGATGTCAGTGGAGTGGAAGATACATTTTGTTTAAGTGTTTTCCTGAATTAGGTTGAGATTGTAGGACCCATGAGAAACTCTGGAGCTGTAACAGCACTTAAACCTGTCTTATTCCACGTTAACTAGAGACTTATCAGGCTCCTAAAATACCGGGGCTTATGCAATTGTCAGGTCACATAGCTCCTGCTCAAACAATACCATTGAACTTTCTAGTATTACCTTTGGCTAACACTTGACAAGACTTTGGTCAGGTACTCATGTACACGTGGACTTGCATAGACTTGAGCGGGAGGAAGGAGAGGGGGAGACAGAAGGGGAATTAGCGCTGCCCCTAGACTTTTTTTTCCTGTTGTCCTGTCTCACTTTTGGCAAATTAGGTGTTTCTGGCAGTATGCCCCTCCAGAGATATTGCGGTATCTATAAACCCCATGCTCTGGGACCTGGGGAGCCATCTGAATAGGGAAGGGACTGTCCTGTGTGACCAAAACCCCTTGTTTACACCCAAGCAGAGTCTACAGTCTACAATATTAGTTTGCACTGGGCCACTCTACGAACACCTTTGACGGTGACGATCCTTGGCTGAGGAACTGGTGCATCTTCTGTGGAGTCCTGGTCTGAATACAGAGAGGATACTCCAGCACTGAAGTGCAGCGAAGCAGCTTCACAGATTCATTCAGTCATTTAAGTTCCAAACCCATTGTGACAGATGTGGTGATGGTCAGAGTGGGTTCAGCTGTACAAATGTGGGAGCATGCTGAAATGGATAATAGTTTGCTCTTTTTCTGCCGACAGCTTTTGACAGAAACCATTTCTCTGATCCCCAGATCCGCCCATGAATATTATGAGCTCAGAAATAAGGCCTGCAGCCAAACCATTCTTGGTATTGGTTTTGCAAAAGCAAACAAAAAACAAGTGATGAGGTCTATCCATCTGTTTTTAACCCATTTCTAATTATAGCATGTTTTCTCAATATAATCAATTCCTCCTGTTGCCCTGGTGGGATCACTTAGATGGTCATCAGGAGCTGATGGCTCTGGCTGAGCCAAATTCCAAGGAACCTGTATTTCTCAATATGTTACAAGACAACGCTTGTATGGCAGGACAGTTTCTAGCTGCATGCTGTACTGTAGCAGTGGGCTCAGGTGCTGAAGCTCATCCCTTAGTCCCCATCACTGTGTCAGCAGGCTTTGCAAAGCTGGTAAGAAGGGACCGAATAGTGCATGAGAGGGAGAAGGAGCCTTGCTGGAGGACTAGGCAGAGAAGTAAGTGCACTCTCAAACACAAGGAGAGCAGTGTGACAAGGCAGCCACGTGTTGATCTGACCAGCTCACCTTGCAGGTATAGCACGTAGGTGTCATTGTGCTGCACCAGTGTTGTGTCATGTTCAGTGACAGGGATGTTATGGACAGATGGAAAGTATTGTCTGTAAATTGCTGTCCACAGCTTCCCTGTGAGTCAGTGCAGAGGCAGCCGGATAATCCAAGTTACAGTATTTTGGGAAGCTGGGCTAATTATGGTGGTAATACCGAAAATGTAGGAGGGGAAAATTCTGTTGAGGGGAGAGAATGAAAGATTTAAAGAGCTTGCTGATGGTGATTTTTGCTAATAATTATCTCCAGTTATGCTGTATTTTTCATTAAGTCTAGTCAAAATACCAGAAAGGAAAAAAAAAATAATCAGATACTTGCATGGATTGCATGAATGCTTTTTGGATAAAAGTTTCGGGTTTCCTAGCGTTGACTGAAAGTAAAAAGCAAGCTTGAGCTCCAGCGTCCTTTTGAGTTTGTCAAAAGAAAAGATATTCTGAGAAGAATTTCTCACCAGGTCTATTTTTATGCTAATGACCTCTGCAGCAGACAGTAGTTCTTTCTGTTGCTTACCCTTTAAATTAAAATCGGGCAGGATCTTGCTTTTGTCGACACAGACAACCTGATCCTTGTAACTTGTTTGAGCAGAACAGCCAATTCCACCATAAATAATTTGCAGAAATGTGTGTAGTTTGTTTGGGTTCTGTGGAGTATTTTTGTGTTTGGGTTGTGTTTTTTTTTCTGAAAACATCCTTTTTCCCTTAGTAATTATGCTATAAGCATTTAACTGGGTAAGCAGTGCCAATGAAAACCCTTCTAAAATATCATTTTTCATGGTCATCCTGCCGGCAGGACTTAAAATTAATGACTCGTGTGAATCTCTGTTCCTCTCTCCCAGTGGGAGCTAATAAATCCTAACGGAGTAGCTGCCTCTTTATAGCTCTAGGAAAGATGGAGGAAATGAGCTCCGTTAAGACTCTTGGCGGATGGAAGACACAGAAATCAGAAGCCTGAAGGAAGGTCGGAATACGTGGTGGTCCCTCAGCTGTTCTACATGTCTGTAGCAGGAGACACTGCAGCAATCTCTGTTTGCTTTACCATGTGTTGGTGCCACCTGACACTGAAATGCCCTTGCATTTGCATTGGCAGAAATGAGCTGTAGTCTCTTTCTTAACGACATGCCAGTCCTCTGCCATTGCAAGACGTCAGGACACCAAAATGCCTGCGGTCTCTCACTCCCTTCCAGTAATATATTACAGTTTTTGAGGGTTTTAGCCTTTTCTGCTAACAGCCTTATTTTGTTAGGTCTGTCTTACGATTGTGGCGAGTGTGGAATGAATGTGCCGTGGACTAAACACCTCTGCTGTGCTTCTCTGGGATTTGTGGGGAGTGATCTCAGTGTCCCAGCTGGTTTCCAGTCCAGTGGAGATAAGTGACATCCGTATCCCATTCTCAGAGCACTTGTATCCCATTCTCAAAGCACTGTCAGAATGATTTACTGAGTGCAGCTTCTTTCATGAAGGATGACATTTGCACAAAGTATCAGCGAGAAGCTCAAATGGGGGATCGGGGTCCCAATTTGCTAAGCATAGGGATTCGTTGTGCGAAGAGATGGCTTATGTTGTCACTGTGTTACAAGGACTAGCAGATGAACCCAGCCAGACCCAGAAGCCCGAATAACAGTGGGAGGATGACTAACGTGTCTGTAATCAGCAGGCACCGCAGCACACTGCCATCGTTCATCGCTGTCAGAGCTGAGGCAGCTGCATAGATGAAGTTATGTCATCCCTCACAGCCTTGCCTGGAGCGGGCTCTGCCCAAATGCAGGAGGTGGGAAGGTTCCCCTGTGAGACAAAGGTCCTCACAATGACCAAGTGCTCAGGTCACTCTTAGGTATAGGATGGCCAAAGGAGTTTCATGGGGCAGTTTGGGTGTTGTGCTCATGCATAACAGAGCTGGGTGATGCAGAAGCGGCTGGAAGTCCAGGGTAGGTAGGAGCCATGGAAGTAACAAAGTGGAGTGTGATTTTCCAGATCCCATCTGCATGGTGTCTAGCTGCATTCAGGGTAGGGTCAAGGTAGTGTTGCCCTCCTGGCTCTCCAGCTCTCCTCACCAGTTGACTGCACCACATGGGATGTGTTTTAATTGAATACACTCAGAGGAAACTTAAAAGATCTATAAAAATCTCATGAACTGGTTAGGTAAGCTGAGAGCATATTTTAATAGTGGGTGTCAAGTGGGAGCTGTTTGGGGGGAATTTCTAAGTGTAGGTACTTTGTTGTAGGCATTAAAGAGAAGCTTGTCGTGATGAAAGTTATTTTCAGAAAGTACCTTCAGCTCCTGTGGTGATCAGCCTTGCTGTGCAGGGTTATCCTCTTTCCTATCAACAACATGCCTGGCCTCTGCCTGCCATTTATCCACCATGTATCAATTTAGCTCTCACTTCAAAAAGAACAAACTCTTTCTCCCTTCCTTCCCCAAATATGTCCCCAAAGAGAAGTTAAGTAAGTTATTCTTTCTTTAATATGAGACATCTGGTCTCTGGGATCTACAGCAAAAGCAAAGAAAGCATGAAAAAATTTGGGTGGAAAAACATCCCAACTTTTATCATGTCCCACAGAAATGCCTCCCACAGAGCTGCATGAGAAAAGTGAGAGTAGAGCTGATAAACAGCCCACAGCCCAGCGATTCATTCCCTCCACTTTCCTTCTGCTTTACATTATGCCTTGCACCTCCCCAAAACATCATCTGCTTAGCTGAGGTGGAACATCAGTTTTCATCCGCTGCTAAGGATTCTGCAGTGAGAATTCAGATAACTTTGTAGCATATCTGTAGTTGATCAGAAATGCTCTGGCCATTTAGGGTTTTTTTTGTCAGGGAATCTTTTTAAAAAGTACATGTTGTTTTTTTAATGAGAAGTTTGTGAACCATGGAAAAATATCCATGGAAAACTTTTAAGATGAGCACTCAAGAAATCCAGAAATGTTTCTGGTTTGCACCCCAAACCACATTTTTTTTTGATCTGGAAACGATGCTGTGCTAATTCATGGGAGCTCTAGCACAGATGCCTTATAGCACTGAGCTTCCTCAGCTGGGCAGCATTTCCCAGGATGCCTTCCCATCATGTCTTGTCTTGTGGTAGGGTGCTGATGTACCATGGAAGACACTTAGCTTACAGAAAATAATGGGAAATGATGCTTATCAGCCAAACCAGAGGTTCTGCACTCCGGAAGTTTCCCAGAGTGCAATGATTTTGGTTTTAGCTGAAGTAGTCAAGTTTAAAGATTTCTGCCCCAAACTTTTGTCTCTAGGCATGTTGAAACCACAGGTAAGTAATTAAGGCATGTCACAAGATGATTTCACTTTCTGCTGGCTTCCTGCAGTGTTCATTCCATAGCTCAGATCTGCAGCAACGGATTCATCATTACAAGAATAAAGGAGAGAATATGACTCTCAGCCACTTTTTGAATCTCTGCATTGTGAGTTGGCTCGGTATTCATCCTGACTCTCAGCAAAAATTAGAGCAGCCTGAGGTTTGGTTTAAATTTGTACCAAAGATGGCCAGGGACTGACTCCAGGACTTAAACCACACTCATACACTCAAACCAGGTGTGAGGCCACTGAATGTTACAAAAACTTTTTTCCTATTCTAACAGGGAAACACACCCAGCCCTCCTGGGTGAGAATTATTGTCATTTAAACCAAGTCTGGCTTCAGCTGGGTGTCAAGATGCTGAGTTTGTCTTGGAAATGTTGTTGCATATCTTGGTGTTTAAAGGGGTGTGGGTTGGTCCAGTGACCTCGGTTGTGAATGGTGCATAGTTGAAAAATCTCCTCTGGGCTCCTTCTGGAAAATCTGAGGGTTAAATCAGATGTGAAGTTAAATATAGCAGAGTCAAATCTGAATAGAGGTCTGAACATCATGTCCCGGTCCAGACAAATTAAACTGAGGATGAGAACAGATCTGCATGACTTAGGTCGATTGCTGATAGATAGGAAAGGAATAATGCAGGAATGCCTTCTTTATTAATTTCAGGAGGCAGGAGGATGGATATTCAGCACTAGATGAGAAAAAATAGGAAAATTTTTGGTACAGAGATCCTCTGCTGGACTCCGTGGACCAAGATAAGCCTCTGAGGGCCAGAAAGCTTTAGGATCTTACTGGAACAGCTAGGCAATCTGAGCAGTCAGAGCATTGGCAGCACAACAGGCGAAACATGATTGCATGTCAGGGTGAGAGACAAGTTATTACAGGAATCAGAAGCCATGGAAAAGGTTGTTTTTGTACCATATTATTATAACTTACAATGTGCCCTGCAAAAAGCAGTGGTTATGATCCAGACCTCCAGCTCTTTCCAACAGTTACCATAGCTCAGAGGCTGAGGTAGGCTGTTGGAGAAAGGAAGGATAACCCCACTGAGTTTTTGGGTGGAGTCATGTGGATTTGCGACATGTGCTTATTAATACTTTCCACTTGCACAGTGGTTCCAGATATTCTTTGAAGATTGCTGGCTGTCTGCTACACCCTGTAGAGTGACCTTCAAGACACCATCCTTCACTTACACATCTGTTAAAAAATGAGCAATGTTGAGGACAGGGAGGGGCTCCTTCCTCAGAAGTGTTTGGGATCCACTCAGCTGTAACACTGGCAAAGAGTAGACACCAAGAAGGATGTGCTTGCCCTCGATTAAGGACACAGTACTGAGAAAGATGATGAGGACCATTGTAGAAAGTTAGGGGATGGCTGCTGAGGGTTCACCCATTTCTAAGCTAGGCAATCACTCTGAATTTCAGAACTTCTCAGATAGTCAGGATATCCGGCAAAATGTTTATATTGGTGGATCAGAGGTTACTTGGGGCCATTCTCACCATGGCTTATTTGGTGAATCTCCATTGATTATAATGCAATTCTTGGTATTGAAGAACAGAAATGAGAAAACCTTCCTTATAACCAGAACCTGAAACTGAAAGACTTGCCCATCTGGAAGGTTGCCACACTTTTCATCATGCATCCAGGAGAGAGCAGAGGTAGGCATGAAAGCTCTGCTAGCTATTTTGGCCATGGCTGTCACCAGCTATAAGCCGGTGCCTCTTCTCTGATGGTTGTTGCAGGCCCATGGCTTTCATTGGATGGGACCTGCACTCTCTGAACCTCCTGTACAGAGTGGGCCTGTGGATAACTCCTTCAAACTGAGGTTGTTTTCTTTGTGATTCAAAATAGAAGAGGGACTGTGATTCACTGTTACTTGAAGTCCTGAGGGACTTTCTGCTGATTTCAGCACCTGAAGCAAGAGGCAGCGCACACCCTGCTCGAAGAGGTCCTGCAGTGCAGAGACAGGGCAGTGTGGCCATTCGCTTCCCTCTCCACAACACTTCACTGGAAGCGTAATCTTTGCACCTTCTTAGAAACTTCTGGAGCGGCTGCTTGTAAGTTGTGAGAGTTCCTCTCATAAGCGAACTGCACTTCCCCATAGGATAACAGAGAAGATTGGAGAGAACAATGGGTGTTTTCCCATGTGGTGTTTTTGGAAAATTTTTATTTTTTTCTTCCACACTTCCAGTACAGATATATCTGGACCAGAGCCAAGCTTTGTTTTCTTTTGCTTTTTAACCACCCCCTTCCCATGAATTGGGAACTGCTTAAGCCATAGACAGGAACCTCTCAGACATCAGTGGCTCATCATATGGGTCCTACTCTGATCACAAATATTATATGCAGTTGTTCCTGGATTGCTGTAATGGAAAGATTTGGACATGACCAATGCAGTGCTCTTCATACAAGAACATGTAGTATTTCCACATAGTAGTTGGTGTCTTTCCATTTAAATGGGAAAGACAGAAAGAAGGGGGACCAGGATCATGGCAACAAGGAAATGCCCAAAGCAAAATGTTTCTGGTAAGTATGACTCACAAGAGTCAAAATACTTCTCCTTAACCACTGGCCAGCTGAACAAGAAGAGAAAAAGAAGATAAACAGGACAGGACAACAGAACAGCATCTCTGCAAAGTTTCCAGTCCTCCTGCCCAGTCTCTGAACACTAGTTTCCAAATGTCTTTCCCTCTTTTACAGCTCATTGGCAAGGACAGTGGGTGTTTCAAAAGGATCCTTTCATATTATATTTTCCAGGAAGGTACATTTTATGGGATTCTTCAGGATTAAAGTAAAATCCAAATAAAACTGAGAAATAGTAACAGCTTAGCTTGAGTACTACTCTGGTAATGATAACCTGATTGCCTATAAGCCTTTAGAAGCATCTGTCTTTCATTTTCTCTGCTAAACTACACACACACACACACACATGTGTATATGCATATATTTATACACACCTGAAACCTTTAAGAACCAGGGATTGCAAACTCAGATTAGACCAACAGTTCACATAGCTGGTTTCTTGTTTACAAGAGTGGTTGTTGCTCAGTGCTTCAGAGTGTGTAGGAAGCCCTTTATGAACCCGTTCTCAAGATATTCCGCTTAAGAAAAATATTTCAGCCTGTGGTAGTTAAAGGTCAGCTTTTCCAAGTGCTTCTGGTTGATTTAGATAATTCTGAATATAGTTGTCATCCATAATTTCTTTATGTCCCTGCTAAGCTGTCAGGCTCATGTTCTTCAGTGGCAGGGACTAGCTGTGCACTGCATGGAAAAAATGAGGCAAGGGCTGGTTCCTCAGATCAGTGGTGATTACCTGCTTGAAATGAAAGTCTCGAGTATCTCTTCTGTTAGCAGGCAAGCTGTGAGCAGTTCGCTAAGCCTGTGTGGGATATTCTCAGTGCAGACATGCCTGCATAGGAAGATGAGGTTCATCCTTCTACCTGTAGCTCTATCAGGATATTTTGTGGAAAGCTTTCTTTGAGACCAGAGGAAACAGGCTAGTGCTATGGTGGACCAAAATACTGTCTTTTCCCCTCCCAACAACAGAGAACCGTATTTTCTCTGAAAACAATGCAGCCAAGTGTTTTTCTTTCATGAGAAAAAATTATTTTCTGCTTGGTCTCCGGTACCAGCAATATCAGAAACATTTAGGTTTTTCTGCTTTTTTTCCCAGCAAGTCTGAGATAGCTTACGACATCTTAGAAATGTGGACACCAAAAATAAAAAGGTTTTGAACTGTTCCTTGACACAGGATGAGTTTCCACTGCACTTTTAGCCTGAGCTTGAACCCTGACTTCAGCCTCTCCACGCAGAGAAGCCTCCATGGGGGTAGTTTAAGCCAAAGTGAATTCAGCAGGGGGTATAGATAAGAAAAGTTCGCTGTATTTCACTTGAGTTCAAATCACCCACTCACAAGTGTTGGTTGTTCTCCATTTCCTTCCCAAGCTGCTCCTTACAGGACAAACACATTCTCCATAGCTGCGTTACACGTTTGGATGTTCACCTATACAAGTGCAAAAGGAGCAGAAATATTAACATTTATTTTTATTTTCCTTTGCAGTGAAGAAAATCAAACCACAAGGATACAGGGTATAGGATAGAAAGACTTTTTACTCAAAGTTCAAATCAAATGAAAAATTGTACTGAATGAAACATAGCTATTCAGCTGTCTAAACCTCAATGTATAAATTCAAAATAAAACTGGATAGAAGTTAGAAAATTTTTTTTTATTACTTTGGTTGTGGATTTCCATGGTACTTTTTTCTTAGGAAAGTTGGAACTTAGTTTTTCAGAAGAAACAGTTATCTGTAGGGATCTGCTTAGCAGAGATCCAAATTGTGAGTAAATTTGGAACGTTCATAGTCATATATTAATTCCTGCATCGTGCTCACAAGGAAAAGCAATACTGAACGAATGCAGTGCCAGCATGGATTTCATTCTTTTGTTACGTCTTGGAACAGAGACAGATGCAGCCAAGCACAAAACTAGAAATCGGAAGGTACTCTTCTTCCATAGTGTTTCTGACAGGCACTTCAAACATATAACCAAAGAACAGAAATGCAGACTGTGCTCATTTTAATGGCTTTTCATCAGAAAAGAACAGCCTATCAGCATGTTCTGTGTCAGATGTATTACCACAGAAGCAATTAATCAATTAGTATTAGCCTGAGATTTTCTAAACTCTCTGAAATTAAGCTCTGTCAGTCTTCTGCTGACATTGCCCCAGGAAACTATTTATTTTGTACCTCTCCCTACTACGTAGGATCAAGCGAATTCCTCTGCCTCTGTTGCAAGCCAGGTCTCCCTGAATACGAACTGGGAAGAGACGAATACAGGAAGAAGCCTGAAGCATTGCCGAAGAAAATCAGTGCAGGTGGGTCTGACACCTGACAACGTATTTTGTCAGCTCACGGGTATGCATTGTACTTTAGAGTCCAGCTCTTCTGTGTCCTAAATCAATCCCAGATGGGATTGGAGCTCACAAAAAAAAGGGAATGAACAATGATATGGCTCTAGAAGTAGCTAATGGGGCCAAAGTTTTCTCTGTGAGATATCTACAGTTCTCACCCTGGACATAAGTCAAAGTAAGAATGAGGAAATGTAAGATCATCTGGGTCTGTGTGACTTTCTTAGGTGACATTGGGCAGTTACCTTCATTTCTCTGTGCCTCAGTTCATCATCCAAGTTAGAGTTTTCTTGATTTGTCTATTTATATTTTATTCTCCTAAAGACGGGATATTTTTGCCTCTTCATAGGGTTGGGGTTTTTCCCTTTGGATGTAAATGTGATATTGTCATACTCAGTAATATTTGCACCAACTTTTACTCATTAATGTCTAGTCATCTGATACAGTGCTAATAAAACTTGTAAATAAACAGTAATTTTTGCTAGAAACACTTATAGTGCTCAGTACCTTCAAGGAATTATGGAAGGAAATAACAAAATAAATGTTTTCTTTGTAGCTAGTAGAACTTACAAAAATGATATCTCAATTATAATTTCCTTTTGAAGGAATATTTTCAATCATCCCATGGAGTGCAACAAGTTCAAATATTTCAATATCTTTGAGGAACTGCAAAGATTAAAATACACAGAGCTTGTTGCTCACGGCCTTGTGGCGATATAAAAGATTCAAAATTGTGGCAAAAGTGAAATATGCTAAACTAATCCTAAACACCACAGCCCTGAAAATGTTGAAACCATCCTTTGCTGCTGCCTGTAATCTTGTGTTTTTGATCCACCAGGAAGCACTTGTTTACAACCTCAGCAATTTATATTTCTCTTTTGCAAGAGCAAGGCATCATATTGTCTCATTCCTCCTCAGTTATCTCATTTGTTGCTTTCAACTTACATTGCTCAAGCTCCAGTCCTGTTTGCTTCAGCAATGAAAGTTGCATAGATGAAGCAATATCAGGAACAATACAAACAAATTACAGCCCATTTCTGGGGGGGTGGGGGGTGGGGGTGTGGGGGGAAAAGAAGAAAAAAATGGAAGGTGAAGGGAAAGAGACTTGGGAGAAGGCTCAGAGCAACTCTGTGACACTGAAAAAGTAAGCAGAAATTATAACATTCTCCAGGCAGAAAACGAAAGTTATAAAGAAAGAATTTTTTTCTGCAGTTGAAGAAGATTATAGCAGATTACAGCAGTATCTGTAGGAGATAACTGGTATCATCAGGAGATTTATGGGAATTAATTGCATTTAAGCAAGTTGTTGCTAAAGGAAGTTACAGGGATCATCACTCATTCTTCAGAGACTTTCCCACCATGAGTCTTGAGTATGCTTGGTATGCATTTCTCTGCTGACAATTCAGGCATTACTAGGTTGGACTGAGCCTAGATTAAGTCTCTACTGCAGTCCTAGTACTTCAATATGTAGCTTTAAAAAGATCTGGTTTTGAACTACTACCTGAAGTACTGGCACGGCCCCACCACTGCAGTGCCAAGCTCAGAACAGGGCACTGGACAAAAATGGACTAAAGGGTAGATGTTCTTTAAAAGTGAATCTGATGCAGCTCAGGAATTGTGTGGTGAGTTGATGCGTTATGACAAAATGGTATTTCTCCAAGTGGTCAGAAGTAGGAGCAGGCACGTTATAGTCTTTCTGATGGATTTTTTTCTGGTTTTCCTTTGAAGCTGGAAATTCAGCCTGATGTATGTCTGAGCTCATGGTCTTTGAGATGACATGAATGGATACATAGCACCTGCTGGCAAAGTAATCAAAGATCTAGTTTGGGGAGAAAGCTGAAAACTTCTGAATGGTAGTCAGAAAGGGAGCTTGGTACAGCTGCCATTTAAGACGTCTTGAGTGTCCATTCTGGGCATCATATGGAAAGTCAGAAGCATTTGTCCATTGAAACACATCGAGTAGCCAGGCTGCTAGAAACACCTGAAATCAAGGTAGAGAAAATACTGGGCAATACGGTTGCAAATGTAACGCTGACCACAGAACATCACTGTGTTGACCCACACGGTTCTACTTGATGTGAGCCATAATTGTCTACCTCGGAGACTAGTCACATCAAAACCTCCCCATATATCTTTCTGCTAGCCTGACCTGCAAGTTAGGATGTTGCTGGGTAGTGTACAAAGATGATAACAGGGGTTGCTTTTTCTAAGCTTCACCCTTATCACATGCAATAGAGCAGGAAGCAGAGCCTGGCTGCCCAGGAGTTTGATAAGCTTTGGAGCAGGTCAGTAAACTGGCTCTTCCTAAGCTGCTTACGTGTCTCCGACAGTCGCATCATTTTTTCCATGTCGAAAAGCCAGTACTCTTACTGTTAGCACAGAGATACGTACAGTGCTTTTCCCTACTGTGCAGTCTCCTTCTTGACATAGAAAGGAATAATAAGGGCTAGTATCAGGTTTTTCTTCCCGTGCAGAGCAGAGGGAGAGAGTATACGTCTTATTGTGCGTTTGCAGATGGTTTCTGCAGTTAGCAGCAAAATTGGGGTTTGGGTTTGAGGGTATTTTCCCTTTCAGGGATGGCTTATGCGGTGAACAGTACGGTGTGTCTGATAACATGAAACAGCATGTAACCCCATCTCTAGCTTTGGTCAGAAAAAAAATAAATATATATATATATATATATGTATTCAGTGAACTGTGGCACCCTGACTTCATCCTAACTGTTGCTGTTGGTACAAAACACCAATTTGCTGCCCTAAAAAAAAGCCTCTCTTGCAAAAAGGAGACACCAAGTCTCTCAGCTGCATCTGAATTATGAAGTGTTAGAACTCTTTCCCAAAGCAAGCCTTCAAAGTCTTTAGCTGATCAGATAAACATTTCACAAACATTTCTGCTGGGGCTGCAAAATCTTTCCTCTCCAGCGTGCCTCAACCTAGGAGAACGAATAAGGACAGCAGATGATGCTGAAGAGATGTGTCTGCTGCATTTCCTGATTGTGGTAGACAAAACACACATAAGGATTCCCCCCTTTCTTCTCTTGAAATTAATGCTGATCTGACACAATGCTTTCTCTTTCCTCCCTCCTAAATCTGGTATGGCCTCTTGAAATACAGCTTAAAATCCGAGTAGTCTATAAAAGTACGATCTTTACAGTTCTCCAGCCTCCATCACCTACCAGAGACAGTGGCTGCATACACAGGGGAATCAAAGCTTCCTTTGAGAAGAAATTTAGGCTAAAAAAAGAAGAAATAACAAAAAAATAGTCTGTTATGTTTAGGAAAAAAAGGCAGTAAATAGAAACATTGTTCTCTTGCAAAACCGTTACCACCACATCAAGTGATGGTCCAAGAAAAAGAGCCCATTGCCTGTCATAAAATCATATTCACAGCTACGTATCTAGCAGAGATCTTGTCCAAAAGTTTCTCCAGAAGCTGGCGCATTGCTGTAAGAGGGCATCACAGTGTCGGCACAGTGTACCTTCTCGCTACAGAAACGTGATATATAATAAATGACGCTCAGTGGTTTAAGGGCATTAATTGATTAACTCTCTGCAGAAAACCTTTTAGACGAGCTGAGTTCAGATCTCACAGGAAAAGAGCCACTGCAAATACGAGTGTTGTTTGTAAGCGAGCTGGGTCTCAAGAGACCTATCGTTATCCTCGTCACGTCTGCGAAGCTGCCTGGGAAACATCAGTGAATTGTGTGCACAGCAGATCTTCTTGTAAACACATGAAGCCAGCTTTGTAGCTCCCAAACACTGGTTTCTGACCCTGGAAAAACCAGGCGATGGCCTGCAATTCAGGCATCCCTGCAGTTCTCCCTTCTTTTGACGGGTTTGTCACTATTGCAGCACCGTGACTCTGAGTCTGGAAAGTGCCTGTTAAAATTACCTCTCGAAAAAGATCAGACTCTGGCATGAAGCTGTGTGTGCTGGCCATCGCATTGGTCCGCATGCTGAGGTTTAAGCCAAACTGACTTAAGCCTAGGCTGCTATTTTCCAAGCTAAAAGCTAAGGTGCCGTAGCTTTTATTTGGCACAAAGAGGATCTGCTGTGTGGACTCACTGGAGTGGGAAAAGGAGTGTTTATATTCAGTGTGCACCTGAGGTTCAGAGGTTTGGTTCCTATTCCATGTTTGGGCAGCAGCAACTCTTTTGGAAGACCTTGTTGCAGCTCAGGAGCTGGAAGAAAGGACTGGAGAGACAAGAGCTTGTAGCAGAGAGCTGATACCCTGCAGATCAACGCAACATGGAGCCTGTGAGTGAGCGAGATGTTTGCTTTTGGTGCATCAGCAAGGAGAAATGAATATGCCAAGTAATGAGCACGAAGCTAATGCGACGGGTATTTCGCTTTCTCAAGCAACAGCAGGCCTGTGCAGCCATTCTTTTGTTTTCTCTCTCTCCTCTTGCCATACGCAGCCAGTCCACGCAAGCTTTCACTGTGGATGGACTTAAAGCTGGCCAAAGCATTTGCAAATTCTTGTCCTGAAAAGTGCCGATACTTTTGCACGTCTGCATGTTTTCCAACTCTGTTTGCAAAATGTATCCATCCTACGCCAGCCTGCGATTTTAGTTGTGTAGTAGATGCTGATTGCTATGGCAAGTAAAGGCTGCTCGCTTGAGACAGGCTGTGGGATAAGACCTTGGTACTGTAAGCATCTTGAAACACAGACTTTTCCGTTGGGCTTTCAGTAATGCCCCAGGATTGACACTCATAAACAAAATGATATCTGGGATCGACGTTGTTCTCTAGAGTAGGGTCCTACGTCTGCAAATATTTGCACAAATGTTTATCCCTAAGCACATGGCTGGGTCCATCAGTTCCAAGCTGCTTAACTTGAAACAGCAGGAGGTTTGGAGGGAGCCCTCCTTTAAACAGCACCAGAGCATAGAAAAGGCAGAGGGAGAGGAGTGGTCAAATGGATGCATTTCTCTCAGCCTCACTGGCTACCATTATGGCAGGAGAGAGAGCTTCCAGTCTGCATCCAAGCATTAGCAGAACGTGATAGAAAGCCTAAATTGTGGGATGGCCAGGCTTTGTCCCAGAGCATCTCGGATGGACCTGAATAGCGGTATTGCGCAAAAGCTTTCTGTTTCTAACCCTGCTGGGAGCAGCCCCTACCTCGGTGTGCAGTGTGTTACAAAGTGTGCCTTTTCCTGAAGGTGTTGCTTGGATCCCGCCGTGTTGGCTGATTCTGTTAGTCAAGGGTAACCTCATCAAGTGTATGTCAGCTTATGAGCCCAGATACAGAACTGATTTTCAGCAGCTTAATAAATTACCACCCATCAGTTGAGGCACAGATGCTGGCAGGGTGTGCTTACAGCCTCCCCACCTGGGAGGGAAAGGAACTGGGCCAAAATCTCCAGGAATGGGACCGTGCTGCTTCCCCACTGGACAATAAATTGCTGTGGCTCAGCAGACAACAGTAGTGGCTTGTTACACTGGCATACACAACCCCAAGTCTCATCCCAAAGTCTGTAAAGACATAATGCACAATGGTATACGTAAAGGGTGTTTGGTTATTAAGTTTCATTTCGCTTCTAGGTAGGTGAAAGATGAGGCTCACGAGAGATTTCTGCCGAAGTGTGTGACGTAGCCTGCAGCCAAGTCACCGGGGCCTTCTAACCACTAATTTTTTTGGCCAGGTTTTTACCCACTGG
The DNA here is from genome assembly GCF_030936135.1 of Gavia stellata. Lineage (NCBI taxonomy): Eukaryota > Metazoa > Chordata > Aves > Gaviiformes > Gaviidae > Gavia > Gavia stellata. The sequence continues at coordinate 40,852,931 of NC_082601.1, forward strand.
CCTCACTTCAGTGAAGTAGTGAAGCCAGCATGTACTCTTACTTGGCCCACAGGTACTCATGACAAACAAGAACAATATTAATAATAACTTATTAAGGTATATTTATGACAAGTTTAATTGCTGCATGCCTTTTTCTGCCTGTGTGTGTTGTTTAAATTATTTATTTCTGTTAAATATGTCAGAATATCTCAGATAACTGTTTACTTTTAATAGCAGTAAGAGAAAAAGGGGATGATGCAAACTTCTCCCAATAACGGGAAAGTAATTTCTACTATATTTGGCTATTTTTCATTTTCAGCAGGCAGTAGAATGCAGAGGAGCCAGATAGGTCTGGGAGCATATATTACTTGTAAATAAAACTGCTTTCCTCTAAATCTCGGACGAGAGTGCCTGTTGGAAATGTGCAATTGCAATTTATGAGACAGGAAACAGATGTATTCTGTATCATAACCCTCTGTGGTTTGGAGTGGGGAGGTAGGAAGGGTATGATAGCTAAGGTCAAAGATATACCGCAAAGTAAAGGACTATTAACTTGGAGAATAATAAGTAACGCTTGTCACTTACTGCCATGCTTTTCTCTGTGGGCCTCAGGGTGCTTTGCAGACAGCAACTAATTAGCCATTGACCCCTCTGCCTCCAAATTGTCATAGGGATATGAAGACCGTGATTCAGTGGTACAGTAAATCCAGCTCTCGAGATCCTAGCACTAGATCAAAACGTGACGGCAGCATGATGCAAAACAAGACAATCTGGTGTAAAGTCACTTTTCTACCTCAAAAATGTTCTAAAAGATGCGGCCGGGTAAACTCTGCTTTGGCAAATGTTACACTACATTAGGGATTGTCTGATTTCTGACAGCTAGGCCAAAGCTAGCACAAAAGCATGAAGCCAGACTAAATTCCACCTCATATACTCTGGATAATTTGACAGAAATGCGATTGTGTGCGCTGGCATGATGAGGGTTACATCCACGATGCAAGTGCATAGATCTGGTTCCAGTTACCGTGGAACTGAGGTCTGCAGGACCCAGACCCGAAGAGAGGTTACGATTTGCAGTCCCGACTCCCTGCAACTGGGCTCATAAAAGTGGGTTTTGGCCACCCAAGGACTGCTGCGGAGCTGCTCTTGCTTCGAAATTGCTTCTGGGTGGCCTTGGGCTTGGCTTTGTCTGTGTTTTAAAGGTTATCTCGTCTAATTGCGCTCGCCAGCCCTCCTGCTGTGGACAAAATTTACACTGGCAAAAGATCACCAGTTGAAATAAGTGCTCAGGTGCACTAAATACATCAGAGCTGCTGAGGCTTAACAGGTACCTGTCAGCTGCCCTGCATTTACTGCCTACATGTGTTCTCAAAGCCTGCCCAAATTGCAAAGTGACACAATGTTGATTAACCTATACTGAAAAGCGATTAAATTAATGCATTTCACCTCAAATCTGGGCCCGGTTAAAGCTACACCTTCCTGGCTGTCTGCCTCATCCCTCTGCCAGAGAGTGCCTATCCAGAGCAACAATAGCAGAAGACAATATGTGCTTATCTTGATTTATGGGATGGTGAGGTTGTGTCGGGGATGAGGATGTCTTTGGCCAGCACAGCCCAATTCACAATGTTACCAAGATCTGATTCAGCAGGGTATGTGCGTATGTAAGTTAATGCAACAAGCTCATGCTCACATCTGCCTTGCTGAGCTTTCACTCCAGGCACACCCACCATTGCCTGGGCACGTGCCTCTTCTTCACAGATGGGGCACATTTGGAGATGACCCACAAAATGCTTCTGGCCAGCGATTCATGTCTAGTGGCATCCTTACCTGACATGCATTAATATGTCCATCACCAGAATATCCAGCCTTTAAACTGCTGGCTAGATGATACCCTTGTGAGATAGTGTTGTGCTACTGTCCCCGTTAACAGATGGGGCAGTGGGGCATCAAGGCAAGAAGCCCTGGTTCTTAAGGGATGAATTGTCTCTACCCTTGGCGCTCCGCTGCCTACCACGAGACCTGCTATTCTCCCAGCAAAGGAAACAAGAAAGTAGATAGGAGAGGTGTCTTTGGATGTAGGCTGCTGGATTGCAGCTTCCTCGGAGTTCAGAGCTCAGTGGGAGCTCTGAGACCCAGCCGTTCTCCCAAGACATTGCCTGCGCAGCATTAGGGTCTCACAGCTCCCGCTGAGCGCAGAGCTTAACAGGCGTTCCGGGAGCCTGTGGTTTTCTTCAGAGGCAAAATACCATTGCTGAGCAGTGTCTTGCAGCTGCAAGAGGCAGGGGCACCTAAATCCACCCCCTTTTTGAAAATGGTAGTATACCTGTCTCAACAGCAAAATAAGAAGTCGGGGAAGTGGTATGCCATCCCATACCTCTCCACCACGCATGCTGTCAACTCTGTCCGCTCCATGGCAAAGCAGGGATGCAAATGGATCTGAAACTTATTTCATGCTAAATTGCTGAGAGACTGGTGCCTTTCTTTTCCGAGCAGCTCCAGTGGACTTTGTTTAAATTCCCTGATATTTTTCTGCTGTTGGACCCAAATTTTTGAGTCTGCTCTGAAAAGTTCCCAAAGCCTGGAGACTGGCATGTGTGAGACGATGGGAAAAGTAAACAGAGCTCCATGAGCAAGAGATTTTACCTGGGCTTTGATTTCTTTCCTGTGTCTGACAAGAAAGGACGTAAGAACTTGACCTAACTCTGACTTCTCCATCGGCAAGCTCAGGCGGCATATTGGGAAAGTGAGGTCAAGCGACGCTGAGTGTGCAGAGGTGGGCAGTACCAGCACGACACCAGAAGCAGAGAGAAGGAAATTGGCACATCAAGTTGTTTTCTTCCTTCATGCCAAGTGAGAGCAATTGGGGGGGAATAGGTTGTTGCAACGTAGCAAAGCGGAAACAGATGCACTTTCTGCTCTGCTGGTGCTGCAATCGGCTGCGGCTTGGGAAGGGTGTGTGGTGGGAGCTGCGAGATGCCCAAGCACCAGAGCAGGGCAACTGAGGTCACCAGGGCGGATTTCAGAGTGAGAGCTGGCTTGTGTTGAAATGCTATGTGCTATTGCTGTGAGAATATGAAATAAAGCCATAGCTGGAGCATTTGTTGGTCTGTTGCTAGGCAAACATTTCAAAAACAATCATATTTTGCAAACTGATTCTTTCTTTTTTTTTTTTTTTTTTTTTTTTCCTGAGGCACTTAATAAATTGTCCGGGGCACACCATGATTTTTATCATCATATCTGTTCTTTCTTTGCTGTTGCTGTGACTGAGCACTTATCAACTTCTTGAATCACCCATGAGTTAATTTTCAAAATATTCATCCAGGTATTTGGTGCACTGCAATTCAATACATGGTCACGTCGGTTCCTAAGGCACAGGAATTGTTTCTTCTCCACAAGAACAGGCTGAAGGAAATCAGTTTTCACAGTTGTATTGCTGGTATGAATTTTCCTCTGTGTGGGGACTGGAAACCCTTACTTCTTAGACTTTATTAAAGAAAGTGCAATCTGTTCCTCACAGTAAAAAAATAAATAAAACATCAAGTGCTTTAAATTAAACACACTGGATCAAAGTTATTTACTTTATAAGATTACTTCATAAGTGAATTTAAGCTACTTGTCAAATATCAGGATTACAGCCATGAAACGGTCCTTTTTTTCTTTCATGAGTAGTGGAAATAAACCTGGATTCAGCCCTTCCTGTGTGTTTCCCCTTGTGCCGTGATATCCCACTGCCTGCACCAGTTTGTTATTTGCCAAACGTGCTTTTGCAGATGATCTCTCCAGTGTCCTCTCAGGCCAGCTCCAGGCCAGCCTGCTTTCCTTGCTGCGATCGTGGGGCCATGAGGATAAGATATGCTTCCATCAGCGTACCAGGAGAATTATGCATGGACGTTTGTTAAGACACGCAGGTCCGTGTTGGGAGGGCAGCCCTGAGCATCAGCCACACTTTGCCAGCAGGAGAAGAAAGGGTTGTGCATTGCTCAGAGACCCAGCTGATTGCTTTTGCTCTGCTGGGCTGTCATTAAGGTCTGCATTCACTGCATTTAATTTTAGGCATCTACCTGGCACATCTCTCAGTTGCCCTGAACTCCTCCTGCAGGATTACAGCCATGAAACAGTCTCCGGAGCTGTAAACCCTGCGTGCTGACGCACGGATGATGATGTACCGTGCTGCATCCAGAAGCCTCCTGGCATGTCACCAGCCCCAGGCCTCTCTGTCCAGTTTGTCCATCCCGGGAAAGACCAGAAGCACCTAAGCCTGGATTCCTATGAGCTAGAGGTGAGATCGTTCCTGGCACAAACACCAGAGTGGAGATCTCCTGCCTTTCTCCAAGGCACAGGTTCCCAGCCGTGCTCCGGGCTGGCTGGCTCAGGAAAGCTGCTGTTTCAATCTCCCGTCTCTCAAGTACATCTCATCCTGAGCAGGAGGCTGGGCCACCCACTCTGTGTTCCCTTCAGGGCAAGCAGCTGAAGGTAGGAGGTCCATGTCACCGCAGGTCCTGATCAACAATGACAAGGTTCACAGGAGGATGATTTTCAAGGCAAAGATGTACATCACTTCCCGGGCTTCCCAATGTAGCACTGATTGTCAGTGCTGGAGCTGTCTTGAGGGCAGCCAGGCTGGTTAGCCACAAAAATTAACAGCCAATTTCTCGGCATTGACTACTGCTGTCGGTTTCATTTGATTAGTATCAGCAGAGGATTTCAGCTCAGATTTATATCTGCCAGTCATTATTCCTACTCAGTGTCTAATATCTTGTGTTCTCTCTCGTCATCCCAAGATGATAATCAGCTCATCCCCAAAGAGTACATGGGATACACTTGAAAGCACACGACTTTGCTCTACTTACAGAGCACAAATTGCTTCCTCTGTCCAAACGCTTGCTCCTAGCATGCTGGTTTTCCCACAGCACTTTGGGTGCGTTTTATCTCCTCAAGGGCCACAGAGAAATCTGCATTGTCACACACAAAAAAGTGCTCTTGAATGAATTAGTCTTTGAATCTCAGCTGGAAAATTATAATTTGAACCATTCCACTGAAGCGGTGAAATAATATGCACAAAGTGCCTGAGAGGAGCCCAGCTTGGAGGCTTCTAGTGGAAAAAGAAAGTTTGGATAGAGAAAAAAAACCTGGCGTGAAGGAGAATGTCATGAGATCAGCCCATAGAATATGCTGAGGAAGACAGAAAACGACTGAACAAATCTAAGTAATTTGGGTAGCAGTTTGCATTTATTAAGTTCTGGCTCATCAGATGTATCAAATTAGGCAAGCGCGTAAGTGCCATGTTTATTATACCGGGCCCCTAACGAGCATCCTCTGTCTTAAGAAGCTCCATTTAAACAAACAGACGCAGACGGGGGAATGGCTGCGAGGTAATGAGGTGGTGAGAGGAATGTATGTTGAATTCAGCACTTCTCTGGCTAACTATCAAGCCATTAGTCCCACAAGAAATTCCCAAACATTGTGCATGAAAGATAGGCTCCCTTACACCATCTTGTCTAAGTGGCCTCAACCACGTGGTGTCTGCTGCCGAGAGAGCCCAGACCCAAGCCCAGCTCCCGCTTCCGCGGAGACACTTGGAGAAATCCAGGATTCCTGGAGGTGCAGGATTTGCCAGTGATGTGAACCAGGCCTGTCTTTGCCTTCTTCCATGCAGACTTGCTTCCTGTGTTAAACTTTTGTTCTTCAAGTGCTTCATCTAGTCTGATCGAGCTGCTAGACTGAAGGGGAGTGCTCTGATATTTAGCATGAATATCCCAAACAGCATTTTTGTCAGTTCCTCCTCGTTGCATGCTCCGACTGTAACCGACAGCCGTGAGCAGCAAACTCATTTGCAATCACCCCAGGAAAGAAAAATATAAGCAAGTCAGGAGTAGATCTTGTATGCAGAGATAGACAATTTCTCCTTAAACTCAGCTTCTCCCCATATCCCCCAAACAGTAAATTCACAGATGTGATCTTATAGCCTAGTTAATAGGTAAACAGGCATATATCCTGCGTAGAGATTAGTTTTGCACACCAGAGAGCTGATACATGTCTTCGGTACCTAGATGACTATATCTCTGCACTGCAGTTGTTGCTGTTTCACAGAAAGATTAGTTGACTTGTCCCACATCTTAGGTCTCTTACTAGGTTTATGGAAGTCTGAGATTTTGAACAGTTTTTTGAATATTTCTCTGAACAAATACCTAGTACCTAGTGGGGGCTTGCAAGTGTTTTTGCAGTAGTGCTATCACAGCTCTCGAAGGGTAACTTTATCTTCGCTTAAGGGTTTTCTGAATTTAACTATTTCAATGTGTCTTAAAATTATATGCATTTATCCCTTAATCATTCCTATTATTCTTGCCTGAATTTTCTCCTTTTATCCATTTAGGGTTGGAATCTCCAGCAATTTCCACTTAGTCTCACTAGTGATCCCTTTGCCAGAGATGTGCTGTCTCTAACACACGCAGCAGTTACATACAAATTTATTATAGCCATCTTGCCTTATTGTTTTATAAATCTGTCTCGGCTGATAACCTCCATTCTGATCCCCGCTTTTAAATTGTATTTCTTTCACTGGATATCTGCATTCTGGATCACTCTCCCTCGCTGGCATTCACTATCCTAAACTGAGTCTTGTTTCGCTGTTTCTTCCTCAGATTTCTAAGCGCGCGGTGCAACACGGATGTTGGCTGCATGTTTCAAAGTCATTTCAGATGTGAATGTACTCATTCCTTTTTATTCTCAAGGAATTAATGAGGTTGTTAAATAAAACCAGACACCAACTTTAATCTTTTTACCGCTACCCTCAGTATCTCTGCTTTCCAGTATGGAACAGCTACTATTTCTTCTTGTTCTATGGTTCTTCCATCAGTTTGCTATCTGGATGAAGGGTTTCACATCTTCTCCACTCTAAATGTCTCTTGAGACTTCATACTAAAGGTTTTATTCCTTTCACTGCAACATCACCTTCCATTCGTTCGGGACTATTTGTCCATGTCTAAACCAGGGTTGTGGTTTATTTGGTGCAATGAGTTCTCTTCCTGTGTACGTGTGAATATAAAAAGGAGACTAAAAATGAACATATAGGCTTAGCACTCTTTCTGTTTCTTGCTTATAGTACTGTTTGTCTCCTGAACTATAATTTGCCCTCAAGGATACAGCTAATGCGGGTTCCTCCTTCCCACATAATCGTCTCTCTGTTACAGAGACAGTGGGAGACATGGGCTGACCTGTTGGGTGGTGTCGTCCATCCACGGAGAACAGGGCAGGTTGATCTTGGCAATGTTTTCCAGGACTTTGCTCAGACCACCTCGCAATGACTCAAGCTCAGGCTGTTCTCTTTGAGAATTAATGCTACCATCTAGCACATTTCACAGCCAGGATTCATTTTCGGCCCCTGGCTGCTTCTTTGCTCATTTCATCCCTTCACCCAGGTGCCACATCCCATTTCCAGCACCTCTGGGACAAACTGTGACATGTCCTCAGAAAATACCTGTATTTTAAAAAATATTGTGCACCCAGCATCTTCCCTAAGGACAATGAAAGCTGTTGAGTGCTTAGCACATGTGAATCATGGTCAGTTCTAGATACTTAAACATGGAATTTAAGCCCTAACCTCTAGTTCTGAAAGTTTGGGCTATAATGTAGGACTGCTAAAGGATTCATTATGAAGGAGTTATTAGTACGCATATATCATCTCTTTATCATTTATATGTTGTACCAAGCTCAACCCAAAGGAGGCATCCTCCCTTCATCTCCACGCTCTCTGACAGGTTTGACTACACAACTATTTCCACTGCATGTTCATGTCTTCCGCAGGCAATAAAGTCAGAACAACTTTTGAGAAGACATTTATCCTGCAGTTGTTACAGCCCAGGCACTTTTATACGTGGAGCAGTACTGTCCTGGCACTGTGGAGGTGTCATCTCTGCTCCTGACTCAGCTAGTGAAATGGTGGATGACCCCAACCAAGTTGTTTTGCTGCCCCTGTTAGATATTTCTGAGACCTGCTAATAAGAAGGGCTGTAGCATCTGTAGTCTGTGGCCATGCAAATACACATCCACATCATATCATACAGTGACTGTCCATGCAAATGGACACCACCTAACTCTCACAGCATTTAAAAATGTAGCATAATTCTGTCTGAATGGAAATTCTTTGGGGTCAAAATCCTATTCCCATGAAAGCAAATGGGAATTTTTCCTCTGGCTTTCACAGAATCCAGATCTGGCAAGCCATGAATGCAGATCTGTCACATTTCTTTCTCTTTCTTCCTTAAGTTACTGTGATTTTTTTCCTGGGAATCAGATTAGTGAATTCTCATTTGACTGAATACCTCTCTGAGGTACCTCAGCGAGACTGGAACATTTCCTGTGGCTATCGTATCCGCTTCAATATCCTTCAAAGTGAATGTCACAGCCCTTAACCATTGAAACAGGCTTTTCTTTCACAGCAGCAAACCAGCAAACCAGCCTGGATAAGATGAGAGGGACACCATAAATATTACATAGGGTCTGAGGCATTTACTGTAAATTCGACAGGACCTTTTCCAGCTTCCCACTGGGAGATATTTCTTGGGAATAGAAAACTCTCTGGAGTTTGTAATAACTTCTTAAGCGATATTGGGATTTTTAACATTCCATATTACACAACAGGAAGCAGAATCTTAATAGAAATGCTGCACACAGTTGCCTTTAATAGGAAACAGAGTCTATGCAGTGGTGGAGGAATATTTAAAATATTCTTTCCTTTTCTTTTTTATTTTTTTTAATCAAAACTGATTTTAGATAATTTTTAATTTAGTGAACTGGAGTCAAGGGGTACTGCTGGATTCAAGGAAAAGCTGTGCAGGACAAGGCATGACAGTCACAAGGACAACCTGTTATACTCTACAGGCTAACTGGATCCTCACTCCACTTCTCTCAAAGCTGCAGGGCTGGGCTGGGAAGCCCAGGAGAACAGGCTATATCATATGAGTGCCGTCAGGCTTCAGCTTTGTGTTTGCAGATGTTCTTATATGGATAGGACTTCAAGCTGAATCTAGATCCAGGCATTTTTCAACATCAGCAGGACCTCTTAAACTTCAGGTTGAAGCAAGCTGAGTTTTCCTTTGAGCCCCTCTCAGAGTGGGGGCAAGCTTCAAACTTCAAGTTGGCAGTGTCTGGTTTTGTTCGTCTGGAATATGAGTGTAGGATGCAAAAGCCTGACTGGGAATTGCAAGCACAATATAAAGGGAACGGGATGCTGGTTAAATCTACAAGCCAGACTTCTGATTCCTCACTTATGCTGGGTATCAGAAAAGGCAGGTGGAAAGGCAGGGCCATTCCTGAAAAAGGGGTTTCCATACCCTCGCTGAAAATACCAAATGCCTCCCTTTCCCGTTTACACGGGTGAAAAACCACAGTCAGTACAACATATATAGCAAACTATAATTAGTAACTCCTTAGTACATCCTTCACAGAGAATTTACTCACTAGGATCCTAATTTGCTGAGGCGTCACTTAGCCTTGTGCTGCTACAAAGGGGTTATGCAGTTGTCTGAGGTTGAGCATGTGGTTGGGGTGGTTTGCCGAACAGGGTTTGCTGGCCATATAGACAACAACTGACAGTGAGGAAGGATTCCCCCTGCTCCTCGCCCTGGAGAACTATCTTTGTGCTCTGGCATTCAAGAAATACCCAGACCATTCAATAGTCATAAATGTTTTTCCTGACTTTCAGCTGAGAGAAATTCCTTCCAACTGATGTTGCTTTTTTATACAAACCACAGGGTACATGATCTTGAATCGAACCCAGCCCTTTCACTTTAAGGTAATTTGCGGCTGTATCTTGGGTCTGAGCAAAGAGTGGGGCTTGAACAACTTCTTCCCCACAAGCAAGTGGCTGGTGAGTAACACTTGTGAGTAAGTCTCATCAGATGTCTGTGCAAAAGAACCTTTTCCCCACCCAGTCTGAAACACGTACAAAGTGACCCACAGAAAGCAGAAGTTTTCTGTGAAAGCGGGCAGGCAGGAGGGCTCGAGCAAGCCTTGGCAGCGGAGCTCACCTCCGACTGCAGGGAAGCTCTGACCAGAATCCGGACTCCTTGCCTCACCCTTGTTTCATTTCCAAATTTAAATGTGGGATAATGTTTATAGTAAATACAGGTCACCTCCATGTCTGGGAAAGAATTTCATCTCCATGCACTTCTGTGCTTTCAGGAGAGTTGCATTTTATAGCAAGTCTTTTATTTATAAGCGGTTGGAAAGGGGCTTGTGTTTTAATAAATGAGTAATCAATGGGTAGCACCCAGCAGCTTGCTGTCGGTAGCGTATAATTTTCCTGTCTGTAACGTGCTCAAGGAGCTCTATTGACCATTTATGAACTGTGTGCATCACTTAGAAATCAGACTGCACTGTGCAGTGTACTCGATTGCTGCAGAGACTGCTGAAAAGGCAAATATAAGAGGCCACGTATTAAAGGAAATCTCACACCTAGAAGTTGCACTTAGGTCCTGGGTGCTTTAGGATCACACTGTCGGACCACAGTGAGAAAAGGGCTCCTGTGCTTTTTCAGCCTCTCCCAAGAAGAGCAGGACAGACAGAAATTTCATCCTGGAAGTTTGCTTGCGTGGTCATCCCCACAGTCTGGTACTTTTTGCTTGTGTTTGGAGTCATTTCCGGACAGAGCTGTTGTGAATAATAACAAAGCTGAGACTGAGATCTGGTTGTGAGCTACTGAAGAAAGCTTTTTTCCCTCTGTGCCAGAGGGTTCTATGTTGAGTTAAGATTCAGACAAACCCTTACCAGACTCCCCTGGAACAAGCTTGGAGGGACAGAGCTGTAGCAGAGGGAAGACTGTTTCCAGCTAAAAACGTGATTATGAAAATGATGCTATGGTGGGAAGCAGCTCTGGCTGACGCAGTGGCTGCTGGGGATGGGACCGTGTAGCTCCTTCCATGCTCTTTCCCCTTTAAAGTGGAAGCTGCCTCCTTTCCCGGAGTTGCAGGAGTCCTGTCCACCTGCTCCACCCTGCACCTGAGCTTCGGAGTGGTGGCCAGCACAGCTGGGCAATGGGCTTTGCAGGCTGATGAGAGGGGACATCAGCCCAGCCGCAGCCAGGAGGAATGGGAAGGACTGGGTAACTCTCCTATCATCTGCTTTTTGCTGCTCTGTGATGGGGCATGGAATGGAAAGCCGATGACAGGTCAGGCCTTTTACCATACTCCAGCTCACGCTCTTTCCTGCAGGCCATGTGTAACCTCAGTTTCAGCATTTGTGTGCCCTTGGGACCCAGGAGATGCAGATTTCCTTTTCAGTCCTGCTCCTGGCCCGTAGTGTGATGGTAAGAAATAATTTCACAGCTGCCTGCTTTAGTTTCCCCCACGCAGTGAATTTTTCAAGAGTAGTTAGCTCGTGCCTATCTCTCACCCCTCTCTAAGGGATGCTGGGCATGAGGTCTATCCAGGGACTAAGTTACCTGTAAAAGAGATCAAAGAAAGGTCCCAGTTACAAAATGAGATTCCTGGTTAGTGGCTTCTGACCTTTCCCATTTCTGGGACTGCAGTCCATTTCTGTTTGTGATTTTGAGCAAGTCTGGACAATTTTGGCAGGTTTGGTGTCAGGAGTTTCTGATCTGGAGCTGTCTGCAAGAAAAGAGGATCTGGGTGTATTTTTGCCTTTCCATCATTGAAAGCTGCTGTAAGTCCCAGAAAGGCTTTTCCAACATTAATAACTTTTTGTGGCTTCTATCCTGAGGCATATTTGAAAAGGCTTGGTTTTCATAAGGTGGATAATAAGGTGAAAATTGTCTCCTATTACAATTTCTCAAGTCTAGCCCTCCTCCCAGTTAGTACCAGAACTGTCCCCCCTGCTCCTGAGCATTAAATTCAACCGCCTAGGCTTGTTAAAAACTCTAGGTTTAGCTTCCTGCTTAATGCTGTAATTTTAGATCCTCGGTGGGTATAAATAGACACAAATACACAATGCAGTTATGCTGACTGACATTAACTGGGAATAAGGCCCAAACATTTATTCCTTCTCTTCACCTCTGCTGTCTGTCTTTCGAACGCAGACACACACACATACCCGCACGCACGCTTGTACAGACTGAGACACTGGAAATGTTTTTGGAACTTAATCTCCTGCAAAACCTATAGCTTTCCTTCTACTGCGTAAATTGATCTGTAGGTTTATTGGTTAAATCTATATATGAAATAAACCGTCCATAACAGGAACTGTGTGCAGACTTTTGATGGCATTTTTACATGACAACTTGCAAGAAAACAAAAGTCTGCAAATTAATGTGGTGACCCACCAGAAACTCTGGAAGTTTATCATTACTTCTCCACAACTTTATGTATACAGTGTTTGGAGAAGGAGGCTTTTTCTGTTTTTTCTTTTTCAGGGTTTTTTTTCTGTTTTTTTAAAGAAGAATAATTGTAACCCAGCAAATGCTTTTGGAGTTAAATGGGAAATCATCTCCCCTAAGTCTGTCTGGAATGACTCAGCTCTGTGTTGGGGATCTGCAGTGCAGAAACAAGGATATGAATGTGTTTCTTAGCCATTTCTCGAGGGATAGCTGCTTCCCGCACGGCCCCGCGGGTCCTTGCTCACAGCTGGCATCCCTCCGCCCTGGACGAGGGCCATGCTCAGCCCTCGGGGATGGGCGGGAGAAACAGGAGTCTGTAGGAGCCGTGTATGCGCTCACGTGTTAGTAAACATGGACATATCTGCTTCAGCACAGGCAGATCTGCTTTTCTCGCGTAGCAAGTGAAGGACGTATGATCTGGGGTCAGCCATCATGGGATCTGCAGGGCACAGTGGCCCCATGTTCATGGGGAACCGTCCCAAAGGCTCATTCCCCAACTTGGCTCCTACAGCTGGAGCTGCCAGCCACGAGAAGGCTGTCTGTAGGCAGCGGACATTGCCTATCACACGTTATCTTTGCCTTCTCCCCCTTGAGCTCTGTTTTTGGCAGCTCTCTGCAGCAGCCAGTCACTGCAGCCTATATGTGCACAAAGCAGCTGGTCAGAAATGTTTGGTCAAGGCTTTTCTTCCCCCTTCCCCCACGAGAAATTACTTTTAGACAAACTACTTCCCATGGAGAAATTTCCTTTTGCACGGACATTCCTGGAGGAGGAGGGGATGCCCAAAACACTGAATTGCCTCTGGAGGATGCAAACATCTGATGATGCTTAAATGGAGGAAAAAAACCCCCAAACACATCCATTTTCACTGGACTTGATTGCTTGAGCATGTTTTCTCACAGCAATAACGTATGATTAACCTTAAGTGGTTTCCATGACTGATAAGTCCTTTTCTAAGGGCCTCCTCTGCACTGGCTGCTCAGGACATGAATTCCCAGTGCTGTCATCCCTGCCCCTTCCCAAGCCTTAAATCCCCCTTGGAGAAGAGCGTCCGAGGGGATTGTCTGCATCAGGCTGGATTTATAGGAAGCAGGCGAAAAAGGAGGGGGAATATTTTCACATTCTTTTGAAACATGCATTGGAAAATTTCCCTAGGAAAGAAAAGTGCTTACGCAGCTTTAGTTACTGTACATGTGCTTTGGATTGTGTGAAACCCTATCTGCGTTTTCTCAGCAGAGTCCTGATCCCCACATGAGAGAGGCAGACAGACAGGCAGACCGGCAGACCCAGCGACGGTGACTTGCTGCAGAGCCCCTTCAAGATCCCGCAGGCAAGCGCTGAGAAATGCCCCCACCGTCTGCTTTTGTCGGTCCGGGCGGGTGGGAGGAAGTGAAGGAGATATTCCTCCTTGGGCTCAGGCCCAAAGAACTTGTGAAAGCAAAATATTCGGGGCATAAAGTCTTTGCTAAAAAAGATGGCCATGGCTTCAAAATGCCTCAGACTTTTTATCAGGAGATGAGCCTTAAGGGTTAGAGGGTCTGTTCCCCTACTCCATGTCTTAACGCTGCTGGTGCAGCTGGATACTCCCTGCCCGTGGCAGAGCATGCTTGAGATGGCAAGCCCAGGACAAAGCCCCTAACAGCATATATGTACAGGAGGGCAGCAAAGGGCTGATCAAACACTCAGAGCTCTGTCTGATTAGTCTCAAGTCTCCAGTGCTGCTCTGTCCTATGTGTTGAAGGTCTCACCTCCTGTCCAGAAGTTTTTGAAGCTAAATGCTCAGACAGCTTTGTTTGCCTTTCCTGGAAATGAGGAGATTCCCTCCTCTTCTGTACACACATGCGTCTCGAAAAAGAGTCTGGGGAAAGAAATGATTGTGGGCATGTGTGATGTGTGTGGGCACCCACACTACCATTGTAGACACCAGCAAAAATGACACCTTTTTGTTGCTTCTAGCAGGATCCAAGGGCGAAGGCACCTGTGAGAGGACAGAAAAGCCCCCTCATGCTGTAATGGAAATGCAGTGCTGGAGAGAACAAGGGGCAGCTTCCAGGAGACGCCTGGGCTGGCACTATGGTTTCTCCACTGCTGCTGCCCACAGAAATGTGTGTCCCCGCAGGGGCTCCGCATACATGTGAGGAGGAGGAGACAGCTCCCTGAGAGGGGGTAAGGCAGGGGAAGCATTGGGAATGTGAATACCACAAAAACAAATCTGTTAATAATTACAGCCCAGCAGTGCTGCTAGCAGCCGCTGCTTTTCAGGCTGGACTCTCACCCTAAACAGATATCTCAGGCACCCCTGGACTCATCTTGGCTGAAAGCTAGGCAGGGTCTGGTAGAGCAGCAACTTGGGGGCAACTTCCAGTCTCCTGAATCAGCATTTCGAAGGCTAGACATGCTGAGTTACCCGCCTTCCTTCCCCCAAGGCATGTGTGTATATAGACAGATATAAAATACACATATATGTGTTAGTACACACACTCCCGCCTCTGTGAAATGTCAGCCAAAGAATAATTCAAAGATTGCTCGGCCTGGTTCAAATGTTGTTAGGCTTCAGAAATTACACCCCCCTCCAGGAATGGGTAAGAACTGACACAAAGCAGCAATAACCGAAAATTTCCCAGCTGTTGTGTCTGGCCTTTAGAAAACAGGAATTCCTTGGTACAGAGCCTGAAACCTTACTCTTTCCATTCGGCATTGCCCGAGGGCACTGGCATTAAAAGGATGTATGAGAAAGGATTTATTATCAACAAGGTGCTTGTAGCAACAACATTATTTTTTTAAAGACCTGAGTATAGACGGACGCTAGGAGGATGGGGGGTAACTGTTGCTAGGTCTGTTTTTCTTCCCAGGACTGTCTGCATGGAGAGCCACTTGCAAGAAACACATTAAGCTCCAGAGTCTGGTGGCCTTCCAATACTAGCAGAGATGGTTCACAGCTCTTCGTGGTTTAGCCAGGTTGGCTGCAGTCTGGGCTAAAGAGACATGAAGCAGAACACGATCATCTCAGGAGAGCACCACGGGATAACAAGGTATGATGTTCTGCTTGGCCTGTTTTACCTGAGTTTTCTCTGGGAACATCAGTTCTCAAACGCTGGTGGAACAAACACCACAGATAAATGCGGAATAGTCTGTGATTCCCCTAGCTGCTGGCAGAGTATGTGTAGATTATTCCTAGAAATTTAGGGACTGGGATGGGAAGCAGATTTGAGCAAGACCTGGATCAAGAGTGGAAGATGTTCTCTTTTAACCTCCTGGTGCACGGGACCTGAAGCAGGCAGCATGCTCGTGACAGCATCCCTGGGCAGGGCCACAGGAGCTGTCTGGCAGCATGAAGGAGCTTTAAAACGCTCCACTGAGCCCCATTCTGCTTTCCATAGGTCTTTGGTAAATGACTTGATGAACTGAAGCTTCAAGTCAAACACTCAAAAGCCCAAGATACTATTGCAGGGGTTAATTACATGCTATATGTCACCTTGAGAACATAGAAGCCCACAGCTTTTAAACCAGGACACATTTCCTCTAGCTTATAATGTTATTGCAGCTATTCCCAGGGCAGTCAAAACCTATAGTTTTTTGATCTGGAAATTTCCCCACAAGGCTTGTGACCTTGTCTCTAGCTCAAAAGGTTGTTTGTAATGCGTCTTAAGTTGCATGAAGGATGCTGCACGGATTTATGCTAAACTTCGTGCTTATTCTGACAAAAGCAAATCTGTGGGAGCTCAGAGCTTTCCTCCTTTCAGTCTCCCCCCAGGCCATCCACATCTTCCCTCCATCTGACAATACAAACACGCAGCTATTTCAGTGCAGACTCCTATTGTTCACAGATTGCTTTGATGGTAGAAACCAAACTTTGTGCTCGGAGTGCTTAATTGGGCACTAGCGCAAACTCTGTTTTATAGCAGTATATATAGCCATGTTCTACATTTTATTAATGCCGTATGCATAATCATGCCACTAAAGTCAGATCCTTTCCGTCAGAACTCCACACGTGAGGCTGAATATTGGGATCTGGGCATTGTGATAAAATTTTGAATAATCAGAATCTCAAACAGTTGGAAATAACACTGACATTTCTTCTACAAAGTGTTACTTTTAAAGGTTTCTTTCAATATATAGATGCACAAAACAAAATCTGGTGGAAAACACTTGGTGAGTGTATTAGAATGAGATAAATGTAAAAAATGACCTAGATGGAAATGTGAAAAAGACAAGTCATGATTTGTCTCATGGCTTTAAGAATGATTAGTTTGATTTTTTGGTAACAAATGCTGCAAATACAAAATCCTGGAAAAGAGAGTTGAAAAGTGCCTGATGCTTATTTTGGCTCTAAGAACCTGGTTTTCTGAGGTGAAGAGCATCTGCAGCTCCTGTTGATTTCAGGAGGAGGACACTACCTCCAGGATTTGAACAACATATGGTGGAAACAGTTAAAACACGAATCATTCATCACATAAGTCAGCACTAAGAAAATGATCTCATATTTATTTATGTCCCTAGCCAAATTTGTACTCATTTCCTCTGTGACAGGTAATCGTTGTCTCAGCTAGAGTCTTCAGCATCAAGCTTTTAAGCAACATGATGCCCACAATCCCTGTGGCATTGCTTGTAGTCTAAAGAGGTCACGATTTCTGCAGCTGAGTGGACGGGAAGGGCCACCGTGATGGCTCCTACACACCATCTTTCCAGTACCACCTTTTCCCAAGGGCTGGTGGAGGCTCAGGACCTCTAGCCCATGCCTTCTTACATGTCTCAGGAGTAATATTTTGGAACTTGTTCTTCAGTATCTTTGTGACCGTGCTTCTCTATGACATGTTTCTCAAATTATTAAACCTTACAACTATCGCACTGGCCAGCCTGCATTTCCCTTCAGCTTTGTTCTTGCAGTAGGGAAGCTGAAGACCTGGGGTCATCCTTACATCAGTGAAGTTAATCTGTAAGTGGAATTTAAAGAGTTAATCCAATTAACAATAAAAATGTAATCAATTAGCACAAGCTATTAGCAAGTCCGTCAAATGAATAGGGTACCCTTAACCAAGGCTTAAAATTGTCTCCATAGTTTACCATCATTTTGTTTCTGACCGTTACAAATTCGTACATATAGCATGTGTACAGTGTCCAACACTCTTTTCTTGTTTAGCCATCCAGGGATTCATCATGGTGCTGGGAAGAAAGATGCAGTAGTATATCCAATTCTAAGAGTATTTTTTTTTAGATTTTTAAGTTGATCAGTATTTCCAGTAACTGGTAGGGTTGTGTAAGTGGAGACACAGTTGGTAATATTGTAATTATAGTTATATTCCATGATGTTTTATTTAAATTTACTTCTTTTCTTCTCCAGTCTAAATAATGTTCCTATGTTATTTTTATGATGTAGTCCTGTGGTTTCTAAACTAAGGCCCACAGAATCCTGCAGGCTGACTGTCCCAGAGCTGGTCCATGGGTTGCACCAAGCTGGAGATTCAAAGAGGCCCCCTGCTAGCTGACATGGAGCTTTATGTCCCACTGCCGCAGGGCTTGGCATGTTAGATGTGTACCCCAGTATGTGGTGGGCTCTGTTGCTGCTTAGTAGTTCCACACACACAAAAATTAGAACAGATTTGGGAGCCACTTACCTACTACATTCTTGCTTTCAAAGGGATATGGCTTTGTCAGTATTTTACATATAATTAACCCTAAGGCATGGCCCTGGAGAAAAAAAGTATTTAATTGGTTCAGAAAGAGCTAAAACCTGCTCCCATAGCAATCAAAGGAGGTTTTGCCATTGTTTTATGAAGTTGGAAGAGATTCAGAGCATTCCATGATGGCTGCTTTGGGTTACGGGAGTTATGATTATGGTTTCTGTTGCTGTTCTTTGAGTCGCAGCTTGCTCCAGGTGCATAAAATTCGAAAAGTCATGGCTTTGGTGTATGAAACAGAGACAGGCTGGGGAAATGGAGGTGGATGGGATGGGATGGGATGGGATGGGATGGGATGGGATGGGATGGGATGGGATGGGATGGGATGGGGACTCCAGGTGCGATTTCAGCCCATGGGGTGGAAGGTACTTGTGGTACCTTTCATTTCTCCCACTGTGGAAGTAATCTGAAATTCTGAAAAGATCTTCCCACTATAAAATAACTGGTACTTACTACAGAGAGACTTCTTCGTGGTGGTACCAATGATGGTTATATTGGTGTCAATCCAAATGAGAGCCCTGAGACAGACATTCTTCCCTCTAGAGCTGCCAGTGTGGCAGAAGGGCATTTCTGGGGGAGGACATGGTAACAACAGTCATTTCTCATAAGCAAGTTCTCACAGAGTGCTTTTAGAAGCAGAGTCTGTCTATGCATATCTCCAGAAAACTATGGTGCCCATCTATACAGTCACTTTTGTACACCTTTTAGAGAGGTGTTCATACATGTGTTTCACTAGAAATATTCAGGTAACACTTTCCAACAGTGTGAGAGTCCAAAGGAAGTTTTCGTACACCACCTGGGCTGGAACCGGCTGATTTGGAAAGCTGGCACTATGAAATTTGTAAGACTATTCCCAGTCCCTATTCAAGTTAGACTTGTTTGTATGTAAAGTGAATATTTACGTGCAAAAAAATATGTATTTGCCATTTAAGGAGTCCAGGGGAGAATTTGTTTTCACTAAACAATTAATGAAACAAAGGACAGCAACGAAAACCAAGAATTCTCCCTAAATCACCAGTTCTATTAAAACCTGCTCTTTTTTCTGGTGCACTAGGACAAGGAAGGTGCCAGGCCCATGACAGAGGAGAGATGAGGCCATAGCAGTGGCATGTGCACCTCCAACCAGGCAGAAAAGAAACCGCAGTTCATTTCGAAGCCTGGCATGGGGCTGGTTCTCTCTGCTAGCTCGTAGAGCGCTAGAGCTGATTTCAGGGTAGATAGAGGTGCTGGGCCATGAGATGGGGCACTGGGCTGGGGGAAGGGAGTTCAAGGGTGTTGTAAAGGCATGTGGCTTCTGACTTCCAGAAGGTTTGGGTATGTTGGCATCAAAGCTTTTGTCCATCCCTGTCATAATAGGTGAGCATCTCACTGTCTTTAACATAATCACGCTCCTCAAACCCTGTATTTCAGTGTGGAAACAGCAGTAGAAGGTATCTTATCTCCATACATACGGGGAACTCACTGTAAGGACTGAACCTGGGTCTCCCAAGCTCCGGGCTCCAACTCAAATCACCAGACAACCCCTGCCCTCTTCCTCTGCAGCCGCTGATCCGGAAAAAGCTGTGGCCATAATCTGGTGCTAAATCTCTTCAGATCAAATAGCTTTGCTCTTAACAAAATAATCCTATAGAATGACTTGGCTCTCAGCTGAGAGCAGGAGGAAGATCTGGGCAGTGTATTACAGGCGGGGCACGGCACCAGGAAATTAAGCTTTAATATGTGTGCGCTGGCAACAGAGCGCACACGGAAGAGATGTTTATGGCATTCGCACCACCGTTCTGTCTCTTAATTCTTAATCCTTTGCCCATCACAGTATGGTTGGGGCATTTTCTTAGGGGAAAGCAAGGCTAATTTCTAGGCTTACTGTTGAGAAAAAAAAAATCTGGCTGTGAAGTTTTCCCCCTTTCTTTTTTTAAGCTGCCAGACGAGCTGACTGCTTTGCCCTGCCTGTCTCTGTTCACTTCTAGAGTGAGCGTGCAGGTGGGGCATGAGCCAGATGTATCAAGAGTAGGTTCATCACCAAAATAGCTCGATCCCCTGACACCCACTTTCCTTTTCTGCTGACAGTACTGCGTGGTCATGAGGCCAAGACCACCAACATGCCTCTTGTTTGGAGCTCAGGGCAGAACATAAATGTTTTTGCGCATCACCACTATTGCCCAGACCCACAGAGTAAGGGACAAAAGAGTCACGTTGAAACTAACTTGTCTGCCACACAGCAACATGTTAATAAGACTATGGATTAGCAATCTGGCATTTAAAAGCATTATCATATTTTTTCCCTCCAGGTCTAGGAACCTGGTGGTGGTAATGAAAGTCTGAAATTGTGGCTTCAGTTCCTTTCTAATTTAAAGATTAGATACCAGACTATAAGTCAAGAGATTTGGTGGCTGTTCTTTAGCTGTACTGTAAATCTTTTTCCATTTCCTCTGGCCAAATCTGGAAAAAAAAGCTGGACTTGTGACCCAAAGCAAAATCCCCAGCCACTGTCAAGTTGCTGGCATACTTCTTTGCCTCCGGGAAACTCTGTTACGTTGGTGAATTCCCAGATTTTATTTTAGATTATCATAATACTGATAATCAGAGGACCTGTCTCTAAGGATCTGTTCCACAGAAATATTTGTAATTTTCAGAATACCTTCTCTGTTAACAGCAGTGCTTATTGAACCTTCAGTTAGCTTGCATCCATGTTTGTGAAGTATTTTGCTGAGCACGGCCAAAAGGAAGTGCATAAATGGCAGATTGGTAGTTTACAGTAAAAAATTTTTCCTGGGAGGCTTTTCAGGAGAAAATGAAGAGGTGCTTTCAATACATGAAGGGCTCAGCCAGCTAGAGACATCAATATTTCAGACATAGTGCAAGTATCCAATAAAGCAAAATACAACTCTCCTTAACTCTAGAGCTGCAAATGGCACATTTATAATTGGAGCCCCAGGAACAAAGGGTTTGTGATTCAGTCCTACTCGTTTAACATTTCTCAGCCTCTGTGTGAGCTTGACCTTTCAATTCGTTCAACACATTAATGCTAAACGTTGTTGAAGCCACTAGGTCTCTCTCCAATGGATTTCCTATCAAAACTCTTTATTTTACAGGATCTCTCTGTTCCCAAATACATAGTTGTTTAAAATTGCTGGAAAACATTTGCCTAGGCTTGTTCAGAACTGGACCTTTGCTCACTCACAAGGTTCATGAACCTTCACAGTTCTCTATGTGAACTTAGCCTGACCTTCCCATGTATAACCAAATCCCGTCCAGGTCAGTCTCATTTGGTTTCACATTTCACTACAGACATTTTTTTACAGCTCAAGTTTTAAAGACCTGAGCATGGGACAGATACAAGGCTCCCATAAACACAGGCAATAGCCATGATAATATTTGTGCATCTCATTTGTCGTATCTAATGCTGAAATGTATTTCCCTGTAGCAAAATCCTGGAGTAACTGTGATGTGAATTAGTAGCAAAGCAGAAATAGAAGAGGAGTGTTTATTGTTCATATGTTAAAATAATTCCACCAAAGCTTGATTTACTCCAAACCTCTGTTTGGGCTAAGACATTGCAAGTTTGCAAAAGTACCCAAAATGTTGAGGGAGGCAGCTCGGTTTGTTCTGAAATGACCACAAAAGGGCAAAGACATTGGCTAGAAATGTCCACTATAATGCATAGTATATGAAGTCTGCCAAAAAGCCTGAATTAGACAATTCTGTCATGCTATTTCATTATAAGAGCCCAAAGAGGCGGTGCTTTATGTCAAGAAGCATGAGTCAACCCTCAGAGGAGGATGCTCAAATGGAAAACAGATCGAAGGAGGGCTCTGCAGGCTGTGCTGCTGCAGGTCCTGTCCCTTGAAGTGAAAAGCAGAGGAAGGGAGGAAAAACGGGATCGGTAACAAATGATGTGATGGCAGAGTGTCAATCACAGCGGAATTTCATCCTGGCCCCATATTACAGCAGTGCTGGAAGTACTGCTCCAGTGAAGGCTGCGTCAGCACTTTGTTTAGTTTATACACCGATTTATTATCTGCCCTTTGGGCTGAGGCTGATTTTTCTAGGAGTTAACCTGGCAACAGTTCTCTTCATGTATTTTCAGCTAGCATGTAGCTCAAGAGTTGTTTAACCTCTCACCCCTGCAGCCTCAGTCCCAGCTTATCCTGCCCCAGCACAATTTTCTTGGAGTGACTGGGGTTGTGAGCCTGAAAAACAGGCTCTACAGCAAAGACAAGAGTTTGTGCAGAGCTCTCCCATCCTCAGAAAACACCTGCACCCTGTGCCCGTCCTGTCCTTAGGCTGAAACTCCGTTGGCGGCTGATAGAACTGGTGGATATTTTGGGGCAGTTTCCAGCTAGTTTGAATATGAACATGGTGCGTGCCAAGGGCAGTGATTTATAATTGCTAGCAGTGGAATTGTCCTGCCTAATTAGTTACTGCCTGTCAGAAAAGCTGGAATAAATGCGTCTTCTTCATCTAATTCTGTTGTGAAGTAAAATGCAATAGCTTAAAATCCCCCGTCTTTGTAATGGGACATGAATGCAGTCAGCTTGCCTGGTGGGTGATGGCTCATTAACCCATGATAACTTGATCAGACCAAGCTGAGAGAACGAACGGCAATAAATTGCTGGAATGAGATGCTGTTCCCCCAGAAGCTCTGGTGTTGCTTAGATAGGAAACTACAGCACCACTGGCTGTAGTGTGAAGCCTTTTGCTTAAATCAGTCTCCGCACCTGAAGTTTGGAGCATGGTAAATATGTCACCAGTTCTTAAAACATCTCCCGGGACCCATATACCAGGAAGCCTGACTTCTGTGTCAGACAAACTGGCAGAAATTTTAGAATTAGTAGGTACTTGGATAAAACTGATAGATTGGGGAGGAGTTGGTGTGGCATTTGTAGGGAGAAATCACACTTCACAAATCCGTTACAACTATTTGAAGTGTCAAACAACCCTTAGCTAAGGCTGAGCTGACTGACAGAGTCTGAAGGCTTTTAATAAGACCCCTCACCAGGAGGGAAAGACTTTTCATCAATTACAAACTTGTAATAACAGCAAACAAAGGACAGGATGAAATCTTCAGATTTTGCAGTGAAGTGTTTTACAAACATATCTATTTTTAGGAGTGTGGCAGGGAAAGCGATCATTTTGGCTAATAATGAATAATTATTTAGAACTAAAGCTGACTGCAAAGAGATGCAGAAGGATCTCCCCAGTACTGAGGGGGTGGATATTCAATAAAATGGCAGATGAGATTTGATTTTGTCAAAGGTAAGGTAAAGCACTCGGGAGAAAGGGATGCCAACCACAAGCGCATCCAGTTATCACTGCTCCGGAAAGTTTACTATGGATTGGCCTGTACTAACATCAGCTTAGTGTTCACTAGAGACCAAAAGGTAGGACTTATCACAGACAAATAGCAAACAACACAGAAAACACTCTGTGATTATATAAGTCCCTGGTGTAGGGATTCTGTGTGCAGTCCTATTCATCTTGTCCCACGAAGGATATAGTGGAAAGACACTGAGGAGGAAAACAAGTAAAGGAATGAGTGCCTTGAAGGGATATGAGAGAGGACTTTCAATCACACGTGGCATGGAGAACACAACAT
Organism: Gavia stellata; assembly: GCF_030936135.1. NCBI lineage: Eukaryota > Metazoa > Chordata > Aves > Gaviiformes > Gaviidae > Gavia > Gavia stellata. The sequence goes on from NC_082601.1 coordinate 40,876,513, forward strand.
AGAAACTCCTCGTCAGGGACTGAAAATGTAAGAGGATTCAGCACAGTACAGGTCAGGTTCAGGGAGGAGGAGTCCATCCATGCCGCTGGCGATCCCTGACCCGCTGGTGACTGCAAGGAGGAGGGCATGCGAAGGGAAGGATCCCTGCAGACTCCCCTCTTCTTGCCCTCACTCCCTAGTTATGGTCAGCATACTAGATTTGATGGGCCTTTGACCTCAAAAAGAGCTGTTCCTATGATACTTTCTACCCTATGTCATATCTTTAGCTACCATTAGGGTCTATTCATATGCTCTTTTCTAGCTGAAGACCTTACAATGCTGGCCTGCTCCAGCAGCTTGCCATGACCATCTCCTAAAGATAATCCTCCCCTTTTCCAGCACAGATTTCCCTTGGTCCTTCTCAGTCAAAGCTATATGTGTTGGTGAAGTCTCTTTAAATAAAGTGCTTAAGCTAAAGAGCCATGCTTGCACTGAAATGCTTTTGGGAATCAGCAAGCAACCTCTGCTAAAAGGGAGGTGGTGAGAAGCTAAGGGCACTGATGCCTTTCTATGCACAGCTACAGGATGGAAGAGACTTCCCAGGAGCAGGTGTATGAACCTGCACTGGCTTATAAAGCAATCAGTCTCTTGGCTGGAAGCTCCCATTCCGGTAAAGTTTTGGGGTTATTTAAATCTGTGCCCAGTCAATATTTACTTTTGGTTTACAAAACAAAAATCCGTTCAAGCTAGATAAAGTTATCTACCCTTGTTCTTAACTGCAACAGTTTAAGCTCTGGTCCAAGATCCTGGTGGGAAACTTTTCCTGGGAAGTCCTAAAATCTGGTGGCAGATGAACCTGTGCTGTGAACTGAGGCATAGCTGGTTTTAGAGCAATAAATGAAACATCGCTCGTGACCGATCTCACTGTGAAAGTCCAACAAGGCAAGTCGTAGATCTTGAAAGGAGATCTGGCCAGATAAAAGAGTATTTGATGATGAGGGAGAGATTTTGGGCCATAATGGGAGTGGAAATATTAATGAAATACAGTACCAGAGGAGAGTGCTATCTTTCTGCTAGGATTCGTGCTATTCTTGTACTGTGTCACCCACACCAATGTTCACAGCAGCTCAGCTGTGTCCCTACATACCTCCAAAGTCTGTCACGTAGTTACTACTTTACACAGATTTTCTAGTCCTTCTAACAGAGGATTTCAGCTTTTCCAAAGAAAAACATACAGAATTTCACCATGAATGACCAAAGTCCTGAAATACAAGGTTAAATGGCCAGGAGCGAGGGGCCTAGTTTCCAGAAAGCAGGTGCTTCAGAGCTGCAAAGGAAAGACACCCAAATTATGAGCTAAGCTGGAGCACTGAAGCTGCACGCAGGAAGGTATCCAGTGATTGTTGGAGAACAGCTTGTCTTGGTCACTGACCAGGATGATTACATGTTAAAGTTATTGCTCTTCCCAGATATCCACCACGCACTATGAGTCAGTGGCCAAAATCAATTAGGAGCGATCACATCACACCACAGAAGGCAAATAGACTGTCAATCTTTCATTGAGCAACATTACCGCTTATTGACTTATTGAGGATGTTAATAGGAATAGCAACGGGTGAATAGTTCATGACAGATTATTTATGCATCGGATTTCCTCCCGTTCGGTCTGTTTGCAAATTGACCTTGACTTTCCCCGATACATTCATAATTCAGAACTGCTTGGTAACTAATTTCGGTGGCACAGTTCATTTGAGAAGGCTCCATTTCAGCCTTCTGATATCTGAAAAGTAGGATGTTTTTTTAATGACTCTTAACTCTCTCCATCCAAAGGTTTCAAGGGAGCCTGTATCATGCCAGAGGTGTTTTACGGGGGCCTATATCATGATGGAGGTGTTTTATGGAAGCAGTATGGCAAAATACAGAGGGACCCAGCAGCCAAGTGCCAAGAGCAGAACCCCTCCACTGTCTTCTTTTGAGGTCAGTGCTTTAGCCCCTGAACTTGGCATTCACGGCCGTATGCAAAGCCTGCTGACGTCCCCGAGTGCCTTCCCACTGACACCTATAGGTTTTGGGTCAATGCTGGATCTCCTTCCTCCTCTGTCTGTGATATCACAGCCTGCTTTCATACAAATGAGTGGTGAGGTCATGTTCAGGCACCCAGGTCTGAAAGCACTGAGTTCAAAACTCATTTCAGTCAAGGGAAATAGAGCAGAAAAGTATTTGGCCCTACTCAGAGACAAGGGAGAGGAGAGGATGAGCTGGGCAAGAGCCCACATGTGCTTGAACAGAAAGCGTCTGATGTTTTGCAGACCTGGGGAGGAATGCTTCGCAAGATGCAAGGCGCAGCTCAGGCTGGATGAGCTGTTACAGCTCTCGCTTCAGAATAAAAGCCCAGCTCTCCTGAGAAAGCCATGTACTCACGCAGAAGGGACAGGGAAACAAGACATTTCTCCCAAAGCTCGCCTGTGTTATCAAGTCTTGAGCATGATAACGCTCTTCCTTGGCTTGTGCAGCTGGGACCTGTGATGCTGAGAAGTGATGAGCTGGTTCCTGACACCTAGGGAAAACCAGCTCAGAGGGGCTCCCGGCATGGGTAGGGCTGGCAGCTTCTGTTGGTGGTCTAGGGAAATTACCGATGAGACACGGCCACTTCTGCATTTTCTAGAGTGTCACAATTTGGGGTAATTTTGATGAAAGGCTGGTTGCATTTGAGGAGCTCTAATTATCCCTTCCAGCGATGTGAAGGACCAGCAGACTGTCTGCAGCCTGTAGAAAGTTCAGGGTCACCCTGACCCAAGCTTTGAGTCAGACTGCCCAAAAAGCGTCTGTCTCTGTGCGCAATGTGTTTGTGATTGCCCTGGTCCAGCCCTGAAGGCAAGTAGGGGCCTGGGACACTCCTGGAGAGGCAGATGGCACAAACGCAACACTCCCGAGACACTTTCTGAGGTAGCTTGGGAAAAGTGCTTTGGCACTTTGGGCCAAAGCTGTGATGAGCAGGAATCTGGCTGAGGACACCTGCCCTGGCTGCTAAATGGGTAGTTGATTCAGCTGCGTTAGGTCCAGCTCTCCCCGACATCTCTGCTCCACCACCTAATTAGGCAGCTCTTCTTATAGGGTGAGATCTGCACCCTGACCCTTGGATTCTGTCTGTTCCCAGGAGCAGAGGGAAGAAATTACTCCCCAGAGACACTGCCATTAGCAATTGCACAGGTATCACTGGGATGCTCTAGGAGCTGCAATTTATAACAGGTATTTATCATTTTATGATGTTGGTTTTCATTCTGTTGTGCTGGGGCTTGGCAGCTGACATGCAGGTATTGCACCTTTGTTTTTTTTCTGCCATCCCACTTGCAGGGGTTTGCCAGCCAGAGTCTTTAGTCTGACAGCAAGTTATTGGTAACCAAGTGGCAAATGTCTTAATTGGGCACTTGGGGAGCATAATGAGGCTGCTCAGGAGATTACGTGATGGAGAACTGGAAATTATAATGTTAATGGGAGTGAAAAAAGCAATCTTGGTAGGTTGCATGAGAGCTCAGAGGTGTTTGGGGGGACTAAGGGGTCTTGGCGCACCTGGACCTGACCCCAAAGAAGGCTTGAGTGGTGAGCCTGAGGTGTGTGAGACTGGGGTTTTGTCTGTTTGTCTCTACGGTAAGACAAGGTTGGTATGTGATTTTGCACAGTGCAGCTTTCACGTGTCCTCCAGGCAGAGGTGCAGCATTGGTCAAATGTTGGCACAAAAGTGGCATGTGAGTGCCAAGGAAGTGGAGTAAACACTAACAAAAGGGGCTGACTGCTGCGGTAGGTGTTAATGATAGCCAACCACCAGGAGATGGGGGGAATATTTTCTGAAAAGGAAAGGTTTCAGCAGGATTTAAGAGCAAATAAAAGGAGCTCTTGAACTTCCAAATCCTACAAAGCTGTAAGCTCAGTGAGAGAGAAAAGCAAGTTCATGTATATCGTGGTGATAAATCAGATATAAAGAGATGGAAGAAGTTTCTCGTACAAGCAAGCCCTTCAAGAGCATGTAGATTGCCCAAGCTCTCTTTAAAAAAAATAAACAAGCATTTTTTTAAAAAAAAAAAGCATCACAGCTGTTTTTGCAGGGAGTTTCTCTGTCAGGAAGTAATGAGATCTTGCTGCCTGATTGATAAAACACACGCAGGCTTGGAGTAAAGAGGTTTCATCTGTTGTGGTCTTCAGGGCATCACTGTGTTCTGTAATATCAAAAAAAAAAAAAACCACCCCACTCTCTCTGCTGACTCATGCTCTGCTCTCTGGAAACTGTAGCTCTCTTGGCAATCCCCTTCCTCTCCACCCTCCAGCCCTGGCATTTTTTTCCTTGACAGCAGTTTTCCAATTTTTTTTTTTAAACGCAAACTACATCCAAAAGAGTATAGCTCATTGAAGGCAGTGTTTTGTCTCCTCTAATCCTATTGGGAACAGATGGAAGATTACAGAAAAGCATGCCAGTGTGGCTGGAAAAAATGCTACAGTACCTCTAGCTGTCCGCGTACTGTTGTCTTGCACACATCTACCCATATGCAAGGCAGACCTGAATGTTTTTTCCCCAAATTACTCCTGTAAAGTGACTTGAAAAGAGTTAAGGTGAGAATTGTGAATGTTTCAAAACTACTTTAATTTCAAAGCCACCTGGAAAACAATACAGTTTAGAACATTCAGTTGCTGGTTTTCCTAAACAATACTATTTTGGAATGTCTTTTTCCTATTGAACTAATGATTTACTTAGGATGTGTTTGTAAGATGAAGGCTAATCTGGTCTAACAGTTGCTAAATCAAGACCTCTGATATTTTTTCCCCCTTTTAAAAATATTTTTTTTTTTTCTGTGTTCTTCTCAGTGCAAGCTAATGTGGAAAGTGCTTTGAGCATCCTTGGAATGTGGTTTGCTCAGGGCAGAAAAGAATTTCAGAACCAAGCTGTGTTTCCAGAGTCCTCATATCCATCATCTCTTTTCAGGCTAGTCTTCAATGTCTATTCTAGTCATTGGCTGCTGTTTCCAAAATAGCAAACCCCTTGGTGGCCAGGAATTCCCAGTCTGACTTGGTGGTCTCGAGCATCTCTGCTTAAAAGCAGCAGGGTGGATAAGTGGTAGTGGGAGACCCTTAAACATGTAACATTATTAATGTGTGGGGGACTGTTTCTAAAAAAAACTAAAAAAAATAAAATGAGAAGGCCACAATAATACTTAACTTACCATTATAATTGTACCATTATTACTTTCCCCTTTTTTATGAGATATTCTTATTAATCACCTAGTTGCCACTTAGCATCCAATACTTATGATGGCAGTTTCAAGTTGATTTTTTTCTTCCCACTCCCCTCCCTTTAAAATCTCTTTTTCAGATCATTGTTGTTGTCACTGTTGTTATTGTTAGAATATCTGCAATTATTATTTTCATAATCAGGATGACAGACCATCTAGATAATTTTTTGGCTTTTGCAATTATAGTGAGTAGTTCAGAGAGCTGAGTTGAAAGTATAATGTGTATTGGGATTTGGAGGAGGATCTAATCCTATGTTTTTACCAGGAATAGCAGGTCAAAATGTGAGTAAGTGTTGGCCACTCTCATACTGTTACTAAGTTTTTCCATATCTGTTGTGTACCTAGCCATACTTTTAAGTCTCCCCTTCTCTTTGCTAGCTCAGAGTTGTGTAACTACATGAGATTCTGAGGGGTTTTTCCTTGCTTTAACAAAAGAAAAGCTTTGTCCTCAGTGTTGCAGAGAAAGTTGTGACAAATGCAAAAGCATATTGGATATACTCAGTTGTGTGATTAGGCTGAATAATCAATGTCTGTAAAGCCTGGTGTTGCCGATAAAAATCCTTCACATACTTTCTTCTAATAATGGCTAGAGACTGTGTTAATCCAGTAAATAGTTTGTTCAACTCAAACATCTGCTTGCTCACTTGACTATTGTGCATTTCTTCTGTTAGAAATCTGGTGAGTCCATAAATTCAGCTGAAGAGAGGAAAGTGATGCTCTCCATAGCATTTTGGGGAGTCAAGTACTAGCATATCTACTGACAAGCCCATTGCAAATGTTCACATGTGCTCTTTGGTGCTGTAATTTGCCCCATTTGTTTCCTGAAATGGTCCTTTTCATTAGGACCTGGAAATCATATGATATCTAAGGAATGGTTCTGTTTCTTGTAGGATGCTCAATATAGACTAATTTTCTCTTAGTGCAACTGAAATAATGAAGGTGGTAGTTGAGGTTTCTGTAGTAGTCGAGATTTGCAATGCCATAGGCCTACTTGGCTTTTTTGCCCATCTGCTTCTGCTTAGCTTGGTGACTAAATTCACATCCTAACAGAAAGAAGGAGAATACGCAAGAAGCAATTGATTGAGGCTGTATCTTCTGCTTTGTCTCGGAAAGGCTTCTCATGAGAAATTTGGAAGAAAAACAAAGCAGGGCAGAACTGCAGTTTACAACCTGATCATCCGTAAACTAATCAGCAGAGTTGTTCCAGTTCATGCAGGTTTGGATAGTTGAGATTCTGGCCCCAGATCTCTCATTTCTAGAGCAACAACCACCAACCAACTTCCTTCAGCATTCACCTTGCATGGGAAATGACACACTTCTTTAGTTTAAGATATTACTGCTTTTTCAGCCAAGGAGCAGCCGTATGAGCTTCGGCTCTCTCTGTGCAAAACAGGCAGCTTGTTATAACCATTTTAAGGGAGCTGGCTTTATGGGACACTGAAATGGACTGGGAGGGAGTAGAAACATCTCTAAATCTCTGTCCTGCCTTCAGAGACTGTGCCTTTTGAAGTTGGTCTTTACTGGAGACAGAAGAGCAAGAGGACTGCAAGATCACCATTCGTTTGTCCAAAACTTCAGTGCACCAAGCCCTTGTGTAGGATTACTTGATGCACTGTTATTGCACCCTCCCAGGAAAGCCGCTGTTTTTGCATGACCCGGAGCATTTGCCATCTGTCTGCTTGCTGGGATGTGAGCGTTTGAGGGCAGGCACCATATTGTTCTGTTCTGTTTCACACAATACTTGGCAAAGAGGAAAGAGAAGGGCATCTTGGCTCTCTACCAGGTCTCCAAAGTGCTAAAATAACACTAACCCTGTAATAAATCTGAAATTTTTATTATTTTCTGACACTCCGCAGCTTATTTTGGCTCTGGGAATCTGTGAATTTGGACAAAAAAATGCAAAAACTTGTTAATGTGGAGCAAATGAGAGCACCCAGCTTCAGTCTGTTTAGCAAGACACAACTATGAATCACTGCTCCTTGGTGAGAAGAACATAAGATTTCCTGGAAAAAAAGTCAGGCCTTGATAGAGCTGTTTGATCTTCAGTTGATATTTTGTTTTCTAAGCAGCAATAACATCATTTTAAGCAATAAACAGAGCATTTTCCCTTGTCCTTGAAGGGAGTCATTCATTAGTTAATAACATGAATTAATGACTGCCTGTGCATAATTAAATGGGCCATATTTGTTTTGTCCACTATGTTCTTTCTAGTAGTGCACTTGTATTACAGTGTCTCAATATCCAGTTCTCCTTGCCCCCCTCAGGATCAGCTCTCCCTAAAGCCTGGTACAACACCTGTGCCTGGGATGTAATGAAATGCAACCATCAAGCTTACCCAGGGATAAGATATGCAAAATAATTACTCTTGTATGACAAAGAGAAGCCCCAAGGGTTGGGTTCACAAAAGGGTGCCCTGGTTTTTTTCTTGAAGGTTGGATCCCTGCTTGCCCTGCTCACCACGAGCCATGGTGTCATCTTGGGGTGGGAATTTCAATGCTGAGTTTATGGCCTGAAACTCTTGACAATTGCTTTGTTGTATTTGGTGGCTAAATACATGGCTTGTCCAATTAATTACCAAGTTGATCTTGCTGATGGGGCTGTGGACAGTTTATTGTGAAAAGTTTATGTGCATATTTCAAGCTGCTAAAAGAGGACATGACACTTCATATGCCCTCAAATAAAATAGACTTTATTCTTTGATAGAAATGCTCCTGGTAAACAAGCAGGGAAGAAACAAAAGCCAAGCCAGCCTGGGAGTGCCCGTCCTCTTTCTGGGAAGCCCATTTAGTGCTTAGCTTGGGCTCCTGGTGCTTGGCTCTTGCCTCTTCCCTCAATGACCTGTGTCCTGTCGACATGTGCCCTGAATCAGGTGCCATGGTTTGTCCTTTGAAATAAGCTTCAGTGACCTGGTAGCAGCAATGAATGAGATGTGCTGCACAGACAACAAGCATAGTAACTTCCAGGAACACATCTCTGCCAGATTCCTTCACCAGACTTGTAATGGTGAAGACCTGTGCTAAAGCAAAGTGAATCTAAAAACCTATTCCACGCTTTACAGCATCTCTTAGTAGCTCACCCATGATGCCTTATCACAGCACACTAATAATGCTTTTTTTTCCCTCCCTCGAACTGAATGGAAACCTGATAAATAAAAAATCTGTTGGTTTCCTTCATTGAAATGGTAAAACTGCCTTGGTGATTTCAAGTTGCTATGCATATTTTGGGGACAAATGCTTGTCATTCTTGGCTGGTCTGGGCCATTATTAGGCAGGGGTAACATGTTCAGTCTGACCAGAGTAGCTGGGCAGCCCAGGGAAGTTCAGACATCTGTTTTAAAAGATGTGACTTTACCAGATTTTCATCAGATCCCTTTTGTTCTTTCATTATGTCCCTCCTCCCTCCATGTGGGCCTGGTTTAGTTTCCACCAAAGTCTTCCAAAGTTGCCTTTGGTAGGTAGGCAGGTGGATCCGGGCCAAGCATGGCCTTGTCCTGGCAGAAACATTAACTGCCGCTGTGCCACGTGGCTGAGAAACAAGGGGCTATTGCCGTGTTATGTTACGTCTTTGGGGGAAATACGCATCCCCATACCCTAACGTCAGGAGGAGCCCTAGATTTAGCACCAAGTACTCTGGTGATCCCTAAAAGGGGTACCAGTGACAATAGGCAGTAGCAACCTGTTACAGGGATTGTGCATCTAATATTTTACCCTGTGAGCAGTCCCTCAGCATGGCAGCATCTCTGCTGGGTGACATTAAAACCCCCAGTGCTACTAATCTTAGCTGGACACGGGTGAGAGACTTTAACAGGTTTCTCTGGCTGCCCCTGGGTAGCACGGTAAAACATAGCCTATGAATGATAAGCTGATCCTAGATGAGGTGAATTCCCAACCCCTCAGCCTGCCTCCTGCTCTGAAGTAAGAGATCTGTAACCTCTGAAAATGCTGCGTAACAGTGCTGGGTGCCATTGCTTTTCATAGCAGTGTGTAGTTGAGATCTCACAAGAGCTTGACTGTAGGTGATGTCCTGCAACAGCAGTTCTACTGGTGAGGAAAGCATTTCTGGTATTTGAGGGCAATGCATTGGTGTTTGTGTTGGTTTTTTTGTTTCAGCCCTTGTCAACTTGTTCCTGTAACACAGGAACTATTTCCCTTATATAAGAAGTCCTGAGAAATATATTAAAATTTTTGTTTCCTTTCTTTGGATTAACCACTCCTCTTTCTTTCTCCCCCTGTCCCTGAAGTGGAATTATTTGGGGTTCTTTCCTGGCTTTAGCCTCTATTTTCAGACCTACTGAATTCTGTGGTTTAAGCTGTGGTACTTTCAGATTCAGCAGGCCATAGAAACTTGTCAAAATTCCACTTGTGGACACCAGTGTTGCTCAGGGCTTGTGTGTTTTAGTGACGTGTGCTTTGCTCTTCATGGGGAGCATCATACAGTGTTCCTGTGGCCGTGACAAGGTTTGGGTTCAGGGGCACGTCTGGTCCACATGCAGCCGTACGAGTGTGGTTAGCTGAATAGGGATCGGGGGGTAGGGGGCTGCTGCGGGTGTTGTGGAGGGGGGGGTAGCTTGAGGGCAGTGAAGGGGAGAAAGTTGGATCGCAAGGGAGGGTGGGATCCTGATTCCCAACCATAGCTTCTTCCAGAGCCCTGCTCCAAACCTCCCTGCCTGGCTCCTTTTGTCTGTCCTGAACCTTCATGGCCCCTTATTTGTTTATGAAAAATGCTATGCGATGTTTTGTGATGTGTGTTTGTGGCGGTGGCAGGTTTTTTTCCTTTTTCCCTCTGTGACCAAGTGTGATCTGACTCTAGTGCTGTAGGTGACGGGCTAAACCAGAGCTCCCTTCTCCCTTGCTGTCAGTCTGCCTCTGAAGGATTTGTTATGCCCAGGTGTACTGCATGTCAGACAAACCCATCCATGGCAAACAGGAAAAAAAAGCCCTCCTTCCTTCCTGCTTCTAGCATGTCTCCTCTGGCCCTTCACAGCCACAGATCTTTTAATGCTTTGCTAAACGTTGTGCGTGCCCCACACCGGCAGCCAGCCGAGACATACTTCTGAACCAAGCGCTTTGCTTGCGCAGATGTCCACTGGGTCTTTTTTGTTGTAGGGTTTTTGGGGTAGTTTTTTAGATATGCTCCAAGAATTGACAGGCTGAAAGTGAGATGTGGCTGGTTGTCACAGTGTATGATTTGTGGGGCTGCAGGGCGCCCAGGGAATGAGGTCCTCCCTCCCCCATACCTCCCACTGAAAGATCCAGCCATTGCACTGGGGCATGCAGCCCTCCAGAGATGTTCGGATGGGGTCGGCGAGGGGGCTGCACCTGAGACAGTGCTGGGTAGGGCTGCAGCGGAGGAGCGCTGAGACGTGGCTGGGACCAGAGGAAGTTTGGGTTAGCGAGGAGGGAGCAGGGCAGCAGTCCAAGCAGATTTGAGGCTCTGCCAACTACTAGCAATGGAAGTCTTGCTGATAGGTGGCTATCAGCCCATCCTGCCTGGGGTCAGCTTCCCTGCAGGCGTGAGTCCTCCTTCCTGCTCGTGGCTGCGAGCACGCTCTGCTCCCAAGAGAGCTGATTGCAGCTTGGCCCTTTAGGCAAGAAGATTACACCAGCTGATGTCATGATCTCATTCCCAAATGCTTTTCCACATGCTTGAGATGTGTTTAACAGGTAAGGGAGAGCTGGCAACTGTCACAATTTGCAAAACAAAGACTCCTCTGCTCTGTTTAGCTCCTTCTAGCTCATTTGACTCAAGCACCCATGGGCTTAGCAAGCCGTGCCAGCATCTGTGTCTTCCTCCTGGTTTTAAACCCAGCCTGTGAAATGTTAATGCTGGCTTCACTACCTGGGTGTGGGATTGTGTTAGCCAAAAGGGTCAAGGCATTGAAAGCATTATGGAGAACTTCTACAGCCCCAGAGGTCCAAAGGCAACTGACTCTCCTCTGTGTGGGATGGAGCAGTATTTGAGGGAATTGAAGAGCTGTGTGTTTGGGGTGGTTTTTCTGCTGCTGTCTCGCAGGTCTCTTGGAAGCCGTACTGAGCCACTGGAACAGAGGTTGTGACCTCTCTGTCCTAAGAGTTGTGCGTGTTGCCAGGAGTCAAAATGGACTTGACCTCTGATTATGAGCTTTTGAATGCAGGAGAAGTCCTGGGAGCTTCACAGCAGATACCAATACCCTTTCTCAGCTGCAGCTTCTTCCTCCTCCCCCTCACACCCTCTCTTTGCTCTGGAAAAAACAGCCTGAGGCCATGAACCAGCAGTGACTGTTACACAACCAGCCCAGTAGCATGATGTGTGTTCCCTGCTGTGCCAGAGGCCCTGATGGTAGGAGTCTTTTGGCCCCAGCTGCAGGCACCGCAGTGGTCTGTGTGATGCCTCAGATCAACTGAAATGACGGTGGTTGGGGCCAACATTTGCTACTGCGTAGTTTGGTCTGGTGAGAGCAGATCCCCTGTTCCCCAGTCAAGAGGGCATGAAAAACATGTCCTCATATCTAACATGAGCTTCCTGGAGCTTGTGTGGGACGTGAGGAGTTTTACAGGGTGTCCCAGGTGATGCTCAGCGCTTCATGCTGACCCAAAGCTACTGTCCCTTGTGGACAGCACTACTCCAGCCAGCTGTAACCTGCTGCGATCCTCTAGAGCTGCCTGTGGGGTGTGTGCATGATACAGGGACTTGAGGGGGTCGTTCTCACAGTTGGCTGGGAAGAACCTCTCCTCTTCATCACTGTGGGGGGGGAAAATGCACTTTGCTTCCTGAAAGCAGTGTTTTGCTGCTATCCAGGGAAATCTGAGCGTGAAGGGCTGTTGACAAGTATAAGTGCTGATATTACCACCCTCTTCCTCCTGTGGAGGAACGTAGCTGTGGGCAGGGCTCGAGTTTGGACAAAGAAGTAGTGAGGATGGGCCTTATTGTCACAGTTTGCTGAACTGGCCTAGTGTGTGGCTGAGGAGGGGATGTGGCTGCTCCCCAGTTGTCAAACATTGTTGCCTCAGCTCACCTTCAAGAGCAATGCCTTGCTTCCTTGGAGCTCCAGAGCTTGCTCTGGTTTTAGCTGAGCACAGCTGAAAGCATGTAAGCCACTGCTGGGCTGATCCTACATCTGTTTCTAATAATGTCTTCTTAGAGAGACCACTTCCAAGTGACTCTGGTCCAAGCATGTGTGCTAAGCTCAAGGTACAACTTTAGGAGACACTGTTCATGTTTGCTGCTGCCTTCCCTGTAGGCACTCGTAATCAAAGAGGCACTGGAGATGGGAGACTTGCATTTCAGTTCAAGGCAGCTACTAGGTGAGACCTTATGTTTCCTCACGTGCTATTGCAGTATCTAAGAGCAAATGAAGAAACAGCATATGCAATCCTTCTTAAACTTCTTTTAATGTGAAATAATTTCTAGGAACTGGCCTCAGGCAGCATTTCTAGGCTTGACTCTTGGTTTAGGAACAGCAGAAACTGGGGAGATCATGCTGGTTTTTTCTTCCTTAGCGCAGATTTCCTAGGTAAACCTGTTCAATTTTGCTTCCCCTATAAAATATGAGGAATGATAAAAGCTTTGTAGTCCTGCAGAGACTGTAAGGGTCCATGCCAGTCAATGCTACTGGTAATGAGGGGCTGTAACAATCAGCTGCTGCATGTGGTGACAGGTCCATAATCAAAGAAGCTTGTTCCAGCCTGACCAGGAATGGCACTGACCTGGGAAGCAGGGCATGACTGGCTGCCATGCTTGTAGGACCTTTGGACTTGGTGAGAGGTGCGTCTGACAAAATTCACACAAGGAATGGGCTTGGCAGCTTCTAGGCAGATCCTAGCAAGCTCTTAAAATGAGGAGGTAAAACAGGGATAAGCAACCTTTCTGGATGAGGGAGGTTAGATTAAAAACAACCACTTAGTTCTGCCACTGGTGCAACATGGATCTGACATCCTCTAAAGCCTAGGTACTTTCTTCTCCCCATCTTTGATTCTAAGTTCTGATGAGGGTGTCAAGAACTCTAATGTGAATCAATAAACTGTTAATATCCATTTGATCTCAACTTTTCAGGCTTCAGTGAGATTGGACATGAAAATAAAGTGCCATGAGAATCGCAAGACCTGAGGCTGAAAATACTGTGTCACAGAACAACGTTTCTATTGTGAGCATAACCACAAAACAACAAGAAACTCATCTCATGATGATTAGCTGTGTGGGTGTTCTTGTTTCTAAACACAGATTTCCATATGCAAGAGATGTGGGCAGTTCCCACTTCATTTATCTTTGCTATTGAGTTCGTGTACAAACAACCCAAATACCAGCCACGTTATTTCACGGTGATAAAGTGAATGGGATCCCATAATACATAGCTCCTTAAAGCTAGGTTAAGTGACCCTAAACATTTGAAGGGCATGTTCTGAACTCATGTAAACTGAAATTAATGGGATTTCTCCTGACCCTGGCTTTCTGTATGTTGCTTTAACCATGGCGATTTCACGAGCTGTGCCTGTTTCTAGAGTATCTTGTTGCCCTCCCTTCTTCCAGATTCTTTGAAGAAAGTAGATGTCCTGTGTATCTAAAGGAGAACAATGAAGAACACCTCCAGTCTATGGAGAGATAACACAGTATGGTATCCTTTAACATATCAGATGGCGGGGGGGGGATATACAACAAAAAAGCTGAAGGACAGGCTCTGAATTATATTCTCTGTGTCTAATGAACTCACTCAATCTTGTGAGATGTTCAAGGGCATGTCTAGGTGAGGGAAGGTGGAAGAACATCTATGCTTCTGGAAGAAGCATGGCAGTGGTATAGCACCTCATGCCTTGCTAGCACACTCAGGATAGCAGTGGCTGGCCATATTTGCTCTTTTTCTGTCTTTTGGAAGACAGAGAACCGAGCTCCAAACAATAGGTTCCTCTAGTATCTGAGGATACTGGAAGCTTTCTATGGGGCACATCTACCTAGAGTCAGGCTTTTCAGTGCTTTCTGCAAAACTAAGGGATTTTGTAGGAAGGAAACAATATAAGGTCTCCTTTTCCGCCATGCTCTTCGAACAATTGGGTAAGATGTCTGAAGTGAGGAGTCTTATCATAAATCATTGCTCTTGGCTGATTCTCATGTTCTGTTTCCAGCATGCAGCTTTTGCTTTGTTTTTTTTCTCCTGTATCTATGCTATGCAGATGACATTATTTGTGATTAAATGAGAGAATACAAGGAAAAACGTAGTCGTCTGAGTAGGAAGTCACGTGTCTCTCCCTCAATGCCAGGCAGGCCTTAGTGAGCTTTTGGATCAAGGATTTCATGGTCTTCAAGGCTGAAACTGGCTTCCAACAATACCCACTCTTACCTTTATTCCAATGATGACTAATTCTAGGAAGGCATATAGCGGGGGGGAAAATGGGCTGAAGAGCTGCTCAGGAACAGCTCAGACATTCACGTTGTGGGTATGGAACTCACCAGCCTTGCTCAAAAGCAAAAAACCTCTCCACAGTTAATGTTCTCTTCTACAGCAGCTTTCTCTGAAACAAGAGAAACCTGAATTAGACCACTGGTTTAAAGGACTCTTTTTTTTCCAAAGCACAAGGGAAAGGCAGAGAGGTACATGGGGGAGGAAAGGAAGGTCCTGGGTGTGCTGAACATGAAGGGGGAACCCAAAGCTTCAGGGTGCCAAATTAAATATCGTAAGAGGCTGCTGGCAAGAGGTCTGCTTTCCCCAGAGGAGCTTCCCTGCCTGCCTATGAGTATGGAGGCTGCCTCTCTACGCTCTGACTCTTTCTACCATCTTCTCCAGCCTGCTTGCTTTTATACATCAGCCCTCTGCATGCTCCCTACCTTGTCCTCCCCTGGGGAGGGTCCAGCCCTGGCTCTAACTCTTCGTGCTCATGGCATGCCTGGAAAGGATTAATTCTTATTGTCTCCTTTCCATTCACAGTATCAGTGCCCAAGAAAGGATAATTTCAAATAGATTAAAGGGGAGAAGAGCTTGCCTTTAGGCCTTCTTTGAACTGAGTGATTGAGGAGTCCAACTGTCCTGCTAGGTAGTTAGACAAAGAGCAAAAAGGGTTGTTACAAGGGCAGCAAGGAAACCTATGGAGTAGTTCCCTGCCACTTTAAAGCCAGGCATAATACAGAGCTAAAGGACTGGCTCTTAAGCACTTTGGAGTAATGAGGGAGACCCCCACTAATGGTGGATGCAGCTTTCCATGCATTTGGGCAACAGCCATAAGTCACAGGCAGAACTGATCTTTCCTGTATAGTGAAGTCTTTAGAAAAACAAAATGCAGGAATGAGAAACTTAAGGCTTTTCCCCTACTTTCAAAACTAAAACTAAGTAATGCATTTTTTCCACTGTATTTTTTTAACTGATCTCTTTCTCATCTCTGTTTCCTGAAGTGATTCCATTTCTCAAGGTCATCCTAAGGCTGCAGATCCTCATGGTATTGCTCTTCCAGCAGCCTCCCTGGCATGGTGGGCCTGCATCTAAAAATTTTTAGGGAGGGTAAGAAGCAGTGATAGCTTGTCCCTGTGCCAAGGTGCGCTTTTCCTATTATTGCCAGTATCTCCAGCTCTCCCATTCTGTGCTTTGGGGCTTGTGGACTAGCATGTTGCTTCTCATTATCAACTGAAGATGGAGATTTGACCTCGTGTTGGAGTTTTGATCTCATGTTTTCAGGGTTCAGAAGTTAAACCTGAGACGCTGTAACTATATTTGATATTTTGGGGTCTGTAGAGCATCTGGCAGGATGGCATTCACTCCCTGACTGAAGACTCTACTTGGGTAACTTTAGTCACGGGAAGCTGGGTATTTAGTTTCTCCAACCCGTTTAGGAGGCTGGAGTGGCCTTTTGGAGACTGACACTTGCGTTCAGAGTGCCAGAAATTGGTGTAACTGCCATAAAGGGCTATGGGGTAAATTAATCCTTCACTGTGGAGAGGTCAGTGGTGGGGCTGAATGGTTTCTTTGTACTCAGATGACTGGTTAACTCTATTTTAGGTTCACTTTTGTTCCTGACTGACTCTCTTTTCCGTATTGCTCTCCCTTATGAGTCCAAAACAAAGACTAAAACCAGGAACTGCAGCAGAGGTGAAAGCTGAGAGCCTGGGTCTGGCTGTCATGGCAGAAATCAATTGGCCTTTGTACTCTGGAGATAAATAGCACGGGGGGTAAGAGTTTGTGGCTGAAGTTTGTAAGTTCACAAATGTTATCTGCTTTGAGAAATGCAAATATTTGATAAATCATACTGGATAGAAACTTTAGGAGCGGGGAAAAATATATACACATTCTTAAATTTGTGCTGTCATTGTTCAGTTGTGGTCGGGGATGTCTCTTTGGCTTGAACTGGTGTATGAAGGATCTAGTCAGCAGGATGTGAAATCTCCCTGATAGAGAAGGGGTAAGAAGTTCAGCATTAAAAAAAAACAACCCTCACTTTCCCCAAAGGAGAAGCCTCTAGCTTCTGCTTTCAGAGATCTTGTGGATGTAGTTAGGCATCAGCATGTAGGTGTGCTGGGGGGAGGAGGTAGGAAGAAAGGGATGTTCATAGGGTAAATCCTGCTTGCTGCAAGACTTCTATGGGTTGGGATGTGCTCATGGTCAATCTCAAGGAGTGCTTGCAGTGGGAGAAGCATTTTGAAAATTACCTTGCTTTGCAATTCTGTATATCTTGTGCTTAGTTCCATTTTTGAAAGCAAGACAAGGCTGCTCCTTGCACTTTAGGAAATAGTCATTTCTGTAATGATTCCTTTATTAGAAAGGAAACATGGAAATTTACAGGAAGGGAATAAAAGCTCAGCCTAATCATCATTGTTTACCAAATGTAGGGACATCTCTAGTGGCTCAGAGCAAAGGTTCACTTTTCCCAAGATCCTTCTTCAACAAGTGACTAGTGTTGGGTGCAGAGGGGAAGAATGCAAGAATAGCACAATAGCGTGATGTGTCCACGGACTTACCCACCCAACATCCGCCTGTCCAGCCTGGGAATCTCTGGGGCACAAAGGCTGTGTCTACAGCTTTTGCCTGAGTTAATCTCTCCTGTATTCTGAGATGACTACCAGAGATCAAATTTTTAGTAGGTTCCTTTTCTACTTAACAGCATTTTACATACCAGAAATTCTTTCAACAGCCTCCTTTTGTAAGGTTAAATATATTTAGATATTAATAACACTGAAATGAGTTCATTGTCAGTTTATTTTCTCCCCAACTTACTAGCAAGAAATGTATACTTTTATTATTACAGTAAATCTTAGAGGCCAGATCACTCATTATTTTAAATCAGGGTGTTTCCATTCCAGAATTATGAGTTGTTCCTTGCTTTTTCTCAACAACATACCAGCTGAGAATCAGCTCATGCAACAAACCCATATATGTGGGTGTAAACCCAGACAGCATAAAAATAGCCTTTTGCACCTCTTGGCGTGCGATTCCCTGCCTTCCTTCAGCCCCAAGCATCACCAAGATCTCTAATGTCCACCAAGGGTGTTAAATTCAAAGTATGTTTTGCAGAGGAGTGGAAGAAGTAATGGGCAAATCGCAGTTGTCTCCTCCCATGTAGCTGAAGTGGGAGTCAAACCTCATCCAGGCAATATTGCAGCAAGTGAATATTGCAAAATGGGTCTGGGGAATATACCTGTAGTACTTGTGATAGATGAGAGAAACTCAGACCTTGCCATTTGCCTCCAATTCTTGTGATTCAGTGAAAATGGCTCCTCAGCTGATTCTAGCTGGGCAAATATTTGTGCCTTGGACCTCGTTGCTGCTTCAGGAGTTAACCTATGTAGTCCCCAAGACACGTGTATGTATTTGCAGTGGCTTTCCACAAAGTTTTTTTCCTTGACGTATTTACCATGCCAGGTTTCTTCAGTGCTAGACTTTCTCCCGCACGTCTCCCCCAGTTGGAACAGCGCCTCTCCCATTCCCTGTGCAAAGCTGTGGACTCTCTGATCTCACCCTGGCTAGTTGACCTGGGTTATCCCAAACCAAGTGAGGAGCTGGGCCATGTGCGGTGGCTGACCCGGCTCCCTGCCATCATTCCCTGTGGAAACATGCCTCTCCTGGGCAGCAGCTGAGCATTTCCGCCTCTGCTCCATCAACATGTGAACTGTTGTCCCCAGGTGAGCTTATGGATATACTTTTTGTTCCCATGAGCTTGATATGCCAGCTATCTGCTCATCAATAATTGCGGGCAAGCTTCCTTCTCCAACACTTTTGCAGTAAGTCCTTCTCCAGCTTGCAATAAGCCTGCTTTCAAGGGTGTTTTTCTGCTGAATATGAGCTCTCTTCTACTGAAGTAGTGCTAGATCAGACTTCTTCAGTCTGAGGTCTAAGGAAAAAAAGGCTTTTTGTCTTTTAGCTCACATGTTAGACTGTGTAATATTTCATAGTGCCTGCTACAGGACACCAAAGAGTTAAGCTGTTGCTTTGGCTAAAACCTATCCAAAAGAAATGCAATAAACTTAATTCTGTTATATCTGGAGTCTGTGATAAGTCTAATGGCATGGGGTATTGTGCTGTGCAGCCATTCGGTGCTCATCCATACTGATGTCTGCCTTATATTTTGAATTATTTGTAGTAAGCACAAACACATGCAGTGCATTTTCTTACATCTTATTCTAATATTTGTATGGTTTTTTAGACTTCCCCTTTTTTCCCCCCTCCCTTCTGCCATCCTGGGAATCTGGTGCTCTTCTTTCTGGCACAGCTGTGCTTTTTGGGACTGCAAAGCCCTTTCCCTGCTTTATCAAGGTCCACTGCAGTTCACCAGGTCCACTCTTGCAGAGCAGCTTCATCTCACACCCTGCAGCAGGCAGAGGCAAGAGTTTTCTTGCAGAAGGAGCAGGGATTCAGAGTGAAAGATGCTCTGTTTCTTTGAATGCGTGTCCCTTTGCAATTCTAAGAGCAGAGGCCAGCAGGATGCAAAATTTACTCTCTGGCATTGTCACCAACTCTTGCAACTCTTGTGTTATTTTGTGCTTGAGGACCTTGAGATAAACTGAAGAGGTGAAAAAGTTAATAAAACCCTAGCTATCACCACTGTAGATTCAAAGCCTGAAAATATAACCCTACTGTCTGACAAACTGAGATCAAAAGAACCAAGTATTACTACTTGGTACGCCACTTGCCTCACTTAAGGTTTGCTTCAAGATTACTTGTAGTGCTTTGCAGTTGGCAAAAGGGTGGGTAGTGAAATAGCAAAGTCCTGGTGTGTGCTTCATGTGTGTAATCATATCCTGAGACAGGCTGTCAGCCTTGGGGCGAGTGAGCCGTCCTGAAAATGGAAAGAATTCATATAAGCCACAGAAGTGATTGAGTGGCTGAGGAAAGATGTCCTCTTTAATTCCTAAATTGCAGATTTATGTGAACGGAACCACTGGGATTGTCAGTTAAGATACTTGTTCATTTGTTTCCCTGTTCTCTCGTACAACCTCCCTTCAAAATCTTATGGTGGTGAAAATAAGATGAAGGGACCAGTACAGTGGGGGATGGAGATGGCTGTTCAGAGCATAAAACCCACTTGGGAAGACCTGCTCTGGGACCAAAGGAGGCGTAGAGAAGACCAAGGTGGCAATCTGGGCACGCATGTACCAGTGTCCATGTGCACATGTGTGGTTGGGAGCAGGGGCTGTTGTGAGGATATTGTTTGGCTTTGTTTTATTTTTTTATTCAAATAAACATTGTGGTCCTATTCTTTGATGGACTGAAGGACATGGGAGCTTCTTTTTCCCAGACGCTTTTTCTGGGAATCTATGCTCTCCCCCCAGAGCGCAGAATAAACAAGCTAGAAATTTTGGGTTTTAAAAACAAAATAAATAACTATTGTTCTGCCTTTCCCCCCTGCCTCCTTCCCTTCCCACCATCTCCTCAGCTGCCTTTCCTTGACCAGAGCATCCCTTGGGAGCTCCTCCATCCCAGCCGTGCCGGCAGTCCTGAGATAACACATCCCACCATCTCCTGCTGAGATGCAAAGGCAGCACTCGCTATGGCCTTGCCTTCATGTCCAGAGCTCTAGAAACCAGCCCCAAATCAGCAAAATGCTGGTTTGTGGTTTCAAGGGCCGTTGCAGCCCATGGATAACCAACGCGGTGGTCCGAGGTGGGACTGCAGTCTGGGTTAGACCTGCGAGCAACAACAGCCTGGTTAGAACTCTGGTGCAGGTGGATGATTCTTTCTCACGAGAGTTTATGGACTTTTTAAAAAAGCTAGTGTTGGAAGGACTACAGTTACCAGTACTGGTATCTGGGTTGAAGCAACTTGCAGATGTTACAAGGTAACTTGTAGAGTTGATGCTTTGAGTTGGTCCATTTCTGAGTGTTGCCAGTATCTGAGCCACAGAGAGAGAGGTGTCACTGATTTGGGGATCAGATGCTGTCAGGATAATGGGGTTTAGCTGTTGGTGTGCTGCATGCGGGCAAGCAAACTCTTCAGGTGCCACTGGGGAATAATGGACTTTGAACTCCTCTGTTTTACACTTAAATAGGATTACATGAGCTCACCCTGTGAAAGATTTCTCCTGTCAGCATTTCACATCAGTAGCTATTTTATATAGTGCCTGGTATAGCAGATCTCTTCTCAGGCCTCTGAGACTTGGACAGGGTTTGTCTTCACAAACAGTTGTGACCAGAGGTTAAAATGGGAGGAGCAGGAAATGAGGGTGTCTCTGGTGTGGCAGGGAGGGAGGGCAAGAAATCTATTTGCCAAAAGAAAAACCTACCCCAAACCACTGAGCCTTGCCTACTAGGAGAGGAAGAAAAGGTAGCAGGGTCTTCTGAGTCCCAGGCAATGCTAGTATGGCATATGGGGGTGTAGATATGATGATGTAGATATGATTGATATGAAAGCTGGTGACAACTTTTCACCAAATGTTGCAATTAAAAAAAAAACCAAACACAAAATCCAGTAGGGCACTTGGCTGACTGTAATCACTCAAGGCAATTTTGGGTGAGAGCAAAGCTTTGCTAAGTCACATTAGCTGTAGTGCAGCTGGGATCCTTTTGGTTATTGCTGGATACCAAAGACATCAAACAGACATTGGTGGCTGATCTAAACACGTTGGCAAAGCTAAGACACAAAGCAGCAACTGGAACAATTTGCTTACAAGTGTGTGTCAATGCCAAGTCTAATTACAATTGCTAACAAGCTTTGTTCTACAAGCTGTGTGATAGGTAGAGATGGGGCATCTTCACTGAGGCCCTTCTATGAATAAAATAGTCAGTGGAGCATGTCCCAACCTGTGGGCTGTGGCCACAGAGACTGTGGGAGAGGAAACAGCAGCTAAGAAATAGGTGGTTGTCTCTAATTGCCACAAGGCCACAGCTCCCCGAGGCTGCAGGCACAAGCGGTTGTAAGGAACCGAGTGTTTCTCCTACACCTCCCACCTCTCAGGTGTGCCCAAGCACAGAGAGCAAGACCAGCAAGTCTGGCTCTGCAACCCTGCATGGTTCTGGGAATTACAGGGAAGGAGTGTTTATTTGCAGTGTTCCCTGCCTCATCCTGGAAAGACTGAGCTGCTGCCAGCAACCGTTGGTAGTTATGGTTCTCTTGAGAGTGTAAATAGCCACAAGAGGCTCTGTGGGCAAGGAGAGGAACTGGATGATGAAGGCAGATGACCCCAAAACAGGGGGAAAGTAGAGAAATGGTGGGAATACCCAAATACAAGCACTACTCTGACCATTGCTCAGCTACTTCCTCAAGCTCTGCAGGAGCTCAGGGAGATGTTCATGTTCCTGTGGTGCAAGAAATGGTGCTTGAGCCCTTATCACAGCTGCAATTTTGTGCTGCGTCTTTGGGAGAGGCACTGCAGCATCTCCCCGAGATGTCTGGCAGAGTTTGAGGCTTTTTTCTCATGAAGGACCATATTTTCTCCAAGATAATAATGGGCTCTGATCCCAAAACTCCTTTCCACATGGGGACTCTTTCAATAATAAGCAGATTGGTAAGTGAGGGTTGCACTTAGACTGTTATTTCTATGATTTTTTTTTAAGACCCCTCACCACTACTAGATGCAAATCAACAAAAAACCCCAAATTAATCCTGTTCTTAAAAATCCAGGGAGAAGGACTCCAGGCAAGTTTGGAGAGCAGGCATAGGAAAGTGTGAAAGTATTGCTTAATGTGTAACCAAAATCATCCTTGGTGCAATTTAAGCCTGTTACACTTCTACTGCCTATCATGCCCGCTGAGAAACAATTAATCCATTCCTCTTTGTCCTGCATGTATTTGAAGGTCCTAATCATCCGTCTTCTAGACTAAACAACCCTCATTCTTTTACTCTTTTCTCATAAATTGTGTCTTCTGGCCCTTCTTGCTGTTCCCTTTTGGACTTTCTCCAGTTAATTCACATCTCTGAGATGCCTGGGACCAGTCACCGTGTTCCCGGCTTCCCCTTTGATGTGAAATCACAGCTTCTGTTTGTGAATCTGCTGGGTAAAAGTGAAGGTCCGGGGGTGAGCGTGGGGACAGTGGTACGTAAATTTGCCCCTTAAAAAATTAAAGTATCAAGAAAGAGCATGCAGGCAATCGCTCACACGTTAACCAGCGCTAGGTCTGTGGATGTTGGTTGCTGATACGGAGCGCAGAAGTCCCAGGAGGGAGGTGCTCTCCCTAATGCCAGCCCAGAAGAAGCATTTCCCTTAACAATACAAACTGGCCTCTTGATCAGGATTGCATGTGTGCTCATGTCCCTGTTTTATTAACACATGATTTCTGCTTCCTGACAGCTTGCACCCAATGTGTGTATTCTTTTGAGATCAGATCTGTTTTATTGCTGATCCCAGGGGCATAGCACCATTTTGTCCAGCCCCTAGTCTTTAATGGCATTTTCCTTCTTCTTTTTTTCCCCCCAACCTTATCTGTCCATTATTGATC
The DNA here is from genome assembly GCF_030936135.1 of Gavia stellata. Taxonomy (NCBI): domain Eukaryota; kingdom Metazoa; phylum Chordata; class Aves; order Gaviiformes; family Gaviidae; genus Gavia; species Gavia stellata. Next base: position 40,899,597 of record NC_082601.1, read on the forward strand.
TTTGAGATAAGTATGCATTAAAAAAAGACTGCTGTTTCACTGTATGGTTAGTGGATCTAAAGTCTGGATGACACAGACGCTGGAACATGTGCAAGTCCAGCAATTAAGCTCATAGAGGACAGACTTGCTCATGCATGAGAAAGCAGCATGATACAGAGCTAGTGTGGGATATCAGGCACCAAGACATTTGCCTGATGCTGATCTGCATCTGTATTTAATTTGCAAGGAGGTGAGCGGTGGTGGAAAACTCCACCATGGTGTAGCAGAGGCATGGCCAGTTGTCCTGCTGTCCTCGCTCTGGGAGTGTGTGTCCTGCATGGCAGCTCTCTGACACCAACAGCTCTTGCCTCTTGCAGCGTGAGGCTGACTTGGCTAAGGTGTGCTTTGAGGAAAAAATACCAAGATAAAGAGTAAGGTTTTTCCCCCCATTGCTGGGCTAATAGCTTAGGTTACTCCATAGCTTTACTTCTAGAAATGGGTGTTTTTAAATGTTCTATTTCTGTTAGGAGAATAATACTGAAAGATAAGTATGAAAAAGCAAAGGGGGGGTATGTCTGGTTTTGGTGGCTTTTTGTTTTTTCCTTTTGTGCATAGCACTGGTTCAGTGGAGACAGAGGCACCATTTTCTGCCCTGGACATAGGACATCTCCCTGCCTTTGAGAGCTGGGTATAACATAACAGTGCTCCTCAGCACTGCCAACCCCTTTTAGAGGTGAGACAGCAGCCAGGGTTGTGTTACCCAAACGCAGACAGCTGTGCTCAAACACATGCTTCTTATTCAAGGCCTGGTTCATTTGTCCACCCACTTTCTAGGCAGGGCAGTGGCCAAGCAACTGCACCCAAGGGTACCCCGGCACACAGGGGAGCACTCGGGGTGGGTGTCATAGTCCTACCCACCCCCCACCTCCATCAGCCCCAGACAGCGTCTTGGTTTGCCAGAGCACCAGCAAACTGCACCCTCAGCCTGTGGGACACACAGGATTTTGTCCCAGTTTGACCAGTGCTGGGCTTTTCTCCCTGCAGCATCCTCCAGCTCCAGACAAAGCCCAGTTTTTGTGCCTGGGGTGGTCCGGACCTGTTTATAATTGACTCTGGTTGTCAATAATCAAGGGAAAGTGCAGATAGGACTTGTTTAATTTATATCCCTACCTGGCTGTTAGGCGAAGTCCCCCAAGAGCAACCAGAGAAGAACGGGGCTGTATTGGGAACCACTGAAATAAAAGCAGGACGGCTACAGTGTGTGTCGAGCCGAATGCTTTGCATAGTTGCGCTGTCAGCAAACACAGCGAGCCAGGGAGCAGGGAACCAGCCGCTAGCGCGGCTTCTTTCTTTGCTCCTATTTGCCTTCACATTTGTTATCTTGGACATAAAGAGGTCTGTAAGCCAGGGATTTGGGCAGTTAACCTCAAATAAACCCTAAAAGGCCTACTTCACTGAAGTGTAACAGCGTCTGTTGAATTTAATGGAGCTGGGCTTGCTCTCACCAAGGGTGATTTGGACTCTGAAAGCTTGCCGTTTCCTGGAAGCTAATGGCATTTTTGGGTGTCTCTTTTGCTTTGTGTGCAACTTTGATTACGGCTTTTTTTTTTACCTTGGCTTTACGTCTGGCTCCTCTGCACAACTGAGTGTGTGTACACGTGTGTGAGAGAGAATAGCCAGCAGTAAAAGGATGCACCGCTGTAAAGACAGACACTCGGGTTTACTGTGAAATATCCTTTATACTCAGACAGACAGCAAATATTTGACACAGAGCAAGAAAATCAGGTATGCTGTTTGACAAAGCGGATCGCTGCGGAAAGTGGTGTCGTGACTCACCAGCAGATCATTTCATAGCCTCACCCAGCCCCGTTACTTAAAAATACTGTTTAGGATCAAAGTATCCTGCAGGCAGTCAGTTTTGTTACTTTAAACAAAACCAAATCATACTTTATAAGGTCAGTAAGCTCCCAAAGAGTGACTTGGTGGAATACAGCTGCACACGGATAGCTATGACACGAAAGGAAACTGTTTGGAGGGGCTGTCAGCAGCTGACACTGGTTGTTCACAGGGAGAGCCGGGTGCAGGAGCTCTCTGTTTCCACTTTTACAGGTTGGTGATTCACTGATAGGTAAACGAAGCTCACAGCAATTAGAAGCAGTGTTCTTGCCTCTTGGCAGGTAGAGCGACATGGATCGTTTCCAGCTCTACTTGTTGATTTCTGGAGGCCTTCTCCAGGTGCAGGCTGGAAAATAAGCCCTATCATGGACTGTTGGAAAGGGAGCCAGGAATCGTAGTTAAATATAGGCTTTGACCAAGCAAAAAGTGATCCAAATGGGTCTGTTCTCTTGCTCTATGTAATTACTAGCAATTGAGAGATCATTGAAATAAAATACAGATCCAGCAATTTGGACGCCCTGGAAGATAAAAGCCTGACTGCATCTGTTGCATCTCCTAAAAGCACCAAGCTGTTCGATATGGCTTCCAGGAGTTGGGACTTCTGCTGCGACCCAACTGAGAGCAGCAAACCAGAGGAAATAAAGCATCCCCCACTTTGAGTGACAACTTCTGGACAAAGACCAAAGTGGTCCCATCTCCTATTGGAAAAGCTTGGCCAAAGGCAGGCAGGAGTAGAAAGAATTAAACTCTTAAGAAAACCCTATTTTTAATAGATGGGATTCAAGCCACAATTCAGGAATTCAGAAGGGCATGTCCCATTCTCTGATTGTCCCTGATGTCAAGCAGGATTTCTTACTTACTATTTTATTTATTTCTAAAGATGAAGTGCTGGATGTTCACAGCTCTTCTGGTAACTTCAGTAAGCCTGGACTGACATCCCTATAGGATCACAGTGCAATCTAACCTGTCTCAGGTGTAATTCTCCTTTGCACTGATTTGGAACAACGTAGCACAGTCTCACTACACCACCCTGCACTGGAATGACCTACAGAGCTATGCTGGGTCCCAAACCCCAGAAACCTAAGGAATTGCCTGAGGATTAGGAGTGTGAAACAGCTGGTATCTCCTTGTAGCCCTTTAGAAATCCAACAAAAGCTACTAGCTCCTTCTCAAAACCTCAACTGTCTATTTGCATGGCATTTCTAAAGAAAGCTGCGTAAGATCTCAGGTGGTTATTCCTTTTCCAGCAAATCTTCTGCATGGGGATCTGAGCAGATGAGGATGAAGCTTAGGCTGTTACTGAAAAGGAACTGTGTATGTAGGGCGGATGAGGGGGGGAGCACAGCAAAGCCCTCTTTAACACATACTATCTATTCTGAGCCTCTGCTGCTTTCTGCTTCCTACCCCTGGTCATTGCTGGGTGTACGGTGAAGGAAGAGGTGCTGATGGCTGTGCTATGGGGAAGTCTGAGAGCTCTGATTTAACTCGGAGCACACAAGGCAGAGTGGTTTCTCCTTCCCTCCCTGCCAAGGAGGGCAGGATGTTTATGTGCTGCTCAGCTAAAGGTACCCGCTGCCTGAATGCCTCTTACTCAATTTTGCCTGGTAATTGGGACTTCTTATTGGCAGGTCCAGTATCAGTGGATCCAGCTGAAACCTGATGTCCCTAAACAAACGCTGCCTTCAAAGCCTGGCTTGCAACATCCTCTGAGAGGTTTCTGGCTTGACGTCATCCTGCTCAGAGTTTCTTTCAAACAGTCCCTTGTTAGCCCGGGAACAGGGCGCATCGCTTAGACACACGTTCACAGCCCCCATCGCTGCTCGGGGGCCAAACAGCAAGGGGATTTATGAGACGTGGAGACCAGAGCCCAGAGGAAAATATTGGGTAATCAGAGAAGTGGCCTCAAGGAGCCAGTTGAGCTGTTTATCTCGCCTTCAGCCTCCCCTGGGGAGGCAGCTGCACCGTGTCACCTCCGTCACGCAAATCCCTGCCCAGCCTCATTCATAAAATCCCACAAAAGCCCTATATTTGTGAAGGGAGCCCTGCCCAGGCTGGGTTGGGACTCAGCGCAGGCAAGCCTGCTTATCAGTGTGGGGCTGTGCCCGGTGTGAAAGCACAGAGAGCTGCTTTATCCCTCCTGCCAGGATTCAGGCTGGCTCAGTCGGGGGGTGCCTTTGTCTCCCCTTGCAGTGTGTGTGCAAGGTTTGGCAGCAGCAGGATCACGCCTGCCATAAATACTGTTTGCAGGAGGCAAGCACCAACCGCCAGCGGGTAGGACCGAAATCCCCCACTACCAACACCTCGAGGAAGGAAGGAGCAAGGAAATAGTGTCGGGGAGCTGGACTGCCTGCTCTGAATCAGCTCTGTGTGAGATGGATGGAGGGCTGAGCACTTTTTTTTTGGTGTGTTGGGTTTTTTTTAATACCATCACACATGGGCCTGTGGATCATTCTTGCCCTGCAGGAGCAGCGCAGCTGCAGGTCAGACCCTCCAGCGGTGTAAATAAGCGTGCCCCGCCGTGTTGGTGCTTGATTCGGATCGAAAGCATGGTTGCCACCTGCCTGCTTTGTTAACTGGATTAGCCATTTACAGGCAGTTGCTCTTTTATGGCTTCAGTGTCTGGTTTTCCAACATAATTCTTCCTTTCCTTGTCTCAGACTGTTGAGTCTGGCCCCTCGCTCTCTGTAATTGAAATATAAGCATTGCTGTGCATCAGACAGACTCAGGCTTTCTGGGTTTTTTCCCTTTTTTTTCCCTCATTTCTTTCATGGTGACCCATGGGAGTATGGCTGTAACTTTAAATACCTTCCAGCACCACCAGCTGAAATGAGGTTGGGGAACAGGGAGAATTAAAATATGCTTCAAAGGAGTACACAGGAGGAATACAAATAGGAACAGATAGCCTGAATTTAATCTTTTATAGGATCTTTCACAGAGAATAATATCAGCTCAGGAGGGGCTAGTGCCTGTAAGGGTAGATGGAGACAGCTGCCTGCTACCTCCTGCTCTTCCTAAAGTCTTTTATGGAGAGACTGCTCTGTTCCAGGGTGGGCAAATGTAGGGTCCTGGGGTCTTTCAGCTCTCCCATCAAACTGTGTTGCCTAAATGCTCACCTCTGCCTGGTAAGGAATCCTTCTTTCCTCTCAGAGCAGGCGTGTGGTCCTAAAGAAGACTAAAACTAAATAAAAATCTCAGTTGAAATGGCAGAAACTGGTTGTACCCAGCCTCACATGCGCCGGTGGAGCAAGGTGCCAACCTATGCTGTGCAAAGCAAGCAAAAAGTATGTGCAGCCTGTGAAAACATCACATCTACCTTTTCCTGGGGTGGAAAATCATTCAAAAAAACTATAGCAAGTGCTGTAAATTCAAACTGAAAAGTTAATAGCTAGGAAAGCATGTCTTTGCTTCCATCCCCTTGTTTACTGAAGACCTATATCTGAAAGTCGGAGCAAACGCCCTTTGCTCCTCGCTGTCATATATCACGTATCAACCCAGGCAACCGGTCACCACCTCTCAGAGGGAGCCCCTGCTCTGTCTCAGGATGAAATCGGTTCTGCATCTTCAAAAGACAGAAATTATTCAAAGGTAGCTGGGGACGGAAGAAATTGTACAAATACTGTGCTTGGGGCCAGGTCCTGAGACACCTGGAATTGGCAGCGCTGCAGTGATTTATGTGAGCGTACTCCAGGGCATGGACCCCTCTACTTGTGCATCAGTTAGGGAGTTGATCTCACCTGGGAGAGCTTGCCAAAGCCATCGAGAGAGGGCTGTGTCCTGAGCAACATCCATCTTCACTGCAGGATAGGAAGGACTCTGATGGGATGGCATCCTGGGAACCCTGTTACATGAAGGCTCGGGTATGCTCACACCCTGTTGCTGCTCACCAACCTTTGAAGCTACAGAAACATCTCAAGGGTGCTGCCTGCCGTGAGTGATGGTGCTCGGTTGGCCTAAGGGACGCAGGCTGACACCCTGCTGAACCAGGGAGGGGTTTGAGAAAGGAATCCACGTGAAAAATAGCGTTTGGTGCACTTAAAGCAAGAAGATAAACTGCTTCGATCAGGTGTGTTTACAACTTAATCACAGGCAGCCATGCTGACCTCTCCTTTACCCACAGTTTGCTGTTCCCTGCATGTAAAACCCCCTTTCCATGCAAGATTGTAAGATTAAATGGATGTATTATGTCCTTTTGTGTATTTGGAGGAGATTGCCCTGCAGGGCTAGTCCTCATACATGTAGCTTAACGAGGAAAAACCCAATGTTAAACCATTCACGACATCAGGATTGTTGCCATCCCTCTCCAGCTCATTCATCTTCATTCTTCCCCTCTTTGAAGGCTACCTTTTTAGCCAATGCTAGTTTACCAAGTGCAACTAGTCTTTAATGTTAAAGAAAAGGAAAAAACAGAAAATAGCATCTCCAAAAGAAGCTGCAAACACAGGAATGAAAAGCTGAGAGGTGTGGACCACTCTCCTCTTCTGGACAATCCTTCTTCAGTGCTGAGAAATGTGTTTATTTTTACCTAGAAGCTGCACGGTGACTACCAGCCCTCCCAGATTTAAGCCTCGAGCTCTCTCCACTGAAGTCAACGGCTGTATTTGCATGAATCGTTAAAAAAGGAAAGAGTTTTGTTATCTCTAGTAAGTCTTTCTGCTTAGTGCAGTGGGTGGGAGATGCAGTCCCAGGCTGGCGGTTACGTCTGTACCACATATTTCACAGTATAGCTGTAGGTTTGCAGACTGTCAGTTCACATATTTTCATGGTTACATCTTGCTCTAAATATAGGAAAAGCCTGGTAATCGCTGACGTCAGGCAGTCCTGTTCCCAGTCAGCCCCCTACCACCTCGTTAACTTTTAAAATGTGCAGGTTTACAATAATAAAAAGTAGGAAATAGGGAGGTGTGAAAGGTAAGGCTCAAAGGTAGAAAACATGTAACGGCAAACCTAACACGAAATAAGAATAATAAAATGTAAGGAAAGAATCTGAAAACAGGAGATGGGTTGAAAAATGAGCCCCGGTATTTAAAACTAGTAATGTAAATTGTCAGTGTTAAGAAAAATAAAGGCTGGGGAGGAAAGAAACCGCTGCTCTGGTCGTGCAGATGCTCTGCAGTACCATGAGGCATGTGTGTTACTGTTAAACTTCTTGAGACCTTAGATAGGACGTACACATAATTTAAAGAGAAATTAATATTAGCAAGTGGTATTTATGAGCATAGGAGCAAAAACTACGCTGAGTTTACCTTTGAACATCCTGCTTGTCCGTCATCTGTCTACCAGGGTTTGTGTTGGCTTGCAACTGGGGAAGCCAGTCCGATTGCCCATACAGCCTTTTGAAACGGAGCTTTCTGTGTGCTGCTGCTGTACGTGGAGCATGTAATAGTGAGATGATGCTGTGTTTGTGACCACGTTCGGCCTCTGAAGTGTGTCCGGGCTGAATTGAGCTTATGGGAGACATCAGGGCTGCAGGGGAGTCGACTCGGTTCTTGCTGTCTCCTGGTGTGCAATGACCCAGGTACGTAGGTAGACTCGTTTCATCGGAGCTGCCCAGGTGGAGACCGGGCTGCAGCTTCGCCATGCATCTGGTGTGCTCATCAGTAGGATAGCGCTAAGCATCTGAGCACAGGAATGGGTTGTGCAGGTCCAGTGCAACTCCTTGGATATTTAAGCAAGAGGCAGATTTAAGTACCTGTTGGGCTTTCCGAACCATTCACCATTCCTGGTATGTTTGCATGCACTTTGGGGAAGCTCCTTCTCTTCTGCAAAGCAGAATTAGAGTATAAGTCACTTTGATACTTCACACATCCTGTAATTCCCCTCTTTTGTCATAGACTTTTTGGAGAAGTGACACAAACTGCAAGCTACGCGATTACTCAAACTCGGGTAATTTCTGTGCTGCATCTTGTCCGCGGAGGTAGGAAGGAAAACCAAAAATCTTCTTCATGCAATTGGGCAAGCTAAAGCCAAACAACACTGTAAAAGTGTGTGTCTGATTAGTTCAGGACCAGTTGCTATATATTAACTGTCTCCCTCTTCAGCAGATCTGCCAGTTCATCAACGTTCATGGAAGCAAAAGGCTGCATCTGCCTTTAATTGGGACAGATAAACTGCAGGCAAGCCAAATTCCTAGGCATGCCTGCACATGTCCTTTGCAGAACTATAGTCTCTCTTGGTGATCTCACTTAAACATAGTCAAAATGGTGAAAAGATGCCCTTCCCTTATGTTTTGAAACATAGTTTTCACTTGAAAAACAATCACGATACTACTGACTGCCATGCAGCATGCTTTGTTAGTAGATCTCAAAGCAGTTTGCAACAAGGAGTTAAGTATTAGGCAGGGTTAGGATTTAAAACAAACCTAAACTAACCAATTTTCTGTCTGGAAATGCTGATTTATCAGAACTGAAACTATTTGTGGGAATAGGTATTCCCCTGAGTTAAAAAAACCCAACCGTTTTAGCACTGCTTTAAGAGGCACTGCTGTGATCTAAATTTGAAGTTTTATTTTCTGGATAGAAACAATGCTTTATTCGGCTTATAGTAAAAAGCTGGAGAGCATTAAAAAAAAGTCAAAACTGAAGCAAAACATCTTGAAATTATTATAGCAGAGTCTTTTGGATAATAGGCTTGTGAACGTTTTAGAGATACAAAGTTTTGCTTGAAGACAGATGCAGAAATATCGAGACCTTGACAATCCCTCCAGTGCAGGGAGACCATTTTGCCATTAGCTCTAGTAGGTATGAACGCCCCATCCTGCACTCGGATGACCCGAAGGGCAGACAGAGATGGGGCAGCCCTGGGAATGGAAATTGAGTTTCCAAATCCTAGGCCAACTCCCTATCGCCAAGATAACGCGGTTCCCTTCCCTCCCTTCCCCTTCATCCCCAAATGGCTCACCGGGAACTGCTGACTCTGCGGGTGCCGCTGGCTCCCTGCGAAGCAGATCGCCCCGCTGGGCACGTCCCAGGCGGGGTGAATCACCCCGCGTGGTTCCAGGCTCCCATCGCTCCTCTATCTGGCCCCTTCACCTGAGGAAGAATGGAAACGCGTGTTTAAAGCTAACCCTGCTCACTTGCGTTAGAGGTATCAAAGGAGTATTTCACAGTGGGATTCATTCATTCCAAACCTGCCCGCCAGATGAGTTTCACCAATCTTCTATTTCACTTTTTTTAATTATAAAAAAAAAGTTTCATATATTTCCTTTGTACCAACCACTACTGCTTTGCATAGGTGAAATGTTGTGTATGCCAATAACGTTTTCCATACAAATCACTCATGCCATTTTCAAAAGGGGAGAGATTATTTCAAGCAAGGAGGAGGTTGGCTGAGATGATCTGAGCTCTCCTCTGACCTGAATTTTCCCTGTGATCCCTTGGCCATGAGAAATGGTTTGGGCTTTATTTTCTTCCTTCAGGCAAGTACAGGTAGATCCTTTCATCCCATGTGGAAATCTTTTCAGAAACCATGCTTATTATTTTTGAGACTTTGATGCAGAAGAGGAATAGATGGGCAGCTGGCCGAAGTTCTGTTTTTGACTTCAGTGGTGTCTGGGCTTGCCCTGGTGTTTGTGTCTCCGAAGTCTGACTCAAACCCAGTCCAAGCCAATGGAAAGAATCCCAGCAGCTTAATAGATATAAAGTTGCCGCTCTTGAAAGGATAAACTTCTGGTAACACATCGTTTCATAAATATCTCTTCTTTCTGATCTGCTGCTGAGCTATCATCAAACGGGGTTTTTAACGATGGTTATTCAGGCGTACACAAACACAGTTCGTCCTGCTGGTGCTACCCAGATGACGCGCTCTGCCGCACCATCACAACATATTTTGGCACCGATGCTGTACCCATTGCACACAAACTTCTCCACCTGCCAAATATTCTTTCCTTTTCTTGGGCAGTGGCTGGGCTGTGCCTATTTGCCTCCGTTTGCTGCCCCCTTGTCTTTGCTTTGATATGATGCTACCTCGTTGGCTGTTTGCTAGTTTGGCTGCCTAAATCTGTTTATTTTAATGCTGCTGGGATCCTATCACGTCAAGGGTGCCCCCAGCCTCCATGGCGTCTTCCTTTCCGAATCCAAGTAAGACAGAATAGTCACCTGAATTTATTACCACTTTGCAAAATGACTGTTCTCCTTAAAAGGTAAGGGTAAGGCTTATGAGGAGAGGTGGTACGTTTCATTAGACCAACTGATAGGAAAAACAGACAAGCTTTTGGCCACGCAAGTCTTCGCTTGGGGCATTTAGGAGTGGCCAGTGAGCAGATTTCTCCATGGCCTCCCTTGTGCAAGGGCAGCTCCTCTATGGATGCGTCCGCAAGGTCTGCAATTTGTAAGCCAAAGAAACGTTTCTGATAATCCGTAACTTGCCTAACAAGGACTCCCCATGCAAAAATGGTTGTTTGTCTTTAAAGAAGTGCTTTTGGAGAGCTCTTTTGTGGTAAGTCACTCAACGTTACTGATCCTCATTAGATTAGAAAACTACATGCTTTCCCTCTAGGAAGAGTATGTAAGTGTGGGAATTTCTAACATTAAAAATGATTGAAACTGAGTGGTTTGAAATGGTAATTTTTCCTATAGCTGACATTTAAAAGATGACAGTTTTCTTTCCCATGTCCATTCTCATTATTTATCAGAACTTATGGTGTGATTTACATCCGTAGCAAATAAAATGGAAAGCCTGGCTCCTTTCAGGCCACTGCCTCCCATCTCCTTCTCCTGCTGCTGTTCCAGCCTTTACCAAACACCTGCACTGCCACCTTCTGCCTGTCTGACAGATCACAGCTGAATTTCCACCATGATTTTCTTTCTCATCCTGCCAAATTCATGATGTATGTCCTAGGAAAACTTGGAATACAAAGAAGCAGCTGTGTGTGCACATGCACAGTCAAGATGGTCTGTAAATTGATTTTGGTTTCTAGCTGGTCTCTATTACAGACAGCAATTGCGCTATACCTAATTCTTAGCTTTAATTTAGAAGAAGAGAACCCTCCAGTGTTGCTCCCCATGACCCGAAAGACTAAAATACTTTGCTTAGTCACTGTTAAGCCAACATATCGGCCAACGATTAGGCACAAGTGTTTTTCCAGGTTTGCTCAACAGCCTAATTGATACAGCCGATGTCTGAAATAACCAAACAGGTACTGGTAGAAGACAAAGATTAAACCATCAGTTGGTATAAATCAGGATTTCTCACTTTGGAGAAGCTACTGTCATTCGTACCCAGTGGTTATCTGTTTCGAGTTATCACATGAACTGTGTTAGTTGTGTCTGCTTCTATTGTGGCTTAGGAAAAGGAAACCCAAGTGGCACGTGCCTATGGCTTATGGATGGATGAAAAATGTCCTTTTTTCCCTTTCTTTCTTTCTAGTTGAAATAGCAGTTAAATACAAGGTCAGTTTGAGAAAAAAAAATTATCTGAAAGCTAAGTGAACCCAGATGTACTTTAAACCCTCTCACATTGCTCATTTTAAGGAATTCTTGGTATTTTTCCTATTTTTCCTAGCTAAGGAAGGGATTCCAAAGTCACCCTCTATTTAGGAAAATAAATGTTCTTCATGAACATTGTAATTCCTGCAGCCACAAGCCCCACACCGAGTGGTAATTCCAAGCAGGAGCAGAGTCCCTGGCCCCAGCCCTGCGAACCTTTGAACGAGAGATGGGCTCACCACTGTCTTCCAGAAAGCGCCAGAGCAATTGTTAAATATCTAAACCTCAACCTTTAACAGAAAGCCAGTTCTTGCAGCCTTGAGAGATTTAATGCACACAAGAAAAGGTTGGAAAAATTTTCCCCTGCATCGTAAACCTGATTTCCCGCAGCATGGCTAAGGGAACAGTGGCATCTGGTGTTTGCTGAGCTCTCTTACAGCCACCGCTTCCCAAGTGGGTTCAGGCAGGCTTCGCTGGGCGTGGGCAGGATTTGGCTGCCCACATGCAGGTACCTAGTGGAACCTCAGACCTGTAGGACATCAAAGACATCTATACAAGCCTCCAGGTGTGATACAGGCTGTATGGGAGACTCAAGTCCATCTGAATGGCAGCTAGAGGTCTGGATGGTGCATCAAACAAGAGCAACCTAAACATGCTTCTAGTGAAGAGAAGGTGGTAATCGCTTTTGTTGGGGGATGAATTCCTCCCACCCAGGACCATGGTGGTGATGCAGCATCACGGGGGAGCCTCTGACTTGGATGCTGCTTGAGATTTGTATATTTTATGAAATCTTTATTTCATCTTTCTCAATGGAGAGGAATTAGCAGCTTAATGAGGTGCCCTGGTCCATTTGGTGAGGCAGCCTGTCCACCCAGAGGCCTGTGACACTCGGTCTGTGCTGCAACAGCTCCAGGATGTGATGCTCGACTTTGTGTGTCTGACTTGTTTTTACCATCTGAACGTCTCCTCAGTTTAATCTCACGTTCTCAATTTGAGACCCAAAATACAAGTGCTGCCCAGGAGCCTTTCCCCCGCCAGGGATTTTTAACTTGCCCAAAATCTGGAATGAGTTTCACTGGGAGATGTTTGTTTGCGTTTCTTTCCCCATCTTTGTTCTTGCCCTTAAACAGGATAGTCCCACCATATCTACTGTATAGACATGGGTAACTTTTCCTGTGATAGAGCCTCAATATGTCTTTTAAACACCTCTGGCAGGCCAGTATCAATAGGCAACTGGGCAGCATCTGAACCTTAAGGTGAGTGTGTGCCATCTCTGGGTTCCAGCTGGAGGGTCCTCTACTGCCAGTCCCTGAGACACAGCCAAAGGCTTGCTTGGAGACAAGCTAAGCTGTGTTTCCTTCCGGCAGCAGAGGAAGCTCAAATCTGAGCAAAACAAAAGTTAAAGATGCGCGTCTCCCTGGTAATGTCTATGCAAATTAGAAAAGGCAAATGACTCTCTTCATTTGACTAACTGAAATTCAGTTTATCGGTCTTCTATCTCAAATGCACGGAAGACAGGGCACTTCCTACTGAGATGAACAGAATGACGAACTTGAGCTTGTACCTCTACGGAAACTACTTCTGCTGCTTTCTGTAATTTTTCAAGTTGCAGATTTTTAGAAGTTGTGCATCCTTATACTTAACCAAAGGCTGTTTTGCAGTATTTGCAGGTTTCCCCCATGACCAGTTTTACCTGAGTGCTGGGACTGACAAACCTTTTTCTGTCTGTGTTGTGATCAGTACATAATCTGATGCACAAGGGCCTTACTTCGGTAGCTAAACTCATCCAGAGATCCTAATTATTGTCTCTTTTAGGCAGTTTCTGTCCTATTAAGTTACAACAAATTGCATTTTGTTGACATCAGAACTGGTTTCATAGCTACAAGTGACAGCAAGGGGTGTTTCTGCAAAGGCACTGCTTAATGTCGACCTCCATCACCCAAACAAGCAGCGCCACAGCTAACAAGCTATCTCTTCTTCTTACCCACTAGATTTAGAAATTCATCAGGTGGTTTTACGTAACATGTAGTGCTATAAGGTGAGAACATCCCAAGGGCTGACTTGGGTGGTGTCATGTACTTTGGCACAGCGTGCCTCAGACCGCCGTATCTCTCTGTTCTGCAACAGTTTGTTCAAATCAAACCCTGGAGTTGCCATGCACTGAAGTTTATTTTCTATAAAAACATTGGGAGGTTTTCCAAAGTGCAGCTGAACTTCTGCTACAAAAAAAAAAAAAAAATCAATGGGAATTGGGCACCTAACTCCAAATCCCACTGAAATGAAATTCAATCCCCATCGTCTCCTAGGAAGACTTTGGTCTTAGGCTGGCAAATGACCCTATTCTTGCAAGTCAACGGGTAATTTTAAGTGTACGGAGAACAGGTCGCAGAGGTGTATGATCTACAACTATCCCAGCCCTTTTGCTCTCAGCAGCCAAGAGAAATGTTGTTGCCTGAATAGGGTTACAGAGAGAGTAAGAAATGTTGGTTTTGTAATGTGTTTTGTTTATTAAACTCAGTTTTCACTGATGTCCTGAGTTGACAAAAATGCTTCCCAGGAAGACTGACAAACAGAAACAATTCATAAATATATATATTTTTCAAACATTGTAGGTATAAACAAATAAAAGCTTTGTTTTGCTCTTTTGGGAGGTCCTGTGTAACCAGCATTTTCAACTGGCCAATTAGCAGCACATGTGTTAACCAGTGAAGAACTTCCACTTGTTTTTAAAAGATCAAATCCAGTGTTTTAAAGTTATTGCTTATTACCAGACAAAACCCCAAGATATCAAGGGTGTTCATTAAAAATCTTCATTAACAGCAGGGACTGTTTATATTGACAGCACATGCAGCTATATAGTGGGATTTTTTTTTTTTAATGCAGTTGAGACCAAAACTTTCAGAAATTAAGATGTTGGGCAACCAATCTAAGGAACCAAATTCTCAGCAGGTCTGACCTTGGCACCTTCCTACAATCTACCTTCTTTTAAGATGTCGGGCTGAGCATCCCCCAAGACAAACACCTCCAAAACACTAACGGCAGGGGACACGGCACCCAACGGCAGCACTGCTTCAAGGCTTTGCCGCCCGGCGCTAACTCCTCTCCCGGCTACATGCTGCTCCTGCCTCTTTGCCAAATCCCCCAGCACCTGCGCGGCAGGGCTGCCATGGGCTGGGGATGAGGAAGAGGACCAGTGCGCCCAGAGAAACATCACAGAGTTGGAGATGACTGAGGTATTTTTTGTTCCTTGCTGGTCCTTCCGGTTAGCAGGGTTGAGGGAGGGGACAGTGGCAGGTACCAGCGGAAGGTGGAAACGTGGATCTCCTCGCAGCGCTTGTAACTAGAGGCGTCTCAACTTGTTCAGCTACTGGTAGCAACGGTTTGCATGGCAGATTCCCCCGTGCCTATCGCATACACTACTCAGCTAGCAGTCTCCCAATGGGGCTACGCTACGGCAGTTCTTGCTCCCTTCTGCTTGGGAGCACCTCGGGGTCAGCGTCCGCCTTCCTGTGCCCTCCCGGCGGGGCACAGCTCGCTGACCTCTTCGTTCTGCTCTGGCTGGCCGGCTGGCTCACTTCTCTGCAGGGAAACAAGGAGCAACACTACTTGTGCTAACCCCTCAGCAGAGAAGCCCCGTCCTGGAGGAAAGGAAACCCGCTGTCTGTCTCGCGCCAGCGAGGCACGCTCCTCAGGGCATGGCGACAGAGATGCACTGCGGGGTCTTCTGGCTATTGTCCACTCTTTCCCCGCCGGGTCTCTTTGGATACACCACGCTGGCCATCTTGAAGAACTCATCCGCAGCATCCAGAGCTATGAGTCGATCCTGCCAAAGCAATAGGGTTTTACGGTCACTACGGGCTGCTTCGGGCAGCTCCCTGGTCAGGGTCCTCCCTCCACGGCTGCTCTCAGGTTAAGCCAGGTGTCAGGTCTAATCTTTTCCCACTTCATTAACAGGCTGCAAGAGCACCCAGCCACGTAGGCTTAAAGGAACTTGAGGGGGCAAATTTATGGTACTACAGCACCGATATTTCCAAGGAAGCTGAACAGCCAAGCTACAAGTGCAACATCTGATGCGCACGCCCCCGATGCCACCGTGTATTTGCGCATCCTCTGGTGCAGTTCACCTATCCGTTCCCCTTCATTTGGGGGATGAGTTCACTTGCAGAGCTGGGGGCCGTGGGGAGGAAGGCACGCTCAGAGCTACTCACCACCACGAAGAGGTAGCGCTCAGAAAGCTCCCAGCTGGTCGGGAAGATGTTTGTTTCTTCAGAGAGCTTTAACAGGATGTCCCGGGCTTTGCCCATGTTCTGAGAGTCGCTGATGATGCTGAGTTTGGTCACCGACAAGAGGGAGTCCGCTTCCTTCTGGAAACCTAGGAAAGAGATGTGTCACAGAAACGAGTCAAACATGCAAGCAGGGTCATCCTTGAGCCCTCCAGGCTCTTGCAAGGTTCCTTATTCCCCTCCACCTTGGGCTGCTGTGTTCCCTACTTGCTAAAACAAACCAGCGTTTCCCTGAGGCACGCTCTGTGTCTGCACTTGAGGCAAGTATAAGCTTGCTGGTGGGGAAAAAAAAAAATCATAAAAACATTCAGAGCGAGTTTGTTACCAGTTTTCCAGAGAAGGCCTATGAACACCCACACCCAGGGTGTTGATTCAGCTCTTGCATGTTCCTGATGCTGCCAGTTCTTTCAGGGCTGGTGGGGCTTCCTGAGAACCCCAGCGACTATGCCTATATGTTGTTGGGAGGTAACAGTGATAAAAAACCTGTGGCAGTAATGGATGCATGCGTAATCGTTCCTGTAGCAGTCAGCATCTTTTATAGGAAGGGTATCCAGGGAAGGAAAGGGGGGGAGAATGAATGCAGAGATCTTTAAATGTAATGGCTACCATTACCTTTTCATTGAGCTCCAGGGAGCTGGTGGTGATGCATCTCACCTGAAAACACTTACAGGGGAAAGAGTGGTGGTCTTATGATTGAAGCACAGGTCTAGATAACAAAAGGCGGCAGGTTTTGCATCTGGTTGCGCATCTAGCTTCGCTAAGGCCAAATGATCCCTGGCCTTGAGCTTCCCCTCCCTTTGCAAAACAGCTCCGGAGCCATTGCGGACGTGAGGGAGATGTGGGAGAGCCTTTGTCAACGTGCAGTAACAGATGTGAGGATGTCAAGTGATCCCTCCCCCGTTTGGTCTGTACAGGCTGCACGAGCACGTAGCTGAAGATGAACGCTGATACCTACTTATGAATTTATAATGTTCCTCCCAGCCAGATGCCAGAACGGCAGGTAGGGCAGGAGCGGCAGAGATACCCATCTCTTTTGCTCCCGGTGATACTATCCTTGAACAGCCCAACAAGCGCGCTCAACTCACACGTCCTCCTCTCGTTAGCCGCCGACCACCTCCAGAGCATGACGCAAGTCACCGAGCTGATGTGCTGGCACGGCACATCTCCTTGGCCCAAGTGTCACACGCTGTGTGCAAGGCAATTGGGAAAACTGGGTCGCACCCGCCACTGCCTTCTCCAGAGGAGCAGCGGCTGAGCACATAGGACCAGTGCGTGCAGTTCACTGTTTGCAGGCTAGGAAATACCAGGAGTAGGAGGACCACCGTTGAGCAATTTCATTTGATGAAAGAATATTTCAAATTCACTTAGGAGCAAACAAAGTGGGTGGTTTAGCTCTGATCAGCTGGCATGGGCTAAGGAAGGAAAATAGATGTATCTGTGTTTGAATCTGAAAGGAATATTAATTTCTCCCTGTTTATCTTGTTTAGAAAAACCCAGGGTGAACTCCCAGGTATCCCTGCTAAGTTTCCCCAAGGAAGCTTGAAACAGATGATTGTGTATGCTATTATGGGCTTGATAGGCTCTCCCACTGGTTGTGGTTCATGGGTTTTTTGACGTGCCTGCAGACACGGTGGCTCTGTCTCCTCCCAGCCGTGCCTGAGCTCTGGGGAGTCTCCCGCAGGCTCTCAGCTGCTGTGTGGGCTACCTGACTGCATTGCTCAGCAACCTTGTTTTAGTTTCCTCCCTTTCTCCTCTACCAGCCTGATTTTGTGGAGCCGTTCCCATCCTCAACCATCACGGGACCTCTCATTCGGTACCACACAAATGACATCCTTCTGTCCCCTAGCTTACCTAAATCCTCCAAAATGTGTTTCCACCTGCTTCTCACTTCTTTTCGGGTCTGCCGTAAGGTGTAAATATCATAGTTGAGCTTTTGCCATTCCTGCAAAGCAAAGGGATAAGAGATACTCAGTCATTTGCATGCGGGGAGGTCTCTGCTGCTTTTCTAGGAATTCCAACCAGAGTTGAACTGTTGATGTTGGCACTGAGGGATCGGCGTGAAGGTCAATGGCCAGGCTGCTGTTGCCCCTGGAAGAAATTACACTGACCAGCGTAGAATATTTTAGCCTGACATTTGGTACAGCATCTCTGTATCTTCTCTGCAAACCAGGCTTCCAGTTACCTTGAAATCGGATTACAGAATACTGCTTAGGTGTTGCTGATGACCAAAGTGATCTCCTCAGTCGGACAGGGAGAATAAAAAACTGCTGTTCTGCTCTGGGCTAGAAATTATAACGCTGTCCTAGGCTGGAGAACCACATGAACTTCCAAATGTAGTTCATTTGAGAGACTTCAGCCTCTTTGGTCCAAACCCCTTTACCCCAAACCTTGACACCCCTGCTAGTATCAAAACCTGAGATTGTGAGAATACCTTATTCGGCCTTTAACAGCTTGAGAAAGCACGACCACGTATTAATAATTACCTTCTATAAACTGTTGCAACACCTTATTTTCATATCCTTGCAGTTAAACTGGCACGGCACATTTTCTTACAGCTGATGGTAGCCCCTGGGAAACTAAAAGTTTGAAAAAAAGTTACTGCTCTCAGTATGGTCACACATAGAGTGGCTTCTCCAAACTGTGATGTTTGGCACTTCACTGGGGTAGGCAGGTTTGCAAAAGTACTGGAAAACAAGAAAACTAGAATTTTTCTAAAGGCTGGGGTACCCTTTTTTAAATAGCAGAGAAGAGGGATGCACGTGGATGGTTGAGGGCTGAGCTGGAGTCATTTGACATAATAACTATTAGTGGCTGCCAGTTGCTGCAGTTAATGCCTCATTTAACTATACAGCTTAAATCCTTGCGCTTGACCTCAAGCTTTCTATCTGCATAATGGAACACTGTCTAAAGGGGAAGGTTGTGAGGTTATTTATTAAAGTTATACCAGCACAATTAAACACATCTGTACAAGTATGCGTTCCTGCGGAAATGCATGTATTCTGCAAGAGAACCAGGAGTATTTTTCCTAGCTGAGTTTAATCAATGCACACACTGCAAAGGCTGCATTTACAGAAGCATCCACACAGCGGGCCATAACATCACTCAGATAATTTTCCTGCACTAACAACCTTAATTAATCTCATTTCGCAGCAACAGATTACATAAATGGACTCTTGTAGAATAAACGGGTGTTAATCTGTGCCGTCTCCCTTGGATTTTCCTACGTGACACGCTGGGTTCAAAGGTGTTAAATAATACCCAGGAAGGTAGGCTGTGCTTTAGAAATCCCACTGGTTTTCTGGTACCTGGTGCCTTAAAGACTTTACTGGATTTGATAAAGAGCTGGAGATTTCTTAGTGGTTTTTTCCTGAACCCAACTGACCCGCCACGACTGCAGAGAATTAAATGACGAGCCTGTTTTCTTGTTGTTCAGCGATAGCTTCAGGAACCCCTTGGAGATTGCGCTTTGGAAGAAGCAGCCGGCGGGGTTAAGACAGTGGTGAATTCAGGTCAGGAGAGCAAGGGGAACGCAGCTCTGCCTGCAGCCACTCGCTCTGCACCGCTCATCCTCCCGGAGAGCAAAATCCCCTTCATTTTTAGCTTTGTGTTGCTGCTCACAACGAGCTCGCTTTGCCGATCAGAGCTCCGTTTCTCTCTTGACTGCAGCAGTACTTGAAAACAGCTTTTCTGTTTGCACAGGAGGGCACCTGGCTGCCAGCTAACAGCATCAAAACGCCTCTTCAGCCCTTCGCTAGAGAAAGGAGGCAGGGACAAGACTCGTCTTTCTTGTGACACCGGCTCATAGCTAGGAACCGAGTTCCTCTCAGTGAAAAAGAAAAAGAGGGGGTTTATTCTATTAAAGCTTTGTGGGAAGTTTATTGCAACCTTGAAAGTTTTTAAAAAAAGAGAATAAAGGCTGCATGATGCCTCGGTCCCCGCTGGCAGGGATCCCTCGGAAACATCTCCACCTGCTCGGGACCCCATGGTATCAGCAGAAAGGAGAGCAAACCAGTCTGGGCGTGCTGGTGGGGAAATAAGCTGCGTGCGTCTGCCCTCCCATGGAGATAAACAAGTGCTCTAATGCAGACGATCAATTGAGACTGCTGCTGTGATTCCAGGCGAGCTTCACGCTGCTGAATTAGCAAGCCGGGAGCGGGGTGGGAAAGATGCTGCCCTCCCCAAAACACAGCTTGCTGGGCAGCAGCTTTCAGGGCTGCAAGGATTTACCCCCTGTAGTAACAAGCCAGCCTCCTCGCTGAGCGAAACGGCGAGCAGTGCTTAGCATGCAGGGAAGCTGCTCCTGATTTTCTCTGGATTAACAGCAGCATGGTTTCCCCTTGTCTATTTTTGTTTTAAGGGAATCTAGGTTATGGCTTTCTCGTACGTTGTAGTTACTGAGTCGCGTTATGGAAGTGAATACAGTGCGTATTTAGTGCCAGGGGAACTCTAACAGTGTCCTGGCGATGAAGAATTTGGGGAGTGTGCAAAGGAGCGGCTTTGGTACAGGAAATGATGCTTAATGGTGGTGCATGGGGGGAACCTCTTGTTTTGGTGGTATTTCTTTTGCCTGGGTGCGGAGCCAAATGTGTTTCTGTTTCCCCAGAGAAAGCTGGAGGGAGGATGCTGCACATGATGCCAGTCATTGAAAAGCAACTAGAGACAGCAGAGATTATCAGGGTGAGGATGGGCAGCTCTGGGCTGAGCTCTCGCAGGGACTCATGCCCTGTTCTCCATCAGCCTCAGAAAGCACCCAGTTTTCCCAGGTGATTCCCTGTAGCAGAGGCACCCCAAATGCTGTGGGCAGGAGGGTGTCCTCTGTGTTCCTTTAATGAGGGAAATAAAGAGCATCTTTCCATCTCCAAAACTAATCGAAAAAGCATCTCCCTTTAACTACACAGCAGAGGAAGAGCAAAGCTTGTCCTGCCCCTGTCTCCGCATAGGAATGGGCAACATCACAGACGTGGGGAGGGTGTTCCCCAGGCACATCCCTTGAGTCACCAAGATGTGACCTGCGGAGGGAACATTTGGTCAGGGCCGAGTGGCATCACGAGGCCGAGGCTGCTCCGCACCCGCCGGGGCTCCGCGCCAAAGCCCGCTCTCCCTCAGCCCTCGCCGCGGCTGTGACGGGGACCGCTGCCACGTACCAGGGCCCTGGCGAGATGCAGGACAGGGCACGCCGGTCCTTGGGGCAGCCCTGGGCAGAGCGAGGCCGGAGCAGGCTGCCCTCTGCGCCGCATCCCAGGCTGGCTCCCCTCCGGAGCCCTTCCAGCGAGGTGTCCGAGCCCGGGTGCCGGCATAGGACAAGCAGCTCTCTCCCAAAACTTAGCTTTGTTTTGCATTTCTTGTGCAGCTCTGCTCCCTGCCCTGCTTCATACCTAGTTAGATGTAACTTCTGGAGCGGCGAGGTGGCTTCTCGCACGCAGTGCTGGGAAAGTACTGCTCTTCACCAAACCCCTTGGTGTTTCTACAGGACTGGGACATCCCAACGATGCATTCAAAACCAATCCTTTCAGAAAAATACCCTTTTGCTAAAATTTGAATTAACCACAGGAAACCAAAGCAGGTTGCAGTTCCCGGCCCTGGTTTTTGCAACCAGTTTTGCCCTTTTAAACCTACATAGCAGGGCGCAACATGTACCAGTGGGGGCTTGAGAAAACCCTTCGTGCATGAGTCAAGAATATCCCGTGGAGCATCCCCACTGCCTGTCTCATATGAGCACACAGCCCTTCAAATATTTACCTGGAAGTCTTCCCCAGACTCTCTGGTGTGATATACTAAATCTGCAAATGCCAAATGGAAGTGAGGAAATGCTGGGCATGAAATATAAGCCAGGTTGGTACATAACTGACAGCTCTGGGAAAAAATGTGCCAAGCAAACAGGCAAGCACTGTCCAACTTTTCATCCCTGCTCATATGGAAATTTCCTAACTAGTAGGTAGCTTTCTTCATGCTGCCAAAGCAATCCTCTACCAAAGCCTTCTCCTTTATTCCCTTGAAAGCAATTGGTGTCACCGTTCTGTTCAAGAGTTATCGAGGAAATGAGATCAAAACACAGTTATCAGGGAAAGACTGCAAAATACCAGTCCAGGCAGGTACCACGCCGTGTCCAGGGGTGCTCCTACTCTGGCTCAGAGGCTGATCCCATTGGAAGTAGCTGAGAAAATACAAACTCTGGATCTACATTGATACATTGAACGATTGAGGAACATCTCAGCTTAGAATAAGCTTGAATCAGATTCAGTTTTAAGAGAGGCGTGCAGGCATTAAGAGGGTCAGTTCCAGGCTCCCTGAGCAGCATCCCCAACCCTGGACAAATCCCATCACCTCTCTATGCCCCAGCAAAAGCGTGTCACAATACTGACCTTCTCTGTAACCTGTTTAAAAAAGAATAATCCTGTAGGAGAAGAGGAGGAAGCAGAAAAATAGGTCTTGTCAGCTTGTTAATGGGCTTGCCAGGAGGATCATGCCAGCACAGCTCTGCCAGCCAGGCCCCCAGCAGAGATGCAGGCAGAGGAATCGCCTTTGCTAGCAGGGTTTATGATCCCACCTTCCCCAAGGAAATAAGCCAAAAGACGAAGGAAACGCTGCATTTACAAGCCGTAAGAACAGTGTGTCTGTCCCTCAGTCACCGTGCAAAAACCCACCTTTAGTTTCTGTTCACAGACCCGCAGCGCAGCTGCCCTAAACCCGGGTCCTTCCCCAAAGCCAGCACCAGTGCGACAGCCCGGGCTCGCCGCCCGCGGCTGGTAACTCCATGCACCCCATCAGGGGACATTGAGGCACCAGGGCCACCACAAACCATACACCATACACATAAGCCCAATAAGCCCAGCTCTTGCTGTTAGCACTGGGGGCTTGTTGGAGCGGCAGTAGTCCCCCTTCCCCATAAAATGCTTTCCTCCGCACTAGCAGGGTACGTGCTGGAGCAGTGACTTGGCCTCTACCTATGCAGCGTCTTAAATAACATCCTGTTTTCCTAGAGGTCCTCATTTCACCTCCAGATTTGGGGTTTCGCTTTGCGCCACAACAGGTTCAACGATGCTGCAGGGCAGGAGCAGGAAAAAACCATTTTTTCCATATTTGAAAAGTTGACCCCAGCCTTCAAAAGCTTTGATGACAGCTTTGATCTCCAAAGGCTGCATCAGCTTTACCAGCCCCCTTAAGCCAGCCCTTCAGCTACGGCTTTTCTGGTTTTCTCTGCGTGCACCCTCCCTGGCCCACACTTTGCTTCCGAAAGTGCATCCAAGCACATCGCGCTCATCGGCCTCAAGCAGAGAGAAATGCGGACCTACAAGTTGCTCAGTCCTCATGATTTTAGGTGGCTCCAGCGAATCTTGCCTCATGTACCTATTGCACGGTGGGTTTGGCAACCGTTGGGTGCTCCAGCTGGCTCCACCATGGCCAACCGCCCCGTGAGCTGTCACTCCCAGCACACGGCATCGAGCAGGATGAGCAAGTGGGCGTGAAAGAGGGCGCACCCGGGACGTCACGGTGCTGGCTTTGAAGAGCTTGCTGCCCTGGTTCAGCGAGGAGCAGGGTGGAACAGCCCTGCCATCCTTACGCAAGCTAAGGTCACACCGCGTTTGGGCTGGAGCTGCCAAATTTCCCGGAGCGGGGCTGTTGGGAGGCGGCAGGGAGAAAGAAACAGTTCCGAATGGATCGGGTGTGGGTCCAGCCCCATGATGGGGACAAGGAATTGACCCCGAGGGAGGACACCAATGCTGTGAGATGCCGGCAGCCCCACCACGAATGATCTAACACGCAGAAAATTGATTGAGCGGCAGGGTGCACTTGGTGTCGGAGCGCCTGGCCCTTCCCATACACAGTTTGGTTCAGTGATTTACAGCGATCCACAGCACGGAGGTGCCCAGGCCAGGAGAGAGCCACCATGGACCATGCCCGCTGACCTCCAGCACTGTGCCGATGTCACCACTGCATCCTGGCCCACCGCTTCTCCTGTCCCAGCTCACAGCACCTTGTCACTATGTGAACAACCATTTAAAAAAAAAGAAAATACCCAGGAACGCAGAAGTGGGTTAGGCAGATTAAGAAAAATGTGACACTGGTTTGAGGCAGAAGTGCCATACAGATAAAGCACACATGACATTGAGCGACCTGCTCTTTGGGATCCTTCCGAAGTCCTGTGCTAGGAAATCACAAAGAGAAAGGTGGGGAATGGCAAAGCATACAGTAAGCGCACAGCACGCCGAAATCTCTTTGTTAAATGAAGGAGGAGAAATACACGGACTAGTTGGCCTTTCAGTCCGATTTTAACCGAGAGAAAAAAAGGACCTATGGTTTTGTACTGCTTGTGCCCTGCATGAACAAGAAACCGTTCCTCCGTCCCCTGTCCTGCAGCATCCGCATACTCTCCCTGGGGACTTTGGGACAGAGCAGCTCCCAAAGCAGATTATGGCTCTTGCAGCCCAGTGCTGTTTTGCAGTTAAGACTTTTTTTCTCTCTCTTAGGACTGAAGCCTCATTAGCAGGGGAGGGCAACACAATCTGGCCTAGTTTTAAAATGCTTGATGGAGTAAGGAGAGATTTCAGCACCCGGGGCCGAACGCAGGAATGTTGGCTTTGCCGGCCAAGTCCCTCCCTGTTCTACCACCCAGAAAAAGCTGCAGCTGGAAACTACAGCAGCTTGTCAGGCTTATATATCGTGCCTCAGTTTCCCTAGCTGCCAAAGAGAGACAGGAGAGAGGTTGGCAATCACTACCTGCAAAGGGCACTGTGCCATAATTCAAATCAAGCGTATCGTGCGTTGGCTTTCTTCAAAGTTGGCCTGATGTTGTACTCCAGGCTTTTTTATTAATCGCGCTGCATAAAAAAACCAGGGTGTGTGATCTCACATACGTCGTGGAGAGGAAGCCCCGTGCTCTTTGAACTTTCCTTTTTCACTGGCAGGCACAGCGACTGCTCAGACCCACTAAAAACCCTGTGGACATGCTGAAGGCAGGAACAAAGTGCTGGATTTAGGACAAGCAGGCACAGTGCGTTTAGGACAGGCAGGAACATTGGATTTAGGACAAGCGGCTGCAGGAGAGCTCTCGTGCTCACCCATAACTGATGCTCTCCTCTGCAACCCGAGCAAGGCTGACACACAACGTTCCCTTGCCCGGGGAGCCGTCTTTTTAGCAGCCCGTCCGCTTACGATACCATTTTATAAATAATAATAGCTTTTAGGAGGCCTGCCTCATAACGAGCCCTAAATCAAGCTAAAAAGCCGCTCAAATGGGTGCGGGCTGAAATGAGGAGCTTCAGCCCTGCCCAGCTCCGAACAGCCCAGGACCGACGCAGCCCCCTAAACAGAGTTGTCCTTGTTTCCTTCAGCCAGTCTGGGCTGGATGAAGCTCCCTGTCTTCTCCAAGACAAGCAATCACAAGATAGAGAAACCAGCAGTGAGGAAGGATGAGGATATCTTCAATTACAGCTGTAAAGGTTACGTGCAGCCGTGCAAACGTTGTTACAAAACCATCTATCGTAAACACCAAGATTAATTCAATCCCCACCAAAAAAAATCCCAACATTAAGTGAGGATTCTGGCAAACTGTATACAAGGATTGCATTATCTCATTTTAAGTTTTAAAAATTGTAATTTCGATCTCATCTGTACCTCTGGAGTTTAAGGCTTCTCGTGAAAGCTGAGCTAGCTTTGGGTTTAAGGTGACTGTCACAGGAGGAAGAGTTACAGTCTTGCCGTCTCTTAGATTAAGTGGGATCATGTTGAAATGAAATGTGAAGCCTCCAGGCTTTCCTGCAAACATTTTGAAGTCTTAAAAGCAATCAGAGAGGGGAAAATGTGTTGCTATTCGCTAAAGCCTGCTCCTAATCAGGCCACTGAAATCTCCTTTGCGCAGAAGTGCTTTAGCGAAGGAAATAAGGGCTGCAAAACAGCCTTTATGTAACAGCGATGATTTTTCCCTTCTGCGCTGAGAGCTGCGCCAGCTCTCCGCTTCTCGATAATTGCCGTACAACCCATTAGAGGAGTATTTAACTTGACGCGTCACTGGAGCGGCA
Organism: Gavia stellata; assembly: GCF_030936135.1. Taxonomy (NCBI): domain Eukaryota; kingdom Metazoa; phylum Chordata; class Aves; order Gaviiformes; family Gaviidae; genus Gavia; species Gavia stellata. The sequence continues at coordinate 40,925,196 of NC_082601.1, forward strand.
GCTCAGCTCCAGGCGTTGCCATTGCCGGGCAAACCCCACCGCCGGCAGGGCTAAGGCCAGTCTGATCACGGAAAGACCGAACCAGGGAAATATCGGACAAAAAAAGCAGCCTGTGAAGCTAGGAAATTGAGTTGGGGATCCCAGTGCTACCAGTACATGTTTGCGGGTGGTGGTAGAGGTGCTTGCAGGGCATCGTGCATCCCAGCTCAGGGCGGCTCTCCTGGGTCAGCCGCGGGAGACATCCCCAAGCTTCCCAAGGATGAGATGGCTACAGATGCATCCACACCAGATACAGGATAAAATCTGGAGGGTGATGGAGCAGGGGAGGGTGATGGGAGGACCTGATGCCTACGTGAGCCACACAGGGCGACTTTGGGGTCTTTATAGCAGCTTAATGGGTGCTTAAATAAAGGCACTGCCAAAGCATCCGATGACGGCACCGAGCCTCAGTCCATGGTGAAACCGAGTGTGGGAACAGCACCGTCTCACCTCCGAGTCCTTGTCCAGCTGGTTCCTGACCACGATCATGTTGTACAGCACTCGGTCATCATCCGCTTCTGTGTGGGTCACGTCGTGCGGGGTGCTCCACAGGTTCTGCTCCTCGTCCCGCGCCAGCGTGGCTCCGAAGGAGGCGTAGGGGTTGTTGTTACTGCAGAGAGGGGGAGAGGCGAGGCAGCGTTAGCTACCGCAGCATCACGCTGCCTCCTTTTACCTTCCCAGGATAAAGTGCCCATTGCTGTGGCATCCCCTCCCGTAGCCCAATGTCCTGCCTAGGAGAGAGGAGGAAGAGGAGGAGGAGGGAACGGGAAGGCAGTCAGAGTTTTTTTTACCTTAGCAAACATCCCGACCACGCAAGCCATGGTTCAAACCAGGCAGTGCTGCCACGAATCCAAAGACATCAGACACACGAATTTGCTAAAGACACCAGATGTTATTTGAGCAGCTAGGGGGGAGGAACTGTGAGCATCCATGTGCGCGGATGAAAGGCAGCATCCCCCCGTTGCTCCCGCAGCCCCCTGCCCTGCTCCCCATCACGCCTTCCCACCCCAAACCCTGTGCGAGCCCCCCCAGCCTCTCCGAGCTTAACGTGGGAACAGTTCTAATTAACTTAAGACTCAAAAATCCCGGTGGCTCCAGAGGGTATTTTGTCTCTGCCCGACTAACCCTGCAGCCATGCCAAGATCCCAGCGGCATCATCTCTCCCCAGGGAGACTTTGTGCGCAGAGGGGTACGCCTTGAGCAGCGAGCAAAGGGACGGCTGCGTGCAAAGCCTCTCCCTTGCCTCTTGGCCAAAGAAGCAGCTTCTACCCATCTTCTCAAAGGCAGTGCCGTTGGGCATGGTTTTATTTTGGACAAAACAGGCACCACCTCTGCTGAGGGAGCTGGGACTGGTTAGCCCAGGGAAGAGATGGCTCAGGGGGATCTTATCCATGTGTATAAGTACCTGATGGGAGGGAGCGAAGGAGACGGAGCCAGACCCTTCTCAGTGGTGGCCCGTGATAGGACACACATTGAAATATAGGAAATTCTCTTTAATCACGAGAAAAAAATGTTCTACTGCAAGGGTGGGCAAACGCTGGCACAGGTTGCCCAGAGAGGTTGTGGAATCTCCATCCTTGGAGACACTTAAAACCAGACTTGATCCTGGGCAACCTGCTCCGGCTGACCCTGCTCAAGCAGGGGTTGAACTGGATGCTCTCCAGAGGTCCCACCTCCACAGCCATGTTTCTGTGTGACTCTGCAGCTCTGTTTTCTCCCCAGCAGCCCAAGCCCTACCGAATCAAGCAGGCAATCCCCGCGGGTGCCCCCCACCCCAGCAGCTCCCACCCGAGATGTACGGCGATGCACTGAGCTGTGCAAGGACCTGTGTCAAGGCGCAAAAAGGACATGTAGCCCCATATTTATTTGGGGGATGGAAATGTCCTCAGACTGCTTGTGAACTCTGGGCTTTATTTGCTTAGCGGTCAGCAAAGCAGAGCATCATCTTCTGGGAAGGCCGTCCCCACCAAGGCAAGGAGCTTTTCTCTGCACTGATGGCAGTTCTGTGGCTTATGGCTTAATGTTGGTACTGGAATGTGCATTTTTTTACAGGGTTATTTAATTATACCAGGAGAACTTTTAGCAGAGATTTTCCATAATGTTTCTAATCAAGATGTCCAGACGCTTGAGCAGAACAACACAAATGAAGAAATCTTTTTGGCATTACCCAATAGTCTCATCAGCCATCCTGTGGCAATCCCTGCTCACTTCTTGTTAGAACAACCCACTGTTTATTCTGTTTGCTACCCAAACCCCATTCCTTTCGCAAGGAACCCATCCAGCACAACCTCAGATAACACTGCGGGTGCTTTAGCTGTGACGCCAAGCCATATAAAAGATGCTAAGAGAAGCTCCAGCACATAGATAAAATAATAGAAAAATATCATCCACATCAGCATTCCTGCAGGAATTAGGTTAATTAGACTTTCAACACACCAAAAACCCGAGCAACAGGTAATAAGGGAGAAGATAATCTCTTATAATCTCTCTTTAAAGATAACCAAACGAACGTAACTTGGAGGGTGTGGATGGCATAACTCAGCCGTTCCTACACTAGAGCCAGCACAGGTTCACTCAAACCGTTTTTCAAAGGTGGATCAGGCAGGATCCCAGCCTGGAGGGGATCACTCGGGAGCCAGCTGTGCTATCAGCAGGAGTGCGGTCCCATCCTGCCTTCCACAGGCTTCTTCCCACTCAGTAACTTACTGGTACCCTTAACATCCGACTCACTTTAAACCCCAGTATTTGGCAGTAACACTAACATGCCTTAGCTTTTACGAGCCACTCCCTCACAGCTTGCAAGGCACTTCCCAACGCATCTCTATTTCCAAACCACGGCACGGAGCATCCGGCAGCCTTTAAGGGATGCGCGCAGTGCCCAGGAGTCAGCGAATCCATACAAGCATGGAGAGCTCTGCCAACAGCAAGCAACCCCGGAGCGCGCTGGACTTCCAAGCAACATTTAAAATGAAGAAATGGGAGGAAAAAAAGGGGTACATGAACGGCAGCCTGCTTTGCAGGTTACAGGAGTCTCCGTGGGACCAGAGGGGACTCACACCATTTCACACCCTGGGTTTTATCCAGAAAATGATGAGTGCTAATGCTTCATCAACAAATTTCTGCTCCAGGGGGCTTTCAGTCCAGATTAAACTCATTTTGGGATTCGGAGCCCAAATTCTCAGTTTATTTGCACCCTGAGGACACCATCCGAGCCAGATCCCATCTTCACGCGTCGAGAGGCAGCCTGGATGCTTTTGGCCAGGGTTTCTTTTCCCAGCCCTGCACTAGCACTGTGTCTACATCCGTGCTCCATCCCCACCTCTACGCGCAGCGCTGGCTGCTCTCACTGGCCTCGTCACGGGCTACAGCCAGCCTTGTATACGCACGGTTAATATATGCACCTAATTATACACATATAACCTCCTCCTCACTGCTTCATTCTTTGACACGTCGGATTTATGAAGCTGCAACCACTCCGCTTGGGGAAAATAAGATGAAAAGTCATAAAGGCAACATTTCGATAGCAACACCAGCTCCCAAAAACTAAAACGCAGCTAAAAGATCTGAAATCTCAAGGAAGTCATTCATTTTAAACAACGCTGCGATAAAAATAAAAATAACAGCAAGCGTGCTCCTGCAAGATCCCAGCTCTGAAATAAAACCCCAAAATCCTCCCAAAGAGGGACAAGCCAGCGATTAGGCTGTTGGATTAATTATGCTGGCACACTTGTGCAAGAGCAGGTGCCTTTCGGATGCCCAGCATTTATACAGGCTTTCCTACTTATAGCCAGCATTAATTGGATTGCCGGCGGAAGGCGTGTTGCTAAAGAAAGGTGGCCGGTGAGGGACAGCCACCCCGGCCGGTGAGGTAGCAGGAAGGAGCCTCTCCGCACGTGTGCTCGGCTCTCATCAGGTTAATGCCAATTTCCTGGGCTGGAGGCCCCATGCTCAGGATTAGCTGGTTATTATTTAGGTAACTGCTTTAACAGCATGAAATCAGGACATTTCAAGCCCCGTTGTCAGCTCTGCTATTACCTGATACCTTTGTAGGCCACACCGGGAGCATCCCACCCTCCTTCTTGAAATGCCTTTGTCCCACTGATGACACAGGGAGGGCACGGTCCCTGCCCCGTCCTAGGGCTGGGGTACCCACTGCAGGCTTTGGCAGCGGCCGGGACCCCGGCTGGCAGCTGGGGAAGGAGGGAGAGGTGCCACAAACCCCATGCATGGATGTTTTGCAACATGTGAAACCTCCTTACGTGCTTGCACAGCTCCCAGCTCTTCTCCACGACTCAGGGCTTCATCTCTTCGTAAAAACCGCCCCCCAACCTCACGGCTCCGTGCACAAGAGAGATGCGATCAATAGCGGGAGAGAAAAATCTGCTCTCTAGAAATCGGCACGCGTGCTGCTTTCATGTAAAGCCGGCTCCAGCTGTGTGTCGTCATCTCCTTTCCAGCGTTCCCAGCCCGGGAACAGAGCTCTGCGCAGCACAGAGCCACCCGACAGTGGGACCTGACCACCTGCGTAGTGATGCGGGGACGATGCACCCCTGCTCGCCGGCGGGACCCCTTTTTTGTTCGGTGCCTTGGCCTCCTCTGTTGAAATCCCACCGTGGAAAGACAAAAGCTGAACGGTTCCTACGGCGAGAGGCGCGTGGGAAACCCCGAAGAGACACTTGCTAAAACTTAACCGTAAAAAAACCCCACGGCACGCAGCAGTCCGGCGTGCATCGCACCACGAGGTGTCAGAAAGAACCCGGCCTCGATGGCAAAGCAACCCAGGCGGAAAGGGAACTGAAAGCAGCTTGTTACTGCCGGGAGAAAATCCCTTTGGAGCCTCGTCCGGCTCTCGCAGGGAATGGCCAACGGCCAACGGCCACCGGCCATGGAGAGCAGTGGCTGGAGAATCCCTGGAAACTCTTTTGGGGGGAACCGGGGCTCGGCTTGACGCGCCCGGGACAGCCAACCTGCGGGAAAGGGCTCTGGGGTCCGGACGGTGCCGGCGGGGCCGGGGGTGGAGAAGGGCTCACGCGTGGCCGTGGACCGGGCGACCCACCTCCGGCGGGAGCATCCCTCCCTCTGCGCAAGGCGGGGGGGGCTCAGCCCTATCCCTCCGGGGGGGCCGGGGGGGCAGGGAAGGGGCCGGGGGGTCTCACCTGAGCAAGGGCTCCTTCTCGGGCGCCGCCGCCTCCCCGCGGCAGCAGCCGCAGCAGCCGCCCAGCGAGCGCAGCCAGGCCCCCAGCCCCATCGGCGCCGCCGGAGAGCCGCGCTGGGCGGGCCGGGCTGAGCCCGCCCCCGGGCCCGCAGCGCCGCCGCCGAAGGAGCGGGGCAGGACCGGGCTCCGCGCCCGCCGCGCCTCCCCCCGCCGCCCCTTCCCGCCGGCGGCGGCCGCTCCCGCGGCGGCTCTGGGCGGGTCGGCTCAGGGCCAGGCCCCCTGCGCCCGCCCGCTGCACCCTCCCGCGGCCTGCTGCGGCCTCCTGCACCCTCTCGCATCTTCCCACACCCTCCTGCACCCTCCGGCACCCTCTCGCATCTTCCCGCACCCCCCTGCACCCTCCTGCATCCTGCTGCGCCCTCCTGCACCCTCTCGCATCTTCCCACACCCTCCTGCACCCTCCTTCATCCCACTGCACCCTCCTGCACCCTCTCGCATCTTCCCACACCCTCCTGCACCCCACTGCACCCCCTGCGTCCTCCTGCAGCCTCTCACATCTTCCCACACCCTCCTGCACCCTCCTGCATCCTGCTGCACCCTCCTGCACCCTCTCGCATCTTCCCACACCCCCCTGCACCCCACTGCACCCCCTGCGTCCTCCTGCACCCTCTCGCATCTTCCCGCACCCCCCTGCACCCTCCTGCACCCTCTCGCATCTTCCCGCACCCCCCTGCACCCTCCTGCATCCTGCTGCGCCCTCCTGCACCCTCTCGCATCTTCCCACACCCTCCTGCACCCTCCTTCATCCCACTGCACCCTCCTGCACCCTCTCGCATCTTCCCACACCCCCCTGCACCCCACTGCACCCCCTGCGTCCTCCTGCACCCTCTCGCATCTTCCCGCACCCCCCTGCACCCTCCTGCACCCTCTCGCATCTTCCCGCACCCCCCTGCACCCTCCTGCATCCTGCTGCGCCCTCCTGCACCCTCTCGCATCTTCCCACACCCTCCTGCACCCTCCTTCATCCCACTGCACCCTCCGGCACCCTCTCGCATCTTCCCACACCCTCCTGCACCCCACTGCACCCCCTGCATCCTCCTGCACCCTCTCACATCTTCCCACACCCCCCTGCACCCCACTGCACCCTGTCGCATCTTCCCACACCCCCCTGCACCCCACTGCACCCCCTGCATCCTCCTGCACCCTCTCACATCTTCCCACACCCTCCTGCACCCCACTGCACCCCCTGCGTCCTCCTGCACCCTCTCGCATCTTCCCAAACCCTCCTGCACCCTCCTGCATCCTGCTGCACCCTCCTGCACCCTCTCGCATCTTCCCACACCCTCCTGCACCCCACTGCACCCCCTGCATCCTCCTGCACCCTCTCACATCTTCCCACACCCTCCTGCACCCCACTGCACCCCCTGCGTCCTCCTGCACCCTCTCGCATCTTCCCACACCCTCCTGCACCCTCCTGCATCCTGCTGCACCCTCCTGCACCCTCTCGCATCTTCCCACACCCTCCTGCACCCCACTGCACCCCCTGCATCCTCCTGCACCCTCTCACATCTTCCCACACCCCCCTGCACCCTCCTGCATCCCACTGTGCCCTCCTGCACCCTCTCGCATCTTCCCACACCCTCCTGCACCCTCCTGCACCCTCTCGCATCTTCCCGCACCCCCCTGCACCCTCCTGCATCCTGCTGCGCCCTCCTGCACCCTCTCGCATCTTCCCACACCCTCCTGCACCCTCCTTCATCCCACTGCACCCTCCGGCACCCTCTCGCATCTTCCCACACCCTCCTGCACCCCACTGCACCCCCTGCATCCTCCTGCACCCTCTCACATCTTCCCACACCCCCCTGCACCCCACTGCACCCTCTCGCATCTTCCCACACCCCCCTGCACCCCACTGCACCCCCTGCATCCTCCTGCACCCTCTCACATCTTCCCACACCCTCCTGCACCCCACTGCACCCCCTGCGTCCTCCTGCACCCTCTCGCATCTTCCCACACCCTCCTGCACCCTCCTGCATCCTGCTGCACCCTCCTGCACCCTCTCGCATCTTCCCACACCCTCCTGCACCCCACTGCACCCCCTGCATCCTCCTGCACCCTCTCACATCTTCCCACACCCTCCTGCACCCCACTGCACCCCCTGCATCCTCCTGCACCCTCTCACATCTTCCCACACCCCCCTGCACCCCACTGCACCCTCTCGCATCTTCCCACACCCCCCTGCACCCCACTGCACCCCCTGCATCCTCCTGCACCCTCTCACATCTTCCCACACCCTCCTGCACCCCACTGCACCCCCTGCGTCCTCCTGCACCCTCTCGCATCTTCCCACACCCTCCTGCACCCCACTGCACCCCCTGCATCCTCCTGCACCCTCTCACATCTTCCCACACCCCCCTGCACCCTCCTGCATCCCACTGTGCCCTCCTGCACCCTCTCGCATCTTCCCACACCCTCCTGCACCCTCCTGCACCCTCTCGCATCTTCCCGCACCCCCCTGCACCCTCCTGCATCCTGCTGCGCCCTCCTGCACCCTCTCGCATCTTCCCACACCCTCCTGCACCCTCCTTCATCCCACTGCACCCTCCTGCACCCTCTCGCATCTTCCCACACCCTCCTGCACCCCACTGCACCCCCTGCATCCTCCTGCACCCTCTCACATCTTCCCACACCCCCCTGCACCCTCCTGCATCCCACTGCACCCTCCTGCACCCTCTCGCATCTTCCCACACCCTCCTGCACCCTCCTGCACCCTCTCGCATCTTCCCGCACCCCCCTGCACCCTCCTGCATCCTGCTGCGCCCTCCTGCACCCTCTCGCATCTTCCCACACCCTCCTGCACCCTCCTTCATCCCACTGCACCCTCCTGCACCCTCTCGCATCTTCCCACACCCCCCTGCACCCCACTGCACCCCCTGCGTCCTCCTGCACCCTCTCGCATCTTCCCGCACCCCCCTGCACCCTCCTGCACCCTCTCGCATCTTCCCACACCCCCCTGCACCCTCCTGCATCCTGCTGCGCCCTCCTGCACCCTCTCGCATCTTCCCACACCCTCCTGCACCCTCCTTCATCCCACTGCACCCTCCGGCACCCTCTCGCATCTTCCCACACCCTCCTGCACCCCACTGCACCCCCTGCATCCTCCTGCACCCTCTCGCATCTTCCCACACCCTCCTGCACCCTCCTTCATCCCACTGCACCCTCCGGCACCCTCTCGCATCTTCCCACACCCTCCTGCACCCCACTGCACCCCCTGCATCCTCCTGCACCCTCTCACATCTTCCCACACCCCCCTGCACCCTCCTGCATCCCACTGTGCCCTCCTGCACCCTCTCACATCTTCCCACACCCCCCTGCACCCTCCTGCATCCCACTGTGCCCTCCTGCACCCTCTCACATCTTCCCACACCCTCCTGCACCCTCCTGCATCCCTCCCGCACCCTCCTGCACCCTCTCGCATCTTCCCACACCCTCCTGAACCCCCCTGCGTCCTCCTGCACTCTCTCACATCTTCCCACACCCTCCTGCACCCTCCTGCATCCCGCTGCATCCTCCTGCACCCTCTCGCATCTTCCCACACCCTCCTGCACCCCACTGCACCCCCTGCATCCTCCTGCACCCTCTCGCATCTTCCCACACCCTCCTGCACCCTCCTGCATCCCACTGCACCCTCCTGCACCCTCTCGCATCTTCCCACACCCCCCTGCACCCCACTGCACCCCCTGCATCCTCCTGCACCCTCTCACATCTTCCCACACCCCCCTGCACCCTCCTGCATCCCACTGTGCCCTCCTGCACCCTCTCGCATCTTCCCACACCCTCCTGCACCCTCCTGCATCCTGCTGCGCACTCCTGCACCCTCTCACATCTTCCCACACCCTCCTGAACCCCCCTGCGCCCTCCTGCATCCCACTGCGTCCTCCTGCACCCTCTCGCATCTTCCCACACCCTCCTGCACCCTCTTGCATCTTCCCACACCCCCCTGCACCCTCCTGCATCCTGCTGCACCCTCCTCCACCCTCTCGCATCTTCCCACACCCTCCTGCACCCTCCTGCATTCCGCTGCACCCTCCTGCACCCTCTCGCATCTTCTCACACCCTCCTGCACCCCACTGCACCCTCTCGCATCTTCCCACACCCCCCTGTGCCCTCCTGCATCCCACTGCACCCTCCTGCACCCTCTCGCATCTTCCCACACCCTCCTGAACCCCCATGCAGCTTCCCACACCCTCCTGCCTCCTCCTGCACCCTCCTGCAACCTACTGCACCCCCCCTGCACCCTCCTGTGCCCTCCTCCATCCTACTGCACCCTCCTGCATCCTCCAGCAGCCTCCTGCACCCTCCTCAATGCCCGTTTCAGCCGGGGCGCGAGGGCCAGAGGCCGCGAACGCAACGCGTGGCCTCCAGCCCTCGCGCCCTGGCTGAAGCGGGCCAGCACTGGCCATCGTGGCACGGCCGGAAAACAGAAATCCCCCCTTTCCAATCCTCCGCACCACTACGCTTCCAGGCTTGTTCCCGCTTGGTTTTTAAGACACAGGGCTGTGATCCCAGGAACTGCAATGGGAAATGGGCAGGGGGTGAGGGACTCAGCCGTCTCCCGGCACAGGGGGTTTTGGAGGAAGGAGAGAAGAGCCTAAAAGATCGCTCCCTTCCCCTTTATTTCTCCCTTTCTTACAATAAATATTCCTACCGCGTGCCTAGCTCAGACCCTAAGGAAGAAGAAAAAAGCTTAAACACTGAATTAAGATGGTCCTGGATCTCCTTTAATGGCCACAGGTTTGATTGCACTTCAGAGCAGACCATCAAGCATCAGTCAGTCCCCAAAGCAATCGCTCTAAGTGTGGTTGGCCGTGCGCGTCCTGGGGTCATTTAATTTTAGTACAGCAGCTTCCTGACACCACTGAATCTTTTGCTTATCCCAGCAGAAATAATAATATAATCTACTATATCCTCGTGCCCAGCACATGCACACAAGGGAAGGTGAAATAAAATCAATTTGCACTCACGTTTCTCTCCCTCTTTTTAATTCCAGAGCTTGTTAATTCATCATCAGTGAATTTACGGTCCCTTGGATGCCCAAGAGCCCTGGAAAGTCAAGCTCTGTGCTAGACAAGGCACAATCACTTTGTAACAGTCCTGCAAAATGCCCTAAAGGAACATACTCGGCTGAGGGACTTCATACCATCTGAATCCAGCCCTAGTGAGGTTTCCCTGACGGTTATTCCACACGGGAGGATCGAGTGCGGCGGCTCTCAGCCCCCTGCCAGGGTGCAGAAGCAGCCGGGGGCAGAAGGGGGAATTCAGGCCGAGCACATTTAGGAGGAGTCAACGAAACTGCACAGACACTGCGACCGTCGCACACCAACCCAGGCAGCACCAGCGCTGCCGTCCCCTGTGGGCTCATCTCCCCTCTCCAGTTCTGTATCCACCAGAGGAGGTGAGGTGGGAAACCTCTGGGCACCTGAATGCAGGGGCTGAAGCTGGAGGCAGAGGTACGTGGTGCTTCTCAGAAGGTGTCTAACCTTAGTCTTCACATCTGATGCACGTCTGATCACAAAAAGCACTGGAGCACAAGAGTCTTCTGTCTCTCTCTGAGACTTTGTTTGCTCCCAAGCATCTAAAAATAAACATTTCTGGTAAGGAGAAGAGAAACCCCGCTGCCAAAATATGGGTGAGCTGCTTCTCCCACCCAGCTCCAGCCCTCTCTCCAAGTTGCTGCGTTGGGAGCTGCGGACAGTGACAAATTTCAACAGCAAAAGCCAATGGCACCGCAAAGCTGACGGGACTGCCAGGATCCTGTCAGGCCCCGGCTGTGCCTGCAAACACAAAAATCACCATCTGGTACTTCGGCATCGGCCACTTTGGGAACCTACTCAGCCAAGAGGGCTGCAGTGCTGGATTGTGGTGCCACCAAGGTGAGTTAGGACATTCAGGTCTGTTGAAGGCCATCGGGTAACAAGAGTGGCTCTCCGGTAACAAATGAATTGGAGACAATGGTAAGCTTTCGCCAGCAAATAAAGACGTAAGATGAGCCAGCAAGCACGGATGAGCCTCCGGTCCCTGCGTGGGGAACGGGAGATCTCGGCGTGCTTCACCGCAGATTCTCACCTGACTTCTTAATTTAATTTCATTCATCGGCCCCACAATCAGTATTCCCATCTTCCTTAATTAAATGGTGAAATTGTGGGAGAAGGACTTGTTTCTTATTGTTTCCGGAAGATCCCAGCGCTGGGGCTTTGCTCCCAGCCAGGGCTTTCAGCTCCCCTGCACGCTGTGCATCAATCATTCATAAGGAAGGATTTAGGGCAGGATGAGCTAAGGGAGGAGGCAGGATTTCAAAATCAAGGGCACTTTGCCTCCGCAGACTTCCTCCTCTGACCTTCAGCTTGCCCCTGCCTGCCTTTGTTTCATCTCCAACCTTTTGTGTGCTTGAGCATGAGAATAACCAGCCGATGTACTGGCTATTAAAAGGATCCGGCAATTGGCCGTGACAGTTACGTGCGGATGCACAGTCCCCAAAACAGTCACGACTGTGAAGATTCCCTTCTCCCTCCCCGGTTGATCCACTGGGTCTCCTTTTCATCTGTGCTTTCTCTGCACACGAGCACTGATTTTTTCTGGGTTGCAGATGCCAGGGAGCAGGCAGGGACAGCCCCGATCCCAGCCAAGACCTCGAGGCACAGCTATAACGCACACAGCCATGCGATCGGCTGAGACACTGATTTGTGGCTAACTCCCTTCCCTACAAGGAGATTTTATCCCATGCCCTGCTGCTCATCAGCCAAGAGAATTATGTTCTTCATTAATTTAAAGCCTGAGCCCTCTAGCTTTAAAAAGAGCCTTGTAGAAGTACCAAGTATTTTCTGATCCCTTTATTCCCTGTTGTGATAATAAATCTTGTTCCTTTTCCATCAGAGAAGAAATAAATGGGAAAGTCTCCCAAGACCCAAAACCTTACTGGGGTCTTAAAACCAAATAATTTTCTTCACGAGGTAAGACAAATACCACCAGCTTCTTCACAGTGTAAATAACCTGGATAACAGAGCTAGAAGCGACGCTCCGGGGAACAGCGTGTCCTGAGCGTTTCGCCCGTTCCCCCTCGGGCGCTGCCGTCGCATTACATTTTCATATCACCGCTACCTTCTTGGTGGGGAAGGGCTCCGGGGTGGAGACATTGGCACCGTGTTTATTTGTTCCCAGTAAGCAAGAGCCTGCTGGTTACAGACTCTTTTCGCTCCTCGGCGTAGTTATCACCTAAATACACGTCCCCCAAGCTCCAAAGCTGTCGGGTAGGAAGGAGGGCAGTGTCAGCCCCATCCCGGACCAGTATCCTGGGGATGGGGAGGTTGGCCCCAGCCTGCCCAGCCCTCCCGCAGCGGCTGCTCACCCTTTCTGCCCGTCCTCTGGGTATCCTCCCTCCAGCGCTGTCCGGCAAAGAGCCGCTGAGTCAATCGAAGCTGAAATGAAATTTAAAACAATTAAATTTGTAAATTAAACTCAGCACCACGACGGGGCGATTTGCCTCCCCTTCCTTTGGCCCCATACCGCACACAATCCGTCTGTAGGGTTCAGCGCCACCAGGCCAGCGCTGCGTAGGACAGGGCTGGGCGTCTTCCACAGGTTGTGCTGAGGACTCAGAGCGATGTCGGGCGAAATATGGCCCCGGACATCACCAGGGCTCCCGTCAGGGTATAGGCACAGCGCATTCCTTGATACACTCGCTGGGTCTGGATTTTTTTTCCCAGGATAACATCTTGGAGCTCATTACAAGCAGTAACAATGGTGCTAGCACGTGCATCATGTCCCTACTTGTCCCAGTTGCTCTCAGGGTGTTCGAAATCTCTAAAAACGAGGCTGCTTATTTCATGCCACAGTGCTGCTTTGCCCAGATCTCAGGGTTGGTGTATCGCCTCCTTCATCTTCCTCCCCCAGGCAGGACGCAGTGGTGGTGCTGAATGAAAAGCAGCAAGCCCATGACTTGGCTGTGGGCTACAGAATTGCTGCGATTTTAAGGTCTACGTTTAAAGACCTGGCCAAAGGGGCACCTCCGCTACCAGAGAAAAAGGATTCAGGACTCACATCATCTATGAGAGGCCGAGTTCTGCAGCATCACCTCTACACGGCTGCTAGCAGCAGCGGGCAGAGACGCCCAGCCCGAGGAAAGGGGGGGAACAAGAAAAACTACAGGTAACCCAAACCCCTTCAGGTGCCACATGTCTTCTTGGCACGTTGAGTTTAGTGAGATGTGGCTAAGTGGTGTCCCTCTCCATCCGTACCTAGCAGCAACTACAGCAAAATCCACTCGTGAGGATGCAGCGGGCTAGAGCTGGAGTTCTCCCTCAAATTCCTCTAGGTAGGTGTGGGAGGGTGACCTGGAGTGTTTTCCAGGTGGGGGATTATTCACAGAAAAGGTGGAGAATTGAACACTCTGAGCAAGCCGTTTTGTAATTCTTTTAGTACTCAGAGCTTCCAAAATGGAGAGATCCCCCAAAAGATGCAGCTCGGTGTATCTTGGCAGCGTTTGAGCTCCGTGGGCAGGATCCTATGGGCAGAGGCTGGCGTAGGAGTGGTGTAACCTGGAGGCGAGTGGGATGCTGGCTTCGTTGCAGAGAAGGAGGGTGGAAGGAGGGTTAAATGACACATCGTTAGGGAAAAGAGAAAACTCATTATGATTTTTTAAGCAGCTCAGGTAGAAAATCAAAGGGCCCAGAGCTGCGGTGTCTGGGCTTAAAATACAGCCATGGAGAAAATAAATGAGAATTCATTTTCCATTTGAGAAATAGGTGTAATTAATTAGAAGGCATTTATGAGTTTTCTAACAACTGTTTTGTAGCTGCAGGAAAAGCAGCCGGTTAAGAGTTCTCCAAGTGAAATTACAGAAGGTTTTTCTGCCAGAATGTTATTGCTGGGGATGGCATGAACACAATCACAGAGCCAGACTTGCTCCGAGAGTGACATTTGTATTCTGGATAAAACGGAGCAGCTCTTCCCCACTGGCACCAAAACAAGGTAGGAGGGGAAAGGAAATCTTCAGAAGTATCAAAGCATCTGGCTAAGGTGACGTCAGGTGTTTTGTTTTCACCAGGCAGCACCGTTTCCCTTGGATGTCAGGTCATTACACTGAACAAAAGAATTCAGTATAATATTTACTGACGTGCAGTGAAATAAACCGCAATAACAGAAAAAAAAAAAAGGCTTTTTCCATAGCAAGATGGGACATTTTGGCGCTGCGGAAATGACGGTGCTGTGGGTGAAAAACACCGACAACTGACGCAGGAAGACTGACAGGAGTCTCATTTGAGCTTTTTTCCCCAAAATAGATTGATTTTTTTTTTTTTTAAAATAAATTTCAGAGTGAGATGCATTCCCAGTGGAAAAAAAAAATCAAACATCTCTCTGGAAAGGGTCCGAGTGGCTGCAGTGAAACCCCAGCGGCTGAGCGGGGAGGACGGCTGCGTACCCGGACCACTGCGGGAAGGTGAGGACACGGCGCGGGGTGGGACTGCCGGCGGCGGAGGAGCACGGGGAGGTGTCAGAAGCACTCAAGGGAATACCTCTCTATTTCCCGAGGACAGGAATTGATCTCCTGGCCACAGGTGAGGTTAGGGCTTAGCCTGCTGATGCCGTTTGGAAAAGCAAAGCTCTGGGAGCCGGTTTGCCACAGCATTCTGCAGAAGCACACAGGTGGGGAGGAGGCACGACTTTAAGGGAGCGGGTGTGGAGGGATGCCAGCATCTTACGTTCTCCTTTTCTGCATTAAGGTTAGGGTTTGGAGGTCTATTGATTCAGGACCCCGCTATATAATTTAAATCCACAGGGCCTGTAGGTTTGGGGAACAAGTCAGGAAAACCCCAGGGCGCTTTGGTATTCCTTAAAGCCTACGGATTTAATAAGTGGGCTGGTAGGGATGATGGACAGCGTCTGATTCTCTATGCCTGGGGTATAACTCACATTTGGGCTAAGGCTCAGCAATCCAAAGGTCGAGGACACCAATTTATTGCTGCATGGTGCAGGGCCATCGGAGATTAGCTGTCACCTGGGGAATACAAATAGGTCTAGAGTTGGGGTAGGGAGTCAAAGGCAGCTGAATCCAGTGTGCCAAAGGCTGGGAGAGCTTAGAAAAGGACTGGTGCCATTTGCAGCCCATGCCTGGCTCCTATTTTCTTTTACTGTAGGTATGTGGTCTCAGCTGTGGCCAGAGAATAATCAGTTAAATATCATCTGTACATTGCCCATGAGAGAGCCCATGCTGTGGGGACCTCAGAGTTAGGAAGAGGGAAGGCAGCTGAAGCCCGGGACATCATCCTATCCCGTACGCATTCATGCTCTCAGCAGAGTACAGGCAAAATCAGGGTCTCTAAACCCCAAAGAGGCCAGACTCTTGCCAGATACTGCAGGACACCGTGGGTTATGAAAACACCGGGGGCCTTTGGCGCCTGTGTTGTACTTTCTCTTGGTGCAGAGGTACAATTAAGCAGCAGGTTACCAAAATGAAATAGTCACGACACAAACCCAGCAACTTCAACCCATGCTTTGATTCAGCAAACCATTCCAAGGTGGTCTCCATCTTCAGCCCCTGGCTAAGTTCCACTGCTTTACCTTAAAATGAGGATGGGCTTAAAGGCTGTGCTAATTAGGATAGATTCACAAGCCCTGTGCAAAATACAAACTGAAGAGAATGTGCTTCAAGCGAACCCTGGCTCTGCTGGCTTCAGCTGTATGTAATAAGCATTACTTTAGGGTGTGAAGGGGTAAAATCCTGCCTCAAATCAGGGGAGGGGCTTTGCCTAGCCCTTAAATACCAAAGCTCTGTGCTCTCAAAGTTGGTGCTGGGGTTATCCAGGCTCTGTTTATGCCTTTTTTTCTTTCTGCTGGACAACAGGCGGGGACTTCAGTGCAGCCAGACCTCTGTGAGTATAGCTTTGGATGCTTGTAGTGGTTGAATCCTGTTCCCCTGCTACCTTGCAGCAGATGGTGGCCTTCGCAGCCGGCTGAAGATGAGCCAGCAGTGTGCCCGGGTGGCCAAGAAGGCCAACGGCATCCTGGCCTGTATCAGAAATGGTGTGGCCAGCAGGAGTAGGGAAGGGATCGTGCCCCTGTACTCGGCGCTGGTGAGGCCGCACCTCGAATTGCTGTGTTCAGTTTTGGCCCCCTCACTACAAGAAGGACATGGAGGTGCTGGAGCGTGTCCAGAGAAGGGTGATGAAGCTGGTGAGGGGTCTGGAGCACAAGTCTGATGAGGAGCGGCTGAGGGAGCTGGGGTTGTTCAGTCTGGAGAAGAGGAGGCTGAGGGGAGACCTCATCGCTCTCTACAACTGCCTGAAAGGGGGTTGTGGGGAGGTGGGTGTTGGCCTCTTCTCCCAAGAACAAGAGGAAATGCCCTCAAGTTGCGCCAGGGGAGGTTCAGGCTGGATATTAGGAAACATTTCTTTACTGAGAGAGTGGTAACACAGTGGAATAGACTGCCCAGGGAGGTGGTGGAGTCACCCTCACTGGAGGTGTTCAAGGAGCGTGTGGACATGGCACTGTGGGACGTGGCTTGATGGGCATGGTGCTGTGTGGTGTGGGTGGCTTTTTGTGTGCGGTGGTTTTTTTTTTGTAATGGTTGGACTTGATGATCTTACAGGTCTCTTCCAACCTTAGTGATTCTGTGATTCCCGAGGAGCCCAGGGCCGCCGAGCATCCCCGCGGCTCGTGGCCGTTTCGGAAGCCGGGCTTAGCGAACACCCCCAGAAACCGGGTGACGGCTCCGCTCTGCTCCAGAGCCTCGCTGGGACGGGGATTCTGGAAGCTGCCTTCCAGTTTTTGCCCTCCCCGCTCCGGCCGGGCAGCGGGGGGAGCAGCCCGGGCCCCCCCGGCCGCGCTGCCCGGGGCTGCCCCGCACTCCCCCCGCCGCCGGGGCGGGCGGTACCGGGGGCGGCGTCTGCCCTCCCCTTCGTGCCGGGCCCGGGCCGGAGGGCGTCCCGGAGCTCCGAAGTGGGAGGTGTCGGTGCCGGCAGCGGCTGCAGGCGGTGAGAGGAGGGGTGAAGCTGCCCGGGGGCGGTGGGGGGGCTCGCCGGGGGGGGGAGAAGGCTTCTCTGAGCACATGGAGAGCACCTGGAGGACTCCCCTCCAAACAGGGCTTTGGCAGGGCTGCTCTTCCTGCTGGGAGGCTCCAGTCCTGCGCTGGCTAAGCTGCTACCTAGCTCAGCATCCCTTCTTGCATCACAAGATAGCAGAACCCTTCATTGCCTGATGTGGGATATCTGTGCGTCACTCCAGAAATTGGCTGTTGTCGCATCCTTCTGCCCACCTCGCTGGCTGTGAGCGGGCGAGAGGGTGCAGTTGCCTGTCAAACGAGGCAGGGAATCCTTCTGGCAGGCTTTTGGGGTCTGTTGTCAGACCACGGAGCCGTTGCGGTCTCGGACGGCGCCTGCTCAGGCACCCAAGATAAACAGGATACGGCCAAGAGCCTTCCGGTGCGGCGCAATGGGCGAAGAGCAACGTGCCGGCAGCTGCTGGGCCTCGGCTCACGGGACCCTGTGGTTTATAGCAGCTGGGGAGGTTAAATCGATGGTTAAGCAGGGGAATGCTGAGCGCTGCGTCTCTGAAAGCAGCTTTGACGGCTGGCCGGATGGTGCTGCGGACACGGGGCTGAGCTGGCGGGAGGCCTAAGGGGCCGTGGGGTGAGGCCAGGCTCACCTCTGCCTGTGGTTCTGGGTGATGGGTTTAATGAGGTTCTGGATTTAAAAGAGACTTTGAGCATTTCTGGGGCAGAAAGGGACAAAAAAAATCGCATGGTTCAGAAAGCACAGGGTGGAGCTGCTGTGATTGTGTTGCTAATACTAAAACATGGATTGCCTTAAAAAAAAAAAACAAACCCAAACTCTTCTGCTGTTAGCTTTTCTGATGCTCTGCTCAGTCCCCCCCGAATTCGCAGCTATTCCAGCTATAATGGTGATTTATTTCAGAAGACAGCCAGGTGGGTGGGGAAAGCAAAGGAGTACTGGGAAGAAGGATTTGAAAAACTAGAAAGCTTTTCCTTGTCAGATGTTGCTGGTTTGCTTCTGCAGTTAGCTTATAGCTGTGGGAGGGATGCTTGGAGAGCCGGTTCACGCTCCCTTGCTGGAGCCTCATGGGCAAAGTCCTCCCTGGGCCGCTGCCAGGAACTGGAGACTTTAGTGCCTGCGGTCACAGGCTAAGGAGGCAGGAGGAGTTCGTGGTTTTTGTGGTGGCAACCCCAGCTTGCTGCCTCCTCCCAGGTGCCGGGTTACCCAAGCATGGCCACCCAGATGTTTGAGGGGAGAGGGCACGCAGCCGTCTACCAGAAATACAGGTTTGCACCGGGCAAAGAGCTGCAGCAAACCATCCTTGCCTACCTGCAGGAGAAGGTAAGTGGGGTACGGCCAGGCTGTAGGAAAAAACAAGGGGTAGCAGTATGTGCGTGGGAGTAGTCGTATGTGCCCTACTGGGAGTGTAACCTTGGTTGGTGCCATGGGGAAGAATAAATCAATAGGGCTTGGGGCAAAATGTGGTCCCAAAGAGCCTTCCCAGAGGTTGTGCCATGCCAAGGGTGTTCCTGTGTGGATGCTGGGGGAAGGAATGGGGTAAAAGCACAGAAACTGGGTGGCTGCCTGCTGAGATGCATCCGCTCCTCCCCGCAGAGGGCAAACCCTGCTGAGCTGGTGGTGGATGTTGGCTGCGGGTCTGGACAAGGCACCCGCTTCCTTGCGGAGCACTTCAAGAAGGTGGTGGGAACGGACATCAGCGAAGCGCAGATCCAGGAGGCCAGGGGTGCCCCCTCCCCACCCAACGTCTCCTACCTGTGAGTGTCGGGGGAGCGAGCTCAGCTGAAGGCAAAATTCAGGTCCTCGCACAGAGGTGGTGTTTTGTGAGTATGACTGTTGTAAGAGCCAGCCAGCACCAAAGAAAATCCCATTTGATGGGATTCCTGGTGTGAATGTTTACAGTAGCCATGGTCTTGCATCCCAAATGGTCGTCATTGACTCCAAAAAATGCCCACTGACTTTATGTCCTACTCCCTAATTCCTGTATTATACACTGCCTTTTTTCCTTCCCCCTTCCAGTGTGTGCCCTGCAGAGGAGCTGCCGTTCGAGGATGCCTCGGTGGATCTCCTGACTTCATTTACAGCCGTGCACTGGTTTGATATTGAGAAGTTCATGAGAGAAGCCGACCGGGTGGTTAAGCCAGGTGGTTGTGTGGTCATCAGCACCTACACTGTGGACATGAGTCTGCGCTTTGGAAACTGCTCTGAAAAGCTGACCAAAGTCTTCAGGGAGGTGAGGTGATGAAACCTAAACCTCAGGGTTTTGCCTTCTGGTCTGGGCAGGGGGAAATGCGTAGTACTTAAGTGCGGAGGGGAAAGCAATGGGCTTGGGGGTACAACTAGAGGACTCCTATTGAAGGATGGGGCAGAGGGATGGTTCAATGCAGGGACAATGTTGAGATGGAGTTTGGTGGCTCCCACGTGTTGCTAGGGCTGGCTGGATAAGGAGGAGAGGGAAGTCAGGACTAATGGCAAAAGATCAGACTCTGGTGTGGAGAGGAGGGCTACAGAGCTGATTTGGGGGGTTGGTATCATCGCAGAGACTTCTCCTGTCACCCTGATCCCAGTGGAAAGAATGGGAAGTAGAAACTGTTTGGAAAGAGGCTTTCTTAGTGATGTTTCTTGGCAAAGAGTGTTTTAACAACTCATAGTGGAAATTATCTAGTGTAGAGAGGAGGATAGAACCCTTATTTCTATAATAAAATAGGATCCTTGAATTCTTGACACTGAGTGAGATTTTGGTGAATTTTAATACAAGGAGTACTTAAAAGTGCATGTATGAATGCATGAGATCTAGGGCCAAGCAAGCCTGAGTTAGTGGAAACTGAGAGCTTCAAGTGGTTTTGTGTTTGTTTTTTTAATCTGCTGTCTTTGCAGTCCTGGGACCTGCTTTTAAAATACTCACATAATAGAATAAAACTTGTCTTGGAAGACTACAAAGAGATCTTTGAGGCCTTGCCATTTCCAGACAAGAAGAGGTGAGCAGAAACTCCTCAGTGCAGCACCAGGAGTGGGTAGAGGTGACTTCTCTGCTCCTCCATGGGGCTGCTCTGCCACCAGCCCAGTGAGAGGACAGGAGGGAGCTGGGTTTCAGCAAATACTTTCGCATTGTGGCAAGGCCATGTGGCTGCATTTCCAGTCCCATTGCATTTAATGTGGCACTAAGGTGGGCTAACAAGTGTGGTCTAAGGGCTGCAAGGACCCTTCCTGCTCAAGGCAGAATTGTGTTAATCTTTTTTTTTTGTAGTTGGTGGTTTATGATTATTTGAGGGTTCAGATGACTTAATAGATGAAGGGGAAAAATGGAGTGAGAGGAAGAACCTGCCCCAGACCTCCAGGGAGCCAGTGCCTGCCTCCCCACCAAGGCATGGCACAGGGGATAACTCTGCAGGCAAAAAGGTGGTGGTGGTGTTGCAGGAGGGGAATGGGCTCTGCAGGTAGGCCTGTATTGAAAGGGGCTGTTCAAGTCATGACTATGTTAGATGGTCCCAGGGACCACCTCTGCTTCTCCAGCAGTGCATCAATTAGAGCTCCTGACCCACCAAATGCCATCATCAGATGATATTTCTGTCTCTTAGACCTTTGATAACATCAGGTATTTTATTCACCACCACATCAATCTGCTGTTGTCTTTGTTCCAGTGCCTTTGAGATCTAACTTGCCAATGCTCCTTTTCTTTTTTTGCGGTCTCCCTTCTAGAATCACAGATATCTTTGACAAAATTCCCATGACAGTGGCTGGGGTAGTTGGTTACCTGCAGTCTGTCTCTCCATATCAAGCCTTTATGAAGAATGACCCTGAAGCTGCAAAATCCCTCCTCCAAGAGACTGAAAAGAGGTAAGAAAACTGCTTGGGGGAAAACAAGCAGGACGTGGAAGACTCCTCTTATACAGTGAATGAAGAGTGAGGTTGCAGGGACCCCTTCAAAGCTGGAAGGGAGGTGTGCAGTGGTGCACTCCCTTTCCCCACGTGTGGATGGGTACTTGTCAGAGGTTAAACAGCAGATCCTCAGCTGCTTACAGCACAGTTGACCTTGGTTTGAGTCAGTTGACTTAAATTTTAAGTCCACGTAGCCATATGGTGTTCTTGCACTGATGTATCTGTGGAAGTCTCATGTTGGAGGTCTGAGTTTCTCTGCCTTGCTCTTGATTAGCAGAGGGGAGGAAGAACATTGACAGTTGCATCTTAACTGATGTGTGCCAAGGGCCTGCTGCAAAGCTGGGAGGGGCAGGCATCCATGTGCCTCTCATCTGTTCATTGACTGGAACAACCCTTGTGCATATGTTGGATGCATTGCTGCCACCTGTACCTGCCATCAAGACCTCCTTTGCTTTGGGTGGAAGAGACCTATCTCTGGTTGTGGATGTCCCACCATGTCAGGTGGGAGCTGGCTGGACAGAATGAGACCCTTCCTCTGCTTCTTGTTTCAGGATGCTGGAGACAATGGGAGTTTCTTCTCGTGAAACCCCAGTGGAGTTCTGGGTGAGGCATGTCTGTGTGCTGGGGTGCAAGGGATGGTGAGAGGAAAACCATTCTCCTGATCTGGGATCTGGTGTCGGATGGGAAGGAGAAAGTGGGTTGTCTCTTAATACCCCCACTTAAAACCACTCTTATTCCTTGAAGATCAATGCTGCTTTTGGTGATTAAAACTTTGATCTTCTGTGGAAAGCAGACATGGGTTTATACCTGCTCTCAGGTTCCTGTCCATGTTGGACCCCAGTCTGCCCAGCCCTGTGCCATCACCAGTGAAAGGGTCCAGTTTCAGACTGGTGGTTGGATTGCACATGGGGATGAGAATCATGGTAACAGCTGAGAAACATGCTGCATTTCTTAAAAAATTAATAATAAAAGTTGAGAAAGTTCCTTGTGGTTCTTTTTGAGAGGCTGTAGGGTACCTGCTGGGGTGGGACTGACTGTACTTCATGGCTGTTGCTTACCTAGGCCCTGAGTGGCATTCTGTTTCATGGAGTATCACAGAATCACTACAGTTGGAAAAGACCTGTAAGATTATCAAGTCCAACCATCAACTAACCACACCATGCCTACTAAACCATGTCCCACAGTGCCATGTCCACATGTTCCTTGAACACCTCCAGGGAGGGTGACTCCACCACCTCCCTGGGCAGCCTATTCCAGTGTCTCACCACTCTCTCAGTAAAAAAATATTTCCTAATATCCAGCCTAAACCTCCTCTGGTGCAACTTGAGGCCACTTCCTCTTGTCCTGTCACTTGGGAGGAGAGACCAACACCCACCTCGCTACAGCCTCCTTTCAGGTAGTTGTAGAGAGTGATAAGGTCTCCCCTCAGCCTCCTCTTCTCCAGACTGCTGCTCCTCATAACACTTATTTCTCCAGACCCCTCACCAGCTTTGTCGCCCTTCTCTGGACACGCTCCAGCACCTGAATGTCCTTCTTGGAGTGAGGGGCCCAAAATTGAATGCAGTATTTGGGGTGCCACCTCACCAGTGCTGGGTACAGAGGCACGATCACCTCCTTACTCCTCTTGGCTGCACTATTTCTGATACAGGCCAGGATGCTGTTGGCCACCTGGGCACACTGCTGGCTCATATTCAGCTGGCCGTCAACCAACACCCCCAGGTCCTTTTCTGCAGGGCAGCTTTCCAGCCACTCTTCCCCCAGCCTGTAGCATTGCATGGGGTTGTTGTGACCCAAGTGCAGGACCCGGCACTTGGCCTTGTCGAACCTCATACAATTGGCCTCAGCCTTTTGATGCAGCCTGTCCAGATCCCTCTGCAGAGGCTTCCTACCCTTGAGCAGATCAACACTCCCACCCAACTTGGTGTCATCTGCAAACTTGCTGAGGGAGCACTCAATCCCCTCATCCAGATCATCGATAAATATATTAAACAAGACCAGTCCCAAAACTGAGCCCTGGGGGACTCCGCTTGTGACTGGGTAGATGGGTTTTAGGTAGAAAGGGCCTGGGCAGGGCAAGGGGCTGTGTGCTGTCTTTGAAGGCCAAGCTGGCAAGGGGCTGCTCTTGCCCGCTAAGTGACCCCATCCCTGGTGCTTTGCTGGCTGGTGCAGGCGTATCAGCAGCTTATCTACCCCAGGTTTGCCCAGGGCTGTGCCAGCACTGCTGCTTTGGCCCTCACAAGGTTACTTGCCCCCAGCACAGCTCAGGAGCCTTTCTGGGATCGCTGCCACTGGGGAACTGGTTTGCATTCCCTTCATCCCAGCCTGTTATTGTTCACCAATGCTGCAAAGGCAAGATTAGTGGCTGTGTCTCAGGGAGGGGCAGACAGAGGCAAAGGGGTTCAAAGCCGGATGCAGCCCAGCACAGGTCCCCTCCTGTTTGCTTTCTGGAGACTTTGAGTCCAGGCACAGCCTCTGTGGGGACCTTTCCCTTTCCTGTAATTCCTGCCCCTGGCAAGAAGGCTGCCTGATGCCATGGGGAAGGCTGTGGCCTCACTCTGTTACACTTTGGTGCGTTATTAAGGAAGACAGAAGCCATGCCTCTGTGCCTCCCCTGCACCCCATAGAAAGAGCACCTGGAGGGAGGCTTATAGGGGCTGGAAGTGCTTCAGCTGTGGTCCTGGGGCTCTTGGGTATGGTCCTGCCATGGGTGCAGAGACTGAGCCTCCTGAACCCGGTGAAGGTGCTTGACCCTGGGTATATCTCCATTGGGGTCACTGAGTGCTGGCTCAGCTTGCCCAGGCTGGGGGGCGAAGGCTTTGACCCTGCTTGGTGGCTCCAGGAGGATGGTGGGGTCCCAAGAGGGCGGCTATGGGGAGGAAAGCCCAGTGCTGATGGCTAGGCTGGTTGCTGTGTCCATGTCCATGTGTTGGAGAAGACCTCATTGAGTGGTGATGCTGGATCAAGCCCTGTTGCAGACCACTGCTGAAGAGGCTACGCTGGGTGCCAAGTGTGGTTGGGGGAGCAGCTCCATGAAAACCTCCCTTGCTGGGTGAGGATGGAGCTGGTGGCTTGTCTTCTCCTGAAGGAGCACTAGAGGTCTCTCCCTGCCCAGGACTGCACCGGGCGACACAGCTACCAGGAGGCTGGTGGCCTGTATGGCTGCCTCGGCTGGGGAAGCCCCAGCTCAGCTGGCCGGGTTTATCCTAGTGAGGTGCATCTCCTCGGCTGTGCCTGGGCAGGGAGATGTCCCCAGGAAAGGGCCACCCCATGTCCCCACAGAGCTGGCACAAAGGCTCTGGGGGGAAAAGGTGCTTGTTTGGGTTTTTTCCTCACTTTAAAACAGCCTGTTTAAATCTGCTTGCTAATTAACATTGCAATTAACAGTTCTTCCCTCCCCGGCATCGGCAGGATGCTCAGCACATCCCCCAGGATGACGCGGTGGGTGACTGGCTGTGATGTAACACCAGGGATTGCATCACCAACATGCTCAGGCATGGTGTCAACAGCGTGAGGCACGCGGAGCGGCACAAACCAGCCCGACGCGGTGGTGGCTGCTGCAGATTGCATGTGCCGAGAGGCGGTGAAGGGTTTTGGGGTGTGTAGCGGGGCTGGCAGCACTTCAGTGGCACTGACACCCCAGGCTGGTGGAGTTGGGTCCAGTGATGGCAGCAGAGCGGAGGCCACTTGATGTCCCCTGCCCTGGTGCCACTGTGCCGCGGGCAGGGCTCCTGCACATCACCCAGGTTGGTCGGTTTGTTTTTTTTTTAAACTGGCTTTTTGGGACACTTGTGTTTTGGGGTTTTTTCTGTTTCTTTTCCAAGACCAGTCACTTAGGCACAAGTTGGTTTCTCCCAAATGAGCCAACTGGCTCCAAAAGGGGTCGGGAAGGGGCGATCTGGGCTCCTCCTTGCCACCCTGCTCCAGCGGCATGGCTTGTGGCCAAGGTTTTCCACACTCGTGCCACGTGGCAGCTGATGAGTCATGGGGCGATTGCCTCACCCCGTGCCAGTGTCAACCCTGCCCGCAGCCCTGCCCGTTTTCGCTTTCCTTCTCTCACCCGGGATCTCCCGCGCACCTGGGATTTCTTGCTCTGAGCAAGTTCGAGTGGCTCCAGCTCACTGGGCCATGGGAATCCAAGGAGGGGGCTCCATCGCTGCCATCTGTGCCGCGTTCCTGGCAGGAGTGCTGTCTGCAGTCGGGGCTGGAGCGATGACTGCCATGGATCCCCAGTGCCCTGCAGACCCTGCCGGGCACAGCACGGTGTCCCCAGCCTGTGCTGCCTTTGGGAGACCCTCTGCTGTTGTGGCAGGAGCTGGCATTAGCGCATTTTGGAGGAGCCGTGCCGAACGCAGCCAGGCTTTGCTGATCAGGATATGGCGGAACATGGCATTGCCATGCGAGATGCTTGCCGGTGTGCCGATGGCCAGGATGGCAAGACCATGTCCCCTCAGGGAAAAGCCCTCACTGCTGCTCAGCCAGGCACCAACGGGCTTGGCTATGGCTGGTGGTGAGTGAGGTACGAACATCTTAGCAAGGCGCCCAGGAGATCTTCCAGCCTTCATCACGGCTGCCCTAAGCGCCAGAGTGCTGTGCTTGTGGCCCCGGCTTCCCCGCTCGGCTTTCACTTTTCCTTTGGTGCCTCGGGATCTCCTTTCGCCTGTGCCAAAGACATACGGTTTCGCTTTACTTCTCCAACCAGAAATGACACTTGGGAGTCAAAAGCCACAGCGACAGGAAAGAGGCGCCAAAGAAGCTGGGCCCTGTAGGGATGTGATGCTGCTCTGCGATCTGATGGGTGACCTGAGAGTGTCCCCAGCGCTGTCCTGGGCTGGGGCCAGCCTCACATGGGGCGATCTTCCAGCCCTGCTCTGGGAGTGCAGGCTGCAGATGGGGCTGTTCCAGCACAGCAGGTGCTGGACATCACCGTCTGGGTGCCGGGGACCCTCCTCCAGCCCTGCCGGCAGCCGCTGGAGCTCCCAACCTGGGTGCTGAAACACGCCAGCCTGGCTTGTACCTTGGCCTGGGGGAGGAAACACCCTGTGGTGCCTGTCCTGTGAACTGGCCGGGCTCCAGCTCGAGGCAGAATCAAGACCCCCGCTCCCTCACCAGGGGCCACGTTTATTTTTACATCCGTTGAGATTTTTCTGCTACGATGCTGTCTATTCCACCTGAGCTGTGCCTCACTTGGGTGACGTACATGAAGTTACTTATGCTGGCTCGGGCTTCTGTTTTAGGGTTGTATTGATTGCGAACTTGTTGCATTGAATAAAAATCATTCTTCTAAATCTGTGCATTTCTTTAATGGGAGGAAAAGGAAAGACAGTGCCATTGTCCTGTTCGCTGAGAGCACAGATGAAGGAACGGAGCCCTGGCCGGGGCTCAGGCTTTTAGTTACTGTCCCCACGTGACCTGCCGCAGGGAGACTGGCACAGGAGCCCGGTCTGGCAGCGATGCCTGTGACTTGCTGTGATGGGAAACCCTGTGCCCACCGTGCTATCAGGCTTCAGTGCTGTGTTTTGCTCTCCCCTGCTCTTCTCCAAGCTGTATCTCCCATCTGGTTTGGTCAAAGCTGAGGTAGGCGCTGCCGAAGCCACACTGCTCCCTGAACACTGTCTCTGCTTCTCTTCACCTCCACCGTGGTTTTCCAGGGAAGACCTGAGGTCTGTGAGATACTGCTGGAGCAGGGGAAGGGCTCAAGGAAGGCTGGACAGATCCTGTGCATCAAAAACCAGTCCTGCTTAATCTCTTCGTTAATGATCTGCATGATGAGGCAGAGTGTACCAGCAGTGCACCAAGTTCACCGATGACACCAAACTGGAAGGAGTGGGTGACACACCAGAGGGTCGTGCTGCCATCCAGAGGGACCTCAACAGGCTGGAGAAATGGGCTGAAAGGAACATCACAGTGTTCAACAAAAAGTGCAAAGTCCTGCAGCTGGAGAGGAATGACCCCAGGCACCAGGACATGCTGGGGACCGTCAGCTGGAGAGCAGCTTGGCAGAAAAGGGCCTGGGGGTCCTGGTGGGCACCAGGTTGACCATGAGCCAGAAATGTGCTCTTGCGGCAAAGAAGGTGAATGGTGTCCGGGGCTGCATTGGGAGGAGTGTTTCCAGCAGGTCGAGGGAGATGATTGTTCCCCTCTACTCAGCACTGGTGAGGCCACCCCTGGAGTGCTGGGTCCAGTTCTGGGCTCCCCAGTGCGAGAGAGACGTGGACGTACTGGAGAGAGTCCAATAAAGGGCTGTGAAGATGATGAAGGGACTGGAGTATGTCTCCTATGAGGAAAGGCTGAGAGAGGTGGGGCTGTTCAGCCTGGAGAAGAAATGGCTCAGAGGCTCTTGGTGGCACCTACTGACAGGGCAGTAGGCAACAGGCGCAACCTGAAACATGTGAAAGTCCATCTGAATGCAAGAAAACACACTTTTACTGTGAGGGTGGTCAAACGCTGGCACAGGTTGCCCAGAGAGGCTGTGGAGTCTCCGTGCTTGGAGATACTCTGAACTGGACAACGTCCTGGGCAACCTGCTCCAGCTGACCCTGCTAGAGCAGGGGTTGGACCGGACGATCTCCAGAGGTCCCAGGCCACCTCTGTGACTCGGCGCAGCACATCCATGCTGGTCTGTCCACCCGTAGGTGGATCTTTCCACAACCTTGTGCAAGGACTTTTCTTGTTTGCTTGGACTCCTTGAAGTCAGCAGTTTATTTCCAAATATGAACATTAAAAATTGGGTCCTTCTGGAGCAGCGTTCCTCTATGGCAGCCACATGAGGCACTGCAAAGTGCATTTATGCCTGTTGCTGCGTGACTATGTATTTGCTCTTTAGATACAGGCATTGTTCTAATTTTCTATATTTAATGCTTGATGAATGCATGAAACTAAAAGCATAGCGCTGATGACTTCACGTCGCAGAAGGTTACCTTGGGGGAAGGATGGGTTTTGCTGAATGGGGGCACCGCTCCAGCTGTCAGCGGAGGGATGTCACTACATGGTATTTGCATTTCCAGGCTAAACAGGGAGGAAGCCCCAGCCAGCTCTGCAATGGCTGCTGGGGGCGGCAGCCCTGCTCATCTGTGGCAGCCTCCCTGCACAACCCTACGTCCCACCTGGAAAATGCTAGGTGGAAGTGTTTCCGCTTTCACCCTTCTTCCTGCTTTTGCAGTGAGTCTGGTCCCTGAGGATAATACATACGTAAAGATCATGCCTGCAGCCTGCTCTGAGCAGTGCCTGCACCAGGCTGCTGCTTTCGCCCCCTCCCTGCCGCAGCCATTGAGCCCCACTTCCTGTGGGGAAACTGAGGCATGAACTGCCACTGTTCAGGAGGTACCAAAACCCTCCCGGCCACCCCGAGCCTGCTGTCCCTGTGGGGCTGCATGCCTGGGTGTCTCCCGCAGCTTTCGGCACAGTGCCAGGCTGGGTCGTGCCCAGGCTTCCTGGCACTTGCCAGCACCTCTGCGCCACTCGACGTGGCAGCAGCGTCACCCTATCCGGCTCGCTTGGAGCGGCGCATGCCGAAGGCAGCCCGAGCATCCCCCTGCATCCCCGCGGTGCTGGGTGCGCTCACCCTGCTCCAGGGCAGGCAGCAGGGCAGGCAGCGGGAGGCAGGCGCTGCCCACACCTGCCGCACCTGTGGCAGCGGATTTCCCTCCGCCGCTGCTTTCGCTTTCCTCTTTCCAGAGCTGCCAGGCCGCGGATTTTCCTGCCAATCTGAAAGCGCAATCACGCCGGGCAGGCAGCATAAAAGCTGGGGAGATGGGGCAGCAAGGCAGCCACGACCAGGGAGGTGAAGCAGCTCTTCGGGACCAGCCGCCAGCCCAGCAGCCCCACAGCCGAGTGAGCCACCTGCAGCAACACTGTCAGGCACCTCTACATTGGGGATTTATTGAATCCGTCCCAGAGCCCTCCAGTTCGTCCTCTCCGTCTTCTTGCACCGCAGCCCCCTCGCCTCATCGTAACCCGCTCGCTGTTGGACTCTCATTGGCAAAATGCTGCACCTCAGCTTCACCCCGCTGCTTGCGCTGGTGGTGGTGGCCAGCCTCGGGGCCGCCTTCCCCCAGGGCGCCTTGAAGAAGAGCTGCAGCCTGTCCAAGTACCAGTTCCTCGTGCCCCACGAGCTGAAGGCTGTGCAGAAGATGAAGGAGCAGTTTGTGAGTACCGCTGGCAATAGGGGGCTGTGGGCTGGCGGGGGGCAAGGCAGAGGGGATGCTGAATTTGAGACCCTGAGTGACAAGGTGGATGTTTTCCGGGGCACTTTGGGGATGAGGAGGATGTTTTCCAAGGGAATCTGGGGACAAGAAGGATGCTGGGCCAAATTTCATCCTGGTTTCAAACCCCACAAGGCTGACCGGGGTTGCAAAACATGGCCAAAAGTCAAGATGACAGTTTTTCAGTCTCTCTCTTGGTTTATGCCTGCAGGAGGACATCATGCTGCTGTCAGACCGCAAATGCAACACCAGGCTCTTCCATCGGAAATGGAGCACGGCAGAGCTGTCGGTAAGAGCGAGGCGATGCTGTAAAAACTGGGCACACCACCCACCTCCAGCTGGGACCTCCCGTCAGCCGGTCCCACCTCCACCCGCACCCCCGGGCAAAGACCCCCCTTCTCTAGCCCGGGGCCAGCCCTGGCGCTTCGGGTCCCTAACCAGGATGCTCCTGCCTGCAGGTGCCCGACCGAGTGATGCTGGTGGAAGCCGAGCTGGACCTCGCCACCGCCATGCTGGGGCTACCTGCCACCCCTAGTTTTGCCAAGAAGCGCCAGCGGCCCCTGGCCTTCCTCACCCAAGCCCGGGAGGACCTGCGAGGCTGCGTGAGTGCCCCTTACTAAAAACCCCCCGACCCCGTCCTGGCTCAGCGGCCCCGGTGCTGGCGGGCACGCCGCAGGGCATCACGGGTCCTTATACGGCTGCTCTCCTTGCAGGTGGCCATGGAGGCTCCTTCGCATCAGCCCTCCGGGAAACTGAGGCACTGGCTGCAGAAGCTGGAGATAGCCAAGAAAACAGTAAGTCAGGCCAGCAGGGCAAGGGCGTTTCGGGGTGTTAGCGACCACGCAGCTGCGCTGGGCCCGCTGCACCCCATCTCCGGTGCTAACCCACCCCTTCTCCCTGCCGCAGGAGACCACTGGCTGCCTGGAAGCCTCCGCCATCCTCCACCTCTTCCAAGTGCTGAACGACCTGCGGTGCGCAGCCCTCCGGGAGCAATGCACTTAGCCCCCGCCAGCAGCACAGCCGGCACGACACAGCACTCACTGGCCCCAAAGGGTGCCCCGAGGACTGGGAAAAATCATTTTTCTTGCATCGCTGTATTGCATTTCCTATTTAAGCATTTCTTATTTATGTCAGCTCAGGGAACAATTTTTTTTTCACAGTCTTTTAAATTATTGTGTATTTATAAATGGCTCGGGAAGAGGTAAAGAAATGCCATTCCTGAAGGATGCTGTGCAATGGGAATGAATGTATTTATCGGATATCTTTGTTTTGCTGGTTTTCAAAACATTGACTGTTTTTAAGGAAATGTATTTTTTTACCTGCTATTTATTACAGACTATATTATGTATATTTGCCTGTATAAATTATTTTTTTACATGCTATTTCATATGAGAAATAAAACAGATACCACAAACAGACAAGCTGCCATCATATGTTTTTACTGTGCTTTGGTATAATATCATCCCTTCGGAAAAGCGAGTTACTGGGGGGGTGAGGGAGGACATCGAGGCAAATTTTTATTATTTGAAAATTAGCAAACCTTTGGTACTCATGTTCATCTCCAGCTGTCTGGGGGTGCACCCTGACCGCGCCCCCGGGGTTCGCCCTCGGGGACAGATAGATGCTGTCACGGCCAGGACTGTTCCTGCACGCTCCGGGACAGGAGCCTGCTGGCCACCCGTTTCCAGGACGGATGCCTGTGTTGGGTGTTGCAAACCAGGGCACGAAGCCTGGAAGAGCCCACAGCCCAGAGCGATGCCCCCATCCCGGTACGGGCTGGGAAAGCCTCTGGATTTGGCCAACCTGGGAGCTCTCAGAAGATCCCTGAATGATTTTAACCACCAAACGGGAGGTCAGGACAAGCGAGGAGCCGGGCAAGACAGGCACCCAGCAGGGAAAGGAGGAAAAGGACCCGTGAGAAGACAAACCTCATTCAATCTCTATTTTCTCAGGTTGGGGAGATGGCTCTTTGGAGAGAGGTCGGCAGGGGAGGGCAGCCAGCAATGGCGGCCATGTGGATGTGTGATGGCCACATCTGGGGTGAGCGACCACCCAAACCTGGGGACCACCCAAGGCCTGGGGACAGGAAGGAGAGGAGTGCAGGGGAGCTGTCGGGTGCTTCAGCCTGAGGTAATTTTAAGGTAGCTGCTTTTAGGGGGCAGTGATGGCGACTGAGTTGCCAGTGGCCGAGCCACAGCATGGCCATGGCTTCCCACAAAGAGACAGCCGGGGACATGGCCATAAACGCTTATCACAAAGCGCGTCCTAGGTAATGCCTGCTCAGGCTTTGCAAGGATGCTATCAAAATGAAACCTCGTTGCTGATGGGGAGGGAAAAAAGCTTTATCTCCTCTTCTGTTTCCAAACTACGCTTCATACTAAGACACAAAAGTGAGGAAATGCTCTTGTCCTTGTCTTTTGCGGCTGGATACAACACCCTTCTGCAGGAGTGATGAGCCCTGGCTGCTCGAGACACCCCCAAGCACACGCCTTCAGGCAGATGCCTGCACGCTTGGGCCGTATCAACTTCAAGGAGGGAGGAAAGCACACCCCGAGAGGAAAGGGAAGCCCGTCCTGCTGCAAGCACATGCACGCACGCTGCCCGGAAACCAGAAACGCCGGGCAAGAGACATTTCCACGCTACTTGGGGCGGCTTTGCCAGGACAGGGAGAAGCCAGAGACTGGATGCCAGGCTCTTTGGAGAGCTTTAACAGATTTTACCATCTGGCCATGCCCCAGGTGACACCGCCCATCCACCTCTGGGGAAGGAAATTAGCTCTATTCCCCGCACGGCAGCAGGGTTGCAGCACAGCTGTCCCGAGCAGAAGGCGAGGGCAGAAATCACTCCTGGGGAACAGCGGTCCCTCTTTATCTCTCCACCGCATTCACGGGGCATCATTTCCATCATGGTGCTTCTTGCTTCATGTGTGAGGGCAGGAAATAAAAGATGTGCTGATACCTCCCCCGCTCCCCTGCACGGCTGCCTTTGGTGGGTTAACCTCCCAGTATCTCCCATGCAAAGCCAGTTCACTGCAAATTAAGGCTGTGGTGACTATTTTTGTTCCTTTGCCAGACGGGCCAGGCTTCAGCAACGGGGGGGTCATGCTCCTCAGGGTGCTGGGAGCAGGGCTGAAGTGGTCAGGGATGGAGCTGCAAGTGCCGCAGCTGGCCAGCGTTAGCCTAACGCCCCTGCCCACTTTTTGTAGCTCAGGACAAGCCCCTCTGCTTCTCCTGGAGGGTGCTCGGCTGGCAGGGATCAGCCTCTGAGATGCTTTTAGTGCCCAGAGCAACACTGGCTGTGTGCTGGGGAGCATCCCATGCAAGAGTTGCATCTGCAGGGTACGTGATTCCGATCTAGTGATGTAATTTGGCAACGGACATGGTGTCAGGAGCTTGATCCCTCGCAGAGCTGATCCCAGCTGCAAAATCTCTCGCATAACGAACAAAACCCCACTAATCTGCTCATCTTTCCCAGGTAGTTTCTTTTAACAACTACCAACATACCTCAATGCTGGGCTTTATTTTTGAGGCTTGCTAGCTGGCTGGGCATCAAGGGGTTGGGAACTGCTTTGCGACACCGAGTTTCCTACCTGACCAACTGTGAGAAAGGGGTGTTTCTTTCTCATTGGTGTGTGTTAGCTCCCCGGTGTCAGCAGAGTTATCGTAGCAATGACGTTTGGGGCTGGGGAAAGGGCTGTTGGAGTGGGACACGTCAGCTCTGCTCAAGGCCCTGGCACAGTGCTTCAGCTGCAGGTGAGGTGGAGGGAATTCATCGTGCTTTGCCTTTTCCCCAGGGATGAGGAGAGAGGTGTGCTCTTCCCTGCGTTAGTTTCAGTTCAGGCACAGAAACAGCAGAAGGACAGGCAGAAAGCCTTGGTTTTGCTGTGTCTCCATACAGCCCCAGCGTTTGGGAGGCACCTACTGTAGTTAGGTACACAGTCTCTGATCTCTGGCCCCGAGGGCAAAATTTACCGGAAAGAAACCCAAAGGGGTGGGTAGACAGATGCACATTTAACCTGTGGTGGAGGGGAGCTTTCCGTGCAAAGCTCTCCTGGAAAATGATGGGGAAAGCATCAAGGTAGACCAAGTGGTTGGAAAATAAGGGCAAGGGTGTGACTCCTGGAAAGGTCGCCCCAAGCCAGCTGCTCGGTTGTGATTTGTACCATCACGGGGGAAATACTGGTGTAATGGAAGAGGCTGAACTGTTGGAGGGTGAAACGTAAAGTCCATTGTGAGAAGACAGCGCTGTGATTGAAGAGCATGAAACACCTCGTGGCAGTGGTGATCGACAGGCAGAAGGTGTCAAGATCTTGTTTGCATTAAATCTCTGTTCTCATTGCCTCAAGCGTGGGCACCTATGCTGGCTTAGGAGATCTCCTGGAATCCTGCAGGACGTAAATAAAATAGGGTAAGGTCCTGTGGGATTTGGCAGATGTCTGGCTAAGGTAAGGCAGTAATAAACCACCTGATTGCTGCTCTTTTCTGCTGAGGTTTTTGTGCCACTTTCAGCATTAGCTAAATGTCCGGTGAGCGACATGGCTAAGAGGTACTGGTGAGATCTGTTTCCTTTTCTCCCTCCAAGAACTGTTTATGCGATGGAGTTGTATTTTGGTAGGGTTGTTTTTATTTAATGTATATACACAGTTTTGTGCTTCTGTTGAACAAGCAGGGGAAACACCAAATTACAGAAAAGACAGCGGAGTTAGGGAGTCTTTCAGTTCAGCCGTCTTTACACTGGTCCTTAGTGGCAAAAACTCTGCAGCTTTGCAGGGAGTGTTGCCTAACACGTTGCAGGTGACATTTCTGCAGGCAAATGAAGAAAGCCGACAGCCAAGTTTTATTGATGGATGGTGTTATATGTTCCTGGGTCATAAACTTCTCCTGCTCCAAACCCTCCGACCAGAATGCAGGTTGATAATAGGTAAGGAATAAACGTGCTCTCACCTGTTAGTGGGAGCATTTTTTGGGGATGCTGGGCACTCTGAGGAATAGGAAAATGAGTTGGTGCTGCTGTTATGGGAACGTACTGTTTTCTAATACGCTACATACTGCTGCTCTTGATGTTGTAATTTCTCCTCCCATTCAGTGCTGTTCATAATTCAAAATAATAAACCCTGTCTATCAGCAATCATACTGGGAATCACTTTGTGATGTTCCCATGTTGCCATCTGGGGACAGAGTGTTCAGTAAGATCCACCTGCTTTTGATTTGCTTTGACAAAAAAGGTTATTTGAAAAATAACCTTCACTTTGAACCGCAGACGACTTCAGCTGCATGTATGCGTGGCTGATGGGTTACTCATTTTAATGCAAAACCCAGGACTTTGGACTAGAGGAACAGACCGAAAGATAGCTGCTGAAGGCTCCTGGGACTCCAAACTGTTGCCTGAATTAATAATGATTTGCTTCCTCTGCGCTCTAGAAGTCTCACTTTGGCTGTCACCTTTGTAGCCATGACTGAACCATTTCTTCCATCTCCCAAGAATTTTCCCCAGCAACCCATGTCCCCTGACACTCCCTTTGCACGTGTGCTCTGACAGAAGTGCTTGCAGCTTTCTGGCTCCGGGGAAGACGCCCCTGTCCTGGGGTATTCTTAATTTTCTATTTTACTAAAGAAATCTGTTTGATTTCTATGTTCTCCTCAGAAAGCTGCTCCTTACTGCCCCGAGACCGCCAGGGAGGGGTGGCAGGCGTGCGTGGTTCTTCGTGCACGATCACTCCTTCCACTGCAAAACCCCTCTGTCTCCAGTTGCTTCAGATAAACGCCTGAAATCTTTGGGCCCAGCACTGATAGATTTGACAGATAAATGTAATAGCCTTTGAGAAGGAAAAACTGTAGATTTGCAAAACAGAAGGCTGAGTTTATGCTAAACTTGCCAGAAATGGGAGAAGGCGTGTCAGGAGAATGTAGTAATTGAAATACCTTTGGTGCAGGCACTTAAAGGCTCAGGTTTTAAGAAATGGCCTCTGGTATCTGCTAGAGTATGACTGTGAGCTGTCAGAGTAATAAGGGAATTCCAGCTGGTTTATGGGAAAGCTCTGAGAAAAGGCACCGGCCTTCACTGGTCCAAGATAACGGTCCCATCCCTAAATGCTGGACTGAAAAAAGCTGAAGGAGAAAAGTTCAGATATGCATCATAAATATTTCTTCAAGTCATTCCTGGTTTCTCATTGGCCCCATGGTCTCTTGTCTGAAAGGATGTGTCTGGGTTGGGGGACCATGACTGTGCTTTCTTGATGCCGCTTCAAGCGATCAAGCAATCATTTTACATAGCAAAAGAGAGGGCCACAATGCATCGAAGGAAAGGAGCTCTCAGTCCCTGTGCTGTCCATTGCTCCTTAAATTTCCAAAGGCTGTTTCTCTCCCTAAAAGCTGACAAGCTGGGGGCTTCCCAGATCGCTGTCTGTTGTAGTCTAGCTTTGTAGGTGCAAGAGTCAGGGTTAATCCCAAGCACCCTGTTTGCAGACCAGTGCTACCAGGTATGCCCCTAGTCTTAAACCGCTTGGCTTTCCATCCCTGCAAAATGCTGCCTAAAACTCGCCTTGGTTACTGTCATCTCAATAGACTGCAGTGTCAGTCACCTGTTTTGACCATCCTAACTGATTCACGGCTGTAGGCAACATGTCACGCTCATGTTGGCACGTAGATATGGCTCATTAGGATGTTTATGGGTAACGGATTAGGGGATGGACTAAAAACCTTAAGGTCTGCTTCACAGACAGCTAGGGGCAGGCATGCCCTGCTAAAAACAAGCCAGAATCTCTTTTTAAAGGACAAAAATGGTTCTGGGTTAATCATCAAGCAAGCCAAAAGCCGAAAATGTAACACCCTCTCATGGTGCTGGGCTAGCTCCTCCATAGTTCAACACCAGCTCCAAAGTTCAGGTTGTCACTGGGGCTGTGACCACCATGGATGTGAAGTCCTGCAGGCAGACTATGTTTCAGGAGATGGATTGCTCTGTCCAAGAAAAATGCCAAGATTAGGACTGTCTAAGCAAGAAACCCAAGCCTTCAAAAAACCATACAAAATCAGTGTGGGGCTTTTGGCTTTGTTTTTTTTCCTAGACCTGCAGGTGAAACCCGGCTTTCTAATCTGATTTTGAGCATTGCTCTGGTGGTTTGTTCTCTGGTTTTAGCAGTGCCCAGAAGCAGCAGCTGAATTCCAGGGCAATGCAGTCTCTGATAGGTATCAGCAGTCAAACATGTAATCTGATTTTAATCAGAGGGTTGCGTGATCATTTGTTATAAACTATACATCACATCTCAGCCTCTTGGTAATAATCATCGTGAGATGCAGCCCATGGGGCTGTTTTGCACTTCTCTTGAAGCCATGTTTCTCCTTCAGTGCTCTGCTTACAAACTGTCCACAGCAATGCACAATTATCGACGAGCAGGAAGCCAGCTGTTACTGCCAGAACTCTTGAGATCCCCTTTTCCTATGACTTTATTAAAGCTGTGTGTGGAAAAATGCTCCGATATTGCCATCATGACCACAATGAAATTACAGTGATCTGCTCTTCTTCCAAACGGCTCGCGGCAGACGCGAGTGGAAGTCTGCAGGAGGCAAAACGTTACACGTGGCGAGCATCTCATGTGCCTCACATCAGTGACATTTACTTTTTCTTGGCTACATGGATATGAACTAGCAGCTGCGTTACTGCAAGCGCCATTGCCATAGTTACTGTCACACAACATCCTCTTCCTTCCAATACTCCAAAGCCAGTTTCAGGTCTGGTGTGACAGGTCAGTCTCTAATTATTTCAGTCTAAAAGCAAAATGCTCTTGTTTAAGAGAGGGAGGGGAGAAAGCCAACACAGGTTAAACCCAAAGAAGCAAACAAGGTGGTGGAAAGCAAAGACTATTAGTGAGCATGTTTTCTGCCACAGCAGAAAGTCCTGCTTGCTCACTGGCCTCCTTCACTGTTTAAATACCGCAAATTGTGCGATACCACATTGCTTTTATCTTTCTATTTAATATCAGATCCCTTTTCTAAAAAGAATCTTAAAAACCAGGTATATCCTTAACCTGTCCCTGTTTTAAGGCCTAAAACCGTGTGGTCTGCTCCATTTAGGTCTACTCTCTCACTTTTCTGCAGGCAAAATGTGTGATCCCAGCTGTCCTGGCTGGCTGAGCACTCGAGTACCAACGCAGAACTAGCATCCCTTCAGAGATCGTAGAGTCCGGGACCAAAACATGAGCAGCAGGGACTTCTACTTTACTTTTCAGCAGATGGGATGTGTCTGGATATAGAGCTAGCATTTTTGAAGTAAAACGCATAGAAAAGCTGTGTTAGAGAACCCATGAGGGAGGAGTTGTGATAACAGTTGGTTCTCTTTGTTCCCGACAATATGAGGACTTCCACAATTGCTCATTAAGGCAGGAGCTGATACTTTAACAAAAAGCAGACTTCCTCTGCTTCATCCCCAGCAGAGAGACGTACGTGTTAAATAAAAGCATGAGAAGAGGACCCAAGAAGACATAAATGCTCTTTAAATGGTGGCATAGTTTAAATGCAAGATGCTTGTTTCATCTAGCTTTAAAAACGGTCACAGTTGGGTAACGGAAAATGGCTGGGTAATTGCCTGAAATCCAACAGAGGGGAAATGGTGGTTTTGTTTGCCGCACCAGGTGATGTCTGCAACTGCTCAAATTCTTGCTACACAAAACATGAATTGCTTGCCAGGTCACAGAGTGATGGGAAAACAAAATACTGCATCATGTGTGCGTCAACTGAAAGTGGGTTTTAACTATTAACCATTTTCAACCAGGCATAGTGGTTTTAAGTACTGATACAGAGGTATAGCTATAACATTATGAAATTACTTTATAAACTACTCTTCCCAGTGAGGAACCTCCTTAGGTGCTGAATCTTTACGACTCTTG
This sequence comes from Gavia stellata, assembly GCF_030936135.1. Classification (NCBI taxonomy): domain Eukaryota; kingdom Metazoa; phylum Chordata; class Aves; order Gaviiformes; family Gaviidae; genus Gavia; species Gavia stellata. The sequence goes on from NC_082601.1 coordinate 40,963,416, forward strand.
GCTCTTCAAGCAGCAGCTCTGGAAATATCTTGTTTTGATGCCTCAAACACACAGTGTAGTGCCTGATTTGGGGTATCCACCAGGTAAGTTTTCACTGGAGCAGTTTGAATTTGCCCCAGATCAGCTGGTACTTGTGAAAATCAAGTTCCCTGTAAGCGAATAGTATTTCTCAAGATCCTGGTCTCCTCACTCTTGGGTGACTGAGAGATGAGCTTCAGGAGTGGCTTAGACTACTCTTCTCGAGCTTAAGTGATAAAAGGAGGTGAGAGAATGAGAAAAACATCTTGTCAAACACAAAACAAAAGAATGAATAAACATGAATTGAGAAGATGTGGCAGTGGGACATGTGTGTGCGCCATGTATCCCTTATGATACATATTTTGTGTATACAACACGTTCACTTCATGTTTCCCAGACTAGATGTTGTGTGGGTAGAGAAGGATCGCAGTAAAAATAAGAGACTCTTGCTTCCAGTAAACAGCACCGCCGTCCCTCTGTCTAGACTTACAACAACACTGTCTGAAGAAAAAGAATAACCGCGCCGTGGGTTTAGATTAATCTGATTTTCAAAGACTTTTCTTCACGCTGTTGTAAATTGAAATCGTTAAGTAGTTCCAGAAGGTCACCGAACATTGGCTGCTGAATTTCGCTCATCACTAATAACAGGAACTGGCAGAGGGTGCGAGGAGTCCTGACACCGTTACAGCCTGTGCTGGACAGTATTGGCTCGACTTTAATTAGTCTTTAGAGGAGGCAGCAGTTGGTTGACAGCACCTTTATGAATTGGCTCATAAAAACATTTTATTAATCCCAGCACAGGTCACAGTGACCAGATATTAAGTGAACTGCTGTACTGCAGAAAAAGGAAGGGCAGCTGGTGATACCTGAGGATAAATTGAAGCAGATTCCTTGACTTTTCTAAAGAGCAGCTTAGCTGCTGTTAAGGTGGGGCATTTTAAGCCTAACTAATAATAATGCTGTTGTGACTCTGGGCTGCTCACTGAATTTTGGACTTTGGTAGTGCGCAGTGCCCTTCAGGAGAGAAAAAAATATCAGCAGAAGTAGAAGATACATCAGTATCTTGAATATTCAAACTTGCATTTCCGGGACGTTGCTATTAAAAGGCAAATGAGCTGGGAAATACCAGTGCTGAGGTTGACTTTGCAACCTTTGTTTGCCTCCTTATGCCCCAGCAGGCTTTATGACGAGATCACAAAATTGTGTTGTAGGGTCCATAGTCTGCTGCAGCACGTGAAATGGCTTCGGCTTATTGCTGTTGAAAGTACAGCTATCCTCAGGCCATCTTCTTGGTTCCTAGCTGCACCGCCATGGGAATCTGGAAGCAGAATCACACAGAAGCTTTTCTAAGACACTTGGCAACCCCCAGCCTCCTGGCAAAGGAGAAGGGACCCGCTGCCGTGGCACAGCCAGGGAGGAGGCAGGCGGCAAGGTCTGAACAGACGTACCCTCTGGTGCAAGGTGCCCCATCAGGGTCCTGGCCGTCTCCTGCATCTCTACAGCTAGCCAATGGGCTCATTTTGAATCAATGTGCGCTTGGATTAATCTGTAATCAGAAACACCCCCCCTAGGATTTAGTGTTTCAGGTAATTTTTGAGATTACATTCCCCTTAAAGTTGGCAATTTTTAAACATCCCGGCTGGTGTGTCTGTGCGGCATAGCCACGGAGCCAGGGCAGGAAAAGGAGGACTGCCACGTCCACTGTTTCTAGCCATCATCGGCATATATACCCACATTGAATTTGCTTTTTAATTCCCCTCTCGCCTTCTACCCTGCTGAAGCCACACAGCGGCGAGCAAGTTTTTCTACCCACATACTTTCTTCATCTTTCAGTTACAGTTCTTTCCAGCTGAAAACCAGAGCACAAGCAATTGGAAGTGGACAGGCTGTTACTAAAAACTGTGGAAAAGCCCATTCATCTGGTTGCTCGTCTTTTGCATTAACAGAATAGAATAGAATGTTTCAGTTGGAAAGGACCTACAATGATCATCTAGTCCAATTGCTGTGAAGGGGTTAAGACAATTTAAGGCTTCCCAGTTGCAGTTCTGCACTGGTTTAACTAGATTTAACCAAGCTAAATTCCAGGTTTTATCTTTTTTAGGGAAGGGGACGTGATACCATTCCAGTGAACGTTTAGGACGCAGCAAGTATTTAAATAGCTGTCTGCCAAACTTTCCTTGTGTCTGGTCTCTAGCTTCGCTTCAAGCCTTCTAACGGGGATGCTTCTCTAATTGCTTAATTGTGGTTCACTTATTTATTGGAAGCTACTGAATGGAAGAATTTGTCAAGTTTATGCACATATTTAAGTTTTACAGGTCAAGGGTCTGATCGGATTGTGGAAGTTGCTGGAGATTCAACTGGTCACATCAGTCTGGTTATGATATCTGAGTAATTTACTCTCCATTATTAAATGCACTCTTATGATCAGTTTTTTACACTCATTTAACCTGACTGACCATTGCTTCCACTAATCTGGCACTGGAACATACAGATTAAGTGAATTAATTTAAGCAGGCACTAACGCAAAGGCCAGGTGTTTAAGCTCCCCTCCTCAAATCACGCTGATGTTGGTTTTTTTGCTTTTGTGATGTTGCCATTTACGACATCTCCCTGGTGACTCAATGTCATCAATATTGTAGCCGAATCAACCCCCATTTCCGCGGCCCGCCAAGCGGACGACAGAAAACGATGTTGGTGCTGGGGGAAGGCCATGCTGTGGGCCGGCGCTGGGCCCTTCCCGCTGGCTGAAGGCTGATTTTCCTCAGACACTGAGAGACCCCTCGCCCGGGAGGTGCGGGGCCAGGACCCAGCAGCCCCCTCCGCCAACGGAGCCCCACCGCCGCTCCCCGGCAGCCGCTGCGGCCCAAAATGGCGCCGCCCTGCCGGGGGCGAACAGCCGCCCCGCTCCCCACCGCCACCTCCAACTCTCGCGAGAGCTCGATGCGCACCCCCCCCAAACTCTCGCGAGATCTCCGCGCGCTGCCAGTGAAGCTGCGGCCCCGCCCCCCGGCGCTGCCCACTTCCGGCGCCGCGGCTGAAGGAGGGAGGAGCCGCGCCGCCGCCCCCCTGCCCCGGGCCAGCCCCGGGGATGGTGTTGGCCGCGGCAGCCGGGCCCTGACGCCGCGCTCAGGTAAGTGCGGGCCGCCCCCCTTCCCCCCCGGTCCGGGGCTACCCCCCTCAGCGCAGGCCCGGCCCCTTCCCTCCCCGGTGCCCCCCCCCATCTCCCGGGGCGGCCCCGGCCCAGCAGGCCTCGGGGCCCCGGCGACACCGGGGGCGGGGGGAGCCCCGCTGGCCCCCCGGAACTACTCCCCTGGTCCAGCAGGGTTGTACCCCCACGGCAGGGGCCCAGCGATCCTCCCTGCCCCCTGCGGAGGGGCTTCTCGGTAGCGGCGGTGGTGCGGGGCAGGGCGGCCCCGCCGCCTCCGTTCCCAAGGGAGCTGGAGAAATCCCGGGGCTCTCTTGCCCTTCCCTGTAAATAAGCACCGCACCCCTCCCTCCCCTGTCTCCCCGGTGCCGTGCAGGGGTAAAGGCTGCCTTTCCCCGTGCGGTTAGCAAGTTTTGGGTGCTTCCTCGCCGTGCCCCCGTGGTGAAATTTGGGGTGTAGCTGGAGCTACATACACCTCTTTTTTCCCCACTGGTCACACTTCTCTTCGGTTTCCTAGTTTTCCAGGACGAGCAGTGAGGAAACAGATCTATAAAAGTATTTAGGCATTGAATTCCAAGTGAAATTGATTTCATTTGGACTTGGCACCTAAAAGGGTTTTTTTGGGGGGAGGGGGTTGCCAGCAGTTTACAGGTTTTCTTTTCAATTTTTTTTTTTTCTTTTAGAGCCCTGTGTTACTACTTCCCAGATTCCCCTACTCCCCCTCTACTTTTTCTTTTTCTTTCTTTTTTTTTTTTTTTTTTAACCCAGCTCTTGTTTTTCTCTTCTCCAAGGAAAACAGGACAGTTTTGTCTGCTTATTCTTTCTTTCTCTGGAGTACTGGGAGAAAAAAAAGCTACTGAATGTTTCAGTTGAACAAGCGGGATTTACATTTGCCCCGAATTTTACTTTTTTTTTTTTAAAATCTGGATCTTGAAGCTAACACACATACTTGTCAACTTCAGAGAACTTGACCTTCCTGTAGATCTTACCAGAGTTTCATACTCTTAAGTACTATTGTGAAATACATGCTTTTCTTTTTTTTTTTTTAATCCTTGTTACTTGCTTATCTGTTATGTTTATCTGTTACATTCTTCTCAACATCTCAGTGTCATGTCAGTTGTTTCATTTCTCTTTCTTGCCCCTTCACCGGTATTTTGGTGTTGGCTTGATGTTTGGGATAAATCTGTCAGCTTTCTCCCAACCTTGGGAAAGCAATCGGGCTGTCTTTACAGATGTAGTCACTAGATTGGCAGGCCAGAGCCTTTATCTCCTGTTTTTTCTGGGGCAACAGCAAACGAAATGAACGAGCTAAGAAACTGCTGGTGCAACAGACCTGTTAAACTTCACTTCAGGGCTTGCTTACAAGAAGGAAGGAAACATGGAGACATACAGAGTTGAAGCTGACAGAGAGAAATCTTGTCTCGAGTCTTGTCATTTTGTATTGTACCACTTCATCTCAGTGGTTTGCTGGGCTTTATCATTTGCCTTATGAATATCTCATCTGATTCTCCGTTTTATACTGTGAGAGCTGATATTACCTGAGTATCCGTTTTGTGTCTTGGTAACTGCTGCATCATACCTGTCTGGTATTCTATGCAAGCTAGTTTATGTAAAGACTATATGCTGACTTTTTACAAGTTTTTTTACCTTTATTTCATTGGATTAACATGTATGACTAAAGGATAAACATTTCTCCTACCATTTTGGTGTGTGTGGGGGTGCCTAAAGGGTATGGATCTTGTCAGCATTACATTGGTTTTGGCCAAACTGTTAAGATGAATAAGCTGCTTTCAACTAGGACTAGTGTCAAAATGTATTAAGCCATGACAGACCGAATGTTTTGGTTTTGTGACTTTGGCATTCTGTCCCCCTTTTCTTGTAATTTATTTATCAGTGCAGTTATCTTCTGTAGTGGAGGACTGACACAGCAAAAAATATCTTCATTTCAGTTGCCAGATCTCTGTGTGCAACTTTTCCACCATTGCTCTGCAGTGTGAAGAGTGCGCTGTGAATGGTTCCTGTTGTACATCTGCATAGATAATTGCACTATTTGCAGTTTAAATCCGTTTCCTTTCCTGTGTCCTGGTAGCTGACTCAAAGCTCACTTCCTAGTGTTAGAGAATTGTTCCAGTAACCCTCCCCTTTCTCTCTCTTTTTTTTTTATCAGCCAAAAAGTAGCTCTGAATATTGTCATGTGAGGCGTGGAGAGAATGGTCGTAGCAGGTTGTCTGGCCAGGGATCTGGCAGGGGTATTTTCACAGCAGTTCTTTCAAAGGAGAGATGTCAAGCAGTGGTATACTGTGGTGGATGGTACAGTGAAATGGGATTGTAAACAATGATGAAAGTCTGACCTTTCTCCAGCAAAATTGAACTTCCTCTTGGCCTAATGTACTGTAACGTTCTCAGTATTCACATCTGAAACAAACTCATTCTTCAAGTACTCTAGGCCGTCCTCATCTTTAATTGCGGTCATGTTAAGTGTGTGTATCGTATTCTTTGTTTGACTGTTAAGAGTGTGTTGATAGTTGTTGAATAAGGAACTAACTGTAACTTGGTTTTGCATATTTTTTTTCCTACCTTTAATTTTGGTAATTGACTTTGTTCTAATTTTTGTGTTCTAGATTGAAGACAGCAGTAATGCTAACTCTGGCAAGCAAGTTGAAGCGGGATGATGGTGTCAAAGGACCCCGTGCATCCAATCCAGCTTCCGATTCAACTCGGAGGGTGTCTGTTCGAGATAAATTACTTGTTAAAGGTGAAAGGAACTTATAATTGAGTATTTTGGGATTTAGAGTTTGCAGGTGTGTTGGCAGTGCACAATATTAAATTGTGTATAAACTGATTTCCAGAAGTATTTTTTTAAATTGCTTGTGACTTACCTCATGATTTATACTGTAGGATGTATATTGGCATACATCACATCACCAGCAGCTCTTTGCCTGTAGGACACTTATTTTTATTGAATGATGCAAAACATAAAAAGCCTCCTCCTTACTCTATTGAAAAATTAATCCATCGTTGGGAACTGTCATCAATTAAAACATTATGATAAAAAATTGTCACGAGTATCACTAAATATGTAGGAGGAGAACATCAGATTTGACTTGATAGAAAGGTATTTTTTGAGCAAAAACATAACTGCCTGTGACAGGAAAGTAAGTCCTAAAAGTAACATCAGTGTCCTGTTGGTCTTTAGTGGTACAAATCAGAGGCAGTAAACTTTAAAAAGCTTAAAAAAGCAATGCAAAGAGATATTTTTCATAGGCCTGGAGTCACTGGAAGTTGAGTATGAAGTAGTGAATAAAAACTAGCACCCTAATTTTTGTAGCACCGCATGTTCTGTTCAAGAAAGGCTACTGTAGGTTTTTACTAGCTGGCTCTCCATTGTTGGGGAAAAAAACCTTTTACTTTGTGGCAGTTCTGGGTAAATGAAGTTGTTTGTGAGACAATAATTAAGCTATTTTATAGTAAAATCGGGGACAGCTCTTTCTTGCTTTTCAGTTTTTCTGTAGCATAGATAATCTTAGATTTAAAAATCCATAGGTGCTGACACTTTGCAGTTACTATGGGCTTAAAGTCAGGTTTACTCCCTCTGGTAGTAGTAGTAGTGTTTTAATGCTCGAGCTGTGCATCTTGATATAGTGGCAAGGAATATGTTTATGTTGATATTTCTGCTAAAAATGATCACTAGCAAATATATTACTGTTGATGTGTAAGCTGCCACGGTTAGGATTCATGCTAGTTGACTGAAGTGTGCTCATTTCCTGATCTTATTTCAGAATGGCCTGAGACTGACACTGGTATATTCGCCTGAATGATGTTACCTAACCATAGTGTTATATACGGCTTTTTTTGAATTAGGGTAGATTCTGCCATATGACTGTATACTGGAGCAAGGTTCCACTGCAAATGTACTGCCTCAGTGCAGGGCACTAGACTGCGGGAACATTACGGTCGCAATTTTCTCTCTGCATTGTTCTAAGGACAGGGAGTTTTAATTCACTTTAAACCTTGATGCGATAACTCTTGCAAAGAGCTTGCTTTAGACTTCCAGTTTGGAAATCCTTAGTTAACTCCAATTCTGAGGGGGAAAGATATCAGGCAGGAGGAATAAGCTCTTTAACCAGGCTAAGCTACAAAGCCAAATTACTAAATATATATAATCTGAGATTTTCATTAACCTGCGAGTGTAGACTTGAGGGGAGAATAGCAGTGTAATATAAATAACACTTCGACTACAATGCCTGGTATAGTGTGAAGTGCCATAAGAAATTTTACTGTACCCTTAGAGTAATCATGTTTTTTACTTTTATGACTGAAACCTTACCTATGCCTGCAGGGGAAGAAAAGAATGCAAGCTATAGAATATTAGTGTTAACATTGTCATTGCTGTGGCTGCCATTAGCAAACCAGCTAAGTATTGAATGAGTTGAGTCCCAAACTGACAAATGTTGAAAGCAGGTCACTGCCAGCATCCTTCTGACAAGTGTGAGTGCTAGATCGTCATCTGACTGTGCGTGGAAGTTGTCTCACGTGGCTCTCTGTTCTGGTTTCAGCTGGGATAGAGTTAATTTTCTTCCTACTAGCTGTTATAGTACTGTGTTTTGGATTTAGGATGAGATTAATGCTGATAACACACTGATGTTTTAGTTGTCGCTGAGCAGCGCTTACACTAAGTCAAAGACTTTTCAGCTTCTCATACCGCCCTGCCAGCAAGGAGGCTGGATGTGCACAAGGAGCTGGGAGGGGACACAGCGTGGACAGCGGACCCAAACTGGCCAAAGCGGTATTCCATGCCATATGATGTCATGCTGAACAAAAAAATACAGCTGGGGGGAGTTGGCCAGGGAGGGAGAGTGGCTGCTGCTTGGGAACTGGTTAGGCATCGGTCAGCAGGTGGTGAACAATTGCATTGTGGATCACTTTTTTGTATATTTTTTATCATTCTTATTATTTTCTTCTTTTTCTGTCCTATGAAATTGTTTTTATCTCACCCATGAGTTTACCTTTTTTCCATTTCTCTCCCGTATCCCACTGGGGGGGAGTGAGTGAGCGGCTGTGTGCTGCTTAGTTGCTGGCTAGGGTTAAATCACGACAATCTCCCGAAATGGTTGCAGGAGCGGCTGTCAGTCTGGTTAGAATGGTTTCTGGACTGAAATGGGAACTGACAGCAGAAGTAGATCACTTCAGTATAACTACACTGAAAGTGAGAGGAAAATCTAGTAGCTAGTGTGAAAAAGACTTGTTGGGGATATTTTCTTTTATGTAGACCATTCAATTACAAAAGTTTCCAGAACTTGCTCCAGCTCTTAGAGCTATATCGGCTGTAGCAGCATCTACAATGTTGAGAGCCAGGGTGAAGATGGACTTCCGATGTTGACAGTTTTTTATAGGTCAAGTTGCCTAGATCTGCAGTGTGATAGGGAGTGAAGAACTGCCTGCTAAAGGTGTGCATACAGCGAGGATGCCTTTTACTGCTGGATTGTATGAAACTGTAATAGGCTGTTGTATTAGACTTGAAACAAGGTCAGTGGGAGCCTGTAAGAGTAGTTGTAAGTAGAAGATGTTACCGATGTTTGTTTAGGCTGGGGTTATCAAACAAACAGATGACAGTTGCAGAATGGGTGAAAGGCTCAATTAGGTCAATCTCCTGGCAACTGTGAATTAAAAAAATAATCTGTTCTAAAAAAAAGTAAAGGAATGTTGGTTATCAGTAAGGGGGGGGGAGGAGGAGATGAGAAAAGTCCTGATATGTTCTGTCCTTGTTTGTCCCAGCAGCTGTGCTGAGGTTAGTGCTGGTTCAGTTGTACCTCTTAATGGTGTTAGTGGCAGTGGTTTTAGTCTACTGTGTAAAGCCTCTGAGTTGAAAGAACGAGGGACTGTGGTCATGTGCATTAGAAAGCTCAGTGATAGCTATGCTCTTTCCATAGCACATCTGGATCCTTTTTGACCTCAAATAAGTCTATAGCTTCTGAGTCAATAGGAGAACAGCAGGCAACTGGTATGTGCAGTGTCCTCCACAGCAGCTTAGATGCATGGCGGGCTGTCCTGGAAGCTTAGCTGAGGGTGATTTTTGGCACGGTACCCTAAATCCCCCCTGGCCCTGGGCGCTGGTGATAGCGTATGAGCCAAGGTCGGACAGCTGTTTGCCTGCCCGAGTGATGATGCTGATGTGCTGGAGAGATACCCTCCTATTCCTGATCCACAGTAAATGGGTGATAGCCTAATAAATTCTGCAGACAGATGTCTGCCAGTTTCACTAGAGCTATCGCCCAGACACAGACAGTCTCTGGTTTTTATCTGGAGGTAAATTAAAGACAGCCTTGCTTGTGTTGATAGAGTGTCCAGTCCAGGAAGGCATTACAGGATCTCTTTGAAGGATGTGTTGTCACACTGATAACTCTGCAGTCCTCAAATGTATTGGGTACACTGACTGGTAAATAGATCAGTGACATTTTGATTATGGGGTAGATGGCCGCGCCCCCAACCACTGATAAGTGTAGATACTTACAAACTTAAAAATTTGGTATAGACCAACTACATACATCTGCTAACTGATATTAAAGCCTTAAAGAAGGAAAAATAAGTGATAATTTATGTATGATATTAGCTATTTGCATCATATGGATGAGAAGAAAATTCAAAGTCGCCGTTGGAAATACTTTTACTAAAACTGGAAGTATGTGAGCTATCAGCAGAGTGTCATCAGGTGCTGTCCTTGGCTTTAGTGATGGGTGCAAGTTAAACAGGCTTTTTGTTCCACTTCTATGAAAAAATTACTCTTAAAGTACTGGTGCCCTTTGATAGTTTTTGTAAACTGTTCCTTTGATTGCTTACATGTCCAGTACTGTTTGTTATATATTAAAATATAAACCATGGCTCAGGGCACTGTTTTGTTGGGTTATTTTATATTATTATGAAAGGAAAAACCTCTATCCCTGAAGTTTTAGGTAGGGAAGTAATTCTGAGGCAGCTGGATATTCTCTTCCGTCTGTTTTTCCTCTGAAGTGCTAAAGTCATGGCTGTTAAACAGGACTTGGTAGCAGCCTGTTCCCTGCTGATTATGGAGCACATTTGGGAGGTTAGCAGCGTACATGTGTCTGGGGCAAGGAGCATGGTGGTAGTTGGAAGTCACAGGAAAACATCTGCCACGTCGAAATCACTGAGGACAGAAGTGTCTGAGGGTGTGAGAGGACGAGGACTAGTAGTTCAGGCTGCCAGCTCTTTGAGAGAGGCTTTCTGGCCAAGGAGGGTTGGACTGGAGAGAGCCCAAGAAGTGACTAACATGTTTCAAGACAAATCAAATGGAGAAAATGTGAACAGCAGGAGACGGTAGAAAGCATATACTGATGTGGGGAGGAGGAGCAGTCAGAAATGGTGCTTGAAGGAGCTCTGTTGCCTCTCTGGCCGTGAGAGAGAGCACAACTTTGTTAACAAAGTTCAGTGTGACTTACTCTTGCATTTCTATTTTACTGGATTTTCAATATAAGCTCAGTTCGAGAGTAGAGCCCTAATTCTGTAGGCCTAGTACGCTTGCTTTAGCAGCTTTCAATTGGTTCTGTGCTGCAGAGGCAATTTTTGATGTTAAATTCATCTCGAAGGGGGAACTTCATTAAGGTAGGAATAGGAGCCGTATGACTGTTCCTGCAGGATGCTCTGAGCCATGCAGTGCTGAACTTGAAAGGCAGAGCCTTTCTGAAAATTTGAAAGGAGCTGAGGACAAGTCAGAGTACTATTAAGTTTAATATTGTATAATGAACGTGACTACTAAATGGAATTAAAGTTGAAGAACATGCCAGGATGTCAGTAGTAGCAGTGATGTATATGCTTATTGATCACAAAAGTTATCCTTTGAAATGCTTTTTTATAGTGCACCTAAACATCATTCAGTTTTCTATTACCAGTGCTGCTTAGTTTGATTGTAAGTGACAGCTTGAAATGACTTAATGTCTAAGAAAATGAGTTAGCATGGTTTATTTCTCAGTTGTCTTCAACATTTGTGGGTTTTACAACCAGATTTATGTAACTGGAATATGTTTCAGGTGTGCTTTTGTAGAAGGAAGTGGGAAACTGATCATGAAAATTGTAAGTAAAAATGAAGAGAATCTATGTATTTGGTTTCTTCAGACCTTCAGGTACAGTAATACTCCTCCTCACAATAGCAGGTAGGGAAAATTGGGGGGGGAAATACTTTTTTTTTGAGAATTAATAAAAGCCTTCCTTCATTAACGCTCTTGAAATTACTTGAGGCAAGTAATTTGCTGAATTATGCTTCTGAATGCTGAATTAACTTCTGCACATTGCACAACTTAAATAACAAAAGCATTTCTTTTTCAGTGATGCTTCTTAACCTTCCCCCCCCCAAATGAAATACTTTATTTTGGAAGAAGACAGCAGAAAGTTGCTTGGTAAATGGGCGATTTATATTTATTAAAGAGGAAACTAGTAGTTTACGCTAAAATGCTTGCAGCGTAGTTGTGATAGATATTGTAAAGCTAAAACGACACAATGAGAATTGAAGCTAATTTGAAAAATTATTAACGAGACTTTTTCTAGAACTTTGCTGACAAAAGGAGGCCTGGTTCAATGCATTGCTTCACTTAATGCTTCTGATTTTCAGCATACCTGGAGTAAGAAGTGATACACTGCAGAGTTAGAGATTTCCAACCACGGTGTCTTTTTCTACTTTTTGCTGTCAGGATAATAAGCTTTGTAATAGTGTACAGAAGCTGAAGCATGTGATTTGGTAGTATCTTGTTTAAAATAAACATTTGGAAGTGCAAGGAAAATATACATCTCTTACTCTGTCAAAAAACTGGCAGTATTAGGCAGCTTGTTTGACTTCTAATAGCAGTATGTACGGTTGTACAGTTCAGAGGAGCTAAGTAGGGAAAGCTTTGAAGCTAGGTGGATAGAATTAGGAGTCAAACAGCATTATATTGCTAGAATTAATACTTAGAAAACAGAGATTTTGTTAAGAGTGTCAAGGTATTTACCTTAATCTCTAGCAGTCTTACAAGATGCACATTAAATGGGCGACCTAAACAGGAGAGGGAGGCTTTTTGGTCAAAACCAAAGAGAAGTAAGTATTGCTGTGGATGAGAACGTTCATTTCAGTTGAGGAAATAATGCTTTCATTTTGTGTACTTAAAATGAAACTCCAGTGGGAAGCATATGGCCTGAATCTTTGTGGCAAGGCTAGTAAACAAAGCACTTCTATATTCTGACTGGTTGAGGTGGGGTGGAGGAAGGGTAGGGAGCAGAACAGTGTGATTATAGTCTGTACGCTACTGAATATAACATTCACGTGGGTCTCTCATAAACCATATGCCTGTACACACGTCAGGAGTGTGTGTTCCTATTTCTGTCCTGAGAATTGTCATGGGTAGGGAGAGTTATTGTTTGTGAAATTATTTATAAATAGCTCTGTTAGGCTTAGCTTTCCCCTGTTGTAAAGTTCCTAAGCTGCTTCTGAGACATAATCAGTTTGAATTCAACTCTTCCAATATCTGTGGTAGGTTTAAGTTTAACCCTCATCTTTTTACTCTTTTTTTATGGTTTAAAATAGCATTTGGAACTGTTCAAGCGAGCGCGTACTGGGTCAGGAGCAGGACTCTGCAAATATACCTGCCACTTAGGTGTGCTCCTGCACCAGATCGCATAAGGTGTTGGGAACACCAGGCTGGCTGGTGGGGACCTAGTCTGGGTCTGGGCTGACTGCACCCAAGTTTTTTTTTCCCTGCAGAAGTTCTGGCATGTGTCTGCACTTACGGCCTTTCAGACCTACCCAGGAGAGCTTCTCAGCGTGGGCGCAGGGCCTTGCAGTGCTCCCGGGTTTGCCACTTCTTGGCAATTAGCCCTCTTGACTGTGAGAGGAATTCAGATGCTCCGCAGTGTTTCTGCACCTCTGCTAAGTCAGCGCTGAGTGGGCATTGATGAGCATTGAAGTTCTGGAGTGCTTTCGCACAGTATTTCCTGAGACTTGGGTTATCTGGTTGGTTGTCTCAGCATCTTGAGGAACGGTGAGGTACCTGGCTGTGAATTGAGACACAGATACTGATTGTCCACAAAACATTATGAAAAGCAGTCAAATTGCATTTTCTTTACTGTTCAGCTGTAGTTACAGTCATTTTTTGAAAGAGGAGGCTGGAAAGATTGTGAGATTGAGTTTGTTTAATTTAGTGAGGCTTTTGGAGCTCTTGGAAGTTCAGTGCATTGGAGCTCTAATTGTTGCTTCTATGTTTTGGTTATTTACAGATCTGTTAAACCATGCCAATAAGCTGGCAGACTGCACAAGGGGCATTTTCTTATGGAGAATATTCTTGTTAGTGGTATTGCTTTATGTAGAAAATACATAACTTAAAGGATCAGAATCTTAATGGACCTTGAATGATGTGGTCAAAATGTTTGCTTTCTCAGCAGCAAAATATGAAAATTATTTCAATGTCAAGACTGTCACTATCAAAGAGTCACAGAATTTGGAAAACTCAAACACCGTAGCTTTGGCCCATTAAATGTGCTAGTTATTGTTAATTGCCAATGTTTATATGGCACAGTTAATAGTAACATCTCTTTCCTTACTTGATTTTACTTTAAAAGTTTAGATTATTGAAGCGGGTCTTTACCTAATTTTTTTTTTATCTTTATAAAGTTCTTTTGTTCTTAGTTTCAGTGGCTTGTTGCAGAGTTGATTAGAAACCTTAATTTTCGGGAACTTGCCTTTGTTGACAAAGCTTTCGTGTGGATTAGTTATCATAGTCTTCCAATGTGTTTGCATGCTTTCAAAGAAAGACCACGCTGTTCCATACTCATGGGTGTGAGCACTTCCGTTTTCATGTTTTCATGAGAAAACCTGCTCATTCTTGTGCCAAGACAAAGGGAAACACAGAAGCGTGAATGCATCACAGGAAATTTTTCACACTTCAGAGGAACTACGGTGATCAGTAAACTCTCTACCGAACCTTGCAGGAGGCAGAAGTGAGGCCCCAGCTCAGCAGAGCCGCTGCAGCCCGGCCGTTGCTGGGTTTGAACACGCTCTGTGCTTTGGTGTCTCCCATTTCCCTGCTGCCCTCTTCTCAGAATTGAAGGAAAGGATGTGCAGGATTCATTAAGCCAAACAAGCACAGAAAGCATTGAGGAAAGCAGTCAACGCCTTAAGAGCCAGGTCCTAAACTCTACCCTCTAGTGAAGATTGATAGTGCCTCCCACTATGAAAGGCTGGTGAGTTTAAACAGAAAGAGGTGGAGGAATGCTCATACGATGGGTTTGTATAGCTGCAGCCTTCAGTAGTTGGTTATGTCTTGTCTTTTTTTTTTAACCAGAAGGGGAAAGTAAAAATGAAGTCCTTGATGATAGCTGAAATTACATTTTTGGTATATTATAAAGCCTGTACTCTTTGAAAACTTTTAGCAAAAGTATGCCCCCAGTGTCGTGTGTCTTTCAGTGCACAACTTTGGTTAAATCAGCTGTGGCTGCTTGAGTGCTGCAGAGTGTGGGATTTTTAGAGTGTGGTTGTGAACTTCTTATGTAAAAGTGTGAAACACAGTGCTTCTGTTTTGGTGGGGTTTTCTCTCTTGGAATAGTAGGCTGCAGATGCAGGGGTACCAGGGCTGTGCCAAGCAAGTGGGAGGTGGGAGTCAAATAAGCATCATGCTCGCTGCAGAGACCAGCCAGGTTTGATAAGCATGGATGCAAGAAAAGTTCTGGGGAATTAGTGAGCTCTTAATTATGATGAGATCAGTTTCATTTCTGTGCCAAGAAATCACTCCCCATATCTTAAACTGAATTACAATTTTCTTTAGACATACGTTTTTGAGAGTTGATGTTGAAATCTCTTATACATTGTTAGCCCAAATAAATGGGCTTTGTTAGAAATCAAGTGGGGGGAAAAAAGTCTACAGGAAATGCAAAAATATAGTTGATTAGGCTTCCTAGAACTTTGGAAGTAAAAGGAGGAGGTATCTCGATGCATCTCATTCATACTTCTCTGAAATACAGGTAGTTGAAAGTAAGACTTCAATAAAATACACTAAAGAGGGAGAAAGCAAGGGGTCTTCCAGAGAAAGTAGTGAGGCACAGAGAGGGCTTAGGAGTAAACTTCCCATCCTAAGAGCTGTGCAGCTGAATCTGTTTACTTCCTTTCTTTTTTAAGTTTTATGCATGGGAATTATAATAATTAAAAAGAAATTTTAATTGAACAGGAGTGCATATCTATAGCAAACGATGCTCCCAGGGGAAATATCCAACAGGAGCAAAAAATTTTAACATTGAGTTTTCTCAACAGTGCAGAGGTTTGGGGGGGACTTGTGCAATGGATGCAGTTGTTTTTATCACCGGCTGGTGCATGTTGCTGTGCCAGGAGCTTGAAGTGAAGGTTTGTCTTTCTCTGTTCTTTCAGTGCTCCTAATGCTGGTTTCTGCAGGCGGGACCACATCTAGTATGACAGTGCCCTGGAGTTAGGGTTTCAGTAGCTGCTTCCAAATGTGCAGTGCCTGGTATCGTGCTCGGAAGCTTCTCCACGAGAGCAGTGTGTATAACCTGAGGCAGTCCGTAGCTGATGGTGGAAGAGCATTAGCAGTTAGGTGCTGGAGACTGGTGATGCTTATGCAGGCTGTGAACCTCCTGTGCTTGTTTTTATTACTGCACTGGCATTCCGATTCTTGAAGTTTTTCTTGCTCTTGTGCCTTGCAGGCTGTGGGGTTATGGCTTTCCGTATTTTAGTGCCTTCTGTTGACAAGTTTGGAGCTTTGGATAATGCCACCTTTTGAAATGCCAGCGCTGTTTTAGAAGCCCTGGCACTTCAGTCTTGGCAGAGCTGAACCTCCTAATCACAGTAGGATACGTTTGCATTGTCTGTAGGGCAGCTGAGTGTTTTTAGTAATGAATTGTGTGGCTTAAAAGAAAAATTTCAAGGTAAACCTCCAGTGCAGCTTAATTATATTTTTAAGTGAAATTTGATTTACAGGGTGGTTTAAATTAGATCTGCCAATTTGGACTTCAAGAATGGCTTTATGCTTGTATAAATAACGGTATTTTTTTTTTTCTTTCAACAGAGGTTGCAGAACTTGAAGCTAATTTACCTTGTAAGTATAGCATTTAATGGCATGCATTTTAAAGGGGAAAGGACAGCAGAACTGAATGTTGTGACTGAAGTATGAATGCTAATGGTATTTTTTAACTCTAGGGAAAGCTGTGCAAAAGTCCTGCCACCTGGGCTTGAACAGGTTTTCTTTGTTGCTCCCTCTTAAGGGGTTGTGGAGAGTTGGATCCCTTATTAGTGTCCTTTGGAAGCAGTATTGATTATTTGTTTCTAGAATTTGATTGGCAGTGGAGTGGGAGCTTCCCTCATAAAACACCCAAAAGGTTCTTGGAACTGAAGAGTGCATTTACTGCCTCACTCCTATTTTTTCCTTCATTTTTTCATTTTCAAAACAGGAGGTACTCTTTTAGGGGCAGAGCAAATAGCTCAGTTCTCAGGAAACATATTAAGTCAACCTAGTGCTTTTTCACTTCATGTGCAAGCTGTAAGCTGATGTGTTTATTAATAGTGAAAAATAGTTTCATGAAAAACAGTTTTTTAAAAAAAGTGATCCATATTCCTTAAAAAAAAAAAGGCAAGATAATGTGGTTTTAGCCTTGGAACCTTACTTGTAATGTACGTTATGCTAAAAGCTGAAAATATTAATGGCCGCTTTAAAATAGGCTTTTAAGAGCACAGGATAAATGGCTCGTTGCTTGTAAAGCTGAGGATAGATAGTTAAAAATCAAATATATGTTTTCTGCTCCTTGGCTTTAGAAAGCCTAGCTCTGTAATGGACAGCAAAACACAAAGCCCTTTTATAAAGGGGAGTAAAGTTCCTAGTGCTCTGTGTTTGTTGCTAAGGGTGGTTGTTGACAGTGAAGCTGAGTTGTTGTGGAGCTCCTTTTTCCTTCAAGCGTTGACCAGAACAGCATCATTCTGCCATGAGTTCTTGGAATACAGTCAAGCACAACAAGTTATTGCCTAGTAAGCTCAGAGGTATGTTCAGAGCCCACCGCTTGCTCCACATAACTTCCTGTGGTGCACATTCCTGTTTTGGAGTAATCCAAGATGTTTTCCCTGCAGGGAAAGAGGCATGAGCTGCTTGCAGCAGACCGAGGGTATACGTGCAGGTTATTACCATGCTGTGCATTCACACTGTCTTGCCCATATGCTTGTCTTGCAAAGAAAAGCAGTGAATACTCTCTCTGATTATGTTGGCAGGTAGTTCGTGATGTTTCTAGCCTTTCCCCATGTAAGGGAAGCTTTGACCATATTTTTTTTCTCTCCAGGTTAAACTTCTGACTGTTGGTTCTGATGAGCGTCTTCTACTTGCTAATGATTCTAAATCCGCATCAATGCTCAGATCTCAAAAACCAGGCTTTTCAGTGTACAGACTGCCTGATGGGAGGAATTACAAGGGGGGAAAAATACAGAACAGAAGCAGCAAAAAGGGAGGGCAGGAAGAGGCATTATTTAACTCTTCCTTTCTGTATGCTCTTCTTTCTTAAAGGCAATTACAGAGATTTGACACAGAGTAATTTTAACTTCTGTTAAACTTTTTTGTGTAGACTCTTCTATAGGATAATGAACACCTGAGAAATGTGTATCAGAGTTTGTAGTTACTACAATGCGAATGTATTACTAGAGTTTGTGTACAGATCTAGTTATTTTTTCAGGCAAATAGGGTCTATATCTCCAATGCTATTTATCTCCTTAATATAGAAAAAGAACAGCCAGCTTAGTGGATTAATAAGCTAAAGGCTGCATATGGATAATACGGATAATAATCTATCCATGGATATACACATCTCCTAGGGCCAGCTTGACAGCTTGTCTCTGCCATAGTCAAGAAAGGCCAGTTTTGTGCATGGGAAGGCAACTTTGTGTCATCAAATGCGAACAAAGGGCTGTTGTGCTGTGAACTTGCATTTATTGAACTGAAACCACTGACTAGTTTAATCAGATTGATGTTTTATCCTTTTTTCACACTTGTTCTTCATTCTCACTATTCTCCCTAAATTCATTTAGTCTGAGAATAAAAACATAGTGTTTGGTTTGTAATGATGCTCCATAACCCTTGCTGTTAATGTGCGTAATTGGGTACGCAGAAGAAACTTATTCAGTACGATGGCTGAACAGAGACTTCACTGGCTTTTGGATAAGGCTTTCAGTAAAGCTTGTCTCTCATACCTTACTGGTATAAATAATACTTTGTTAGCGTAGGGCTGTGGTGGCATGACTTCTTGCAGACTGCGGTGTATCATCAAATATGAAGATACGCACGTTACCATTAAAGAACTTTTAAGGAAGAGATGCTCATTATGTATGCTGTCATCTTAACATGTAGCTAGTATATATACAGAAGACCAAATCCTTTGGTATTTTAAGGTCTTTGACAGTGTGGTTTACTGAAGGGAAATAAGCTTCCTCACAGCTCAAAGAAATGAAGTTCCATTACTGCAGGTGATCCGTAACTGTGTAGGGAAGAGGAGCTTAGAGACAAGGTATAGGAGGAAATCGCTTGACTGGAAGGATTAATCAGGGAGTGAATTTGGAGGATATGAAAGATGGTATACTTGCTTTTCCAACAGTGGAAAAACAATTGTCTGATGTAAATTATTCTTTTGCTTCACAGGTACATGTAAAGTGAATTTTCCTGACCCAAACAAGCTTCATTACTTTCAACTAACTGTAATCCCAGGTAATTTTTTTAAACATGTTACTTTTGTTTCTGTGTGTGTTGGTGTTTAGGAAATGTAATTCCTAGAGTTTGCTCAAGAATCCAGTAAACTTTCTAGTCAAAGAAAGGCTGGCTGTAATACAGTGATGATTTTATAGAGGCGATGGAGAAATTGGGCTGGATTTTGAGAACTTGATTCCAATAAAAAGGCCATCAAAATTGAGCAGGTTTAGGAAGCATTCAGGTCTTGTTTGCTCACTTTGATTGAAAACATTTTTTTTTCCTCTCAGACGATTTCAAACCACCTTGTTTTATTTGCTAAGAAAAATCTTGGACTGCGTCTAGAGAAATTACTTTGTTACAGTCCTGTTGCATCTTTATTCTTTTCTGCTGATTGCTTGAGTCTGCAGAGTTGAAAAGGTAGATGACAGATGTAACACTATGGAAAACTTCAAATTATGTGTGTCTGAAGATGCTTAACAAGTAGGTGTCTCTTAGTCTTGGAATATTCAAGTGGGCGGAAATTAGATCTTTTAATAAAACTAAATGTAAATATACTGTGAAGCTTCTGCTGGCATACTGTTCAATGAAAACAAAACCTCAGGACCACATTTTCGGAATTTATCATTTCCACGTAAGTTTCTTAATAGCCATCTGAAATTGCAGGCATTGCCTACACGGCTGTCCATTTTCGAATAGAAAGTTGTGTTTGTGTTTTATGGATGAATTTGCATGGAAGATTATTTAGATTTTGTATGCACTTCTTATTTTTGCTGTGTGTTACCTTTGAGACTCTGTGCAACTATTTAAATGAGAACACTGATGTGTTCAGTACACTGAATTGTTTGAGTTAGATGTGCTGAGATCAGGATCTCCCTGCCAACTAATTCTTGTAGATTAACATTTTCTGTAGACGATTATTGACAACTGAATTCGCATGCAGTGTGGCAGTCATCCTGATGTCTTACCTATACAAATAATGGTTGACGCTTAACAGGGTGGTAGGAGTTTTTCTGATAATCCAGTATCTTGAAGTCAAATGGGCACTAGATGTCACTGTGGCTGCTCATTAGCCAAAATTAACTAGTGCTTCCTCGGCAGTAGAAATCTTGGGTGGTCTTTGTTAACGTGTCCATTCACGTGACTCCTTTTTGTGATGGAAAAATGAGTAAGACTGTCCTAGTCAGTGTAATCAAAAATAAATGCAAGTGCTGTTACAGAACTTTCAACCTCTCATTCTGTGTAGGGGAGATGTATTCATGTTTACTTGGTGAGTGTTAGTCTGCTTGAACCAAACATCCTTCTGTTTGTATGATGCTGCTTTATTATATTTCGGGAATGAGTTGACTTTACAAGATCATCACCATGTGAGTTAGGGATGTCTTGAATATGAAGCAATGATAGCTTCTTCATACTAATTCTAAGGTGTCTAAATACTTAGTTATTTTTTTTGTCCATTAACTGCTGTGCGGCAAGATGTTGCAGTCAGAAGACAGTCATCGAGTGCAAAGCATGGTTTTTGTGCTAGCTTCGTTGCTGACATAATCTTGAGAATGAGATGATCTTAATTAACATTATGTTACTCTAAATTTAGCTGCACAGCTGAAGTCTCTGCAATAGCAGTCTGACCGAAGTAAACATCTATTTTCAGCTGCGCATAATTCAGGTACAGAATCTTGTGATCAGCTACAGCATAGCACAACTCGCTAAAGGCAGAACATAACATGTACCAAGAAAATCTTTGTAGCTTTCTGATTCCCCTCATTATTGAGGTTTTGCTTTAGAGTATGCTAGTTTTCTGTGGAATAGCAGAGAGGCAGCTAAGTGGCTGTCACAGGATTTTTCTGGCTCAAATGGGCCAAACTCTTTGCTTGAGGCAACTATTTTTGCGGTGTCTCTACAATGTTGCATGAATCTTGACAGTCCAGAGTAAGAACCAGTTTTCCTCCTTCTGCCAGCAACTGTTTCTTGCATTGAGGAGCTGAGTTACTTCTAGAAATCCTGCTTATACATCTGGCTTTTCAGGGAGCGCTTTGCAAATATCTCTGCAGCTTTCCAATCATGGAACAAGAGCTGGGCTCAGCGCAGCTGCGGATGCCAGGGAATATCTAATGCCACCTTGCCTTTCCCACTGTTAGGACCTATATAGTAAGGGTGTGTAAGCCAGGGCTGGTAGTCTGCACAGAGAGTAGGTTCCTGCTGGCTCATTTCTTCTCCAGTTATTTGCGGTTACAGAGATTGCATCCTTCTATGACAGATCTGTTACAGGGGTGCTGATTATTTTATATTCATATTTTATGCTTAAGTTCTCTTATATTCTGATTAACATTAGAGCGTGAATTCTGTAACCACATTTTGTAAGGACTCTTACACCAACCAAGACAACTTCTGCCAGTAGCCGGCTGTCAGGGTACCATGAAGTTACTGGCTGAATGTGTTTTTTAACACTGAAACGCCTTTTGCAGTCAACCTTCTAGCCTTATGTTAATGACAAAGCTTGTTCTTGAGTGCTTTGTTTTATGCAGTCATTTCGAATGTGGCTGGTCTTGAAAGGACAGTGAAAGAAGCTTCTTCAGGTTCTCACAAAAAGACTGATTTGAAAAAGAAAATAAACTTTACCACCAAGCAGAAATACTTTCAGCTCCCTTGCTCTGCAATTCTCATAATAACCTTTCTTAGTAAGTATTTAATGTCACAAAATTATCCTGGTGACAGTGAGTTTTAAATTAAAATGAATTTGTAGAAAATCTTGATGAGGGTGGCTGTGTATTTCACATGAAGTTACTTGTCCTCAAGAACTTACACAGCTTTCTGCAGTGTACCATGAGTGGATGTACACACGCTAGAAAATGGGTAAGACTTAGATTTTACTGCTGCAATGGACAAACTGTGTGTTCCCGAGGCAGATACTGCTGCCTTTCTCTGCTGTCTGAAGCTTCTTTTTCCTTTTGTCATCTGAAACAATCGTTCCGTCGTTGAAAAATGCCCTTATGCCACCACTTGCCTCTGTTCTTATTTTTGTGCCAGTATCTTATTGGATCGAAAGCTAGAAAAAAATAAGGAGATAGATGCTTATAACGTGGGCAGAGTCCTGCCTGCTGCACTGATATTTGGAGCACAAAATTGGAAGCTGAGGCTAAAACATGGTAATGACCTGGAAAAAAAAGAAGGTGAATTTAGGTAGCTTGCACATGAAGAAAACTAGAGGAATATGTAGAGTTAATGCAGTTTTCCTGCAGTTTCCAGACAGTTAGGGTAGTTTGGGGTTAATGTGATTATTTGGGACTCCCGTTCTTCAGGGAATTAATAAAGAGCCTGTGTTCAGTTTTGCATGCCATAAAATGACAAATGTCAGTGAGCATGGCTGAGCATTTCAACTGTGCTGGTTCAAGGAGCTACTATCAAAAGGACATCCTTTGTTGCCTGTCCTAATTATCTTGCATTTTCTTTCAAAGTGATAAAGTAGTGTAGTTTAGTATTTTCACAGTACTTGTAGCCATCAAAACACCTTACAAATGCAAACTAAGATTAGAGTCAGGTTGTTGAGAGTGAAACTCGAGACTGAAGTGGGAGGGATGCTTGCTCTATTAATACAGCTTGAAGACATAAATTTAAGCAGTAGGAGGAAAACTGGAGCTCAGACATACTCCCTTTTCACAAAAGTCTCGTCAGTGGCCAACTTCCTAAGTTATGTGCTAAAGCTATTTTATTTGACTGCTTTATTTATAGCTCTTTCCTCACTATTAACTTTGCCAGAACTTCAGTTTTTCCCACCGCTGTTCCATGCCTAAAAAATTGAGGGTCTTTGTCCTAGTCTGTATGGGTGTTGTGGGACGCAGGGAAGGAAAAACTACCCTGTGGGAGAACCTATTTACTTGCTTGAGATGCTGTAAGATGACTTCATTGTGAAGGCTTATCTTGTTAATGCATTGCAAGATTTCTGGCTGGGTACTGAGGCCCTCCAGAGATACAAATTTTTAATATGCATTTGAGTGTTTGATAATGAGTAACAGCTTTATTGTTGTTTAGTGAAAAGATTTACAAACATACAGGGAGAATTGTAAAAAAAGGGGGAGGAGAGATGCTTTACTCTTCTGATTTGGTAAATATGTCCTTGCTTATTTTATAACAGAGCCAGAAGGGCACCCAGTGCATTTTGTGGTTAGTGCTAGCATGGACTGATGCCAAGGTAAACATGAAACATAAAATGAGAAGTTGTAATGCAAGACAGTGATGAGTATTGATTTGTCTTTGAGGGAGACTCAGTCATGTAAGTATGTGGAAGTGACCTGCAGTGTGAGGTACAATGTCTAAAGTGCTCCAAGTCTTCCAGAGGTTTCTCAGCCTTACGAAGAATGCAGAAAAACAAAAAAAAGAAAACAGAAGTAATACATGAGGAATCTCTTACGGCCTGTGGAGGTGTTCATATGCGGTTAGAAAGTGCTTGAGCTAATCGACAGTGTTTTTGCAGAGAAAAAGGGGTGTTCTTTCACCGTCTGGTCCTGCTACTTCTCTTCTGCTGACACTGGTGATAATTTAACCCCTCTGCACACCAGTTCATCTCAGTAATCCTGCAGGAAACTCTGCACTCTTTCTGCCATGATGGTTTTATGCAATGAGAAGGGGCTTGCTCCCTTCAGCTGAGCTCGCCTTGTCTGCATGTGGACACTGGGAGTTTCTGCTGTGGCTGGGTGGAAGCGGAGCTGTCCTGAGCTAGGTCTGCGTGGCGAGGAAGAGCAGAGAAAGCGAAGAACAACTGTTCAGCTTCTGCCCCCCCATCCCGTGCATCTCTTGAGCAATGTCAGAGTGATGTTGCTGTCTGTGCTTGGAGTTGAGGGCCTGCCTTAATGTTCCTGCATGGTGCAGAGGCTGTGGGCTTGGTATTTTCAGTATGCAAAGAAATGTGGAGCATGGTTTTTCTCTTGCTGCTTGACTGGCAGGAATCTGACAGTGTTTTGGCAAGCTCTCCTCCCTTGGAGCCATTCTTGAATGTTTCTTTTGGACAATTGTATTACAGTGAGGATTCATTAAATCTGAGGATTTTCTTTGACATAAGGCACATGTAGGTATATCCATCAACAGGCATCTATTTCACATTAGCAGGGGTGGAATATGAAGAGCTGCTGCGCATTTCGCTCCAAGTCCCCGAAATCAAGGAACTATTGAATTTAAGCCAAGGAAGATAACTTTCTGCTGCTGGACTTCCTGAGCAACCTTAACAGCATTGGCGTTTCTCCTTTACCTTGTTGTACTGGCAGCAGGCTTCTCCCTGCGCAAACACACGTGGGCATTTCATGTGATCTTTTTATATTGGGAAGGGATAGCTTGATAAGTGCTTGTGAGCAAGAGGGCAGTGGGGAGGCCATGGAAGGCTTTGAGGTACGTGCCTTGCACTATAACAAACACTGAATTCCTGTATGGTGTTGCTTGTTTGTTTTAGTACGATCGCTGAAAGACCTGAGATGATTTTGACTGCGGTTTTTACAAGGAACGGCATCATGCTTGGAAATAGCGAGGATTCCTGACACTTGGTTAAAAAGCTATTATAATGTGCTAGATGGTGGATAAAGTGCAGTTAGCTGTGTCCCGTGGGGTAACTTGGTTGCGCTTGAGTTGCTTGAACTCCCAGGGGGATATTGGACCATTTTCCTAACCATTCCTTCCTGGAACAGTCAGAGTCTTGCTTTGAGTGTTTTGTGCATTTGACAGGGAGCAGTTTCATCAAAGGGATGTTGGTATAACTCACCTTTTACATCTCATTCTTTAGAAATGGCTTGCTTTACTGATTGTTATCTCAGTATATTTGAAAACAAAAGATAAATGCTTTTATCTTGCCTTTTTTCCATAAAAATCAGTGCATGTGCATTTACTTTCTGGTAAAGCGTAGCATGCCTGAGAAGACTGCTTAATAAATCAAACACACTTCAAAATTGAATTGGAGTGGAAATGGAGAGTGTATTTGAAAAGCATATGTTCTGGACAGGTTATTAAAGTGAGAGTTGCACTGGCTGAGGCTTGCAGCTTTGCGTTGCACAGTTCAGTGTGGAGGCAGCTGTAAACATTACTGTGTGGGGTGGGGAAGACCAGCCGTGTTCTGTTTTCATACTCTGTGCCTATACTGCTGTTGCGGTCCAAAATTTCTGATGATGTTCACGTGCTGAACCTGTCAGTGGTCTACACAGCTCCTGGGAGAAGCCGGACCATGATGTACTTCCCAGCAACTCTTCCGCTGTTCTGCAGGCACAGGTCTTTTGGAGTGGCATGCTGGGTGTAGCATGCAGTTGAGTCTCATCTTCGGCAGCATCAGCTTTTACTGGCTCTCTTCCCTCTACAACTGAGGGTTTGTGTTATTTAACAGGGTGATGTCCTCTGCTTTTCAGTAAGTCAGTTGATAAGAGATTGCAAAGAGGAGGAGGGTAGGAGCTGACTGCGCTCTTGTGATTATGGCAATTACAGTGTGGAATCTGCAGGCTTGTGCTGACAGTGGTGAGATTGTGGCGTGGAGTGAAACCTGAGCGAGTGGATGTGATGCATTGGTTGGTAGGAGAAAATAGAAGGTCATGCTAGATCTGTATAGGGACTGGGAAGGCAGCAGGACCAGAAGACAGCATCCTGAAAGATGATTTTGATGACCTGTAGTAGAGGAGCTAGTTTTTTGTGGTTTGAAACAAGCTAGATAATAAGAAAACGCCTCTCAATCTTTCTGTAAACTATGGATTGCTTCACAGAACTTTCCTTTGCAATGTTGGTTTAAAAAACATTAAAAAATACTGTCATACAGTGATAACCAGCCTTCCTGACCTTCCAGCCTTCACTGTGGCTGTACCGTGTGATCCAGACAGCTAGAGTGCTCGAAGTAGTTTGAGTCTGAGCATTCCCCAGGTGTCCCAAACCCCCAGTGTGGTCTGGGTATCTGTCTGTTTGCCTTTCTTAATGAAAAAACGGAATAATGGCAGTGCCAGACAGACACATTTCAGATCACTTGCAAGCATTTCAGCTTCCAAGCACAGCCATCTCAAGAGTTGCAGGCTGACTATTATCCTATTATATTATCTCTGGTTAAATACAACTAGATATTTTCAGATTTAATATTTTAAAATTTAGCTATTTTTATAATTCAGTATTGAGTCTGAGGTTGACAGAGAGGCAGGCAGATTTTCCTAGCTGATACATCATTCTAAGATAATTACAATAAAAGAGCTAACTTGCTCTTTTATTGTAGTACACTCTGAAGCATGCTCTTGCACACCATTATTCCTACTGCTCGCAATATGTGATTGCTCGCACAAGTCTGGGAAGATGTGCTAAATCCTGGAGCAGGATTTAGTATGCATTAGCAAGTGAAGTATGTATCCAGCTCATTCCAAGGGTCAGTGTTGTGGTACTGCATGCCATATGGCTGATGTGTGGCAGAATTTTGTTCCTACAGACATGAAAGTTCAATCAAAGGTTCCTCTAGCTTGGTAGTGCCTGGTGCTCTGATCAGGAAGGTGTTTTCCCTAGGGTCACTCTGGGACAATTGACTCTTCTGACTTAAATCAATTTCTGCTGTAAAGGTTTTGGGACTCAGGGAAGACACTACATTCACACTCTCTTTGGACTAGGACACAGCTAGTGTTAGGGTGTAACTAGGTTAAGTATTTGATGATAACAGATAACAGTAATGACAGATATTTTGTATTACAGGGCATACGTTACTTTCTCTTATTTAACTATTTTTGTTGTTTTTTCTTTGCTAGATGAGGGCTATTACCAAGGTGGAAAGTTTCAGTTTGAAATTGAAGTTCCTGATGCCTACAATATGGTGGTGAGTATTTGTCATTAATCGAGTAGTTGTCACTTTAGATTTCCTTTCCAGCTAATAGGGCTTCAGAGGGAACTTGGCATTGAGACTAAGAAAGGATCTTCTGTCTGTTATAAAAGTGTCATGGGATTGTAGAAAAATCTTGGTTGCCTGGAATTTTTGGAGGTCATCTAAACTCCTGCTCAAATCTGGGGTAGTGTTGAAGTCGGATTTGGTCGCTCAAGGCCCGGAACAGTTGGCATTTCAAAATCTCTTAGGATGGAGATTCCACTGCCTCTCTGGGCCTCTGTTCCAATGTTGTGTGTCCATTACCTTTGTTGTGAATTTTCTTCCTATATTGGGTCAGAATTTCCCTTTTTGCAGCTTGTCTGTTGCCATCTTGCTTTATTACTGTGTACATCTAAGAAGAGCCTGACTCCATCTCCTCTGTACTGTCCCATTAGGTAGCTGTAGACAGCAATAGGGTCCCCACCTTCAGCATTCTCTTCTCCAGGCTGAACAAATCCAGGTCCCTCAACCCTCCTTGTACTGCGTGTGCTCTGGTCTCATCACCATCTCGGTGGCTGTCTGCTGGGCTCACTCCAGTTTGTCAATGTATCTGGTACTGGGGAGTTCAAAATGGGAGAAAATATTCCAGATGCAGTGTCATGAGTCTCAGGGAGTGGGAATAATAATTTTTCTGGCTATTCTTTTGCAGTCCAGTGTTTGTAACCAAACAGCCTTGAAGCTTTTATTGCCTTCATGATATTATTCCTTAAAGAAAAAATAAGTATTTGCAACTGTCTGGCAGAGGCTGCTCAGAAGCGCAGATGGGTCAGACCTGAGAGTCTTCCTTC
The DNA here is from genome assembly GCF_030936135.1 of Gavia stellata. NCBI lineage: Eukaryota > Metazoa > Chordata > Aves > Gaviiformes > Gaviidae > Gavia > Gavia stellata. The sequence continues at coordinate 40,990,920 of NC_082601.1, forward strand.
TGGCTGAGGTTCCACTCTCATCTGTTCTCTCCTGTTAATCATTCTTGAGACCTGCACTTAATGATTATTCTCACAAAAAATGATAAATCTAACAGAAAGAATTAAATAGATGAACAGAAAGGAAAAGTTTTTGGCTTTTTGTTTCTCTGGGGCCTTCAAACTCATGCTTATAGTTCTGGTATTGGACTTAGGTGCTTAATCCCTTCTGAGAGCATGTAGTGGAGGATGTGGAAAGCACAGATGTGGTGACAAATGGCCTCCATAAGCGTGCTTTGCCAGTTCTACTGGTTGTCTCCCAGGCTGTTTAGTTAAGTATCTTTAAAAAAATAACAATTTCAATGGTTATTAAGCAAACAGCTTTCCAGATGACCTACAAATGATTTGCAGTGTCTTATTGTAGATAAACAGAAAGCTCCAGACAACGTGGCTTTTTCAAGCATAAGGAATTCTGGTATTATTGTACTTTTACTAAAATTGGAGAACCTTGCAAGGGAGGGGAGATGCAATTACAATAAAAATAACTTCAGACATTGTTTTCAGAGTTTAGCTGTCAAAAGAACAAGATTGACTCCAAAAACGGAAAACAATTGGGGCACATGTCTGGTTCTCAGCAATTACACCTGCCATTCCATGTTCTGATAGTTTGATATGTAAGGAAGCTAGAATCATTTGAGAATTTGAGTTGCAATGTTTACATTTAGGTATATGAATTGCAGGAAGAAGGAAACCTCTTATTTTTTTTTTTTTTTCAGTTTGAACAGTTTTGATAATTTTGCTTGCTTTTGTAACTTTTTTTCAAATGCTGCTTTCAGTTTTCTTACTTTTGGTGTTGATAGTTCAGAGCTTTTCTTTCAGGGAGGCTGAAGAATGTATAGGGGAGGATACTAGAGAAATATGTCCAGGAAGACCTTTGGCTTTTGTGTTCAGATGCAGCAAGCCTAAATTCAGCATCATATGTATGCAGTAGTTGTAGTCACAGTGTTGTTTATCTACACGTACGAAGGAGGTGTGGTGATCTGGAATGTAATAGCTTGAATTCCCAGACTGAGCCTGGATGGCACATTAACACTGCTAGTAGAGTAGAAAGGTTGTGTTTCTGAAAGCGGAGTTCACATTCCAGAAGATGCTTTCACAAGTTTCCTATATTCCTTTATTTATAGTCTATGAATACACGGGACAGGCACTATATCTTATAAAAAGGTCATGCTTGTAGAGGACCGTAGCACTTCTAAAAGAGCTTTGAATTCTCCTCCTCCTTTTTTTGATAGTTGTGCTCTGCTTTCATAGTAATGTCATTCAAGGATTATCTGCTCAAGCTCTCTTTTTAAGATCCCCTTAACCTCAGCAAAGAATTTAATACTGTAATACAGGCCACTCTTACTAGCTTGTGTAAGGTTATGCACACACTATAAAGACAAAGGTGGTCGTTTCAGGTTGACTACATCCTTGTTCTAACTTGAATAAATTGTGCCGTTGCATACCTGAGAAACATGGCCTTCAGTATAAAGGGGGAAACCCTGTCATGTTCTCTACTGTCTAATTTTTAGTCATCTTCAGTAATAGCAGTTTAACTACTGTGGCAATGCTGGGCACAGGGGAACGTACAAAATATATACTCATTTTAATTGCTTAAATTTTGTGTTTAAGACATTCACCTAAACAACACTGCCGCAGGAAAGGATTTGCTATGTGTTAACAGGAGAGCTGAATGTTAATTCTGATCTGGGTTTTTCTGATTCTCAATTGCTATAATTAAAAAATCTTCTGGTTTGTAATGGTTCCCTGCTCAGCACTGGCAGAAAATCTACAGCAAATGTTAATTAGATATTTTTAAATTTGGAGCACCTCTCATTCAATACAAAAGTAAAAAGTTTGCCTTTGTGTAATTTAGAAAAAACCGCAGTAGGTTGAATGTTGGATTGTGGTCAGGTTATTAATGAAAATGTGTATGTTCACAAATATTGAGGTAATTATGCTGAGGCCATGGTTTGTTTTCTGCCAGGTGGAATAGTACTGAAACAAGTGATAGCAGTGTTTTTAATAGAGCTCTTTGGACCTGCCAGTGCTCTTTTAGCCCATAAGCAAGGTTAGGATATCGCATATCTGCATCAAGCTCCTTGCAGTAGTGCTGAACATGTTTGTGTTGGGAGTAAAAATACCAGACAAGACTGGCAAGTCATTATAGCCAGATGCAGAGCCTGTATCCATTTTCTAGCTAATCTTTTTAGCCTGCAGAAAAAAAGAACATCTGTTTTTATAAAGCTACAAAATGCATAATTTATAGTTTAGTTTCTGTAATGGCAATCTTTAATTTCTATAGCATGCTGTTGCCAAAATCCTGCATGTTTGTTGCTCCTCTGGGGAATTCTTTTTTTTGCTGTTCATTCCTCATAAGCAAGCATTCAGCTTCTGCAGAGGGAAAAGAAGCGGATGGGTAGAATGGTGGCGTAGTGGAAGAGTATAAGAATATATAATTAAAGAGGGAAAACTTGGAAGGCTTTGTGTTGTGGACTGCAGCCATGGCATACTGCTCTGTTCAGGGAGTAAAGCACTGGAGGCTGACTTGGAAACTAGTGGGTTTGTGAATACAGAGAAGTAACATATCCTCGTGCTTTAGGTGTGAGTGACTAGGATGTACACCAATGTTTGGTACCTGGGCTATAAATTTCCCTAGTGCAAAGATTCAAGAGCCTAAAATGTGGGAGGGATGCTTTGCAGCATGGATGCTTTGGAGCAAGCACTACTATGAAGTGCTGCCTCTTGCTTGTGAACAGAGCACACAGCCAGTTAGGGCTTAATCAGACTTCTGTACCATTAAGCTGCTGTACTGAGTATTAGAAAAGTTTGTTATGATTATCTGTAAAGCAATAAAATATTATAAGGTTTCTTCCACTGTACCCATAATTAAGTGAACCTATTTAAGCTGTTGGAGAGGTGGATAATTTTAGAAGCATCTGAGCTTGAACTGGAAGGGGTTCCTATTTTTAATTAGCTGTTGGAGGCACAAGGATGGTTCAGATAGATTTGCGCTCCAGTGCTGGTAGAGATTTGCATCACCCCACTCCTGCAGGCTGATGGGCTGCATTTCATTCTGCTTTACAGAAAGACTGAAGAGAGGTAAGAGAGCTCACCACGGGCTTTTCCTAAAGCAGTATGTTTCCCAAAGCGGGGAACTCTTCCAAGCACTGCAGTTGTGCATTGTCATGTTGGCTAGTTCAATGATTACGTTTTCATTGTTGCTGGTTTAATACTGTAATTGAGCAAGTATTTGTGTTGATTGTGCTGAACCAAGCAATTATCAAATGAAATAGATCACTTATGGACCACAGATATCATCAGGTCCTTCTCCTGCTCTGCGAAGGCAACACCCAAGAAGTCGCATGCCTCAGTAGGCTTTTTGAGTTGGTTCAGTTAGTACACTAATGAGCACTTGACTGCTGTTGGCTTTACGGTTTAATATTTACTCTCTCTAGTGTTCTCAGTTAAATTTCTTTCTGCCTGATTAAGGCAGACCTGGGATCTTTATCTTTTTTTCTTTTTCAGTGTTAGTGTGAAATAACTACAAAGAACTCTTGACATTTTAAGTTATTGCTCACTCTTTAAATTCCTATATTGGAAATGGGGCCAGAATGAGGAATTCTGTTCATCCTTTTTCTGTGGTGTCCGAGTGACCAGTCAGGTGATGCTTCCTTCCTGCAGCCCTAACGAAGGAAGTAGTTGGTCATACTCCCAAGGACACAGGCATATAAACATGGTCCTGAATGGAAAGGCCTCTGCTTTCCAGGGATGGTAGGAGTAAAAAAAAAAAATCCTGAAAGGAGTACTTCATTCCATACATGCCCCAAAAATGTCTTCCAAAAGGAATTTGTGCACCTTGGATCTGTTCCTTCTGTAAGCGTCTGGTTCAGGCTGGCTGCTTTTTGGAGCCTTGAGAAAACCTGGCATTGTGTCTGCAGAATCCTCTGCTCAGATCCAATCTCTTTCACACCCAAGACGTTCTTGATGATTTTTTTTTTAATAGCACTGTTTTAGGTGAATGCTATAGATGGAACGAAGTAGGCTTGAACTTTTGATGTTTTCTGGACTCAAATGTAGTTCCTCCTGTAAGTACTGTCCACGTTCTGAGTACAAAAAGAAGAAGAAAAAAAATTCATCCTCTTATGAATTAGGCCTTTTTCCCTCTAAAGTTGGAGCTAATCTATGTGGGGAGATACTATAGTGAGAAAAGTAATGGTATTGATATTTAACTTTTATTTTAGGGCATTAAAAGTATTTGGGAGATTAACAATTAATTTTATCTGTTACCTGTTCTGAACTGCTTTTAAAAGTTTCAAATTTTTTTCTCAATTCTTCTGTAAAGATAACTGAAGTACTAAAAGAAATGTCAGTCTCTACTAGTATATGAGGGCTCCCTCCTGTCCCAGGCAGGGAGTGTGGGATGTACCTGCTCCACAGTTCAAAACACGTCATATTTCATGATATTTGGGAAGAAAATGGCTAATCCGTGCTTGCATATCCATACGTGCATGAAACTGTCCTTAGTACGTTGCACACTCTCCCAACGTACTGTTCTTTATATCCTTAGCAGGTGTACAGAGTGAAGGAAAGACTTCTTTAACAATGTAATATATTATTTACCAGCTAGCCTGTGGACTGTTTTCTTTGATGGTGATGGGATGTTGTGTCAGAACAGAAAGCAATTGGTACTGATACAGGTGTTGCAGAGGGATCCTGAGAAGAAAACTGGAGCAGGGTTAGTTAATTCTGTAGTGTCTCCTCCAACTGCTATGCCATTAGAAATACCAAAATCTGTTGGTAAACCTGTCACTTGGCATTTTAAAGTATTATTTTTGTTAGGAAGCAGGCTGCACATTCATGAGATTTTGTGTAAAGCAAACAGAAGCTTGTTAGCCTTTGTGCTTACAAAACCTGCAGGGAATGTTGCTGTCCATACAGACATCAGAGGAAGCTGTGAAACAGCAAGCAAAACATTTAATGGTGCACACAGCAAATGCCTTTAGTGCCAAGGGCTGCTGCCTGCCCTCTGTCTCTGCAGCATCTGTTCCCCAAGCACCTCTTTCTTGGTTGACCAGCTGCCCAGAAATAGAGGTCAGTGAGAGATGGGAGCAAATGTTCAAAAAAAATTAATCAAAAAAATCCAGTGACCGAGGGTTTAATTGATTTTTAAAAAACAAACAAACAGGCTCCCTTCTTTTCTGCCTTGAGGTGCAGCTGATGAAATAATGGGTGCTACAAGGAGTGGTGCTTTAAGGAGTGGAACCTGATTAATAGTACAGTTCTGGTTTAATGTTCACATAAAACTAAACTGTCTGCCATCGCAAGCTGAGCCACGCTTGTAGCTCCCCCAGTTCTGATGTTATCGTGTTGTCAGAGTAGACAGTCTTAGGGACTCTCCAGTTTACTGGTATTTTTGTAAACATGAGGTGCCTTCGGCGGTGGTCAAAAGCTGGAAATTTAACAGCAGAGCTGCCAATCTTTGCTGTTCTTCTGGCCAATATGTTAGTTGTGGAAACAGCAAACAATTGAAAAGGATTTGGTTCCTGAAGGATCAGATGTCACAATTAAGGGGTTTCCGTCTACCTCTTTGGTAACCCTACTTTATACAGGTCTTGGGTTGGAACCGATGAAATGGGAATTGGGCTCATGCTCCATCATGCCTCCATACAGAAATTTTGAGGCGGTGCAAGGAAGCTCGGGGGCCCAAAGTGCACACCTTGGCCAGTTCTTGTGTTGAGGCCCACTTCTACTGTAAGACAGCTCCTCTTCCACTTGCTGAGCTGGGTAATCCATCGAAAGCACAGGGCAGTGTGGCTTTGTTTTCCTCGACTCATTTCTCTGTACGATGTGCTAAGCTGTGTTTGGTGTTCAGTTTCAGCCGACCTCAAGAAGTTCTTCAGGAACTGGTAGGGGAGAGTGGCAAGAAATACCTTAGGGCTAGCTTGTAGCTCGGTCTCTGGAATATGTATTCCTGTTACTGCCTCTTTTGGGGAATTGTGTTTTGTAGAAACTATAAAGAAAAAAACTGGAGTCGTAGTTGCACAGCAGTTTACAAGAATGCTTTGGGACTATCTAGGGCCTGGAGAAAACACTTCAAATAACATTGATTCAAAATTCCTGCTAGGAACCCCATCCCTTCTCTAGGGAAAAGGTTGTGAAGTGAAAAACTACAGTTACAGGACAGATAAAATAATAACAATAATATAAAAATAATAATAATATCTGTATTAGTACACCTGTCACATTAGTGATTGGCTTGCCAAATTGATCAAGAACTGAAACTGTTAATTAAGTTCATTTATTGATTAGCACTTTATATCCAATCTCTCATTTGATGAGAATAATAGAGAGGAGAGATTATTTGCTGCTTTTGAAGTAATGAAGCAAACTTGATCCAAAGCTTGTTCTGCAAAACTGCTACCAAAACTGAAGTCAGTATATGCATAGTTCTCAAATGCTTGCAATGCTGTTTTGTACCATCTGTATATTCACCGATACGTTGAAATGGACTGAGAATCAACGTGAAAGTCAAACAATTTCCATTATCAAAACTAGTGAGAGCTCCTAAAAGATAAGTGGCTGCTTAGAAATGGAGAAGAAAATCAATCCATTAGCTGTTGTGACCCCCAGTTGAGGTTGGATCGAACTGTGTAGCTTTCAGTATCTGAGGTGAAGGATGAGTTTGAGCAATGAAATAAATGGATTTTGTAAGCTTTCTTGTGCAAAGTATTGCACGCATGACCTGGAGATGGTTGGAGATATTCAAGTGAAGCATCTCGAGGAAATCTTGTATGCATTTGTTGGTCTAAGGAAGACTCAAAGATGACTTGGGACAAGCGCAAAGGAGAAGTTTTGTCTGAAGATAAATTCCATGATAGTGCTGCAGTTGTCCCATCTATCTAACAAGGAGGGAGAAAGTAAGAGAAAGGTTTTCTCTGTCAGGAGTGGGTTTTCCTAATTTTTAGCAATGAAAAACACTTTGTTGAAAGGATGAAGGAATTCTTTTGTTTCCATGATACAAAAAATGAGACACCAATTAAGTGACTCTGTGAGGATTTGGGGATTATTTAAAAAAAAAAAAAATTTAGTTTGTATAAAGCTTACTTTTTTTCTACTCATCAATACATTCCCTGTTTGAAGGAGCATATGTTAGAAATTTACTCTTTTGTCTTGGAGTACCGGCATAGAATAAATACTGCTGCTTTCCCTTTCTTGAGAACTAGACATAATCTTTCAAAACAGTGTGAAGGTGTAATTAATGAAAAGCTGTGCTCTTAGAAAACTTCTAAGAAGAACGTTTGTTTTGAAGGTAAAAAGTTTGAGGCTGTTTTCTGCATACCACTTAAATAATGCCATGATCCAGCACTGGGGCAGTCAGTCTCCCTTGAGTTATTGGACAAACATGAAATAAGAGTGGAGAAAAGTCAACATTTACATTATAAACTGCATATTTGTTGTGGTGATAGGTGTTTCTTCTTTCAGTGCTGGACAGTTATGTTAATGGTAGCTCAGTACCATGCATATTTTCTTACCTCTTCTCCAAGGAGTCTTAATTAAAAAAAAAATTTACTAAAAAGATAATTGGGAAGTTGAGAACAAAGAGATGAGACAAAACACATCATGCCACTATGCAAAGACAGCTCTTTGAGCTATTTTGTCTCTTGATGGAAGACTTCATGGGAAGCAGCGGAGGAAAATAGCTCCACATCTATAATATGTGATTTAATTGAAGTTATGAAAGGTACTGGTCTGTGCTGATGTATTCCAGTACACTTACTATAAGATATCATCTGCTTGATTGAAAGCTGCAAATTGTAATTTGGAGAGCATGGATGGAACAACGTGCTGTTGCTAAGCTACCAGAATTTTTATGACCCACTCTTTATTTACTTCACAAAACTAGAGCAAATGAGACTGTATTTTAAGAATCTGTATTTCAAAACCCCCTATGGAATTCAGAAATCTGGTGATCTTGCCTGAAAATAAGTTTGGTGGCTTTTTATGTTAGTGTCTTAAGTTTGGATATGACGCACTTTCTTGGTGCTTCTTGTGATGCTTCCTATTCAGTTGTGAACAGGAAGGTCTGCATTTAAAAGAAGCTGTTCCTTTGATGTAGTTATTATCATTGCATCCTCTGCTGGTTTTTAACAAACCCCTGACTTGGATAAGCCTTGGGGGAAAACACTTGGTAGTTTTCCGGTTTAAAAAAACCTGAATGACATGGAATGTTTTCTTTCCCCTGAAGCAGACAGGAGAAGAGAGTAAATTTTCTTGGCTTTCTTTAAAGTTATCTTTTTCTAAGAAAAAGTCTAATACCAGCTCAGCTTTTTTAAAGAGTTGAGGGAAGCTAAAAGGGCAGAGAAAGCTGGTGTAACTTTGGTAGATTATATTATTGGTGTCTTTAACATACAAACCTAGGCTGTGAGTATCAAATACATTTGCCTTTTTCAGTTCTGTGACTTGTAACAGTGACACGGTTTTATTTTAAAGGATAACATCGTAACTTGTTTTCTCTCCTGGCAGCCTCCAAAGGTAAAATGCTTGACAAGAATCTGGCATCCGAACATTACAGAGACGGGAGAAATCTGCCTAAGGTAGCAACAGCGTTCTGTTTTTTTTAACCTTGGAGGTTTTTCTGTGTGATAAAACATTGTATATAATTTTCATGCCAGTATTTTCTTCAACAGATTCTGCAAATCAGTGGCACATGACCCTTAGGAACTTAGAAATCTACTGAAAGTATTGCTCTTGCTGCATGTTAGGGACCTTGTAGAGCCTGGCTCTTTGGGTTAAGACTTAACGTTTTGTTCTACTTATGTTGGACTTTACATTTTTACCATAAACAAACCTTAGTTGTTTTTTTCCTACCTCCATAGATGAATAGTCCTCAGGCCCTGAGAGGCCTTAAGGCTTTACTTGTTTTAATGCCTGAATGTGTTAAGTGCTTGAAAACCATTTATATTTCAAAAAGGAAAAAGTGTTCCCTAAACTTTGACAGTAACTATTATATATTTGCCATTTGTTTATTTTAACATTTAATATCCACTATAAGACACATGTGCGAGTTATAACAAAACAGAGTTGTGGGGGTTTAAGTCAAAATATGAAGCCCAAAGGTTTACTTTGGTAAAGTGAGAGGCTTATGTTGCTAGGTGGTTTTCCTTGATAGTAAATGTTTCCTCTTCAAAATCAGTTTCAGAAACTTTGTAATTTCAGTGTTTCATCATGAGTACCTGATGGTGAAATTGGCCAGAAACCAAACATAAACAGAAGTGAGAAGCATGTCTGTCATGTTTCAAGTTAATGGGATATAAAAGAAAAAACCAGGTGAAGCAGAAGAAATGAAAATAAGTGAGATTGAAAGCTGTTCTGAAAATCCAGAACAGTTGCCACCATGTGTAGCAAATTAGCACTTAAAAAAGCTAAATTTTTCCTCTAGATTTAAGTCATTTTAATGCCGTGTTCAAGGTCCTGGTGAAAATGAAGTTTTCACAGGGTAATTTGTCACACTTCTTAGGCAGGTCAGGCTCATCAGCTGATAACAGCTGAAGAGCCAATATCGGTGCTTTCAGCCACAGTGGTCTGCTCCATGCTTCTGAGAAGCTCGTATCATCAAAGGGTGATAGAAACCAGCCCCGGGAGGCTGTAGTATGTTCCTGGTGCTCAATAGTACCAGACTGCAGCAGGATTACAGGCAGTGAGGGCTGGCGTCCGTAGACTTTACCTTACTTGGGGATTGGAAGATTTAAAAGCACTGGAAAAACATACTAAATCCTCTCAGACTACCTAAAAATCTGGTTGTCCGCAGTTATTTGGAGCCGTACGCTGGTGATACGGGAAAGTTGTTTTGGCAAATACGTATTGCTACTTCTAGCAAATTTGCCAGCCCTGTAGTGTTTCTCAGTGCCTCCTGGGACTATTGCATTTTACGCAGCTGAACTTGTCACTTGACAGGAGGGAGACTGAGTTCAGGATCACGTTTTTACAGTTTAAATTCCACCAGAGTCCTTGTGGCTTAGTCAGTGGAGAAAGCTTAGACGCTTTGAGTCAGATAGTGTAAGTAAAGGAATGATTAAGTGAGCTGTTTAGAACGAGGGAACGAGAAATACCAGACACCAAACAATAGCTAAAAGTTTAAGCTCTGACTACAGTGCTACATCTTCTGAGGTTAAATAAAGCCTCCTCACATTCTTAAGGACATTTCACTGTTTCTTGTCTTTAAATGGTTTTAATTATAAAAGATTAACGTAGTGTTGGAACATCATAATTCTACTTAATTAAGTGAAGTCATTTTTTCAGCATCTGCACTGAAACGTCAGCTTTATTTGATTGTCAGATACTTTAACATATCAAACCTTTGAAACGTCTTAGTGTTTAGATGGAAAAACTAAAATAGCTTACATTGCTTTATGCCTGTTATAATGGAGAATGCACTCTATATATAGTACCTGCAATCAACTTATACAAGAGTCTTTACATTAGAATAGCTTCAGTTATTTTTAAAAGCAGAAAAAAAAATCCTTACCAGTATTTTTCCCAACTTTCTCTTACATACCTCACACTATGGTGTGTGTTGGTTTGATAATCATCCCTGAATTAAAACGTACCAAATGATTAAACTTGTGGTCAAGTGTAATAGTTTTGGGCAGAAAAAGTGTTGTTTCTCTGTGCTTTATGGATTGCAGTTACTCTGGACCGTATTAATAATGGACCATATTAATTAGGTCTGGACTGTACTTGTGGATATTGCCTCCACTGCACATGTGGATAGAAAACATCAAGATGAGGTACCTAGGGAGGATATGCTTGCTTACTACATACAGGAGTTGACTACTTTCTTGACAATGTGTAATATGTGTCACTGACTATTTTATTCTGCTCCCCCCCCACCCCTTGATGTCATCTGTCTAAGGTGTTTTTCCCTCCTTGACCACATAAGCTTTTAGAACAATTTAATCAGTCAGAAATTTCACTGCTTTTCTGCAATGTGGTGAGGTGGTCGGTGTTTTGGATGTGTCTTTTTTCTTCAGTAGGTGTTGTTAGTTAAGGTCACTTCATAATGCAATATTAAAGGCTGCTGAATGGAGAAGTATTTAAAGACTGATTAATTGTATCATCTAGTATAGCTCAGTGTTGCAATTTCTCCAGTTATAAAAACTGATTAAGTTGATAGCTTGTTTCTGGTCCCCACTGCTCTTCCTAGTCTCCACAGTTGCGCCAATGTGGAAGCAAAAAGCTCTTTAGAAAGACTTTCTACACCAATTGCTCTGCTCATCCAGTCTGTAGCGTGCCCTCCAGAATGGTTGCGCTGGCGGTGCTGGGTTGAGCAGGGAGGTGGGCAGGGGAGGGGGAGCAAGAGAATAACCCCTATAATGTGTCCCTGCCAGCGGAGGGTTTCTGAAGTGGAATTGCATCTTTCTAGAATCATAGAATCATAGAACGGTTTGGGTTGGAAGGGATCTTAAAGATCATCTAGTTCCAACCCCCCTGCCATGGGCAGGGACACCTTCCACTAGACCAGGTTGCTCAAAGCCTTGTCCAAGCTGGCCTTGAACACTTCCAGGGCTGGGGCATCCACAACTTCTCTGGGCAACCTATTCCAGTGCCTCATCACCCTCATGGTGAAGAATTTATTCCTTATATCCAATCTAATTTTACCCTCTTTCAGCTTAAAGCCATTACCCCTTGTCCTATCACTACATACCCTTGTAAAAAGTCCCTCTCTAGCTTTCCTGTAGGCCCCTTCAGGTACTGGAAGGCTGCTATAAGGTCTCCCCAGAGCCTTCTCTTTTCCAGGCTGAACAACCCCAACTCTCTCAGCCTGTCTTCATAAGAGAGGTGCTCCAGCCCTCTGATCATCTTCGTGGCCCTCCTCTGGACTTGCTCCAACAGGTCCATGTCCTTCTTATGTTGGGTGCCCCAGAGCTGAATGCAGTACTCCAGGTGGGGTCTCACGAGAGTGGAGTAGAGGGGCAGAATCACCTCCCTCGACCTGCTGACCACGCTTCTTTTGATGCAGCCCAGGATGCGGTTGGCTTTCTGGGCTGCAAGCACACACTGCCGGCTCAAGTTGAGCTTCTCATCAACCAACACCCCCACGTCCTCCTCAGGGCTGCTCTCCATCCATTCTCCGCCCAGCCTGTATTTGTACTTGGGATTGCCCCTGCATGTGCAGGACCTTGAAGTTGGCTTTGATGAACTTCATGAGGTTCGCATGGGCCCACCTCTCAAGCCTGTCAAGATCCCTCTGGATGGCAGTCCTTCCCTCCAGTGTGTTGACTGCACCACACATCTTGGTGTCGTCGGCAAACTTGCTGAGGGTGCAACTCAATCCCACTGTCCATGTCACCGACAAAGATGTTAAACAGTGCTGGTCCCAATACCAATCCCTGAGGAACACCACTTGTCACTGGTCGCTACTTGGACATCGAGCTGCTGACCGCAACTCTTTGAGTGCGACCATTTTAATTCAAACTTACCTTAAATGATACTTTCTGTTGGTAAAAGGAAGGCAAAAGTTTTGTTGGAACTGACATTTTATGTTGATAAATGTGTTCATCTGAGATCTTGACGTAGATCAGGTTTTCTCCAGGACTGGTCTCCCCATTACAGTAATTTTTAGTCACTTAAGCTGTAAATCATGTCAACTGGAGTTTCAGAAAGTTTTAAGCTTGCTAGGGCCATGCAGTTCCCAGTTCAGTAGATGTTTTTGCAAGGTCTCTTTAGGATGCTGTGTATTTAAAAAGAAAAAATTCCTCAAAGCTTTTCTTCATGCAGGAATTACTCACAGAATGAGAAGATATTTGTGGAAATGAAAGCTGAGCAGTTGGCTGGTCACATCAGTGGCTGTTTTGGTTACTACAGCTTCAAAAATAGTGGTTTTTGCAGTATTCCCATAGGACCTCAGATATAAGGATTTGAAATCGTGTTCTGGGAGGTCTCTCTAGATACAAACACTAGATGTTAAGGTGCAGTTATCAGTTCCAGTCTCCCCATGACTGAGGACCCGCTTGGCTTTTCTCAGACCCTACTGCAGCTGAAGACAAAGCAAATGGAAATAGTGCTTTACTGTCCTTCCCCATGCCTGGTGAAGTTCCTTTCCTGACAAACTCCTGCTTGTGCCACAGAACTCCCCCTCCTGTCAGCCCTGCTGCTTCTTCCCCAAGGCAGGCACTCACTCACCACCTTTAATAATCTTAAATGCTGCAGAAATTGTACAGTTGGTTTACCCCTCTCTTTACTTTTGCAAATTCATTCTCAAGCATCACAAGGAAAGCTTCTGAATGTTCACACAGAATTACACAGAATCACTAAGGTTGGAAAAGACCTGTAAGATCATCAAGTCCAACCACCAACCCAACCCCACCATGCCCACTAAACCATGTCCCACAGTGCCACGTCTACGTGTTTTTTGAACACCTCCAGGGAGGGTGACTCCACCACCTCCCTGGGCAGCCTCTTCCAATGCTTCACCACTCTCTCAGCAAAGAAATGTTTCCTAATATCCAGCCTGAACCTCCCCTGGCACAACTTGAGGCCATTTCCTCTTGTCTTGTCACTTGGGAGAAGAGACCAACACCCACCTCACCACAACCCCCTTTCAGGTAGTTGTAGAGAGCGATGAGGTCTCCCCTCAGCCTCCTCTTCTCCAGACTGAACACCCCCAGCTCCCTCAGCCGCTCCTCATCAGACTTGTGCTCCGGACCCCTCACCTGCTTCAAAGTTTATTCAATCTAAATAATACTAGATGAGTTTTCCAGCACTCCTGTGTGAGACAGCAAAGTCCTGGCAATTTCAGAATAGTCACTTCAAGTAAACAGGTTTTCCTGCCCATCAGGTGTCCTGAAACCCTGGTAGAACAGGGGGGTTTTGTGGTGTATCTGGCAGCTGGTGAAAGGCAGCCTCTTGAAGCATTGAGTGGGCGAGAAAAACTCTGCTGGTTGTGCCGTTTGAGAACTTCCTAGTAGCCCAGCTCCTCAATGGCAGCAGTACCCGTGGCTGACAGCTCTTTGAGCAGAAGCTACGTGCAAGTGCTTGTTTGTCCACTAAACTTGTTCATGATATATTTTGTGTATTTCTACTCATTTAGGTGTTCATTTTGCTGTCTGTGTGTATGATGCTCTGAGAGCAGACCACCATTCAGACATCCCAACCGTCTGGCAGTTACATCTAGGTCATCCCTGTGCAGACCACAAGATGCGGTTTCTCTAGACACCCTGTGCTGGGAAAAGGTTTTGATTAGGGGCCTCATGATCATTCCCAATCTGTAGGAAGAAAGAGGATGCTGCTCTAAAAATGAATTATATCAGCAAATGAGAAGTATGAGGCAAAGGTACACTTATCTATCTTCATTGCTTTTCTGCCAGAGCTCTGTGAGGGATATAAGTGTCTTCTCTCAAGTCCTGGCTGCTGATGTCTACAGCTGGAGATATGCTGAGAGAGAGCTCTGAGCCTTTGGGAAGCTGAACGGGTATTAACGAGGCTTAGCTGATATGCTCAGGCACTTTGAGCTCTGTCAGTGGGGGATATTTTTATGCTTTTTTTGTGTGTTTTAACTTCTTCCTCACTCTTAAGTTCACAGTGAGCTATATGAAGAAGTAAAGGGGTGCACTGTAGCAAAATTTTATGAGGACCAGACAAAGCAAGCTAAAAAGTCCTTTATTTGCTCAAAACGTGAAAATCCTGGCTCTTGCCTTTTCAGCAGCATTTTTGCTTTTACTTTTGCAATAGGAACTAAAATCGCAGCCACAAGATGCTATTTTTAATGTTCTTGAAATTAGTTTTGAGCTGCACTAGTGGTAATGGCGTATTTTATCTTTTTAAAGGCACAGAAATGAGATTAGCAGCACAGTTAAGATGGAACAGTCTTGTCCAGTACAATCATCCTGTTCCTACCCTCTCTACAGAGAACAAGGAGTAATGCTAGTTGTAGTGTATTTCCTTGGATTAAACACCCAGCATATTCAATAAATAACTGTATGGGTAGCCTATATGGTCCAGTCATCTACTGTAATTTAAAAATGACTTAATACATGTCATCCTGAAAGTTGATAATACCTAATAGTTTAAGACTATTTCACTTTAACCCTATCATTTCAGTAGTAGAAGCTGCTGGTGGTGATGAATTTTTGTGCTTTGCTACTTTGCTGTACAAGTTTTCAGTTTTAGATTGCTTCTGAATGGAGGAAGGCGAGATTGTGAAATGATGCATCAAGGAGTTTTCCAGTCTCTTTCTTTCTCATTCAGGTTATTACTTTTGCTTTCACAAATGTGAGCAAGACTTCAGCTCATTTCTCAATTATGCTCTCATCTCCAGTATTTTTACTTCTCATAACTGCTGATGTTTTGACCTGAAAGGTCTGGGAATGCCTAACCAACTGAATACGCCTCAACATAGGTCAACAGCTTCACTGGACTTAATATGTAGTATAATATGCAGGTCATACAAAATTTCTCTACAGTTGTGTGTCTATAGGAAAGTCTGTATCATAATTATTTATATTAATATTCATATATATTTATATTAAAATTCAAGAGTGTGTATTATAGTCTATAAGGAACTTTTTCCTCCTGTAAGCAATCTGTCTTGTCCAGAGCAGTCTTTATCGTGATTTCCAGTTGGGGAGGTATGAGGTTGAGTTTGTCTGTAAAGCCTTAAAAGGGTTCTGCGTGTGATACAGCTCACTTGCTGGAAGAGGACTGTAAGACCCTGCTGCGAGACTGTCCTGTGTCCCCGGCGGCTGGAGATGCGTCTGCAGACAGACCAAAACTATTTCACTTTCCTATCCCTGCCTCTAAGAAGCTTAAGTCCTTTTACAGAAGAGAGGATGATAATCCTCCCTCTTGCTAATTAGATATCCCACCAAAAATACCCTTTTTTGGATTGAATTGTGCCAGATTTGGTGATTTGGCATTCTGCAAGACCTGTCTCTTCACCAAAAATGAACATGGTCTAAACTGGAGCACGTGTGTGTCTGTGTGCTCAGGGGAAAACAAAAGTCTCAATGCTGAGACGGTGGATTACTGTCACGCTTATTTTCCTTGATGAAAATAATGTGGGTTTTTAGACAAAGGTTGAGCTGAGATTGGGAGATCTGTAATGGTACTATGTAGTATGTAATTCTATGAAGGCGTACTGATTTTTGTGCTTTAAAATCCCAGTACAATATAGTGCAAGAGGTCTGTAATTCCGATGTTGCAATTACTTCCTAAGTTCTTAATGTTTTCTGAGAAGATTTCTGACAGAGGTGGTTTAACTAGAAGTTGCACTGTATAATATGTGTGTCTTTTTTCCAGTTTATTGAGAGAACATTCAATTGATGGCACTGGCTGGGCTCCAACTAGAACATTAAAGGTACCATTTCCTTTTAGATACATGCATCAAATTAGATATGTCTTTAAAAATACTTTTATGGACTTAGAAACAGATAATGCAGTTTGCTCTAGAAACGACTGAGTCTTTTGTCTTTCAACAAGTGTTGGTGGCAATACTGAAACAAGTACAGTGCTAACTCATTATAGAAATGTTTGCTAGTTTTAGCATAGCTGCACAAATACTGCTTTGACTGATAAAAGGTTTTGTGGAACGGTATGTCTGCAGGTGACCCTGAGAAACTATGCTCAGTAAGGGTGGTCTGTTTTTTTTTTTTATGCAGGCAAGAAATACAAGAGCATGATGTGAGCAGGACTAACAGTAATCCATAACCCTTGTAATATCCATTGTATTTACATTTCTGACAGATCGGTAGTCTGTCTCTTTTTTTTTTGAGTAGAGGAACTTGGAATGGTGAAAGGCAAGATGCCCTTGGGAGAAACACCATGTAGAACAGAATCAGGGTGTAGTTACTGCACTGTATTGAATTCTGTTTCATCCCCAGTGTTTAAAGGGGGAACGGTGCGTCTGCGCTTAGGTATTGCATAAAGCAGGGCACTCTTGGCTGTTTTAGTCACTCCAGTTGCCTCTTCCCTTTAACCTTGCCTCAAATGTCATTTTGCCCAAGCTGCTAAAATGTAAGTGAAATCTGGCCCCTGTAAAATTGCTGGTACTTGTGCCACTGTGATAGCAGAATGACTTCAGAGGTTGGTCCCACCACAGCTGGGCAGCGTTAACAAATTCAGAGTCGTGGTTCTTGTATGAAATACTCTTAGGGAGATTGCCACAAAGGACGTGCGCTTCAGCGCAGTGACTGCTCTTGTCTTGCTACAGGAAGCGGCTGGTTGTCCATTTACCGTTCCATGACCTTGCTGCCAGAAGAGTCTTGCAGAGCTCTGAGCAATAATCTCCCTTTTGCTTTTACCAGGAACCCTGCCAGAACTGGTTCTTAAAGAACGTTAGCTGCGTTAGGTAGATAAAGGGTACGCATGTCAGGTGTTTGTTTCTTTTTAAAAGGCAAATTGAAAATGAGATTTCTCTAATACTTGCTTTCCTTTTTGGCACTGTGAATGAGATCTGTGACTTTCTTCATCTGTAAAATCTCTTCATGAGCATCTGACTTGATGGAAAGTGAAGTAGAATCTGTGTGTTTTGTGGGTTTTCTTAAACACCCTTTCCCTATTCTTTTTTCATCAGTTAGTATGATTTTGTTTTGCCCTTGTGTTTCTGTTTTCATATTAGGTTAAATCAAGACACTGACTGGGTAATTAAGTTAACTGGTTCTGTTTCTGTCCCTGTATTTCATTCCCAGAGAAAGTTTTTGGACAGCCATTAGAAAATTAGTACACCAATATTGCAACTGGACAAGAATCTACATATATTTTTATCTGCTCTCCTAGCTTTGTTCATGGTATCTTTCTTATAGAGATTAAAATACTGCTGCATGTTAAGACTATGGGTGGGAATAGCTGCTGACATTATGTGTACTTAACTTCCTGTCCTCAGTGATGATGGAAGATGCGTATTAAACTTCTTTCCCATTTTATTCTTGATCAGTTTGCTAATTGCATGTGATTCATTTCATAGATTAAACATCCTGGAATCTCAACTTCCAGGAGATTCAAATTACTGAATATTATGAAGTATTTTAGGCTGTTTTTACCTTCAATAAGTTAGAGGAAAAAAAACCTCCACAACCCTAAACAAAAAAACCCAGGAACTTTGCCTATGGGTGTTGAAATGAAAGATGCAGCAAGAGAAAATGAGATAGCAGCTTAACTTTAAAAAGAAAAAAGTAAAATCTAGCATCCTACTTAGATTTTGGGTTTTCCCCATGAGCATTGAAGCACCACAATTGCAAGTTCATATTTTATAGCTCTAAAAAAAACCATGCCCCATTGCAAAGTTTTCATTCCTTACTTTTTGTCTTCAGAGTCTCCATTTTAAGTGAATGTGCAGTTTCAGTAAGTGTTATCTCACTTGTCATGTTGTCACTTCATGTGATTTGAAGTGTCATCACAAAAAATAAGTACCATATGTTGGTCCTAACTTCCAAGTTGTGCCTCTGTAGAAACATCGTTGTTGCATTGTGCCTCTAGTACAAAAGGAGCTTAAAAAAAAAATTGAACATAAATAGCCATTGAGGATGTTGGTAAGCTGCAAGCACTATTCCCCAAACAGTGTTTTCACTTGGGATACAGATTGTAATTAGATGGTAACTAGCGTCTGGAGTGAGTCTGTTCTTTGTCCAAGATATTCTTCACCCATTCCAAGTGTGCTCTTTGAAAGGACTAACAAACACGGGAAAGGTGTGTCTTGGTCGGAGCCAGGGTTCCTGATGGCCGCTTTATCAGGTGCTTTTTCAGATCTTTGGCTGACTGTTGCCTCTGAAGCTTTATGCATGCCTTCCTACGTGTTTTGAAGCTTGATTAGTGTCCAAGCGCTTAGATTCCAGGCTACACATGCTTCCGAGATGGAAAATAGGGAATTGTGCTGGTTTATCGACAGTATGGCCACACAGTCAAGTTATTTGTCAGTGTGCATTAACAATTGTGGTAGGTACGTGTTAGCTATAGACCACAGAATTACATGAAAGTGAGTGACTGGTAGCAAATGAGAGCCATGAGACGTGACCCAGGTTACTTTTTGTCTCTTAACACTTCACCTACACCCACTAATCCAGCCTTCCTGAATCCTTTGTTTCCAACGCTTGGACACCATGGTTTGGAGAACCTGCTCACGTCCACGAGCGGAATATTACGTGAATTTGCACAGTAGCGCTACGGATAATATCCGGTCTTGGCCAATGATGGGCTTCAAAGTCAGTATTGCATATTCCACTCATCAATAATATGAAGGCAACCTGGTTTTCCGGAGGAAGTGTACCCAAATTTGTCCAATAAAGCACTCTAAAACACTGCTAAAATATTTAATTTGAGAATGGGGGTGTACTGTATTTCTGTGACGAAAATTGGCAGGCATTACTAATGCAGCCGTTCTGAGTGCATTAGTAAAACCGTTCAAACAGATAACTCAAAACCTCAAAAGCCACATGCACAAACCAGCTCTGCTGTGTGCTATTGCATGCATTCATGTTATGTACTTAACCTTTTAGAAGGCTGAAGTTTTAGATTGTCTCATCTTCTGTATCCTTGTGGTGGCAGCAGAGCTCTTACATGAAAAATCCTTCAAAACAAACTGCTGTGACCCTTTTAACACTTTCTTTAGTATCAAATGGGTAGAAACTTGAAGAGGCATTTAAATTATGCCTTTTAACTTTCTGAAAGAAAAAATAAAATCTCCTAAATACTCTTTAAAAGTTATCTGATAAAATGTGTTTTAACGGTGTAGGGAATTCTTAAGGGGGAAAAAAAAGCTAACTCAATTTTATTTTCTAGCATTTTATTGCACTCCGTGTCATCTCATCCGTGATTGAATTCTCTTTAAGTTACTAAGCGTTGAGCATTATCTTTTTTCCACTGTACTCCTTCCTGCTGCTGAACGCGTTTCCATGGACCACTGTTAGCAGCAGGCTGTGTACTAGCGAAGGCACTAAAGAATGTGCTATTTCTGAATTCCTGTATTAGATACTTTTAAAATCAGGTTATTAAGAAAGTTGGGCTTTAACCCTGAAACAGATCATTGGTAGGTTAATGTTTTAAAACTATCTACATGCACTTCTTTTAATCACTGTTGATGTGATTGTAAATGTTTTCTTTATCCATAGAAACACTCCTGAATCCTAAATTCTTAGATAATTTCTGGTAGCAGTTTGCTTATGGATTGTGTAAATACTGATGCAATGCGTTCCTAACTGATCTTTGTGTAATCTTTCACTTCTTTATAGCTAGCTATGAATTAGCAACAGGAGCTTAACTACCTTTCAGTCTCTGTTCTGTTATGTTCTGCATCATTTTATTGCATACTTCTTTCCTCTCTAAAACACGGTATTCCTAAAGCGAAGGATTGCTGAAGTTATTTTGGGCCTCTGCTCCGACTGTCTGAACTGGCTTTTCTCCTGCTTTTAGGTCTGATAGTCAAAACTGAAGTTTTCCAGGTGGAAAGCAAATAGGTGGTTTTAATTCCATTCTGTTCTCAGATTTTTATTTCACTGATAATACCATCTTTTAAATACCCAGTATGAAATAATGCTATTGTTGCTCTGATACCCTGCTTCTTCCCCCTCAATAATTCCAATTTCAAACTCAAAAGTGCTTCAGTAGCTCCTGTTGGTCCTCAACATGCACTTCCTTGTACCTTATTTGCCATGAGTATCATCTGCCTAGTTAAGATAAGCCTCCCTGGTATTCATCAGCTTTCTGTCAAATGCTTGTTTTCACTTTGCTATAAAATTATCTTGGGTGATTGATTTTAAAAAATAAAGGAAGAAGTGGATCTGTGTATTGTGATTGCCTAATTGGTTCTAAAAGTCAAGCTGTTCCTTCTGCAATTATCTCTAACAAACTGCAACTGGAAATTGGTCAGTGACTGATTTATGAACCATAAAAATAATCAAAGCACACTTGTGCAACTCTACTGACTGATTCTGGAGGGCTGAGCACAGTAACGTTAAAACCAGTGTTTTAAAATGTATGGTGAAAGTTCATAACAAATATTTGTCCTTTTTTTGTAACCCTGTTCCGATGGAGCTACAGTTGGTTTCAGATAATTGGAGAACTATTTTCTGTCGGATATTCATGTTGTATATGCATTTCAGTTCTTCACTGAGATATTTTAAAGAGCTGGGTTTTGTCATCTTCATGTTACTGCTGTCAGGCGAGACAGGAGCAGGAATGGGAAGCATCGAGATAGTTTTAAACTATAGCTATGCAGACAGCTTTTTATACCCACCTATAGGAAAACAATATTTTTTTTTCAGGAATTCCTTTCCCGTAACTTCAGATACTAGGTTAAGAAATATCTGTCTGTGTTAATAGATAATCTAATCTAAAAGGAATTAAGACCCGTTTACGATAGACAATTGCTATATGGAGTTTATCCGTAAAAGGCTTGCGTATTTAATTAGCATTTAATACTGAATGGGAGAATATGCCCTATTTGTTGTGTTGGTTCTGCTGTTGTCTTCAGGCAGTAAAATTACTTTATTTGAAATCATGCAAATGTCAAACTGAAATCGCTTGGAGAAATAAATCAGAGGGTCTTGACTTAATTTTTCTAGTTACCTTTACCTCGACGTTTAAGTAGTTTTAAAAGCTTCAGTATAAGCACAAAACTTGCATTCACCATCATAATGAAAACAGGTGGTCTGCTGTCAAAATTATATGTAATTAGTGTAGAGGAGTATTTTAAACACACAATAACTGTCACTGTCTTCAGGATGAAGGGAAAAAAGTAGACCTGTATGTTCTGTGTCATTCTCATTAATTGTTGCTGCTGATACTATTTTTCTCAGCCAGCATTATGATAACATTGTTCTGCTGTTGATTTATTCAAATCCCATTTTGGAATGGGTCTTTGTACTGTAGGTAGAAATGTCAAAGCATGTGCTTGTCAAAGCTGCCTTCCTGGATGGAATATGTTTATCCCCCATATTGGTAAAGTAAGGAAGAGAAAGTCATCAAAAGAAGAAAATGAAAGGCTGCGTAGCAGTGGCAAAGAGCACAGATACCAGCTCTTACTGTGCAGGGGGAGAAATTACCGGGAAGTCGAGAAGGAGAAGGAGATTCTTGATCTAATGTGAATTTTGCATCTAACTCCTAGGATCTTCTTGGTCACAATCACCAAGGTTACAAAACCGAGCGCCTGAGAAATTGTATGTGTGATCTCAAGGGGGAGATGGATTCTGTCAAGGTGTCTGCTGCTTCCTGGTATAGACCAGTATAGAGCCTCTGCTGGGGCAAAAAATATCACCCAGTATGCTTCCAATTATTCACTGCATACCAGCTTCAGATACTGCATTAAGCAGAAGACTACCTGCTTTTTCAGGCAGTGTGCCTTCACATGTCTTCTCTGGTATTATACAGGAGTTGAATCAGGTGGGTGGTGTTTCAGGCAATGTGTCCATGCCTCCTGCACTGTTGCCCACTTAAGACTTTTTACACCACCTTATTTCTCCTTCTGCTGTTTCCAAGAGGTATGGTGGTGCCTCTCACCCAAGCCTACTCCCCACCTAGCGCAGTGTTCGGCACAGTGGGAAGGAAGGAGAGGGGTGAACTTAATTCTCTGCCTGCAGGAGCTATTCCAGAAGGACACCCTGGATGAGCTGACACCCAGGCACATGGGCTTTCTTTTGTCTGAGGAACAAGATGTGCAGAATAACTTTCTGGGAGTCCTCACCTTCTCAGCTGTGCTGTGCTTGGCTGGTTGTAAGTTTTATGGGTGACCTTCTGGCTGAAGCACTCTTCAGAGGAGGACTGTGCCTGCTCGCCTCGCAGTACTCCCTCTGGGGTCGCATCCAACTCATCCTCTTCATTTGTAGAGCTGCCTTCCTCCCTCGTGTGCAGAGAGCACTTAAAGGTCCAGCTCTGCGTGTTGACCTCATGTCGGCTCCCAGGACCACATAGCACAATGTCTCCTGCTGCCAACCCCTTTACGCTTTCCCTCATTCAACACAGTGAGTAACAAAACACAACGTTTGGTTGCAAGCAAACAGCTTTAGGGAAAGGCCACCCCAGCAGCAGGGAGCTATACCTGCAGCTTAACAGAAACGGGTTAGTGCAAGTGTTTAGTCTTATACTTTATTCCCTGAAGACTTAGTTTTTATTTGCTGTAAGGGTGGATCTTGATCAAAGGAGTCTGTGAAGGAGAGAAAAGCAAGCCTGATGGCCATTGTGTGTCCCTGAATGTATGGGCACTGATCTGCTGCAAATTGCTTTGTCGCAAGTAAAGCGGATTCCTTCAAAGCTCTACTCTGTTCTTGTCAGCACAGCAGGAGCAGAACCACCCCCCCCAAAAAAAAAAACCCAACCCAAAAAACCAAACAAAAATCAGGGCTGAAGCTGCATGCTGCCTTGTATTTTCTGGGATAATGAAGGGGATATCAGCATTGCAGAAGACTGCTCTAGGGAAGAGAAACACAAGGGGATAAATACAGAATTAGCAAGGGGGGAGGGAGTGTCAGCAGAAAGTAGAGGCAGGTGCGGAAGAGAGATTTGTTGAACCAGTAAAGAGGTAGATAAGGAAGGACAGAAGAGTCGCAACCTTTTGAGGGCTTTTGGTTGTCAGCAAACATGAAGGGACGTGCACTGTTTTTCCATAATGCAAGAAGTGCTTCAGGGTGTTGTAGGAGCTCCCAGTGGTTCAGAGCCTTCTTTTTGGTATGGTTTGGAGTGTGGTGTCCTCTTTGTTGGTCCAGATCTCTGCATCCCTCCTTGGTGCTGGAGCCCACGTGATATGCATCTGCAACAGGACGTCTGGCCCGACTTTATCCAGAAGTTTATTCCCCACACACCTCAACTGCTCTGACCGCATGGATAGGTTCGGCTTCAAGATGGCCCTGCTGCTCTGAAGGGAACACGGACTGGTTCATTGCTGCCCTGCTCGCCGTGCAAGTGTCTGGCCCGGGGCAGTTCTCACGAGGGCTGGGCTGTCCCTTGTGGCTTTGATCAGCATCGGGGACTGGGGAGAGCCTGTGCGTGTTGAGCAAAAACCAAGCGAGGGGGATTGAGTTGTCGCAGTCAAAGGGCTTTCCGAATGTCCTTGTTGATCACAATTTAGATGGGTATTTGTAGCTGTTGCAAAAGGCACAGCTTTACTACAAGGTACCTTTCAATGGTTCAAGTCTCCCTCTGTAAAGGAAGTCATCTAAAGAAAAGTGCAGTGCAAAAGATTTATATTCTTCAATACCTTTGCTCTCTAAAGTGCTTAAAATGGCCATTGTTACTGCTTTCATTCCTTTGCCTTTCTTCTCCACCTCTAAAAATTGAGCAAGCAGCAGGCAAATAAAACTTCAGACCCAGTATTTGGTAAAGAGAAGTTATAAGCCACTGAATACAATCTGCTATGTAGATCTGACATTATTCTATTTTCCTTAAAATCAGCTTCAGGAAGTTTTTCTGCAGGGATATATTGTGTTGTATTTGGATTTTATAAGTTGACTATCATTTTTGTAAGAAGTTATTTATTTTTTCCCTTCTGTACGTGTCCAGGCTGGCGAAAATACTTACACAAATCAATGTCTTTTAATAACCTTTGCTTCATAAAAGATTTGCAAAAATTTTCTTTTTGTCTCTTTAACGGCTCCTGGCAAAGCCTCATCTTTGTTTTAAATATAGTAGCTGTTATTACTAGCATGTTTCTAAAGAGTGATTCAGTAGAACAGTGCAGTACATTAGTAAGTCTAATTAAACCATGCTTGTTTTCCCCAAATTGTTGATTTCTGAATGTGCAATTTGTGTCAACTTTAATCAGTTGAGTAGACTGGTCTCCAGAGGGCGATTGCTTTAGCATTCGTAATCACTGTAGTGTAGTTCGTTAAGAAGCTATCACAGAATTCCCCTGGGAACAATTTATAAAAGATTATCTACTTGCTCTGAAGTAACCTTGGGGACAAACGTCAAGGAGTCAGTAACAAAAGTAAGGGATTTTAGGCGAGTGCTCCTGCGTACTTGGCAATTCACAACTGTCTTGGTCTGGGAGAGGAACAGACTATTATTGTTCCTGTTTTCTTTCCTCTAGTATATTTGAGCACAGAAGAAATCGTTTTCCAACCTTCCTCCTTTTTTTGTGTTTGCTAACTGGAGCAGTTCATGCCATTTAAATTACCCAAAGCCCTCTAAGTAAGCTACTGTTGTGTTTGGGTGGGAAGCATGAGCTGGGATTGCTGGCACACGAGAATTGAGATGGCCTTTGTGGTTGATTAAAGAAAGCTGATGTTCTCTTTATCTTACTCCCAGGTGGAAATGGTGTTTTACCTGCTACAGGAATTTTACAAGATAGTGTAGCAGTGTTACATGCAAGATTAAAGAGCAGCAGGTCAGGGAGAGGAGACGTAAAAGAGAACATTTTTATTTCGGAGGAGACTGTTTAGGAGGGAAGCAGGTTTTTTGCAAGCTGAAGAGAGCCTACCATCTCTGGTGTGAAAACATACTTTTTTTTTTAACCCCTTGGACCAGTGATAAGTTTTGTGCAGTCAGTTACATTGCAGTGGTTGCAAATAGTTGGTTAGGCCATCAGAGATGGTTGTGGAGGCGTGTTGAGGAGGCAGAAAGAGAAGTGCAACAGAGCCTGGGGAAGGTGGGGCTGGGTGGGATGAAGGACGCTTGGTTTTCTGGGCTGCAATGAAAAGAGAAAGAAGCTGAGCTTGTTTGTAAGAGACGATGGAAGAAGGTGAATGGAGGTGGGAGACCATCTTGAGCTGGTGCATAGGCAGACAGGACAGCAGAGAGCTGCCCCAGGAGACAGCCATGCAGCGGCCGGACTTTCAGCATACTGAGTTTTTGGGTGTAATTTCAAGCCCTTTTCCAAACTGTGATGTACAAAGCTTGGCAGTTGTTTTATTGGACTTACTGCTTCAGTTTGTTTTTAAAAAAAAAAATTTGCTTTAGACATCTGCTTGTATAAATGACTGCTGCTTCTCATTGATCTGAATGGGTTAAATTGTTTGTACATAAAAAATGGTTTAGCAACGAGCTTTAATTTGATCAGTCTATTACATCAGAAATGCTCCTTGGATCTCTAAAGAAGTTTCTTTGATTGGAAGTTCATTAGTTGCTTTTGTCTGGCTTGTTCTCTGCTGAAATTAATGTATTAAATATACTTTGCCTGTTAAAGGAAAATCTTAATTTACAATTTATGTGTTTACTCTCTCTTCAAAAGAAGTGCTGTGTTTCCAAACATCGGCAAGCATAGCTAAACACTTGTCTGTTACGCGCTTTCAATGGCATCGCTTTTGTGAAGTGGTTGTGAGAACTGCCACTCAGGAAGATTTGGTGACTAACTGAATTAGGACCTCCTACAAATGCAATGCTTTGAGACTCTCTAGCCTCAAGAGAGGCTATTTCAAAAGCTGTATTTAGTATTTTGATTCATTGCTCTTGAACTTTAAACATTGCTGCAGTGGCAGGTTTTTCTTCCTCATTTGGCATGCCGTAAATAAATCTGTGGGCAGGGGTTTAATGTAACTTTTCACTCAAATGCAACACAAATACTCAAGAATGAAAAGGGGGTGATTATAAAGGGTTATTTATAACAGTCTGTTGATCTTCTGACTTGCTTGTGTTGACTTCCCCCCGCTTGAGCTCA
Source organism: Gavia stellata (assembly GCF_030936135.1). Classification (NCBI taxonomy): domain Eukaryota; kingdom Metazoa; phylum Chordata; class Aves; order Gaviiformes; family Gaviidae; genus Gavia; species Gavia stellata. The sequence goes on from NC_082601.1 coordinate 41,017,513, forward strand.
AAATAGTGACAGGGCTGCGGAGCAGAGCATGTTTCCTTCATTATCCCCTCTTCCATTATGGATTTAACCAGGTACTGCTCTTTTAGTTCGAGTACGATACTTGAATCTTCTCAGCTAACATGGTAGAGGGGAATTAAAAACACTTGCTTACCTGAGACCTGCAGTTGGCTCGCGAAGACATCTAACCTCACGTGTGACGTCTCTGCCGATGCAAAGCCTCCGGGAGACCAGGGGACAGGGAAGAGGGCCTGCCTGGGCACAGCTGGAGCAGAAACCGGATAAAGTGGTTTGAGGAATTCTGCAGCCTTTTCGGCACGGTCCATCCTGAGCAGATCATGCCGCTTCATTACAAAAAGCACAAGAGGTCCTCAGTTTTGCTCTGAGGTTACCCCTCTGTAGTGGGTGTAGTTGTGCTCTGTAGCTTTGATGTTAAGCATGTAGAAGAAAGTAGACAAAAAGAAGCATTGCAAAGGAAACAGCCGTGTCAGGTATTCACAGTGTGAGCAGGCAGATCCTTGTGTCTGATTCTCCTTTTGCAAGTAGATTCTCACACTGAAGTGCAGCAGCGTAAAGGTGCGCGTTATTATCATTTTAAGGCGACATCTGCCCTGCTCCTGTGTGTGAAGATAACCTTTAAAAATTCTTGTACATAGGGTTAACTTTCTGTTTTCAGAGTATTTAAGCCAGAAGTTCAGTAAATGTTTGAAGCCAAGGATGATGCTTTATTACGTTAAAAGAAAACACAAGTTTTTGAACTGTTAAATCTGACAGGATCTTCAGTGGCTTGCAAATCCTTTTAGTTCATCAGGGAAATGTGAAGCAAGTGTTCAGGCAAGTGCTTATCTGCATGCAGTAAGCAGCTCTGCTGAGGTCAGTAATGCAAAGTGATTATTTTTGCAGTGCAACAGTGTCAGGTTTTTCAAATATGAAATACTTGCTTCAGTCTTGCTCATCTGTTCCATCCCACTTCCCTTTCTCAATATCCTAGATTTAAATCCAGGCTAGCCTCAAACTCATTACAAAAAGTGTTGCCCTCTGGTATTAATTTAGCATTATTTTTTATGGAGCCATGCAAGGGTATAAAATGAATCCAGCAAATCATAAAACTTGAATAGGTGGAAACATCAGAAACGATATTAAGAATTTCACACATAAGTTATTCAGGAATAATAATAATAATAATAATAATCCTTTTACGCTTTTTGATGTCTAGAATGGCTGTGAAAATGTGCAGCACTCTGAAACCTCCCAGCCTTACAGAGGTTTTTGTTGGGTTCTTTTTGTGTGTTTTATTTTTTTTTTTATGGAACTCTCTGCAAAGCCAGCCTGAATGAGTCAACTGTCCCAAAGTCTTAAAACCAGGGTTCAGCAAATGAGAATTTGGAGCAATTTAGGTAAACTTCACAAGCGGGTGCTTTTGGAATGGGAAAATAATTTGATATAACTTACATTTCGGTTTTGAGTTGCAGCATTTACTTGTGTAAGGTGTGGCTCGTCGCTGCTTGTATTGGAGCAGAAGCTGTTTTGTCTGGGGAGACAATCTGCAAGTGTCCTGGTGGGGAGGCTCCGGGAGACTGGCGGCTTCAGCACTGTTAAATGTAAAGAGAGGGCTGAGCTCTTCAGGATTTCAGAATCAATGTGACTGAGTTGCTCTTTTGTTTGTTTCTTTTTAGCCGTGCTGGTAAGTGGTTGAACAGTTGTGAACAGTTTGCAACCCTGTGAATGCCATTTTGGCATTCAGGCAAGATTTAGAAATGGATAGACCCCGGTGTGCTAGTGTGAGCTCCTCGTACCTCTTTAGGATGTTTTTTAACACTCAGTATTGTAATTCTACATCACATTCTCCAGCTACAGTCTGCTGTCACATGGCGTAGATGAAAGACGACCCTTAAAAAGTTAATTTATTCCTGCTTCTTCAAGTGGAAGAAAGCAAATTACTGTGCTTTAGTAAGGTCCCATTATCAAAGGTTGTGGGAAACACACAGTGGGTTAAAATCGGACGCAAGACATTCTCAACACCCCTGAGACATTCACTCTGCCTCCCTGAAGGACAATACAGCCTTTGAGGGCAGCAGTGGAGGGGGCTCCTGACCTTCAGGGCCAGAGCATCTGCTGGGGCAGAGTGACTCTCAGCCGTCCCTGGTTACGCGCCCTGCCTCAGTCAGTCCTCGCCCTGCATCCCTGCCAGGGGCAGCGTGCGTAGGGGCACCGGGGAGCGGAGCAGACCCCAAGAGCGGTGATGCCGCGGCAGCCTGTGCTGTGCTGCGCACCCTCTCATGCCTGAATGCAGGAGAGTGAAGTGGAAGCCGAGACTTTCGTGGCTGTTCCTGTTCTCCAGGCTCTCCACACCACTGAAATCTTCCTTTAATCAGTGACTTTGGCTTATTTTTACTCTAGCACCACTGCCCTGTACAAATAGTTAATCCCCAGAATTGCTTAGTACTGGTTTCCCTAATACCATGTTTCGCTAACCTCTGCTATGCCCCGTTTCTGTGACAGTAGTTGTAGTTGAACAATGACAGAACTTACATAAAGGGGAAAATGATGACTTTCATCCATTATTTGAAATAGTCCATTTTCTCACGCTTGCCGAGGAACTGACAGTACGGTCATTTGGGAGTGGGGATGATTGCCTAGCACTATAGTCTTAAAACGTATGGATAACTGTAATTCTTAGGTGTCTCGGGTGCGTCCTTTTTTGCAGTTTATGTGTCTGTGCTGCCACTGCGGATGATGAGTACATTTGAAAGCGTTGCTGTCTTTGCCACACCTGATGATTTCAGAAGCTCCATTAGGAGAAGATGCTGAAACTGAAAACTGTGTCTGACAATATCAGCTTTGCTGGGCAGATTAACGTTATTAAAAGCAGATAAACTGAGTTGGTTGGTTGTGCAAGATCAAAGAAAATTGGATCGTCAGAGGCTGTTGTCCGGATAATGCTGACATCATGTCTTTTTCATTAGGGCATAATTGGATAGCGTTCTTAAGGGGTATGGACTTTTGTGGTCCACCACTCTCAGTGGAGGGCCTGGAACAGGAAACAAACTGAAATACGCTCATTTATTGAAGATCTTTGCTGTGGATAGGAAGTTTTTACTTTGAGGCTTTATCTTTATTGTGAAAGGTACATTTTAGCCATGAAACGATTAATGTGCAGTGTGTGTCCTGCTACTGGAAATCAGGCGGCGTGGTTTTCATGGGTCAAGTGCCAGCAGGCTGTAAGGGCAGGAGGTGCAATGCTGGTCTTTATTGTCTCGTAGGTGTGAGCTCCAGTGCCCGGACTTCAGTGGGATTTTGCAGTAGGGTAGCTTAGTTATGCTGCTACTAAAGAAAATAGTCTTTTCTCTAGGTAGAAATTCTTAGCCTCGGAGTTGGTGGTAGGTGATGCTTTTAAGTCTCTTGCTGTATTATTTGGATCTTGTGCATTTTCTTATTCTCTGAAGGTTATAACTGAGGATGTGGATGCTGAGGTCAGTGCTAGTGGAATCCTTTTGGAGAAGCCCACCCCAAAATAAGCTGTTTGATGACACCATTTGGAGGCAGATTCCCCTGAAGCTCCCTGTTTGCAGGAATTGAAAACCCTCTCTATTCAGCTGTGTTTAAATAGATACTTAAAGGCAGTAAAATGATTTGAGGCATATGCTCATAGAAGAATGGTATTTCTCCGTACTCATACTACACCTAAATCTCTTTTCTCTAATCTTTTGACACAGTTTCAAATATTTGTCTGACACCATTTAAATTTTTTAATTTTAAGAATGGATTGCTGAATTAAGTTTTATATCCACCCTTTGAACTAAGCAGTGCAGTCAGTTGGTGACATATACTAAGGTATTATTCCTTTCCTTGAGCAGAGAAGGAACAGGAATAAGGCTCCTGTACACACAGAAAGATCTGAACTTGTATTTCAATATGCTGTATTCGGTTTTTGGTGACTTCTAAATGCCAAGCATCCATGAAATGGGGAAGTTTTTTCAATATTTTGATTAAATTAATAAAACATCACCCTTAATCTAGATTTGACTTCCAGAAATTTCATGAATTAATAGAAAAATAAAGTATGTGAACGTGTTCAAAAAACCTGAAATGCATGCCTAATGGACTGTGCTTTTCTTTTGCAGGATGTTGTCTGGGGGTTAAACTCTTTATTTACTGTAAGTAAATGAATATTTTGCGCATCCACTTTCCTTTTTCCTGCTTGGTTTGGTTTCAGCATCACCTAACGTGAACCCCGTCTGATGCCTCTTAAACTTAAGGTCATTATTTCCTTTGGCTTCAGTGGGTGTTGTACAAGTATGAAATCAGTTTGTGCCTTTGTATAACTGCAAGACTCATACAGATGGTCTGAAACGCCAGCTTTTTCGTACATCGTTTTTACTTTTTGGTTACAAATCTATTGTGGGATATTTTGGTAAGATGTTACTTGGGATCTTCCACACAGTATGAAATTCCTTCCGCTGATTTGCAGGAAATAGAAATTCATATTGCGCTGAGAAGGAATTGTGTTGGTGGTAGGTTTTATAAAAATGATGTTTAGGAATTAATGACTGCCCTGCAGTCTCATCCCTGTTTTGAAGACTTATATTCCTGTTCAAGGGGCCTCGCTACCCACCTGCAGAATTTGCATAAACCCTGACTTATCACAGGAATGATAGATTTTGTTCAGGGATCCCATTTTCCCCCTTTTCCTTAGATTGACAGGAGCAAGAAACCTGTGCCTCATAATTACAGGAGCAACTTGAAAATGGAGGAGAGAGGGCGGGAAGCTGCAGGAGGCAGGCAGGATGCAACAGCTGCTTTTGCCCTAAAAGCAGAGAGAGGCTAAGTCTTTACTGTCCAAAAGCTGCCTTTTTTAGGGAGTCCAGGGTTATGGTCCTCTTCCACAGCTGTTGCTGCTAGTTAGGAAAGGAGAAAGCAAAGAAAGGCACTGACTTGGTCGCCACATTTGTCATCAACTCTGGAGAGAACTACCCCAGCTGCTCCAGAGTGTACAGAGGAGGCTGTGAAAAGCTTTGGATGAGGAGCATCGCTGTGGGCTTCGCTAGCCCCAGCCTGTTTTCGAAGAGAGAAATTCCTTCCACCGCTACCTGCAGCAGGAGGGGCAGAGCGGTGACTGTGCTCCCAGCACTATCACCAGGATCATGGTGCGTTTCTAAAACCTCTAGCATAGACCAAGCCAGTGACTGGCTACAATCTCCTAAGCTTTCCTGGCATCCAAAGGCTTGATTTCTTTCAACAACATCTTTTGTAAATTGATTTAGAAGATTGGAGAGCATTTGCCTTTTGAAGAAAGAGTAATTGCATTTCACAGCTAGTCTCCCACTGCATGCTAAGTAACTGGAAGAAAGCAAAATCCACTGGAGGTACAAAGAAGTGCCTTCAGAGGCAGAACTGCACATAAAAATAAACTGTTGGGCAAACAGCTGCAAAGAGCGATGGTCACGCATTGGAGACTGCAGGGATTTGTCATGGCCGGTAAGAGACATGCTTTCCAGCTTGCCTCTTGGATTTCCGTCACACCCAGCTTCTTATAAATAATTAGGCTTTGAAAAGCTGGCATTGGATTGTACTGGCCTTGCAGATCCTTTTGGGGTTTTCTTAAAGAAAGTGAGTGAAAATGAGGTGGATTGGTGTCCTGGTTTGAATGAAATAGGAGGTTTGCTGCTTGAAAACGAGTGGGAGAGTGACACGAGCCTTTCACACTTGTGAAACGATGGCATTTCACTGCTGTCGCAGCAGTGAACCTTCAACTGGGGAAAGTGGGCTGCAGGCAGAATAGGGGGGTATGTGATTCAATGGTTTTTTTAATGATAATTGCTCTTTTATCAGCATCTTGGTTTCCTTTGGTTTTAACCCTAGACCCTTTCTCCTTCCAAAGTTAATATTTATTGAGGTTAAACTGACAGACCTGAGATTTATTTTGATTATTTCCGCTCCCTGGCGCCACGTGCCCTTAGCTCTTGGGGTCTTTGCACTCCCTGTCCTCTTGGCCCTGTTTTTCCCATTGCACTAAGACTTTCCTGTCTGTAAGGCTCCAGGTTATGTAGCTTCTTCACAGAGGGAATTAAATTGCTTTGCTATGGAGATGGTATTAAGGAAGTTTTTCCTGCTTTATCACCAGGCTGTTTGCAGGGTTTTTTTAAGGGTTTACTTTACCCTTGAACAAAAATCAACAGGAATTGTGCCTTCTGAAACTTTGAATGTTCCTTCAAAATTTTATTTTAAACTGTTTCAGTTTTCAAATAGAAATGCCTCACTGCCAGAAAGAAGTGTCACGGGGCTGTGTGTGGCATGCCACCAGATGGGGTCAAATGCCTTGTTGCTGTTGTCCTTTAATTGACTTGTGATTTGGTTTGCAATCGTCAAACTCATTTGCATCTACCTTTGGCAGGTTTACTTACCAAGGTAGTGAGAAAATGGCACTACACCTGCTGGTCTTGTTTGCTTTGTTTCATTATCTTGTTCGTTAGGGCTTTGGATTCCTTGTGTTGTGCAATGAGTGGGAACCCTATAATGTTCTCTGTTTCTTTTCCAGGATCTTTTGAATTTTGACGATCCTTTGAATATTGAGGCTGCAGAGCATCATTTGCGTGACAAGGTGAGTCAGGGGTTTATTTAAAGCATGTTGTTCCTAAACAAATACACATCCTGTACTTGGCGATTCCGAGTCAGTCCTTTTAAAGCATTCGAACTGGTACTTCAGGCAGTCTTGTGACTCATTGTATCAGCAACCAGATATTCAAACAAAATGTGCTTTATCTGGGAAAGTAAACTCAACACAGTAGTGTTATTCACCATATGCTAGAATTGTTGACCATAATGTAGTCATACCCCCAAAATAGATGATCTTGTCCTTCTTGTTTCTGGTATTTTCCCTGAAGTTGTGTATGTTCCATGTAGCAAATGACAGTGAATTGGTTTGGTGCAGTTACGTGAGTAGCCTTTACCTTAAAAGGCCTGCAAAAAGATCTCATCCTTCTCTGTCTCTTTCAAAATGCAACTTTTTTTCTTCACAGCTCTTACATGTTGCATGCTTTTATTAAGTCAAGAGAAATCTAAGCACGTTTGAAAGACAGGAGTGGAAACTTTATTTTCTTTTTACTGATCCTATTTGTTCTGTGCGTATTATGGACTGGGCAAAGCAAAACATGGTATTAATTAGTGGCCTGATGAATATCTGTGAGATGTACCTCTCAACTGAGATTGAGCATGGATGTAGAGGTGAACAAAGTACTAACTTCCCCTTGTATAGATCTCTGAAGTTGTGTCACGTCACATTATATAGATGCATACCTCAAGCATATAAAAGTTACATTTGGCACGTTCAAGATCTCTTGTTTTAATTAAATCTTTTGACACTTTTGTTGAAGTTAACCTTAAAGACTGAAGAAAGTTTCCAGGTAAATTTTGATTTGAAGAGTTCATTGAAAATGCAAAGACAGGCAATGCACCTAATTTATCTCATTTTTTCAAGAGGAAACACCAGGATTGCAAGTTCGTCTTTCTAGCTGTTTTCTTGCTTACTGAGATCTTGTAGCTATTCTGGTATTTATCAGTGTTTGCAGGGCTGGGATGAGACTGTAAGCCTAAGGGGAGAAAAATTTAGTAGACACCTACTCTGGAAGACGGGGTTTTTTTAGTGGTTTTGTTATGTCGTTTTGGCAAAGAGTGTCAGGAAGCCTTCCAAGTCATAAAACACTGAACGTAGTCACAGAGGGGATGCAGCCTGAGAAACCAAACCAGCGTAGGGAAGGTAACAGGCTGAATCATTTTCTTTGTTTGCACTGTTAGACTGAATTATTCTCTAGTATCTTGCCAAGGAAATTTATAGCTCTTTGGGAATGGTGAGGCTACACACCTATTGCTGAGTGTCAAATTTGGCACTTGGTTTCTTCTAACTGCCAGAGGGAGAGCGGTTTGTCTGGTGTCTGGGTAGGTTTTTGTAAGGAGAGGTGCTCCCGTAGTACTAGTACAGTCTTGTGTCAGATGTGCTGAGGCTGTGGTAGGTGAGCCTTACCAGTGCTTCGAGTAAATTGTTAGACCTCAGACCAGCCAGACAGTAACGTCCTCTTCCCAAAGAGGGATGAAATGCTAAGAAATTGCTGTCCTGCATCTCTCAACCTCATTCAGAAATTGGAAATCTTGGGAATCCACAGAAAAAAAGAATGTTACCTGCTTTTAGAAACACACCTCCCTCAAAAATGGGGAGGTGAGCACTCAAAATACGTACTGCTACACTAATAGCATGGAAGTTTGTTTGGGGCTTTTTTTCAGATAAAAGCAGCTGTGGAAGAAGTGAAAGGGAAATTGAGTGGGTTTTTTGACAGTCTTCTAAATTAAAAATATTTTTGGAACAAACATTTTTTATTTAGTAAACGCTAAGTAGTCTCTCCACAGGTATCTGTAAAATTCATGTTCTGTCATGTTAACTTTTTTTTGGAGCTTATCTGAATTTAGTTTAGGTATTTCGCTGATAGTGACAGCACCAGCTAGTGCTGGATTTTCCATAGTATGTCTTCCAGCAACATCAAGGCAAACCCAATAATGCTTGTCTGGAGAGAATAAATTATGCAAGGGAGAGAAATGGCTGCTTTTACAATTAGCCTCAAAGGATGCAATTGCAGCGTGAGTTAGTTTTTGCGTCTCTCGGGCATAGATGTCATGTAGCGTCTAAGCACTTTGTTGTGAAGTGAAACTGCTGTGGTCCTGTCCTGTGTCCTAAGAAAATACTTGCACTGCATGATATGATTAATATGGGAATGCTAATGAATTGTCCCTGAGACATTTTTACGTGTGTCATACAATTATACAAATAGTGTGTATGTAATATATATGCCTGTATGCACAGTCTGTGTACAAACAGATGTGCGAATATATCTACATACAAATAGTTTTGTATACAAACATCTGTGTCTAACAGATACTGTAAGAGAATGCCTTTGGTCATTTGACAGTGTGGGAGTATGTGACTTGTAACAGCCAAAACAAATGCACATCGAGCTGTCCTCCGTGGTTCTCCTGGAGGAGGTGACTCAGTATTTCACTGATGTCATTTCAGATTTCAAATCCTGGGATCCCTTTGCTGACATTCCAGGCTAAGTGTGGCTGCCCGAGAGGTTAACAGCTAATCTGAAGCCTGCCTCTGGTTATTGAAAATGCGAGACCGGAGTTTGTTCAGTTCCGTAGGCTGGTATTAAGTCATCTGCTGCCTTGCAGATGCTGGAAGAAGTCACATCATAGATATCAAATCCTTATTACTGATTCTTGGAAAACAGTTGTGCTGTGGATGTTTGTGTTACAGATCAGGCTGTGAGGGACAGTCATGCTCTCTTCCTGCATAAGGGACCTCTTCATTTTTGCATGAAATCTAAACCTGAGCACATAGTTGCAGCTTTTGGGAAAGCAGTCTTGTTCTAAGATGTAAAAATGATACAAATTAAAGAGCTCAAGTTGTTCAAGTAATTGCTTTAAAAAACTGTGTCTTAGCTGAGATCTGAGTTAGTGCAGCTTCAGCTTCCACCCCTCGGGGGCCTCCTTCAGCTCAAGGAAGGAGCTGTCAAGTTACTGAACTTCCCTTCCAGCTTCCTTCAGCCACTGATCATCACGTCACTTTTACATGAATTATTTTTTATAGTACATATGATTGTTTATGCAGCTTTAGTAACTCTACAGTTCTTCCTCACACACTTTGCAAGATGTCAGTAACTTTTTGGAAGGCTGTACAACAAAGTTCGGCTGAGTTGTCAACATCGGTTTTCACAAATGCTAGAAAAAGAGATTATCTCAGTTTTCAGACTTGCTAGCCCTCTACTTATGTATCCAAAAATTACCTTCTTATCTACAGAAGTGATCTAGAGACCTGTGTTGTAATTGGTTGCTTTCATCAGAAGACCTTTTCAGTGACAGCGGACGCTGTCTGCCACCTTGTGTGACTTTAATCGGTTTTTCAGAAATAGGACCCCTGTATTTGTCTGCATTAAATGGTACTGTTCAAGTGATTTCCTCGTCATTGCGATCGATTTTGTAAGGCTTCCGTTTTGCCAATCGTGAGTTTATCTTAAGACTGTCTTCAAGTGATGTTGGATCCTCCAGAGCTTAGTTAACCCACGTGGGAATCTTTTTCCATACGTGCAGTTAGACATCCCCCTTTCAGCTATGAGCTCAACCTCACGTTCTCTTGCCATGCACCTCCGAGAAGGCTCTGTCCTCTTGGTAACCTCCTCGTCAGTATTGGGGGGCTGCTTTTGGGTCCCCCCAGAGCCTTCTCCTCTCCCCCAACAAGCCCTGTTCCTCAGCCTCTCCTCTCCCCGAGGCCTTCCCAGCAGAGCTGTCCCCAGCCCGGCATCTGGGACTGTCCCCGAGCGGGGGCTGAGCGTGTCCCAGGGGCAGGGCTTCGCATTTGGCCTCGCTGAGCCTCCTGAGGTTGCTGTCGGCCTTTCCTCCAGCCCACGCAGGTTCCTCTGGAGGGTGGATTTGCCCTCCGGCATGTTGACTGCATCCTCTTCAGTGACTGTATTTCTGTAGAGTTGGTGCCAACTTCCACACTCAGCCAGTTTTTAAACTCAAACCTTCTTGCAAGCTTGTTGACCGCGGCTTTCAGCATTTAATAAAGCATTCAGATAAAATTGTAGTTTCCCTTCACTCCTTTCACCCCCGCTTCTGCCTACGTTTAACTCCTAATTGTTGCCAGCTTAGGGAAAGTTTGCATTGTTCATTTTTGTAGTGTTACTTTTTAGAACATCCCTGGTGCCCGCATTGCACTGCGGCTAGGTCACAATCACTGGAAGATAAGCAACCATCCTCTCTTGGTTTAGAGCTCAATAAATCAGAATAAAAAGATGATTGATGTCTTTATGTAAACTAAGCACGGTGTTTCCCAACATTCAGTCTTCTCACACTGATACAATCTAATCAATTTGGTAGTATGAGTTTTCTTGTGGAATTTAAAGAACTGCTTACAAGTTAATCTGCTGAGACCGTTTCGGATTTAGCAGAGAAGTCAGCCTGTCGGTAATTATGTGCATGGCCAAAGCCATTAATCGTCAATAGAATTGATTCCGTGGATTCCTAAGCAATGAGCAAGCCTTTAAGTTTTAAAGACTACTCACTTAAAAATGATGTGCTAAAAATTGTAGGATTTGCTGTTTTGTACAGTGAATAAATAGAGCTCTCTTGACTCTTGATTTGCTTTCTGTGGCAGCCAGGTAGGCTGGATACTGAAACAGTAGGGATGTACCTTGGTAATACAAAAGCGAATCAGCTTAGTGGTTCAGGAGTTGTGTATTCCTTAGCCAGAGGTGCTATGGGTGCTATGTCTGCTATTTGATAGCTGAAATCCAGGAAATACTTTCCATACGTACATCTGTCGTGGTTGTTTTGAGATACTATCTCAGGACATTGCAATTCACTGGGTTCCTTAAAAGCCCTTATATTTCCTAGTAGTGGTTGCCTTTGCCAAAAAAAACACTTCAAAGCCATATGTGCAGTACGCAACAAAAGAATTCATTACACTGTTTATGTGGCTTAAAGTAGAAATGTTTTTCCAAATATTCCTTAGCTTTCTTCCTCCCCAAGGCCTGCTATATCAAGAATGCTAATGCTGTGTCCTGTGTTAATTGTATTCGCCTGTTGCATTTGGTGCAATTTAAAAGGCTAAAGCAATTTTTTGTCCTCCTGCAGATTAGCAAACACTCATTTACTTGTTCATCCACGCGGTCTTGAGTTGTTTTAATAGGAGAAGCTGAGTAACATCACCCTGTGTTATTTTCCTGCACGATCTTTCCATCTTCTCGGTGAAACTCATCTGTCAGTACTCAGTGCATGGGAATGCCTCCTGCTGTGTCATTGTGAAAGAGTTAGATAGATAGCACTCTGGGAGGGATTTTTTATCCCCCTTGTGAAAATCTAGCATGTCTTCTTTCATGGGACTTTTACCAGCAGCTCTGAAGTGCCAAAGCTGAGAAATCTAATCGGAATAAGTGTGCTTTTGCCAAGGATCCATCTTAAATGCAAACTTTTTACTTAATTCAGTAAGCCCTGGTTTTATTTGCATCTTCCTCGGAAGGCAGCGTTGTATGAGCGTTGTATGTTTCCCATTGTAGAGCACAGGAATGCACAGAACAGTAAGAGTGTCGCCTCTCTCCGCTGCCTGCAGGTAACTGGCGATTGCGTCAAAAGAAGACCATTAATGCCACGCTTTTGTGGCACTCTCTTTGCTTGCCCCAGCCAAAGTAATGAGGGCTGTTGTCAGGTTCAACGCAGTTATTGCTGGAAACACCCAGTTGCTCCCGGATGCGGAGGGGTCAGCGTGCTGCTTCCAACAGGCACTCCAGGTGCCGACCGTCCCGATCTGTACCTGCGTTGGTTTATTTCCCAATTGTCTGCCTGGTTTTGAAGCACATGCAGCACAACAACCCTATGTAAAATGGGGCTTGGTTTTGCCTTTTTTCCCCTAGCTATCTTCTGCTGCTGCTGTCAGCGAAGGGAGTTGTAATCATTTCCCTGCCTCTTCCGTGGTTAGATCAGCGGCAAAGCTTGTAGCTGTTGTTTTGATACTTTAATGATGAATTATTTTGCATAGGGTTGTGGAGGGGAGTTTGGTTCTGACCCAGGTTTTAGAAAGCTTTTTAACTTTAGCAGCAGAATTTTAGCAGCTCCGGTTGTCACTGACTATATTTCTAGTCCCTCTATTTTCAGGTGGATTTATATGCTGTTGTGATGTTGTTCGTAGACGTTGTGTTTTTACTCTAAGGGACAGGGGTTGTACAACAAGAATATTAAGGGGAAAATTCAGGAGAGTTGGAATTTGTATATAACATACTGCAGTTAAACATGACTCTGGACAATTTGTAATGTTTTTATGGCTGTCTTTAGTGTTCAATAGATCATCCTTACAGTTGTGGTTTCTAGTCCTGCTCAAATCATGTCATTCTGATTCCTCACCGCAGTAATACTAGGACATTAGCAAAAATCCTCCGGAAGACACCAGGGACAGTATTGCCAGCCTCATTTCACCTGGGATAATGCTATATTTTCATGAACTGCACCCTCAGATAAATCACACAGTCAGTGCTGGCAGCAGTGATATGTGAGGCCAAAAGCTATTGGGGAAGAGGAGTGTTGGGGCAGACTTTCCCCTGTGTCACTTGAATGCTGCTGTGACAGCTATTGAATCTTTTTTCTTTTCTTTTAGACAAGAAAATACATTACTGCTTGGCTTTTGCTATTTATTTTTTTTTTATTCAAGACTTCTCTTGGTAATAAAGAAAATAAGGTTTTTATTTCAGGATTGTTTCTGTGGAAATGGTTTTATAATGTTCATGGTGTTATGGCGTCTGAAGCTGCCTCTTAAGGTTTTCTCGGAGGATTTTAATTGCCCTACATAGCCTCAGTTCCTTAGGAAACTAGGCATAAAAAAAATCTCTCAATCGCTTGCAGTCTTTGGAGGTTTTTCTAATGAGTCTTCTGGGATGAACATTTTCCTTGAATTACTTGAGGACTGTCTTGTCTTTACAAGTGAGAGCACTAATCTAATTCCATTAAAAATTCCATTGATAATTAGGAACAGTTGCCGACTACATATTTCACTGAAAAGCTTTTCTAACCTTTCATAATTGTATGCAGCTTTTTTGAGTCCTTAAGTAGCAAACAGTTTAGAGTTTTTGTAGAATAATCGTAATTTCTCAAACCCTTCCTTGGGCAACTGGGCAAGAACCAGCAGCACCTGACAAAATGCCAGTGCCTGGGCCAGGTTCTGGAGAGGACGTTAATGTATCTTCTGAAAACAGTGAAGCCATTGAAAGAGAAAGTTGTGAGCAGGAGGTCTGCCTGTAAGTAACGATCATAAGTAAGAAACAAATACAGCTATATCTGTAGAAGATCCTTAGGCATCCCTTTGGAAATATAGTAAGTTGAATTTCCCCCAAAATTGTCCCTCTGCATCAAAACCGGTCATTGCCCAGCATAGCCTCTTTAGTTCTGGAGCCACCAAGAACCAGCAACAACTTGAAATTGTAAAACTACTTTTTCACCAAGAGTGATTTCATTGCTACTGGGTTTTTTTGCTTGTGGGGTTTTGGGGTTTTTTTTCCATCAGAAACTACTAAGTCTGGCTTGTGAAGCACGATCGCAAAGCGGAAAGGGGTTACTGTTCTTCTGTCTCACCTCAGGTTTTATCAAACACTGTAAACCAGTCTGCCACACAGACCAGGAGCCCTGTGCTTTCCTTTCCGAGCTACCCTGCGGGGTGCTAAATGCAGAAGCTGACAGATTTGGGATCTTTCATCTCTGCTGAAGTTTAGAGTAATTTTGTTCTCAGACTGATAATGCCTTCAGACAGTTAAAAAAAGTCCCAGAGCTTGCTGCCTGTGTATCATTTCAGATTTGATCCTTCTAAAGCCTCTTCCAAAATAATGTCATGGCCAGCTGTACTTTTATCCTCCTGGCTTTTTATTTCTGTGCTTATACACAATAAGGGCGTAATTACATTTCGATTTAAGTCTACCTTGAAAATCCGTTTTTCTGTGTAGCTGAAGAAATGCATTTGAAACTAAATAGTGTCTTCAAATTTGGATTCTTCGTGATCTCTTGTCATTGATCACTTTGAAGTTAGTTTTCTTCTATTACTGTAATTTCATATATCAGAAGATTAGTCTGTTTGAAACGTTATTTGATGCATCTGAATGAAAAGCACGATATAAATGCTAGTATGCCACAGGTGTGTTGGATCTCTAAGCAGACAAACAGTAACACAAAATAAAATTAAAACTTGAAAGTTTGGAAAAAAATATTAATTATCTGTATTTCTTCCTCAGGTCATCTGGTTTAAAGTAATTCATTGAACTGATCTTACAGTAATTTCTCTGTTTCTCTGTCACACCTGCTCTTTTTTTGTTATCATTTTTATATCAAAGCCATTTGAGTATACATTTGAGTACTTGGCTCGCTTAGCTCCTGCTGTGATTCTTCCTGTTCAGAAGAGATCAGGTCTTTTCCCTTGCCACTTCTCCAGAACCATCCCAAACTTCACAGAAACAGAAAGAGCAGCTGGCAGTGGCTGCCAGCCATCGCAGGCTCCTTTACAGATCGGCGTCTCCAATGCAGATCAACACCTTTGCTTATTGAAACAACTGAGTAATGTGAACTATTGCCCTTCAGTTGAGACACTAGCTAACATCTGTGTTGGAAATGAATGAAGCATCTGCAGGAGGATTCTAATAAATAACTTTCTTTTTTTTTTTCCTTACTTCCAAATTGCCTAGACTCTGCTTTTTTGGTTTTATCTTTGGCTTTATGTGAAACTCAAGAACGAGGTAGCTTAATTCATTGAGACTTAGGCTGCAGAGCCCAAGAGCAGAGGTACCGTGACCATTGTAGGGAAAGCATCATTTAGACCATTAACTTTCCTTGCTTGAAGCATTTGGGTTGGTTCACCTCTTCACAAATGGAGACTGAATGACCTGCAAGAACATTTCGTCCAGTTTTGAGTTAATTGGGTTTGTGTGGCTGGCAGCGAACGCTTTCCTGTGGGTGTTCTTCACTGGGTTTTCTGCTTGCTAGATTTAATAGTTAGCAGTTAAATGTCTTGAAGTAAATCTGTCTGAGAATTAGAAATACTATCCACTGACTGTTGGCGAATTTGGGTGCAAAATAGTTTGTTTGGCTAGTACTCACCAAAATTGTCCAGGGTTCTGTAGAAGACATTTCAATGTAAAACATTTATACTATATAAAATTTCATGGTCCACGGATGCCGCATCTTGTCACTGTGCATTTCAGAGGAGATATCATTTGTGGTAAAAAGCACTAGAAATAGCTCTAAACAAGAATTTTGTTTTCCAGATAGTTATGAATCATGTGAAATAGCTGTGTTCCTTTGATGGGTAGCGTTCCTTGAAGAAACTGAGAACAGTTAAAATGGTTTTATTTTGCAAAGTACTCAAAAGCATATGGATAGGTCAAAAGGCAAATACCAGCTCTGTGTTATCCAAGTTTACATCCTGTTTCTATCTGAATGCTTGTTTCTTTATTGGATTGGGTCTGGGCAATGCACTTCAAAGGTTTTTACTGGCAAACTGTTTTTTCTAATGCCTTCCCCAAGGAATTTTTAAAAAATGATGCTCATTTAATTTATTAATGTATTATTTTTAGCTCAATTCTCTTGGTCAAACTTGTCACCCTTGCCAACAGTTTCCCATCACAGCCATACACTTTGTTAAACTTTTCCAGTTTCCCAAACATATCCCTATGAAATATTGTATGCAAACAGTGCTAATGATATTTGAAGAATTGTGATCATTACCATTTTCATTTTTTAAGCTCAGATGTCTAAAATTTAGTGATGGCTCAAGACAACTGGAAAATTAGCCTTAGAACAGATAAATTATTTTGAAAACATTTCCTTGAAGTTTATTTCAGGTGGTCTTTAAAAAATGTATTTTATTATTATTAACGTGTTTGAGGTGGTGCTAGAGGAGCAACCATGCATGAGGTTGGTTGTGCTAGATGCTCCGAAGTGACGAGGAGCAGTTTCTCAGCTGCACCCTGCCTGTTTAACTGCAGGGGGACATGGTGGGGAGAAGTGATGGAGCATGCAATAGTGGCTTGTGTTGTCATATTGGTAACACGGTACAGAGGCAAAACCATTGCTTTGCTTGTTTCTGAAGCGAGCGTACAGGAATCCAACTGGTTTTTCTTTGCACCGCTTCCTTGAGGCTTCAAGTCACAGGGAACAGGGGAGATGCTTCTCTGAGTCAAAGCATCCCCAGAGCTGGCTGTACTCTTCCCCCACCGCAGCAACCAGAAAAGTTGCCACCGGGAAGCAGATCTAACTAGACATCACGTCTCTTCTTTCAGTTTGGTGTGGGAGGTTCTTCAGTCCCTTCTGCCAGATTTTACTGAAGAGCCTTCTTACTACATTAACTTCTACACTTCATTGTAATAAGCTTGACAGTTCTGTTGGGTAGAAATGCTTTCAATGAAAGCGGAAATTTTTGAGTTTGCAGCTTGGCTAAAGAGGCAGTCGTGTTTCTTGGTAGCTCTCCTATTCTCCGTTGCGCTTGCCGCTTTTCCACTAAGTAACATTTTCCTGCACATACGGTCCAAGTGAAGCCCACTAGGTATTGTGGAAACATCTGGCTAGGTACTCACATTTAGAAGAAAGCATGTACGGTGACCCTGTGTCCAATCTGGAAATCATCACTACAGCATGCATGTTTGCAAGCGGAGGGCTCTGCAAGTTCAGAGTCCACAACTATTGCCTCTTCTGGTACTGCGCAGGCTTTTTCCTACTTGTGGGACATAAGTGGGGGTTTAAAAGGTCAGTATGGTTTTGTGATCCTCCCCCCAGTTTTACAAGCTTACCTGTGCAGGTCAGAATACATTGGAGTCCATCTTTCAAGGTGCGTCTTTCTTGACTTTCTCTTAGTTGAATGCCAGGCTCTGTCCTGCAGTCCCTCACTGAAAACATCAAACTATCAGAAATTTTGAAGTTTTACTAAATTATTTTTAAGGGGTTAAAAAGTGGGCACATTCTTGTATCATTTTCAAAGTTTGTTCCCTAAATCCTGGCCAATAACATAATGGTATAACAAACTGAAAGCTGAAAATGTTTTAATAATAAACCCCTGCTTTCATCTGTCAAGCCAACCAAATGGAGAATGTAGACAGTCAAAGCATTATTGACAGCCTCTTCAGAATATTGGGAAAGCATCTTTATCAATTATTGACAGGGCAGAAGGATCAGACTGGAGTTTGACACTTCGTGGTAGCTTGGAAAACACAAGTCAGTCATACTGTGCATCTAAATTTGCAAAGTGCTGGATGCCCTCAGTTTCTCCTTCAATTAAAAAAGAATTGAGTTTTTCATGATGGGTCTCTAGTTTTGCATTGATTTTCTAGCAGCTGTTCCACAAAATACCGTTAGCTAACTGTCCTTCCTCCGTTTCAGCATGGCGCATGAAAATGTATTAACTGTTCCTGCAAGACCCAGGGGTGTAATGAAGTGCGAATAGAGATTACCTGCCATTCATTCCTGTCTCCTGTATGCAAGAACAAAGGCTGATCACAGTATGGAGAGGGATCGCAAGCTGTTAGTGGCATGCTGGGTTAACATACCCTAATGTAATCTTGTATAAATGAACGGAGATAAAAACAAAATGTAACTTTGCTGTTACTGGAAGGATGTAATACAATCTCCAGCTCCAAGGTGATGTAGGTAGCCTGGTATTTTGCTAATTGTGCAGAGAGTTATGAGATCTGGCATGTCACATTACTGGCCTGTTTCCTGCTGCGTGCTTGTCAGAAACCTCAAATCCGTGACTGACAGCTCTGCGCTGCTTGCTTGAATTTCTGCTTTCATCTGATTTATTTTGTAATTTATTGAGACAGAGTAGCTTCCTGCTCTAAAACAACTCGAGCGACAGATGCAGGCACACCTGTCGTGCAGAAGCAACGCTGGAGGATTTTGGTATGAAATCGTCAAAAAATGGAGTGAAGCAACATCATCCTCCTTGTGTAGAGTACCTGGTGGTGCTGGCTGTTTCCTGATTAAAGACAAAGATTCCTTACTCAGTCTCTTCTGCATCCAGAGCATGAGCCTCTGCCAGTGCTTTTGGGTATGCTGGCTGATGGCTCACTTGACACAGCATGAAGGAATAATGTCTGACAATATCTCGCTTGTTGTGTTCTTGGCTACGAAACTGAGTTTGCATACACGTCAGTCAAGGGACGATAGCACACTGAATATTTGTCAAAATAGTCTGAAATTTCATCTGATGACCTGTTGAACGTGGCATAAGAAAGTGGTAGATCAGCAATAAACAAATCTTTCTGGAATCTCTTTCCAGCAGCATGCTGGTCCTGACTTAAATATTACCTTGTTTAGCCTCGCGTTCATTTTGGCAAAGTAAATGGAGAGAAGTGGGTTGGTTACAGCTGCCAAATGAAGTGTTGTCAGGGAGTGGGTCCTTTCTATGGATTCCAGCCCTGTGTTGGCAGACTTAGGAGGAAACTATCTTGAAACTTCAGCTTGTCATCGTGTACTGACAACCTTGTCAGTAGTGTGAATATTCAGTAACAAAATCTATAAAGCCAGAATATTCTTTTTCTGGTTTCTAAAAAGCGCTTTATTTCAATAGTAAAACATTTACCATGTAACCTGCAAATTACTTTCCATGTAATATATGTAATACAAGTACCTGAAAGGAGCTGGTGGACAGTTGGGTGCTGGCTCTTCTTCCAAGTGACAAGTGATAGGACAAGAGGAAATGGCCTCAAGTTGCATCGGGGAGGTTTAGACTGGATATTAGGAAACATTTCTTCACCGAAAGGGTTGTCAGGCATTGGAACAGGCTGCCCAGGGAGGTGGTTGAGTCACCATCCCTGGGGGTGTTTAAAAGATGGATGAGGCACTTAGGGACATGGTTTAGTGCTGGACTTGGCAGTGTTAGGTTAATGGTTGGACTTGATGATCTTAAAGGTCTTTTCCAACCTAAATCATTCTATGATATTTTATTACTCAGCAAAACCTACAAGTAAGTTATTACTTTTGAGCCCATGGTCTTCTGTTGGGTGTATGGATTGATCATAGCTGCCATTCCTATATATATATATATATATGCGGTCGTGTGGCCAGCCCTGTCCCTTGGAGTCAGCAGCTGTTAACGTTGACAGCAATTTCAGCAGATTTTGTACTTGTTTTTAGCAATGGAAAAAAAAAATAAACCAGGCTTTCTATGAGGTTCATGGGAACAATTAAATAGCCATGTCTGTCCAGAGCCCTTTAACCAAGCATCCCACTGGATTTTCTTATCCGAGGATATTGTAAGGATGCTGGTTATTACATGACTTCTTCTCTGATGAGGTAGTACTCTCCACTATGTCAGCTCATGGTCAGGCACTCTAATTTTATGCCTAGATTACAGCTATTTATCCCGGAGGATTGGGCAATTGCTTTTACTGTGTTTTATTTGGCTGCAACAACACAAGCAACTTCTAATGGCGCCGCTGGCCAAAAGAACCTGATGGGGTACATACTCAGCAGCAGTGAAATCTATAGGGACAAGAGACCTAACGATTGCTGTAGCTGTAGGTAGCTGGGTTTCTTGCATTACCTCGGTGAAGCACTGATCTAACACTGCTGGGGCATTAGCATATCACTCAACTAAAAATAAGTCCTTTATAACTTCCAAAGTACTTACAGTGCTTGTTGTAGAAAACAACAGCTGCTTTTGATTCTTTGAGCGTTGAGTTTGAGTATCATTGAGCGTATGAACCCAGGAGCTGAAATCCCTCTTGAAAAATAAATAGGAATTACATTTAATAGGAGGAAGAGGCAGTAAACCAGGTTTGGACATATTTTGAATATTCTGTTTATTTCATATTGTCTGAAAATTCACAGATGTCCGTCTGCAAAGCTTAAATAGGTAGATAACCCTGAAAGATTTAACAGACAACAACAAAGATGATCCCTTGGTTTAAGACTCTTGTTTGTTTCATCAGGAATGAATATGAATGTTTCACCACTGCAAATTTGGGGTTTTTTTCTCCACTGGCTCCAGTCAAGCCAAGCTTTTCACCTTGTCTTGATTTTTTTCTTATAATGATTAGTAGTAATTGTAAGTGATTTCATTTTGATATCTTTAATAACAAACTGAATAAATAGATTTAAAGAAAAATAGGTTGGTTTTTTTTTTACTTTCAGTATCATGAAGCTGCTTAATGTTGGTTTACAGTAGAATTTGTATATATGTTTGACATTTATTTTTGTGTGAATAGAATAGGATCTGATGTCTGTGAATTTAGTTTGATCATCCAGCATTGCAATTTTGAGCGTAGTTTCTTGTAGATGGGACTTAAAGTTATACAAATTGCCAGAACCCTGAAGCAGATGAGGACACATTACCATGGTAAGAGGATGTACTTACCTCCTCTCACTGCCTAGGTAGCAAGGGGCCGTAGATGCTCGGGCATTCTCAGTTCACTCTAAGTCACCGTTAAATTGGAGATCTAATGCCTAGACCTTATTTAGGGCATTTCATCAGTGGAAACAAAGCGCACCGATGGAGAGCTCATTGCATTTTTGCTACTTTGCAGGGGGCAATGTTGTGATGTAGAGAAGGAAATTATTCACCCTGGGTAGGATGGTAAAGCAGTAGGGGTCTGGGCGTTCATTTAGATCCTCTTAGTCCTGGATGAATACCCTGGCATTTAAATTGCATTCTGTTTCTTATCTTTTCCTTAATTTTGACTGGAATGTGTCTCAGTCTTGCTGTAATGTTCCTACACAGACAACCTTTCTCACCTATTTTATCTCTGCTCTGGCAAGTTCAGTTTTGAAGGAGTAAAGACAGACCACTTTTCTCTGCTGTAGGTGCCAAAAGTTCCTGTTACATAGAAAAGCTAAAATGCACAAAGGAAGAAGCAACCAATTTTGTAATCTAAGCTTGACATTCTACTCTTTTTTTTTATCTGCCTGCAAAATAAATCCCTTTTCTGGTTTTCAGAACTGAGATTGGACTGTGGTTTAAATCAGCACTGCGCTGCCCTGACTGCAATCACAGCTGAGACTCTTGTCCTAGGGGTTTTCTTTCTTACCTCTTAGAAACTTCAACCCTACAATCAGCCCGTGTTTGTGATAAACAAAGCAGAGAATGTTTGGCAAGGAAATCAGTGCGAGTCTTAAGATTGAGACCCTAACAGTAAGTAACCCTTGTGTCTGAATTGGTTCAGATAGCCATTCTTCCTTGAGGAGCCCCTCTTTGGCACTGCGTAACACTGACAAAACGAGGCTTTGCCTGGGTTTTTGAAACTGTTCTTCTTGTGCTGCTGAGAGGAGAGTTGCCCTTAATGGCTTGGCAGTGCCTCCGCACCATTCACTCACCCTTATGATGAGTGGTTACTCATCCATGATATAATTACTATATTCTACAGGCAGTCGCAGCTGTAATTCCTTGGCTGAAAGGAAATTCTCTCTCGCGTGTGATTAAAGTTGGTAGCTGTCTTTTTAAAAATTAAAAAAAGGCTGCTATCAGGAGGATAATTTCCTGAACAAGGCAGCACAGTACAGATAGCTACTAGAATAGGTGGAAAGGAAATGGAAGTTTTTGCCTTGATCATTAGAAGCAATCAATTTAACATAATTAATGTAAATTATTGTAAGTGGGGAGAGACACAGAACTGCAGGGTACTTCAGGTTTAAAGTAATTTTTTGATTAAAGTTTCCTAGGCTGTAAAACTGTAATTGGGTAGGGGAAGGAGGGAAATCCATCCATATATTATAAGCTAAACAATGTGGTCTCCAACATATTGAAATATGAGATAATAGTAATTAGATGTAGAACTAAACAGTTTCTGTGGAGCTGAGAGTAAGGGAATTACTGAGTTGACAAGCCTGACACTTTCCTCCTCCGTCCTCAAGACTAAAAATTATACTTTTAACAAAATGTTCCTATGTTTGGTGCATCACTCTGGTATGAATAGATGTGTCAACCTCATTGCCACTATTGTTTTTGGAGGATTTCTGTTTTCTATCCTTGCATTTCTCTGATAAAAGTTGGATAATGTTTTGGAGACTGTCAGTCTAATACTCTTGTAAGAGCAGCAGAATAATTTGAAGAAATATAAAATTATGGATAATGATGAAATTGAGTAAGGAGACACTGGAAAACTTTGCTAGGCAGCTGCCAGGTTACGTGAAAATAAGCTTCTGTTTTTAATGTAACTGCAAGTTAAAGGTCTTGATAGAAATGTTAATTTGTTTTTTCTTGCTTATGCCCAGCATAACCAAGTAAACAGTGATTCTGAATCACACTAGAAGGGCTGTTTGGTCTGTGACCGTAGGTTTTCCAGCACTTCATCCTTGAGACATTCTCAGAAGGTATTTCACAGAATCACAAAGTCGCTGAGGTTGGGAGGGACTCTGGAGATCATCTAGCCCAACCCCTGTGCTCATGGGAAAGTCAGCTGGAGCAGGTTGCCCAGTCAGATTTTGAGTATCTCCAAGGGCGGAGACTCCACAACCTCTCTGGGCAACCTGTTCCTGTGTTCCACCACCCTTACAGTAAAAAAACTTTTCCTGATGTTTAAAAGAAATTTCCTGTATTTCAATCTGTTCCCATTGCCTCTCCCCCTGTCACTGTGCACCACTGAGAAGAGTCAGGCTCTGTCGTCTTTGCACCCTCCCATCAGGTATTTATATCTATTGAGGACCCCCCAAGCCTTCTCTTCTCCAGACTGCACAGTCTCGGTCAGTCACCCAGTCTCTCCTCGTATGACAGATGCTCCAATTCCTTAATCATCTTTGTGGCCCTTTGCTAGGCTCACTCCAGTAAGTCCCTGTCTCTCTAGTCCTGGGGAGCCTGGAACTGGGCACAGCACTCCAGATGTGTCTCATCAGGCCTGAGTGGAGTGAAAGGATCACCTCCCTTGAGCTGCTGCCAGTGCTCTTCATAGTACAGCCTCCGATGCTAGTGGTCTTCTTTGGTGGTGCATGGTCAGCTTGGTGACCAGCAGGACCCCAAGGTCTTTCTCCGCAAAGCTGCTTGCCACCCAGCCAGCCCCCAGCATGTACTGGTGGATGGCGTTATTCACAGGCAAAAGACTTTGCATTTCCCTTTGTTGAACTTCATGAGGTTCCTCTCTGTCCAGTTCTCCAGCCTGTCGAGGTCCTTCTGAATAGCAGCACACTTACCTGGTGTATCAGCCACTCCTCCCAGTTTTATATCATCAGCCAACTCTGCCTCTTCATCTGGAAACAGTATTGGCCCCAATATCAACCCCTTGAGTATCGCAGTAGGATTTTGTGCCACTGATTGCAACCCCCTGAGCCCAGCAGTTCAGCTGGTTCAGTCCACCTCACTGTCCGTTTATCTAGTCCATACTTAATCAGTTTGTCTTGGAGCTTCTCTGAAGTGAACCTTTAGCAATTGCTTTGCTTTTTAGTCTCTTCTTGTAAAGGAATAAGGCTTATGCAGTGATGCCATCCATCTGTCCCCTTCCCTCATCCCAGCCTCCCCCTCAATCCCTATAGCTTTTGAACACCACACACACACACATCAATTTCCATCAAATTTGACAGAGCAGCAGAGTCTTTACATCCAGTTCCCATAACTGCCACAAAAATTGTCAGCAGCAGGAAAGAGAGGATGGTCTGTGAGTGAGCCACCAGGAAAGTCTCCCATACAAGCTCAGCCAGGACCCACGCCGGGTGGGCTGTTGTCGGGCCTGCGTGGGCATGTGCAGCTCGAAGGAGACCGTACACTTTGCCTTTCTCCCAGCTGGGGGCAAGGAGAGCTGGATGCAACCCAGGAGGGCTGCAGGAGGGTGAGGGAACCGGAGTTCTTGCTGGGAGGGGGGAGCTTGTAAAGAGTATCAAGGAAAAGCTGTATTGTGGTGGGGGAAGGAGAGCAGTAATGATAGTCTGCAAATCTGTAGGCAGTCAGATTTTGCTATCTTTGCTTGCTGAATGTGTCTTTTAAAGCCCTTTCTTGATTTTGCTAGATATTCCCTAGCTGTATGGGTAAAAATGTGTGGGTTGCAAATAGACTCTTGCACACGAACTGAGGCTTTATTCTGGTAAAGAGAACTACCCGCAAGCTATTCAAACGCCATGGGGAGTCCCATTGCTTCATACTGATCACGAGATCTGCATATTTTTACTTGCATTTGTCTTTTTTCCTCTTCTGTATTTAGCCACACTTGAAGTAATTAGTAATCAGACTACTGGATACATGAATTTTTAAGGGATTTTTGCACAACTCATTTTTTTCAGTATTGCTGGCTCTTACTCCAACAAGAGAAAGATAGATGCTATTAAGATTACTTAAGAAGTAATTGAGGTCAAAGCTTTGAAGCTACTGCTTCTTCATCTTACATTATTAATTCTCAAGGTTTACAGAAAGAGTGGCATTGTAAAACCCATTGTAAAATTGTATACCGTATCATACTAGCTGCTCTGCTTGCATGCATTCTGCTACTCTTTTCATAACATCTGAACATCTCATTGGATTACCTCTTATCTTTTTTAGTTGTTTGCAATTTGTCTGTAAACTCTACTTTCACTCTTCCCTAAGACCTTGGAATTACTCTGATGTGAAGTTTGTGAGGTCACAGTCTTTCTTGGCAAGAAATTGGAGTGAAAAAGAAAGTTCCCAAGAGTTTGCTCTGGGATCCAGGGTTATGGCAGAAAAGAGTTTGAGGCGATACAGCTATTTCTATACCCATAGAACAGTAAGAAGGTATTGTGTTTAAAACTTAGTAGCATAAGAAATGTTTTGCCAGATGTGGTGATTGCTACAGTACTTCAGGAGTCACCTTGGTCTTTGCTGGGTTTCCTGATGCTTCCTCTTCAGTTGCAGTATGTCAGGAGCTTTCAGGACAGCTCTCCAGACAGTTCTTTCTACGGGATGATCCAATTAATCTTTGCAAAAGAAATGCATAAAGACATAGGTAAGCTATAACTTCACCTCTTTACTATCTTCCTGTCCTCTTAACTGTTTTGTTTCTTCTTGCTGTCTGTTGATTTTTACCAGCGATCTCAGCTGGTTGTCCTAGAGCTTGTAACACTGATACATCATACTTAAAAGCGTGAGTAATTGCTTTGCGGGGTCATTGTTACAAATGGTCTCTCTAAGACTTGCAGCATTCCAGACTCGAGTGCCAACCTCACCTTTCTTTTCAGTGCTACCTTTTGTACTGTAAACACGCAGCGGATTTCTCCACCCAGGACAGTCATCTCCATTCCTTTGACCCATTCTGTGTGCATTTTCTCCCACTACCCTTCCACTTGTAAAGAGCTACGAGGCTAGATCTTGGCCTCCAGGAACTCCTCAGGCTTTTGATTTGTGATCTGGGTCCAAGAATTTAGGATGCGAATTAGTATGTTTTCATCTTCAACTTGTTCAGTGCTGGACTTTGTCACAACTCGGTTGATGCAGTTGGCTCTTAGCTCAAGGAAGGGGAGGCAACAGAAAGGCTGTTTAGTACTTGTCAAGACAGGGATACCGTTAGAGCTGACAAGGGGAGGCATGGCCAGATCTTGCTCTCATTATGTTTGCTTCAGGCTGGCTTTGTCAGGCCCTCATTTTTTAGGTTGTTTGCATTGTAGAATATTTGCATCAATGCGTTGCTTAAATTAGCGTAGTCTCATCCTTGCTGTGCTGTTTTACTTACTCATGTTTGAGTTTCTCGTGGACTGGGATCTGCCTTTGTCCGTTGTCTAGTATGAGGTTTTCCACTTAACCTCATTCCCTTGTTTAAACTAATAACCCTGCACCAGCCCTTGAAATCCTGAAGTCTCTCTTCCTAATAGGAAGTAGCTGGTTCTGAAGATTTTCTTGAAGGACACTGCTTTTTATTTCTAACAGTACAAAACCGTGATGTGATGAAAGTGTGAGGGTTTTTTTTAACCTTCTTCAAATAAAATAAGAAACTCGTATTTATTCCTGGGTACTGACTCGAGTATCTATTTCCTGATTTCTTCTAAAAGGGGTTACGAAACATTGAAGAATTGTTCTAATTAAATGCACCCACAAAGTGTATCTGAGGAACTGAAGTATATATTCACCTTTGGCCAGACAAACCTGTCATCTCTCTGTAAGCAAACTTTTTTTCCCTTATTTGTAATGAATCCCACAGTACTTGTAACTGATGCAGAACTTGCAGCCTCGCTTTCCTGACGTACACTGCCACTGCTCAGACATCAGCCGCTCCACGCACCAATTCGATTCCGTGCCGATGATAGGGATGTGCGTGGATCGCTGTGACACCTGAAGATGTCAGCAGGGCAACAGCCGGCAGTCGGTGTGTGCGTCATTGCCTTTGCCTTCCCTAGCCCTCCAGATCTCTGGATTTGGAGGGCTAGGAAAGAAATCAGAGCTAGAGCCCCAACATCTTCATTGTCCTGAAATTCTCTTTAAGCCGTTTCTTTCAGCCCGTGGGTCTCCAGTCGGTACGAGCGCCTGTGGATGCCACATTTACAGTTTATGAGTTGGTAAGCAGCAGAAGGAGCTTCTTGAGGGAAGAACTTGATCTATTGCGTTAGAGGCTAACCTTAGCTTTTCAAGCTTTTACCACACTGGAAAAAAATTTAGCCCCTAAAAGGATTTCAAACTTGATGTGGTTTTTTTGGAAGCTGTTTAATTTTTGTTGTGGGTTTTTTATTACTCTTTGATTACAGCTTAACTATCTTATTAAGAACAACAGTACCACCCCAGTCCAAAAACATCTTCTCATAAGAATTCACCCTGTGAGTCATTGCATTATTTATTGCAGTAAATCCTTCACTTCCTCTGCACACCCAGCCACCCTGTTTGGTGTTTGTTGTTCTCACTGAAATTGTGGCAGCCACAAGAAAACAGATAATTTTGTTTTTCTGCAGTATTCTTGCATTTAAAGAACTGCACTGGGGTTTTTCTTGGATTTCCTCCCCATTTTATGTTCCGTGTCCACGTTACAGCCTTTGAAGCCTTTTCCCAGTGAACATAAAGTACATTAAATGGCATGTGCAAATGAGCAACAGCACAGCTGCTAATTGTGCTAACAGATGTAAATAGGAAAAACATACTTTTCTAATGCTAAAAGTATTTATAGAAACCATTATCCATCTTTCATAACACTTTGATTATGGATGGAGCCTCTTTCAGGTTCAGCAAAGTTGATGAACCTTTTGCAGATGGTTTGACTTGCGGAGGTAATGATAAAAATGTGGAAGAAATGCAGATGTTTTAAAGCTTTTGTTTTACGTGCTTTTAGGCTTAAAAGGAAAGCTTTTGCTTTGCATTCTTTAGAAAAATGCATGGCTTTACAATGGAAACATACAGCAGGTTGTTGAATGCAAACAAGGAGTCTGACCTCTTGGAGCTGAGTTCCCCATGTGCCTCACCTGCCCGGTCAGGTTTTGTTTGAACATCGTTTAACTTGCGTAGAGTATGATTTGCAAAAAGCCTCTCGCCAGACCCAGGCAGCTCCCATTTCCTCTGCGCTTGTAATTTATCCATTAAGATCTCAGATCCCGAGGACATATCCTCTCTTGGGAATGAGTGGCATCCTCATGGGTGGAAGTGTGTTTGCAGCACAGGGGAGGTTAACATCAGTGTAATTGGGATGATTCAGGTAATTTTCTTGAAGGGCTCTCTCTGTAACCCTTTCTAACAACTGTATCGACGAGGCGGCCGGTGCGCCTGGTGCCAGCCTCAGGCTGACCCCAGTAGCGTTGGAAGAACGGGAAGACCAAGTGCCTGACATCAGGCATTGAGTGACAGAGCAATCTCCGTGCTCCCGGGTTTAACTGCCAGGAGTTTTTCTTTGTTTCCAGCAACCTGGGCGAAATCATAAATGGTAGTAAGAAAATCGGTCACAATCAGGGCAAAACTCGAGTCGTTCGGCACTGCAGCCAGACTGCAGGACCAGGGGGCTCGCAAAAGTCTCCACCCTCGGCCTCCAGCCAAGCTGCTCCGTAAGCCAAAGGGCAGATTTGGCAAGAGTGTCAGGACCCGCATCGCATTTGATCGAGAGAACGATTTTCTTTGAGAAGCTGCTTTGCCCTCTTTGGCTGGCTCGGTTCCCTTGCCTTTGCACAGATGGGATTTAGATGTAGTTATCCCTGGCCACCCTGACAGCTTTCACACCCTGCCTCCTAATCCATAGCCCTTTCCTCTTCCGATAACTTCAGAGAGTGCTTTTTTCCCTTTGCTTCACCAGCAAACAACAGAAAGTTTGTGGAAGCACGAGGGAAATGGTTCCTACTTAAGGTCTGAGCGTCTCGAACAAACGGATGTGCTGCTTTATGTTCAGCGTGCTAATGCTTCGCTCTGTCTTTGCAACACATCTTCAACTTCTCCCTGGAGGAGCGTCCTGGCAGGCAGGTCACTACTTCTCACATCAGTTCTGTAACCTACCTATACGTACAGATATTTTTCTTAAAAAGGTCCAAAACTTAGTGTTTCTCTTCTTTCCCACAATGCTGCTTTTTTCCAAATAGTCGCAGTAAAAACAACAGTGGCGTTTTTTGGGTTTGCTTGGTTTTTCTCCCCTGCAGTAAAAATTGCACCATTTTTTCCCCTTAGGGCTTAGCTACCAAAGAGATCTGCTAAAGCATTTTCTCATCATTTTGCAAAATCAGAATTGCTTGACATCTAGAAACGCTGTTTAAAATCTGAAGTGGAGAACACGGGCCACGAAAATCGATGGAGTTTCAACTGCACCTCCTAGGTATGGGAGCCTGGGGGAGATACCTACGTACAGGTTTTTCACCCTCACCCGCCTCTTTCTTCTAAAATTTAATTACGGAGAATTGGAAAATTCTTCAAATGATGTAGAGGCTGAGCTAAATAAAACAATGACAGGGAAATGATTGCAAAAACACCTCATTCTTGAGATTTTTGTATTGCTCAAAGGTTTCATTCAGCTCCTTTTTAAATGGGAGTGGGTGTGTGGGGGTTGATGGGCGTGAATATTCATTATTTCCTGTAAGGTGGAAAAGAAAGAAAAGGTCGCTTTAAATCTAATTCATAGGGCTAGCGGGTAAATCTATCTGGTTATTATATCCTCCTCCTAAAGCTTTGGCTGGAGCTGAGTAATGGCATATTCCTGGTGCTCAGAAGAGCTCTTTAAGTAAAACCGCAAGTAAGGTCCCGACAGAAATTGTTTGGAATTCAACCTTGGTGATAAACTTTGGATTAAAATAGTGTTCTGTTAAAATAGTGCTTTTTTATTATTATTATTTCATTGTTTTCTGTAACACAAAGGAGGGAAGGGCAGGAGCAATGGAGTATTTTTGTGATTTTTTTTTTTTTTTTGTGTGTGTGTCTCCATTTGAATTTTACAGAATTGTAAATCTGTAAAAAAAAAAAACGATGTGAAGGTGGATCAGAGTTTGTCACGGTATCTGGGTGGTTGTAGTCACGATCCGAGGGACAGATGCGTTTTCCTGCAGGGACTGGCCAGTGTGGCCTTCAGCCTTGTGAACACAGCCGCCGAGGAGGGGAGAATAGTCTCTGGTCTCTGACGTACTTGAGGGCAGAAACTGAGGTCAATAGTAGGAAGAAGAAAAATTTTGCCAAATACTGAAGCGTGTGAAGTGATACCAATAGTGGGTATATTAAGGACAACAAGCTAAATCTGCTTTGTTTGGGGGGGGGGTTTATTGTCTAATTTTTATGTATACATTTGTTTTAAATTAAAAAAAAGAAAAAAAAAGGGTTCTTGAGATAAAGTTCCCACTACAGCTTTTCCAAACTTCTGTGGTAGCTGTCATAGAGAAGTATTGTGTTTGTTTTGGATAATTGGGCAGATCGTCTTTCTTTTTCAAATTAAAAGCTTCATAATAAACAAGCAGTACAACTCAGTGCAGTATAAATTGTCGACAAAATAAAGTCTCCCCTCGTCGAGGTGCCAAATCAGGTCAAACCCCAGTTTTCAAAAGGGTACCTCGTTCTTGAGTGCGTGCTTCAATAAGCTTTTACAAATAGTAGACCATGATTCTCTTCTGGGGTTTTGGGGTGGCTGTTTCCCTTTGGTTTCCATAATTGTCTCTATATCCTCTCCCAAGTCCTCCTCAAAGGCACATAAATTGTGATAAATTACCACTCTGGCCAGGTACTGGGGTTGTTTATGCCTTCAGTGTAAAACTTCTTGTAGTAACAACTTTTTATAGTCTGACATATTTTTTTAATCTCATTTGATTGTGGCATGTTTTTAAGATGAGCAGCTCATCAGTTGAGACTTACGTGAATTGTTTTAATATTACATCAGTCAGTATTTTTTTAATTGAAAGCTAATTAGATAAGGATTTGCTTTTTAATATTTTCTTAATGCAAATCATTGCACATACCATGCTGTCTGGTAAGAACATAAAGTACGAATGAAAAATCATTAAATCAGTTAAGTTGTTTGAAATTGATGTCTTTGGCCAGAGTTCTTACTAAAATATACAGAGAGATATTTATCTGCTTTAAGGTTATTTCTTAAACTTCTTTGTATAAACAAAACCTCTTTGTTTAAGTACAAAAATACACCTGGGAGAAGTTCAATGGGATGTATGTTTTAACTTCATGGGCTGTGCTGTAACCCGTTTTTTAGCTAATGATATTGTGAAATATTTTGTGGCTTCTATTCCATACTCTTCATCCACTGATGGATTTTGAATTTCCCTTCAATTGATTGTCCCCATATGATTTTCATCAAATGAAGCAGTGATTTGGCCAGCATTACTCATGCAGCAAATACTTCCCACAGGGCTACTCACGTATCGTTCTTCTCTCCCTCTCACCTCCCCGCAGCTCAGGGCAAAGCTGCTTTGGGTCTGCTCCAAAATTGTCTAAACTCTCCCGTTTTAGATGGTTTCTTCTCATACATGGGTTTGAGAACTGAACACCTTCAGAGCTGGACTTTCACCAGGGGCTTGTTTAGCCAGGGTGGGGACTGGGAGAGGACGGGGACTTGGAGGTGGGGCGGGGGGACACGATTCAGCCTGGTGCCTGGGAGCTATAGGGGTGGCATGTGGGGCAGGGCGGTGAGGCCCTTGGCCCCTGCGGAGCTGCATCCAGGCTCATCTGTACCTCTTAGCATCCGGCTGGAGCTGGGAGAGGACCTGCTGTGCTCTTTTGGAGTATGCTTAGAGTTACATTTGTTTTGTTTACATTTTTATTAGTTTCCTATTCTCAGCTGATCATCATATACCTTTTTTACCTTTAAAAGGTATGGGGAAGGCATCTGTTGAATCGTATAATCCGATACTTGTACTGTCCATCCCGTTACTGTGCTGCGTGTCCTTCCACCCTAGCCAAGGCAAGGTGGCAGGTACTGCTCCCGGATAGAAACCCAAACCTTGTTCCTCCCTACCACCCAGCACATCTCCAGAGAACCCAAGGGCAGTTTTGTCCACCTCTTACTCCATCTGTCTTCTATCTGGAAATCCGTGAAGCTAATACTGTACAGTGAGGTTGATGAAGGGCAAATGACAGTAGTTTAAAATTAGATTTCCCCTTTGAACAGCTCTTCCAGGTGGTATTTCCAGCACTCACTGATGGCCTACCAGGGCTTAATGGCTGGCTGAGTTATTTCTGATGACATTTCATGTGTTATAGTATCAGTGCTTCTGTAGTAAAACATCACGGTAACAGTGAACCCTCTCCCCCTACATCAGTCTTTGACCTGACGACTCTGATGACATGGGAAACTACTTCAGTGTAGGGGCAGGCAGCTGTGCCTCTGGCTAAGCTAGCAGTGGGACGTGATTCAGGTCCAGAGGGATGTGGCACGAGCCCCACCGAGCAAAGCAACCACCACCATCAGCTTAGATGAGCGTTCTGGCAGGCGCGTAAGTGGTCATTGACATGAAGTGCTTTGATGGTGGGGGATTTCCAGCAGCAAACCTCCTGACTCTTCTCCCTCTCAGCATCAAGACCCCAGGACGGGATATGCTTTTTCTCATCGGTGTCTGTCTTGGCATCAAAGGGCGGTGGGGGCTCAGGGCACTAATGCAGACTTGGAGTTGGGTACAGTTCCTTGGAGTCTCCCGCAGAAAGAATCGGAGAAAGAAGCTCCATTCAAGTGGGTAGGCTTTGGTTTTTTAATAAGAGTAGGTGTTTTGCACAACCTGCCTTCTAGCTTATCTTTCTAATAGTCCTACACTTAGGATCTGTCCTTGAAAGGAAGTTAAGAGAGGGTAAAGTGCACTGCATTGTGTCGCAGAGAGTATCAGGACAGGTATGTACTGCATGGCGATGGGTGCCTGCACACGCAGCATCCACCTGTCAGGTGAACAGCGCATCTCCAGCTCCACTCCCCATGAAACGAATCCCTCTTCTTTCCCTTAGCATTCCTAGCAGGATTTTGTATGTGCCTCTTTATAATGCAGAATATGTGCTGCTCTGATTAATTTTTTTTTTTTTAACTTCTGATTATTCAGTACTGCACATAAACAGATGTGCACATAGAAAAGTGCCCCCTGTTAATCAGGAACTATTAAGCCATATGGCATGTGAAGATGGAATATTACAGCTATGGGATGAGAACCTCCTGTTCAGCAACCAGGTTCACATGCAGCAAGTACCGTGTTAATATATTCTTGCCAACGCTGTCAGTTCCATCATCTGCCAAGTCAGCCTAAGCGACAGCGTGGATTTCTGGAGTGTTCCTTCTCCGCTGAGGTCCTGCTTTTGTTAAGTCAGTGCAGAGAGCTCGTCTTCCCGTTTAAAAACTTCATAAAGGTACGAGTGAAAACGCGGAGGCTGCTCTGACCTGCCTGTACTGCACTGCTCTTAGATATTGTAGATACAGTGAAGATGCAGTTGGCCCTATTGCTTGTATTTCTTTGCCCTGTTTCTTTTAGTGACCTGTCTCTCAGAGAATCACAAGAGTAGGAAAGTCCAAGAGGCTTCACATATCAGGTGTAGTGTTGTGACCGATGTGCTCTAATGTTGTGAGTGCCCAAGAAGAGGGTGACAGAAAGTGTTGCTGCTGCAAGCGATCAGTCCATAATGCTGAGAACGACCATCACAACCAGTAAATGAGATGTTTCCAGCATTGTTTGCCATTATGAGTAACTGTCCTAGTTTGCGTCAGCGTATCGGAGCTGTAAACAAATTCAAAAGGTCACTTCTCTTTTGTTTGTGTGATATTTTAACAGACTCAGGGTACCTAGAGATTTTTCTTGCCTGAGGAAGCCTGAGATCTGGGAAACACTCTAACAGACGTGCTGTTTATAAGTAGATACTTCAAAAACACTTTAACGTGATACTCAGCTATCATTACTGTTGTCACAGGATTGAAGTTACCCGGTATCCAAAATCTTATTTAAAATGAAGACAGCATTAGCTCTGTAGCAGTGGTTTCTTAGCACACTTAATGTCTGGTTGTACGAGCACGGAAACGGGTGTGCTTGCAGCAGAGTTAAAAGCCACTATACAGAATATCGCCTTTAGCAGGTGCTGTATTGTACCAAAATAGCTGCTCGTTTCTCCTAAGAAGCGCAGGCAGCCTGTCTCTGAGGAGGAAGGGGATTTCTGCAGCCCTAAAGAGCTGGTTTCTTTTAGCAGTCAGTCCTTGCAGGGTTCCTCTCCGCATCTGGGCTCCTACTGCCCGATGCCAAGGTGTCGAGCATCTTACAGTGATTTCCTGTAATGGAGGCTTGTAATTTATACTCTCTGCTTTTATTTCCTGCAAAACACACATCTGTACCACTCTTGAGCCTTTAGCAGTGGGTATTTTTTCCCTAAAGTGCATTTATATTTTTGTTTCCAAGGCTAGGATACTTTTGGCCTTAAACTGTGTTTCAGACTTCTTTTGAGATTCAGAGCATTTTGCATATAGTTCATGGACATCTCTGTGATGCGTTTTATCAGTTGGAAAATGAAATCACGGACAACGTTGCTGATATGGATCGTAGCTCTTCTTTGATCCTTTGATTTGGGACTTTAACCATGAGATAACCTTTATCCTTTTGCTGACAGAAAAACTCACTGGCAGAAAACCAAACCATCATAAAGGGAGTTAATGGGGAAGTGTTAGAAGCGTGGTCTCGGGGCCAAGGAAATATCGATGCATTCTAAGGCTAGCTAGAGCAAAAAGCCTATATTACTGCTTTATTTTGGTGTGATGTAATGTCTAGCAAAAGTTTTAGTGCCAGCGTATAGCTAAATGCTGATCAAGACACGGGGGGAAATCCAAATTTTTTTAAAAAGGGGGATACACAGCTGATGTAGTCAAGCTAGAAGCAGGCAAAGTCAGCTTGGGGAGGGGGCATTTTAGCCTTGATGATTTCTCTTTTTATTTTAAGTATCTTACCATATATTCCAAATTTCAGAATAGGTTACTGCGTGCCCCTGCAGGGAAGACAGCTCTCTCCCCGGTTTTAAAACAAGCTTCACAGTTAAAAGCGACTACTTGCTACTTTTCAGACCTTCGTAGCAGTATTAGTACAAAGTCATGGCGCATACTGCGGTGCTCGCTTTTTATCTACTGTTAACAAAAAAGTAAAAAAGACACGATATTAAAGTCCTTCAACAATGAATGGCCATTATTTACAGGGGGCATTAAACTCACAAACTGCTGCTCTGTCTGTAAACTTCATTTTATTTAGCTCTTTGCCGAGTGGACTGTACCAGAACACTCATTGTGCCTTCAAAGGGCATCATTTTATGTGTCAGCAAACCTGGAGCTGCTGCTTTCTTTGACGAGGTACGTTGTTTAAAGCAGGAGCGTGTCTTGCTGTGATACCTCCGGTCATGGCAGCGAGACTTTGTGCCTTTCCTCGTAAAAGCAGAGCCTTGACTTGGTGGGCAGAGAATTTCAGTGCTTCCGTGGCCCCTGCTCTCCAGGCTGCTCCACCGCACCAGGACACGGCGTTCAAAACCTCTTCATCTGTTGTGTGTGTTGGGTTTTTTTATTCAAGCCAGCACGCAAAACTGGGAGCTGGAAATCAAGCAAGAAGCATTTTGCTGTGAACCCCCCACGTAAATCTGGAGCACCCGCCACTTGGTGTGTTTGTGTTGAACATATTTAATAACAGGCTGTAAGCGCGCAAGGCAAGATTCAGACTCGGAATAACGTTACAGGAATGTAGCATCTGTCTGACATCCCGGCTTGGACAAGTATCAAATGAGGAAAGTATATCTGAATTCCTCTCACTTGGCATCTCTGTGCTTTATAAAGACGAACTACCAGAGGTTATATAATAGTCCCGCAGGTTTTCTGTGGAGGGCTACAGGTGTAAGCGTGTTCCCTCTGAACCACTTTAACAAAAGAGTGACTTGGATGATGAATTTTTAATTCTTTAGGCTATAATAAATGACCAAAAAAAAAAAGCAGTGATTGATTATGTGCTTAATTACGTGCTAGCTACGATATTGTGCAGTTCCTAGGGCGAGGCCAGAATGAGTATTTGGGACAGAGCTGCCTTAGGGCATGCAGCTTTTGTAACAGTTCCTGCCGTAGCCTTGCCTCTTTTATCCAGTAAGGACAGCTTCCCTTCCTTCTCTAAAACAGGGGCCAGATCTTTGCTGTGCCGCTAGCTGGGACCCGGCCTCCCGGCACCGGCGACCCGTCAGACGCAGTCTCTTTGTACCTTTGTTGATAGCTGGCGATGGCAAACTCTTTGTTCAGTTTGGTCCCCAGGGAGATCCCCGGCGGAGCACGGACATCTGCTTGCGAGGGCTCGAGCGGTCGCCTTGGTTCTCATACACCGCGTTGGAAACGTGTACTGGGTCTCGGGGAGAGCGGCAGGCCTTGCGCTTGATTGGAAATTTGACCCTACCGGTGCTCATGTGGGAATCCACCACCGCTGTAGTCCTACGTGAGTCGCTCTCTGACATGCTTGGGGTAATTCTGACTGTGCTTTCCTCTAGGAGGACTTTCGGAATAAAGTTGAAGATTACATTAAGCGCTATGCGAGATGATGAAGGGAGATGGATGGCAGGACCATGGCTTCCACACTAGAGTTGTCCTTAACTTCAACAACAACAACAAAACCAACCCGGATTGTACTAGTCCTGTGTCCATGTTGTACCGAAGAAGAAAACTAACTTCATAACTTGTCCATGTTAAAAGGAGAGTTCAGCATAAATACAGCAAGAAATTGTGTATGTTGGTTGAAAAAGTTGTTTGCTTACTTTTAAAAATGTTTACTCTTCTGAACTGTACTGTATATCCTGTTGATGAGATATGCTTGAGAAGTTAAAAGAAATCACTATTGAAATTGTAATTACACTTTTTTTTAACTCTTGCCTAGTCTGGAGGGGGGGAGGAAAAACAAAAACAAACAGAAAAGGCGGCGTGTTTTTGGAACACTTCAAGTTGGCAATAAAATGGTCTCCTGTGAACCAAATCACAATATTGTTGCCTTTGATGAGCAGAAACAATACAAGCTTTTTCCAAGAGTCATTCAGCTAAGGCTTAGAGCTTGCCAGAATGCAAGCGCTAAATGAAATTCTACTTCTGATATTGAAATTCTTGATGATGTTTAATGTAAGTACGTTTTTGTCACACGTTTGGAATTTTGACATTGTTATTTTCAGCTCCTGTTTGGGCTACAATATTCTTTTGTTTCTATTCATTGTGTGAAGTAGTTAAAAGAAATATAGGCTAATCCATAACTTAAGTAAATGTGTAGTATTAGTAAAATTATATATATATATAATATATATTATATATTTCTGTGAAAATTTAATGAAAGGGAGATTTTTTTTTAAGAAATCTGCCTCTGGCTTTCCAATTTGGATGTGGTAAGGGAGCATCAGACGCTGTTCGATCCGATGAAAGTAAATTCAAGCACCGTTACCTGGAGAACACCTAATTGTGTTCTTCAAACTTCTGCACTGAAAGTGAATGACTAATAACGCAGCTGAGACTAATAACGCACTGCACCCTCTTTTAAACGCTCGTGCACGCCTGGCTTTTTTCGTAATCTGAAAGGATATGATGCTGTAATTGCCTTTTCTGTAAGTAGCTGTATATCGAACACATAGCGTGTGCAAGCAGAGATCCTTCAGAAGAGAGTAGCGTGTACCTCAGGAATCACTTCAGAGTAAATGCCGTGAGAATTCTGCTGCCTGTCACGTGCCAGACCTCCCCACCGCTCACCCGTTGACCCAGGCGATGCCCGGGGCTGCCGAGCCGGCTGGGCATTGGCGTAGCCTCAGAGACCGAAACGCATTTCACTCGTGGGATCCCGCAGAGGAGGTGCGATGGAACTGATTCAAGCTTTTATAAACAGATAAACCATAGAAATAAATGTTCGTGTGGTTTCATACGGAGCAAGTGTGTGTGTGACGCTTGGGCACTGACTGTTCGGTTTTTATCCCCCCCAATGATTACGCTTCATTCTTTCCTCTGCAGACACTGAAGGAAACCAAAACTGTCTCCATCATTAGCGTGGCAGAGCTGGGTTGCAAATTCTAAGCTCGGTGCAGCCTCGCTTGTTAAATTTTTCCTGTGCCTTTTCCCTTACAGCTTCACAGGCTCCTGTACATGTTACTGGAGGTCTAGGAAAGCAGGGAAATGAAATGCAGAGATTGGCA
The DNA here is from genome assembly GCF_030936135.1 of Gavia stellata. Classification (NCBI taxonomy): domain Eukaryota; kingdom Metazoa; phylum Chordata; class Aves; order Gaviiformes; family Gaviidae; genus Gavia; species Gavia stellata. Next base: position 41,055,527 of record NC_082601.1, read on the forward strand.
TGCAGGAGGAGAGCCTTATCGTGAGCTTCATCTTTGGATAATATTGCCACCATGTCTATTTAAAATGAAACATGGATCAGCGTATTATTTTAACCAGGCAACTGCGGTGAGACGTCTTTGCTGCCAAAATAGTAATGACAGGGAAGGTAAAGAATAAAGCACTCAGAAAAATAGAAAGGTTGGAAAATATGTCTAGTTTTTGCATATTGAATCAGAAGGATTCTGGTTTTTTCACGCTGACAACGCTGAACCAGTTCGCTTTAACAAAGCTGAGCGCTCCTTGCTGTAGCGGCACCCTGGTCCCGTCATCACCTTCCAGCCTTCAGCAAAAGGGGTAAAAGTCCCTGTTTCTTGGGCTGTCACCCACGCCTGGCTCCCTACTCTCACCTGGAAGCCACCGCAGATGCACCCAGGGCAAGGCAAATGCAGGAGTGCTGCTCCAGGGAGCTGGGAAAAGCTGTCTCGGAGCGTGCAGCAGGTTCGGGGTCCCTGCGTGAGCACGCAGCTAGAGGTGCAGTCATCAAAGCCCATCCCCACCTCCCAGCACAGTCCTGCTCTATAATCCCTTCACGCTGTTTTTGCTTGCCTAGAGGCGATGAGCAGAGTATTCCAAGTCGGGACGCTATTAAATACTGTGCGAGAAGGCTTAAGCATCAGCTTCTTCCCATCCGGAATACACGGGGGAAAAAAATGTTACACCTTATCCTCGTCCTGGAAGAGCCCATCAGCTCACAGTCCAGGAAAAGCAACTGAATTCTTTTTTCCTGAACATGAGGAGCTTGAAGTTTTAGATATATAATTATTTTTATATGTATTTATATGTATAAATATTTGTATAGATGCAACTAGTCTATACTCCATCCAGCCACCCTCGATTTCTGCCTCTCACCGACGCACTAAGCCGGGGTGCCGCGGCGGGGCACAGTTCCACCGCACATGGCCAAAGTACTCCTACGGAAATCTCACGGGGAGCTCGTCGCTATCCTGCACCCCCAGGGACCCCCTGCGATGGCAGAAGGCAAACTATCCTATACGTCCCCAAAGTGTCACCTTCCCTTGTGGCTGGTCAGTGGATGGAGGCTCGTCAGCAAATCGTGCTTGTGCAGGAATCAGCTTCTGTAACTCCCATGCAGCTTTTCTCTTGTTGTTGGTTTGGTTTTTAAACTTATTTTTATCCTAGGCAGGTAGTCATCTTCCAGAAAGCCTCTTCAGCTCTTCCTGGCTGCAGGGACCGTATTTTCTGGAGCCCTGGGTGCTCCCCATCGAATGATGCTGATTATTTTTTTTTTTTTTCTTAATTGTTCAACTGAAAAAAAGCCTCAAATGGTAAAGAAAAAAATGCTGCAGCATCCTAGAAGAGGAACAGAGAGTCGGGACCGGGCAGCCTGGGGTGGGCCAGGTGGATGGCTGGGTGTCCCGCTGCCCGGCACGTGCAATTCGGGCTTTTTTTTTGGAAATGTGAAGGCCAAGGTGGGGGACAGCAGCTGGGTCTCCCCGAGGGAACCCCCCCTAAGCTGAAGGGGATCTGGAGGGGTCCGGAGCTGTTGGGGACAACCGAGACCAGTGGTGGGGTCGGGGATTCCCTCCTCATCTCAGATGCTGCCCAGTCCCCCTTGGAGGGACCCACCCCCACTCCTGGACCCCACTGAAGGGGTGGACCCCCAACCTGCCCACCCACACCCAGGGACCCCCAGGGGCCCCGCTGCCTTGGAGGGGCACACCCCACTTAGTCAGCCCTTCCACCCCCCCCCACCCACCCCCCGGGACCCCCAGTGCCACCCCAAAGCGTGCCCATGGGGTGGGGGTCAACACTGTTGGGGGCATCTCCAGAATCACAGAGGCAGTGAGGGGGGTGTCCAGGGAGCCCCTCGACCCACCCGGACCCCAGTTTTCACGGAGGGGGTGAGCGTTGAGGATTCACACCGGAGACGGGCACCTGGTTTATTTATGTATGTATTTATTTAGGTAGGAAAAGCGCCTTATTCCCGTTGCTTGTTAGCCCCAGGGCACCGCGAAGGCCACCACCGGTGCCACCACCGGTGCCACCACCAGTGCCACCAGCTCCCACCGCCGATTTTCCGCCAGCGCTCCCCATCTCCCAGGCAAAACCCACCCTGCATGGGCCTCGGCCTTGCGCTGGGGGCCTGGTGTGGAAAAAAAAGGGGACAAAAAGAGAAAGCCCTGAAGGTTTCATCGCCCGGGGTTGCCTCCAGACCCACCGGCCTCGCGGTTACACCCGCTGCAACCTCCTGACGCCGCGCCAGCATCGCGGGGCCAGCAGGATTTCAACCCCCGCCCCCTTTTCTTTCTTATTTTTAAAAAATGTTCTTCTTTTGGCAAAATGCGATGCTGCGGGAGGGAAGCAGGTGGGAAAGACGCAGCCATGCCGATGCCCGAGGCGAGCCGTGCTCCCCGGTACCCCGAGAGGGCTCCCCGCCGCCGGGCAGCCTCACCGGCCACCGGCATCCCGTATCGCCAAACCACCAAGTCTTAAATGACGTATTTATTTAGAAACTGCCCGGCGAGCGGTATGTGCGCGGTGCGGAGCGTACCGACGAGGGAGGAGCGGTGGCGTTGCCGTCTCTGCTTCTGGAGCTTGGTACCCCCCCGGGGACGCTCCTCTGCCAGGGTCTTCCCAAAAAAACGGGTGCTTTCGGGGTGGGGGCCCCCGCCCTGTCGGCAGGGCGTCCCTACACGATGCCCTCGCTGCGTTTGCTCCTCCACACCACCAGCGCGGTCATCAGCAGGGTGACGAGGACGGGCAGCAGGATGAAGGGGCAGAGGATGCCATTGGGGGGGTCGTGCAGCGCCCGCCCGGAGGGGGAGCAGTTCCTGAAGTACTGCTTGTGGACGGCCACGAAGAATTCGTCCACCAGCCGGTTGGGCCAGTAGCAGTCGAGCCTCTCGGCGATCAGCGCCGTGCAGTTCGTCAGCTCCCCGTAGGTGCTGCAATACAGACAAGGGCACCACGTTGGCACCAGGGACCAGCACCCAGCCGTGAGCATGCCCCCCCCCCACCCCATATAATAGAAAATATAACATACTTTCTATTATAGATGTGTGTATATGTTATTTGAGATTGTATTTGAGATTGTAACCTAAGTTATTTGAATTTTTCAAGTATTTTTTTGAGATTGTAGGTAGCTAGGTATAAAAATATATTCTTTTTTTTAATTCCCATCAGGTTTTGCCACTATGAGCACACTTTAAGTGCTCACCCACAGCTAAAAGCACAAGGAGTTTTCATTTACAGAAGGAAATGACTAGAAGCAAGGGGTTTGGGGTTTTTTTTGTGTTGATTTTTTGCAGGATTTCACACCCAGACGGGTGCTATTAGAAAATACCGGTTGGACCCACATAACTCTCCAGCACCTTTAGGCAAAGACCTTCAGGAAACCCATCCTGGGCCATGGAGCCGCTCGCCGGGCTGCCGGCCTTCGGGGCACCCTCCTTTAGCTTGCACGGGTTGATCCGAAAGGGAACAGAAAGAAGTACATCGGATCTACTTAAAATTCTTTTAATTGCCTAAAAATGGGGGGGCTGTGCATATGAACCAACAGCATCCTTTTGAAGCACATCTCCCTGCAGTACCCCGCTTTGCCGGTCCACAGGATCACAACCCATCCCACCTCTCAATGGCCAGAAAGTCCATTTTTTTTGAGGATTTTTTTTTTCACCAACCATTTGGAACACAAGGAGCAGCCCAGAGCAAGAGGCACCGCAGAGAGAGGACAGCCCCTGTGCTGGTCCAACCAGTCCTCTGGAAGGACAGGTATTACCATGGGTTTCAAATCCTACCTGCTTTAAAACTGGCTAGGAATAAAAGAAATACATATATATAATTTTTTCCCCCCCATCCCAACTACTCACATCTAATCCTAGAGAAGCAGAGCTAACCAAAACTCAGCTAGCTAATTAAAAACTTGCCTGGGGGAAGAAATATTTTATACGCAGCTTCCCAGCTACTCGCCGCAGCCTCTCTGCATCTCATCAGTTTTTGGGCAGGCGGCTGCCACCTTGCCGTGCCCATCGGCACATGGCAGCGCCGGAGGGAGGCCCTGCGGAGTCCGCTGATTTAATTAACAGGGTGCCTGGAGCTACTAAAAGCACCTTCTGCTCAGCATCCCAATGTGCAAAATTACCATTTCCCGTTCATCAGCAGCCTTAGTAGATCCCAGGAGCTGAAGCATCTTCAGGAACCAGAGGGAAAGAGTTAACAGAAAAGCAAATAAAAGCTATTTTTAAAACTGAAGGGCTGTACAGCAGCTGGCTTAGCCCTTCCCCGGCTCAGACCGCACTTTCGTGTTGAGAAATAGCTGCTCCCATCACTATACGTGAAGACGTGCAAGTAACCAAAGCAAACCGGTGTCGGCAAATGAAAGGATGAAGTGTAATTACACTTTACACTTAGGCAGCATCCGTATTTCAGTGCTCAGATGGCTCCGTGCGCACCATCTGGGGAGAGGCTGGACCCAAGTGCCTACAGCCCCACGAGCAGTGTAGTGGGGTGAGGAGGCGGCCGTGGGGCTACGACCGTCTGTCCGGGTGTGGAAGGAGGTCCTTCCATCCTGATGGAGGGGTGGGGGGTCTACAGCTGTGGCTTAAAGTACCCTAAAAGTCTCCTGTCCCTTTTATTTTCATGTCCCCCGTCTTTGTTAAAGCCACCCTGCTCTGGGTGGGATCGCGTCCTCGGCAGGCGCAGGGTGGCATCACGGGCATTGCCACCAGCCAGCCCCACACACCCCCAGAGCCCAGCGGGGAGCGAGCAGGAGGGGCCTGGAGGGAAAAGAAGAACATTTTCAGCAGCAGCTAGAAGTGTAGAAGTGACAACGAGGGCTGCTGCGCTCTTGGCCAAGGCAAAGCAAATCTGAATGCTCTTCAAGAGACAATTTTTCTGCCCTTTGCTTACAGAAAGCACTACTTGACTGTGATAGTTTTATGAACAGCCAACTAAAAGCAAAGCTAAACTCTCAACTGTAGCCGAGTGCTTTAATGTCTTCCACTTTATCTCATAGACCCTTGGCCACCCATAGACACGAGCTGCCAACCACCGGCCAAGTCCATCCCCACCAGCTGCGTGGGTCCTGAGCTGCCGTGTCTCGCGGTGTTCGGCGAATGGTCCTGCAAGATGCCGTCCGTCTTCTGTCCTCACATGCAGAGCACCAAGACACATGGCGTGGAGGACCTTCTCATTACCGGAGCACCACCAGCTACCGTAGAGGGCTACCAAAGGGATCCGTTTGCTGGAATATGGATAAACCAGACCCAGGCTGCTGCTTGCAATGCCTTGTCAGAAGGGATCACAATCCCACCGGAGAGCAGCAGTGTTGACGCCCGGGGCTGAGCGTGCTCTTCCCTGCCACAGCCACGGCGAACCTTCATCCCGTTGCGTCTCCAAAGCGGCATCTGGTTTTCTTTCTCTCTCTCCCCACAAGCAGAGCTGTGTTATTACGTTAGCACCACGCCAGCATGGTCCCAGCAGGGAATTCAGCCCGTGCTGATGGTTAAACCTCTTGGGGGGTTGTTCTGCTGCCCAGTACAACTGCTCTGCCCTCCCCTTGCCATCTACATCCCACCCCACAGCCCAGGCCAGGAGGGCAACATCCCTCCCCGGCCCCTGCCACGCTCAGCCAGGCAAAGCTGAGACGAGCTCCGGGAGCTGCAGGGATGATCATGCTATTTCTGGTGTCCAGAAAGAGGTGTAATCCTCATCCGCAGAGTGAAAACGCTCTTTGAAGAAAAGGTAGAGTCAAGCTTTCGGCTTTCAGACAACCCTACAGCTCATTTGCAAGCTTCCATCTCCCAAAACACCATCTCCTCCAGCTGAGCGAGGGCACAGACCTTCCAAAACAAAGCCTCCAGAGATGATATCCTTGCACGAGGAGAAAGGCATCGCCAAATCTCAGCCCCATGTCCCACGCTACAGCGGACCACATGCCATGCCCCGCTGTGCTGGGGGCACTGCCGGAGTTGGGGCGCTGCTGCCGGCTACAGCCCGGGGAGGGACCCCGCTGCTGCTGCAGCTGAAGCAAAACATGACGCCGGTGACCGACGCAGCTGCAGAATTAGAGCGGCACGGCATGCCACCGGCTCTGCTGCCGTGGCCCTAGACGGAGTGTGGCACAGGCTGTCACTCGCTGCCAGGGCAGGCAGTGGGGGAAGAGAGGGGGCCGGGTGTTTCGGAAGCCCCCCGGGTGCAGCTGGGACCATAACGGTGAGGCCAGAAACCCAAGTCAGCGGCATCAGGGGCAGCTGGGGATTGCAATGCCTGGCAAAACACCCAGACGATTTTTTGGGGAGAACCTGAGAGACCTGAACGCCACTGACCCCAAACCAGACCCGAGGTGGGGGAGTGTGCAGAAAAATACCCGCGCCCTGCGTCCTCTCCTCCCTCACCCTGCAGAGCAGGGGCTGGCTGCCCTCTGAAACCAGCTCAGCAGGACCTTGTGGCTGTTACTGAAAGCGGGGGGATTAACCACAGGGCAAATCCCTGGCTGGGCTTCCGACAAGCTCCATGATAGCTCAGTTCGGTCAGGGTAAATAAGGAGGTAGAGAAGCCACCGGCCCACTGACCCGCACCGTGGCACGTTCCCGCGGCTTTGCAGAGTGACCAGAGGATCTAAGGATGCGACATCTAAGAACGGTTGTCCCCGACTTCCCAACCTGCCTGGGAGCAAGAGGTAACCGAAGGAGCGGGTGTTTTTAATGCTGTTTGCCAGGGGCTATGAATAGCCGGTGCAGCCCAAAGGTACACGCCGCATGCTATTCATGACAGCCAAAAGCCAGGCTGCAAAACCTGGCTGGCAACAGAGGAGTTGGTTAAGATGATATTTGGAATTAAAGGATGCGACAAAAGCCTGTCCATTGGGCACCTTTGCCCCCATGGGACGATATCTGAAAGCTCTCCTCACCTCTCGCAAGGACCATCCAGTCCTATGTGCAGAAAAAATCTGGGTCAGAATGCTCAGGCTGGTCCTGCTTCCCCGACCCCGATGAGAGCTCGGCGGCTTCAAGAAGCATCCCCAAGTCACACTCCCTTTTCCCAACAGGACTTGGGCTTCTCTGGGATCTTTCCCAGTGCCAAAAATCTTTGGCAGCCCAGCAAGGGCTTCCCTTGGAACGGCAGCTCTCGGGGACTCGCCTGTGCTTTGAGATGGAGGGATGGAGAGATGCCCACAGCTGGAGGAGCGCTGAGCGTGGAGGGTGTCCTTAGCTCGCCGTGACGGTCAGCGTGTCCCCAGAGACCACTAGACACAGAGGGGAGAAGGAAAGGAGAAGCAGTGTGCGCCCACGCCACCTCCATCTTCTTCTGACCCTTGGTTTTGCCTTAAATACAACCATCTTAATTTAAAATCCTCAAAAATGCCTTAAAAGACTAGCTTTAATTCCTAAAAAGAATGTAAAAGAATTGTGGTTATTGAGCTGATGTAGGACAGCACCGGGAACAGGGCAGGTTCTCCCAAGCCATCCCACCACCACAGGCTGCGGGCAGGGAGATGGGCAGGGAGACGGGCACCCTGCCCTGAAAAGTACGGCTTGGCTTAGTTCTAAATATTTTTTTCCCTACCCAATGTGAACTGCAATTAAAACTGTTTTCTCATCACCATGGAAATGGTTTGGGTTTAAAGGATGCTGCGGCAGGAGGAGGCCGAGCGGCGCGGGGACTACGTGGTGACGAACACCCATGGGCAGGACGGGGACGGGGCTGGGCCGCTGGTGAGAAGCAGTCGAGGACTGATTTATGGTTTGACGGGATCCAAATGCTTACACCGCTGTAAATCCTAAGCAATGCCTCTGGTTTTTTTACCACTGGAATTCAATCTGCCATTTATTCCTCGCCGGTGCCTTGGTGCAGACGGTGTTACGCTATGGATACCGGTTAAGGTTTGCAGGATTGCCAGCTCTCCCTTTGCTACGAGTATTGGGATTTTTTTTTCCTATCCTCCCCAAATCCCTTGTCTCAGAAGGAAAAAAAAAAACCAACCAAAAAACCACAAGGCTTTCCTTTTGCTTTGTAAATTAAAAGCAAAAATTGATTTCTTCCTCTGCAAGGTTGCAGGGCGAGCCTGGAGACACGGCAAAGGGGTATCCAGAAGGGACCTGGCAACCTGAAGATAAGTAAGTAGATAATGAGATAACAAGATAATGGATCAATCTGTTGCCTCGAAGATAATGGGTAAATAACCTGAAGACACACAGTGAGCGCATTCACGGCTGCGAGAGCTGCCCCGCAGCGGGGGCAGGAGCGGGGCAGGGTACCAGGCGTGCCGGGAGCGGGCGGCATCGGCACAGTTCTGGACCCGTCTGCAGCTCTCAGACTGACAGGCAAAACACCACGCCGGTGAGCTCCTTCCCCGCAGGATGCCCACAGCGATGTGAAAGCATTCCCCGGAGATTTTTAGGCCTGCCACGGGGCGGATATATTTGGGATGAAGGTGCCGGGCTTGGCTGGAGTGACATCCGCAGATGTGGCACCGCTCAGCGCAGCGAGCATCCTCCCGTCCTGCTTGCTGCTGCTGCCTGGTGCATCAACGCCATGCAAAAACTGTCGTGCAAAGCCATCCTCTGGCCAAGGCCCGCCAGCGAGCCAAAACCATGCAGGGAAAATATCTACAAGTCATCAGCTCCTGCTGATGCATTCGTGGGTGCCTGGCCAGCGGCCCGACCCCTCCAGCAGCCCCGGCTCTGCCAGCAGTGCTCCACATCCCCAAAATAGCTGCCCCGAGGGAGACCACAGCTAATCCCCTGGCTCAACCGCCACGCTGATGAATCTGGACCTGGAATCAAAATAGCCACGTTGATCTTCGAGATAATCAGTCACGCACAGCTGAGCTCCCGGTCAAAGCAGCTCGGCCACCACCATGAAGCAGAGGAGACCACGATGCAGCTCCAGCTTTAAATAACAGGGTGGCTGCAAGCCCTGGAAAACAAAACACCAGGGTGCTTGGTCTAAATTGCTCTCAGGCCAGGGATCCATGGGGCAACGCCACGGAGGGGCTGGAGAGACCACCTTGCGGCACGTGAGCGGGTAGGTGGGCAGCTGACCCAGCGGGCACCGGCACGCACAGCTCGAGCCAGAGCATCTGAGGCCACACCGGATCGCTCATCCTTTGGGGAGGGAGAGAGGGAAGGAAACCAGATGACCCAAGGGCAAACACCTCTCAGAGCAGTCCTTGTCCCTTCCCAGGAGACAACATTCATGGCCAACTTCTGGATCTAATTATTTTATTAAAAACCACCTGACATCCCATTCCTGAAGCGTGCAACAGCTTACGCACGTGTCCCTGGTACACGATTTTGCATATCAAAAAACCCATCAATTTTCCCCAGATAAGCACGGCTAAGAAAGCCAGCAGAGCTCAACGCTGTTGGACAAACCTTCTCAGAGAGTTGGTGCTTGTTCACATGGTCCAAGCCCAACCTCAGCAAACGCTCCTGGTCCAGAGAGACCCCTCTGTTACATCTGAACGCAGCGGTACCAGCGATACAAGAGCTCGGTTAATACTTCTGAGGGTAAGATGGGAGGATAATCTGCAGCCTATAAATAGGGCCCATGAACCACAATTACAAACTCTGCTGAGACAATTGATTTATCCAGATGTTCCCATCATGTCATTCTCAATTGAGCAGTAAATGATGGGCCTAACAGGCATTTCTCCGCTAAATGCCACATATGAGAAATCATAGCTCCAAACCTGACGCTGCGGATGGTACAGGTCCTGTCAGAGGCAAAACCTTCAAACATTTCTCCTCCTTGTTTTGGACAGGTTTCAAGCATCAAAATTCCTTGGTTTGGGGGAAGATATGGAAGGGAAACAGGCTCTAGGCAGGCGTTTTATTTCCATTTCTTCATCTCAAGCCTGGTGGAAGTCAAGTCCTTCCCCCTAAAGCCGGAGGGGCGACCAGCCAGCCTATGCCACCCCTTGCCCACTCCTGCTGGGACAGCTCCTAACAGTACTTCTTCTCCTAAAAGGGGATGGTGAGTCCCATGCACACCTAGGGAGCAGGGGTGTCACGCGAGGTGGCCACCTGAAACCCACATCCTTGCAGAGCAGCTGAGTTACAGCAGTAGCTGAGCTATTTCTACCTGATTTTCCCAGTGTCCTGAGGGCACAGGAGGATCAGAGGAATGTCATCTCTTAAATAACCCCAAGCTTTGTGTTTGCACAGAGCAAATGGACTCACGCAATCAAATTAAACACTGCAAGTTTATCAACATTTCCTCCAAGTGCCTCAAGGATAACCAGTTTAGTAGAAGCTATTTAGAAGAAAAACAGGACGTCGGAGATAAAGAACAAGCTTATTAATACACCTCTGCTTCCTGTGCTATGGCTTCGCCGAAGGTCTGGAGGAGGAGATGGATTGCATCTCATCAAGCTTGCAAGATAGCACCGAACCAGGACCAAAAGCAAAGTCCTGCCCCTGGGACACACTCAGCCTCAGCATGGGGACAGCCCGGGTAGGGAACAGCTCTGCTGGGACGGCCCCAGGGTTGGAAGCTCAGCTGCAGCGCAGCCACAAGACCCAGGGAGGTGGTTATCCCCTTCTCCTGCCACTCACCACATCTGGACCACATCTGGACCACATCTGGATGCTGCCTCCAAAGGTGTCGACAGAGGGGGACAGGTCCCGCAGAGACCGCCAAGGTGGCCGGGGGCTGGAGCAACAGCAGCAGCCCTGGACGTTTTTGAGGGCCAGAGGAGGTTTCTCAGAAACAGAAAACCTCCTATGGTCTTTCCACTCTCTTTTCTTCCCCTCCATTTTGTTACTGATAAAGGGGAAGGAAAACCCAAGCTGTCTTTTTCAAAAGCTATCTATATGTCTGTCTTTTTACACACACACGTATATATAGATTTTAATTTGGCACAGAAGAAAGGGACACGAAGCAGGAAATCAACCAAAACCTTACAAAAACTCCAATTTTTGTGCAAAACACTCATGGCATACGGCAACATCTGCTCGCCATTTCCAACTGACCTCAATCCCTGCCTTGTGTCGCAAGAGCTCATTTTTGTCCGCCGCTTCATTTTTCCTGAGAAAGGCCAAGGCACAACGACGCTGTATGATGCGGAAAGCCAGCTCAGAGTAGAGAACGGGTTTTTATTTTCTCTTTTCAGGCCCTCACGCCAACACACGGACACTCCTGACCAGTCTTTGCAACTTTAATCAAAACCATCTCGCCGGGAGAATGATTTATGCCACGGCGGTACCAAAAAATTCAGCTCTGCTTATTATAAATAGGAAAGAGATAATCCAAAGAAAGTGTTGTTCAGGTGGTTTGCAATAAAAAACCCCAAACCCAACAAAAAGAAATGCAAAAAAAGCCAAAAGAAAACCCACAGAGCAGCACGTTCCCCATATGAAACATCCCTGCTCTCCCTGATGCTGCTGCATTAAGTAGGGTTCCCTGATCACCCTCATTATCCCCCCAAGGATGCTGCCGAGCGCTCCACCAGGAAAGCAGACCACATCTCTGCTTCTCCTAAGTCATAAATCACCGCTAATTCCCTGACACTGATTACAAACAGGAGGCTTAGCAGAAGACTGCCATATGCTCCACCATGCCAGCTTCTCCCTCTAGTTGCTGAGAAAAATTAACACGCAACTTTTGGAAGTAGCGGGTGAGCCAGCAGGTCCGGTGGGACGACCTGGGATTTTTGTCGTAGGGTCTGAGAGCATCTCAGTGGGTTGTGGGGTTTTCAAGCTGAGTTCGGGCATTTTGGACTGCCTGGAGAACCTGAGTGCTGAGAAAAAAGAAAAATCTCATGGAAAATATGTCCATCAAGCAGTTCGTCACCAGAAGAGGTAATGGAGCCGCGACAGGGATCCCAATCTACTGCCTTATTAACACATCGATACCCAGCGTGTAGCAGCCAGTGAGAAAAGTGGTCTTCTCCTGTTGAAACTCCACCACTGGGGCATGTGGTTTCTCCACATGACGTAACTGTACTGAGCAAGACCATCATGCTGATTTCCAAACACTGCTTAGGTTGTGCTCCTTGAAAGTCCATTTAATCATAGAATGGCTGAGGTTGGAAGGGACCTCTGGAGGTCCATCTCATCTTGTCCAACCCCCTGCTCAAGCAGGACCACATAGAGTTGGTTGCCCAGGACTGTGTCCAGATGTCTTTTAAGTATCTCCAAGGATGGAGACTCCACAACCTCCCTGGTTAACCTGTGCCAGCGCTCGGTCACCCTCACAGTGAAAAAGCATTTCCTGATGTTCAGAGGGACCCTCCTGTGCTTCAGTTTGTGCCCACTGCCTCTGGTCCTGTCACTGGGCACTGCTGAGAAGAGCCAGGCTCCGTCTTCTTTCCACCCTCCCTGCAGGTATTTCTATACCTTAATAAGATCCCCCTGAGCCTTCTCTTCTCCAGGCTGAACAGCCCCACCTCTCTCAGCCTTTCCTTGTAGGAGACATACTCCAGTCCCTTCATCATCTTCACAGCCCTTTATTGGACTCTCTCCAGTACGTCCATGTCTCTCTCGCACTGGGGAGCCCAGAACTGGACCCAGCACTCCAGGGGTGGCCTCACCAGTGCTGAGTAGAGGGGAACAATCATCTCCCTCGACCTGCTGGAAACACTCCTCCCAATGCAGCCCCGGACACCATTCACCTTCTTTGTCGCAAGAGCACGTTTCTGGCTCATGGTCAACCTGGTGCCCACCAGGACCCCCAGGCCCTTTTCTGCCAAGCTGCTCTCCAGCTGACAGTCCCCAGCATGTCCTGGTGCCTGGGGTCATTCCTCTCCAGCTGCAGGACATTGTACTTCTTGTTGAACTGCGTGATGTTCCTTTCAGCCCATTTCTCCAGCCTGTTGAGGTCCCTCTGGATGGCAGCACGACCCTCTGGTGTGTCACCCACTCCTTCCAGTTTGGTGTCATCGGTGAACTTGGTGCACTGCTGGTACACTCTGCCTCATCATGCAGATCATTAACGAAGAGATTAAGCAGGACTGGACCCAGCATTGACCCCTGGGGGGTTGCTGGCCTCCAACTAGTCTTTGTCCAAGAATCACCACCCTCTGGGCTCGGCCGTTCAGCCAGTTTTCAACCCACTTCGCTGTCTGCTCATCCAGCCCACACTTCATCAGCTTGTCTGTGGGTGGCGGTGTCAAAAGCCACACTGAAGTCCAGGCAATGTCCACAGTTCTCCCCTCCAAGCCCGCCTTGTAGCCGCTCCACAAGCAACTGGGATGAGGAAGCCCCTTCAGCTGGACCCGGCAGGGACGGAGCCAGGGCATCATCAGCACTTGCAAAGTGGAGTGAAATTTGTTCCGCCCCATGAAATAAAACCCACCGCAGACCTCCTTACACCCCAAAAAAGACGGGTGCAGGCTGTCCCAGGATGCCAGGAAGGGAGGGGCGAGCAGAGGGACCTCACTTACCCCACAGTCTCGTCCCAGTCGCACCAGAGCCGCTGCCCAATGCCCTCCATGCTGAGCTGGAACTGCTTCAGGCAGTAGTGCCGGATCATCCAGCCGTAGTCCGCCTCCTGGCACGCCGTCGCCGCAATGAAGTGATGGGCTGGAAGACAGGCAAGGGGCGAGCGGGGTTAGGCTCTGCCGCGGCGGGTCGTGGCCCGATGACAGCCCCTTGCCCCCCACCGCACGGTCCCCCCACAGCTCTTCACGCAGAAGGCACCTGCCAAAGCAAAGCTGGACATCAACGCAACCCCACTCTCAACCAGTTTCTTCAAAACCTCCTTCTCAGGGTTTTATTTCCCTCTTCACATCCCTCTGACCCTGCAGCAGCATCCTCCGTTAGCCTCCCAAGTGCCTGCCGCTAGATAAATCAGTGATTCAAAATACGCCAGGGAAGTCATAAATAAGTAAGGACGTAGATTTATTCTCTGCTGATCACTTGACATGCGTCTTTGGACTTTAAATTCCCGGTTTTTTGTTTTACAAAAGGAGTAAGTGTGTGGGAGAACTTGGGACATCACCCCATGACTCCCAGCCGGATCCCTGCTGCTGCTGAGCAAAGGTCCCCTTCAAAATTATCTGCACGGTGCCACACTTGGAAACAAATATCCGTCTCCGCTGGAGTGCTGGGACAAGCGCGGTGAAATTCATCTCTGGCTGCACGGCGCTGATTTAATTCACCTCTGGGTACGTGGCCCTGCTACACGATGCCTTATGGTTTGGGACCAGAGGAGGAAGAGATGCTGCTTACTTCCCTACAAGTTTGTGCACAATGTTGCTGGCGAGTGGAAAGGGAAAAGGACAGTACTGCCACAAAGGGAAGAGGGAGCAGGCTCGAAGGAAAAAAAAACCTTCAGAGGAATAATTTACTGAGCCTGGCTATAAATAGTATCTCTCCCTTGGTCCCAAAGTGCCAGCTAGTGCCTTTGCAGCTCCTGGAGTACATTGCAGGCAGGCATCGCATACCAGCTCTATTTTTTGCTACGCGCGAATAACTCTGTGCAAAGGAGTGGGGCTTTATTTTTATTTTTGTCTTATTTTTTAACAAAACAGAATTTAGCTACTTATTTAGCGGCCTGCGTATGAAAGCCGTGGGACACCACCAGCGGCTCCTGTCTGAGGGATGCCCTCCTCGAGCGGTCCCTCTGCAGCCCCCAAATCCTCGGAGCACTTAGGCACCAGCATCCTACGGCAACGGGTGGGAACTCAGGACCCGCTGGGGGATTTGGGTGGCGAGGGGGCCCCAGACCCTCAGGCGAGGTTTCTGGGTGGCTGCAGGGCTCCTACGCCACCTCCCACCGCGGCAGCTGCTTTGGTCCGGCTCGAGAGAACACAATGATGTGAGTTATTAAGCCAAGGGAAGGGAGTTAAGGAGCGTTAAACCCTCACTGTTGCAGTAATAAAACCGAGTTTATCGTAATCTAAAGCTCTCCCCAACTGATACCACTCAGGGGCTGAGCCTACAGCACCTGCGCATCACCACCTCAGCCAGAGACAAGCTCTGAAACGGGAAGGTTTGGGATGCTGAAGCAAAGCATCGAGCGAGGAGGAGGAGGAAAGAAGGTGCAATAATTCTACGTGAGAGCTGGACTGCAAATCTCAGTCCAGGCAGGCTTAGGGATGATCAATGGCCGGGAGGCTTTTCTCCCCTTCCCATCCCTTCAAATCTGTACGAAATCAAGTGAAGAAGTGACATGGCTGAGCGAGCACCAGCATCCAAGGGAGGTTCAGGTGCCACCCCGAGGGGTCACCCCTCGGTGAAGACTGTGCACCGGACTGCGAAGGCCAGGCGCCCTGCAAACATTATGCCCATCACACGGCCAGACAAACAGCTTGGAGAGAAAATGCCGCCGGCGAACCCGTCGAGTGCAGAACAGGAGAGAGCTGCATACGGGGAGAAAGGAGAGCAGGGGAGGCGAACAGGTGAAAAAGCAGCCGGACAAGCGGCCAAGGGGATTGAGGAGCAAATGAGGAAACGGAGGCAGGCAGAAATGAGTGAGACACGCAACACACGGAGAGAAATTGAGGAAGACAAAGCCGCTTTAAGACATTCAACAGCAATACAGCACAGGAAGAAAGAGAAACAGAAGTTACCCAAGCACAGCTAGGCTCCCCTTCGCCTGGCTTCGCTCCTGCCCGCTCCCAAATAGCACCGATGAGCCTAGAGACAAGCCATCACTTGCACCATGAAAACAATTGTCCTTAGAGATGCCCAAAGATTCTCTGATGACCGCGCAGCTGCTCCTGCAGACCGGACCTAGAGGAAAACACCTCAACAGGCAGCTCCACCTTGGGTGGGGACAGGAGAAACACTAAATAAACCACGGGGACAAAGCTGCTGAGAACCACAAACTGACTGCAACGCCTGCTTGAGAAGCTGCAAGCCACGTATACCTGGTAGTCAGCATGAAAATGAGCCCTACTATGAAAAGAAATAAACAACCCAAACCAAGTGAAAATGAAAACCCAGGGAGCTTTAAGCACTTGCCAATCAAAGCAGATCAAAAGACGCTGCTGGGTTGGACGTAGCCGTGGGCTGAGTACAGGTGTGGGCAGCCGGGAGAGAGAGAGAGCCAGTGCACAGGCTTTGTCATCCCTGACTGCGTGAGTCGTACGCTTGCACTTCGTTCCCGCCTCTTGTCTTAGCTCTGAAGGTCCTTCATGGGCACGTCACCACCTCTCTTCCCCCCGCCCCGGCAGCTCTTCGCAATGTTCCCCAGGAGCTCTGCCTTCCCCACGAGGACTTGCCTTCTGCAACGGTGAACATTGCAGATGCCGACAGCCAAGGCTTGCCTTGGTAACCCCACGGAGCGGTGCAGAGACCGTCCTCCTGGAAGATGTCTCTCCCACCACATCTCCCATACGTACACATGAGGTCTGTCTGCGAATCCTTTTCCCCAGGGGACTGGGGAAACTAGACCCATCAGCCAGTGACCGAGACATTTCACGAGGACATTTGAGTTTTAACATCGTTAAGGGCTCTTTTGTTTTATACATCAGAGGCAAAGAGCTTTCAAGAGGAGCAACAGAGCCTGTTGTGTGAATGCTGTGAGGATGGAGCTGGGCAAAGCGAGGCCGAAAAGCTCTTTTGTTTTCAGCTGGCCGGGGAGAATTTGCTTTAGCTCTAAATGCGTATTTTAAGGTCAAAGTGAGGAGAAGCTCCTGCCACGTTTCCACATGGTCCCCACTTAAATCCACAGATATTTCCCTGCTGCTTCCTGGATTTCCCCCAAATCCATGTTTATCAACATGTCAGGCTGGGGTGGGCTCAGGGTTTGTAACAACAGGGGAAAAAAAGCAGGGAGACATCTGGCTCTCATTCCAGAAGGTTTTCCTTCCCCGCTCAGCCCTGCTGATGGAGGCAGTGTAAGTCAGCTGCAGTGAGCTGTAAATAACTGCGCTCCAGAGTGGTCATGTCTCTGTACTTAGCAGCATCCATTTGTGAAGGCTATAAGGAGCTGCTGAATAAATGAGCTCCAGAACCCAGCTATACCGAGGCTGAGCTGCCTCCAAGAGTTCCCTTCTTGCATGCCCCCGGCACTCCTGTTCCCTTGGGAAAAACAGCACCAAGAGCTACAGGAACGCCGTGGTCCTCTGGGAACACCCCACTGGAGCCATGCGGTACCTCCAAAGCCCCGCTTGGTCTTTCGGTGCTGCCTAGACACGGAGCAGGGGGTTATCTCCGTCTTCCCATGTCTCCCCGGCCTGTGCATCCATAGAGGTGATACTACTGCATGCCGTCCAAAATTCATCCTTGCAGCATGCGTGCGCGCTGCCTTCTGCGTGCAAAGACGCCTTCTGCTGGAAGGAGACACCATCCGACGCGGTGCTTATCTCAGCACGAGGACCTGTGCCACTGTTGATGAACGCCCTTCCCTGCCAAGAGGAGCACTGATTGCATGTTAAAAGACGTAACTTTAAGGATCCGTAATTTGCGTCCTAACAGGGAACATCTGGAGAGTGGCGGTGAGGAAGTGATTGGAGCGAAGGCTTTTTCCGGCATCCCAGATCCTCTTGATTGCTCTGGGATTTATGTCCTGGAGCGTCGCAGCAAACATCTACCAGGGTTCAGCTTAGTGAGGGTTAGCTGCAAAAAACCCAAGTCACTCATGTATTTCAGCAGAAAAACAGTGTTGGTCCTGAATTGTTACAAAAATTTCGGGACAATAACTGGACTTGCTCCCGTTACACCTCTTATAGCTGGCATCTGGGCCAAGCGCTCTGGGCTCACAGCTCCAGAAACCAACTTGGTGGACACCACCTCCTCCTTCTCCTCCTGCCACTGCTGCAGAGGTGACGGTTCACCAGCAGAAAGCCCTGAGCTTTCTCTGCAAGAAAAGTTTTGAATTTCACATCACCGTCCCCTCTGCATAATTCTTTAGTCCCCGGACATTTTCTCCTCAGTATTCCGGGACTTCTTGGACTCGTCTCGCTGGGACGTGCAGCCAGCCCCAGGGGGATGCAGAGGCAGGGAGGACCGTAGAGCCTGAGAACAGATGAGCATTTCAGGCTGGCATGGCACAGGAGGTCAAAGCAATGCCAGCGCTGACAGACCCGGTTCCCAGGCATCACAACGGAGCCCGTCGGCATTTTTTGCAAGCCTCGCCACCCCGGCCCTTTGCCATTCGACCTCTGGATACTGCCCACGACACGTGCGCGCTGGGACTATATGGAGAGTTTGGGGCAGCAAATCCCAGGTAAGGCAGTCTCATTTTTGGGGAGATTCCACCCAAGGTGGACTCACACGCCGTGTCCTTCTGGGCTTGCTGGGTTTCTCCAACTGCAGCTGGGGCAGCCCCAAGCCATCAGCCACGTGGCTGCCGCAGATGGAGGCTCCTCACCCAGTGCCTGGACTACACCTCCTGTTTGCAGTCTCATCCAAGAAGGAAGCCCTTGATGGAGGCTCTTACATAGGATGGGAACTGGAGACACCCTAATTTGTGAACCCTGTCAGTGACACCCACTGGGTGCTGTTGGAGGAGCTGCCAGACCCACCCAGCACGGCTGCAGCTCACTGCTAGTCAGCAAATGGGGGAGCTTGACTCCCCCAAGCCCACGACACCCCTTGACGGTGCTGGATGAAGGATGAAACTATTTGACTATGCATGCAGAGTAGTCACCCAACCATCCTCGCTACGGCTGGACCGGCAAGTGTTTTTGTGGTGGAAACCATTCACGGCTTCATAGCAAAGAGCAGAAAATAGCCAGTTATTCATCTAAAAGCTTAGAGGTCTCATTAAAGCGCAAGAGATGACAGGTAATTGCAAAGTGACACTCACAGCAGGGCTGGCAATGAACAAGCCACACGTAGCTGAACCTGAGCACCAGCAAAGCTCTGGGCTCAAAGAACAAACATCCCAATATCTTTTCCTGGGCTTCTTCCAAATGCTGCGTCCCCCCTCGTGAAATGATTAGTTCTCTCAACAAGCTTGAGATAAAAACAGTCTGTTTTCCCCTCCTTTTCGATGTAGTTGTTTGCTCTGTTTTACTGAGAACAAGTCTCGTGGTTTGGACCCAGCTGCAAAAGAAAACCCAACAAGAGCTGGAAATCTGGAGCTCATTTGCTGAGCATGCTTTGAGCCCTGCCTTCGCCACGTCCCCATCCAGCGGGATGAATCCTCTCCCGGCAGGTACGAACCTGTGAAATTAAACCAGGTAAAGTCCAGCCGGACAGACGTGCTGTATGCTGCTAGAGCGGGTACTCACCAGCTGGGAACGATGCTGGGAAGGAGACGGTCGCTTGTGGCTAACCCCAAACCTGATGTCGTCCCACTCTGTCGTGGCCAACGTCCCCCGGCCACCTTGGACTGGCGGCTGTCCCTGCCGGGGAACTCGCCCTGGTGACAAAAACCTTCAGTGGGGACCACAGCCCCATGTCCCCGTTGGAGGCACCGCACAGCTCCGGGAGACCAGGTTTTGAGTGGAGGGATTTTGCAGGCACAGCCCTGCGAAGCCTTGAAAACCGCTCCGTACGTGGGGAGCACATGTTAATCAGCCTCACGCTGCCTCGTTTTGCTTTTCAACCCTTCCCTTCATGTTGGGACCCACATCTACAAACAGACCAGCCGAGCTGGTCCTCACCAAGAGCATTTCTCAGCATCTTCGCTTTGACTCAGCAGAGCCACCACGTCCACTGCTAATTAGTAACTCAACACAATTAAGCTTCGGTTTTCATCTTAAGCTTGGTGAGCATCTGGTATCGCTACCCACCGGGGCTTGGACACCCTTGGGAGCATCCCTGGGTCGTGTTGGAGTGAGTCCCCTCCTTGTATCCTGGTGCTCTGCCCCGATTGAAGCACAAAGCTAAGGGAAGGATCGGACCCAGCTCTAAACTTCTCATCCAAAGTGGGGAGGGTGGGGAGAGGACATGGCGGGCAGGAGGCAGAAGATGAGCATGAAAAACATCCCGGTTTGCAGCCAAAAAATGGAAAACTTGTGGGGGGGGTCACTCTGTTGACTCAAAGCCCACAAACCAGCCCGGCTGGAGGCAGCAGATGGTTTCATGGGGAACAGGGCAAGTGCTCGCAGGACTAAAAATAAACCCACCGCTCCCGGCCACGCTCGCACGTAAAGGGCTGGGCTGGGCTCCGGCTGGCGCCCGCAAACTGCCGACGTGGGAACTGGCGGCGTTGCTGCAAACCTGCCCCGGGGACCTCCCTGATCGCCTGCCTGTACCTATCCACACCTTCTCCTAAGCCTGATTTTTTTCCCTCCCCAGACAGAGCCAGAGAGGGCACGGGGACATTTCCAGCCTGCCGCTTCATGTGTAGCCTCTGGCCCTCCTGGTGGTATTAGAAAGTCAGAGGTTTTCTCCAAAAAGCAGGCTGAGCCCCAGCAGAAATGCAAGCCTGGCGCTGGGGACCAACCTCCTCTGCAGCTCACCCATCCGAGAAGCACCTTTCGCACCAGGCTCAGAAGACCCCGTGGGATACAGCTCCGGATAGGGCTTAAAAACCAAACCTTTGTGCAACCTAGCAGGAAGCTCAGGTCTTGTGCAAGAAACCTCATGCCGAGAAACAGGAGAGAGAGAGGGGAAGTCACCCACGCCAGCTGGGGAGAAGGAGGAAGAAAGGCACAACTGCCCCGTGCAGCATCCGCAGCCCCGTAACCCCTGGGAAGGGTCCAGCACCCTCTGCTTTAAAATACACCTCCCGCCGGGGCTGCTTCGGGCAGCTGCCAGCTCGGGGAAGGCTTCAGAGCTTGCAAACGCTCCCTTGGTTCACCAGGAAAAAATGAAGCTGGCACTTGGTAAATGTGTGACCCCCTTCAGCTGGAGCTGGGGGACAGAAAAACGCAGATGTTGGTGTTGGGGAACAACAGGGTGGCTGGCCTAACACTATTTATTTCTCTATCAGAAAGGAGGGAGCCATCTGCTAACACCTCTGCTTGCTGACGGCCTGGGACACGCCGCTGCAGTCGAACAAAACCTCCGAGCCCTGGCAGGGTTATTTCTGTCACGGTTTTGTATGGGGAATGTATTTTTAAAGCCTATCCTCCCTGCCTGGCTGGGTCAGGCTGGGGGCACTGGCACCCGCCCCAAGCTGCTGGCATGCCGCAGCGGCTCCTGGGGCTGTTGGGGCTGTGCAGCGGCTTGGGAACAGCGAGATGGATGGAGGCGTCCCAACCCTGCAGGCAACTGTGGGGGAGATAGAGACCTGTCTCCTTCTCCAGCAGCCTGCCCGAGTACCGCTACCAGCACAGGATCATCCCATCCCATCCCATCCCATCCCATCCCATCCCATCCCATCCCATCCCCAATCCCATCCCCCATCCCATCCCCAACCCTTCCCATGAAGGCTGAGCCCAACTTCTCCCCAGGCAGCTCCTCCCATCCCTTCCAAACTTGACCACATTTCATCTCCAGCATCTTTCCCTCTCGCTACCAGCCCGCTGCAGGGCAACATCCGGAGGCTTTCAGTATCTCCTTCGTGAGGATTTCCAAGCCCAGGTTAGAGGGGCTTGCATGCCGGCTCGGGACACCTTTTCCTCCCAAGCGCAGCAAACGTGGTGGGAGGAGAGCACGGGGCTCTCCATGCTGCCCTCCCTGGGCACAGCCACCCCACCCGAGGTGCTCTCCTGACCAAAGTACCAGCTTTTAACTCAAGGCATCTCCCTTTCCTCGACTGCAGGTGAGGACCAATGTCTTGGCCTCTTCTCTAAAGCACTTGGGGATGCAGAAAAGCCGTAATTGTTATTTAACAGGCAGAAAAGGAGCCCACAGCCACCTACCCACCAGGCCTGTGGCTGCCAGAGCTTCCCTGCCGCCACCTCCGACCGAAGAAATTTGGCCAAGTGAAATGGATGACATGTTCAAGCACCTCAAAAACTTCATTTATTAATGCATGATTGGATGAGCGGCTGCTGCTTTTGCCAGAGCAAAGCACCAGGCTCCCCGCATGCAGTTCAAGGACCTCAAAAATAGGTGGAGGTGTCCAAAGTCCTTGCGGAGATGCTATTTCCCGATTGCTGTAGGGATGCAGGTGCTTGGCAGGCGGCGGGAGAGCCCATGGGAAGAGCCTGTCCCCCTCACCAGCAACCCACAGGCACGCAGCCGGAGTCAGGCTCGGGGACGTCAGGACAAGGAGGGACTCCTTGGCCACCCCAAAGCAGTCACCCCCCCATCTTGTTTCATGCGAGAAGGGCTTTTCTCATCCCGGCAGCATTAATTCAGAGAGCTGGTCTGTCCCAAACCCACTCCCTGATGCTGCCGGGGCATCCTCGGGTCCCAAAACCAGGCAGCCTCTGCCTCCCCTCCCCTGTCACTGTTCTGACACTGTCCCTTAATGCCCAGGATTCTCCTTCCCAATGTACCCATGCAGGATGTAAATTAAGAGGGAATTCATGGGATTGGGGGTTTTCACATGCTGAAAGGGAGAGAGGGATTTTTCAACATGCCACTGAGTCACGCTGCAGCGAGGATTTTGGAGGCAGAGCAGATGCTGGGAGGTGGGGGGAACATCTGCCTGTCTCCCAGCACCCGGGAAGGCTGATCCCAGGATGTCCTGGATGTGCTGCCATCACTCGCTTTGGAGAAGAGAAGGAGCATCCCCAGTTGCCGACCTCCCCTCCGCCCCGGGGGGCTGCAGATGGAGCAGCAGAAGGAAAACTACCCGGCTCCTACTTGAACGGAGCGGTCTGTAAGCACGGCAGGGACGTGGTTACAAAGCACGGCCGGAGCTCCCCAGCGAGGTCTGCGGATGGAGGGCTCACCTGGCTGACCGCTTCACTGCTGTGAAGCCACAAAAGCTTTCAAAGGACTCAAGGGCTCGGGAAACTTGGATAGGAGAGAAGTCACTCAGGCTGGGGGGCAAAAAAAAGCCTCGCGGCAGGGAAAAAGTGTTAAATGAGAAGAGACAAGGCTAGGAATGCTCAATTTTAGGAAATCAGATATTCCCCTGAAAAATACGCGTGTGGTTGCGGCTTTGCTCGTGCTGCTTTGGGGAGGGAGCTGCAGGCGCTGCAGTGCCGGGGCAAAGCATTGCCACGAGCCTCACCCCGGGCTCCCCAGGTCTGTGCGCTGCATCTCCCTCCCTCCGGGCTTGCTCATGGAACAGCTTCCCCCGACCCCAAGTAAACACTTACTGGTTAATTCCATTAAATCCCAGCGAAATGAGACCTCTGTGCCAAATACGCACTGTGGCGGGAGGTGCCGTGGCATAAGGGCCATGCCAGGGGCGTAAGCAGCGACGAGGGTCGGTGTAAAACCTTGCTGGCTTGGGAGACCGCGGATATCTGAATGCAGAATTGGTAGAGAAAGTCAGTCCCTGCTCGGCCAGGCTGGGGACGGTCCCCTGTTAGGGACCTGGCCACGTGGAAAGCTCGGGCGGCAGCTGCCCTCCAAAGAGGCTAAAGGCTTCCACATCTTTGGGAACGAAGCACAACGTATGGCAGGTCTGAAGAGCGCGCTGTGGTCCTGCCAGCACCATCCCATCACTGCTTCCAGAGGAGTGTCCCTGGAATTCCCACTTCTGGGGGGCCGTGGGCCAGGTGAGCGCGGGAGCGGAGCCAGCGTGAGGACTGCGCCTCGCAAAAGCCAGGCTGGAGGCAGCGCGACGATGCTCCAGAAACACTTCTGGGGATAAACATCACCAGGCATGAAGACTTATTTACGGTAAAAGGCAGTAACAGGAGAAGGTCAAACGGAAACAAGTGGATCACGAATATGCATCGGCTCCAGCTCAGCCGCACACCGGCAGCCAGACGCGGCTCTCGGCACAAACGCCAGCCCAGCGACTGCAGCAGCCCCGTACCGGCACGTTGCGTTTCCCGGTCCCCTCATCATACCTGCGAACACGGCACACAGCACCAAAGCGCTACCGTTGCCTACATCCCTACCTATTTTTTTGGCAGCCTGATGGTCTTTCGATAAACGCACCGTCTATGACTCACTCTGAAGCAATACCGGGCACCACGTTTTTACCAAAGCACGTCGCACCCCAGCGCTGCAATTGCTTTCCCCCAGCTGCAGCAAGACGCAAGCGGAGCACCTCCAGTCCCCGCTCGCTGGAGCCAGCACCCGGACCCCGCCGCCCCGTCCCGGCTCTGTGGCCGCACAAGGAGCAGGGCTTCAGTACGCTCCGCTGCGCCCGGCAATCAGGTCCATAGCCAGGTCCCTAATTAGGGCCGCTTTGTGAGCGGCGGGCAAACGAAGCTGGACGGTACATGGGTCAGGAGTCCTTTGCCCTCCTCTCT
This sequence comes from Gavia stellata, assembly GCF_030936135.1. Lineage (NCBI taxonomy): Eukaryota > Metazoa > Chordata > Aves > Gaviiformes > Gaviidae > Gavia > Gavia stellata. Next base: position 41,079,643 of record NC_082601.1, read on the forward strand.
CTTCCCAGCGTGACACCTCCTCACCCCGTCCCGGCTCTCGCTGCTTGCTAAAGGGACCACACAGTAACGGAGACTTCCCTGCCTGTCCCCCTGCGACCCGTGCCTGCCGCGGCAGCTGCTTTCCCACGGGACAAGGGACCGGGCCTGAAGTGCCTTTCGGGGATGCCCATGCTTCTCCCTGGGCATTGGGGGGGTCCTGCAGCTGGAGACGGGGTCCCCCGCATCCAGGGCAGCAGCTCTGCAGGGAGGAAAACAATTTGGGGGACTGAAATGTAAACCACTACAGCCTTCAGCCTGCCCACGCGGGATTTCACCTGCCTACCTCTGCCAGCAACGTCACCCGGCATCGGCGCGGCAGAGCTCCTGCCTTGCCGCCGTCCCTGCCCATGGGCGACCTGTGCCGCCCTGTCCCTGCTCCCCCCAACTCACAGCCTGGCCTGAGGGGGAACCCTGACCACCAATTAACAAAAATACCATCAAATCCATTGGTTGAAAGTGTCCTGCCTCATCGGCTTGATAAGGCACTTGCTTAAAAAAAAAAATTAAAAAAAAAGAAAAAAGCCCCCAAACAGGATTGCTTTCAGGCAGCTGGCTCCTACCACATCTTCCACAAATAATTCACCGGCAGTTATTTGTACGCAGTTTATTTGGTGCCCTCTTGTAATGCTTAGGATAACTATAAAATTATAGCAAAAACTCCAACACCCCCATCCTAGCAAAAACCTACATGACTACAAATCACCGAAGTACCAGCTCGATGGGTAAATCATCCCGTTCCTTCGCAGGCACGACAAGATGCCAAAATTAAAACCTGGGATAGCCTTTTGGGTTTCATGATTCTGTTCAGCTGTATGCAAAATATCTCATTAGTGCTGGCTGGGGGGAAAAAAAAAAAGTGCTATTTATTTATTTTGCTTTGTGTAATAAAATGAAGAGAAATAACCGTGCCGGGAGGGGTCCCACTGGATGAGGTCCCCCTTTTCTACACCGACTTAATAAATCAGATTAAAGCATTTAGTTTCTGCGTGGAAAGGATGACTCCAGTTCTCCTAAATATGAAAGCGATTAGTTTTCTGAGGATTTGAGGGATTTAAGAAACATGGAAATGCTTTGGGATGGTGTAAGGCTTCCAAAGCACTAAATTACGGCAAGATTTAGCCACTGACAGAAGTATCAAGAGATTGCCTCAACAAGCCCACAGCAAACAGTTTCCCCAGCCCCTCCGGCTGGATCCCTGCCATGCTCCGGAGATGCTCGGGTAGCACAGATACGGCTGCACTCTGTTATTCCTCTTCCAAGTTCAATATCCTACAGAGCACCTCAGAAAGCAGCTTTCCTGCACCTACAACGTAACAGCCGAGCCCTCCCCAAACGAAGGATAATTTAACATCGTTCTGATACAGGTTTCCACGTAACGGCTCCTGTAAATGCAGAATATTTGATTAAAATTAAAATGCAAAATAAATGCTGGTACTTTGCAACACATCGCCCAGTGCAGGACAGTCCTGCTTAGCTGGCTCACAAGGGATTCACTTGTTGCCATATAGGATTGCTGTTAAATAATATTAACTAATAAATACACTGAAATAGGATGGTCAAAGGGCCAGGACCCTGGTCCAGTTTCTCTCGTCACCTCCCAGATGCATCAGCACAAGTTACAGTATGTCCTCGTTACCCATTAGCCGCTGCCAAGCACATTTCCAGGAACGGGATTTATCTTACATGTCCCTAGACTTGATTCTGCGTAGAGCAGAATGACAAATAAGTTTTCTTCCCCCTCAAAAAATTGATTTAGTGAGTAAAAAAAGAAAAAAAACCACCCAAAAGCAGCTGAGAAGGGGGGAAGGAGAATAGGAATCAAACTCCAGGCATGCTGAAAACCAACTGCTGGCTGATTGCAAATCAGGAGAGGGAAAAATCTGCCATGAGCAGTTAGTTATAAAGATAATTATATCCTTAATGAATAGCGGGGTCTTTTTATAAATAATCTTCCTTGATTAAATTAACAGAGGGAAAACACAGGGTTTAGACACACACTAGAGATTCGGGATGGTACAGCCCCGACTTCACTGGCTTCACCCATTCCTATTCAAATCGGGTCTGGCCATTACCACCATCAAATACCCGCTCGCTGACCCAGAAGAGCTGAACCAGGGACCCCCATTTCATTCTGCGCACCCGTCTTTCGCAAACAGCCCGCGCGGTTGGCAGCACCTTCCAGGGGCTGAAGGGATGGCACCCCCGGGAAGCAGCCGCGTCTCTCCTGCCTAGCAAGGAGGGGGACGGTGGTTTCCTCTATCGTCATCCCGGCACCTTAACCTGGCCTTAGACCCGTGCTTTACAGCTGTTTTTAAACCATCAACAAAGCACGGGATGCCAAAAGAGGCCAGCCGACGGCTGGGTTTCAAAGCTGGGCTGGCCTTGCTGCAGAAAGCCACGGAGAAACGAGCGGCCACCACGCTCAAGATCTCAAGAACGTGCTAAAGGCAAACGCGCGCTTCGCCCCCCCGCCCCCAGACTATTTTTTCCTTCCGCTATTTCAGTTGATTGAGGCTATAATAAGAACAGGGAAACTAACACCAAGGTTAAAAGTGCCCGGCATCACTTTGGAGACAACACGCTTCGATCCTTGGTTCAGGTTTCAACGGGTTTGTGTGCGTTCAACGCGGATTATTCTGGTACGTGGGACTATGAACCATTTTACTGAACTACCTTTGAGATAAAAAAATAAAAAATCGGTTCCCAGGCAAATGTTATTCACTCAAACAGATTGACTATAAAGAAGCACATAATAAATAAATATAAAAATTCATTAAGGAGAAAACTGAAATAAATAGCTGCACTGTCTTGTTGGTGCATTCATCACAGGCTGCAAAGAACAGCAGCTTGACTAAACACTTTCAATGTACAGTTTCCAGAGTAAAATCTGTTGCTGAGCCACGTGAGCAGCCCGGGAACAATTTATTTTCCTTTTTAACAGAGGTTTCTCGATGCAGTTTTCTTTCCTTCCAGCTGAATAACGCACAGAGATGGCACTTCTCTGCAACTCACCCACACAGAGCTCTGCCGTTTTCCCGACGGGTGTTACCTAAAGGATACGGGGAAGCCCGGACGCATCGCATCCCGCCCTCGGTTGAAACCCAGCGCTGCCAGAGGTTTTCACCCAGGCTACTGCCCGTTTCCCGGTGCAGGGCCCCGCTGGGATGCTTTCCCGGAGTGTCAGGCTGTGGTTTTAAATCCCGAAAAGCTCAAGCTGTAGCAGTGCAGAGACAAGGGACTGAAACCGTTAAGCAGGTTCATTACTGGATTTGCTGATTAAAAGCAGCGAGCTCGCAGGCAGCATCCGCAGAAGCGCAACGGCAGAGCAACGGCACCCTGGGCTGAGGATTCCCCCATCCACAGCGGGAACGTGCCCAGCAAACCCCAGCCGTGAATTTTTTTTTTTTTTCAGAAGAGAAAAAGGTAATTTAGCTATTTGACCCAGTCGAAACACGCTGCATATCCCCTATAAGCAGTTTTGAATGCTCCACTCCCCCGAACCCAGTGCTGCCCTGCAGTGTTTTCAGTCCTCGCTCGGAGCGGGGTCTGTGCCGGCAAGGGTTGAGACCACATCCGTCGCTTTGGGGCCAAAATCTCCACCAAACGTGCCCGTTAATACCAACGGAGCCAGACTTTGCAGCCGGTTAGGGAGGCAGAAGGAACTTGCTAGCACAGAGCAATAACTCTGGATTTCCACCCGCAAGTTTCCAAGACCTCCCTCAACTCCGTACTGACCCGCGATTGATTTCCAGACCTTTGAAAACATGAAGGATGCCAAACCCATTTTTAGCGATTATGAGGTCTCTAATTTCATTCCAGGTCATGGCATTTATATTTTCATTACCCGCAACCTCCAGGGTCATTACAAATACGAGATTACAGTGTCGGTGCTTAACGGCTGTTTAATTCAACAGCATTTCAGAGTTAATAAATGCAATTCAATTTCTCAAAGCCAAGCGGCTTCCTGATCGGATAACGCAGCCTGCACCCAGCCGACCAAGCCATGCACCACTGGTTTCTATAGGAATAGAGCTGGCACATATGGGAGCGGTACGTGAAACTATACGGTGGAAACAATTCATTTTTCACTACTCACATGCTTTTCTATTAATGTATACAAAGCCTTGAGTCCTCTCCATCTCAGAGATGCTCTGAAAGGGAGGAGGAACGTTTTACTTTATTGTCAGGGATTTATAAAACGATGCGCTCTAAATATTTAGGAGGATTTTCCCAGAGACGTGGTAGCCTTCAATTAGTCTTTAAAGCAAGACTAAGTATTTTTCTAGAAGAGATGTTCGAGCTCAGATAACACGCGGGCATTACCGAGTGCGTTTTGGGGTGAAGGAAGACGCAAATAACCCTAACGCACCGCAAAATTTTGCCGTAGCGGTGCCGCTGCCTCTCTCGCAAAGCTGCACCCGCTGACAGGCAAAGGTTTCCCTTTCTGGTTATTTTTAGCATCAGTCTTTTCTTATTACTATTATTTTGGAGTCCAAAGAAATGGTCCAGGAAATTCAAGCAGTCAGATGACTACAGCCTGATGGTATCAGGGTGTAAGGTAAAATGGTTTAAGGGTGGTCACAGAGTGAAGGGAATACACAGGCACTCAGGCGCGTACAGAAAACTCAAAGCATCCCCTCTCACTGCCGCCTCCTTCCCCGGAGGCATCTCGGACCAAAGTCCAGGGATCAAAGTCGCGATGTTTATACATACAGTCAAGATAACTGAAGCCACTCTGAAGAACTCCAAAGGTTTTAAGTTGTTACCATTTCTCCTGACTCCAGGGGTCCCAGCAGCCCAACAGAGAACAGAAAGGCACTTGCAATTTCATATTTTCCAGGAGAGATCATAAACAGTGCCCGTAACGGTTTCGTTTCTTAAGAAGGCATCGTTTTCTGTAGAATACGCAAACGTAATGCGGCGCAGCACATACAGAAGATGCAGGGAGTCAATATGATATTCACGTTTTACCGGGCTTATTTGCGATTCCCTCTCATCTCTTTCACTAACACAGCTATCTAACCCCGAAAGAAATCAAAGCAGCATAGCACAGCACTGAGCGCAACCAGAAACGGGCAGAGGAAGCGACAGCAGATGCTGGTGTGGGGAATGTCCGTCCCCACAGGATCTCCAGCCGCCTGCTAGCAGGTTTGTGAGAGGCACTGAGCATCACCCGGCCCTTCTCACGGCAGCCACCACCCCCGGTACACAGGCAGACGCTGCTGGCACGTGCCCGCACCACCTCCAGCAAGTGCTGCAGCAGAATTGCCATCGGTGCGGGCTCACCTCTCTGCAAACCTGCGCGGGGTTTAGCAGAAATAACAGGGTTTCCCCGTTAACTCTCAGCTGCGCGACCTTAACCTGGCTCCCGAGCCATAATCCTGCTTCATCCATCATCACCAGCAATAACAAGTCCCCGTGTGAAATCCAGCCCTCAGGTAACCCTTTAAACGCCGAAATAAGGTTGCAGAGCAGAGTGTGGTGCTAATCATCACCGCTCCTGGTAACGGTGAAGGAGAGCATGGCTCATTCCCTCCTCTCTGAGCAGCCTCTGCAGGGAACTGCAGCCAAAAACCAGAAAAAGCCTAATTTTACCTCTAATGGTAGTGGCTACCTTGGGATACAGCTGGATCTCAGGCCCGCTGAATGAGTCCGGGGTTATTTTTAGGCAGACGATACCCTGGCCATCACTGCTTTTTAAAGACTCCGCAGCCAGTTGCGAAGTTACTTAAAGCTTGAGCTTTCAGAGGAAGGCTTGAGCTTTAAGAGAAAGGCTTTTCTCGCACAGGAGGAAAGCTCAGCTGATCCCACCAGGATCTGAACACCGGCTTCGGTACAGCCGGGAGGTTTACGGTGGCAGGGTGAGGGTCTGTGTCACCCTCTCACGGCCTGGCCCACGTGCATGTTTGGGAGCAAAGAGCTTTGAGCTGCCAGGGGAAAGCTCTCCAGCCGGGCAGCGTGGCTCTCACAGCTTTAGGCCAGGAGCTCGGTCCCCCCCACCAAGAAGTCCTGCAGAGGCTCTGGTCACAAGGCAGGGAGGATGCTCCCAACCGGCAGCAGAAGTTGCTGTGCTCTGACTTGACGGAGAAATGAGCAACTCAGAGGCACAAGGAAGCACTATCAGCCTTAACCTTGCTCCCCCTCTTTTGTTTCGGATGCCATCTGGGCGTCTCAAACGGTATCTACTTCTTACGAAGTAGAGAGACGGCCTCTCCAGACCACTTCTGCCGCAGGCTGCAGCGGCGGACGGCAGCTAAACGCAGCGAGAAGGAGCTGGGGCAGGAGCAGCCTTGGCGAAGGCCCCTGAGCTCAGGGTGAGCTGCCTACAGAGGAGGACACATCTCCAGAAATACAGCTCCGGGGAGGAGAGCATCGTAAGCCACCACCCAGCACTCATCGTTCATAAAGCCCTCAACAATTTGCAAGGGAAGGTGCTTTAGCCACAAAGGCAGCTGTCCGAGAGCACAGCCCATGGCAGCGGCGGAGCTCATGAGCCGGCAGTAAAAACGCCAACACACAGCCGTACAACTGGTCCTCCCTCCCTGCTGCCTGCCCAAAGAGACTCTGCAATGGCGCGCGGCACCAGTTACAGGAACAGAGGCGATGCTGCCCCGTGAGTGTTAAGAGCTGGTGTTGCGCAGAAGCACCCCGGGTTTGTCTGCTACCCCAGTGCTTACATTAGCAAGATCCTGGCACACCTATTAGCAGAGCTTTTTTTTTCCCTGTCTACCTTTCCTTTTTAGTTTAAAATACCTCAGAAGCATCAGCAACCGCAGAATTCACGACTCCACCGTGACTTCTGGGCTCTCTCAGGTGTCACCTGCAATTCCCATGCAGCCCTGCCTGTGTGCAGGGCCGTAAAGCAGAAAGATACAAACAGGTTTTTTTGGTGATTGTTTTTTAAATAGTGCAGAACGTGCTCAAAAAAAAAAAAAATCGCAGGAGGAGGATGCAGCAAAAGATAAATGCATCCACCACGCAACACGACGACTAGCTGTGATCTCGCACGGTTAAGTGGCTTGCACAGAGGCAGACATCCTGCTGCGACCGAGCCTACCAGAGAGGGAAAAGAGCAGCCTGGAGTGTCACCAACTCCTGCTCTCTTCACTTTCAAAAGGTACAGCGCCCAAGCCAAGAGAAGGAAGGGGCAGGAAAAGGGGAAAGGGACTGGGAAAACACAGGAGAGAGAAATCCTAACTAAGCAGGAATTAGTGCTCACCAGCAGCCACAGGTTTCCACACGGGACTGCTGCCTCCTCAGCCGGGGACGCGGAGCCTTTCCCCGCAACTGAGCACGGCGAATGTGCTTCGTCTAACGGCACGGCCTTCTCCTCCCCGTGAATAACCGCCAGCTAAAGAGTAGTAAATAGTTAATTACGCGGTACAGATAAGACCATTACGCACTGCACAGCTCAATGCATTATTCACCAGGGTTCGGAGGAGAAAACCTGCATGGGAGAACGAAGGGGAAGGAGGAGAAATGCAAGCTTCCTTAAAGAGCACTTTGATTTCATGGAAGATCAGCGTTAGGACAAGGGTACGCAGCTTCCCTTTTAAGTAACCTTACATAAACATGCTTCTTATACAGGACACCAACGCGTGATCCTTCCGAGCTTTCTGCTGCGGATACACAGGTTATAAGCACCGCACAAGTCTCTACCTGTTGCATCTGAAATGCTAGGAGCATCGAAGGAACCAGGGCACGCTGCACCCCGGGAAAATAATCAGGCAACGCAAGAATTTCCAACCTGATTTTAAGTCGATCGGCTGCAAAACCCAGAACATCCGACCTCAGCTTAGAAAGGCTCGCTTGAACGAGCACTTCGGGCTGCGTCGTCTCCCTGTGGCTCAGAAATGGGAAAATAGAGACTCCTAAAGCAGTCTGTTAGTAATTAATTGCTACTTTTGAAACAAATGGCAGAGGATGTCTCCCAGCACGAGCACGCTTCAGTAAATCTCACCTACCAAATAGGAAATCACACACAAAACAGGCTGCGTCCGATAGTGTCATCCTCTGGTGCGTTCAGAAGCCAAACTGGACGTTTTATTACATCCTAGCGCCCTGGAATGATTTCTCCTTTTAATTCCCACCTGCTTTCTGCGTTGGCAGCAAAGCCCGGCTGGAGACTTCGCGGATTTCGGGAGGAACCAGGTCAGCGGGCGCTGGTCGAGTCAGGGAGGAGGAGGCCGGTGCTGCGCACCCGTCCGCAGCGCGGAGACAGCGCGGAGGCAGCGCACACCTCCCGGCCCCACGGTTCTCCCTCCGGCCCCGCTCGGGAAGGCATGGGGGGGGGATTCCCGCAGCCACCACGGGGCTGCTCCGGGGCTTCCAGGGGAGCTTCTCCCGCTGCCACCGGTATACCAGCGCGCTTCCCGAGTCCCGCCCGGCACCGGCACCCAAACTTTGCTCCCGGGGCCGCGCACTTACCCAGCACGAAGCAGAGGAACCGCCGCGGCAGCAGGGCCATCGCCGCCGCCGCGCTCCCAGCCCGCTCCGGGGCGGCGGCGGGCTGCCGGCGGCCCAGGGGAAGGAGCGGGGCGGCGGGGCGGGATCCTCACCCCCCCGTGGCGGCTCCGCTCCGCTGCTCGGGGCCGGAGAGGCCGGGGGGGGGGCGAAGCTCCGGGCTGGCGGCCCGGCGCGCAGGGGCGGACCCAGCGCCCCGGCCGCCCCGCCTGCCACCTGCCCCGGGACTGCGCTCCGCCGCCGGGGTGCTTCGCTCCGCAGCCGCCGCCTCCTTCGGTAGGAGGAACGACGGAGGGCAGGAAAGCTTTCTGGTGCCTTCAGCAGGCGTTAGGCGAGAGTGCCGTGCCCGGGTAAGAGAGCGGTACCTCCGTCTCCTCCCCGTGCGCAGAGACAGGGGCAAGGGAACAGAAACAGTCCAGAAGGAAAGCGCCGAGAAATCCTTTTTTGTCCTCACGCATTCACCTCAGCCCTCTTTCCATCGCCACCGAAGGCATTTCTCTCCCGCCGAAGGCTAAAAACCACACCTTCCCCTTTCTTTTCACAGTGTTGTATATGAACGCAGAGGACATAACGCTATTTTAGGCAGAAAAGAGCATGTTTTGTGGGTTTTGTGTTTTTTCTTTTTCCTGAGTGGAAAATCATTACCGAGCTAGTACAGCTCCACCTACAGCCGATAACTGAATTTTCGCCTTGCCTGGATGTAAGAGTGCCTGCCTGGGCTCTTCAGGAGCACATCTGGGATTAGGATATGCCATTAGGAGCTTATCATCCCCCCCACGGCAAGGGCTCCAGCTGCAGGGAGCCCATTGCCTCACAAATTGGTTCTCTCACATTTTAAGTTAGTTCTCCCGTTAAAGGGAGAAGAAGAAACAGGAAAACTTGAAAGAAAACAGTATGCCACACCAGCTAACTTGAGTGTTTCACATCATACCCCTTTCTGCTTTCCCAACAGAAACAAAACAGAACTGGCTTTCTGGCATGCAAACTATCTAAACTATTAATAACACCCACCTAATTACAGAATCAAGTCTGGGGAACAAAGGGCAGCATTTGCTGTTAATACTGTGGTAGAGCAAAGCCTACAGCTGCTTTCATCTCGATTCGAACAGCAGAGAAACCAAAGTTGAGGCCTCCCCTGCAGCTTCAGGAGCAAGGTTACGGTACGGGCTGTCGAAGGCGAGGCTGGGGCTCTGAAAGCATTACCTAGGGTAGTTCTGCTAAGAGGAGAGGGAACAGATGAGATCTGAAAACAGCAGAACACCGGCACAACTTTTTGAAGAAGGGATTTTAACCTTTATTCACAGGTAAGTAAGGTTGCTATTTTCAGCAGCAAACGCAGCCGGGATCAAGGACAAAGTACAACAGAGAGACAGAGATGGACAACAGCAACGTACGGTCTTGTCATGCAGTATCACAGCATGAGCCTGTCCGTGTCAATCAAGGATACTTCTCCTCACCCCCTGACCAGACACGTACGCCTAAGCTGCCTTTCCTTCGTCTACCAGAAGAGGATTTAAAATCTAGGCCTCTTCTGTACAGTAATGGCACAGGCAAACACAAAACTCTGGATACTCCCAGATTTCCTCCTCCCCTCTCTATCAACCCAAATCGAATGTCTCAGGAGTGCGTGCTTCCCACTATACCAGGCCATGGGACACAGAAAGAGGATTTAGAAGCCCATCCTCTGTTTGCAGCAACAGAATTGCAATATGAGACAACAAAATGCCATGTTCTGAAAAAAAAAAAAAATAATCCAGGCTTCATCCTGAAGGAACCATTCAGACACATCACTGCTCTGCAGTCTGCAACACGCTTCCGAGTCAAAAACGGACACGAGATGACTCTGCTGCAGCACAGGATTATGCAACCAGCGCTGCCAGCTCCAAAGCCCGGTTTATTAAAACGAAGCCCTTGCTGCCTCCCCAGTATTCAAAGGATACATGGAATTCCTACAGACTATTCAGAATCAGACTCTCTGGAAAGCACAAGCGTGTTGGCTGCTTATTAACATCTTAGCAGCTACCATGGCACCTAAAACAAAGTGGCACGCAAGAACTGGGGGGTGTGTACTTCAGCCTAGAAAAGCCCTGCCGCTATAGGGAAGTCTTGCTTCACTGAAGTGTGATCTTTCTACCTTAAGAAACCTGCTGAAAGGCTTGAACCAACTACGGGGAAACAATGAAACTGGGAAGAATAATGTAGTATCTGCATAAACAGAAAAACACCTCAAACTGACCTTCAGGTTATATTCTCTTGGATTAGATTGCATATCATACAGTGATGCTACACGAGTTTTCATTAAGATCTGCTGAAATAAATCAAACAAGAAATACAGTATGATCTCGGAACAAGCTGGAGTACAGAATTTGCAAAAATCTTCCAAAGGGAGATGATCGACTCTTCATAATTGGAAAGCCATCTACCTAAAAAGAAAAAAACAAAAAACACCACACAAAAAGAAGCAGCACGTCAATTTTGCATGTACACACACAAACTGAAACAAAAGGAACATCGGCAGTTTTAATACCCCAGGAAACCACTAGAAGCTATAATAATTTTGGTCTGTACTGCAGAAGTACAGAGAAGAGTGAGGGTTCAAGAACCACGTGAAAGAAATGACTACAATAAAATAAAATAAATAATCTTTGTGCAACAGATCCTATCTGGTGGTCATTTTTTATTAATTCAATTAATTCAAAATTAAGTTATCAAATCATCATTTAGGAGTACATAGACTCCAGGCATTTCTTTATGTTTCTCAAAGCACTGGTTTAGTTATGCTTTGGTAAGACCCCTCTCCATTGATCTGTTTTTAAATTTTTACTATGCTGAGTATTAATTTCACAGAAAGCTTCCAAGCGTGGACATTTGGTACTGATCAAATTTAAGGAAACAGCCATTTTTAATGCTGCCCTGAGTAACTTTTACAGCATCACAACTCCTGTTAACTGCTGCCTACCGTTAGATTTAGAAAACAGAAAAAGGTTAAGTGTGCTGTTCAGGTAAATATGACAGCCACTCACTGGTGAGAATAAATGGACTTTCCAGTCCAAAACCTAACTTCCCATTTCTAATGAAATTACCCCTTCAAAATGAACAAATATACAAGATCTATAAACATTCAGATGCCCAACTCTGGGCTCAGTCAGCCAAAGAATAAAGCAAGATTATATCATGCTTGACTTTAAAGCTGAAATTCAGCTGTTACACATTAAATATTATGTAATACAGCTGGACATAAAAGTATGATCTGTACAACTCTGGACATTTCATCAGCTCGCAAGAACATAAGGCTCCGAGGACGTATTTTTCAGTGGATGCTTACCCTTCAGGAAAGCCTGAAGCTATACACGTACCAGAATTAGTATAGATGAGCTTTCAGCAGGATCATCTTTTCTTAAACATACTACATACTTGTTTCTTACTATGGAAAGATGAGAATTCTTTTTCCTCATTACTTACTAATTGGCTATTTCACAGCTCCCTCGTGATGAAAGTAAAAATTGTTATAGGTCATCAGGTCGTTAGAAAAGCAACAGAAAAAAAATAAATACTATCATAGGAACAATTATGACTGTAAAGCCTACATACCATTTAAAAAAAAAAAAAAAAAAATCACTTGACAAAGAAAGCACAACACATTTGAGGCTGTTAAAACCTTACTAATTGAAAAATACTTGAAGTGTAAGATTTATTTTTTTTTAATGAGTTTATGCCCATATCTGCAGTCCTACAGAAGTCAGTCAGTAGGTTAATATGAAGGCTTTTCTTTTTTAAATCTTATTTTGATTCATAGAGGCATCTGTAAAAGCTCACAAGGCAGTCAAATGCCAAACTAACAAACTTACATTACACTAGCCCTTTCAAAAGGAACTCAGCCAAACATGCGTATTGGTTGAGGTTCTTTCATACTCATCACTATGGGAGGTATAATCTTACGCTGTATGTAAAATCCTATCCTATGTCTCTGTGTATTTAATGCAATCTACAGTCTTTCTGAAGGACTCGTCTGGTCACTGTCACTGATATTACTTCCCAGAACAAGGACGAGACAAATGACCTGTAAGGAACTATTTGTATATTTAATGCATCTGTGGAAGCTTTTCTAGCCCAGGATGCTGCTTTGTCTTACCGGACAGAATGACTCTACTTTTATTAGTTCTAGTATGTAACGCACAGCAGTTCTGTTCAAGTTAAGGCTGTGTTACGGTTTGCTCATGCACTATAGTAACACGTCCGTAGGCATCTGACCAGGAGAATTTAGTCTGATAAGCAACATTCAATGGGTGGAAAAGATACTTGGATGTGTAAAACTATCAGCATAAATACTGCTGGAAGAGGTGGTATCGATTAAAACCAAACTGACTCCTTGACATCCTTGAAACAGGAGCTTTGAGGCCAAAATCAGAGCATTAAGGATTTGGTGCAGTTTTGGGAAGAAACACTACAGAAGAATAAATATCGTACAAATTGTGTTTATAGGCAAAAGTGAAGCTGGAGCATTGCTAAGAACGTATGGGACAGTGCGGGAAACCTGGTAGTGGCACTGCTAGCAGCCCTAAAGCAAGCAGAATACCAAGTTTAGTAGGAGACCGAAACAAGCGCCAACTCACTGATGTCTCCGACAGGGCAATCAATATACATATCCCTGGAATTCTGGGCTGGGTTTTTAGCGTGTTCAGCTTGCTGCAGCTTCCTGCAGCATCCAGTGCTGTGTCATCATGCACGATGTCCTTTAACATGAAAAAACTAAAAGACATACAATCTTACTCTGCTGATTTCTAGTCCAGAACTGACTCTCATACATCAGATAGAAATCATCGATTTTTAAACCAAAATTGAGCCTATGCTGGGATTTCTTTATGATATGCTACACAAGGACTGGCCATTAGGTGTCACCTTTGTACAGAATATGTATGACAGCGTTCTCCACTAAATTAATCAACAAAACGGTTCGTGTAATAAAACTTCCAGTATACCTCGTTTTATAGAGTGCGTAGAGCTAGCAAGCCAATCTGTTTACAGGTGTTCTGCAAAACAGCTAACCATCTTTAGAAGCCATTGTTTGAGTGGATTCATTCAGGTACTTCTTGCAGAGCTTTCTACTAAGTCACTTACTAATCTAGTCAGGCTATACATCTACACAAATTCAAGTGTTTTTATTTCAATATATTTCTGTAGGCTAGAATACTCACTTATTTACATTGCTTTTCCCACCCGCAACCGGGCGTCGATTTCCTTAGAACGACAGAGGTCCTTTCTGCAATAGAACTGATAGACAACCCACTTAGGATACCTTTGTTGTTTTTCCTCACCTCCAGCAGAGCATCCACAATTTTGTCTCTGTAAGAATAAAAGAAATAACTGTTTACATCACATTTTGTGCAATACATCTAGCACTTAGTTACCACGGATATTGGATCCATTACAAATGGGGCAGAAATGAAACCCAAATACGCTCACCTGCTAGCCTCTGGATGAATTTCTTGAAGTTTCTTCATTAATTTGGTAAAGCTGCTCAAGTTCAACGTATTAGGAGAAATAAAGGCATCATATGAATGAGTGGAGAAAGGAGCAGATGTTTTGTGCAGCAAATTTTCTCCACTATCCTAGAATTACATCAAAATAAGCAAAAAGTGAATGGGTTAAGCACTGCACAAGTAATACAACATTTTTACTACTAATAAATATTCCTGTTACAGAAAAAGAAAAAAATGACAGATTCAGACCAATAAGTTATTCTAATACAACCAGTCATATTACCCAATCTGTAAATCAGAAATAAAACTGCTACATGCATTTACGTGTAACTGACATTCCTGCTGCTTTGAATTGGATCCAATTTATATTTCCCAGAGGACTAGCATGTTTAAAGTTAAATCCCCACAGGTAGCATATCTATATAGTTTATGAGAGCAACACCAGCAATTTGCCTTATCTTCCAAGGACCAACTTGAGCGAATACAAAAATACTGTATTTATACATAGATGTTTCTTAGAGTTATATTAAAAAACCCCAAGAGTTTCCCCTCCAGTATCCCAAAATCTTCCCTGTATAAAATCGCAAGACATTCACAAAAAAAAAGTGTCACAAGTGGAAACTCAAAAGAGGAGAAAAGCAAGATGAAAAATCTAGGGCAAATGGCTAGGTTCCCAACTGGCTTCGGGTTAAGAAAAAAAGATGGAGCATCACAATTTGATGCAGGGGCAAACGAGTGATGCTGTCACTCTTCTGCAGCATGCCGTAAACTTACTACTGACACATAACACATTTTTCTATCCTAACATCATTCTATTTACGTTAAATCTCACATGTTATGGGACAAGAAGTTTTAAGGCTCTTAATCTGCCATATAAAAGAGCCTTCGTAATAATTATTTACCTTTCGATTAACTCCAAGCAAATAACATACCGAATCTTCAGTAGATGATTTCAGACCAGGGCACTTTGTTTCTGAAGGTACTTGTGTAGAGCAAGAAATCTTTGAAGAAGTTGTGGGAAGGAGATGCATTTTCTCAGAAGGAGAGGTAGCGTCAGGTGCTTCCACAGAATTGGAGGCTGAAGTGAGTGGTTTATCTTGATAATTTCTTTGACTGTTCTCAACAGGTTGGATTTCATGCCAAAGCTTATTTGTAAGTACTTGGGAAACCAAATATTTATCCTCTGATGAGGTATTTACAAGTTCAGCACTTACTGGTTTTCCTTTTATTCTTTTTTGGTTCATTTCCTCTACAGCTAACTTTGCTTTATTAGTGTCTCTAAAGGAAAGAAATGCATATCTAAGGTATAAAATTAAAAAAAAAAATAATAATAAAAAAAGGAAAACAAGTAAAACACATTAAATTACTATCAGTAAGAACACATGATGGTTCTCATCTTTTGAATATTAACTGTACCTCCATTAAACTCAACAGAAAATTTCAGACTCCTTAACTTCTTCTAAGATGAGCAGCTGTCTGGAATGACAAGCTTTTGTCAGCCTATCTGTATCTACATTAATTACCGAAACAAATTAATGAACTACTTCTTCCTCTCTCCCATGACTCGCTTACTTTGAAAGACAAAAAAATCTGAAACAAGTAAAACTTGTATTAATATACCTGTAGTTTCGAGAATCCACAGAGATAAGACTGTCAGAAATCTGATACTTCTGGAAATGTGATCTTAAGTCACCCTACAAAAGAAGCATATTTGGTTGCAAATGTATAGTGTGAAAGAATTCAGGGAAGAGGCAAGACATCACTACTACTATGTAAATAAGAACAGGCATACCTCTGACACTGAGGAACTTAGGCCACCAACACGAAGAAAAGAACACTCATTTCCATTCTCCATTATCTTCGCTTCTAATAATAAACATAAGAAAGCAAAGTGTTACCAGTTATTCTTTCAGTTCAAGCTAACATCTTCTCTGTAGATTTCGGAAAGCGTAGATAGAAAGCCTTTAAAAAACCTAAAAGAATGAAGAGTATCTTCTAACAGAAAATGAGTGTCCTGAGAAGCGGAACAGTTCAGTTTGTGCAATCTCTTTTCCTCGAGTATTTCCTGAGGTTTGGAGAGGCAGAAGAGGTACAACCAGAGAAAACACTGGTCTGAACTAATGGGTACCAGTGCTGAAGCATGGGTAGCGTACTGTGAGTCCCCACCACCGAGCACACAAGCTCTCTGCTTTCAACACGCTGGGACTTCTAACCATGCCCATCACCGGGACCCAAGCCTCCAGAGACAGATCATTCCCAGCTAACTCTTAAGAAGCCATTATGGGGAAGGAAGCCAAAAGAGGAGGAAGAGGGAAAAAAAGAAAAGATTTCCAGGTACGTGACTGGCCGGACATTTACTAAATTGAGTTTAACCACTGTAGGTAAAGTTTTCAAGGAAAAACGTGGATGAACAAGCATTCACTGCAAATCAATGAAAATGTAAGTCTGAAAACCCAGCTAGCATTTTTTCCAAGTTTACTTATACTTGTGAAGGGACAGAATACTCAAATAATAAACACCATTATTAGGTATGGCACCTTAAAGCACACGACCTCACCTCTTAAATCAACTGTGTCTTGTTTTTCTTGTTGCTTTTTTGTTTCCTCAGATATTACTGAAGAATCTCTTACTGTGAAGTCCTCTTTAGCATCAAACCAATATTCATTCCCTTCTTCATTTTTCACACAGCCTTGACAGTTGAAATAAATTTCAGTGTGTTAAAATACAGACTGCGGTATGTCATATGAATGAATATCAAATTTCTGTGTGCTCAAGAGGATTCCAGCTACCTACACAACTTAGTACTATGTTACGAAGAGGTGACACGTACTAGTTTTCACTTCTGATTTAAGTAGCAATTTTTTTTTTCCAAGATGTAAGGTATAATATAAAGCTGATACAATGTTAAGCATTCCATCACAGAAAGGACAGTTGAGTAGCCATATATATGTTTCACACAGGGTTCAGGTTTTTCTCCAACAACTTAACTAACAAATTATGTAGTATTTGTACTAGACACAGATCACTTACCATGTTCCACATCCTGATCTTTATGTTGCTCTTCAAATGTCTTGGAGGAAGTAGAGCCACTTGGCTGACCACCATCAGTTAAACATACAGTCTGTGGATTGTCCTACAAACACGTTTCAGTTATGTCACAGCACTCGCACCTGATTATACGTTATTTTTCTGAGCTTCAGAATTAAACAGGTAAACTTTAAAAAGAACCCCCAAGTTATTTTATTTTGAAAAAACAATCAAAATTCTGGTCACATCAGCTGCATTTGCAATCACTGACAGAGAATCCCAGCTTCAGCCCTGAAGACTGTGACTGTATTTGCATATACCTAAAAGGAGACTATGCTTCACAACATTAACGTCTATGAAACTCAGCAATGAAGAAGTCCCTACCATGCTGACAGAAATCTTCCTTTCTTGCAGTTTTGGTGCTTCCGAGTCAGCTTTTCTTGTGCCTGAAACAGAACTAAAACAGATCCAAGAATTTAATACAAAATATGGTACAACAACTTTAAATTCTACAATGATACCAAGTACTCTGAAATATTAAATATTTCCAAAAGCTCATGGTAAAATAAATAAAATGTGCTCTATAAGTCTTAGCTTAAAATGAGAACCAAAGATTTTTGATACCTGTATTTTATAAAAGCATTGTTGCAACCTGAAACATAACGCTATGTTCTAGGTTTCTGTTAGGCTATTTTTCCTTTGTACCTAGATGGCTTTCTGTGTGATGTTTCAATATACGTCTTTACAATTTGAAATCTCCATGCAATTTTTGATTAATTTTACTAATGTTCAACAAGAAATTTGAAAAAGATCTCTAGTTGTTTACCTGATGCATTCAAAACTTATTGCCAAACTTGTTTTAATCTCCACTTATATAAAGTAACTGGACATGGTTCTTGAACATGCAGTACAATATCTCTGCCTGAAACATGAAGTTATTTTTCTATCATTCTTCATAACTGAATGATAATCTTAGCAGAACAGCTGCTTATATACCTAATATTACCTCTGTTGGCAGGAAAGCCTTTTTGTTTTGGTGTGGTTTTTTTGTTTGGTTGGGTTTTTTTTTGTTTGTTTGTTTTTTCTGTTTGAGGTTTTTGTCACAGCACTCATACAGCATTAAGATTAGAGACAAAAGGTTTTAGTAATGGAAGTAGGGAACCAGGAAAATTACCTGTAAATTGAAAACTTTTGCTATAAAGATAGTAAAAATGCAACTCCATAGTTTGCAGACTAGAACACTACAGAGTAAAAATTTCCTTAAAATAAAAGCACTGTACCCAAAGTGCTACACTAGGCTTTCAGTTAAAGAGTTTGGAGCAACAAGATACATCCCGAAATAAAGCAATTCTAAGTTTAACATCTTTTAAACTCACTTCTCATTTATTTTGAACTTTAATAAATACCACAAATGAGGACTACTTACTCATAGCAAAGATCCTCTCTGAACAACTGTCAAAAAAGAAAAGACTCATCTTAATTTTCTGAAGAAAACAATTTATATTAAAAACAAAAAGCAATTAAGAAATTACCTTGCAGGGGACATAAGAAGAAGAGATTGAGAACAACTTCATCTCAACTGATAGCGGTGGAAGTGCATTTAAAGGTACGCCCATTTTTATTTTCATTCTCATACTGTTGTAATTCTTTTTTAGCTCTTCCAAAATTAGCATAAGAGATGAACCTAATTCAGTACTTCCACTACATCTGTTAAAATATGTATAAGAAAATAAGATCAAACTTAGACATTTATTTTACTGCTTCTAGAATTGCCCAAACATTTTACAGCGTTCAAAGATTCCTCCGCATCCCGCACAAACAGGAGCTTGCTCCTAACGCGCACAGTAGCTCTCCAGAGCTGTACAGTTTCATGGGATTACCAGGTGCTCTCTTGAACCCCCTCCTAAGCTACGGAGCAGACGCTACTGTAGTGAGGTTTTTATAGCTATCCGTGGCACAGCAAAGCGCTCAGAGGCAGGACTCCTTGGTTGAATTCCATGTTCATTACAGGGCGTGTGCTTTATCAGCTGGAGGCTCTGCAATCGCCACCCCCTTCCTGCCCCACCTCTTAACAATCCTGCACCTCCTCTCTCTTTCACCTTTACCTTCTCCCCAGCTCCCCCTCTATGCATCCTGTCCATTCCTGAATGGATTCTCTGTACTATTCCTGCTGTACTTTTCCTCCTGTAGAGAGAGGCATTCCTGGAAACAAACTGTATTTTTCTGGGTCTGGAAATGCTACAGAAAATTTTAGGCTGAAAATAAGACTTAGCAGTTACAAGAATGTAAGCTCTTTCGGACAACAATGCTAACTATAAACACTATTACAAGCTATGCATAGACTACGTCAGTAATATTTAGCAATTAGTGCCTTTTAACCAAGCTATCAATTTCATTTAAAAGTGCCTGTACGTGCCTGCTAAAACACATGTACGTGCCTGCTAAAACACATGTTTTCCTCCAAAGCCAGTTTGTAAATCTTCAAGCAGTGCTGATAGCACATCTGATAATGAGCATTTAGAATCTGCAGTTCTGCTTCAATTGCTCTCTGCAGCATTTTTTGACAGTAGCTTGATGCAGAAGTCTTCACAGCTTGTTTGTCCAGGTGTACCAGCCTTTAAAATAATAACAATAAACAAAAACCTTGAAGCCCTTGAATCAATATTTTACATTCATTATGTTTTATTTTGAAACAAGTAACTTTCCAGATGCTATTTCTGATACGATTCAAGGCAAAAAAAAAGAAAAATTAAATCAGTTCCTCCTATTTACTATACAGAAAAAAAAAGATGTCCTACAGTAGCTTTCACATTATAATCAGCCTTAACTGAGAGGCGGAAACTGCATGAGCACCATCATAATTTCTGTCTAAAAATTGTGGTCATAAGACCAAAAAGAAACTTAGCAACTCTGTTGATCTACAGATGCACTTATTTTGTTTCCACAGTCACAGAATAATTTAGGTTGGAAGGGATCACTGGAGGTCTGCAGTACAAACCTCTGTTCAAAGCAGGGCTAACTTCAAAATTGGCTCGGAGTCTTATCCAGTCCAGCTTTGTTGTTGGGTTTGGGGTTTTTCGTTTGTTTTAAATTTCCAAGAAAGGAGACTGCACCATCTCTCCAACGCTGTTTCAATACTACCCTCACTGGAAGAAACTTTTTCTTACACCCACTAGAACTCCCCTCACTGTAACTGTTGGCTCTTGCCCTTTCAAAACGCACCTCTGCGAAGAATTTGACTCCGTCTTCTTGGCAACCCACCACCAGATTGCCAAGAACTGCAGGGAGGTTGCCCACCTCCCCTTCTCTGGGCTGACCAAACCCAGTTCCCTCAGCCCTCCCCACACATCAGGTGCTCCACCAGCTCCCCTCACCATCTCCATGGTCCTCTGGTGGGCTTTCCCCAGTCTGCCAGTCTCTTTCTTGCACTACAAGGCCCACAGCTGGAGATACCTTTCCAGATGCAACCTTATGAGCACCAAACTGAGAAGAACAAACACTTCCCTCCATCTGCTGGCTGCACTCTTGTTAATGCAGCCCCAGGATGCTGTTTCCCTTCTTCGCCGTATGGAAGCACTGCTGACTTACATTCGACTTGCTCTTGGCCAGCCTGCTACTGCAGACCAAGGCTGCTTTGGTCTTTCTTCAACTTCAGGAATTCTTTTCACCTCATTGTTCTCACTTGTCCAGGTCCCTTCCTACCCTCCAGCGTAGGAACCGCTGCCCAGCAATCTTTTAATACCATCAGTTTTGCTAAGTCACAGACAACCTTTCAATCATGAAAGGAATCTTACCCAGCATCTACAATTCCAAACCAAGAACAATTCATGACCCACCTGTCAGTGCTTATCTTTAAATCGCTGCTACACAGCTCATTTTTTAATTCCTGCTGTTCCTGAACAAAAAAAAAAATTTAAAAAGTTAGATTAACATATGTATAGACAAGTTCCGAGCAACTTTGATTTAAAGTCCTATATAACAAAGTTTTGTGGTTGTGATTTTTTTGTTAATTACCTGAATTTGTGAACTTCTTTCAGCTGTTGCAGTATTGCCATGTGAGTGTTCTTCCAGTGTGTCAGTAAGCTGTGACCAAATTTGCACTGTACTACCGGCGCCACACGACCACTCTGTATTGCAAGCAACATCTGCACGGGTTTGACGGCGCCATCCCACGGGTCGAGATTTGTTCATCATTGTTATCTCGGTATTAATAGCCCTGGACGAGAGACAAACCCGAGCACTGGTACTTCGGCTTGTTGTAAAGCAAGCTCTAAAATCAGAACTCACATCAACAGCCTGGTTAACCATAGAGTCACTGGTAATGTTTTCCAAGTTTTCACAATGCTCGAACTCCGAGTTCAGACAGCTGGCGTTTCCACGGGAGAATTTATCTGCAATTTCCACCTCAAAAAAGGGATTCTTGCTAGTGAGAACTGCAGAGACTGGAAATTGGGTTTCAGCATCCTTTGCAGTGCAGTCAGCACAGCTGGCACCACGTGTGCACACACCGGATTCTTCACAACCGTAGAAATCGGAGTCCCCTGACAGTTCGCAAAAATGCATGGCTACTGCAGGGGCCCTCTCCCGTGGCGACAGTAAAGGATTGTCTTGCTTCACTGAGAAGCTGTGAATGTGCCTGTCATTCTTTTCAGACGCTTCTTCACTTGTAGCCATTTGGGGTGGCAGCATGCCGTCAGTCAGTGGGGTGTCTTTCACATCTCCGTTTTCTAAACTGTCACATACAAGCAGATTTGGACAGACCCTTTCTTTACTCCCACAAGCATGACTTTCAAGTATACATCCACAAACAACACTACGATACTCTGTTTGCTCTTCCTGATGATCACAAGTCACATCATTGCCATCTGACAGAGACAGGGAGTCCTGAAGCAGGTGGGGAAGCTCTGGCATATCTGCTTCTGGGCAGGTCTGGTCACCTACACCATACTCAGAAGCAGGAGAACAATCTTCTGACACGTCAACGAGATTTTGTTCCTTTGCGACTCCACCCCCTGGAACTGCATGAAGTAGATCTATCAGCTTTAACGTTTCAATTCCTATAGTTTCCCTTTGCTCAGAAAACTCACTTGAGCTATTCCTATCATCAAAATCTTGCTCATGAGCACTGAGATACTCCAGCTGTGAATCTTCAGCTAAATGGCTTTGTCTGCAATCATCACACACCCAGCAATTAAAGTGCCTATTGTCACATGCGCTTCCCAACATCTCAGCTTCTTTCTTGCTTTCGTTTACTCGTGCACAGCAAATTCTCATTCTCTTTTTATTATACATTTCAATATCTGCATCTAAAGATGAACTTAAATAAGGTAAGCTTTCCTCTGACAACTTTAATTCTGAAACACTGACAGAACATTCCTGGCCAAAACCAGAGCGGTTAGCTCCTGCTGCAACATCTCTGACAAGCGCGTGCTCAGCTTCCTCAGAGTAAGAGGAGAGATGCGAGGTCTGATTGAAGCATCTCCTTTTGCTTTTAACATCGCTGTTCTTTTCCAGTTCCATGGTACAAACGCTTAAGTCCTTCCTCAGAAGTTATCCACGCAACTTGCTCCTGCTGCAACCTCTCAAAGTCATCAGCTTGTCTCTTCCTAGCAGCTTCTCACCTTAATAAAAATAAGAGAAGTTCAAGATACTCCACGGTGTGCAAGAGGACATTACTGTTTAAAAAATATGTTAAATTAACCATCTTATTATTACCTACTGCATGCTAGTGTAGAAGCTAGGAATTATACAGTACATTCTCAAAGAAATCCTAAGAGCTCACGGAAGGCTCTTAAAAGAATTTGCCGATCTTGCTTGTGTTATTTCAATTGAGTAAAAGCATCCTCAGAGACCATTCAAACCTATTTTCTTAACTCTTGGGCAAAGTTTCCAGCCTCTTACCACTGAAGCATTACTTGGCTGAATCATCAGAATCCCTGTTGATACGCAGCGAGCTATTTACACCGTACGGTAACTTCGCGACAGCACACAAGGTGTTTTGATGACTCTAAGGTGCTGACTCCAAGAGTCAGGATGCTGATGTTATCCTGGATTCAGTGACCACAAACCAACCTCACATCATTCCTGATCGTATATGTGGCCTGTAAGCACTCCTTACCACAGAAAAGCTTACAGCTTCTTGATCCAAGAACAGTATGTACTGTAGGGAATATCCTCCAGTCCAGGAGCTATAAAAATTTTAAAAACTACTTAAATGAGCAAAGAGGTTAACTTAGAACTCTGTGCCTTCTGAAAACTAAAAACCCTTCCGATGTTGGACAAGGAGGAAACAGAAGCATATTACTTTTAATTCTGGAGAAACAAGAACACAGAACCGTAAGAAAACCTGAGAACCTTTACAACCAAGTGTAAGACATGAGGGAAAACAGGAAGGTAGTTTCTTGGATCACAGCACTTCTTTTAGCAACAGAAGCAACCTGGAAAATACACTAAAACTTTTCCCAGCTCTGGATATGCAATAAACCTAGTTTTATAGCAAACACAAACAAAAAGCAGAGAAAAAGCATATAGGGACAGGAGACGCTCTTTGTGAAGCTTGTTTCTTATAAACGGTTGTTGATTCTTCTCTGCCTCCCCCCCAAAGCTTATAAAGAAGAGAGGGATACAGGCAAACGTTAGACATTTCTCAGGTATGCTTTCTAAGCTACTGAAACGAAACATAATAATTTTGTATTATAGTCACAGATCTCTATCCCAGCTATAATCTTATGTAAAGCACAGCAAAATACAGTCCTGCCTATAACTCTTCCCCCTGCAAGGGCATGCAGACCAACCAACAGGCCCATAAGCTGGGTTTCACACGCTTCTAAAGACACGAGTCACTGGTTCATCCTCCAGCGGAAGCTTTCAGCCTGGTGAAACACCGTCCATAAGGAACCGAGTGAAGTACTGAAATGAGACGCAGGCTGCTGGGGGAGCATGAGGGGAGACTGGAAACACAGGCCTGTTTCTTGGCCACCTCTCCGGGATTTAACACACAATTTATGTGAGCTCCATCCACTCCAGGTATAAACAGTATGACCCAGGCCTCGTAGCTGCACAGGAAGGTTTGCAGAATGGACCGCTGAGAGATAACTTCATGACAGCCCTTCCTCATGGGGCAAAGTGGCTTGTTTCTTGAATCTGCATCCACTCACTCTGATCTGCTAAGGATCAGCATTAAAATGACATCATTTAAAATCACCTAATAAAAATCATTTGCATCATTTAACACAAGTCATCAATAGAAGTCAGTCACACTCCAAAAAAGCAACCCAAAACTTACCGTAATTTCCTTATGCACTTCTACAGTTCTTTTTGTTTCAAAAGCTGTTAGCCTTCTTATTACACTAACTTTACCTTCATCTCCTAACCGAAGTTTCCAGCAACTACATCTGTGAAATTAAAAGTCTTGCCATAACGCTGCCAAAGCACATCTCAGATGCTTATACACAAATTACCACATACTATCACAAGGAAGTGACTTTCTTCCCCCCCACTTCTTTCCTTAAGAATGAGTCAAGAAACAAGAACCACAGTAGCTATACCCTTGAGAAGTAACTATAACCTTGTTGTTACTACTAACGACGCAGCTAGATGCTTAACAACAGCCAAGCCGCTTAGAAACCGGCAATGATATTGAAGCAGGGCCTGCACTCCGCAGCGCAGCGCGGGGAGCCTCAGCGGAGGCCCGGGGGAGGAAGCCCTCAGAGAAGCCCGGTGCCCCCTCTCGCCTGAGGGGAACCCGCAGGCGGGGAACCGCAGCTCACAGCGCTCACCCCGGCTCCAGGGAAGGCTGAACAACCTTCCTGCTGCCCAGACGAAGCCTCCGTAACGCCTCCGTACCAGCGCCGAGCCCCCGGCCGGTAACCGGCACCCGCCGCCTCAACCCCGGCCCGGCGGCAACGGGGCGGCGGAGCACGCGCTCAACGGCCGCCAGCCGCCGCTCCCCGCCCGCGCCTCCAGCCCATTGGCTGCGACCGCAGGCGCTCCAGCGCCTGATTGGTCGGCGCGGCGCCTGCGCCCTCCGCGTGCTGCCGCCCTCATGGACGCCACCCGCCGCCATGTCCCCTCAGCGGGGCTGAGGGCCTTCTCCTCCTCCTGCCTCAGGGCCGGGCAGCCTGCGGGGGACAGCAGCAGCACGTCTTCTTGTAGTTATTAAAACCTCCCAGCAGCTGGAAGGCTTTCAGTCTGAAGGAGCGTTATTACAGGCAGCGGAGATGCAGTATGGAGTGGGGAGCGGCACCTGGCAAATCCATGCTACGCAGGTTACCGATCATAAACGCACACGTTATTTTTACAAGGCTGGTTTTGGCCCTTGCTCCTCTTTTTAAACACAAACATGTGAAGTTCTTAATGAAATGTGCAAAACATGGCTTAGCTGCCTAAAATGAACTACCCCAAACCCCTATAATCGATCGGTTGGAGCATTTAAAGCAGAGACAAGCACTAACCTCCTCCTCCTCAGTATATTTCATGTAAGCGATCTCTCTATGGCAATTTAATACTAATATTGACAGGTTTTTGATGAACCCAGTTGTCTCCTGTTGCAGAGGATTCTTCCAGGGAGAGTTACTATGTGGGTTACCTCTGTTCACCATAAATACTTTAAGTAAAGTGGAGGATTAATCCCATGAGCAATACCATTCAAATTTCTCCTGATGGGACAGTGTCCGCGTCCCCCGCCCTCTCCAAGCGCACCCTGCCATTAAAAATGTTAATATTTGGGGGTACATCTCCCAGCAGTGCCTTTAAATCACACAACCCCCCGCCTTTGTATATTTTACAACAAGTCTTACTCCTGTTTGTGTGTTTGCAGCAACATATTAAAAAGGAAAATGAGCCCATTACACCAGTATCATCCAAAAAGTCTGTATTTTCCAAGAGAACTTTTACCAGTAACATCATCATGACAGACCACTCCATAAAAACTACCCGAACAAGGGACATTTTTATTGGCGAGTTCCGTTAATTTCCTTTTCCACGCTCGTATCTCCTAACAGATTTGATTGAAAAAACAAAACAAACATTTTGGGTAACATTCCATTTGCAAACAATAAAATTATTTAACATTTAAAAATAAAACAAAGGATAGCAATTTTAAATACAAGTTCTAGGAAAACCCATCCTGGTTCCCCCAGGAGCCGTTCCTCGGCAGGCTGCCACCACCTCGGCTCGGCCCTGAGGCAGCGGGCTGGGTACCGAGGCTCTCCCATTTGGAGCGCAATTAAAAGGACCGGGGCATGTGCTATTATTACCATTCGAAGCCCTGTTGTTGTACATTCTTGGCAGGAAAACATAAACCAGTTTGCAGTAAACCAACCAGTACTTTTTCTTCCCTTATTCTAAAGCTAAGTCATACTGAAAGTTACGGGGGGGGGAAACGTGGCTTCAACATTCAGCTACTTTATCACACACACAGATTCCTACTAAGAGCATATCCAGGTTGAAATACACATCTGATTTCTGTCATGAGGTTAATGCTTATGGGGTGTGAGATGCGACCTACTTCAAAATAATAAACACATCACTTCTTGATGAGCAAAGTATTACTTTTCGCCTTTTGGACCGACACTTAGTTGCTAGGTTGTTTCTCCTCAATCTTGCCAGAAGAGAGAGTTTTCACTGCTACCACAAATAAAAAGATGACCGGTAGCCATCACACACCTTATCATCAGTTAGCAAGTTGTATTTAGCACGTTTGTTTGCATTCTGAAAAACCCTTAGTTTATTTTTTAGGTCCCAGAGGCTTTGTACACCAGAAATTACACAGGTCAACCACAGAAAATTGTAAATTGGTATCCACAGCAATTTTGAGGTATTCCACAAGAAACCTGGCTCTGCACCTGAATGTTCCTCTCAAAAACCGAAAAAAGAACCCAAAGCTCCAGCTGGAGTGGAAATTTCATTTAAAAGATTCCTTTAATCCTCAAGTTACACCACTTTTGATCAACAATGAAATAGTTATTTCCCCAGGCGCACAAAAAAAAGCCTTCTTCATCCTTTTCCTGGAATACTCATTTCAGTACTTCATTCCTAAATTTCCAGGTACACTCAGAAGAGATGGAGAGAAAGGTGTTATTTTCTAGCCAAACCAGAGAAAGACATTCAGACACTGTTTTTGGTTTACTTAATTTGTGAAGGTGCTCTAAGAAGATACCAGCGATCCCCTTCACGTTGAAAATAGCAGCGGTTTATACTCTAACCTCCAGTCCGTGAGGAAGAGGCTAGGGAAAGATCTGGACCGGAGAGTCCAAAGACCAAGTTAAGAAGAAATGGTCTCCCAGGTCTGGATTTGGCTTGATAGAACCATATCTATGGAGGCAGTCAGGATCGACAGAAGGTTGCGCCTGTCGGACTGGAGATGCTGCTTCGTAGTGCAAGCAGGTTCCTACAGGACTGGTCGCCTGCCCGACTCGCAAGCTTTTCTGTTGGGGCTGAAGGGGAAAGGACAGCTTTATTCTTCAGGTTACTGCTGTGTTCCTTTGAGTAGTACATTCAGAATAATTTCCAATAACCCAGAGCTGTAGTGCTGGTTGTGTATAATAAACTGCCTGCATTGAACATAACCATTTAACATAACCATTTCAATTGGTTATGTTATTTTTTTATGAGAAGTGGAAAACCTTTACAATGACCCTAGAAGGAAATCGCTACTTCTGTAGTTGTACAAAAACCATAGGCAGTAATATTTTCTAAAGTGCTTCTTTACTTACCAGTTACTTTTTTAAAAATTAGACTTATATTTTGTAGCGGCATACCTTCCTAGCAGTTCATGGACCAGTAGATAGTTTCTGATGTAAAAAACCCATTACATTTTTTAAGCAAATGACACTTGCTTTGACAAATGCACCAAAGTGAGCGATCTAAGTGCAAAACCCACCATTTCTTAAAACACGGCCTTATGCTGGTTTATTAATGCAACTTGGCATCCTTTAAAAGTAGTTTACTTCAATTCCAAGAGCAGGGATTAAATAATACAAATAAAAGTTGAAAATTCAATTAAGCTATTGCCTATTTACCCTGAAATAAAAGAGTCTTATGATTCAACTGGTGCAAAAATCCCTCCAAACACCTTTGTTTTATTGGCAAAGTCATTTAAGGTCACTTTTGCTTCCAAGACCATCTTCTTCCATGGTTTCCACTGAAGGAGTTTTGCTTTGTAATGGCTTGTGGTTCCACAGTGATTTGTAAATGAAAAACCTACTATGAATAACTCTACCGTAGTCACTAAATTACAGATACTGTCAGGAGAAAGTCCAAAACCTACAGTGTTGGGTTTTTTTTTAAATTTTCAGCAAGACACAAAATTCCAGTCCAGTTAAAGTGTTTTCGTTGAATGCCATTTTAAATGGCAATAATTGGCTGCTGTGCCTTCTGGATGGAGAACTTAACGCGACGCCCGATGTGCTTCTTATATGGTAGACGGCTGTTGTACTTCAAATGTACCCAAAGGACGGTGTAGATGGGCCCTCGCAGGCACAGCCATTTGGATCAGCTACTCCTATGTATATAGTGCAGTAGGTTTCAATCTGCGTAGAGAGAACCACAACTGGGTGGCACGTAGCAAACGTTGGGGTTGTCTGTTCTCAGAAGGCATGACACAAAGCATCCCGGACAGCAAGAGACAGAAGCATCTGCAATGGTGTTCCGATTCTGTCAAGCAGTAGTAGTTTCCATTGAAAGGTGGTGGTTATTGCTGAGACAGTAAAGCGTTCCGGTTGGCTTTCATCTTCTCCAAGCGTTTTACTAGATGACCATTGCTGACTTCAAGCTCTTCAGTTTTATCCAACGCTGAACGAAGCTGAAGGAAAGAAGCAGAAAAAAAACCCCCGTTACTTTCGCAGCGTTTTCCCTTTTCAAAGATAAAGCAAGGTTTGTAGTTACCAACACTTAACTGACCATATTGCTGGAATTTCCTTACAAGATAAAGCAGTTGAAAATTCCTATTAGCAGAGTTAAAAGTAAACGTTGTGTAACTGCTTTGAAGGCCACACACACAGATATCATCTAAGCACAGTGCCAAGAATCCAAGGTATTTACAGAATGTTGAACAAATGGCTCAGAGTTTGCTTCAACTTCAGAGGGACAGATGCTCAGAGATCTGCTGAGTGACATACGCCTGTCTCACTGCCTGGCTTTCATGGTTCCCAGAACTGCAGCCACAGCCATGACTTTGGTGCCTTAGTTTTCTACAAAACCCACCACGGAATGGGGGTAAGGAGAGAGAGGTGGACTGCAGAGAGCAATACTTACAGGCAACAGAGCAGAAGGAGTATTTAGAAAAAGCAAAGAGCCACACTGAACAAAAGTCAGGAGGCAGGTGTGAAAGAAGCCGACAAACGTATTTAAGCTGGTTGTAGCAGCTACTTGGAGAGAACACGAAGATTGGTAAGACAAGTAAGGTCAAAATTACAGACAGCTTGAAGATGCAGTGTTCTAAGAGAGAGAAACAGAGTCTGCAGATGGACGCGCTACAGCAAACAGGAATAAATAGATTAACAGAGCAAGAAAACCAGGCTCCATAAGACTGATTCAAATCCATTTAGCACTCAAGTTTAGACTCTACAGCTTGAAAGTTTAGATTGTCATTCCTGGAAAGGTGTGGCACTGTGCTTAAATAATGAAGCACCCAAATTAACCTTACAGCAGGATTTCCAGCTTTCTGCTGCTGTAATTTCCAAATCACATGTTCTCAAAAGACCAGCTCAGAATTTCTAACACCCGAAGTAATGGGTCTTCAGGTACAACAAAGGACAAGGACTGTAAAGTAGAAATAGGACTTCTTCACTTGATGAACGTCGACCCATGTGAACATTCACAGCTGCAAAGCAGCATGCAAACCTGAGCATTTGAAGGCTGCTTCTAGATTTAAGTTGTCCAAGAAGAACTTGAGTTTGCTTCAGAGAACCAACTCTGGTTAAACATTTAGAACGAATAACTGAAGCAAAGCAATAAAAAAAGCAGACATTTCTTCTTCGCTCTACCAAGACGGGTAGTTCCTCCTCTGAAATGCACCAGACAGACGGGTCTCCCCCCATGCAATGCAGGCTGACCGCTAGCCTGTGACAGCTTGCATTTAGAGTTACCTCTCTCTGTAGTTTGCGTTTCTCTGCTTTCAGTTCATCTTCTACTCTTTCAGCATTTTCAGCAGCAGTTTTGTATCGGGCTACCTGACCTTCCAATCGTATTACCTAAGGTGAAGGCAAATTTTTTGAATTAAAAGCTGTACCAAGCAGTTACTCTGAAGCTTTACTCTTCCACTAGTGGTTAAGCAATAACCAGAGAGATGCTCACTTTTCTTTAATTAAATAAAGGCATATTTTGAGAAAAAAATCTACCAAGGAAGCCTGGCCATGGTAACTTACTCCAGGCCTTTATACATATCCATATTTAATATGCTTCCAGCAACAAAAAAATACAGAAAAAATACTAAATTTATCTTAGCAAAAGTATCGCTGACAAACTCTGAACAAAAGCAAACAGTCAATATTGAACAGTCTTGTATAAAATCCATATATACTACATCATATGCCAGGAGCCATTTAAAAATTGTCAATAGCTAGGCATAAGAAGTATTCTAAAGAGTTCAGTAAGTGCTTTCAATATACCTTTGTCTTTGAATGTCTTTCCTTCAGTAAAGATGAATAATAATACATTCACTCTTCCCTATATGTAAATGAAATCATGTTAGTCTTTATGACTTAAGTGCAGTAGCCCTGATGCTCCAACACTCCTGCTTCTTATTTTAAGGGAAAATCACCGTAATCATTTCATTTATCATCTAATAAAATACACTTTCTCTTTGCATTCTCACCATGCCTAAACAAACAGAACAAGCCAGAGACTTACATTCTGCTCCAATGCTGTTATCTCTTGCTCAGACTTTGCTAGTTTAAATTTGAGATCACTGATCTGTCTGTTGGCATCTCCTAAAAGAATTGCAGATTTATCAGAGATGTCAGAACAAGCGTTAACAGTGTCTTAACAAGTCTGTCACAAAATTTCCATGCTACAGGAATCTACTTGGGGCAGCAGCAGAGTAGCAAGTGCTCTCTGTCAAAGAAGTGCCCAGCAGATAGGCGCTATTCCCAGTCTCGCCTGATTCCCTTCTGACCACTCTGAAAGCAGAATTAACCAGGAACTCGCTCCAGCTCTCCTGGAGAACGGAAGGAAGATTTCCAATTGCAATGTTGCTCAAACAAAGGATAATCGTTACCTCACCTCTAGCAGAGGTGCATGGCTGGCTCCCAGTTTGAAGCTCCCTTAGAACTGAAAGCTCATTTTTACTTAAGAGCCTTGTGCTTATTGTACAGATACATTTTCTCACTCACATGCAGGGCACAAAAGTTCTCTTAAAATCAAAACGTAGCTCACTTTGGAGGTCAATCATGTGCATATCTGTCCCATTTTCTAGAACTTCATCTTCTGACTGTGTATTTTCCATCTTGCCATTCTTTTGCTTTTCTTCCAGTTGTCCCTTTAATTTTCTAACCTGAAGGACACAAAATAATTAGTTACTACAACACGTGAAAATTGTGGCTCAGTACTCAAATTCACTCAATATTATAAACCAAAATATGTATTTGTCTTAAACCTAAATTTCAAAAAATCTTTTGTAACAAAAGTAATTTCCTAGAAATTCTTTTGGCAAATAACTCATGATATTTTAAGTATCGGTGCTTATGCGTAAGTTCAGGATCAAACATAACGAGTGGAAGAAGACTGTATTAGAAAAGCCATAAATGTTCTGGAGGCACATTCATGTAACACATTCTTAAAAACCCCAAACTGTGTTTGGTTGTGTGTGAAGTCTCAAGGCCAAGGATATAATCCATAAATGGAAGCATAGAGCACCCCGCAGAGAAACAGATCAGCTAAAATTTTTTGAATACGCTTTCTATCTGCTATGGAATATCATGGTACCAGCAATAATTACTTTAATTGCTATTTACCCATCTACTGTAATTCCTCCAGCGTTTCTTTCCGAATGGCCCATTGCCAACAGACCCAGCAATCTGGAAGGCTTACTCTTGAGCGCTAAAAATTGCTTCTACAGTTTCTGGACTGTATTTGTTTTTCCCGTGGGCTTGGCCAATCTGAAGTATTTATTTTTCAGAAACAGTCCTGCAGAAGGAGTTTTAGGTGACTAAGGACTCTGAATGTGACTGGTTAGCAACACGGAACAGGCACACTGGGTCCTATCTTTCTTCCCCTATACCCTGAGTTAACACGCAGGAGAACTGTTTCAGAGGAAGAATAAAGTGGCAGGCAACGCTGTAAGTCCTCGGCAAGAGCAACCCAGCACACGTTCTGAAAGGCAATGGCACTGCTGTTCTGTCTATTATGTTAGGGCTACTTTAATATTTTTTTTATCTCCACTATTCTTATCACAGGTTTAGTAAACACACAGCATTTCAGTTTCTCTGTGATTACCTGGTCTAGTAAGGATTCTCGTTCATCAACGAGTTTTTTCAGCCTGTCTGAAAGAGAAAACAGAAAGTTCAGTGTCGATTTGATCGAGCCGCACAATTCAGAGTGCATCTGACATAAGACCGACCCGTTAAGGTTAGTGAAACTAATGGTGAAGGTAGTTATGCACGTACCACAGGAAATGAGGCCACAGACAGGGCTGGGAGGGGGCTGCAGCCAGGGGAGGTTATGTCATTCTCACAGAACATGCTCGTCCCGGCAGTAGCAGCACCCAGCTGCATGCAAAGAGGCTAATCTTCTACGTTAGGTTAGCATGCAAGAACTCTAGGGTCAAACACAACTGCAACACAAAATCTCACAAATCTTTACAGTTTAACATTAGGAAAATACTGTAAACACCTATAATCAGAGCTAAGCACATTCTCAGCACTTTAAATTTTCACTTCTTTTACTGAACAGCATGGCAATAACATTTTGTGTTATCG
The DNA here is from genome assembly GCF_030936135.1 of Gavia stellata. Classification (NCBI taxonomy): domain Eukaryota; kingdom Metazoa; phylum Chordata; class Aves; order Gaviiformes; family Gaviidae; genus Gavia; species Gavia stellata. The sequence goes on from NC_082601.1 coordinate 41,112,569, forward strand.
CCAGTATTGTGACCAGAAAAAACATTTGCCCATTAAGTTATTTTTGTTTCAAATGCAGCAGTCTGATAAAACATTCTTTTCTCTTTAACCCTTCATAGCCAATTCTCCCTGTCAAACAACAAGCAGGCGACAGGCAATCTGGACCAACTCTTGCGTTACACGTGAACTTGGAAGTGCTACAGATCAGCACATGGGTATGTGTGGCATTGATTAATAAAGTGCACACTACAGAGTGAGACAACTGGAAAAAAGAAATAGAAGTAAGTAACCAAATCACTTAGGTTTTTTCTTCCCTATTAAGGAATGCAAAATGTGAAAGCATTGTAGCAGGTACTCACAAATTTTCGTATCATTAAAATTACTTTACCTCATTAATTAACAACCTTAGTTTTGTTCACATACACCTCAAAAGAAGTACACTGGAACATAGCATTCAAATATTCATATTAGAAGAGGATATATTGACCTCAGACAGGTCTTACTGCACAAGTTTCACACGTATGTTTATTGCTGGTTTATTTAGTTTGCCTCCCTTGCCAGCAAGCAGTCACCGGTGCAGAACTAAGCCAGTGGGTATTCAGAGCTCAACTCCACATGTAATGTCTGGCCTGTTAATTAAATGGTTAAAATCCAAAGGTCACTTAAGAAAAAGGACTTGTAAACCTAAGGAAAGCAATTGACAAACTGCAAATAAAAGGCTGGTGGGCTTTTAGCAGGTAAATTCTGTTGATAGACTTAAGTATTTTTTAAAGGCTTTAAAAATATCAACACTGTAGTCCTCATTCGTTGTGAAATCCTGAACAGGCCAAAGTCTTGTGGTTCACCATTTTTCTTGTTAACACATGCAGTAAAGAGAATAAAGAGTCTGTACTGAATCACATCACGGGGAAAACAGAAGTTTTCAAATCAAAGTCCCTCTATATGGCAGACATGTACAGTCCTTTAGCTAATAATAATGTGATAAGCCATTCCCCTCTTGGGTATACAAGTTCCCATATACCAGCAGTCATTCTAGAGCATGGAATAAAACTTTTACCTTGGCTTCTGATGCAATACCCAAATACAGATCTTAAAGTGACATCCCCATTCAGCACTTCTATGCATTCATTTTGAACCTCCTCCAGGCCTATCCTTTTTTTTTTTTAGCCGTTTGTAACATACTCAACATTGTTACACCTGAGCATTGATGTAGGAAAACAAAATAAAACAAAAACAACAAACAAACCATACTTCTGTAAACTATCAAGAGTAACAAATATTTACATGTATAAACCCCTTCAAAATAATGAAACAATGTCATATCTATATGGGAAGGAAAAGAAGCTTAAGAGAGAAATTCTGTAAAAGATGAAAGAAAGGGAAGAAAAATAAAGGTCAATGAAGAAAGCAAGGAGAGCAAACAGTAAAAGAAAGGTCAGAAATGTTCAGCCTGGGAGATAGGGTTGGGAGTCACAGGTCAGCAGAGATCAGGAAAAGAGGTTACTAAGAACTGGAAAGAGAACAAGGACAGATGCAGAAAGAAACCTCTAGGCCACCATAAAATTAGCCCAAACTTACTGACTCCAAAGGGGCCAAATAGTTCACCTCGATCCTGAAAATAACTCAGTCATGCACACAGCTAAGTAACTTTCATTAGCACAACCACTGCTATGGGGTGAAATATGCCTGCCTGAAGAAAGGACACCTCCTCCAGTCTCCAGTAAGGAGGCACATCAGCTTCCCCCAAGCCCTTTCCCTGCAAAATGGATGTTCGCATTTTGGGGTGAGCCTTCAAATCTGATCTCACCACCAGTTCTCTCTTCCCTCATTATGGACATCTGTGCACCCCGCTGGGACAGATGACATGCTGGCAGCAGGACTTACAAGACCACAGAAAAAATTCGTTTGCTAAAATTGCCGTTTATGTAGAAACGTTTTCTGCATGTATAGATGAAGGTCTCTTAGGTTTCACTTATCTTAATATCCCACACTAACACAGAAAACTTACTTTAGCTTTACCAGGTATCTCTGCAGAGCCACCTTATTTTTGCATTTAGGAGGCTTTTTTCCAGCAAATCAAGGATCTGAAGACCTTGAGAACAGGTGAGCAGATAAGAGCAATCTACTGAATTAGGACATGAAGCAGATAATTACAATTCTCGTCTGTAACAGTCATTATCCTTATTTCACATATGAAGATACTACAATGAATAATTAGATTGTGACATTCATCTCACTTAAATTTAACTCTGGTAACATGATTCCCAGGCTACTCACTGCACCAATGCATGGCTTTCATACGCAAAGGAGCTTAACAGAGGGCTGAAGCAAGGAAATAAATATTGACCAAGGCCTTTCACTATTACTTGCTGAATAAAGGAAAAAAAAATTTCGTCAGCTACTGCTTTTGAAAGCATTTCAGGCTAGGTCTGAATTCGCAGAAATGCACAAACCTGGGCTACAGGCTACATGTGCCACTAGGCATCGAACAGAAAACCCAACGAGCATTTGGAGCTGTGGAGCTATTCTGAAAAACAAAAAAGTCTTACACACTGAGAGTGGTGCTCACTGCAGCACACATCAGCAGACTGTCCCTGCTCAAAACAAAACGGGTAACGTAATGGCAGCAAATAGGAATCTTGACGTTAGTTCATCTCATGATTTCTTGGTTTCATGTTAAACTTCATGAAAAGACTGATTTTGATATTTCGCTGTCTTTGAAAGTCAAAACCAATGAAAGGGACAAGCTAGATCTTATCTTGTATCATGGACAGTTAGTTAAGACTAGAGCTGTCATTATTCCTCCTTCTCTGACTTGGCTTTAAAAAGGACTTCACTTACAGATGCTTTGTTCGCTGAAGTGGAAAAGCCAGTTAAAAACAGCTCACCATTAATTCCCTCCACCATCCAGCAGCATTTCTATTAGAAACAAACTCATATGAAAAATACAGGAAATGCTGGCATGTGCCTAATTAACTCAGAGGTGTTTATAGGTCCATCCACATGCATAGGTGAAGCCTCATAAGCACGTTTAATTATATTTTAAAGTGTATTTAAGATTTAAATATAAATACATTTAAAATTTCATTTACATTTCAGCATTAAACCATAGATTACAGTTGCAAGTATAGCAGAGACAAATCTTTAAATAAACACTGCTACATAGTAAGAAGAGATGCTTTTAAGATCTATGACTTTTTAGATTAGCATTTAGTGTAAACCCTTAAGAAGAACAACTGCTAATACTTACAGAAACCATACTGGAACTGTTGTTGGAGAGAAGCCATATGAAAAGAGTTACGGGTTTATAGTCCTGTTACAGGTTTACAGTTAAGGGTGCCATCAGATATTAAAGGTCCTCAGACACCAAGGCTGCCCATTCCTAGTAAGACAGCTCTTCTAGCTATGTAGCACAACACAATAAATTTAACGAAGCAAGCTGCAGAAAAATGTTTTTAAAATGATATAAATAAATATTTATGCAGGTTTATAAACAGTGCTCTGGACAGGCAATTTAAAGTATAAAATACGTTTATTTCAATTATATACAGCTCAGTACATTTTGATACACATCTTGAAATTTTGCAGTCTGTTTGTACTCCACTTTGTTAACTTTGTAACACCAACACAAATAAAGCCTTCCATAGCCTCTCCCCCCAACTCCTCAATTTGCATTCCTTTGGGATGTTCACTGCTTAAAACAACTTTAAATGAATTTTTAAGTATGCAAAACATGCTTTTCCTCCCAAACACTAGCAAAGATGCAAGAAGAAATACACCAATGGAGTCAAAGTGTCTAATTTATGCCAGCAATTCAAAGCAATCCAGCTTTTCAAAAAGGCACGGGGGCTAGTATACAGAACAACAATCGTTTTTGGTCTAATATCCAACAAGAATTAAGACATGCAAAGTTACCTTCTTTCCAGAAAAGAAGAGGTAAGAATTTTTCAGAGATAAACATTCCTTCAGTATCATAGTTTGCAAAAAATAATGCAGTAAGGAAATGCAATTTTAAACAAAAAACTTCTTGGAAAAATAGATATTTTATATATTCATAGCTAGGCAGTACTTGATAGCAAACCTATGCACACATTACAGTGTGTATTGACACTTTCTTTGGAAAAAACAAAAAACCCATGTGAGACATGGTGTAAAAGGCCTATCGTGGTGCAAAGTGCCTAGATGAAGTAAACATGTATATATTAATTCCTTTCAGCAAACTAAGTTCTATATGTTGCACTTTCTTCAAACTGTATATTGTTCTTCCAAAGTGTTTAGACTAAGCAGATTCACAGTGATCTAACTATATTTTGGAATATGACCATATTAGAAATACACACAAAGTGGAATGAAAGTATCTTTTTTCCCGTAGTAAAAAAATAAATTGGTTCCTAGGCTTTAATCATTCAGAAAGAATGATCATCAGTGTTGCTGATCTACTGAGTTCCTTCATGAAGTGTTAACGTACTTACTGTAGATCTAATGCGCATAAGTACACGTAAGCATGTGTGTAAGTGCACACAGATCCAATGCACGCAAGTACATTCAAGACCTCTATCATCTAGGCTAGAAAAAAAAAGATTTCATATAGAAATTCCTCAGTAGCAGTTATCCACACTAAAAGTACTTTAATTGCAAGACAGTCTGAAGAGTTGATTTGTGAAGCTTGCTCTTTTGGTGATAAACTTTAAACCTGAGACACAGCAAAACCAAACCCACGCACAATTCCTTGTGGCTAGGTACGTCAGTGAATAACTTAATACTTGCATTATTAGCGCTTACATAACGTTTTATTACGATGAGCGTTACCTATAAAGAAAAAACCTTAAAAGTATTCCTAAGGTCTGATGTATTGTGCAAAGTGCATGCTTCTGTACTGGGACTGATCAAATGGCATGTAACTCCTGCAGTCTTGAGATTCTGAACTTACGATACCGTACAGTCATCCCTGGATTTACCCTTACCCCTTCTACCACCCTGCAAATCCTCCTTGCTTTCATCCCTGTGATTGCCAGCACTTTCCAAATCCTGTTGCGAAACATTTTCATCTGGTTTTTTTTCCACTTTATTAGAATCTGATGCTTTGATTTCATCTTCCATTACATCACTCTTCTCATCAGTTTTCCATGTCGCTTCCCCTTGCAAGCACCCTGTTTCTTCAGGCTCATCTTCTTTTTCATGCTGCAAGCTGTCATCTTCAGTCAAGGTGTCTTCGGTTTCTGTTTTGTCTGTTCTTTCTCCAGCTTTGTCTGTTTGGGCAGGTTTTCCGACAGCACCATTTCCTCCATCACCCTCTCCTTTCTGTGTATCAGCTTTCTCTCCATCACATTTTTCATCAGTTTCTAGTATCTGTTTTGATTCTTCATCAAAATCAAATGCATCACCATCATCTTCCAGTCTCTCCTCTGCTTGACCCTCCAATTTAACTTGTTCACTAACATCTTCATCCTGCTCAGCCTTCTGTGCCAGGGAATTATTTGCACCTTCCTCAGAAGCAAATCCACCATCATGGTGGTCTGCAAGCTCTAACTCTTGCTCATTTTCTTTCAGTGTTTCTTTATCAACTTTGTTTTCAGTAGTAACACTAACATTTACAGTTGACTCCTCTTTAGATTCCCCTTCCTCTTGTTTAACTACATTCTGTGCTTCACCTTCTAAAGAAGTATTTTTCTCTCCCACCGTATCACCTGTTGTTTCTTCACTACACTGAACTGTTTGAACTTCTACCTTTGGCTTTAAATCTTCTACCCATTCTGTCCTACTTTCCCCTCTTTTCCCAGACTCATCCCCTGTTTCCAATTCTGATTCCTTAATTTTGTCATCTAAAAGACTTGGGTCTAAACTGGTTTCCTGAGCCATCACCTCTTTCACAATGTCTGTGTCCGTCTCTGCCTGCTGCAGCACGCTTCCTTTTCCCTCAGTAATACAGCCTACAGCCTCCACAGATGCCTTATCTTGCTCGCCTGCTTCTGCAGAATCCGAACACATCTCCAACTCCTCCATTAATACTTCCATCTCTCCATCCTTCTCAGCCGTAGCATTTTCAAGTTCAGTTTTACCTTGCATGTTTTGTTCCTCTGATGATGCGGAAGGACTGTCCTCTGAAGAAACTGGTTGGATGCGTGCCTGATCTCCACCCTCTTCCTTTTCACTTGTACCTGCTGGGACACTGCTTTCACGTGACTCCCTCCCCTCCAAACCCACAGACTCTATTTCCCTTGTCTGACCCAGAACTGTGTTCCCAACCTCCTTTTCTTCTTCAGCTCTATCATCTCCTGTTTTATCAATTCTCTCATCAGTGCAGTCTTTGCTTTCAACAAGCTTTTCCTTCAAGACATTTGTAACCTTGTTTTCAGCACTTTCTTCCAAGTGCTGGAGTCCCTCAGCGTGACTCTCCACATTTACCTCTTCACCAAGCGAGCCTGCTACTGTAACCTCTGGTAGCCCTGCCCGGTTAGAAACCAACTCACAGCTCTCGCTTGTAATGTCGGCTTCCTGATCCATTTCATTATCACTCCGGGCATGGCCAGTTTTAAGATCCTCTCGTTCTTCCTGTTTGGGTGCAGCGTTTTCCAGTTCATGCTCTGTACCTAAGACACTAGGCATTTCCTGAGGAGTCTCAAAAACCTGATGACCTTGCAGAGAGCCCACCTCCGAGTTCTGATCTGTCCTTGCATTTAAGCCATGGTGTTCAGCCTCTGTACTAACAGGCTGTTGGACTGCTGTGCCTGCAGACTCGGTCTCCTCTCTCAAATCGTCTGCGTCACTATCATCATTTGAAGAAGCGCTCCCTGATACATGTTCTGTAAGGCTCTGAATTTGTTCTGTAAACCTACTATCTGGTAACATCACTCTTGACAGGGCATCATGTTCTTCAACCATTTTTTCTGCCTTTGCATTTTCATCAGCATGCAATGTCTGTACTTCCTGCTCCTCAGACTCCTCTTTGTGTTCCTCACGCTCAGTATTCTGCAAGATTTCTCTTTTCCCCACATCCTCCAAAATCTCATTTTTCATGTCCACTTCATTGGCTTTGCCTAAAAGACCATTGAGAAAGTTGAAGGGACCACACCATAGCACTTACCTCCCCACTTAAAACCCGAAAGAGAATGAATCAAAGAACAGGTTAATAAAAGATCAGCTTTTGCCAATTACGTGAGGCAAAGCAGCAATTGAATTAGTAAGGGTTTGAGGTTTTTGATCAGTGAAATTCACCACCACCCTCTCAAAGCAAGAAGTCTCTGGTGCTGGCTTGTGCTTTTGTAAAGTAAAAGATTTATGCTCTTGGCTGTGTGAATTACAGCTTTTGTAGATGAGAACAACTGTTTCAAGCAGTGCAAGTAACACTTGCAGATGTAATACTAACAGTAAAGATTATTTTTTCTCAGCAATAGTCTCTACAACTTTAACCCTGACACCCCTCTACACATGCAAAAGTGAGCGTCTGATGCCATTATAATGAAGTAATCAAGGATGATTCAGTAATATTTTACTCCTCAGTATCATAAACAGGCATCATCAGCCTATATAACAAACAATGAATGTAAAATCTGATTGGCAAGCAAACGGTTCAGCTGTTTAACATTACCAACACAGATCAAAGCTCAGGTACTTTGTGCCCCTTACAGCCACTTCATCCACCCAAAGGGATGGGGATTTCTATAGTTTTGGGTTTGTTTTTTTTTTTTGTAACAGTTTTTCTTCAACTTATGTTTAGAAGCAACAGGTATTAGAACAACAGTGTTAGTGGTTTCAGCAGTTAGCTTTTGGGTCTATGTTGTACCTATTTCAAAAAAAACCCCAAACTAAAACAAACCAACAACAAAAAAATCAGAATAAGGAGAGACAGAAAACATTTTACATTGAAAAATACACCCTTACCTTGGTTTTGGTGTTCCAGATTGTTTCCACACAAAACTCAGTGAGGAAAAAGCAGCCAGCAGCTAAAAGCAAGATAACTTGCACTTGCAACAGCTGGCTGCCTGTTGCTATTTATTAGCATGTTCATTTAGAACAAAAACAGGAGGAAAAAAAATTTCTATTAATTCCTTTCCTTCCACTAGTATAAAAGTTCTGAGTGGCCATTCATCACAAGTGCATAAGAACAATGTTTTTGCCAACCAGATTTCTCCTTCCTAACACTATCCATCTCAAAGACATATTCTTTGAATTTAACAGCTTTAATCCTGTTACAACAAGTAAAAATGTTGAAGTGTTAATATTAAACTGCTCAATAATACTAGATACCAAGAACAATGAATTCATACATTAGTGTGCTTTAACAGTGCCCAGCGCTGTTGTTCAGCAGACACTTACAGTTCTCAGGTATATAAATGAACCAACATACAAGTTCTTTATAGGAAACTAAAATGCTTTTTTCTGATTCTTTAGCATGTGTGCTGAAAAATATTGAACAACAGTAGGGTTATTCTGGGACAGTTTTTAAATTCAGGCCACTTATCTGTAATGTAATATTTGTATTCTCATCCTTTGTCGCCTTGAATGGGAAATGAAGTCTGCCTTTGCAGGAAACTGCACAACATATTTGAAGTGATAATAAATAGTAAGCAGAAAAATGCATAGGAAGTGATTTGACAAGTAGCATGCTGCGTGATGTGTTAATTGTCCCACTAACAGATGCCCAAACACCAAGCAAAGATGAATGAATGGACAGACAGACAGAAAGATAAGAAAGGATATACAGCACTTACCTAGCGTCCCATCCCCTCCCGTCTTCAATGCCTGAGTTGTGCCTGGAACAGTTTTGGAAGAATCCAAGTGTCCTTCGTTATCAAGAATGTCAGATGTCTCCCCGTTGGTGGCTACGTCGGAGTCTGGGATTATCCCATGTTTCTGCGGAGAAGCAAAAGCAACGCTTTACAGCCTGCTGCTCAGAAAGGGGAGGACAGTTCAAGTGTTCTTGTCCTTGATATTCTGAATAAACAATTGCTTCAATCGCTCCATTAAAAATGGCTGGAAGCCAGAGAAGAGCACAGAATATTACAGTTCTCAGTTTAGCCATTATGATAGAAAGCATGTGATCCCAGCTTTTTTTTTTTTTAAAAAAAACCCCATAAATCTGTTGCATAAAATGTTCCTCAGAGAAGTGTCTCCTACAAAAGCAGCTACTTTATCCTACAGTCCATACTAAGAGCTCACCATCAATATTAGGGGGAAGGACTTTATATAGAAAATTCCTGAAATGGCAACTTATAGACAACATGAAAATAGAGTTCTTGCTACTGAGCTAGATTCAAATTTTCTGCAAAAATGTACAGGAGGAAGAAGTCAGCAGTTGAATGTAAGTTTCTTTTATTCCTCTTGCATACCTTCAGTTGCTCCTTCAGCACAACCACTTCATCTCTAAGGTCATCCCGCTCACTCCTTATGGAATCAAAGAAATCTTTCTGCCTCTCTAACGCCTGAGTTCCCAACACAGACAGAGGGCGAGGAGATGTGAAGAAAGGAAGGGAGACAAGTAAAGACCATGAAAAGCAAGTGTAAACAAGAATGAGTAGATTTAAGATATTCAAAGATTCATGGAAGTGGCATGTATGAAAAAGGTAATGTTTACAGATTAGAGGACCAATTTTACAAACACACAGATAAACTTCAAATCCAAGAAATGCACAGCTTATTCAATAACCACTAATTCCTACTAAAGACATTCAGAGCCCAATCCCTCACTAGGGATCCTTCAAATGAGGATCCGCTTTTCATCCTTATCTGCTAGAGAAGTTAATTCATATCCATATTACTTAAACGTGCACACTGAAGACACAGTGCCATTCCCATCTGTTAACAGACAGGTGTGAAAGCAGGCCCTGTGGATTTTAACGGTCTTTTTATTCCACAGGTTACCATCATGGGTGCAGTATGTTTCAATTAATTTGAAAGCTGCCATGAAGTCACCTTTAGCCTGGGATGTACCATGTGCAAATGCATATTTTGCTACTGAACACCACCACCCGCACCCCCCCGCCCCCTGTATTCCTATATAAATTTACAAATAGAACAGCAGCAAAAATCAGAAAATTTTGAGTTTCAAGATGCTGCAAGTTATTGGACATCACAAGCATGGGCAAGTTGCCAGATTTCTTTCTCCTTCTATATTCAGAAAGTCTTCCAGTGCTCATCATTAGCGAAGAAAGCCATGCTTTTCTTTAGGAGTGGGTTTCCATTTGGCTTTGACAGGGGGTGGTGGGAAGGGATTAGAAGCAAGGGAGAGTTAGAGACTTTCATCCCAATAGCCCATAAATAGCTCTATTGCTTCTGTATCACACTCCAGTATCTGCTCAGCCCACAGATTCAATCTGAATAAGCAAAAATTCAGTGCTGAATGGAACTGCATTATAAATAGCACTTCCTTTCTCAATATGGCAAATACAAATGGTGCACCACAGCAAATAAATTACCCTAGGTTTTGAAATCAGACCAGTTGCTAAGTTTTTCTTGGATTTTATGATACCGGCCAAAGACAAAATCTGCTATTTGCCAGTTCACTGGTAATACAGCAAGACAGCCACACCAAGCAAAGCCACTAGGGAGGATTTTATTAATGAGGTTTTGCAAAAGCAGGATCAGCTGGAGAACGACAGTGCCACTCTGAACATATTTCAGGAGTTGACAAGTCCTACCCCTATTTTTTTGTCTTTCCACTCTATTGTCTCCTGAAGATCAGAAATTTCCCTGACATAGCTCTGCTGTTTCTGTTGCAGCTGTTGGATTTCCTGAGAGACAGGAGCAAAACAAGAAGACAGAAAGCAGGTAACAGGTTAACAAAGAAGGTCAAGATTTCAGTGATGCCAAAGAATGAAAAAAGTCAGCTGCTAAAGAGTATCTGCATGCAGTTTCACAGTTTCTGACATCTCAGCTAAACCTACACTCCTGAAGACAATCTTGCTGTCCACGAGATGACTGAAAACAAGTCGGACAGTTCCATCAGCCTCCTCTGCATCTCTACAAACAGCTCTCTGAAACACAGCTTATTTCGTATTATGGACAAGGAAAAAAGAAGTCCAACTTCAGATAATACTTATGAAAGTACTATTTCTATTAGTCAGCTCTGAACCTGTTTGGCCTGAAACACTAGTATTTCTTCAGGTGAGAAACTTGAGTAGGGAATAAAATTCTCCGTGCCTCACCTTCTACACTCCTACTGCTAACTGGGAACATACCAATCAAAGAAGCCATTAAAAGTTACTTACTGCAAGCATTTCTTCTCTTTGCTTCAAAGCCTCTTTGATTTCCATGAACTGAAACTGCAATATGCTATGAGCATGCTTCTCCCTCTCAAATTCCTATGAATAATGAAATATTCATGACATTTTTATTGATCAAAAATAGCATCCCATGAAAAAAAGGAGAAAATAAGCCCAACCACAAAGAAAATGCTTACTGCAATGCAATTCTTGAATATTCTTCTAATCAGAGTCCCACAAGAGTACAATTTTTATGTTATTTGTCCTTTATCCAAGAAATTATTATTCCATCAAATATGGAAGTGGCAAACATCATTTAGCCAGTTTCATAAGTTGAGCAGCAGGCTGGCAGTGAATAGCTTTTACACTCAAGTCCTACAGACTTCACAGATGAATGGATGGGAAATTAACCCACTCTTTCCACATAGCTGTGTACTAAAAGTTAGTGAGACATTGTAGACTTTAAAAAAACCACACTGTATCTTCCAGGAACTATGTGTTTTGAAGTACACTATAGTGAAATGCCCCAAGCTAAAGAGACAGTTCTGAAAAGCTAACGTAAGCCACAGCTTTATTATTTAACACCAACTCACTAGCTGTCAGATGCTGAATTCATGTAAAACTTAATTCAACTCTCAATCAAGTAGCTGCCTTAACGATATCAACTGCACAACTCTCCCACGGGCCTTCTGAAGAGAGCTTTGTGTGCAAAAATAGTCCAGAAGTCACTATGAACAAACCCTCTGACTTTAAAGATGGAATATAAAAGGACATGCGATAATATCAATATAGCTGTAGCATCTAAAACATCTCTTCACTTCTTCAGAAATTGCTTTTTAAGACAGAAACTTAGGGAAGATTCCCATTTGTATGATCACAACCACACAGTATGCTGCTATTCCACTTGCTTTTACTAAACAATAATTATTTTAAATCTTGAATAGTAATTTGCTTGCCTCCTCCCAAAGTTCTCTGCCCTCCCCTCCCCCCCCCCCCCCAAAAAAAAATCTTTCCCTGTTAAATAACATGCCATAGCTATACACATACTTTACTTTTTTCTTCATATTGCCGCCTGGATTCTGCCAGCTGTTCTTCTAACTCTAAGAGCGCATCCTTCAGGGTATCTACTTGGTACATGAAATTTGTTTTTTCATTGTCTAGTTGAGCATTTGACACCATAGCCTTTTTATATTTCTCTTCAACTTCGGCTAGAGAGTCCTGCAAAGAATAAGCAACCACAGTCAGAGTCCGTTACAAAGGACACTTTGCCAACCAAGACCTTCAACAAGAAAATTAAGTACTAAACCACAAGCATGCTGAGTGCTCCTACGGAAACCAGCGCTAATCATGTGCTAGAGAGGCTTACCAGCTGTCCCAAGGTGAGGATAACCTTCCCTGTGTTCCCACCAGACGCCTGTTTACAAGCAAGGTACCTTACCTCAGGACGGATAAAATGTCTCCTGTTCTCTGCTGCTTCAGCTTCTGCCTTCTCAGAGTTTTCTTCCTTGTCCCTCCTCCCCCTACCCCTGCACATTGGCAGCTCAAAGCAGCTGCTGAAGATGACAAGTTGAAATTTTTTTTTTTTTAAAGGTAAACTGGCCTTGATTTAAGATCATTTTAGATGATCTCAGGCCTTAAACTAAGGCAATTTGACAGCCACTTCACACAAACTTCAAGGATCCTTGAAGTGTGGGAACCACTAAATATACTGGCTCAGGAAATAGAATTTGGCGTGAAAAAGCTGCAGCTTTTGTGACCTGATGTATCATTTTTCATTAGGTTTCCTGTATCACATCCCTTTTTTACAAATTTACTCTCTAAGACACAATTCCCAGGGTCTCGAAAACCTCTCCTATCAACTTGACCTGAATATAAGATACTGAGGTATTTATAACAACAGATGATGGCAAAATGAAGGTCAGGATCATTGTCTGTGTTGTGCAGTCAAACTTTGGACTATTTGATTTTAATACAGAAATAAAAGAGTTACATAAACAGAACAGCGCAAATATGCAAACAAGAATGACACCCATGTCAATATTTTAGTTTACAGGTCAAGTAATTTCCCTTGCAACTTAAGTAATTCTAATAATTACATCTAAAGCACAGGTGAATTTCATATACTTCCTTTTTCATTCAGTAAACAGAACTGGGGATGATAACGGTGAGATGATGACAAAATTAAGTCTGAATCAGTTTAGTTTACATTTCTATTGACAAATAAGAGAATTTGTCTTTAAGGACATGAATTTGTAAAGATCCAAACACAAACTGTGTTTTGGTGCACTTTTTCCAGCCCAAGGATGAGAAATACCAAGAAAAGGAAAGCATCCAGGATTTAGAAATAGTGGTAGGATTAAACCTCAGAAATTAGTTGGAAAGGAAGTATATGCAAGTAAGAAGTTAAGGTAGTTGCTGCACCACTCCTTCAGCATGCTACGTTTTGTTTTCTTAGCATCAAGCAGTGCGACTAAAGTACAAATCACCACAACAGGCAGCCTAAAGGACATAAATTGAAGTGAGCCAGATTTTTTTATGCAGCGTGATTATTTTGTTACACCTGCTACACAGTGATCAGGGAAAGAAAACAGTCAGGTTTTACAGAAAAAGGGCCAAATACTCTTTTTCCATTGAGAACTCACTTAAGGTGGCAGCGTCTTCACCTGTCACAGCGTTGAGCCGATGACACAGTCAGCAATTAATGCTGACAAATGTTCCATCATATGCCTGGACGTCTGCATACATATTTACAAGACTGCCTTTTCTAAAACAAATGCAGCTTGTGTTGCTCCTCACCTACGAGGTGGTGGTACGCAGATGCCCAAGTTAGTTGTTGCACCAAAATTTGTTTATGGCTTCATGAAAGCAGTAAGCGCTTCCTTTGTGCCAATGTAACAACCTTTGTTACATGAAGGTTTGTTACAAGAATCATTTAAGGGTGTCTTCTGTGATCTAAATATGAAACCAAAATGACAGCCACCATCTCACGTGCACAACCTTCCAAAGGCATGCTGGACCTTATCAAACAAAAATACAGAAGCTTCTAAACCCTCATTTTTCATAGCACTGTAGGACATGAGTTTTAGTTCGTCTTCCAATATTGGGAGGCTTCCTGCATTAGGAAACTATAAAAAAACCCTAATAATTTTGATTTGCCAGTAAAACAATTACCTTCTCAAAACAACAAAGACAACATGCAATAGTAATTAGCAACCTGTTGGTTAACATTTGGAAGCATTTCTCACCACAATCAATCGAGGTCAGAACAGGTGCTTTTCCAGTTAATGAAATGCTTTTCACACAATTTACAGCCCCTCCCAGAAGAAAAGCATGCAAGGTCAGTTCTAGGTCTCCCACTGACTCTCTGAACATTTAGCTGGTGTTAATGATCACACTCCCAGTCTGCAGTAAACCAGTACCTTCATTTCTTTCAGTCCCTGCATGTATTTGCCTTCTACATCCTGAATCTGGTCCTTTAACTCATAGATATCCTGAGGGAAACAGTGAGAAAGGTGAATGATGCCACTGAAACTAACGGGCAGAAGCACAGCTGAAGGGAGAAGCAGGTATCCAAAGTTTTCATTTAAGTATTTCTACCACACAGGTTAAGCGGTCTCATCCTAACCTGAAGCCCTGCCGGATAATGAAATTTCTTGGTTAGAAGTTTATGCTAATTCTGCTCTTCTTGACTGGAAAAAATGAATCTTCAATATTAAGGACAAGACGCAGACCCAGCTTCAAAGCCTCAGACAATTACATGCCCCAGCCACACAGCCCTTCTCTACCCCTTTCACTGATTATCACCCTCTTTGAGGAATTCTGGTATTAAGGGTAAGGGCTGCCAAAGCAAGCCTGAAATACAGGCTACCCTGGAGACGTAGGAAAGACTGTACGAAAACCATCTGTCACACTAAATTTAATTCTAAGTCCTATTTCACAGTCTTTCTCCTCTTTTGTCCTTGGTCACCAGAAAATGGTTATCTTACAGCTGTTTTACAGTGCTGAAACTGGGACAGACCTGCTTGTATCCGAGGTCCTAATACAAATCCCAGATGTTTCATCTGGCTGAAATTTCAGAAGAGTTGCAAGTCGTACGTATGAAAGCTAACAGAATTCACATTCCCCATTTTAAAATGGTCTTCAGAATGGAGCATTAAAAACCAGATTAAGAAAAAACAATTTAGCAATGGCCCACACAGACTTGCAGTCACTTAGGAACACTGGATTGCACAGCTATTTGCTATTCAAATGTTTCTAACTTCACGGAATCACAAACTAGATTACAAAATAACCCCCCCTCCCCAAATTAGCATCCAGTAGGCGCAGTGCTTCTTGCATTATTTCAGTACAGCACACTGATAGGAGGATTAAGTCCACTTCCTGTTTCGTTCAGTTAGGATGCGATGTGTCTGTTGGGATCAGCCTGTTCTGCTATCACACGCCGTAGGATTCTACCACAATGCTGCTTCCCAGCAGCAGCTCTCTAATAAAGCTATTCACTTTTCATTTACAGCACAGGATTCATTTTTTCAGAAACTGCCAAGGGAGGGAGACAAGACAGTTTCTATTTTGAAAAGAAATCTAAAGCGTATTTAATAATATCCTTTAGATAATGTTAGTCTATTTAATAATAATGCGGGGGACAGTCCTAGTTAGTATTAGCCTGTCAGTCCCGATTCTTACTGCCAGTTTCTATAGTCAATAATGGACATCTCAGCACTACTTTCAAGTTATCTTGTAGTTTATTAATTTATCAAATGCAAGGCATAAAAACATTCTGATCAAAAGAGACACAGTTAAGAGACAGGCTCCTATCGATTTATGCTGGTTTTAAGTATTTCTTACCTTTATTTCTCTAATAGATGCCTCCGTATCAGCTGAGATGGATGTATCCCCACTGCCTCTTCGTGAAGAAGTCCCACCCAAAGAAGCTAAGGTAGCTGCTGATAAACTGGAAACAGTACGTGCTCCCTACAATCACACACAGTTAAAAATGGTTATAATTTTTTTTCTAGATACATTGCGGGTTTGTAGTTGTTGGGGTCTTTTTTTTTTTTAATGCACACATTACACCAACCCTTGCACTTCTGAATTATGCAAATTTGATTAAAATGTAATTTTCTAAGAAGAAAAATCAAAATATCAAGATTTAACATGGGACACTAATGAGAAAAGGCTGATCAGATGTATTTAAACACTATTGTGATAGGAGTTCTCATGACTTAGCTTCCAACTATTAAGATTTAATTACATAAATTCTTTAGAGGCTAGTATCATCTTGCCAGATATTTTCAAAACTTGTAATGACACATTTTGTGGATGCTCTTTTCTGCCTCCGATAGATATTTATCTACTCTGCAGCAGTAGCCACATTAACTGGTTTACTATACTGAGGGTTCTGCATTAAGTCAATTTCTCACTACTGCAGTATCCGCCTCTTTTTTAATTATTATTTATTTATTTTTACACAGTACCATAATTAAAATCTAATAAACAAACACAGTATTCCTGTGGCTCAGCCTAAAGCCATTTCAGCCAACTGCCGTTGAAGGTCAACTACTTAACATTTGAATGACTAGAGATTGAAAAGTTCGTCTTCAAAAACATAGTAGTAGAAGGCTCCAACAACTCACATTTTTGCCCCGCAATGGATTTTATACATTTCTGTACACTCACTGTGAGTTCCACCTACCAAAAAGAATGTGAAAAAAGCCCTATTGTCAGAATAATCCACAACATCCTTCTTACCTTCTCAAAGTCTTTTTCTGGCCTTTCCTCAATCTGTAAAACAAAGATTTAGAAGGAAATGTTAGACAATAATGGACAAGTGAAGGCAGTTCAGATATCAGAAAGGGAAATCTTAAACCTGTAAAAGACTTTTCATTAGCAATTTCTATCCACTCAAAAAGCAGCCTGGTCGCTCAGAAGAGCGGTGTCCTGGCTGGCATCTCAGGGCACAAGGCTGGACAATTCACCTCAAATTTCTAAGCAGTATGTAATTAAGTGGAATATACTTATTGATAAAAAACTATTTGGTCTATTAAGTAAGACAGAGGAATACGTTTTTTTTCCTATATTCTGCCTCACGATGTTTCAAACATGAAGATGGCACTCAGTCTATGAGTTAACAATGCAAGAATGCAAAGGGCATGACCTCCAAGCCCCAGATGTCTTTCCTTGGACATAAAAACAGCTGTATGCAAGTGCTGTGCTGACATATGCACCTACTCCTATTATTTTAGAACAATTTAAAAATATGCCTCAAATAAACCCAAAATAGCAATTTACTTAAGCAGAGAGGTTAAGTTTTTAATTGAAAGATCAAAAGATTTCATGACCAAAATAGCTTATTGTAGCTACAGTTTTCTGGACCTTAACTAACATATAAGCTACCTCTGAAGCCTGCCAGCACATCCTCCCCGACTCCAAAAAGCAACGTACCAAGTTAGACTTGAAGGACTGTATTGTGGGGAGAAAAAGAATGAAAGAAGAACTCTAAAGCTTAAACTCCCTGCTAAGTGTTCTCCACTCAAGACAAAAGGTGACTGTGATTTCAAGTGAAGATCCAAGTAAGGCTGAGACTACAAATACTGACCCTCAAGTCAAATATCAGGGACCAGTTCAAAGTCTAAACAAACAGCCCATTTTTTGTTTCAATACTTCACTGGAATTTACTGATTCAGCAGAGAGATCCTGCACTACAACTAGTCTAGAAGAAACAAATCAGAGCCAAAGTAGCATTTAGGAATACAGAAAATTACCATGGATAGACAACCTAAAAGCTTAAAAGTAAGTTACAGGGTGAAAGCCCCATACAACCCGGGCAGATTTTTTTTTCCTTGATGGGAACAATCCTATCACTTTTTCCTGCTCTGAAACCAAACAAGATACACAAGTTCCCAACAGCAGAAGTTTAAAATCAAGTGTTTTGTCATGATTCACTTTGCTATTGATGGGGGGGGGGGGGGGGGGAGGCATTTCAAAACAGAATCTTTTTATAAGTATCTCCATCTAAAATGGATCTAAGTGTAAAAGGACTGCATGAAAGGAAAAGCTCAGCACAACTCCAAATGTCCTGAACATGTCAACTTCTTCTGGAAACATTCAGCATCACAATCAAGATGTTTTCCCAGAAGACTTCTAGAAAATTAATGGCTTCCTCAGATGAAGAGCCTGAGTCAAAGGGAATAATTTTTTGGAAGCAATTTGGAAAAAAAAAAAAAAAAAAAAAATCAGGAGAGATCTGTTTCAGGGGAAGGTAGGGAATAGTTGAGGTTAAGTTGATAAGTTTAATTGAAAACACGCTCAAAAAATCCTGTCTTTCCCATGAGTTCATGTTCAGCATAGTTTTTTTCTTTGAATTAGACAGAGTAATGTGTGGATGATCCCACTTGTTATTTTTCACATTGCCCGTGGTACCCTGTGAAAAATATAATCCCAGAACTGAGAGGTACCTATTACAAATCAGCTTTTCACACTGACAACACGTCTCATAACATACATCCCCTATGATTCACATTACGAAAATTTAAGACTTAGGCTTTAAAGTAAAATAAGCCAGATTTAAGGCACTAGACATAAACTTTGCAGAGACACCGAATACACAAAGTACTTAGGGGAAAAAACCCTCTCTGAATTTGGATGCAGTAAGAGAAGGTCACTAATGAAGGCAGATACTTCAGTTCAGACCCAATAAACAAGACGGACTGACTTTTACAAACAGCCTATTATTTTCACGCCAGACAGCTCCAAGTGGTCTATCAGCAGCCCTCTAGCCCAGCCAAACACTATGTTGTTGTTTACCGAGACAGTTATGGCAGTGTAAATACTCGTGTCTTACCAAAGATTAGTGTACACACGCACACACACACAATCTACCTCCAGAAATTTATGTACAGCCTGTGGCAAAGTCTACCTTATGGGTTCAGGGCACAACTCAAAATATTATTTTCCTTAAGCCATTTGCAGAATGTGCTCTATTTTCTGAAAAAATGTGCAACCTCAGTTTTTAATAAGAGAAAGAAGGGAGCATATCTTGATATTGTTTTAATGATGCATCACATGAGTCAAATAAAAGCTTTCATTTACAAAGGGGAAAATGTTGAAGACAATGTGGTGAGAGATAGGCATACGGTGGACATTTCTACTCAGAGCACTCATAACCACACCTGTGAAGCTTGCTTCACATTTATTGCAAAACAATCTTTAATAATTCTCTGAGGCAGCATAACCTTTAATTATTAAAGCTATTAAGTAACTTCTAAAATTGGGGTGGTTTAAAAAAATAAAAATACAGGAGACTTCATTTTCCCTAGTGATGCCCTAATACACATACCCATTTGGTGACGTGAATGGAACACTGAGTGCATTTTCTCCTCAAAACCAGTAATCGCCACTGCCCATTTATTTAAATATTAACATTTAAAAATTTAATCTGTTTTGAGAAAAGCCAGTGTCTCATTCTAACATCATATCCTTTCGTTACAAAGATGCCTCCTGCTACACAATACTTTTCTAAGCAAAAAGTCAGTCTGAAACAAGCAGCATTTAATTGTACGGTTACGTGGCAGTGATACACCAAAAGGTGTGAAGAATGTCTTGTAGAAAGGCAGAAGTCTATTTTACATGAATATTTTATAGAGTTTTCATTCTGCTCATCTTTAGATTAATGTGTTCACAGTCTCACTCCTTTAAAAAGGATGAATCCTGCTTTCCAACAGCACTCCGCCACCAGAGGGAACTCCAGGTTTTCAGCCTTCACCCGGTCCCTGACAAGCCCTTTGGCATTCGATCCAGTAAGAAATCAGAGAAAGGTCAGAAAAAAAAATGTTTATTTTTATTTGAAGTTGCACAAAATTCTTGCCCAAAATAGTTACCTTCTGTATTATCATTCAATAAAGAACAGTGTAATAATTAAACAGACTGAAAACAACCTCTCCACCTTCACAGTACTATGCTCAGCATAGCCCTTCATACAAATATCCTGGCTTTGGGACTTTTCCACATAAAAATATGAAGGACTAACAGAATACTTACCAGAAGAGGAAATCTAAAGAGGAATTCACCTAATGATACTAGACCTTTATTTCTAGAACACTATACCATTTTTCATTTCCACGAGGGTATGGGTGTGTCTGTAATCACAGATTCCCTTCCTCTTCACCAACAATTTGGGCAATTTGTACTTGAGTGCGTAAAAAAGCAGGAAAAGGAAGTAATTTTCCGAGGAACTCCAGCACACACATCTTTGTTTTGGCAAGGGGAATAGGTTGCTGTCTGCAAAGTAAGTACAATGGGATCAGAGTTCAGCCTCTTCTGACAGCTATTTCGGAATAAATCCAGAGCCATGTTACAAAAATGTCAGCAATATCAGAGGATTACCGCAGCTGGAAACTGAACAAGAGCAAAATCATCCCACAAGCCTATATATGGCTATATTGCCTATTTTTTGTAGATAATAAAAACATTTTCGTATAATGTTTGAAAAAGTATTTCTCTCTACTCCGCAGTCAACTAGGAGGTTAACCCTTGAAGCTCTTTGCCACCGCTGAGTGTCCGGGCCAAAATTAGAGCCCCCGCAGCACTATCACAGTGCATCCAACAAGACGAGTTTCCAACACCTGCTGAAAAGACCCCGGGACAGTTAAGCATCACACCCCAGCTGCAAGTAAAGAGAAAAAAATGTTATTCAGATCTTTAAATCGATGGAGGAATCAGGACTAAGGCACAATTTCCAGGTTCCAGCCTGCTAAACAAGGCTAGAGAGGAAGGGAAATAGGAAACGCTTGCAGTTGGGTAGCACCGCATGCCACCCTCGGGTATGAGAACAACTTCAGCGTGTTCAGTACCTGACTGTCACTGCTCAGCTCTATCTAAGATCTTGCACTTAGATCAACTTCTTCGTAAAAGCAAGGGGATTTTTTTGGTGACAAATCAAATTAAGATCATTTCCTGCTCTTAAAATAGTACAGCACAGTTTGAAATGGAAATACGGCCCACACCAAAGAAATTTCTCATCTAACCCCTTCTACAATCCCCATCTTACCAGTTTGAACAGCTGGACTGGGGCAGGCAGTAACACAGAGAGTTCCTGCATGTTTTTCCAGTGAGAGCCACCTTAACACTAGCAATTAGCAATAAGCCTTTAAAAGTCAGCAGGGAAAAACCACTGCTGAACTTTGTCAGGTCTAAAGTGGATTTGTCAGAAGTATCCTTGCTCAGGAATGAGTGTTATTCCAAACGTCATTGCTTAAACAAACTTATCAGTCTCTGAAACGCAAGTCAGCGCTGCAGCAAATCCTCGCTCCGGAGAGGTCGAAAACACACGCAGAGTGTCAGTGGCTGGGCTAGGACACCAGCCTACCGTAAATCTGTCAGTGCAGAGGAGAGAAGGCAAAGCTTGAGCACGCTGATAACTGCTTCCATGAAAATTAAGTCTGACTGTCTTCATTACGTTCTCACCAGAAATAGGGTAAGCTTCATCAAATGAAACAAAGCTATTCACAACTGTGCATTAATGTATGACCTGAGGACTGCACACTCACGTTTTCAGTCTTGCACTTCATACGATCACGCTGCTGTCGGCAACGGCCCCCTGGCTAGGCTGCGTGCCGACTGCTGGTGCCCGCCGTCTAAGACGCCGCAAGAAAGGAGAGCGTTCATATGAAAGATCATCTTCCCAGGGTAGCAAAATGTGCCCTCTCCTATTATTTTGCCTTCCTTTGCTCAGAAAGTCTTCAGATAAATACTATTGCATTCTGAGTCTGTTTTAAATGTATAAATAATTGCTTTTCACTAGTAGTTTATTCATTTTTAAAAAACAAAAATTCCAGCAACTCATATTTAAAAAGCCCATTTCAGCCAAAACATGCCATTAGCTCAGGCACAAGATTTAACTCCATCTCTGCAGAGAGGACTGATGTTTGCTCTTGGGAGTCTTAAGATCTGTACTTTATAGTGAGTATAATGCTTTAATATTAAACATGACACATTTGCATATCTGCAGTAACTGCAAGGACAGCAGACAATAATTACTAGTGGGGATAATGGGAAAAGTGTTTACTCACTGCGTCAAAAAAAAATCAAACGGCAAACTTCACATAGATATACTGAAGACTTAAAAATACATACAAAGACAAATAAATATTGACATGTTGTGTTTAAATATCTCCCTGGCTTTTACTGTATTACAAACATCATAACACAAATGAGAACGCAAGCTGGCAAAGCTGTGCGCAGCAGGAAAACTACTGTCCCTTTTTGCTCACTGTTTAATGAACAGTGATAGAAGGGGGAAACAAAATGCTGAGAAAAGATTTAAGGGCTGCAGTAACAAGATATTCTACACTTTAATTTAGAAAGTTAAATTGAATCATTCTCCGTTCTCAATATATAATTTTTCATGATAGTTACCAGGCTTGGGAACAGTTCAATTTTGTTCTTCTGCTTAATAATGCCCATAATCGTAAGAAAATCATATTTAACTTCAGTGTTAAGCACTCATGATTACAGCACATGGATTTTGTAAACTATCACACTCTCAAGTGACATAAACATGCTGGAAACTCAGCTTTTCAACCCAACAGATACTCCCCTTTCCTTCCTCCTCCGCCAGCCACTTAAAAAGCAAGCTGGGAATCAAATCTTGACGTGTATAAATGCCATAAGATATATAAAGCAGAATCAAGAAAGCATATGGCTCAATACATTAAGGCAGGGAACAACTTGGTTTTGGGGGTTAGCAATATTAAAACAGTTCTCACGTAGACTACTGATAGAGACAAAAGCAACCACTTTTTTCCTAAGTTACCACCACCGTCCAAGGAGATTTTTATTCTTCCTTTAGGAAGTCCAAGCAGATGACATTTCAGGAATGTACGAGTGGAAGCGATAGACTGTTAAGCCCACTGAGAAGACAGGGCTCTGTTTCAGCATCTTTACTGCCAAGATCAAGTACACAACTGGAAATGTTATCAAAACACCTTGAAATCTCTGTTAGTAAAAGGCAAGGCAAGTGATTCCTTACTGTGAGTTACAGGAAAAGGCACTGTCTGCCTAATACAGAAAAAAAAGAAAAAGAAAAAAAAATAATTACAAGGTGCTACTGCATTGACCTCGTGTAGTAATTAGAACTTTTAAGAGCAACGCCACCCTGTTAACAAGGTTTGTACTACCTTGCGTTAGGAAAAGCAAAGCCCCTGCAGTGGTGCCTTTTAGACCCACAATGGCGTTAACTCTCAGCTTTTCTTCAAGGCCACGGAAATAACGGAAGCTCTTCGCACTCTGCAATAAACCACTAATTAAAAAAATAAATATATAAATTTGAAAGTGCCTGTTGTCTCCTTGCAGAGCAGATTCAGCTTGGCACCTCTCCAGCGTCGGTGCTGACACAGCTAACCACCTCCAGCCGCTTGCATACAAACAGTGCTAAGTGTAAGCAGGGAATTAAAAGACACAAAATCCCCTGTACTTCCCAAGAGGGGCAAGCTGCTTTTTGTGATTACTGTAAGCAACTTGCACGAATGACTCAGACTGCATACGAAAAACACATAATGGAAACCAACATCAATGTATGGGTACCCAATTCTTACACGTAAAGCACTTTAATGGAATCCCTGGTTATTCTGATTATTTTTTGCTTTGGGGATAACTGAAATTCAGTTTGCAAAGCCATTTAAGAAGTACTACTAAGGTAAGATATATACTGCAAGACGTCATAGCTCAGGGACTCAGATTCAGGGACTAATTAAAATACTGATTTATTTATAGCTCACCGGCTGCCATACATTATCTGATGAAAATCCTTTTTAAAAAAAAAAGAAAAATCATTATTTTAAAAAGTGGATGTAACCTTGTCTTTAAGAAACACCAATACTTAGATCACATAGGTCTATTCTATCAGTTCCTTTCTTTTGCTCCAGCCAGTTCATTCAGCTCTTCCTCACCTAGAAGGAGAGGGCTCGCCTGAGGATCAAAAGGCTCGCCTATTCCCTGCCTGATGACAAGAAGTAACCCTGCGCGGAGGGTTCAGGCACCTTTCCCCCCCACCAGGACAGACCTACTGCACAGTTCTAATGACGGGAGAAAACCCCCATAGCACACAGGTTTTCCCATCGCAGGCAAAGTTTGAAGGGGGACCCAGCACGACGGGGGACATCAGATACAAAGCAATTCCTTACTGCAGAGTATGTGTGTTTACTGAGGAGGAACACTCCAAACGTTCATGTTGCGGCTTACCATGTTGCATGCTGTGGTAGCTTCTTTGACTACGGAGGTACTCCTTTTTAATTGGCCCTTAAGGCAACATTTACAGCATTAAGTTTCAGCTCCTCAGCAGAGCAACAAAGGCATCAGGATGTTATGACTAGAGAAGCACGTTGTGTGTGTTAATTTACGATCTCACCCTCCTCATCACTTTGTACCTCGGGGATGTAGTAGGTAATAATGTGACAAGTCCCAGGAGAACTAACACATTAAAACTTCACTAGGAGAAATGCTTCCACGAAGCAAAGGCAGTTTACTGAAACTCAGTGGAACACTTCAAAACTCATTCTCCATGGAAGATTGATGTTCTTACAGATTAGTTTACTAATCCATAGCAGTGCAAGCTGCACATTTCCTCTAAAAGACATGCTATTGCACTCTGCTACTATCACCACGCTACCAGGCCTTGCTCTGAAATTCATCAGGAAAGATATTCAGAGTTGTAAACAGCAAAATGGAACAAACACAAAGAGAAAGCAGCAATATGCCATTGAAAAAAACCAGAAGACAATTACTTTATATCTGTAAAAAGCAGGGGAGAAAGTCTTGTCTTGGTCAACTACAGTCACAGGGGTCGGACAAGCCTTCAGCATTTGAGCCTTGCTCAGCCGTGACTCCTTGGGAATTCACGATGGCGAGCCACGCTGGGTACGTGTAATCCTTCCAGCACTTCACCGTGCTAAAGACCCTGCAGTGCCTGGTAATCCACAGTCCAACAAATATGTTCAAACCCAACCTCGGGATAGCCCTGCAGCCTCGCAGCAGCCCAACACCAAAATACTGCTGAATAGTGAGAAACTAAACTATTTGAATGCTGCAGTAAGATTGAGACACTCCTGATTTTAATAACCAAAGGAGATGTGGCACAAGCGTCAACAACCCAGTCTTTTTCAAAATACCCTTGCTGATGTCCTTTATGCCCAACTTAGAAAAAAATTTAGCATTGTCACTTAAGTCCAAAGTGTACTTCTATTGTAAAAACGCGTGCATCTGCTTAGAAATTACTGTGGTTTTGTAATTTCTCATCTGTTTCACCCCTTCTTCGCCTTAAGCCTTGCCCAGAAGGTGCAATTAATACCATAAGAAACTGTCTCACGAGGGACAGTGACCTCTTTGTACAAAAAAGACCTTGAAGAACAGAGGAATTACACAGTTTAAGGACAAAGAAAAATAGAGGAGCTCACCACTGGACTGGCCCGAGCAGAGCTGGCTCTTGAGGATGCCCGAGATCCTGACCCAAGGTAGCAGCTGTAGTCGGAAGGCTGCCGCAGGTAAACCAAGAATAGCAAGCACAGAAAAGAGAAAAGCATTAGAATCGGGAAGGGAAGCGAGAGAGGATTTAGAGCATTACACCTGAAGTTAGTTACGAAAATGGTTACATGCAGCTGGACAAAAGAATAGCAGTGAAAGTCAGGGAACAGACACCTCAGCTGTTAATTTAAAAATTAAGGCAAGCCATAATTCCAGTTGACGGACCAAGCAGAGTTTTGATTCAATTCTTAGAGTGACAGAATACTAATGATTTGTTTATATATCTTAAGATACCAGTCACAAGTAAACAACTCTCAGTCTTTATACAAAAGGCTCAATCCCACTACTCTTCAAGAGCTCTGAGGTTCTCCAGTAAGCCTTCTTCCCGTATTTCCAACATTGTGCGAATATAAAAGGAACCTGTGCTCCACACACCAAAGCAAGAAACATCCATCTACGTGGTGATTAAAGTAAAAACTGAGACCATCTCAGAGCATGAGTATCTTTCCTGCTTTTCCAGCACCTGCAGTCCTCATCTCCTGCCAAAGAAAGTATTTTAGTTCTTCTTAAAAGCAAACATCTAAGCAATGATGCAGACCAGACAGGGCCGACTTCTTGCTGACAAGGACAAAGAATGTGTCTACGCTGTTTTATTTCCAGAGGTTATAATGCAGTGGAAGTAGAGAAGGGAAGTGAAAGTTAAAAGTGTCAGGGAAACTGAACTAAAACTCACTCTGGAAATGCATTTTAGACTTATTCCCTCTATTTTCACAGATTTCAGAGTAGCAGCTTCACACTCAATCCTGTATTTAGATGTACTTTGTAAACGGATACATAAGCATCTATAAAAGGGAGTTTTTGATACATTCAGAACAGAGAGGAATTAAAGATGTTTGAGGTTTACTGGACGTGTTATTTTTCCTATTGCTGCTACTTCAAGGCAATTGTGAACAGAGCCTTTGTAAAGAGGCATATCAGTCTGCAAATTTCACGTGCAAAAGCTTGTATCGACACAAGGGCAGAGGCAGTTCAGGGACAGCAACAAGCACGAGGAACTGCTCTTCTCAGCAGCTCCAATTATGCTGCTAAGGTCCTTTATGAGTTTATTTTGTAGGGGCTTAAGACTGTTCCTCAGATACAAAACCACTGAAATCTAAAGAATTATCCTCCTTTTGAGATGCATGCACTCTGTCTTTTTTTAAGGTTTCTCCTGTTAAGTCACCTGGCCGCTACAGGAATCCCCTGGACTCCTCAGCTGCAGAGACAGCCAGGTCTTCACCAAGCTATTGGTGAACAGTCCTGTTTCAGCATCATTAGTCACGCTAAGAAAGTGGCATAGTATTGAATGAAAATGAAGCTGACAGTACTAATAAATGATAATAGGGTAAGCTAGAAATAACCCCAGCTACAGTACAACCATAAGCTTAGTAACTAACCACAAAGCATTATGTTCCAAGGTACATAGCCCTTAGCAAGCCCCTGAAGCAGGGCAGAATGTGACCAAGACGTGTCCTCGCATGTCTTAAATGAGGTGACACTGGCTTCATGCACCTGAACCACTGCTTCGTTTCAGAGATGAGAATACGCAAAATTTAGAACTGCGTTGCACACGGTTTACAACTATTTTCAATCACAGCCACTTCAATTCCCAAATTAAAACCAAAAAGCACCGAAGTAAATATTTAGATTTTGGGTTCTTATTAAGTAGTTCTAGCACAGAAGCCTTGCACCATCACTGGTGTTTAACATTTAACATAACAAGGATGTAGAATAAACTTGAAACATGTGACAGGGAAAAGTATTAACCACTGATGACTCCCATATTAATGCTTCACAGGACCTTTTTATTCCATAGTTGCTGTGTGTGTATTGCAGGGCAGAACATGGAAGTAAGTGCCACTTGCTCAGCTGAGACCAAGCACGGCCAGATTCAGCCTCGCTCCCTGCATTCACCCATCCTCTGATCGTCCAAAAACAGTCTTTGGGGACAGCTACCCAAATGGAACATCTTCTACGTGTGAAAAGCGCCACAAGCTTCAGAGGCGTTAAACCACAAATAACTCGGTAATTGTGACAAGGCCATTCCCTTTGAGGCAAAACCCTCATACTTCAAATCTCATTACTACAGGTGACCATGCAACAGAAACTGGGAAGGCTGGGTTATACGCAAGCTCCCGAGTACTTGTGGCACAGGGTGGGATGGGGATGGAGGAAGGGGAACAAGCACCAGCTTTTTATTCAGTGTCCCCTGCTCAAGGCATGAACAATGGCTGAAAGACTTGTAAACAGCATTTGGGTTCGGAGCCCACCGCAAATTATTTCTCCCAAGAGTAGAAGTGTACCATCTGGACCTTTGAGGCTTATCTCAAACAGGAGAACACATCCCGTACAAACAAAGGGCTACAACCAGCTCAGCCTAAGTGGCAAATTCACTGAATTGCAGGCTGCTGCAACAGTTCAAACAGATAAGTATCGATGAATTTTCCAAGGCAGACGAATGAAAACAAGGCACAACTGTGAAACAAAAAGTAATTTGAAGCTTAATGTCAGTAGCAGCAAGATGCACAGCCCAACTAGTGAGTCAGTGTGATTGCAAGGGGATGGAATAGCCCTTTACAGACTAACAAGGGCTTAGTAAACATTCTTGAAAGTTTGTTTCCTTCTCCAAGCTAATAAAATTGTAACTTTTAAGGTTAAATTAACATCAGTGCTTTGTCTTGAGGCTTTTTCTGTTAGTCTTAGGTGGTGTTTTTTCATTTGTTGGGGCTTTTTTGTTTTTTGATAATCAGTGACGGAGATCAGAGACAGAGTAAATAGTAGGCCCACAGAGCAGAATTTAAAAATCAAAACAGACTGGCTTTTTTTTTTCCCCAGGCAGATACAACAGCAGCAGATGTATCACCTGGCCCAAATGCTCACCATGACATGGAGGCCCCATCTGGGAAGAGGTGAAGGCATTTTCTGCCTTCTAATCTGTAAACTGAGTCCTGCAACCTCTCATTTTTGAAAGGAAACAATTTACATTGTCATTCTTCATATTGTCTCTCCCCATAAATGACAAAGCTGTCTGCTCACAGGAGCACCTATTTTGAAAACATTGTCACAATTTGCCTGAGACATTACTACAGAATATAAATCCAAGAAACAAAACCAAGTCATACATTCACAACAATAATCCTTTACTTCATGCTAGCAGGTAAGTGCTAATGGGGAAGTGAAAAAATTTTTTTTTTAAAAAAAGAAAACCTGTATTATTCTCAGTTTTCAAAAGAAGAATTAAGTCTCAGTGAGGGAAGGGGCTTTATGTACCATCTTCCCAAGGTGTTTTATCTGCAAACCAAGTACAAGGCAGAGCTGAATTCCCCTCGCCGCAGGAGAGGCAAGCGCCTAGCGCCGGGCTCTGTTGGTGCTAGCCAGAGCTGTTCTGCACGAGGTCAGGTGTTACAACAGCGGATAAATCACTACTTCTTATTTCATGGAAGCTCACGGAAACAGTGCTCGTACTTTTGCCTACAGCAGCAGGCTATGAATCTCGTACAGTCCATCTTAAATGTTCCTCAGCCCAGAAAAGGCTGTGTTCTGGTACACATAGGTTACTGGAGGACAGACAAGACAACAGGGAAATGCAGAAAACATCTTACAGCACGAGAACTAGAGGCACTATACCGACGACTCCCACTGTAAACGCTCTCGTCATACACAGACGCCTACAATTAAAAGACAGAGTCAGAACAGGACTGGCAGACCTAGTTTCTGGTTTCAGTCTGGAGCATTAAAAATTCACAGGGTGCAGCACGAAGGACGTAGGGGATCGAGCAGTATGTGCAAGGACAGGGACATCTCCTGTACGCAACCACAAGCAACATGCAAGTGAAGATCTAACACAACTTGAAGTCGGTGAGCTGGGAAACGCCATAAGGCACGTGCAAAATCTGACACACACACCCCCCCCTCCAAGTCCACCACACAGTCATGCATTTCCAACCGTTCTCCCAGTCATCAATTCAACAGTTTATATTGCCTACCAACAAAACGGCTACATCAATTCTTAAGTTGTTCAAATCTGTTTAACGTTCATTTCTGGTGCTGGAAAAATATGAGGAAAAACTCACACCTGATGAACTTCACTTACTAGCCAGTTTACTAAATTAGTAAAAATGCAGGAAGATGCATATTCTAAGACTGGCTCCAGTTTAGCATATAAATGTATGGCTCAGGAAACACAGAGGGAGTAGGAAACTTTACCTTTAAGTGTTGATAATAAAATCAGAGAGAAGCTAATTTTTAAACTTCTTAAAAGTGAATTTTAGCAACAAAAATTTTTAAACAGATTTTTGTCAGTTGTTGCGCAACCAGAAAGAATTGATGTTGCCTCTCTCTGGCCTGCTCCTGCATGTTGTAGGTAATACGCCAAAATGAAGACAACCGTCTCCATCCAGAGAGAAGTCTGCGGCAGCCTCACAACCCCACGAGCAGTGGTTGCACAGTTCCAACGGGAATAAAAGGAAGGATCAGCAAATCCAGGTCTGTACAAACAGCATTGAACACGTGCATTCAGATGGATCAGACACCGGAGTGTGAAATAAATGGACCCAACAGGAACTACAGAGGTAAGAGACAAAATATGCATGGCTGAAGGTGAGTGGCTTCGGTACTTGTGTTTAGAGCATTAGTACAACAAACCCTGTAACTTCTGGCTGGCAGGGCATCACTGTACAGCAAGGAAGGCTGAGGAAGACAAGCACAAAACTGTTTTGCATAGAAAATAAAACATAAAAAGGTGCCTACAGCAGAATAAGCCATCTTGATAAGAGGTAAGGATTATTAAACTATAACAGAAGGAAACCCAGTATAGAGAATATTAGTCATCTGCGCCATAAAAGCATTAGATCTCAAGTCCCAAAGACTAAGAATACCAAGCAGACACGTGCACTTCCTACAGGAAGGGAGGACACGACAGTATGCAAAAGCAAAACAGCATAATTTAATTTTAGGTTGTTAAGTTGTTATTGTCTCACACACGTATGTGTATAGCAGCCAGAAAGGGTGTTTCTCCTCACTTCAACCAAAGCCAGAAAAAGAGCTACGCACAAAGACAGAAGTGTTTTAAGATATACATTTTAAGTGTTTCACACACCTATAATATCATCTCTTGTGTATCTCATTATTAAGCAAAAATGCAGAGAAAACCCAAATAATTCTGGAGAAAGTTATCACTACTTAAGTCAGAGCACCAGAAATGACTTTGCTGTTAGTAACCATCACTCACAAGATGCAGCAATTAAGTTCAGAGAGCACATACTGTATCTGGCATAATTAAGTGCAAGAGATACTCCAGCAGTGGTCCCCAGCCTGCAGCTTGCGGGCAACGCGTCACTGCAGGTCACCCCGCTCATCTGCGGTGTCCCCATCGCCAGCCACCACAAAGCACCGGGCGATGTCCCCGTGCTGCTGCCCATCGGGCAGGACAGGCTGCGGACCACTGCTCAAGCACTGCTTTGCTAGCGCCGGACTGGCTGAGCTCTGCCCACACGCAGAGGACAATCCAACCTCCCAGGTGATTTTGAAGCTTCAGCGATTTTCTTCTAGCAGTCTGTGAATTACTTGTTTGTGATTTCATTTTATGCAGACTGGATGGTCTTATGCTTGCTAGACTGACATGGCGAGCAGAGAAGTTGCCTCAAATGGAACAGAGAACTTCAGTTAAGATTTCCCTTATTTTTCCAGACTAACTGAGGCCAAAGGCAAACAAAATAACTGTAGGAAAGGGAGGAGCAGCGAAGGAAAACTAATTGTGCTCATTTTAAAACAGCTTTCCATTACTCACTCCAACCTTAAAAGATCTGTTTTGGTTTTGTTAAGTTTTACTAAAAAGAGCTAGAGACTCTTGACAATTGGTCCAAATTCATTGCTAAGTACAAGAGGTTGTATTATCCAAATGAAGTCAGAACAAGTCCAGGCTAGGTAAAGCCAGAGGGCAACAGACCCAATTTCCATTTTGGGAAGAAGGTTGAGATGTGGAAGCGTAGCTGCTGTTGTGAAGACCCAGATCAGAGTAGTACGAAGCCTGCATTAAGAACAAACAAAAAAAACCCCTTGAGAACTCAGCTTCGTAACATGGAGGATTTTCTAAATTCCTTTAAATGGGAAGCAAAAAGTAAATTAGGTGATTACAAATAGCAAGGAGTCAAAGGGGTCATAGATGCAAAAAGAGGAGATAACTGTATTAAGAAAATTGCATTAAAGATGTGAGGATGTGTGAAAATTGTGTGCCCTTTCCATTTGTAAGGGAGGTATTTTTTTTAAATAAACAAAAGGCCTTTCCTCTATCCCTACAACATCTTATGCACAAAATACCCGTTTGGTTGATTTTCCACTGAAAAGGCTTCAAACCCTCACTTTTTCTCATCCCTTCTCATTGCTATGACCCAACGAGACAGCATGCTGCAAGGACACGGTTTGTATGGGACTTGGGAGAGGACGGACCACATTTCCAAAAGCACGTATGTAGTTCATGCACCTAAGTTTCATCCTACCTCTAGTTAAGTGAAGTTGTATTTATCAACATACTTCCAGCTTCTGTAAAACAGAACTGACAACACGTGGTTTACAAGATGCTGGAAATGTTAGCTTCCAGGCTCAAACTCAGAATAAACGGCTGCATCACAGCTTCATACCTAAAAACCCAGGCTCCTGGCCTTAGAGGATTTATTTCTTTGCAAGCGCAGTCCCACCGCTGCAGACAAGAGTGGATTGCCACTGCCCATCAAGCACTGGGAAAATGTATTGGTCAGAGAGGAGGCCAGCTTCCTTCTGAACTCTTGAGGAGTTTATGCCCTATAAGCTAAACCCACAAGAGATGCAGGAGGTGGTGTCAGGACAACTCTCCTGGGAGACAGAGACCAAAGCCAGGGCCCAAAACTGTTGGATGTGCCCATCATGAAAAGCAAGCAGCCCACTCTCCGATAAAATTCAAAGAAAACTTTTCTGTAAGAAGTGAGACTGTCTAAACTAAACACCTTCTTTTATGCAGCTTCCTACCTACCATCTAGCCAACCTTGCGCTTTCGGTCCACCTATTTGGTCTCCCCAAGAATGGGGAGATCTTAATTCAACTCCAAGTTAAATACCAAAAGTACCAATAGTGACTGACTGACAAGTCCAGTGCACTTAAAGTCACCCTCACCCTCCAAAATACTACCTTATTTATCTGGTGTGATATACATCACCTCCATTCATTCCCCCTGGCATCTGTACTGGAGTGCAGGGTGCCAGCTCAGCTTTTCTCCTGTCATGTATTATCTGTGAGAATTTCCACTGCGCAAATGCTTCAACACAAAGCTGGCACGTAGGGCTGCCAAGGTGGAGGAAGGCTGACAGCAGCAGGATATTTATAATACTGAGTGGAACTCAGTATTTTGGCTTCCCAAAAGCTTTAGGAGCATGCAACAATATATTATGAACAACTTAACTTGCTATAAACAGCTGTTTTTAACATGGAGGGATATTTAAATTTGCAAATCAAGGTCTGTTTTCAATGCAGATTGGAAATCCATACATAAGACATTATGCATCTCACAGAACCAAAGGACTCAAGAAAAAAAACAGGCATACTAGGAAGACTTTATATTTTCCTTATTTACAGAAAAACGGCAGCCTAAAACCACATCTAAAGTGTGATAAATAGTTACTCTGCCCTGCCAGGGACGGATGCAGCCCCGAGCCAAGCTGGCAGGGTATAAAGCTACAGCAGGAAGGCGTGCTTCGGAGTGAGCACAGGCTGCCGCAGCCAGCGTGCAGGGTCAGGGAGGAAATGCTACCTGCCCACATCCCCACCTTCCTGAAATAACTTCTGTGCTCACTCAGTCTCCTCTAACTAGCCCTGCAACAGCACCCGGGTTGCAAAGGTATTTTCAAAGCCTGCTAGACACTGTTTAGAGTCCTTATTTTCCCATGGGTGCATGCACGCTGGTGCGAATAGTTTTGTTCTGAAAGAGCTCCACGCCTCTACCTTCTTTGCTATACTCCAGAGTCTCCTCTTACAGCCATTCTCTAACATCGTACTTCTCCAGTCATTTCTTACAGGGGTCTAGACAACCAAGATACCCTGCTTCTGGTAGTCAGCAATTACTCAGCTTTCTTACAAGCCCTAACTAATCCTTGCATCATCACTATAAACTATGTAGGTGTTAACTTCATTTACAAATGAGAGATCTGTTGGAAATTAAAGAAACTTGTTTGTTCTTGACACTGGACTTCTGTCACTGCAGGCAAACAGATCTGTGGATAAGACACCACACCCACAGGTACGTACTGAGGATAAATCATTGTCAACCTCAAAAATTTAGATCCCTTTCTGCCTCATTCTTCCTGAATGCTTGTACAATAAGACTTTCATTGAAAAGAAATCTGAACACACTGAACTGAACTTAAAGAAATTGCTTTCATTCCCCCCTAGGGAGTTTGTAATCCGCACGTGGACCACCTACGCACGCGACATAATTAATTTTTAAGGAATCAACCTGTGATATTGCAAGTACAGTGTACAAAGGCTGATCTTCATGTGGACATCGCTCCATTTTGGGACTTAGAATTGGACACCTATTTTGGAAACAACTATTATCAACAGACTCATCTCACTTCCTTGCTGACCTGAAGAACTCTGCCTCTTCTCAGTTTTTCTTTGTCACTTTGACAATCTTTATGGTTTGGTTTGGGGTTTTTGGAGAGAGTATTCCTAAAGGTGAATGCCAGCACTTAGTAATGAAACAGCAAGGAGCTAGTGACATAGTAGGACACAGTAGTATGCTCTACATACGCTGAAGTTCCATGCTATGAACCCTAATACCAAAATGATTTTAAATTATTTAAATGGAAACCAACCAACTTCTTTTCCCTGGATGACTTTTGTACAGATATTTTGTTCTTCCTGCAGTACTTGGAGCTCTGGAGTATGTCATTAAAGAATAAGAACGTCATTTGTCAGAAGCACTGCACAATAAAGTTCCTTGAACTTGTCAAGCGGTTCAGCAAGAGTGCCAACAACAGGACATACTGTTTTCTTAACAGTTTAAGCAACAGTATTTCATTCTCTCTTATCCATATATACAAGCTAAATGCATAAAACCATATGGAAGCCACAATTTAAAACAGACATAAAATATAAGGTCCCATTTCACTATTTATCTAAGCGCCTGGTTAACTTCATGCTTACAAAATAACCCACTGAAGTCTATCTGATCTTTAGCATGTATTGCTCAAACACTTAGCTAAATGGAGTCTTAAAAGTAGTTTATTTTTCCTCTAAACATAGAGCTTTAGTCTGCATACCACTAAATTTCTTGATAGCATAAAGATCAACAGGCTTAGAGCTTTTGTCTGCCTTTGTTAAAATAAAGACAAGGGAAAAAAAAACCAACCCCAAACAGTTCCCCTCCCTGCCCCCCAAAGAGGCTCTGCTTGAGACAACACCTTTAAATAATTTGCACAAACCCCAATATTTAACAAAGCAGGACAATTAATTCTTATAATTGACACAAAACACTTGTGCTGGAACAGAAGGGAACATTGTGACCCACATACGCACAATGGAGTTTAATTATTAAGCTTTTTTCGACAGGCATATTTCTAGAAATAAAAGTACATCAATGCTAAGTAGCTAAGTAGTAACACTTGCACTGGCTGTTCACCTCTGTGGGAGTTTCCAGAAATCCTAGGATACAGTTTATAAAGGGAAAAAAAAAAAAAAGGCATTTAGTTAAGCAAACTTCAAATAAACAACATAAATTTTGGGAAATTTCAAAATCCAAAGTCTATTTTACATGTGCAAATCTCAACACATGGACTAAATTCTAGGTGAAGCTTGGGAGTTTCAGTGTTAGAGCACGACGTGAACACGCTGCACAGGCTGGAAAACAATCGTTCTGTTGTCCAGCACATGGAAATCCTCCATGCTGGGTGCCGCCAAACTCTTTCTTGTCACAATTTAACTTTTCCCCCATTTTCTTCACAAGTTAAGCAGTTCTGGATTCCAAATTCTACTTGTACCAAATTCAGAGACTTCCCTTCCCACTCATGGCCTCATTTCTTTTTATTTTTTTAGACAGCTTATTGCTGGCTGCACCTCCGTGTCTGACAAACTGCAAAACCCACAACATGCAAGACAGGAAAAACCTGCTTTACCACAGAAAAGAATTTGCTAATTAGCTTTAATCCCATTAAATAGAGCAATAGATTTTATAGCAATATAAATCATCTACTAACCCTGCTAGATTTTCTACTCTGGGATGATCCATACACGTCTTCCTCATAACCATTGGTCTGTTATAGAAGGAAAGAAAAAAAGAAGGGGGAAAAAAAAAAAAAGGAGAGAAAAAAAATTGATGCAGACCCAAAAGGGAATTTTTAGCCAAAGTCATCACTTTTGAAAAGCAAAGGCAGAGACAGAACTTTTCAAAGGTACACCAGAAAGAGAAGTGCAGGATTAGGTCATGATTTCACACATGAGGACATGAACATTTGTGTGTGTGTCACTACCTGCAAATCAGCCAAAAATGTCAAGGATACTTCTGCTTGCCTTTTTTGACCCCTTTTTTTTCTTGTTAAGAAACACTTTTGCTTCCCCTATTATTACTGCACTATGGCACCTGTCTCTTCAAACGTTCTGTGAAGGGAACACAGGACAAAAAGGGGACACCAAGGATGAGACTACAATAAAAGAAATTTTTCACTGTAGTTACCTACACCTCTGGCAGCTAAGCAATTAAAAAGCAGCAAATTGTAGCAGAAGAATTAATTCTAAGTTTCTATTTGAGAAATTCAATTACATCAAAATTAAACCCAGACAGTGACCACCTGCCACATTTTGTGTGGCAGTCCAAAGACTAAGAAGAGATTTCAGTCAGTTCGGCTGTCCTCTGTCACGCTCAACACCCGCCTTGTTGTTATTAAGATGTTTTCTCTCAAAGGAGAAAAAACAAAGAGGGTGATGTTGAAGAAAAGAGGATAGACCCAAAGGTCACCTCAATCGATACCATTAAAAGCTCCGATTTCTCAAGCAATTCACTATTCTGGCATCACTTCACAACGAGATCTGGTTTAACATCGAAAATGAGGAAGCACTCTGTATTTGGGGTGTTTTTTTAGTGGAAATTTAATTAGAATTTCTATTCAAATTAAGTTTTGAAGTCCAAGTTTTTATGCATTCCCGAAATGAAAATCCACTAACCCCAATCTGAATCAATTTCCAAGCAAAATATTTATCATGTACTATACAGCCGCTTCCATGAAAAATTAAACAAATTAACTTAGAAACCAGTTTCAACCCAAGCTGGTAAAGCCAACTTCCAGGAAAAGCTTAGCTTCTCTACTGAAATGCAATATTATCACCACAAATGGAGGGCCAACATCCAGTTTCTTTTTTCAAGAAGAACTGATTCGAAATACTGCTATAGCCTTCTCACACAGCTTGGCTTCTTTCCAGTTTTCACTCGATTTTTTCAGGCTCCTTGAATTTCTCTAACACTTTCCTGAAGAATGGTTAAAATGAAACTCTTCAGCAACCGAAGCCAACACTCCATTTGCTGCCTTAACAGCACCGTGCAGACCCATTACCTTCACTGCCCCTTTCATTACTACACTGAGGAATTAAGCTTGCCTTTTTTCAGCAACGTAATATTGACTAAATGTAACTTCAGATCGTTATCTGAACCATTCCTATGGTTCAGATATTCCTTACTTTGTAATAGTATATTTCATTCTCCCTAAATGCGGTATTCCTCATTTATTTTCACTACTATTCAGTTTTGGCAAGTTGTCTGCTATTCATCATTAGTATTTTTATTCTAACATCACGTGAAACCTCCTCTGCTCCCTGCACTTAGACAACAAGGCAATATAGACTCCTGCAGGACTGGTTTCCCCTTTAAAAATAGATGATGCTGTCTTAGATGGGAATAGACCAGATGAGATCCTTTCCAGCTGTCTCATTTTCTAACAGTTATTTTTCAACTAACTGTGCATTTCTTTTACAAGAACTCGATCTTGCCCAAGGTTTCACTTAATGTCATGTAGAGACATGCCAAGAGCCTTATAGTCAAGTTATAGTTACATCTAATGCTTTTCCTTTATTCCCTTAAATAATTACCCTGCTTAGGGAAATTAAGTTGAACTGACATGATTCATTTTCCACAAATCCAGGTTATCACGTTGTATTTGAGACACTTCTGAACATATTTAATTCGCCCTGCATCTTTCAGATTTCAAACTAAAGCCCCATAGCTCAGGTCATTTCCCTTGTCACTATGACCCATCCTCTCCAGAGACTTCTGCAGCGCATATTTTGAAGGCAAATGCTCCAGACAACTCTTGAAGAGGAGGGTCAACTTTGTCAGACCTTGCTGACCTTTGTTTTATGCTACGTTAACATGCTAAGCATCTGATCATAACCTTCATGAAAACTAGAACAAATAAAATCGCATACTGGGGAGGCTAAAATATTCAGATTTTACTTGTTCTCCCTTCATGTGCAACTGAACCTGTCCTTTTCTGGGTTTTCCTCTTGCTTTTAATGGGTGCAGAAAACTTTCTCATTGCCATTATGTCCATTTATACTTGTAACATTTTTTACCTTTAGACTGTGGCTAACGCTGCTTGTTCAGGCTTCTTTCTCAATCCCACAGCCAGCTTCCACTTCTCAGACAATTCTCTGCTGATTTCCGGTGTGCTGAAGAACCCCAACCCAGCCTGGCAACCTCCTTCTGCCATGAGTAGCCTTCCCTCCGCAGCAGCAGTACGCCACTTTGCCCTCTCTCGTGTACTCTTTCCCTCCCTGGAATCACTCCCCATGAGATTCATCTGAAATCCTGACTGTGTGAAAGCACATTATCCTTTACCTTCCATCCACGTCCGGCTTTGCGGTGCTCTAGGTAGTACCCTATTGATACAGGTGCTAGTAAGGCATCAATACTACACAGAACTTTTTTTATTAAAAGATGTAGCCTTTACTACATATATATTCTAATGACCTTTATGAAAGATGCAGCCTTTATACTACATAGATACCCTATCAGTATTAACTATTTCTGTGTAACGTTAAAGCTCAAGCTAGGTTTTGAGTTTTTCCAAGATGCTCTTTATGTACAACACTGACATAGGTATGTGTTTGGATTATACCACATTTTGCAGATGAAGTGATGCTCAGTATTCTCGCAGACCCAACAAGTCCTGAGAGTTACACCGTATCCTTGACATTAGGCTGGTGAGCTCTTACAACCAACATATTTGCACATTTTCTTTGTCCTATCACAGTGTTTTTGTATGCAAAAACCTCTCTGAGACAGTCAGTCAAGATACATACTGCTTTGGAGTAGTTCTTCTTTTTGGTCCTCTCATTCTCTAATCCAGCCTGCAGTGAGATTAAGAATGCAGGATGAAAAGATCAATGAGTTTATGCGCACCCATCCATAGCCAGGCATGCATATCAACGTGCAAAAACATCAGTCCAATTTTCCTCCAGCTCTACACAACACAGCTCAGTAAGCACACATGAAAAAAAAAAAATCAAATCTCAAAGTCAAATGACCAGTTATTACAGAATATTGTTAAAAATTGATGATAGTGCTGTTAAATTTAGTAGCCACAGTTAAAATCATTCACGCTTGCCGGGTTAAGTCAATTAGAAGAGCTACCAGCTGTCTATACTTACTACATCAATACATGCATGCAAAATCCAAATGTGTTTGAACTATTTCTGTATATAGGTCACTCACAAATAGATACATTGCATTCAGAATTTGAAATAGCGCAAGGGAACGAAGGAGAGTGAAAAAGCTAGAGAGTCTATCAAACTGCTCTCCACAGTTTGCTTTCTGCAGAAACTGAGACACCTCTAGTTCAACATGGTGCTCCCACAAGACAGCACTGCTAATGGTACAGGGAAGTGTTTTAAACTGAGCTTAAAGTCCCAATCCTCATTCTCCCTTCCATGCCCTTTCTGTTCTTCCAGGAGTCGGCTTTATCTCAATGTGTTCAAAGCAAATGCTTGCTCTCGCCTTATTATTACCTACAGAGTTTGATTTCATCCTGCAAAGCAAAGGTCACAGCTTGATACACAAGCTGCAGCTTTGGTAGGCAATGTATTTGTCCCATCACCTTTGCTAGATCTATTCAGAGTGAGTTTGTGAGAGTTTTATTCCTTTCCAGATTTATGCTGAAATAAAACCAGACATACCTGGTCAAATGATGGACAGACTGTAACAGAGAAAGTCTGTTAGGGGAAATAGAAGCTATTCTGCTCCGTCCTATGATAACTACTGAACTAGACCTAGCTTAGATCTCTCTCATCATTCAGCGCTTTTCATCTGAACTGCGTCAGACCAGTAGGCGAGGGAAGCAGCATCTTTACATCACAGACCACAAACTGCCTCAGGATCATTTTACATCATCCCTTATCTCAGATCAGCTATCACAATTGATGTTAGCTTCTTCGTGATTAGTTTTTAACGCACACTGCAACTTGCAGGCTATTCTCACCACTGGGTAGGTGCTGGCATATTCCAAATGAGACTGTCAAGGCATGAAAGGAAAGAAAAATCAGAATACAAAGGAAAACACTGAAGCAAGTTATGGCAATCAAAAGAATCCCCCAAAAGAAATAAACAAAAAACCCCAAAAAAACAGTCTCAGAGGATGTAAATCCCAACAAAAGAACTTTGATAATGCAGTACTTCTTGCACAAAGCCAGAGGCCAGGAACTTTGGAGCAAACAAAACAAAGAAAACGCACAAACTCCATGATGAGCAATTAATAACACAACAGTATTTCATGATGGATGGTCTTGGATTAGAGACAGCCAGCTGAGAAGCGGGAGAACAAGGACACTTGCAGGAGAAAAGAGCCTGAAGAGAGGCTTGAGTGCCTCAACAAACACAGGATAATGTTACTGAGCTTCCCTAGGAAAAACTGTGTGATAAAGAATCGAGCTTGTAGAACTTCTGAAACAAGAGAGACAGGACACTTTGATGGGTTCAGGATGAGCCACAGAAAAGCTAAAAATGCCCCTTCATCACAGCTGAAGGTCTGCCTGCAGGATGCGGAGATATACTCAAGCTAGAATTATATCAACACACCAGGCCACCATTCACAGTATAGGCACAGCTGTGGAGCTTAAATCAACTTGCTAGCTTGGTCTAATCAACATCTCAGGTGGTTTTGCAGTCCATGTTGATGGTTGCTCTGCCAGAAGCATCCAGGCTAGCTCCCCAAAAGCTAGCTCAGCAGATCTCTGGTACCTGCAGTTCAGACATCCACTTAGATGATATTCCAGGAGAAAATCCAGAGTAAAAACCATGCAGAGCAGTAGGGCGCTGAAGTTTTAGGGAGAAATACATTTCTGATATTGGCTCATTTCATTGAAACCTTCCTGTACAGAAAAGCTTCACAAAGCAACCCCTAACACCATCAGCACCTCACAGTGCAACAAGCCCGAGTGCCAAAGATGCAAGATCCATTTTCAGAAAATGAAAGTCTTTTAGACCAATTACAATGGCATTCCGCAACTATGGGAGGAGCCTTCAACTACCCAAAAGAAGAAGAGCATTCAGAATTCCCCGACTAGTTTTATAAACCCTTGGTGGACACCAGGCAACAGGTTTTGGTGCTTTCTTCACGCTAAAATGGCTCAGAAGCCAAACTGAACTCTAGTCCTCAGAGGTAGTTTTTTAGGTTGGTTGTTGTT
Organism: Gavia stellata; assembly: GCF_030936135.1. Classification (NCBI taxonomy): domain Eukaryota; kingdom Metazoa; phylum Chordata; class Aves; order Gaviiformes; family Gaviidae; genus Gavia; species Gavia stellata. Next base: position 41,153,998 of record NC_082601.1, read on the forward strand.
TGGTTTTGTTGGTTTTTTTTTTTTTACTTTGCTGTTTTGAAGACACACACAGCAAGAGCCAAAACTTCACAAGTAGCCAGAGAGAGATGTGGTCAAACTATTAAAAGCAACTACTATAAACCCACACTAGGGAAATTATCAATGGCCAATTCATTGCGAGTAAAACAACTAAAAGACGTATAAGGGTAAATTTCAGTTCAGAACAGCGAACTTGCATGTTTACTTTCTTAGTTTCTTCTAAAATCCCAGCAACACTTGGATCAGGGAAGGAAGCTCTGTCAAAACTCTTTTCCTCTGCATGCCCAAGTGTCAGCTTGCGTAAGAATATTCACCGAATGCTACTTTACGAGGACAGGGGGGAGTCTGTGCAACATCACTAGAAATACCAGGGTGAAAGGTTTCAACCAGATCCTTCTGTCAGAAAAAGGACATTCTTTGGAAAAGTATTAGGTATTTATGGGCCATCCCATGAACCAGCCGGAGACCGTTGTTCACCAGACCAGCAGTGGTTATCGCAGCCTGAAGGCACGTTGGCAGCCCAGAGACTGGCTGCTCCAGGGGAAAAAAAAGGTCAGGAAAGCTTCTTCTCAAGGGATGGTGGGGAAACAGAATGCAAGGCTTCTGCTGTTTAAATGTGTAACAATAAAATGCAGGATTGTATTACAAAAGCACATCAAAAGGAATCTGTAGTGGATTTCCATGAACAGAAGGTGTTTCAGATGAATAGGGCTCCCGCTGTAAATACAGTGCCAGTGTGCTTGCATCTTGCCACATCAAGGGACACACAGTTATAGCCATGGTTAAACAACCCATTTGTATTATAATCACCTTCTAAATAGAAGAATTGACATTCCACCTGATCTAGAGATTTCTTCCCCTCCAAAAAACACTTTCATAAACACATCCAAATCTAAGTAAAATAAACATCGGTTTTCACGTTCAGCTGTGAAGATAAGCTTTTCTTCGTTAAATCTTTGGAGTTTTAAGGCATCTTCTAGCTTGGAAAACAATTGAATAAGTTTGCAATCTTAAAGATTTTAACAGCATTTTGTAAGTAGTAATAAGGATTCCACTAAAAAGGGAACAAGGCAACACTTAATTTTAAGTACATCTTATACTATCTTACAGTGAACTCCATTAGGAATCATTGAGCAGGCTCTGCAGTAGTAATTTTATTTTTTTTTTTTCATCTTCCAGAACTCTTCTAGAGGCATATGAGATATTTCACTCAATCCTGTTCTTTAGGGGATACTTTGGCAGGAAAAGTTCTAGCCTAGATAAATATTAGCATGTTTTTTAAGGAGGAAAAAAAAAAGTAATTTTATGACATGAAATCTCCAAAGAAGCCCGAAACTAAGGATTACAAATAAAGATCTTGCTATGAATGATACAGGTCTTGCTGATTCTATAAAAATACAACTGATCATGCAGCTTAACCACATAACTAGCACTACACGTAAGTTAGGAACAACATCAGCAGAAGTACAAATTATTCTCAAACACAACAGTTTTAGGCACAGATGACTCCATAACATAAACTAGTCGCAGCTGATTCAGGTTCAGGACTGCCGAGAGCTTCCGCCATAGTGCTGTTACGGATTGTTTCAGTTTTGTGGTTAGCTGAATGTTTCTCCATTGGTCTCAGAAGTAGTGAGCTCGGATCATCTTCTGAAGACTACCAACACATGCTGAGACTACAGCATTAGCTGTTCACAACTACTCAATTGCTTAAATTGTCTTCACAATTGCAAGAGCTGATTATCCCTATGCTAGAACGGAGTTAAGATTTGTACACACGTGTATTATCTGGAAAAATACTGCAAGGATATTTTGTGGAAAAAACTGTTTGAACTTCTCCTACAGATGAGTACTGGTGCACTACAGCACTCTGTGCTCCTCTGATCCTTCCCTCCACAAAACTCCAGTCTGCAGATGAATTTCAAGTATCTCTAAAGCAGTTTTGCGGAGAACATTCACCTGCAATTCCAAAGGGCTTAAGACTTATTTCCACTGATAATTTGCTTTTGGTTTCCTGAGCTAATAAACATTGATCGTGGGAGTAAGCTAGCACTTCCTCTTCCCAACTTCTCAGTATCAGTAATGAAACAGGGGAGCTTTCAAGGTGCCTACAAGAAAACAGCTGCATGTACCAACGTTTTGGCTAAGTACTTCCTGCAACAGTAACTGTGAACAGCATTTACCAGAAAGGTTCCTACAGAGTTGCATGCTCTGCTGGTGTTTCTGCACACTGCATACAAATCTGACAGTTCCCCTGGTGGAAAGAATTAGTGACCTACATGTACTCAAAAAAAAAAAACCATATGCCTTTAACATGGAACATGTCAAGGCCTTGGAAGGATGATATTATCAGAGTACTACAACCAGTCTGGTAGTATGGAGGGGACAGCAACATCGGTACACACACATGCACGCTTAAGTTGTACAATTTACCAACCCTCAGGCTTCCACGGCTACCCACTGACATGCGCTCATCTTCATCCGAAGCCTATCAAAAGAAAGTATAAAGACAAGAAAACAATGAAAAGAACACAAGTAACAGGCAGTGAGGTAAATGCTGATGGCTTTGATGGAACAGAAGGAAAGAAAAGACTTACAAAATAAATGTCTTTATAAAAGAATTGCATTAAAACTATAAGCAGAAAGTAAATGAAAACATACCCCGCCCAAGAAACACTGTCAAGCATTTTACTACAGGATGAATGCCAAGCTTGCTCGGGTGTTCCCTGCTCTACACTCTTGGCCCACAGTCTGAATAAATGAACAATTAAACACTCCAAGCAGGTTATTTCCCCACCTTCCACCCCCTGCCCCGCTTTATTCTAGCACATGTGCAAAAGCTCCCCGGAGTGACGGGGGAGAGGACAGAGAAGCCAGGAAGTGGCTTTGGGGTTTTCACTCGGCTGTGGTAGGGGGAAACCTTGCTTTGTTTGTTCTTTTAAAAAGGAACTGCCTTATACGTGTCTGTTTTCTTAATTTGAAACATCTAGCTAAAAAGAAAAAGCAAAAGTAGATACTAACCGAGGCATTTCTTCGGGCTCTACGGGAATAACGCTCACTGTCTTCCTACCGAGGCAGCAGAGAAAAACAAAGAGTGAAGTGTTGAAAGGACAGATACACCAACAGAGAGCTTTCAGAAAGACACAGTGAACTTTAGCAATGTTTAGGAGTCAGTAAGGTTAAACCAAATAATGGAAGGTGATGCCATGTCAAGTCAGAAACCCCCTTTTTCCCCTCATTTGTGACCCCAACTTTCTTCCCCTCCGTTTTATTCTGCTACACACTTTTATTACTTTTTCAGAAAACCACATGCAGTGACTCCTTTATTTCTACCTCAAAAAATGTTTCAAGTGCATCTCTCTGCACCTGGGAATCAGCATACTTACAGTGCTTTTGTAATTAAGCTTTCCAGCTTGCAGTCCTTCAAAACACATCTCAAAAACCTTCTATTTGACATAATGTGGCAGGGCAATCAATGGTCTCTCTCTAGTGAGGGACACAGGCCTGGCCCCTTCTTCCAGACCAAAAGCATCTATACTCTGCTTACAGCCTCTGCGACACACAGCCCCACTGCCTTTTGCAGGCCAAAAGCTACATGAATGCTGGAAGTGCCGTAGGATGTATTACGTTTCAACAAACTAATTTTAAGAAACTGATTTTACACGGAATTTAGAAACAGTGATAGAAAAGGGGGGGGGGGGGGGAGGGAGGGGAGTTTCAACATTGTAGTTAACGGTTCTCACAGGTGAACTGATTTCTAAGCAAGGGAATTGCTAGTAAGGTGGAGCTAAGCTCACCAAGCAAGGATTTGAAGACTTAACGGCTCATCCGTGAGATTGGAGCATCTTGGGTGGATGGCTGGTCCACACGGCAGCAGGCTTTCAAGAAGGCATCGAGCAAACGAGCATTTATGCAGATTAATTATCGAGGGTCAAGGAATTCAGGGGGTTTGAAAAGTTATCTCCCACAATGGAAGTCAGCTGTTCGGTTTTGCCTTTTTCAGTGTGCACTCCTCAGCTTGTAGGGCCAGGCCATGAACAACAGTTTTCATCTGGCATCACTGGTAAGTTTATGAAATCGCTCGTGTTTGAAAGACATTTGAAGCCAATGTCTTCCAGCCCTTTAGCAACTTCTTCACATTGTATTACGGGTGTTAAAACAGTCAGATGTTTCTCATGGCCAAGTCCATATCTGGTATCAAATGCACTGCCTTAGCAAATAGTAAAATCCAGGACATGGCATTATTGGAAAAAACAAGCACTGCCATAGTAGCAGTAATAATGCATTCGAACAGTGCCCCTGGACCCGTAAATATAAAGGTAACTGAAGAAGGATGGCTAAAACTTAACTGAAGACAGATTTGAGAAGACTCGCATTGTAACAAAATCCATGAAGTAAAATGAGTACATATATTCCTTGGATCACAAGTGGCTTTAATGGGTCTATATGGTGAGCTAACCTTCAAGTGATAGGGTGGAGACAGAGGTCTGTAAAGAGAGATGGCTCTCACCAAACCCTCGCCAGTTTTAAGATGATCATAAGCCACATTTCAGGTATTGAAGCAGACTGCAAGAATCCTTGTGATAAGAGTGGAATTCATGTTTTCAATAGATGAAAATACCTACTTTGTGGGATTTCAAACTCTATGAACTATACAAAACTTCAACACGTAAAAGTTGTTTAGCTACGTTGATCAAGGCCTACCATCCATTGCTCGATGTCTCCCCATTTAGTATCCAGACCATAATATTTCTACAGACAGAAAAGGGAAAAAACAGACTTTAGATGAGAAAGGCAAAACACAGAACATTTAACACATGCATTGCCAGGTTTCGGCCACGCCACACAGCCCCACACACACAAACATGCCAGGGAAAAGCCGTGCCAAGTGCCACCAGAGCCCTCTGCGGCACGTGCCCAGGAAAAGCTGCCCAGTGAGGGGAAAGGGATGCTTGGGGTACGGCGGGGGTACTCGACATCATCTTCTTTCTCAGCAGTGCAAAAAAACCAGTGCTGCGGGGACAGGAGCAAGGAGCATAGTGAGTCTTGAATTCCTGACCCATTTACGTCAAGACTCATTACAAGGGATCCGAACGCAGAACACTTTCAGGATGAAAAATGCTGTCAAATCATGTTTACCGTACAGATTTGTCAAACCGGGAAGACAAGTTGAATACAATACAATTAATCTCTCCGAATTCTTATTCACTGAATTCAGAACTCGGCAGAGCTCCTTTTCAGAGCACAAGGCTTTTTGCCTACACTTCAACCATCTTGACAGTGGTGGTATGACCAACGAGGATAGAAGAGGAACCTCTAGGACATGCTTCACCAATGCAAGGCGAGACTGGAAAGCTGTCTGCATTTCAGTACCAAATGCCATGCATTTTCTTAGTAAACTGTCTCTTCTGAACCATTTCTCAGTTCGTATTTTCTTTGCACAACATTGGGAACTTCCCTGAACTGAACTTGCACTTCCACCAGACAAGCAAATTGTTCAAAGACTGACAAGTTTAGCAGGACTCTTCTTCCTCCCCAAACACGCGCTTCAAATCTAGTCTCAGGAAGTTTGCATTTGTAATGGTGACCATAACATTCCTGCGTGAAGAAAAAAAAATAAATCACTGGCCTAAAGCACAGTAATCAGCAAATGGAAATCCTGCTTAAGGAAGCATAATACATATTTTAGAACAATTTAGATTATGTGCTTTGAGGTTCATGTATTTGTGTAAAAAGCAAGCCTGTGCTTCCCAGCTTTCCTGGAGGCTTGAGGAGGCAGGAGTTTCAACAGCCAAAACCTTAGGTAATGATCAAAAAAAATCAGAAACCTGTTCTGTGGTATACTCTGCATTCAGCACTCGCTCAATGGTATTAATGTAATTTTACTTTCACCCTTAAAAACCTCATTCACTATTTATTAATGAACTAGAACAAAGAGCTGTGTGTTCTTTGATACTGTATCAGTTTATGCCAATTCAGAGTTCTTCCTCATTAAACACCAAAATTATTTTCATGTTCAGGTCATCTTCATTTTCATCTTAACAGCTCTGGAGAGAAGAAAGTCTGTTATGAAGAAGAATAGGCAGCGGGGTGCTCAACTACACACCCTGGATAGCCCAAACTGTACAAGGACCTTCAAATGCTGTCAGTTTTGGGGTCAAACTGGGAAAAGGTAGGAGCTCACAGCAATCTCATTCATTAGGAAAAATATTAGAAAGTAAGTTTTTAGGCCAGTAATTTGAAAACAGGAAAGAAATTCACTGCATTGCAGATTTGTATAGCATGCAAACACCTCTCTGGAACAAGGAAAAGAGAGAACAGTTCAACAAGCTCTGTAACCACATCCCTATGAGAACAGGGAAGTACTCCCCTCTGCTTCGCCTGCAAAGCATCTCAGTGTGTGCTCAGATATGTCTAATACCCCTACACAACGCCTAGCCAAACTGCAAGCAAGTGAAATTTCTCCTTAAACTACATGAAATTAGAGTGCATGACATGAACCACTGTTTATTCAAGCATTACGTGCTTCCTCAGAAGTGCTCAGACTAGTTACTTCCAGGCAGAAGCATAACCCATACAACAGCCTGTTAAAAAATTTAAATTTTATGTACATCACATCCTGAAAATGACCCCTGAAAATTATATGAACTCCAGCTGGCCAGGATTGTGTACACAATCAGAACCTACAGATTATATGCTTTGTAGTAAATCAGGTCAGGTAAAGCCTTATTAGAGGCTTCCCCACCCCCCCAGAAGATGTATAACATTTTCTAACACTAGAAATAAATTTTTAAAACACACTATGAAAATGGAGAATCCTTTCTCACATATAGGAAGGATCCATAAACACACTAATAATTTTTGTAAGGTCTGCTGCTTCCTTTCCCTGCACTCTGTTCTCCTTACTTTCTGACGCAGGCTTCTGAATTCAGTTTTGCAAAAGGGCGATGAGGAAATACCCCTTAAAAGACTTGTTATGTCACAAGTTACGTTCCACTTACAGTCTTTTCCTCCACCATTTAAAATTACACAGCTCCATGCTTAATACTCCCAAAAGAAAATTGTTAATAAATGTGATTGCTTTGAGACTATTTTTAATTTATAATCTTTTAAACAGCACACCTCACACCGGGCTGAACCGCCAGCATTTGAAGTCTCGGGTGTTTTGCTCCCTTAGCCACTTCCCATTTCTTTCTCCGCAGGACTGTTCTGCTCTGCCCCGAGGGGCCTGGGTTGAATGGCCGCGTGGGTTAAAGGAAGAAATGGTGCTTATCCATTCATTTGGTCTTTAGTTTGAGGCCTTTGCCAGACTCAAGTTCCCTCCTACCCTGAAAAGTGATATTACAATTAAATGATTAATGACATTAATACCATTGAGAGAGAATTCGAGATCGGATTTGCTCACTAAGTGACAGTGAAACTGCTAGACTTGCAAACTCACTCCGGGATGTTGTGAGGGTAACCCACTTATCTTCTCATCCATGTCAGGACAGCAACAGTAAACAACCTCCTTGTCTCCCATGGGGCTGCGTTTGTACCAGAAGATTAAATTAGTTGCCATAAAGGAGATTGATAACAAGCCTGTTGATCCATGGGCAGATGATAATTTGAGTCACTCAGTACGCAGTCAACTCCACAAATAAAAACAAGAATAAGATATATTTGTTGCCAAATTGATGGGGTCAGGATTAAATACCAGAGCACATGATTTGAGTAGCTATCTTCATATACATATGCGCTTAAAGAGGAGAACAGCATTTCCAAGAAGCGCACGCACTGCTAGGTCAAGCGGGTGAAACATGCAGTTAAGGCCACTGGAGTGCCAGAACAAAACAAGCAGGCTGTGGTTTTAGGAGACATTTATCATTCAGCAAGCAATAAAAATATCTCAGGAGAAAAAGAAACATTCAGCAAGGTTGAAAATGGCAGGCTTGAAGAAACACATGCTTTCTCCCTCCCTGCAAAATCTCTTTGGAGCTATTTCTCTTTTTAGGTACCACACAGTTCACACGCTGGAAGCATACAATAGCCAAACATCGTAATGCAAACCCCAAAACTCTGTTGCTACACAGCAAATGACCTCAGTTACAGCTATTACCATTATCATCATTATTATCTTTGCTATCATTTGGAACTATGAGAAGGAAATGGGGAGGAGGGAAGAGATCATGGCTTTAAACTGAGGTGAGAGAAGATTAAGCAATATAAAAGCATTTATAATGCTTAGGTCACATTGGAAGAAAGGCCATACAGTTTATTTACCAAAAGATTATCATTTCAAACACAGCATCCCTGATTTACTTCAGTGACTTTCTGCAAACAAAGTCATCTGAAAGTCATTCTTCCTGCTGGCACCTGTTAGATGCTTGCCCAGCCTGAAATACTTTCAGCAGTACTCTTGGCCTTCAACACATAAATGGCTGTATGGATCTTAGCGACACGTGGAGCCACCACACTTTGCTATGATGGCTGGTTTGCCAAATTACTCTTCTGCCCATTGCTTATTCTTTGCCAAAGAGTCTGCAGAAAAAAAAAAATCTATTAAGTGCCTGACCAGACACATTTTACACGGGTCACCTTCCTCCACTCCCCTTTATTATCCACCCCGCAAGCCTACGGGAGGGAAGGGGGGAATGGTGTGGAAATACAAAGCCTGCTGTGCACCTTCCATTCTTTAGAGGCTTTTCTGAAATGCTAGCAAGACTCATAATGTGGGAACACACACATGCAAACAAGAATGAAAAAGAGCAAGCCCTACCTTCTGAACTTGATAGATCTAGGGGAAAAGGGAAAGGAAAGAAACAAGGAAACAAAAGCGAGCGTGAATGAATAAATAGCAATGCGATGTTCCATAGCTCATTCTAAAGGGAAAAAAAAATAATCATTTATACAGAGCACACAGCAAAAGACAAATACAAAAAAATGCACATTGAAGCCCTGTAGAGTTTGGTAGAATGAAAGCAGCATTTACATTCTAGGCCTCCTCCACACAAACAGCTAAAATACAGCATTCCCATTTTCATACCCACTAGGCTCTTGGAGGCACATGCAACGTTTGCTCCTCAGACTCTGCACCGGCCCAGGGCCTAACCCAGCTGTGAGCTAAGACCTCTCGCTTTTTTTAACCCCCGTCCTTCAAAGTGATGGATGCCCAAATATTCACCTAGGATGACAGCTGTGCATCTACCATCCCAATAAAAGCAAATGGCATTTACTACAGAAAATCAGTTCTTCTGCTAAGGACAGATTTTGTCCTTAATCGACTAAGCATAGTTAACAAAAGCATCAATGCTATACCTCTTTCACCTGTGCAGAGCACAGTGTCAGCTTGTTAAAACTCTCTGAAAATTTCTTACACATATATTGTCAGCACTAGAGGATCTCTGCAGGTTGCTTTTTCAATTTTTAATGTTTCCACGGAGCCTCGCACCATTTGCAGGCACTAATAAATGCACCGCTGACTCTACAAAGTTGCTCAATAAGTCTTGAACCATTTTAATAATACACAAAAGCCTTACAGACACTCTAATACATCTGAGTTTTGTTTAAGTGGAGAACTGCCCCTGACTGATCAGCTTTGTAAATCCACGTGAAAACGGAAAACATGCTTTTTCTTGCATCTCTCACAGCATTTCTAAAGCAAGAAACCCTTCTTGTTCAAAAACACCTAACTGGCTACACAAATCCAGAAGGGAACTGCAGCTTCGTTCTCCCCACTTCTCTTGGGGAGCCCAAGCTCTTAGGAACACCCAGCTTGGTATCTGCAGGAAACGTTATCACAGCTCTGGTCTCAAAGCCCTCAGCTGCCTTACTGCTTATCTTCCCAGATAAGCACTGATGCTGAATAAACACTAACACCAGCCCCTCTGCTCTATGAGTACAACCCAGGGGGAACGGCACATCGCTCTCACTCCAACCCTTCAGCTGGTCAGCAGGCGGCAGGGCAGCCAGTCTCCCCTATTTTGGGATATTCGGTGGATCCCTGCTGTCCACCGCTCTTCTGAGCCACCACAGGTGAACCCAGATCCCAAAGCTGGGAAGCAGAGCATGCTTCTTTCCATCCCTGCCTCCACGGCCTGATCGGGTTCCCCTTTGTGATCATGAAGGACAACGGCAGAACCCAGCTTAGTATCTCAGAAGCATTAATTCCTATTCCTACAAGCGCAGGGGGGATAATTGAGACCCACATTTAAAACTCGCATTCCCACACAACTGATCACCTCGCTTATCTTTTACTAAGAAAACCTTGAAGAGGAAAATGAACTGAACCCTCCCACAGTTCCCAAGACTGCATAACGCCTCTGATCTTTTCCTTCTCCGCTGCACACGCAGAGTGCCTTTCATCCACACACAGAAGCCAACCACCACCGTTTTAGATGTGGCAATTACCACGTAGCTGTTTAACCTTTAAGCTTTAACTTTCCCATGCTGTCGTTTCACCCACGCTTCGAGGCAACACCATGGAAGTCTTCTTTCCTGAACCCCAGTGCTTCAGGCTTGGCATAGCAGGTATTCCCATTGAGTGCAAAGCAAGACAGACAAGAGGTCTTGTGTCCAGGACCCAGATTGCCAATGGATAAGATAACAATGAGGCCCTTGTTCAGGGCCAGGCACCGCAGAGGGTGGAATTTTTTGGTCATCCGCTAGCTAACAGGCATTACAACAGCCCTGCTCCGGAGTGACTGATCTCTTATCAGCGTACTGTCCTTCTTAGATAGTACGTTATAGGAAAAAACAAACACTTTTAAACAATAATTTCTACTGCAGGAACACCTGCCACAAAGAGTTTAACATCTAAGCAGTCAAATGTCTTAAATAGCACTTTCCTGTATTACCGTATGACAAAAATGGTTTTGTCCACGGTATTAGTGGCAGACTGCTTTCCTCATCATATGAGGTTTCCCACAAGTGAAGTTTTTCATAGAAATAACTTCTGAACCGGACAGAACAAGCCAGTGAAGCATGGTTAGACAGCAGCAGAAGGCAGAAATTCAGAGTCTACTAAAAACACCCTCAACATTGTCCCTCTCCAAATTTTCCTGTGCCTCTTCACACTGGTTGTATAAGGAAGATACAGATTAACCACCACAAACCTCCTTAACTTCTTCCCTGTATATGCAAGCACCAAGTTTCATAGTCAGTCTCTCCCCCCCCCATTCAAGCCACCAGAATTCCGCTTTTCTCTAGTTTTTCCTGCGCTGCCTGGGATTTCAAACAGCTTCAAACAACCCTGAATGCCAGCTGCACCATGGGACCTGCTGACTCAGATCAGACTTGCGGGCATCAAAACCTAGCAAGGGAAGAAGGGGCCTAAGTCACAGTCAACAGGGTGGGTGAGCAGACCAGGAGTGTTTGCAAGTCTTTTGCCCACATTAGCTTGGTTTTAGTACATTTACTAAATTTACTACACGCTCAAGGAACTGACATGGAAAAAAAGAAACCCACGACAGAAAGTACTGGTAACATATTTTGTTCCAAAGAAATATGAGTCCAAAGGAGGAAAAGTACGTGCAAATGAGTATGCTGGTAAAGAACCCATTTACAAAATAGCAAAGGCAAGTTTTGTGCTATGTCCTTAAAGCAAGAGCGGAAAATGAAGCGAGGAGACAAGCACAATGCTCTTGCCTTGAACTAAAAGTACAGGCTCATCTGCTGTGTGAACTGGCAAGCCAGAATCTTATCCTGCAGATTAAGGAGTGGGAGGAGATCATTCTCTTTTCACTTCAGGCATTCATGTCAGCTTAAACTGTGGTCTCCAAGTGTCAGTCCTCGAAGAGACATTTAAAGTCTTGCCAGCAGAACACACAGAAGGTACTCCTACATAAAACGTTCTCTACAATTAGCCCTAATGCTGCAGCTTTTACGTGTCTTGAAACATTACTATTAAATATTTCTTGGAAAAAAAGGCTTTAATGTATCTTATGCCAAGCTTCTAAGAAAAAAAAAATACACAGAAAAAAATTCTTTTCTCCATTTTAGCTGGTAGCCCCATGAGAATTAACAATTTGTTACTCAGAAAGACTGAGCTGACAACTCCTGACTTGCTCTTCTCCGTGAATTAAAAATAAATACCTGAATGCATACAAGCATTTGTCTCAGTACCAAACACAACTCTACAGTGCGAGTCAAACGGACTGGCTTTAAACTCTGCAACTGTAAACCAAATGTTTAAAGACCATAGCAGCATGGTATGGTAAAAAACACAGGACCCATCACTGCTCCGACTCCCATCAGCTGGGGGGGTTCCAATGGTATGGAAACAGGCAAGGGAGCAAGCACCATGTATTAGAATCGTCCTTTCAGCTTAGAACATGCATTGGCATTGCCTCACATGAGAGCTCTCCTCACTGACTTACTATGTGTGGAAGCATACCTGAAAACCTACCCTGACCCCCTGATTAATTATTTACATCTTTGGTGGATAACAACAACAAAGCAGCACAGAATAGGAAGTCAGAAACGTTCAACCAGTTACGTTTGTTAGCTCTGTGCCTTTCTTAGAGCCTCATGCCCAGGAATCCCTTCTCTACTAAACATATAAATATTTCTATACATACACACCTATTTATGATTCAAGACTGACCGCTACCCTTACCTACATAAATCAGCATATATCAGATCATGATTCTTGTGCTAATTTTCTTTCTTCAGCTTCAGAAAACACTTTTCTTTTACCTAGATTACTTTCCTATTAAACTTGTAGTCATGTTCTCCTCCTTACCTTCCTCTCCTTGGGAAAAAAAAAACACGAAACAAAACAAAATTTAAAAAAAGGAAAAAACCAGACCACCCACACTGGCACACTCATCCTTCTTTCTGCTGCCTGGCATGAGGTGATGCCAGGTGATGAGATGATAGACACCTGCAATCGTGCCCCACCACAGCGAACGGCAGCAGCCTTCCACAGTAACCTTCCCATATCTCACACTGCGATTCAGAGTGTTTTCTTCCAAAAGCAATTGGAATTGCAGCAATTTCTGCTGTCAATTATGTGTGCCACATGAATTAATTTCTGCCAAAAGAAGAGCTTGGTATGATACCGTGTAGCCCTCACCATTGACCGATGAGCTTTATTTACTACACAGTTGTGACCAGTCTTTGGTGCACTCTTCACATACGGCTAGCCTATAGAACCAGCACAGCATGTTTTTATAGCTTTCTAATGAAGTGGCTGCTCATTCTACTTACAGAAACATTCACAAGAGAACAAAAATCTCAGATACCTGGTGCTTTTGCATTGACATTCCTTTTGTAATGGCAAGCAGAACATTAGTTAAAACACTTAGGTACTCATGATGCAAAAGTTATCCAATTATTTTAAAATGAGGAACCTGAAGCATGTTAAGAAACGTTGTTAATAGGAGATGGTGGGCAGGAGAGGAGCCAATTTCCAGCCCAGGTCCAAATCATTAAAACACCCTACTTCACTGCCAGCGAGAGCTATACTGCCATGTTTATAGCTTGTAATAGTAACATCTGGAAACTTTTAACCCAGACCAACAATATAAATATATTCTCAAGTAATCCATGCTCCACAAGAAGCCTGTCAGGGCATGTACATTGCTTTAAGCATGAACAAGCACACACACATGCAATAAATTTATTTATTGCTTTTTAACTCCTGTAACTGGCTCTGAAAAGCCTTCTGAAGTATTAAAGCAAGTGCTTTAAGTCCTGGTTCTTCAACATGGCAGTAGTGGGAATGTGCTATTTATTTCTCTGTAAAGTTTGCGAAGGAAAATGAAGATGGCAGACAACAAGCTGTACAGACACCAGTATCACAGTATGTTCTCCTCCAAAGAAGGGGTAGGTGCCAAATCTCTCGTGTTAATCGCTGCTTGGGATTTTCTATATTTATGTTTTCTTTTATTATATCTGTAAGATACTTGGGGCAATGAAAAACCTCCTGCAGCCATCCTTACTAGCTCTACCTTGCATCTGGGGGCTGAGATTAAGCTGTTTGAAAAAAAATTACAGAATATCTGAGCTTGCAAAATATTAAATAAACGTGTAGTCACGTTATGTAATTAATGCCAGTGAATTACAAAACAGATTGTAGTGGATATCTGGCTTCGCTTTCACCGAATTTGGTATTTCAGAGCGACATCCTGTACCACGCGATCTCTCTCTATACAAAGAAGTTTTCACAGGTTTTCAGATCACTAGCTCTTCAGGTATTAACTGCACAAGCACGCACACAAGCTTTAGTTTTCATACCAAAATTTCAATTTACTAGGACACCCTTTGCAGCATCAGCTTTTAATCTTCAAGGGGGTCATCAGCTCCATTAAAGTTATCTGCAAATTAGATGGTAACACCACTGTCAGCTGCCATCACACCCGTATTTACGTTGCTGCCCATACAAAACACCTCGTGGTTGTTTACCACGGACCTTCCAAAGGCTGCTCGGCAAGTCCCATCACTCAGGCTGTAGGCACAGCCGGCAACTTGACATACCGATGCTTATCTGCAGACTGCGGCCCAGGTTGCAAGAAATATCCTTCAAAAAGCAGCAACCGCAGCAGAAAAAGGTTCCTCTCTTCCACAAGCACTGCGCTTGCTGCAACACTCCCCTGCAGCTCTTACTCCCGGTGTGTTTGCAGGTACATCTAACCCTGCCGTGGCTAGAAGGTGCTAAGACACATCCAGACGTGCCTCAACTAGGCGAGACGCTCCAGCACAAAGCTGAGCACAGGCAAACTGCCCAAGTGCTTCTGTTCCAGGCTGATTACTGCAGCCTGCACCAACACTAGTCTGCTATCGCATCCCGATTCGCTCTTTAAAAGCTAAACTGAATCCTTCTCTGCACCCTAAAAGCACAGATGTACATTTATTCTTACTACATATTCCCACACCCTGCCCCCAAACTCCTTACTTCTTCCCTTTCCTTTGAAATCTATTTGAAAAAATTAAATTATAATTGCTGCTAGCCCTGTTATGTCCGCTCTGCTGTTTCATTAAATGCACATCAACAAATACAAGTTTTAAAGCCCTTCCAGTTCAGTCCACCTGTGCCAGCCCATGCTCGCAGCCCCATTCTAATAGCACTGCTTTAGATTCCACAGCTTCGAAACAAATGCTGCTCTCAGTTTCTTGAAGTGGAGAGAATGACATTTAAGTACAGCTCCTATTTGTCAAACACCACAGGAGCAGAACAAGTCTTTTTGGTCTTTATGGTCATTCCTACACTGGAAGCCCATGATCTCCCACACACTGATGTGCAGAGGCACAGAAGCTTTGCTGATGGCATAAAAACAACTAGCTTTTCCAGAATTTCGGAGAGACTACACCAGGCATTCAATCCAAACACTTCGGAGAAGGTAATGTTTTTGCCAAGTTCAGTTTCTATCATTACTTCTGCCAACAGCAGAGCATCATTTTTACAAACAGGGGCGATCACAACGCCAGCTTCACAGCAATGAAGCAAAACAACTTGCAAGTAAAGAGTTATACAAGGGCCAAGCATCTTCCATTTTCATTAAATTTCTAACAAAGTGATAAGAATCCACCCCCCCAATGCACACACAAACAAGCTGAGTACTTCAAAGTTTAATATTAAACAATGATTACTAACTAACCACCAGTACTTTCTGTGAATAATTATACTGGCTTCACCAAGATAAAACTCTTGCCACAATCCGTATTTTTTTCCAGGCTATTTTATTTGCCATGCTATGATCAACATCAGCTCCACACAGATTATTCATATTTCAATAAAATATAGATTAACCCCTTGTTCCAGGATCTCGGATTATATTCAGGAAAGATGATGATCAAAACACCCCCCAAAGCCTTGACCATACCTCTTTCTGCTGCCTCTCCAGTTCTTTCATTCGGATCTCCCGTGCTTCTGCCCGCGCCGCTCGCTTTGCTGCAAGTCTTGCTTCAGCCTGCAAACAGGAACACAGCAATGAAATGAAAGCTGGACAATTCAACGTGAAACACACTCTTTAAGCAGGGTATGAAATAAGGAGACTTGACTCGGCAAGACTGTAAACACATCTGTAGGAGTTAATTCCCTATTGCAAGTAATGGCCCTGCCTTCCATAACTTGTTATGCTTCACAGGCAGGTAATACACCCTCATGTAGGCACTACCCTCGGTTAGCAGTTGTGTTTGAAAGTGCCCTGCGTTTCTTTAATTACTATTTGTGTGGATAGAGAGCAAACAAGGACATTTATTTAATAAAGGCGGGTTTTGCTCTTTTTTTTTTCCCTTGCGGCGCAGATTATTTTTTATTGACGAATTAATTTGACCAACAGCAAACACATCAGGTGCCATTTTTCCTAACCGCTGACATTGCGCACACATACATGGGCACAGCAGTTAGGTAAATGTTGCTGTTCAGCATGACTACGCACAACTAAGGCTGAAATGATGGAGGCGAGGGAGTAGGGAACATCGGAAAATGCACTAACTACTCAATTAAAGTCTTCAGATGTCTGTATTCAAGTCCAAACCTCTCCGGAGTGGAAATCTGCCAAGAGCGGGTCTCTTAGGAGATCTACAGTGCTTCCTCATTTCAGCTCAGTTGGAAGTGCTGGAATGTGCTATACAGTAGCATTTTTAATATTTTGCTTTTAATCTTAGGCAAAACCAGCTAGTGTTATAGAGAAAAATGTAAAATTAGCTCAGGCTTGGTACAGTGTGACTGCGAGCAGTTCGCCTGGTGTAATTCAGAATAGCTCAGCAGGGAGCAAAAGGCATCGCTCAGCTAGTCACCCTGGCGTTACACCCAACTCCTCCGCTTCTGAAACTTTTCACTGTAAGTACAGCATCCAATTTAACAGGAAAAACTGCAATAATATCAAGGTCAAGCATACAGAAAATCAGAATGCCAGCGCTGTCATTAGCACTTCTAAACAGAAGGAAAACCAGAAAAAACGAAAGATGTAATTTATTTCCCCTTCTTTAAGTATATTCACCACTCAAAGTAGAAGGAAACGGGCCACAACCTTCGAAAACACAAAACAAAACACTGAAAAAAAAGCCAAAAAAGGAGTAGGCTGAATGAAGTTTTCAGCTAACGGGAAAGGGCTAATGAAAGCTAAACACAAGCTGATGTATGGGAAGACTGGGAGCCGTGAAGAGCTGTGTATCTTAAATCCTCAACAACAATAATAAAATCTAAAATATACAGTCACTAGGCTAAAAATTAAGTTCACATCACCCACCTTCTACAAAACCCCACCACAAACAGCCCCAATCCCTAAATACTGCCATTGTTCGGTTACGGGCATTCTCCCCCGTTTTACTTCGTTGACCCTAGACTTGAACAGGTAGGCAGGCAAATTCCTTTTGACGATGAATGCAGCTCCCTCTTGTGCAAATACGATCTATTTAAATGAACCGAGTTTTTAATTCTTGCAACACAGATGTCAGCCAGAAAAACAACAGAAAAAACCAACCTTCTCAGAGGGTAAAAATGCCCATGGCAGAAAGAGAAAAGGGTTGGTTTTGCACAGAACGCTGCTCTCTCTTCAGTTCATTGCTTGAATTTCAAGGTAACTAGCTCTGCCACAGGGAGAAACTGCAAAACACACCCGTGGTCTCACACCTTGAGCTGACTTCCATGCTTGCGCTCAAAACCCGTCCCCTCTGGTCACCGCAGTGTGCTGTTACTTACGGAGCTATATGACGGTAGGCTCCGGGGTCCAAAAAAAACCAAACAACCCCGCAGCCCTGCTGCTGGGGCAAATACTAGGCTGAATCCCTGCCAGGCAGCGTTATGATTTACCTGCAATGTTTGCAATCATTTATGACACCCACTCCATAAACGTGCTGTAAGATGTATGCTAAAGGTAAGAAATCACTGTACTGGAACAAGTATGATGTTGCCTTGACATGATCCATTTCTGTTTATCTGAAAATAAATTTCAGTACCTCCAGAAGCACTACTGTACATCTGTCTCACAGTCGGTACCGCTGTAAATACAAGACAGCCTCAGGGACAAGGACTGCCCTGGGCTATTCATCACAAGAGGCTGCCCGGCAATTCATATGATACCAGGTAACAACCACCATCTTTTGCCAGTAGCCATTCAAACACAACACGCACATACCCCAAGGAAGGGGAATCTTGCTCCAAGGACTCAAGCTCATGAACAATTTTTTGGGGAGAGAGAGAGAACAGGAGATACAGCTTTAAAGACCACCTTTGACTCCTTATGGTTTAGAGTTGCATTCCCTCATCCTGACAGGTAAACTCTAAGCACTCTTAAGAAACAGTGCAAAAATGAAAGTAAACAAACTTCACTCTGTACATACATTTGAAAATTGCACCTGATCTGGGTGAGGAACAACATCAGTGCAAACCATTAGCTGTATTTTTCCCATATGGAAAACAAAGGCCCTTAAAGTCTCCATAAGCAAAATACACCAAACAGTACAGAACTGTGTATCTCTAACTTCCCTCCTGCCAGAAAAAGACAGGAACAAGATTATTTTGATGTTAAAATTACTATAGCTATCTTCCTTATGAATTGCAATAACCAGCTGAGCTTTCATGTTAGAAAAACTCTTTGCCTGTATGTAAAATTCAGATGTTGGGCTTAACACACACATAGAAGTACTTCCCCTTCTGTTTCCCTCATATGATTAGGGCCAAAGGATTTACACGCTTGCTAGCTATGTTGCAGAATTATATACTCTCCAGAAGTGAGCACAATATGAAATGAAGCAACTTGAAAAATGGAAGCGGGGGGGAAGTTGAGCAAGTTATTCTCAGGCCTCCCTGAGAACAAGGCTTGCCAGATACCGATACCAACCTGTGCCCTTCATAATCCCATTTCTACCATGCTTTAATTGATACAGTCACTTAACCTGAATGGATGTTTTTGATATTCTGTAGGTGGCCCTGGTGACAAACCAGGCATCGCTCATGAGCTCAGAGGAAGTAAATCAATCAGGGCAGGGATGAATCCACGCCTAACACTTATCACGTACAATTTTATCAAACTAAAAGTCTGGTAGTGACCCTAACGTCCAGCAAATTCTGCAGCAAGTGTGGGAGACAAACAGGAACTATTACATACAGATTTTCCTGTGCAGAAGCAGAGCTCACCTACTAACAGAAGTTGCTACCCTGACAGCAAACCACGTGTCATGGACATTCAAAACACAACCTCCACTGTCACCTACAGACTTTTAGACTAACACAATAAGGGTGTCAGATTTATTATGGACCTCTTCCTCAAAAGCAGGGACAGGACTGAACTCGTCTTTGTCAAACCACACTCTTTGAAAGTCTTGGACTCTGTTTTCACATTAATAGTTCTATGCTATAAATACTTTGACTTCTTGCACACCCTGCAAACAGCAACTTTAACTTCGCATTTCTCTCCCTCTGTGCTGACTGGAACAAAACAGGCTTTGCCTGGATGACTTTGGCCTTCAACCAGCCCAAGCACT
Organism: Gavia stellata; assembly: GCF_030936135.1. Classification (NCBI taxonomy): domain Eukaryota; kingdom Metazoa; phylum Chordata; class Aves; order Gaviiformes; family Gaviidae; genus Gavia; species Gavia stellata. The sequence goes on from NC_082601.1 coordinate 41,173,426, forward strand.
TGTCAGAGCCCAGACCCAAGTCACCTCTAAGGGCAGTGGCAGAGACAGACACCATAGCCTGCAAGAGACACAGCTGAACGTCATGAAATCAGCAATAAATTCATACAGACTTCTGAAATTCAGACTACAAAAGCTAAAACGACAGTCTCAAGGTTGCCAGCATAAATAACTGTTCAACGGATTCAAGATGAAAAAAAAAAAAATCACTAAGATTGAAGGAACTAATCTTAAAATCATCTAAAATTCACCAGTGACTCAGCGAGCAATACAGGCCTCAATCAAAAGTGACAGATCGCTGGCAAAAACAGAAGAATAAAAATATGAAGCCTAATTGCATTCATTACAAAGCTTTTGTAACTTCCCTTTTATGAAGTATCGCTCATCTGACAAGCAGAACTGGCAGCTTCAGCCGTGCTGTGCATGTCACACAAAAAAAACCCTCCTCAGGGGCTTCTGTAAAGCCCCGTGGGCAAAACACGAGGAGATGGCAACCGCACGGCTGAGATGAACATGGAAACGCACACCAGCTGAAAAATAATCGCCTTAATTTATGTAACCCGTTCAAGTACTACAACTACACATCCTGCATTTTTGTCATTTTATTGCAGTTGCCCAGAATGATTTATAGCCCCTAAGCCCCAAAACACGTATACTCTTGCACTGCACAACGCTCGTTGCTTTTGTTGGTCCACTTGCTCAGCACTCGACACCCCTGCTTAAGGGTTGCTTTAGTTTTAAAATAAAACCCCAGACCTGTGCAGCAGCAGATCTTTATCCTGCCTTAAGGAGTTCCGTATGTTTACCTCTGCACAGGAAAAAACTAAGCAGGTTGTAACCTGGTTCACTACTTTAGTACAAGTGCATCGGGGGGGGGGGGGGGGGGGGGGGGGAAGAGAAAAAGCCAAAAGGGCTATTTGATCTCAGCTGGAAAGGGTGAGGAGCATCTGCTGCTGCCTGCAGCATGAGGCCGTGGGGAGAAGCGGGAGTACAAGATATGCAACTGCCGGCGAGTTGCCTCCACACACCCCCTTTTTAAATACCCCTCATCAGGACGAGGCGAGGTCTGGTTGCACCCAGGGCCAGCGTATAATGCGCAATGGTTACGGAAGCGACGACTTCCTGGCCCGCAGCGCAGCGTCGGGGAAGCGGCACGTTCATTATTATTTTGATGAGAGAATTATATAGGTGACTTGGTTAGGTAGAGGCTAATGACACACATCCTGAAGGTGGGTATTCTCAGAGCTTTTCCCTTATGAAATGTCCAAGAGTTCATTGTTTGACTGGAAGCCCCAAGAAACGGCCAACAAAGACAGGAAATTATGCTGCTTTTTTGAGCAGTGAAAAATGACTATGTTGAGATGCCACATGGCTACATACGTAAGAGTTTTCGATCTATACAAAGCACCCCTTAATTCCAATGTACTCAAAATGATCTGCTTCTAAAGACTAGTAATCAAAGTTAGTATCATATTTTTTTGTGGAGGACTGAAGTGTTAGTTTGCCAGCACCAAACCATACTCAGAAAGCTCTCTGATCCCACTGTCAGAGAAGCTTTAAAACACAAGTCTGCCCGACTAAATTACACCTGCTCGTTGTATGCAACCGCTATTATGTATTTCTGCAATAACTATTCTCAGGCTGATTTAAACGTCTTGCCAACATGCTTAAGATATAGCCAGCGAGTCGCTTTTGGGATAAGGATAACTTTCCATGACTGATGCTGACCCATTCCAGTATCCTGCATGTAAAGGCTTTTGCTCAAATACGATACAACTGTTCACTCTATTTACCTAAGTCATATGCTTCACCAGCCAAAAGAAATCTGATGTCTGTTACGCTTCTAAAGAATTTAACGTCTGTTTAGACAAGCAGCACGCGCTTTGCAATACTCCTGTAAGGCAGCTGACCAACGCAGCTATGGGGTAAAACGAGCGCTAACCCACGGCACTGTTCTTCCTCTCTCCACTTGAGGAACAAGCAACATAAACCAGCGAGCTCCAGGAGCTCGCTGTGAGTTATCATTTGCTCCTTAGTGTCGAAACAAGAGCGTCTATAAATGGCTTTATGTTTAGAGGTCAAACCAGCATATTTACCTGACATTGTTTGCATCCGAGTTACAAATATAAACATACTTTGCACCACTTACTCATATGACAAGGAGCCTATGAATCACGTAGGGCTCGGTCAGTCCACATCCTGCTTAACTCCTCACCTTTTGCTTAAGTGCAAATTAGTATTAAAAGGCAGCATGTTCATGAACCTCAGCCTACACATCAGCATGAGGATTCCCTTCTAATACCCACGTACCAGCTCCACTGGGTAGACAGACAGGCCCATTACGGGCTTGTCTGACAGCTCCTCTCCCATTCATACGGTGACAGTGGTGAAGTGGAGAGTGACAGTTTATGTCAACGGATGACTAGTCCGCCCATTAACGTTTTATGGTCACGCGGGGCTGTTTTGAAACTTCATTTAGAAAACGTTGAAGAGGTTCGGTTGGCATATCTGCTCCCGTACCAAACTGAGCGGGGTAAGCAGCTTACGCGTTAGCACTTTTAAAAGAAAACCTTAGAAGACTCCACGCGTTTTGAAGAGTAAGCTACCTTACGCGGCGGTCGCTGGCAGTCGGAACCACCTCGCTAGCACCCACCTCTGCAGAGCTGCTGTGGCTTGCACACCGTGCCCCAAAAGCGACTGGGTTCCGAGTCCCACCGACACCCCCCGAGCCCAGCACGCTGCCCAGCGCCCGGGTCGCGGCCTCCGAGCCGGGGCGGCGAGGTCGCCGGCAGCGGGGCAGCCCGCAGGCGCACAGCCGAGCCCGGCGGGCTGACGGGTGTGCACGGGCACCCGCACAGAGGGGCACCGCCGGTCCCTGCCACCGCCCGGAGCGCCAGGCTGCGCTGCCCGTTTCCCACGGACGCCCGCGGGCATGACGCGGAGCCCGGGCCGGCGCCCCAACGCCCCCCCCCCCCCCCCGAAGCGGGCGGGGTGGGTGGAAGCGCCCCCGCCGCCTCGCCTTACCTGCTGCCGGGCGGCCGGGCTGAGGCAGTCGGCTGCCGCCTCCATGGCTCCGGCCCCTCCTTCCCGCCGCCGGCCGTCTGCCCCCGCCGCTCCGCGCTGCAGGAAGCCGGCCCGGGCCGGTCCCCCGCGGCTCCGGGGGCGGAGCGCTGCCGGGGCCGGCCCCCCGGCGGGGGAGCCCGCGGGGTGCTCGGCGCTCCGCCCGGCCGGGCGCAGAGGGCCCGGGCCCGGGCCCCGGGGGGCTGCGCGGCAGGAGGGAGCGCGCTGAGCCCTCCTTCCCCAGCTACGGGCAAGCCTTGCTGCTGCTCCCAGCGGCTGTTAGTCCGAAATCCCCGCCGGAGCCGCGCAGCAAGCTCCGCTTAAGCAGTTTGTATCGGAGAAAGCAATTCCGAGAATGGTTTCGGAGCTCATAACCTCCTTTTTATGCTCGAGGACGATCAACACCCCCAGCAACAACCCAGCAAACCCCCGCTTAGCGTACACCCGCCCTCGGCCTGCTTCTCCCAGCACACTGGATGGTAACATTCAGGAGAACTTGAACAGAGCCTTATAAATATATATTCACACCAAGCAGCATTTGCAGGACAGAAATAAACCGCCTAACCATCGTTAATTTGCTGCAATTGTATCAGTACGGTGTGATGGGTGTTGTAGAGCTGAGCTTAAAACGGGTGATCAATGCTGGATATGCGGGTGTTGGTTTTATTCTTCAAGAAACAGCATTACACTCTAAGCAATAAATAAAAAAAGGAGCAAAAGAAAAGGCGGGGAGAAAAAAGCATCTAATCAGGTCTAAGAGTACTGCAAAACAGCAATCAGGAACAGAGGCTGGACATAAAAAGGGAATTCTGCATTTCAAAAGGTCTCCTGTGATGAGCTGGAAGAGCCTAACACACACTAAGGGAAAAATTAGAAGCACTGGAGGACACAAGTGTTTTAAAGTGACACTAAATGGGACAATACCCCAAAAACGATTCAAGGCACAGTCAGAGCAGAAATCCAGTGCTATCTCTTGATTCTCCCTGATTTCATCCAAACCCCCTCTCGCTTCCCCCCGATTTCATCCAAAGTGCACACACCTACCCTCCCGCAGAGACAAGAGGGCAGGGAGAATTACCAAAGCTTAAGCAGTTCATTTTATCCATTGCAATTTTGCAGCAGCAACAATAGAAAACACGGAGAGTCATCTCTTCCTGGCACCGGATTTTCTCCGGTTGCAGAGACAAGCAAAACAGGTTGCTTCTTAGCAACGAAGCCCTGCACGCTCGCTCCTTCCCGGTCAAGCGGCGCAGGTTGGGGAGCCCTGCAAAGCCTCCACCCAGCAACTGAGCTGTTTTTCCATGAGAATCCGGTTTTTCATGCTGGCAGAGCACGCACTGCCATGCTGTTGACAGTGTTATAGCTAATTTGGAAGCACTGGCACTATTTTACATTTGGGGGCAATACTTCAACTGGATTCATTGAAAGTCCCTGGACCCCAGCCATGTCCCTCTGTCCCTGGAAAGACCAGACACACTTACTTTAGATAAAAGGCATCGGGGATGTCTAACTTGCACCCTGGCCCTGGGAAAAACCCTGCTTATGTGAAGGGAAGCTTTGCGCTTGTACAACAGACTGTGGTTTTACTAAGTCAGAATCACAGAATGGTTTGGGTCAGAAGGGTCCTTCAAAGACCATCCAGTCCAACCCCCCCCAGCCGTATGCAGGGACACCTTTCACTGGATCAGGTTGCTCAAAGCCCCGTCCAACCTGACCTTGAACACCTCCAACGATGGGGCATCCACACCTTCTCTGGGCAACCTGCTCCAGTGTCTCACCACCCTCATGGTAAAACATTTCTTCCTGGTATCTGCCCTCTTTCAGTTTAAAACCTTGCCCTATCACTGCAGGCCCTGGTAAAAAAAGTCTCTCTCCATCATTCCTATAAGCCCCCTTTCAGTACTGAAAGGCTGCAATAAGGTCTCCAAAGTCTCCATCTTTCATTAAACTCCAAACCCACCTGTTGAGCCTACAAGTTATTTTTTCCCCTCTTGATTTATATTTTCCTTCATTACAGGGTAAAGGACCCAACTTCGCTTTAAGGAAAAAAAAAAAATCTGAACTGTCTTAAATCCACTTCAATGTGTGTATAAAAATAAAGAGATTAATAGATATAGAAATAATATATGTTCCTGTGAAGCATGGCTCAAAGGTATTGGTTTTTTTAATTAGAGGAAGTCAGGCTTAAGCTACTCTGAAAACTGGTAATTGGAGATTCAATGATAGACTATAGACTTGTGTTCAATTTCTTCTTGGTAAACCCACTAGCTGGAGGGTATGACAGGTATGCCTGCATAGTGAAATACGTGAAAGAAAAGGGGAAAGGGAAGCCAGTCAGTACAGTCTGCCCAGCACACACAGGCAGTCAACATTCAGTACAGAGAAAGCATCTGTAATTTCAATCTAGGTTTAACAGATGCCCGTTTCATCGGCCGGTATGGCTTATACTGAAGTCAGGAACCAGGCTAGCGTAACATGACCAGGAAATGCTTTGCTATTCAGATGGTGTAACATGCAGCCCTAAGCCCATTATTTAAGGCTGATAAAGTTCCTAGCCTGCTACGTTTCCCTTATCCTCCGTGAGCAAGAGCAAGGAACAACAGGAATCTGCAGTAACTGAAGGAAGACCCTGGCATGCCCTGCAGCAGCGCTTTTTGCCCCTGGAGACGCACCCCGAGCCTCGCGATCCTGCCTTCGGGCTGGCAACCTCTCTGCTGCGCCCTGCAACGCCCAGCAAGGCTGTCTTTGTGAACGGCCCTGAGTCCAAGAGAAGTTATGCCCTAATTCCCAAACACTGGCTCACCATTTAATTTTGGTGCAGTAAACAGCATCAAGCATTGCAGAAATCCAAAAGTCATCATCAACTGTGATGAAGGCACTTCTGGACTATGGCAGCTGACCCCAAGGTAGCCGGGGGCCAGGCACTGGAGTTAATTCTTCAAGAAAAATACGTCTTACCTTATATGTAGAAGTTTTAACAGAGAAGGAAAGGAAAGGAGATTGATGTTAACCATGTAAATCTGAAGCATCATGACAACTCAGCATGAAGAAATATGCGTATTTTCATCTTAGCTTAAAATAGACAATTTGTTCTGGTTTTCCTGGTTAATGAGAACTAACCTCCCCTTACATTCACCAGCAAATCTGTACAGTTTTTGTCCTGTCACTTGGAAGATACACCAGAGATGTGAGTACTTCCTATACAAGGCATGAATTACTGAGGACCCCCCCACAGACACCCCTTTTTGTAATTCCTTCCTAAATCAATGCAGAAGCCAAGATGTTTGTTTTTATTTGTTTTACTGGAGGAAGCACTTCATACCTTCGGATAAATTCAAACACACAAGCGTGCTATGGACCTGCTGGGTAGGAACTGAAGGATCAGGAGGTCTTTTTAATACTAGTGAACTTCCATTTTTTTTTGGTAATACAGAGCTGACAGCATTCAAAACACACACTTCAGCATGTCTGAATTGATTTTATATGCAGCGAGCCCCATTCTGCTTAGATTTCCAAACAGGTCCTGACATACTTCCCAAGAACAGGAATTCTCCGTACACCCACATAAACACTGTCTTCCTCATCTCTTCTTCCTCCTGGCGCTCGACACTCCACCAGATCCTTCACACACTGTTAAATAAAAAGCAAGTGCATACAGTTCTGTAACTACAGTAGCTGAGCCACAATCTAGGAAGCCAGTGATGCATTTTACTCAACTGCTTGCCAAATCTATTTAGCATCGTTAAGCTGATAGCAGTTAGCTCTGACTCCTTGCCCTTCCAACTTGGGGGAGCAGGGGGGTACTCGCAGCACCTAGCGAACACTGTCTGCAAGTGGATATTAGTCTATCTTTTCTTTTTTTACCCTCTCAAAAATGCAGTCTCTGTCTAGTCATACCTCTCCCATACCCAGAAAAGATAGCCAAAGGATCTGAAGCTCTGCTAAATATCATGCCTTCAGCGCCTGGTTCTTGTGTCTGTGCGTTTCCCGTTTGAAACGGGACATTGCAAGAGTGATATGAATTCAGGAAGACATCCAAGCAGGAAGAATGCTCCCGACGGAAATATGCATTACATGTAGTACAATGCTAAATTAAGCATAAGAAAAACAGGTAACAGGAGAGATTGAAGGGGGGGGGGGGGGGGGGGGGGAAGAGCCAGCTGACATTTTCATAAACCGGTAGGTTAACTGTGAGTTCATCTTAGGTACTTAGAAGCAGAAAAAAACAAATTATGGTGCCGAGGATAGCGGCTCAGTTTCTGATGGCACAGACTCCTTATCTCTCCTTGGGGAACACGCCTCACCTCTGCAAACATGCATACACAGAAGATGTGTGCTTGCACACAACACAATGCATTCCTCCACAAATACAGGCCTAAATCCTAAAAATCGGTTGCACAGAACTGCAACCCTTTACCCATAACTACCAAGGAGCTGTGTCAAAAGGAAGGGGGAAAGATCATAGTCATCTTCAAGGTATGTTACAATCACTGATAACACAAACAAATTCCAAGGAAGCCTGACTTCCAACACAGGTCACACCCAATCCGTTATTTTTGTCTTCAGGGCGTGTTGTGCCAGAGGTGGTTTAAGAGACATGGAAGCAGGGCTTCAGGTAGGAATAAAGCAGTCAAAACCTTTACAGATGGGTTTAAACACTGAAAAAACCTGCAACACAGAGCACACTGACTCCAGCTTGGCCCACCCCAATATTTATTCTTAAGCAGTATCAGCAGCCACCTCCCAGCACTATCTGTCACCTACGTATGTAACTCAGCTTACTTCATTTATATTTAAGAAAAATAAATTCTATTGTGCATTTCCTTTATTCTCTTCAAGTAGTATCTCTTAGTATGTCAGTGATGTCCCTCCATATCACATTTACTACTGGCTTTCCAAACAGTGGTAACAGATAAAGCAGGTCTCATTATGTGGAGAAAAAGGCTGGAAAGTATTTCACATTAGACGAAAAATTTAGTTACTCAAGCCCCCCCCCCCCTTTTTTTTTTTTTAAAGTTCAGAATCTTGTTCTTCTAATATTCAAGAAAGTCTCTAAAAATCTATGGAGTAACACCCATTTGAAGTCACAAAGACAGAAGAAACTACACATGCACCTCACTTCATCATCCCTGTCTGCTGTGGGCATCCTGGCACCCTTGCAGCTCAGTTGGCAAAGTTAACAAAACCTCCTTGTAAGCTGTAACCAAGGCAATGAACTCAAGTATACACAATAAGTGCTTCTTAGGAAAACAATGTCCGGTTTTCAGCACCAAAATGTACTGCCAGTATCAACAGATTATTTTCTATTGAGGCTATATGGAATATATTAATGCCTCGCTACTATCGGAAAGCTTCAGAAATTTGAAATATGTTTTAGAAAAGACAGATTTAAGAATAGTTCCCATAAGCCAACAAATTCCTGACCTAGTCTTAAACTTTTCTGTTCCTTTGCTTAATAATGAACAATAAAAATCCACAGAATTTTAAAAGAGAAAAAAACAACCCAGAGTTTTGATTAGGAGCATCTCACAGAACATGAGTATACAGACATCTGTGTAAAAAAAAATAAGCATACACGAAAGTGGTCCAGTAAGAGACTTGTACTTGTAGAAAAAGGCTTCTCTGCTGGTGTATCCACAATACTAGGCTTTGCCATCTCCCAGGCTCTACTGCAAACCTCATCAGCTTTAAAGAGCTGCATTAACCGTTTCCACCATGACTGCAAATTTTGTAAATCAGAAAACCAACAGACATTTCAAAGAATACCACTCTGACGGGCAGAGGTTCTGCACCTCAGTCCTACCCCCCAACAAGGACATTAGGTGGGGAAACGCAAGCAGCATTTGAAAACTCTGCGAGCACCACACAAAAAAAGGCAACCAACATCCCATTCACAGTAAAAGCCAAGTCCAAAAATTCAGACTTACAGCTACACATAATTATGGTTTCAACTCAAGTGTTTGAGTATATTCACTACAGAGAATAAACTAGTATGGCATCATAAATGTACAACAATCATGTCTTCACCTTAAGATCCTTTGCAAACACCGAAGAATCTCATTATCAAACACCTGAGGAAAAAATTGACAGTTCACTTTAAGAAGTGTCCAATTTCCCCACACAAAGGGGATAATAAGGACACCTACAGAAGAAAACTGGCCAAAAGAACCACTACGGTGTTTCCCATGACCAGCCGAACTGCAACCTAAACCTGTTTTTATGAATCGAACTCATTCACACAATGCAATCCTACAAGACTGAAGTTTGGTGGGAGATTAAATAAGTTTTTTCATGGAAAGTTTTTCCTGCAAGGGCATTCCAAGACCGATCTCTTTGGTTTTGAAGTTTCTCAGAATGCCAGAGCTTTGTTTTTCTCTTGCCATTAATTCCCAAGCACCAGGAGCAGGGAGTACGAACAGGCAGACGCTCCCCTCTGACATGCCAATGGTGCTGTTGCGAGTTATCTGTGTTTAAGGGGTCAGCATTCTTGGTCTTCTTGCTTAACATTTTGAGCCGAAGACTGGGAAGAGGAGGACGGGAAGAGACCCACGACTAATGAGGAATTTACACATGAACATCGTCCACTTCAGAGAAATATTTGCTTATGTGTTTGCCAGGAAACCCATCTCAGAGATATAATTTAAGCATGTGACCAGAGGCTGGAAAGTCTTGTTGACACGGACCTTTCTTCCCCCATAAAGAAGGAGAATGTTTATTCTACGGAACACTGCAGTGAACAGCATGTACAGCTCTACAATCTAAGAGACAATTAGGGAGTTGCATCCTGCTTCATAAATTATATTGCCATGCAGTCACAAGGGGCCGCTGCCAAAAATATAGCCTATACAATAACTCAACTCCATCGTGAGCTTGCATGGGTTACCAAAGCAAATCCTGCCACAAGGAACTGACCTTAAAACACCTGTTAGAAGTGAGGTATCCTGTAATCATGTCCATAGATCCTAGCAGTGTTTTAGAGGCATTTATTCCCTTAGTAAATGTTTTTTTTCCTCTCCCCCCACCCCTTGGGGTTTAAAAGTGATATTGTTGTAAAATTTACTAGTGACTCAGGAAGATGATATGGTCTCTTTCCCTCTGCTACCTGGTCACGTACCTTCACGCGCACACTAGTAATAAAGAGCTTGTCGACAAGTTCTCCAGCAACTTGTGCCTGGTGTGGTCTCTGCTGGGCTCCCTTTGCATACTAAGCCACTGGCTTCGCTGCAAATGGGTTAGCTGCAAACTGAATTCCACTTTAAGATGCACTGGGCTTGTGGTAGGAGTGAAAGGAAAAAAGTGCTCGAAGCAGCATGTCCTTCAATTCAAACAAACCCTCTCCATGGGAAAACACTGGAGAGTTCAAAGCAGCTTCAGAGGCAAGATTCCGAAGAAAATTAGCATGACAACTCATCAGTTCTGTAGAATCATGAAAATCTGTTTTTACAGAAGCACTGTAGCTCCAGAGCCCGGAGAACGGGAAGATCACATGCATAGGGCATACCACTTCCACTGCTATTGAGCAATAAATACTTTGTCCTGTTTCCATACTCTGAAAAAAGAAAACAGGGAGGAAAGAACAATTCCAGTATAGGATGTTGGCTGGCAGCTTTGCAGAAGCGTGTTACAGTTTTAAACCCCGAACCAATTTTCTACAGGTAGTATATTCAGCAGAGGACCAATGCAGTATCAACTAACCACATTTACGTCACTACTTCGATTGGCATTTTCTCTCAAAATAGCTCCAGTCAGTAAGTGGCTACTCCTACCAGAGAAGAATTTGGATACCACTCAACAGCTGTTATCTCAAAGAACAAAACTACAGATTTTATACGCCCTATATAATACTGCACTCATATACTTTATATTAAATAGAATAAGACTATTACTCATGTAGTCTTATTAATAGTAATAAAGACTATTACTCATGTAAAATAGTTTTGAGGGAGTTGACGTTCCCCTTGGAAACAGCTGGATCACTCATTCAAGTACGTGAATTGTTGAGTTTACAGGGATACCTACAAGGAAAAAAAGTTCAACAAAACCAGCTAACTGACAGTATTAGCAAATACTAACTGGAATGCCACAAGAATAGCATACAAAGCTTCCCAGTGTTGTCTCCGGAAGTACTTATTTGCATGAAGCTGCATTCAGTGGTTTCTTCCACTCGCTTTACCTGACTTCTTTATAAAATGAGAGAAATTTTTCTTTTACAGTGATCACATTGATCCATTTTGCAGCAACTGTTTTCTTCATTCAAAAATTTAGATAAAACTAAACCTCAAAAACACACAAGTAGAATGCTTGTATTCCAGAGTACTTTTTAAATACCGTATTTCTGTTTGATTGTAGAACAGCTCTTGTAATTGAAGTCGCAGAGTTCACGGCAGGCTTTAGGGAGCTTGAAGCAATCTGGCTGAAAGAGGGGCAGTATGCGAACAGGGGGTACCTAAGGGAGATAAGAGCTTGGAAAACCCGTCCCACAGTAAGGCTGTAGTATGTATACCTCAAAAGGCTTTAAATCTTTCTTGAATACAAAATGTGTATGCTTGGCATTCTGAATTTCTTCCTCTGGAGAGAAAAACCAGCATGCTTGCTATAATACAGGCAGTAGGGTTATCCAGGTACTGCAAATGAGTTGGTAACATACAGAATGGGATAACTTTTGCTTAAACCAAATATAAAGTGAATGACGACAGATAAGTTACCACCTTAATGACCCTGCATTCTTGCTAGTTTGGTATCTTTGTGTGATACCACAAATAAAAAAGAGTTGAATTATATTTCAGACTCTTGGTGCTCGACTGCCATTTCTTTCCAGCGAGGGGGCAAAGCTACAACTAGTGTTTCCCAGCAGGACTGATCCGCAGGCACCCAGCATGCAGGGAGGTCAGCAGAAGGACTTTCAGGAAGGAAGCAGACACACAAAATTAATTCAGCCGTTGGTACATATTACTGAAGAGCAAACACATTTGTCTTGACCCTGCTCACAGAGAAAGTAAGCACAATAACCGAATTTGGAGCCTACAATAAACAGCAATATTTCACCCGGCTTCTTTACAGCGTAAACACAGGTTGGGGAGGGCTCCAGGGCTGGGCGAATGCCAACATCTTTTTGAACATGGACATAAACAGAGGTTTTGTTCCTGACTGGGAAAAATATTTGAAATATAAATAAGAACTGAAATTCAGGGACTGCTACAAGCAATGTAATCTGTGGGTGCCGTATTCTGGACTCCACCAAACCGCAAATTTCATCCAAATAAAAGATGGCAAGTCTTGAACGCTACTCTGCACTTATAGCACATTAAAACGTAGATGGCAAACCTCAGCAACTGCTTAAAACAATGCTCAAACTACCAGTCAAGAGGAAAAAGAAAAAAACAGATTTTGAAATAAAGGTTACAGAGACTGTTTTAGGGATTACCCAATCTGCAACAAGAAGTGATATAAAGCTTTAAGAAAGGGCATAACAAAAAGTGATATAAAGCTTTAAGAAAGGGCATAAATATAAGATTAAGTTTTGTTTTGTTTCTCAAATCAAGTACACCTGCTTTCTGGTTTAACCACCTTGAAAAAAAAAAAAGGCATCCAAAAGCCCACCTTTACTTGTATCACAGTAAGAACAAATACATTTGCAGGGAAGTATATGTCCACCAACACCAATGGGTCTCCATAGAAACACACTCTTTGCATCCAGACAAGTTTCAGGCTGATTTATTCTTTTAAGGCCAAGTAAAATGAAGATGAGACGTTTCAGGTAATGCACTGAATACTCCCCATATTATATGCTCTTGAAGAGGTACAGAGGCAGTAATAGACTTCAAATGTTATCAGATATCCAATAGCTGGAGCCACTTGGTCAGACACTAACACAATGTCCAGTTCTTGGCTATGCAAGTTATATGGTATTGAGAAATTATGCAAACAGGTAGTGTGAAGTAAGAGAGATGGGGAAAAGGTGCTGAAGATACTGCAAACCAAAGTACACAGTGGGATATGCAGAAAACATTACATAGCTAAAATAGACAACAAATATACAACAAGAGAGCACAAGAGGGAAGGGAAATAAGATTTAGTGAAAATTAAAAATCAGGCCTAATAAAAGCATAGCAGACAAGTGCCAAAGCCTGGGGGACCCAAGATTAATAGCTATATTCCAGTTCCTGTATACAAACAGTTCAACACCAGTTAAGTGTGTGAAACTGAACAGCTTCCAATGCTCAGACAAATTGTATCGTTATTTTGAAATGGTGTAAGATTGGAATTAGATCATGTGAACTGCTGTTATTTCAGTGTCACACTAATGTGAGACCTTTCCATTTTGCAATAGGTCAGAACAATTTGTCTCTTAACTTTCAGTGGGAAATTTTTTTAAGAGCTTCGGGCCAAGAACTAGTCAGTGAAGTTGCACAGGTCTTTGCCATCAATTAGGAGCAATTCAGAATTCCATCGCGCTTCAGTTTCTTGTCCAGAGAACAGAGATTATATGTCCCTCTGGAGGGCAATGAATACAAGTAGTATTTTGAAATCTTCAGATACAACACGTTACATAGAGGTTTTATGCCAGCAGAGCAATTGAGAAACTACAAGAAAATAATTAATCTTTTTGCACAGCTACGGCATTTGTATTTATTGGGTATACAGTAGAGCACACAGGAAGCAGAGCTCTTTTTTTTGGAATTTACATTTCAGAAGCAACTTGCATAACATAGCGGCTCTCTGCAGACAAGAGCAATAGCCCATGAAGTACAACTCAAGCGGTGACTACAGGAGAGGAGATATGAGAGAGATCTTAATACTGTCAGTATAGCAGGCACTTGCCAAGTCTGGTACAGTTATGATACAGACTTCTCTCTGCTTTTACAAAGAAGTAAATCATACTATACACTAATAACACAGTTTTTCAATTTTTTGAAAAAAAGTAAATTAGATTTAAAAAGTGAATTAAATGCTTTTACAGATTTAGTCCTCTTGATATAAAAGAATGCCCTAATTTGTAGAGGTATGCAGTGAAGCAAGTCTTAAGGTCAATATCAGAGGAGTACTGCTGATGAATTATTCCATCTAAAAAGACGGAGAATGAACTTCGAACTTGTTTAAACTGGCCTGAAACCCACAAGAGGGAGCAGCAATCAAACAAAGCAAACACTTTTTGTGTTTCTAAAGAGATAGTACTCCCATCACACAAAGCTGGATCCCTGGATTTTCAGTATAGACATTTAATTACCTGATTATTCAGTCATTGAGAATGTGGATGAAAATTATTTGCACCTTTTCACCTGACCTTGGAATAACAAAGAAGATAAGAGACCACAGTAGAAGGTATACACCTCTGTATTCCTGCTGCAGACATGGTAATTCAGCCTTCTTTAAATTATTACCCTTACCAAATGCATTTCAACCACCTGTGTAAAGAAGCAAACCAACAAAAGTGGCAGGGGGGTGGGTATACTTAGTTTGTGTTAAGTCTCCAGATCCTCCAGCCCCAAAACCCACAAATCCTAGTTAACTTTATTTTGCCAGTAATTCATGTTTTGTATCCACCAGTGCTTTTGAAGAACTCCAACAAAACCCACGCAGTTTTTTCTTTAACTTTCAGCCTTTCAAAAGGTAATAGCTTCCGCATTCAGCATCACTTCAACACAGCAGAAAAAACATATTAAGAGGTTTGAAAAGGTTCACAATATTGTTTCTTGCAGGCTCCCACACCTGTAGGACAACCTTGTTTTTATGTGAAAGAATGGAAACAAATAAGACAGCAGCATGATTCCTTGACAGTTAGATGGTTTTTTACGCAGGAGTACCTCAGAGCTCAAAGCAGAAGCCGAGGACTCAACTAAATGCTTATTTAGAGGCAGAAACTCCCGCATCACTTCGTCGCCTACCTCCCAGCCCTATGTTTCATGTTCTATTAATAATTTATTGCCTTTTCTTAGTTAAGAGCGGGAATTGTACAGAGAGCACATTCAGCTATAAATTGCAATAGAGAAGGGAGGCTGCTGGAAGATTTTTGACAGAAGAATGCTTTGAGACAGAATTTCTTCTTCTTCATACTTCAAAACAATCCCAGGAGGGCCGACAAAACGCAGCTGAGCGGGTCACCGATGCAGGAGCCGCTGCATCAGCCAGCTACAACCCACCCCGTGCTAGGGAGCAGGGCCCCACGCAGCCTCTGCTCAGGGAACGGCTCCCTCGGGCTTCGAGCCTGCCGGTGCAGCATCCAGCCAGCCCCATGCGTTACGGCCGAGGCGTGAGGCTGCCGAGAGTCCCACCGTTAGTTCTTCCCGCAGCTCCTGGAGAGTGCGTTTGGACGACTTCTCATCCCCCCTGTATTTTTTGTTACTGGTCTCCATTCCCAGGTTTCTCCCTCGGGGATTATGCACAGCAACCTCAACAGGTATTTCATTATATGCACACCCTACTCACCTGAAAAAGGGGAAAAAGGAGGAATCTGAATTTAATTGAAAGTATGCCTTGGATCATAAAAGTTTAGGATTGTACATTCCTCTGTAAAATCCAGCACAGCGGCTAGCAAGCCAGTATCACAGACAAAACACCCCCATTCTTAAGTGTTCCGGAATCCTTTGGGAATGGATCTTGCACACATTAATCAGTCCAACACAGAGTTTAATAAAAGCTCTGACTGCCTCTCATGCTTCCCTGACTTTTTAAAGCTGTCTGTTATGGATGCAGAATTACTCAGAGCCACAGACATACAAAACGTAACTGGTTTTAGAGGCCTGTCTGCCAGAGAATACACGATTTGCTGGTAATCATTCAAGAATGTTAATGTCAAATATTAATAATAACAATACAGTTTACTACTAAAGCTAGAGTAGGCTTTTAGGTTATACCAAAAAAAAGCAACACAGAAGAAAGTTATACACCAGAAAAACTTCCATTTATTTTCTCAGCTCTGACAACAGTTCATGTTTCACGGAGAGTAACATTTCAGAAAAGATTCACAACAACTTCTCAAAAGCTTTAGTGATGCTTACAGCCATATCACCTCGCACAGTCAGATAGCACAAGAGTTTAAATCAACTAAAATTCGGAGAGGAGACCTCAAAGCCTTCCATGTCGCCAGAAGCAATGATGATTTCATAGCTAAGGAAATCTCCATGGCTCAACAGCACCAATTAACCAGGGAAGTAAAGGAGCTCCTTGAAACCTGAGATGCTGCCCAAAAGGAAAAACATCTCCTTGAGGTCACTGAGAATTCCCTGTGACCTTTTGCAAATGCAGAAGAATCCATTAGTTTGTCCCTGTTGAAGTCCAAATGTCCACCTGCTCTTCCCTGGCAGTTACATGAGGATATTGTGCCAGTGTACTTTATACAGTTGTAATGCAGGAGACAGGAGTGCTTCACAAGCAGCCTGCCGATAAAAATGTACACTTGCCAAGCTAATTCCAAAAAAAAAAAAAAAAAAAAAAAAAAAAAAAATCAATCAGTTGAGACTCAAGGGCATGAATGGCAAACTTACTCTGCTACTCACAGCAAACACCAGTGAAGCACGTAGCACTACCTGACCATTTTAAATGACTCCTCAAAAGATTAAGAATTGCTGCTGACCAAAATATTACTTAAAAAATTGTACAAATACATTTAAGATAGAGCTGCTAACAGTAGTTAGATACAAACTGAATTATGGAAAGACTTATTTGCCTTTAAGTCCTGCACAAATCTTTTGTTAGGAGTGCATTTTAAATACACTATACCAAATCTGCAGGTATTACATGCATCTCATGGAGTAAAACTTGTTAGGGAATGAAAGCGTGTAAATATAGCATACAGCTTGGATGTGCTCCATCTACAAGTAACTGAGAAAGCCTACTTTCACCTCGCAAAAACATTTAACGCTACTTTAGGTCTAGCCAATGCTGAGGAACAGACTGGTGAGCTATTTATACGCAGAGATAAAGGTGCCAAAAAAGGTTTTAAAAAACCTTGATGACCTCAAGCCTCAGTCTATCTAGGAGATGGAGTGTTCCTGCTATACAGCCAGTTCTTCATATAGCTGCTAGCAGAGAACAAGCAGAATAAAGTAAACCAGGGGAGCCATGCACTGCTTCTCTGAAAAACACATTTAACTAAGCAAAGACAGAAGCTAAAAGTGCCAAGCGTTTGGCCAGCATACGAATGCATTCAGTTTAGTACACTATGCATTAGTTAACAGCAGGTTTAATATTTCCTCTAAATAAAACACGTGGAGCTCCGTGATTTTACACCATTACACAATTAATGAAACAGTCACTTCACAGTGGGTAGCAATATCACAAAATCATGTCACTGCTTCATTCATATAGGGGGAAAGAAGGCTGTAGAATTATATCGTTACTAACTCGACAGGGCCTTTGAAATTCTGGCAACGTCAAGGTTATCTGAAAATTATCTGAAAACAACCTTGAATGCTCAGAGGACACTCCCCAGTTATGTTAATGGCTCAACAAGAGCCACAGTCAGCAAAATCCACTTCCCTGCAAGGCCAGAAAAAGCCACTGGAGTATATAACTACAGTTTGCGGAAATCCAGGATAGCGACCGTAGCGGATCTGGGAAAAGCAAAGCTAATTCTCTTCAAATGGGAGAAGCTCTGCCATAAATCCAGCTATATACTAGAAATAAGCATGATAAATAGCCCAGGTTTTGACAAAAATGCCATTATAACCATTCCACTGCAACAACCTACTTGGAGATGCTCACATGCTTGAAGACTATCTATCAGATCACCTTAACGTGGCACACTACACCTGCAGAGATACTACAGCTAATATACTGGCAATTACCCGGGCACAAGGAAACATTATACACAAGAAGGTGTCACAGAGCAATCTGTGTCAGTCCCAGAGGCACACTTAGGAGCTAGAAATTAAGGATGCCCAGTACTATTTCTAAGCCTATCAAATACCTCGTATTATTTTTTCATCTGAACAATGTAGCAGCAGGAGAAAATCCATCCATGGATTATTTAAGAGACAAATAAGTACATAGTAGCATCCTAAGGAAACTCTACATACAAAGATATGCCCATGGAAACAGCTCTTCAGCTATGCAAGAAACAGCTAATTGCCTGTTTCTTGAAGAATTTAGGCAATGTCTTGTTCAGAAGGAGAAACAGGTCACGTCATATTAAGCACATATCAGAATTTGCTTTACAGCAGGCTGAATGCCAAGCAGTGATACGGAACACTGGGTAAGTAGCAGCCAGGACAGCCAGACACCACAGAGGTCCCCAGCCCAACCTCTATTCCTCACTGGCCAGTTCTTCCGCTCCAACCTAGGAATAAGGCTCCCCCACCCCAAATACTACTCTGAGGGGTGGGAGGGAAGCATGCCCCTGCTCTCCGACATTTCCAAACAGTAGCCGAGCTGTGCAGCGGTTTCAATGGAGAACATCCACAAAACACAGATCTTTAAGAAATGCCTTGGAGCTGCATGCCTTCCCGTTGCTGACACTGCAGCTCCTCTCCAGGGCCCCTGGCAGCCAGCCCAGCAGCACGCTCTGCCGCTGTCCCACTTGCCTGCAGAGACCAAAGCTGGAGTCACACTCAGGCAGGGACTACACTTGGACAAAAGCACTGAATCCAACAAGCCCTGTACTTCTCCCCATACGCACTGATGGCATCTTACTTTCCGCATCAGATACAGGACCCCGCTGAGCTTATCACGGAGGGAAAGCAAACACATTTTTTGCAGGTAAATTGCATACAAGCTTGACTTGGGAGGTGCCACTTTTAAATAGAAGTTAAGAGGAGAGCCCAGCCACTTGAACACCCACTGCAGAGCATGCAACGCACACACTACGAGCATACCACGCTGACGCTTACAAGTCCACCTCTCCAGTGGCACTTGTGAACCAGAAATTGTCATGATCCAACCTCCCCCGACAAAAGATTTTCCCACTAAAAATACAAGCAGGCTGACTAATTTTAAAAGACTGATGTGAAATTGCCCTTAGTTTGTTCACCAGGCTCAGTTTTAACACCTTTGGGGATAAATCATCCAGATTAAGCGTAATGGAGTATCATTACAGCATTACACCTCTGTTGCAATATTTAGCCTTCACAAAAAAGTATCTATTTCTGCTCTCTTATTTATAAAATATCCTTTAACTGTGTTTTGGTGGCATCCAGAGACCAACTGAGATCACAACTCACCTGTCTAAATATTCATGCTATATAACATGCTGTAGTTGTGACAGACAGACCAACTATCACCTTGATATCATTACCAGGTCAATAGTACCCAAGTTATCTGGTCAATACCATCATCCACATCAAAATAAACTACTTAGCTGATCAGGACTAAACATGATGTTTGCTCTATATTAGATGTTTCACGCTGTTTAGCTTTTGTTCTCAAAATGGCATGTAGGTAGCAAAGTAGGTGACAGCCTTAGTATTCTACTAGTAGAATCCATTCCTCACTTTCATGCAGACTCACATGGCTTAAATACTCTGGAAAAGGAAAGCTTTCTGCCACAGTCACTGTAAGAGTCATATACTCTAACCTCCTCACAAAAAAAACACCATACAGCTTTCATTCTAGCCATCTCTTCTGTGAAGAAATTGAAATATATACAAACTATTTCTCATCTTTCCCTCCTTGTGTAGTTTTCGTTAGTCCCGTAAATTTTACATAAGTACACTGTTGGGAGTATTGATCATTCTCCCCATATAAGAAACCGTATCTATTTGACCTTTTAAATTTCGCTATGATACTGCATCAGTTGAAATAACAGCCATCCCTCACCACCACCAAGCCAGATGATGGGTTTATTTTCCCTTAACGATGTTCAGGATTGAGCTTCTGCCATGTTCTTACATCAATTTCACTGCAGCGGAAAGAACTCTAAATAGGCTGATTATCATCAATCCCATAAAAAACCCTCTATCCAGAGGATCAATGAGGTACACACAGATCAGCCCACAGAGGCAGCTGCAGAACCTGAATATTCACGTGGTGAAAGCTTTAGCATTTACAAAAGGAATTCACACATTTCTCCTGCGCTCGATCTGTACCTCCTGCGCTACTCCCCTTTCACAACTCGTGGGCAGGCACTGCTTGATCCGATCTCCTCAGGGCATTAATACGCACTGCTAGCACATGGCACCTGCCAGCCGTCCCGCTCCATCCTCTGGAGCAATGACAGCTCTGGTCTTAACTAGCTGGATACGAGCGACAAGGGACAGATGGCAAAAGCGCACTCGCCATGTGCTTCTTTCTGCAGAAGACACAGTGCTTCACAAATCCGTTGCGCTAAGAAAAAAGCCTGACTTGGACTGCTTCTGGATGCCAAGGGATACTCGTATCTGACAACAGATTACAGTTCCCGTCTCCTTCGTTCAGCTTTCAAAGCCAGTAGCCAGGGCATGGCAGAACCAAGACTGCCCATCACTCCTTGTCCATCCACAGACTGCCCCGTAGGGTGGTAAGGAAACAATTTCTCTGCTTATTCCCCTGTGGTATTCTCAGTAAGAAAAAACAAAAAAATGAAATTGGCTATTTTTCATCATATTCATGCTGTGAAGTTTCCCCATGACAACACAGCTGATTTGCGCAACAGTATTTCTGTTGCTAACAAAAGAAACAAAAGATCAGGAACAAACGGAAAATTGAGTAAGAAAGGAAAAACACCCTAGTGCTGGAAATATGATTCAAGTGTTAAAAAACGGAGTCTGCCTTACAAAGAGTACAGGCTACACAACCGATAACCATGTTCTCTGACTTGCGTGATGGTACCTGGCAGAGGGGTAAGAAATGGGACTTCGAAGTCCTGTTTATTATAAAATCTAAGACCTGATCTAGTTGCAAGACTAACACGAGAAAACAAATTTAAGAGCTGACCGATAGTTCTAATATTAGTTTCATTAAATGCATGTACTACTAGCGAATGCCATTCTCATGACATGAAAGCCAAAACAGGACTCTAGAAAGCTTTGTGTTCCTCACAGCATACATCACCCTCCAAACCTAGATTTCTTCATGTCTAGTAGGTATCGAAGCTCTTCATAAACGTAATTATTAGGGGGTTTTTTTATGGGCTCTTCTATGTTGCCATAGCATAAACAGTACCAATGTCCTCAACTTTGTAGTCGCTCAGTGACACGAAGCACCAGCACTGTTCTGAATCCCACAGAATTGCTCATAGCTTTGACAATAAAAACAAATGTTCAAGTGTCCATACAGAGGCAGAGTTCTGCTAAATATATTATATTCCTGATCTTAAAGAAGCATCAGAAATGACAGTATGCAACCACGTTTTTTCTAACGCATAAGCTATATATAAAAATAGTCTTTTCTCCTTAAATCAGCCTTTCATTCTTCACAGTGACATTTAAACCCTTTATGCTACTGGGACGTCTCACCCTGAATTCAGCACAGTTCTTGTGTTTTTTATCCTTCAAATGCGTTCACTAAAACACTCAAAGACCATTCCATTAGATTTGTACCGTGCTGCCCCTGGGCATCCTCAGTCCCAGCTCCGCAAGCAATGGTCCATCTACACATTATTGGGCTTTCTAGGAAACTGTTTCACAGAGAAACTGAAATAGTTGCGTACAAAAAAATTGTTGAGACATTCTTATTTTAAAAGATAAGCACTGATTCTCTTTTTGTCACCACTGTCACCAACAATTGCTCAGACTGTAAATTATGAGAATGAACCTTTTAAATAGGAACCTTTTTCCTTGGAGTCAGATACTTCTAAACAGGTTTTCAGTTTCATGGACACAAACCTGGAAGAATCATTTACCTAAAGCTTCCACAGAACACAAGATCGGGATCTGTGCAATGTTCTCACCATTGAACCTTTGGTTACTGAAAGGAAGAAACAGGGTGACGGGCTGCTGAGCTTAAGCAAGTTCCGATGTGATGAAGCCGCACTGGAGAAAGGCACTCAGCCTAAGCACCCCGCTCCAAGGTCTCCAAGCTGAGAAAAAAAAAATAGATGACTACAGGGATGGGGGCAAGCACGAGGTGGTTTTGAAGTCACTGAGACTTAGACAGTCAAGAAAATATTTTCATGAAATCTGACCATTAGGCTTTTGATTTCCAATTCACTGGTAGTCGACAGGTTTCAAAGTGTTTATGCTGCTCCAGAAGACCTTATGAACAAAGCGTTCTGCAGTAAAAAGTTATTAAGCTCTATTAATGCAGCGGTATCTACAGAATATTGTATTAAATAGGGTAGTGTCTTGATTTTTCCAAATCTAAACTTAAACCAACATCAGCAACAGCCTATATTAAAATTTGCAATAGCCATCAGCTACCTCATTAGTAAAGCAAAAATCTAATAATGTTTTTAGTTTTGCAACAACTTATAAACGGACCGCTTCAGCAAATTCAACAAGACAGAAATTCACTGTATCATGTGCCAAGGTTCCTAACACAGTTCTCCAGCAAAATCCTGGTTAATCCAGTCAAACCCCCTTTATTCTCATCCCACGTTTATCATTAGTTTTTATATTTGTCAACTGACACTGTCAGTTTGTTCACATACCCCAGTGGAGTATTTGCTTATTACAAACAGAAAAAGGACAGGCTCACGAAAACAACTAAAAAGTCAGTCTCTCAGCCACACTGCCTAAGCAGAAGATAAGATCTGCAGTTCTGGGAGTAGTGGAAGAAGTTCAGTCCTACAAAGCAAAATCTATACAGGCTAAATTCTTCATGAACACTTGATTTCACCTGAAAGAGTGTTTTTATTCTCAACTCCAGGGCTGGAAGTGATGAAAGCATGTATGCTGCAAAAAGCTTTCCAGAGATACAGCAATATATTCTTGCTTCCACTAGAAGAATAACAGCATTTGCCTAAACTTCACTTCCTTCAAACAGAATAAGACTCAACCACGCTAGACGCAAACAGCTCAACTGAATAGAAGGGTCTGAACGCATTTTTCAACTCATCTCCCTGATCCCTTCTGCAGATAATTACAGGCTCTCCAACACCACGGGCCTTACCACATTATGCGTAATTCCCACCAGCTTCGGTGGGAATAGATTCAGGACCCGTGCAGTCCCATGAGAAGATATGATCATCTCTAAGAATTAACCGGCAGTTAGTCTCAGCCCTTCTTCCTCAACACTGCATGTATCTACGTACCTTTTTGGGACTGACCGCACCACACTCCCAGGCAGAGGTGGAACGGGAAGCTGGGAAGTAAGATAACAGTTTATCGCGATGACTTACTGACTTTGCAAATGACATATGAATTCCATCTTGAAATCCAAGAGTTGCTAATATTAAAATATTGAAAGTATAAAGTGTAAGCTAAAAGTTGAAGTTACAGCTTTATTGATGACAAAAGAGATTGTGAAAATACTGGAATTTATCAGTCCAAAAAAATGGAATGACTGTTTCCTTGTCCCTCATGCAACAAAGACACAAATACAGGCACAGTGATTTTAGGAGCAATGACATGTAAGCATTTCCATAGTGCATACAAAGGAATTTCAAACTTAGCCTAGCACATCAACCATAGTTTTTTGTGGTTAAAAATCTAGGCATGAACTTCCCGTATTTTGATGAATAAGGCATTAAACTCATGTTTAACCTTTAACTAAACTGAAGAAATACCTACGGAACAGGACCAAGACAGCTTTGCCATTTAGAATTTTAGCACTTCAATTATGTCAATCAGAAGAAGTTGTAAAATACTCTCCCTTCCTTCCTTACCCAGGCTTTGTAGTGAATAGGTGGTGATTAACTTTTCGTTAACGGGAAAAGCGCTAACAAACAGCCTACTCACAAATCTGCCTGGAAGCCTGAGATTATTCTAACGTAAGCAAGAGTGCAGCAACAGGCCGCAATCCCAAAGTCTTAATAAACACTGTATGGAGAGATGGAATGTAAATTCCTCTCACCAAGAAGTCTCCATCAGTGAACTATCCCAAGATTAGCAGGTGAGTTTCTTTTCTGCATCTGTTCCATCCTAATCATTTTTGCAGGCATCCAACTGCAACAGCATCTTCCTTAGTATCAATACAGATCTGACAGCTAGAGATGAGAGTTTACAGATTCCACTAACAACAGGCTAAGGCATTAATTCCCTTCCATAGTATCATTTTAAGTTTATTACAAGTGCTCAGGTGACTAATTCATGCATTCAGACAGTCCCAGATTAAGTTAAGCATCCTCTCTATAAACATTGCACTCTAAAGAGAAGCAAGTGGAATACAAAAAGCAAAAAAGCAATGTGGTTACCTAATTTGGCATACACTTTTTGGTTGAAAAATGCCAGCTGTTGGAAGTACAAGCCATCAGACAAACACTTCCTCTGAAATACTACTTAGTAACGGTCATCCCAGTGCATGTGCCAGCACCGCCTTGCTCATTTCCAGAAATCTGCCCAAAATCTGGATGTTTGGGTTTACAGAATTGTTACTAATTTAAGAGGTCCCCACCGAGTGCCTAAAATTGAATAATTCTCTTAATTTCTAATGTGCTAGTAATAGGAGAGTTATTTTTCCATGTGGTCAGATATTTATACAGCCTTATTTTTGGTATGGTAAGCTGTTTGAGGATTTATATTCAACCTATGGCAGAGGAATGGGAAAATATGCTACACCGTACACTCCCATTAAGCCAACTATGGCTTTGGATGCCATACTTCATATCTTTAGACTCAGGCAGAAACAACTTTACCTGAATAAGCTGCAGATAAAAGAGACTGTCATTTAAGTCTTATTAACAAAGTCTAATCTAAAAGTTATTTTTCTTTTTTCTGTTTTGATTAAGAAAAGTGCTTTGACTTTGGTTGGAATTTACCTTAACATGAACCAATTCTATATTTCCTTTGTCACATTTGTCTTAGCAGGAGCTTAAAGGACAGGACATCGAGCTTCTATACCAATATGCTATCTGAATAAAACCAGAGACTCCAGAAAGAAAATCACTTTCAATAGTGGGGAAATCCCAAAGGGTAAGCCACTATCATCATGACTTTTGGAGGGGGAAGGCGGGGAGGGGGGGGCACCACAAAAAAACAAAAAACCACAGGGATTTAACTACAAAGTAGGTTTCAGAGATTTTGAGCTGCCTCTTTCAGAAAAATGTCAGCTCCTTTGTAAGCAATTGCTGCTCCCCTCCCCCAATTTCTTTCCTTTTCAGGCAAAATTTCAATGTTTCGGAAACTGCTTCTGCACTAAACAAAAAGGTATCCACCTCATTTTCATATTCAACCTTCATCTGCAACCCAATAGACTGAACAACTCACAGCATCTATACTGCACTGTAGACACCATCAGCCCAGCAATCTGTTTTCTATTATGGACTACACTATGCACAGATGGAGTTCATTAAAATAAGCGGTGTGGCAAAAAGCAAACCATTCACACGATAGCAGAGGGCTGCAGCTGTTGACCAACTCAGCCATCCCCAAATAACTCTCATAACTACAACATGTAACACAACCCTTCCTTATTTGTTCGCCTCCCTGCAAGGGAAGGACTGCAGCAAACGTACTCTCACCCTCCCTTTCCAACAGTGGAAAGGGTAAAGAGAGCCTGTCAGGTTCAAGATGATGTAAGTAGCTTATCCTTCAAGACTTCAAAAATCCAAGCGGAGATTGGAGATAGTAACGTTGACCAATTCTTTAATGGAGGCTCTTTGCTTGTTCGTATCCCTAGAAGGCTACGCAACGCATTCACTGGGAGAAAGACAGGGAAAAAAAAAAAAATGATGTGTAAGTTTGATTTAATTTTAGAAACCAATTTCCACACCCCACGAATCACAAGAAAAAGATGCGGGATCTTAAAACGCCTTCCTTTTGTCAAGCACATAAAGTCTTTGCTTTCATGAAGGATAAAGCCGTTTTCAACTCAATGCCATTAAAATTCAGTGTTGAAAAGCCAAACGCCATCACAAAAAGCAGCTTTAAGGACTTGACACACTAGGACACTATAAAGCTACAGTTTTACACAGATTAGAAGAGTATTATTTTTTACACTCCAGAAATTCAACACTATTTACATGAGTAAGTACACCTAGCATATTTTCTATTACAAAAATATTCTACACAATGATTAATTTTATTGCACAAGGTATGTAAATGGTATTATTTCCTCAAACTAGAAGTATCAGTAAAATCTTTGCCAGAAAGCTGCACTTTCTCTGTGAGGATTTGTTCTCAAACCACAGTTCTGCTAAAGCCTATTAGTCCTCACCAACATAGCAACTTAATCTTTACTTCTCTAACATGTGATTACCTTTAATTATATTTGAAGAATATTTATAAGGCTATTAATGTTAATTATCAGAATCAGAGATGTCTTCAGCAGTAATTACCAGTAAAAATCAAAGGTCCGAGTAATTTTTTTTATAGTTTGTTTTTAGAGAATCAATTTGATAATCTATCATACTGAATTGCTCAGCATGATGGAGCTACTTCACTCAATACAATGAGCAGCTGAAATGGGCAAACACGAACATCTCTGTAGACAAGCTTTAACAGCCAAATAAGAGTCTGTATGTCCCCTCCTGTTCCAGCAAATCCCAAAATTCACTTGGAAACATGAAATGGACTTCTGAGAAAGTGTCAGAAAGAATCGACGCTACTCTTAAACCTTTTATATAAATCATCTTACTTCCGCATGTGTTTGGACCTCAATTCACATTTTGTAGCAATTAGGAAATGTAGTTTTTAGCTAAGGAGCTAGTGACAAGTGACAAGTGAATGACTGCAAGTATCAGGGCTCTACAGGGGGACTGTTTTAACAGAAAAAGGGGATGCTGCAACGGAGGGAGGCCACAGGGGGATCTCAAACTGGTAGTACAGAGGCTGGTTCAACTCTAGTTGTTATGCACAGATTTACTACGTCATGCAGACTTCACTCTCACAGACCAAACTTGCAAAGCTACAACCCGGTTCCACCGTACGACAGTGTTAGCAACGCCGTCTGCAACGCAGGGAGGTGTCGTCAGAAAATCCTGCGTAAGCCCTCACCAGCATCTGAACAGTGACAAGCATCATAGAGTTCCTCCCCTTCTAAATGCATGAGTTTTTTCAGCTCTCGGCTGTCATTTTCAATGTCTTTTGACAAAGCTCTAGCTTCAGATGGCAAGTGGTTGCAACATAATCGTATAAAAAAATTAGCTAAGCTTTCAGCCTTCCTACAAGGGGGGAAAAAAACTCCACTGCCGTCACAGTGCAAAGCTCGAATCTAGTTTTTTCCACTGTTACTCAGTCTTTTTTACCAGAAGTAAATGTACACGAACCTGCACAGCCCATTCAGAGATGTATGCCATTTGTTGCTAGCAACCAAGCTATGACCTTGCCCCCTTGGCTCACACACACTTCCCACATAGAGCTTTGTCCTTCTGAGAGCACAAGGAACAGACGAAGCTGATAGTTCTGCTCCTGAACTTCACCAGGAAACTTTTCTAGCTCTCCTTTTCATAAAGCTCTTTAAGACTACTGCTAAACAATCATGGTCTAAAGCTTCTACAACTAGATCAAGAGAAGAGTCAGGATGCCAAAAATCTTGGATGTGAGGAAATGACTCCAGTCCAAACACAATGATGAAAGGTACAGAACTATTAAGAGTCTCTTGGCTACTCTTTCACCTCATTCATTAATTCTTAAGTCCTACTGATTCTCTTCTCTGAGATTAAATATTTAAATATATACAGTTGGAACTTGACAAACTTGGAGGGGAGGGGGACGACTTCTCAAATGTGTACTGGAAAAAAAAGATGTAGGAGAGGACCAGAAAAACTGCCAAGCACAAAAAGCTCATTTTCTCTAGATTTTATTAAGAAAACAGTATTGCTTCTAAAGATACACCTTGTCTTCTAGAATTATCATAGTACAACATCCATCACACTAGGGAGCTTACAGTCAAAGTAAGTAAGTCCAGTACAATTTTTGCTGAACTCAGGCTGTGGTTTACAAAGTGCAATTCCATCCAGTGTAATCACTTTACAATAGATTTCAGCTGCTAAAGACCAACACTAGATTAAAACCATCCTGACAAGGATATAGGTGAAGGACTGGCTGCATCAAGGTTAACCTTCCAGTCAGTTCATCTCAATAATAATCCTTCAATTTTGGCTTCCTATCGTGCCAAATCCAGACAGGAAAAGTCAGGTCTTCTACAAAGAAAAAGGCCTCTCTCGTAATGCTATCAGTAACGTCCAAGAGGCTGAACCCCAAAAAGCTGCGCAGATCTCATCTGTTTCAGAATGGAATTGCAAATTAGCCAATTAGAAAACCTCTGCCACCCACCTGTGGCACCCAAAGGGGAGAGACTGAGCCAGTTCATGTTTTGACCTATTTCATCCCCAACAACTGGTCAGTACATTTCTAGTATTGAGGCAAAACACAAACTCCAAAGGGGAAAAAAAAAAAGAAAAAAGAAAAGAGACCAGTTTTCCTGCATTCTGCATTCACAGAGAAGTTACTATTTTTTCCTCTTTTCAGGAGTTAACTTTCTCATTTGAACACAAGCATGAGTCAGCGGCAGGGAGGGGAAGAAGGCAGAACCGTTAGGGCAGGAAGCTCATTCCTGTGACACCCTACTCAGCTAAACCACAGGCATCGCCCCGCCAGCCGAGAGCCCTGCCAGAGCTGGGACTGCTTCACCTCTCAGACAATGGGAAACAGCAAGGTGAGGGAAGACACTGCTTGGGAGTTAAGAATCGGGATAAAGATGCACCATAGCTAGGTTCTGCTCTCACGTCTATGCTGGTCAGGCAAGACTCAAGCATCGTTTTTGCCCCCATCTCTTACAGAAGGGCAGCTGCTTTACTGGTACACTGGATGGACCTACAGCATCATTCCCCCTCCCTCAATGATGGCACAACTCCCAAGGAGCTGTTAAAATCAACACCAGCACTTTATTCTCAAAGATATTTTAAAGCATCAGACGCATCCCTCCTTTTTCTCCTCCCCTTTTGCATGATGACCAACTTACTTATTTTTCCTTTTTTCCCCCCTTCTGAATAAGCGTTGCAGTTGTAAAACGTGGCATTTGTCTGCCCCAGAAGCATAGATTTTCCCATGGTACTCTGCCAGGATCACTTTGTTCTTGGTTTGAGTCAATGTCCAAGCGAGGAAAGTTCACTCTCCATTTCCATTCCAGGCATAACCCTTTCCCCTGGAATTTCCAACAACGCTACGGTAGAATAAGCCACCAGATGACAGAATAAAACAGGCTCTTGGAGCTTTCTGCATTTCACTAAAGCATAACCAAGAAAAAGACTAAAACTTTTTGATTTGATGAGCTTAGAATATTCCTAATGAAGACAGCTGACACAAGCGTGAGATGCATGAAAATGAGAAAGCAGTTGCACAGAACATTGATTATCTTCTAAAAGCAGTAACATTAAAAAGCATTTAAGCAAAACAAATGCTGAGTACTTTGACATCTGACTACTGAAGCATTTGATGGCATTACCATGATTTTCTCTCATGCCCCTGAACCAGCCCATTTCTAAAATAAGCATTGCTTGACAAACTAAAAAGGCTTCTAGGAAGCTGTCGGATATTTTCTTTGTCTTGGGGTTTCATTTTTATGTAGCATAATCTCACAGCATAAGCAGCCAAACAGGATGAGGAGATAAACCATCAGAGTGCAACTTCATTGCTGTGCTCGGACTCAGCCCACAGTTTGGAGATCTTTTATTTAAGAGAGACCTTTATGCCGAAAGCTTGAGTTCTTTTTTTTTTTTTTTAATGGGAAAAAAAACAGTGTCATACTCTGCCTCCATTAAAACTTGAGAAAGAAACAAGGACACTTTGAAGCCAACATCTATATTGACCGAGCTGCACAGCGTCACACAC
The DNA here is from genome assembly GCF_030936135.1 of Gavia stellata. NCBI lineage: Eukaryota > Metazoa > Chordata > Aves > Gaviiformes > Gaviidae > Gavia > Gavia stellata. The sequence continues at coordinate 41,203,266 of NC_082601.1, forward strand.
GACAGTGGCATAGCCAGGCTCCTGAACGAACTGCCTGCAAGAACCAAGGAATCTCAGCACCTCATTAAACACTCAGGAGTAAGAATTGTGCATAAATAATTATTTCTGCTCTTCAGAGATAAAACGTTTGAGTTCAGCAGAATTAAGACCAGCAGCTGATGAGTAAGAGAGAAGAAGTTGGCCAAGAGCCATCACTTTAGGGAATAAAAATATTTATTGCAGACTCCCACCCAGCCTAAGTATTTTCATGCACTATGAAAACAGGCCTGGTTTAAAAACTATTGTGCAAGAAAAGTTATTTCGAATTAATTATTAAGAGAACAGAAGACTGTCAACAAGACCCATTATGTTATATAAAAACAAATCTCACTTTCGTATTTTCCAAGGTGTTCCCTTTACAATCAGGTCACACTTCAAACAGAAGTCACTGCAACGCTACAGAACTGGAAATTAAATCCATTTATACAATTGTCCTGGTTTGGCAGTATTAGGATGAATATTACATCTCATTGCACCCAGACTGCCTGTATCCCTGTTGTAGAACTGAAGCAAACACAAACTGAAGACAGTGTGACAATAAATAAGCAAATAAATCACTACTGTATTAGCCATTTCTAAAACAAGTATAATATTTTGAAGGAAACAATTCAGTCTAGGATGTTAAATATCTGGATTGCCCTTCTTTGCCATACCATACTTTCCCTCTTTTCCTCAGTGTCCATCAACAAGCGAATCCAGCCAGAGTAACCACTTACTGCGTCTCCAATGGAATTCTGTCAAGCTTAGCACATTAAAGAGAGTACTAGAAGTGTGCCGTTTCTATATATAAACTGGCTATCTGGTGCACAGTATGTCTGAATAATATGGCCTGCTTGACACTAAATGCAAGTTCTCCTGGGTGGGAAAAAAGAAGTCTTCCTTTGGACTTACTTTCCTATGACCGAAGTACAGCATAATGTTCTCAAGGAACAAGAGCGCATGTAGAACAGAAATAAAAATATGATCCAGTCTTTGGAAAGGCTCGTCACACCTACCACTTAAAGAAATTAAATAATTAAGTATAAGTCAGTAAAAGCCTTTCATAAAGCATGTCATTCAGTGTGGTAGAAATAAACATTTCATCACGTAAGTAGACAAAATACTTCAGGAGTCACAAAGCTATATGACACAGAGGGTTTTCTGCACATGACCTTGGGCTGCAGCATCAGACCTTGCCAGCTGCTTCTTCGCTCTGCACCAGCATCAGACCTTTCCCTCAGGTGGCCTTTGCTTCCTCCCTCTATCTCCCCATGCCTTTTCCTTTTAAAAACAACATTTCTGAGGACACATCCAAGAAATCTTCATGTATTTACTACTAGAAGAGTGTGGGGTTTATCCTACGTAGAAATAAATCTACCTAAAGTTTCCACCCACCGCCATCTAGGCGTAACAGAGTTACCCATGATAGAGTTTAGAAAAGTCTGCAGGCCCTCCCAAGATGACACTTGGATTTGCAAGACTGCTAGGCAGGATTTCCTGCAATGCCCATGCTGTGAGTTCTTGGAACATCTGCAAGTTTAATGTCAAAAACTCAAGTGAAATGAATTTTTGTACTGAGTAATGACAAAGGCTGCAGGAAGGATTTTTAAGGTGTCTAGTTTTCAGAATGCCTGTTCTCTGCTTTAGCATGTATCTCTCCAGCACTAGGTAGCACTGACCGTTTAACACGGCATTACTCTTCATCTCAGGTGCTACATAGCATGTTCTTTTAAAGAAAACACTTGGCAGTGTTCATGTCTGCCTTACTTTACAAGATTGCATAATCAAACTCAGTTATACAGATACTACACCAACAGTTGGTATCGGTACTATTTAAACTGTTAGGGAGTCAAAATAATTATTGTATTATGAATACTAAGCGCTCTTGACAACAGTTTTGATCCTCAATCCTACAGCTTGTTGACAGCAAGAGTAAAAATCAGTGTGTTGTAACGCTTGATGTAAACTCTCGTGGTAAGGTAGATGTGCAGAGCCTACCTCCAAAATGTAATAAAAAAATTTTCTAAAACAAGGGATAATACTATAGAAGCCACTCAAAAATGTGGACACTTTACAATACTGTTTGCGCACCCTTTCAAAAAAGTAAGTCCAAAACAGCTTTTTAGTAGTGAAAAAGTTTTCAAGTGCATTCAGTGGGACTTTTCTTTCCCAGCCATGTATTTGAAAATAGATATTCTCCTCCTTCCTCATTTAAGAACCTTTTTCCCTGATAAGAGCTGACCTAGAATTCAGGATATTCAAAAAACAATTATTTACAATTAAGTACTTTAATAAGTGAGAGTTCAAAACACAAACATTCAAGTACCAAAGTCAGAACAGAAGGTTCAATCTTTGTTTACCCAGAACTTTCAGTAAGTAAGAAATATCTATGACTACATACAACTAATACACAAAACTATTTCCTCACACCTTATAGGTGTACTTCTATTTTCTGTCACAAAAAGTCAGGGAGATCAGACCTCTTCAAATAATAATTAATAATAATTTAAAAAATCCTTACAGCTGCATTCCTATCTGGCTTCAAGCAAATGAAAGACAAAACAGATTTTTATATGTAACATCAAGATCCAAAACTGGAGATGACCTTTAGTGCACCTTTTCATGGGTGGAATGTTGTCATCCACAAGCAGATTTAATTAAATTTAGCTCTTTAGACTGATTAGTTAATAAAGCAATCTGGTAATAGACCATTTTATTGTGTTTACAATACGATGTTCTGTGGGACTACACTATAATGGTTATGAGTTGCAAGGCACTGTTTTTCATTACCGCTTCAACTGACTTTGTATTGAATTTTAAAAAAGGACCTAGAGGCATTGTAAGTACTGGAGAAGATCAGAAGTCTAATACATAGAGTGCATGAAGGACCCTACAAAAGACATTAGCAGAGAAGGCTGACAATTTTTACAGTAGTTCTCTTGTATATGGTAGACGTGTGTATATGTTTTATTTATATAATGAAAACATTATCATTCCCCCCACTACTTTATACTTCTGTTAAGCACTGGCCCATCTGTTACCTGTGTGTAAAAAAAAGTGTTTGGAGATAGCTAGGTGGGAAAGAGTTGCATGCAATTCTTCAAGTTGTACCACCTTCCTGCAGAGAAACTGCGCTTTTGATTAACTTAGATATTCTGCTATAAGAAATAACCTGCAGCTCTCCTTCAGGCTACCTATATTCTGATAGAAGAGTCAGGACACTTCAAACGCAAGTTGAAATTCTTGATTTGTAACGTCAACCAAATAAATGCCAAAACCTGCTTGAGCAAATCTGATTTAAGGAGAAGTGTTGATATGCAGAGAAACGACCTTAAAGTGTGGTGAAATTGCTTTTTCTTGTTAGCACAGTTGTATACTGCAGAGTATGGATAGCAGCTTCTACTACATCGTGCTTTACCAGATTTTCTGTCCTTTAAGCACAAATATCTAACATTTACTAACAGCACTCTGACCATGTCTTTTCAGGAAAGGAGCCAAGTTCTACATTCAGTTTGCAGAAAAAGCACACAGAGGAAACTTCACAGAGAAAACGTTTTAAAAATTCATGCTTCTCAAGGAATTTTAAGAGACCTATCAAAAATAAGTAAAAAAAAAAAATCACATTATCCTCCATATCTCACCATTACAACCGATTAAAAAAAAAATTCTTTTTGCCTACAAGATACTCTTACCTGGCCAGCAGACGGGAGTTACCTTCTCATGCTTGCTATCCTTCCACAACCCATTCCCTCGTGGGAAGAGGAATTCCCAGAAAGAGCCAGGACATGTCAAGACAATTTGCCCCGAGGGATATGGCGCTGAACAACCCATCAGCTCGGATTAAAGCTAGAAAACCAGCATTGTTTAAGAAACGATTGGACAGCTTTTGTGTGGGGGTGGGACAGGATTACTGTATCCAAACTGGGTCTGAGCTATAATGGATTACCTGGAGAATCTGCGTCCTAACCCTTACTAACAAATGAGTTCAGTTTGAAATATGCTACCAGGCTATGCACACCTTGTTTAGTTGTATGACAGAAATGACCTTCACGGCTATTTACTGGAGTTCTTGAAATCAAGGAATGCTGCTGGGAATACATCAGCAGCATAAGACATACAGCAGCAGCCCTCCCCTGCTCAGGTCCTTTCTTTGCTTGCTCCTTTTTTCCCCTAACAGTAATCACCACCCAGCAGATACAACAACTTTATCCTCAGTCTCACAGTCTATTTAACATTCAAAGTGTGTCGATCAATTAGTTTAATGTGGAGAACAGCTGTGTTGAAAAGTGGCAAGTAACAAAAAGTGGTGAGAAGACAGGATAAACCAGCAGCAAAACTCCAACCCTTCGAGAATCACATTCTATTAGAGGAAATGACAATGAAAACCCAATTCTCTTAAGGTTTACTACCAGCTCCTGAGGTGCACCAAGCAATCTTAGAAGTGTAATACATTAGATTTTTATACCTGATGGCTGTATTCACAGAGCTTGTATCCAAGATATTAGGCTATTTTTTTTGGCACACAGTTCTGATTTTATGGTGGGAAGACTGAAAGAGCAGACTTCTTGTGCCAGCAGCACAAGTGGCAGACCTCAGAAAAGCAACTCTAGGTAATGTAGTTCTCTACAAGAAGCTTGCTTCTGTGTTAACAGGTTAAGCCCACCCCAAAAAAATTAGGACAGATTGCTGCAAGAGCATAGCTCACTACAAACCCATTGACCTTTATTTTCTAATGCTAAAGTTGTGAAGTCTGACAGTATATATTTATGCCATCAGTAATACAAAAGCATTTCACCAGCACACACAGAGAACCCTTCTTCGCTTGCTTGAGTTCACCAAATACTAATATTTTTTCCAGGGTAATTAGACAAGAATGTACAAATATTACTAAAAAGACTCTGTAACCCTCTATAAATAAAACACCGACATTCTCTACATATACCAACATTATCCCTTGTATTCACACACAAGCATACTATTTCCCAGAGCCCCTAGATTCCTCCACAGTTCATGTAAAGGTTAGGTCACATCACTGTTTCAATGTACTCATTTCACATCAGGGCAGATTTAAATTTCATATTTAATAGACAATGGAATAGCATGACCTTTGGGTATCATAAAAAATGTCCCAAAAGCCCACTTCAATTTTCAACAGATGTTGATTCAACATATTTGTCAATGTAAATCCTCTTAGAGCTCAGCAACACATTCAGCAAAGCAAGAAAATCAAGACAAGCACACACGCATTTCATGTGGGAGAAGGGATATTTTAAAGAAAACAGATTATGGGAAATGCACAGTTGCAAAGCAAAGCAATAGGGCTGCAGACCATTCAAATTTAAACTCGCTTTCAAAAAGCACATGAAGTTGTATCTGCTATTTTCCTAACAATTCAATTGAAAGAACTTCAAGTTTGCAGTCGGAGAGGAAACACGAAGCGATTACACAGATGAAAAAAACCCAAAACAGTAGGCTGTTATCTTTTACTGTTCATAGTCAGCAAAAGCAAATACAATTTCACATTTCCACGTAAAGACTGTAGTACATTGGCACCAGTATAAACAGCCGTATCTGAAACACCTGAATCTAAAGCGATGTGTGTTTTAGAAGTGAGGGGGGAAAAATGTGAATCTACAAGAGTTCGATAGGAGACTGGAGCCCAGGGATTTTTCCGCATGTGAAGCACACCAAGAGCCTTCCCTTGCTCTCCTGTCATCCTAGTATGTTAGCTGATAAACGCTCCATAATTAGAAGACCCAAGTGGGGATGCCTGAAATCCATCTGACCTGACGGAACAAGTTTAAAAACCTGACCCAGCTTTTAGCGTGCCAGACAATCCTGTATTCCGTTTCTGTCTACTGGAAGAGGCTGGCAAAAGCAGACAGAAGAGACAGACTCAACTAAATTTGGTATTCAAATGTGGGATTAGAGAAAGGGTATTTTGAGATGTAGGAAGCACTCAAAAGAGGAAGGCAAAGAAAAAAACCCAGTATTAAATTTAAATCAGATACTGGCGAAGGGAAAGGTCACAAAACATGCAAGAGGAGAGACCAAGAGGGAAGAAACGTTATTCCTTTACGTTCCCTGCCCGCGCAGAGTTCTGCGCTCGAGGCACCTGTGGGATTGCGAGAACAGTCTGCAAAGAATCACCAGCGGGACCGCTCGGGACAGAGGCATTATCACTTCATTGCAGGCAATATTAAAACACAAGTCACTGACCAACCAGCTAAGCCAGTAAACACGCAAATAAACTGCTTTTGTGGAACTCACTTCCAGTAAGCTTTCCGTTCTGGGAAAGATAAATCAATCTGACACTAATTACATCTAAAAATTGCAAGTAATGACATTATGGTAGGAAAAACCCAACTTTGATAATCTGTTTTGGAGGAAGCCAGAAGCAGTTGGAGATACCATCTTGCTCGTTTCTTTGATAGAAGTTTGAATACAAATTGAGTAATCCACTCTCATCCACACAAACCTTCCAACAGCTAAAAGGAAAGAAAACTGTTGCTCTGAAACTTAACTATAATTTTTGCATTTCTTCACACGCCAATGATAACAAGCACTGCCCTACCTAATTAGCAGGTATTAAAAATAGGAACGCAGCAGTGGTGGCGCACCTGGCAATTTTGGTTTACCAAAGGCTCTGACTTCTTGTACAGCAACATGTAATACAAAAATAAAATCTAAATATTTTCTCAAAGAGCACAGGAGCTCACGAAGCATCGAAGAACTAGAAGGCACCCAGTGTTTTTGCAAGTATAGTGTCAGGATCAAGCTGTATGACAAAAACTCGCACACAGAAGCAGCATGCAGGAAGGAGAAAAGAGCTGTTAAAGAGAGCTGGTGACGAACCAGCAAGGAGCTAGAAGCAATAGGAAATGAGGAGGCTTCCTCACCACATCCGAGACTGGAACACAGCTCGGATTTGGCACTATCAGATCACTTTCCCTGTTCGCTGTCTCCAGCTCAACCTTAAATGCTGTGGTAGTACTTAGGTGGATAAAACCACAGCCCATGCCAAGCTGCAGGCTCACAGGCTGCAGGCATGCAGAAGGGCAAAGCAGACATGACCGAACAAATCCGCCTCCTTTCAGATCACACTCAGGATATTTTACTGAAAGTACATCACAAAGCAATCAACTTTCCAGTTCTAGGTCAGAAGCTTTTAATAACCAATTAGCTCAGACACTCATCCTTATTGGTACCAAAACGTATTTTAACTCCCTAAATTAACAAAAATTGTTTCAATCTATTCAGTGGAGCTTCCAAGTCAGAATTAGTAACTCAAAGTTTTAGACCACAGTTGTGCCATTTATGTGCAATTATACTCAATACCCAAAACATCCATCTTTCCTGAACCCAGAAATAGCTAGTTTTGTTTCAACTTCCATTTCTTATGTCTGGCAATAAACCCAACATTTTTCAAAGGATTTGAGGAAAACCACCCCCCCTTCAGAATTCCACACCCTAAAGGGGTACACACTGTATCAGAAATTCACTTACAGGAAAACATGACACGCTGAAGGGATGAAGGAACAGAGAACAGGATTACAGGCTAGATGCAGATGTGCAAGCCAAATCCGTCTTGGGGATACACCGCTTCGTTTAGCCAGGGATACACTCCTTTCTGCCCAGTTTTTGGTTTAGGCATACATCCCGTTCCAAAACAAGCAACCCTCAGTTTTGGAAACAGCGTTAGTCAGAGTTAGCTTGTGTCCTCTCCTTTCTCAATGCCCAACACTCTCAGCCAGTTAGCCATTAAAACTGCCTCTAGCTCTGCTCATCAGGAAATACTTCCCAAGCCTTGCCCTTCACACTTCATGCCACTTATTTAAGTTTGTTTAAATGCAGAATTAGAAATCCATCCAAATACACATAGGAAATGCCTTTGGCGCTGAGGTCTAACCAGTAAGTACTCTAGGTAAGGACAGTTGTCAAACTAGTACAGCGGTCAGTTATGGCACATTCCTGCCAATGTGGAAGTATTACTTCCATGCTTTTTCCCAGCCTCTGAATAAGACTTCTGTACCCTCTCTGTAGCTTCCAGAAATCAGTAGTTTTTAAACAGCCGGACCAGAACTTCCCCGTGTTCAGAACAGAAGATTATGTCACATGGTCATTCACCTACCTGAAGTCATTTACACGCTGCAAGCACTGCATGGCAACTGGTTCAGTTCCTCCTAGGTAACTAAAACCATCAAATTACAAACAGTGAAGTATCGCCTTGTTTAGTTATTTATTATGCCACACCAAGCTTTAATTTCAACAGTTAGAGCTTCTACAACCAGGCTGCTGAGAGCTGCCGTACATTTCTTGCTGTCTACCAGCAACACGGGTGGTTCTCCATCCTCAAAATATCTAAGAGTACTTGCAAATGAGCTCTAGCACAACAGACAACTCCATTTAAGAGACTACCAGCTCCAGTCGCTAGTCTCATTCTCCTGTAAGAGGTTACGCTACTCACAGAGCGGAGAATGAAGCAGCATACAGCAGCTCTTCACCAGTGGCAATTTACCTTACAGCACCTTACTTTTAAAAGTTTAAAAAAAAAATCACAGGCAAAGATGCTAGGCTGGAATCCAGCAATCACAGTAACCTTAAACCACAGTGATCTGCACCCCAACTCATCTCAGCTATCCACGGTATGAAAAACGTGTTTGCTAGGAATTGGCCAGCACTGATTTGCAGGACCTAAGACCAAACTTACCCATATGGATGCTTTTTAAATATATATTTTTTGCCTGATGTAATATTCTCATTTCAGTGCATATACCAGTTATTTTTCCAGCTTTAGCTGGGAAAGTTCTACAGCCTACTTCTTGTTCCCTAACTGAAATAAGGTGAAAAGAAAAGTAGAGTGTCTTGGGAGTAGATGCTTACAGATGTTTTCCTATAAGAAGCCCTTAAGCAGCACTCGCCTCATCTTTACCGTGTGATAAAAGCCCAAACATCAGCTATTTTTCTACTACACGCAAGGCCAGCTATTCACCTCTAGCAGATTGAGCAATGAGCAAGAGCACCAGATAACACCAGAAGCAGAGAGCTCCACGATTAAATGCCTGTGCAACAATATCCACTTTCCCTTCTCAGAAGCATCTCCTGTGTTTAAAAAAAAAAAAACCTCTCAAAGCCACCTTACGACTATCTGAAGGAAATTATGGCTTACTGCAGTTCCCTCCCCTCACCCCTCCCATTCCAATGAGCAACTTCTCCCCCAAAAAGTATTTCGACACAAGCAAGGCAACAGCTGATATTTCAGAGCTGCTATTTTAAGGTTTGCCTATGAGTGCTTGTGTCTAGCTAGACAGATTCACTGCTCCTGGCAACCTGCTGACTTGACAGGAGGGACAAATACCTTGTTTCACAAGCCCGAAATGCTATGTGGATTATGCTCCTTGCAACCAAAGGATTAAAAAAAAAAAAACCACAACAAAAAAACCCCCACCCTGAACAGTGTTGAAAGCCTTGCAAGTACTCTTGAGCTCCAACTTTCTTCAACAACAGGCCTGGAAAAACATCCTTCTAGATGAGGTAATGATTAGTATTACATCCTGCAGACCAGCTCAGCATCTGGGCTTGCAAAGAAAAAGGCTGGGCTTCCCACGTTGTTAATCCTAACAGTAGTCTCTTGCTTGACTGAAATAGGAATCACAGTTCCTAAACAGCTGTTTCCTCGGACAGCGAGAGAACAGCTGAAGAGGACTCAGGCCAGGCGTGGACACAAAAACAGGCAACTAATTATTTAAAGTTGCAGTAGGCATACTGCGAGGCAGATGGTGCATTGCGAGATGGGCTACAATCACCCATTTAACTAAAATGAGATGGATCTTAAGACTTTTGTCTCGCTTCTTAAACCATCCAAAGCTGCCCCTTCACCCATTTCCTTTGGGAAGGATTATAAGTGAAACCAATGCCATTTGTTGGATATATAGATGTAAAATAAAACATTAGGGAAAAGGAGTGTTTTATGAAGAAGAGCCCACTTGCTACATAAAATCGTGTCAATTTTGGAACAATTCTCCATACCCTACTGGCAAGCACTGCCTACAAAGTCCTCCTTCCTTCCTTCCTATATTTTAGGTCAACCGGGCTGAGTCAAGCCCTCCATGAGCATCCCTTGCTTTCCTAACTTTCTATTCTAGAAGACAGACCTACAGCCGGGCATGCTTTTTCAGATAATTTGTTCTCTTGGGCTGATACATTAACATTCATAAAGGCAGAAAGTACTTAAATTAAAAAAAGTAACTCCAGTACAAGCAACTGGCGCTACATAAAACAGACTGTTTATAAGGGCTTCTTCTAGAATATTTATCTGGCTTACAAAAGTCTCCATGCATCTCTCAAATGCCAGATGCCGCTCAAAAGTGTTCCACCACTATATGAACGAGGCACACAGATCTTACACAGAGGTTACCTAGTATATCCTTAGGGAACATGCTGCTTTAAGTGCTCTGGTTTGCGTAACAGTTCAATAAAGTTCGTGTGGCTTGCGTTCCCATATATAAATATCCATTCTGCTCGTCTTAGCTTCAACTTTTACCGAGTTGTTTCCATCTCTATTTATGCAGGTTACTCTGTTGTATAAACTGGAGAATTCTCCCCCAAATTATCCCCTCAATTCAGAAGCCAGGCCTTTAGATTCCACATACAATGATCACAGCATCTCTTCACTAGTCCTGAAACTCCAATTTAGGCTTTTGAAGTTACTTAGTGCCTTCTTACCTTAACCAGTAAAGCTGGCTGGCTGGTTTTACCTGCATTTTGCGCTATTTCTAATCATCTACAGTTCTGCTCCTCCGTAGGAGTGTAACACCCCAATTTTTGAATCACTAAGAATGCAAGCGAATGCCAAAACTAAAAACTTCAGTGACACAATCAAATTTACAGTCCATAAACTCATCATGACAGCTATTTAAAAAAAATAACAGCTATGTATGTATAAGCATGTAAGTGACAGTTCTTGAAATTCTGGAAGTGACATACAGTGTACAAAGACTGAATAAGCAACCCTCGTAACATTACTGTCTTTAACAGTAAAAATCAAGTTACATTACTTGAATTGCTAACTGCAAATTAATTACCAGCTAAAGAGTTCTACTTTGTAAACTGCTGGATGAAAAAGAGCAGATTTCTAGCACAGAAATGACACAAGGCAGGATTGTTTTTCTGAGCAGTATAACACACATCCGTTTGCAAAACATTAGCAAGACAAGGTGTAGATGACTTTCCTACTAAAACCAGGAAATTTACATTGACCTTGTTCTTCCTCAATTCAATAAAATAAAACCCAGTAACTAATATTATTATCTGCATATAAGAGAAATACCTCATTTACACAGAATTTTGCAAATCCAGTGAGGAACTGCCATCTTTCTGCTCATGTAACGCTTAAATATTACTGTAGCTAGCAAAGAGCAGAGGGGAAGTTAGGGAAAAATATATTCCCCTAGAAATCACGTCTCAAGTTATCACATCAAACCAATCTGATCCAAGCAGAAAAAAAAAAAAAAGCAGGCAGGCAGTCCCTGTAAGGTTTAGCAGCCCAGGACTCTGCCTTCCCGAATCACGCGTACACCAGCCCGAGAGAACAGAGAGATGACTGCACAGTACACGTACACGATTACTGCTAGCTGTGCTGGCACAGACCTCAAGGAGTATCAAACTGCTAGATTTTGCAAACACTGCTGGCATGTATTCACGGAGAGGAATAAAATAGCCCAAAAGTTTCCATTGACCTAAACACAGAATAATCTACTGGCGTCAACGTGAGTCTGAAAGCAGAGAAGCCTATCATTGATCAGCTTCGCTCCCATCTGTAAGAGCTGACACACGGAAAAAATAACCTCAGCAAGGTGTGTACAGCAAATCCTGAGTGGCAGTCGTCTGTGTTCGTTAGAAACTCAGAACACCATGTTCTCATTTTAACTATATTTACGTATTTGCCATCCGTTTAATTACCATGCAAGTCAGAAACTCAATAGCCAGATTCAGTGGTACGGTACTAACTCTTCCCTAATGGGCAAGGCAATTGAGAGTAACTGTACCTTCTGCCTCTGCTCTAAACAGGTCTAGACAAGGTGATAAACCACTTGCAGCTGATCTAGTTCAGCAATTGCCTCAAACATTAAAACTTACTACTGCTGCTTGACATTCCTAATACTGCTACTAAAACCCTGTCACTACAATATGCTTCACTTTTACAATTTCCTTCCGCTCGCTTAGTTACTTCCTCTTAAGACTGTTCTCACACCCCGCGGGGGCGAGGACTGCCTTCTTCACTGCGCAAGGCTCTCTTTCGGTCTATGCAAGACCGCATATACACAGCAAGACATCCTGGTTGCAAATTTAAAAAAAAAAAATTATGCTTCAAACAGCAGGAGTTTGAGAGTCTTTACAAGTCTTAATGTGTCCTTATAGAAGCACGTAGTATAGCAAGGACTGTTGCTTTTTCCAGATCTTCCGACAATTACAAAATACAACTGGAAAGTGTCAAAGCAGCACAGTCCTCTTGGAGGAAAACCAAGCGAGAGAAGATGCACACGTTTCAACTTACTCCCAGAGATCCCAAGGTAAAAGTACCTTTATGAAGAAATCTGGTTTGGATGCTCTTTTAGACTCCCACCTGAACACGGCAAAATGAGATCCTAGAATCTGATAATAACTTGCAAGCACTTGTGGCTTCTGGATAACAAAGGAAGACCAAAGTAAAGAGAAGAGTGAAAGCCTATGCACAAACGCAACATGTCTATGTCTCAGCCTCGCCTAAACGCCTGTGAGGAAGGCTGGAAGAGCCAAAATGTCAGTAACTCTTGTACCCTTCTCAACACGAGGACGCTCAGCATCTTTATTAGGAGGAGACAAAAGGCTTACTTCACATTTTTTAAGGGTTCTTAAGATCATACGGAAGGATTCATCTGGGTTCCCTTGCGTGGAAAATGGGCAGTTAAACAACAAAACTATTGTAAGTGCATAAAAGCCAAGACAGAGTACTGCAAAGAGTTAAAATAATATGGGAAAATGCTGAACCTTGAACTTGGCAGTTCACAGTTTTAGCACTCAAGGGAAAAGATAAAAGACATGCTTGTGTTGGGCTTTTTGACCAAATGGAGTTGTCCTTTAAACAATCCCCAGAAGTAAAAAAACCAAACAAAACAACACACTATTTAAGGCTTAAAACCACTTTACAATACAGTGACAAGCAGTACATAAGCTAAAGAAAAGTGAAAGCAGGAGAGAAATGGGCAACAGAGAAGGACAACCTAGGCCCCCTGTTACAGACTGATGTTCTCCTTGATCAAATGACACCACGGCCAGAACACAGTTGTGGAATTTAAACCCTCATCCCGAAGCAATTCCTAGGACGTTATCGTGACTCAAACTCTAACAGACAGCACAATCACTCTTACTTGCTATCTTAAGTCCAGGACACGAGACGTTCTTATCCTCCTACCTCAAACTCCATCCCTAGGAACTTCCTCATCTTCCCATCATACTGCCACAAAAATCTGACTTCTGGAAACACGCTATCCGAATCACTCACATGGAAATTAGTCTACTGCATGTATTCCAAAGGTGCTACAAACCCCTTCAAAATTGTACACAAGAACAGTAAAGACTTCCCATGTCAGGGCTGCCATTAGTGATAGTATCCAAGGTGCACGATGTTACAGCTAACTCAATCTAACAGCCTGCTGCCACCAAAAATAAGCTGCACGTTATCATTCATCTGACCCTGCTCCGACCGTGATTCAGGAAAGGAAACCAAGAGAGATTTAAATGTCTTCTAGAAGACTGATTTATCTTGTAACCCATCTTGGGGTCAGACCAACACGAGGTGGGGAGCAGATGCACATAACCCACGCTGGAGGAAGAGGATGGCCACCTTCAGCAGCAGCCAGCATCGCGTCAGCTTAGACACGGTGAAGAACAACCCCACGGCCGCTTATCCTGATCTCCGGCTGGGGTTGCCCATCTCCCCCGTTGGAAGACTGTAGGAGGAAGGACGCAGAACAACCTGTGTCAGCTTTAGTAAACGCAAAACCCAAATTCATGTCATCCTATTCACCGCTGAACCAATGCGACGGTACACAAGAATGGGAGGTAGAAAGAAAACGGCCATCAGCCGGTTTTAACTGTTTAAAGTCAGATCAAGCACAACGCAGTGTCTAGTGAGCAGCAAGCTTAACTCATTAAATATAAATATAAGCGAGTTTCCAAGTCGGATTGTACACTTATGGCTACGTCTGGCATCATCTTGCAGTCTTCTGGTTTACGTTTTTTCATTTATACGTATCCCTGAAAAACCCGAGTAGCCTATTTTCTGGTTCTCGGTCATTAACACCGACCTCAGCAGCAGCAGACAATTAATTTCCCCTCACGGAGGGGCCGGAGCAGGGAGGGATCTCTGCCCGGGCTGGCACTGCACGCCGGTTTCCTCACGAATAAAACACTTTAAGCGCTTCAGACTTAAGCGGTGCTTTAGGATCATAAAAGAGGCCGACACCGTTGAGATGAATGCGATTTTTATTCCGCGTTTCACCAACCGGCCCTTGAGTCGCCGCCGTGCATCGTTGCCCGGGGGCGCGTGCGCGGCGGTTGGGGGAGCCCAGGGCGGGGGGGGGGGGGGGGGAAGGGGGGGGGGGGGGGGGTCGCCGCCCGCCGCTCACCTCGCGGGCGATCTGGTTGAGCGCATCGTCCTCCGCCGTCAGGCGCTCCCGGTTCGGCAGCCGCTTCCGCCCGGCGCCCTGCGTCCCCATGGCGGACCCGCTCCTCCACCGCCGCTGCCCTCCGGCCCTCCCGCCGCTACCGCCGCCGCCTCTACCCCTCGCCGGCGCCGGCGTGAAGAGCCCGGCCGTCACCGCCCCCCGCCGTGCGCATGCGCCGCCGCCCCCCGCCCTGAGGGGCCGGGCCGGGCGCCGCCTCACGCCCCTCACTAACCCCCCCCGGGAGCGGGAAGCGGGCAGGGGAGGGGGGTTCGCCCGCTCCCCTCGCACCCCTCCCTCCGCCCAGCTCCCTCAGCCGCGGGGAGCCCGGCTGGGGTCCCCCTCCCCGCGCCCCTGGCCGGGCACAGCCTCGGGCTCCCCGGCTTTCCCAGCCCCACGGGGACCTTCCCCCCCCAAGGCCTCTTGCCCGCAAAGCTGAAGAAGATTTCCCCGAAATCGGGGAAATGTCAGGGAAACGGGCGTCAAAACCTCACCAGCTGTAAACCTGGGGGGTTCCTCTGCCGCAAATAGGGGGCCAGTGGGCCAGAAACCCCTCTCCTCGTGCCCCGAACCCTCACCTGGCCTCGTACCCCTGTGGGATCCCTTCAACCATGGATTTTCCTATTAAGTATAAGTGGACGTGATTAATTCTAGTGTCAAATACATCAGCGCTTAATTAATTCACATCGACAAGGAGCATGTAGTCTCTGGGATTCCCGTCACAGCCCTTGTACCTCAATTTTCACAATAATTCCTTGAATATGAATTATAAGTCTCTCAAGCTCAGGACCCCAAACGCGATACACAGAGGTGTGACAGAAAAAAGGGCTGCCAAACCCACCCACCCCCTTACTGACAAAGACCAGCAAGATGTATTTAATCTTTATGACTTAATTTTACCATCGATTCAAACTTGATAAAGGTAAAAGGCAACACCTGCCCGCTCTGATCAGCCCAATGTTTATCGGGCAGTTTTCATGTACAACGACCAAGATTTGGGTCATCCTCAAATTCAAAACTGTGTCAAGCAGTTTAATATATCATCTCTTCCCATGAGGGCGTGTACCAGAGAATAAAGCAATCGGTGGCTGTTTCAGGAAAAGAAAAAAAACCCCTGGTTTTAGCAGAATCCCCTTCCCCAAGAGGGTGTAGATGCCCTCCATCAGTCCCAGGCTGGTACTTGTTCTTCAGAAACTATTTAATTCTCACTAGTTGCTTTTTATGAGAGTGACATCAAGGTCCCT
The DNA here is from genome assembly GCF_030936135.1 of Gavia stellata. NCBI lineage: Eukaryota > Metazoa > Chordata > Aves > Gaviiformes > Gaviidae > Gavia > Gavia stellata. Next base: position 41,219,233 of record NC_082601.1, read on the forward strand.
ATTTATAGCTGGTGCCTGTGCTGAAACGATTGCCTCCCTGTGATTGCCCTCCGCTCCTCCGCAACGCAGCGCCCATCAGCACCCAGCACCGCACGTGGAAACGCTGTGGTCCCAACTTGGCAAGAGATTGCGCAGATCTTTGAGATGCAGCCATTGACTTCAGAGTAGATAAGTAATTGAGAGCTCCTAACGAAGTCCCCCTGATCAGCCACCCTGCCAGGCAGGTCGCCACCTCCTCTCAGCCCTGGGATCTGCAGCCTGAACAGGAATCACTCCATTTTTGACAGCTTTCTCCTGTTTAGCATCACTTTCAAGAGGGAACTGGAAGCCCACCCTCTCCTTCACCCTGCCTTCGCTCCAGCTCTCGTTCAATGTCTTCGACTTTCTTAGAGCGGCCAAACACTGTATCTTTTTCTTTTAGACAGCATTTGGGCTGTGCGTGCACTCACCACTCACGTCACAGCTGGTTTGGTGAACAATGGCTCTTCCAATGCCTGGGTAATGGCACTGCATTCCTACTGCTTCTTACGCCTGGGACTGTTTGTCTTTACAAGAAACAAATTCTTATTTTGTCAGCAGAAACAGATAGATAGAATCATAGAATCGTTTAGGTTGGAAAACACCTTTAAGATCATCGAGTCCACCTGTAAACCTAACATTGCCAAGTCCACCACTAAACCATGTCCTGAAGCGCCACGTCTACACGTCTTGTAAACACCTCCAGTGATGGTGACTCAACCAGCTCCCTGGGCAGCCTGTTCCAATGCCTGACAACCCTTTCGGTGAAGAAATTTTTCCTAATAGCCTGTCTAAACCTCCCCTGGTGCAACTTGAGGCCACTTCCTCTTGTCCTGTCACTTGTCACTTGGGAGAAGAGACCAACACCCACCTCGCTACAACCTCCTTTCAGGTAGTTGTAGAGAGCAATAAGGTCTCCCCTCAGCCTCATCTTCTCCAGCCTGAACAACCCCAGCTGCCTCAGCCGCTCCTCATAAGACCTGTGCTCTAAACCCCCCACCAGCTTCGTTGCTTTTCTCTGGATGCACCCCAGCACCTCAATGTCTTTCTTGTAGTGAGGGGCCCAAAACTGAACACAGGATTCAAGGTGCGGCCTCACCAGCGCCAAGTACAGAGGCACGATCCCTTCCCTACTCCTGCTAGCCACACTATTTCTGATACAGGCCAGGATGCCATTGGCCTTCTTGGCCACCTGGGCACACTGCTGGCTCATATTCAGCCGGCTGTCGACCAACACCCCCAGGTCCTTTTTCTCCAGGCAGCTTTCCAGCCACTCTTCCCCCAGCCTGTAGCGTTGCATGGGGTTGTTGTGACCCAAGTGCAGGACCCGGCACTTGGCCTTGTTGGACCTCATACAATTGGCCTCGGCCATTTGATCCAGCCTGTCCAGATCCCTCTGCAAAGCCCTCCTGCCCTCGAGCAGATCAACACTCCCACCCAACTTGGTGTCATCTGCAAACTTACTGAGGGAGCACTTGATCCCCTCATCTAGATCGTTGATAAAGATATTAAACAGAACTGGCCCCAATACCAAGCCCTGGGCAACACCACTTGTGACCGGCCGCCAACGGGATTTCACTCTGTTCACCACAACCCTTCGGGCCCGGCCATCCAGTCAGTTTTGTACCCAGCGAAGAGTGCACTCATCCAAGCCATGAGCAGCCAGTTTCTCCAGGAGAATGCTGTTGGAAACGGTGTCAAAGGTTTTACTAAAGTCCGGGTAGACAACATCCACAGCCTTTCCCTCGTCCACTAAGCAGGGTCACCTTGTCGTAGAAGGAGATCAGGTTAGTCAAGCAGGACCTGCCTTTCATAAACCCATGCTGACTGGGCCTGATCACTTGGTTGTCCTGTACATGCCACGTGCTGGCACTCAGGATGATCTGCTCCATAACCTTCCCTGGCACCAAGGTCAGACTGACAGGCCTGTAGTTCCCTGGAACCTCCTTCTGGCCCTTCTTGTAGGTGGGCGTCACATTTGCCAACCTCCAGTCAACCGGGACCTCCCCCGTTGAGATCCCCACCTTACTTGGGCATTAAAGACAAGCGTGTCACATCCTGAGATTTGGCGTCAAGTCTACTCTGACCCCACACAAGTGGAAAAAAAAGCACCTGCTCTGCAAGGCAGCGCTGAGTCCTTAAAAGTGAGCTCTGACCCTGCTATGGAGGCACAGCCTTGCTGTGTCTGGCTTTCCTAGACATCCCACAGGCTTCCCTTCTTCAGCCACCTCAGCTCCGACCTCACCTCCCCAAGACCTGGCTTAGCAGTATCACCCTTTCAGGCTCTGCATAACTTGTTCCCGGAGCCCTTATCCTTGCATTTGCCCCTGCCCTTTGAGGAATTCTGGCTAAAGAGGCAGGGCAGTGCCTTATTTTTAGGTCCGTGTTACCCAGGGATTTCAGCCACCTGTGCAGCTGCATCACTGTATCCACACAAGGCATTTCCAATTCAGCGGTGCAGTAAGACTTGCATTGGTGCTGTTTGCCTTACTAGCTGAAAGCCTTACAGAGGCTTGGCCTTACAGCGAAACTGAGGCTTGTGCTAGACAGGTTTAGGTCCGAAAAGCTACTATTGAGAGAGCTTTGTTCAAAAGAAAGAAATAAAAAAATAAAGCAGAGAAATTGGAAGAGAAGAAGCCACTGGGTGACTGCAGTCAGATTTCAAATCACACATTGAACATGCGCTGCAGTGTAAGAAATCCTTCTTTTTTTCTTGCATTCCAGACACTTACAGTAATTTTTTCTTTTAATGTAGTCGCAATAAGCCATCTTGTTATAAAAATACTATACATACAGAATTTGTCCAAATAAATGTGAGATAATGATTCAAATACGTTAGTTTTGGCTACGCTATGAAGTGCACTGAGTGCAGCTGAAAATGAAATACTGAAATGTACATTTCTTATTTTAACAAGCAACATGAAGTCGAGGCTCATTTTGTCTGAGAGTCATAACTGTGATTAATGATACTCGGACAAGACTGAGTATCCCATGCCAGTTGCAAAGGACTCTATTTTAAGTGCATAGTACGTACCTCATTCTCCAATATCCTGTGTACAGGGAGGCCGTTTGATGCAGAGCACACCCCAAAGATACAGTTTTCCCTCTGTGCTGCTCTTAAAACAAGCCATCTTGTAAAAACTCACTCTTGAGAATCAGAACAAGCGATTGGCTGTTAAAACTGATGCTGCTGGTGTACTCAACAGACTGCTTTTACATAATAAAATGGATGTTTTTATACTCTATGCAGCAAAATATGATACGTCTCTGTTAGCAGCAAGCCCTGGGGTAGGGGAATCCAGTGGCTAGCTGACGGTGTTAAAAGAAGACACAAGGGCACCTCTCCGCTACACCGTAGGATCGCGGCATCTGCCAAACCAGAAATGAAGTCTGACAGCTTTAACAAGATGTCCATTAGTCCAAGGAGAGCAGAACACTTACATACCTTGGAAAATCTACACTTAGGAGGCCAATATTTCATATTGTCAAGATACGTGAAACGAGCAGAGCTCCATTAATGTTGTAACGCTTTGCAAACATAACAGCAGCAGCGGTATCCAGCAGGGTCTGTGGATTTATTAATGGAAAAAAATTACATCACAGACAAGTATGTGCTGGCACTGAAATACTGCAGAAAAAAACACTGGTGCAACTAAAGGGCTTGTACTTTACTAGACCTCCTAAGGAGCCCAAGATGAACCTCCTGAGCAAATCAGACCTCCTGGGAAAAGCTTTCAGATGTTGCCACATTTGAGCAGTGTCAAGACAGGGCTCGGGAGGCTGGTAGTGTCCATGCAGATTTTGCCCAAATGAGATTCATTACTGTTACTTCGTCTCTTCAAGTCAGCAGAGTCGCTGTTTGCATCAGCGGAGCTCTGGCACACTGGGAACCTTGCTTAGCTTCGTCGTGGCTAGCCTGGGGCTTGTAGTTACCTGGGCATTCATCCCAGGAAAGCCGTCACTGATAACTGTCTTCCCAGGTGGTCCAGAAAAGCGATCAATGAGCTTGGGTTGACCAAGGACAATACAGTCCATAAAGTGGTGGGCTTCCAAGCTAATATTTTGGAGGACTGGAAAAAAAAAAATCCCACAACAGCAGCAGACAATTATCTTGTTCCCTTTTTACCAACAACAACTTACTTGCTATACCAAAGATGTGTCTTTTTCTGAAGAGGGCTTATTTGTTGTCTTCATCTTGCCAAAATCCCTCAATGACTTATTGGCCTCCTCTAGTCACCTTGGCACGTCATGAGAGAGAGTTTTTCATCTGCAGGTCACTGAAGATGCCACTTTGGGGATCCCGAAGTCTCAGAATTGGATCCCTTTCAAGGTTAAGGAAGAATCTTCCTTTGGAGGGTGTTTTTCAAAGGTTAACCTTGGGGTTGATTTCATTTAATATTTTCATTAGCGCCCTGACACAAGTAGGACAGCACTAATGAAATACACTGATGACACAGTGTTATGAAGCCTCACCAAAAAAGGAGGATAAAGTCATACAAGAATGGGAAGAGGTTAAGGACTTGAGAAACAAGTGGAATGAAATCAAGCAGACAGCAAATATCATGTCAAGGACTAAATTCATGATCTCATCCAATGTAAATGAGGGAAGAGGAGGAAGTTCTGGGGTTATAAACTGGTCACAGGTTGGTTGTGTGCCACCATCACAACACAAACACCAAAGAATTACATTTAATGTTAGAGTGCTTCAGGTAGGGGTCTACTGATGCAAATATTTATACCGTTTAACAACCATCCACAAGTCCTTACCTAAAACAGTGCCTGCAAGTCTGCTTTTCCATGTTAAGAAGAACTCAAACTTGCATAGCTGTAGAGAGAAAAGCTCCTAGGATAAGCAGCAGGAGGACCTTTCCTGAGATGAGAAGGGGTTGGCTTGTCCAGCCAAAGGCGGAACAACTACATCTCTTTTCTGTAAACTACTTTGGAGAAAAGGGGTGGGGATGATGCTATGTATAGCGTAGAGCCAAGTTAGCACAAAAGCATACAGCTAAACAGGCCATATATAATGGTAGTCTAGAAATCAGACGTTTCTTGCCAAAGTTCTGGACATGCATCCAAAAGCAGCTTTTGGGTAGCCGGGGTGAAGTGTGTTAGGTCTGTGGTAAGCGTTATACTGAGAGTCTGTCTGCCTTAACAAGCCCTAGCCCGAACACTGTGGGGTCTGCGCCCTGCCACTAAATTTGGGACATGAATATCCATCACGGCTGGCACTGCAACAGCCCCAGAGAGGTTATTCTGGCCCCACTGATGCTCCTCGACGACATAAGCTAGCCTTCACCCAGACTAACCCTGCAATTGTGTAAGCTCTCCATTACCATGCCAAGCAGGGAACTTACCTGCAATTTGTAAACTGTCACCGAGCTCGCTGAAAACTGCCCATCTCGGGCTAAAAATGGGAACTCGCTCAATGCAGCCTCTGTGGACCTAATCTAATTAGCAGCAGACACGCCACGGCTCAGAGTCTTTCAGCGCGAAGCAAAGTGAAGCCAGCTCCGCAGCAGCTGTAGTTGCAGGGAGCCAAACCTATCGTAGGCTGCTGAATAGCAACCGGTTGCCGCGCCTGGCTCACAAGGACGGCCTGTTACGGTCTGCCGTTTGCTATCTGCGCTCCTATCTGCTATTCCCAGCCTGCCACAGCATGCAGCAAGCTGCAAAATCTGGCTGTTTCTCCTCCTTTGGCTTCCCTTCTTGCTGTGTAAAAAAAGCTAAGTTTTAAGAGAGCCTTTTTGGCTGTTTTTAGAAAAGCCTTCTAAAAATACATCATACATCCCTTCCACCTAGCCTAAAACCACTCACCATTTCCTACCTCAAGTGCTATGGGGATAAAACCTATTCGAGACTGCGGGACGCTTGGGTATTACAGTGACAAGACCTGCGTACCCCCCGGCTTTTCTTCCCAGAGCCTGGGCGGAAGGCAGGCAAGAGATCAATATACATATTTAATTTGGGAATACAGCCTCTACATCTGTCCAAAAAAATCATCTGAACTAGTTAGTCCTTCAGCCAGACGAAATCAGGATAGCTTTGGCGAAAACAATGCATTACATCAGCTGAAGCAGCTGAGGAACTGGCTCTGCGTCACTTTGGGATTAATATATCAAAGCATTCCTCCCGCCATTGTGCCGGTGTCCTCGCCCCGCTGACAGCACGTAGACATGAGAGCGAGGAATCACGTGGCCTTGCTGCAAGGGCTCGACACTGCCTGCTTATTTGATTTTCCCCATGGGTTGTCTGCTCCATGATGTGTGGCCTCATCCACTCCCGTCCCAAATGTTGCAGTTAAGCTGAGCCACATTTTCCAATCGGGCCCTCTATGTTTTCTTAACTACAATGTTTTGGACTGCAGTAAAACATAGCCACAATACATGGTCTAAAAACAACCAATTGTTTGTAGCAAACCAAGTGCTTGCACTAATTAGTCATACTGTTCCATAAAATGGCCTATGAACATTATTTTGGAAAAGCTTATGTGAAACCACATTACAGTTTAACTCCCTCAGCTGGAGCGGAAGAGGGGGAAGGAGGTGCCGTTTGTTGTCCCTGTGGAAATCCATCCAGATTCATCCAAAGCACAAATCAGAAGCAAAACACCCCTTTTCTGGAGCACAGCAGAACTTAACCGTGCTCTGCTTCTAACCATCTTTCATGCTTGTCAGGGAAGAGGTATTTTCCACTCACCTATTTTACAGCAAAATGAAAAATTACCACGTCTCTTCTCAGGGAACGGTTCCAACCACTTAATATCAGACAGAAGAGCACCTGTGTCTGATGTCTCACGGTTCTGCATGATGAACTGAAGCTGTGCATTGCTACCCCATCTCCCCCATCTCCTGTCACCCACTCCAGTGACACCTACACAGAACAGCAACACAACGGTGGTGTCAGCTAATAATTCCTGGCTTACCTGAAATAAGCTATGCTGGTGCTAAAGGATCTCAGATTCCAGCTGTGCTAATCACTAGTAGGGCAGGAAGGCAGGTCATTATAGTTTCCTGAAATAAAGATGTTTGCCTAAACTGGGAAGTGAAAGAAGATACTGGTAACAAAACATTAGAGGAAACGGAGACAAAACACTTCAGATGTTACAGCCTGTTAGAGTTGGTGCATCTGATTTTAAGTCATAACACATTTTTCTGGCATCCCTCGCATTCCTGTTTTTCCGTGCACAGTGACGGATGAACGGCATGTGGGACTGACTTATCTGCCCGGCGTGCTTTCCCTGCCCTCTGCCTCTGCCTGTACCCCCAAGTCGATTCATCCCTTAGTTACTGCACCCCATCCCAGCCCTGTACCAGTTACCGTGCTCTGCAATTTTCCTGGAGGCTTTTCCCCAGCAGTAATTATTACGGCACTAAAACCCTTCTGATCCTTCCCTGTAGCAATGTGAAGGAATTAGCTCCTCTGTTCTCCATCAACAAAAAGCTAAAACCGTCAGGCAAGTGGTGTCAAATTCTCCGGTGTTTAGTTTTCCCTCCAACTGTAGAAATAATTAAAAGAAGATTTTTTTTCCCAAACACAATGAGTTGCCACAGAACCCATTCATTTCAGCTGCACGTAAAAATAAACAAACAAATAAATAAAGCATTGAATACCCCAAACTGGACAGAAGGCAAAATGTGAGCTTGCATCTAGAAACCGCCAACTTCCATAGCCGGCTGAATGACTTGTCAAGGACCGGGCTGGAAACAGATGCCAGAGGCAGGAACAGAATGGCCTCAGCCGCAAGTCTCTGCTTTTCCTTTCTTTTGTCTTCTGCCTTTCCTAGCTGTGCATTTCCCTAAGGACAGCTAGTCAATATATAGCTACATATTGCAGGGTTTCCAGCCTTAAGCCATGGAGGGCTGGGCACTGTTAGAAGGAGGCGTCTCCCCAGGGATTGACAGACGCCGCCTTTGTTGCCCAACCTCAATTTCTACAGAAGTTTTCATCCTCCCTGACCTTGTAGCTGTGGTGGCAGAGGGGAAAGACAGGACAGACACTTCTATGCGGTGGCCTCTTTTGGGACAGTTACTAGTTTAAGTTTCTGAAACATCCTGAGCGCATTAGTGGCTCAACTCAACTAATTAGAAATTCCCAAAATAATTTTTAATACATTTTTCAATTATAAAAGGAGTTGCTCTAGGTAACAGCAGATAATGGTTCCCTCCCCGAGGCATCTTTGTTCTTTCCTAGTTTATTGGCAAGAGATGACTCATTTCACCTCTGTGTAACGCTGACTGCTTTACTACTCTTCAGCAGTGGCTGGCGTTAAACGAGGTTTCTCAGGCTCATACTGATGAAATAATTTCTATTCTTGTGCCTTTACAGACCATGACTGTAACGCCCAGTGCATGAGACTGAAAACCAGCTGAAAACCAGCCAAACATTTAGACATGACCTGAAAAAAGCAAGACTACGATGTAGCCACCGGCCTGCTGCAAAGCATGGAGAGGCAAAACCCATCATAAAATGCCTTATGAACATGTCTGTACTGTACATCCAAAAGCTGGGTGGGGACTTCAGGGAAAATAAAATTATATTCACACCCACATGAGCCTTCCAAGTCTGTGCTAGACAGTATTGCTTAAATATTTCTCTTTCCAAGCACCGGCAAACCATTTTCAGTTGCGTTCATTACAACTGTCTCGCAAACGCAGACAGATGAAACACTTCTGGGGGAGATTACTGAGCTGGGAGCAACTTTTGGCTGTCAGTGAGCTCCTCCATAGCCCTTCACGTACAAAAGGTACCGCCTACAACCATTTTTAGCCCAGTTTCCTAAGGGAACATGTGTGATCACTCTGTGAGCGTGCGCCAGTCCCAGACTAACAGCTTCAGCCAGCTGGCCAGATGCCACCAAGTTTATCGGAGAGGTCACGGTCCATCCCAAACACGATACCCCCACTGGCAAAAAAGCAGCACACAGAGCTCATGGTAGGCACCAGACCATGCACATGGAAGAGAGCGCTTAAGTGCTTTAATCATGTAAAATGCTGCAAAACCTGCACCTTGTTAGATAACAATGTCTCTTATTTCACAGACCTGCTTCCTGCATTTCCCTACCCTTCAGGAGCCGGCCCTCCCTTTGAAGTCAGGTACCCAAGCTGAGCCAAAGGTCTCTGCATCGCAGCTCTCTTGGCAAGGTGGGCTGGACTCGCAGAGGGGGATCCTCCTGGCCAAGCTCTTCTGAGTAAGAGAGAACGTGAAGTTTGGGATAAGCAAAATGTTCGATGCATGTATTTTTACTAGAGAAAGCCAAACATACCTTTCATAAAAGCTGCAATTTACTTACTAGACATATGGCAAGAACCACTCCGTGCACTAAAAGGAACACTGACTACTGTCCATATCTCTTTCCACCCCACCTCCAGCACCCTCAGCAGGGGCTGTTCATAGCAACTCTTAAACAAGTTTTGAGAAATCCCCTATAAATCGCAAGGGATTGTGGCTAGCAGGTAACTGGCGTGGCTAGGCAGCTGCCTGCAACTCTAGCTGGAGCACGGCTCCTCTCAAGAGTAGGGAGGTGTGTGGCAGACGTCTCCCACCTCAGCACATCCCTATGCTTCAAGGCTATTTATTGTGACCCATCAAGTGTAATTTCAAAGGTGTAAACAATATTACCTGTCTCTTCAAACGGGTAGCAGGCAATGGTATAGGAAAGCCTTTCTTGTGGTTCACACTTGTATTCTTTTTGTAATTTAATCCCACTATACTTAAAATGTTTATTGTAGTCAGTAGTTATTTTCCCTCCTCGGTCTTTAGCACATGCTAAGCACCATCACTTATCATCTGGGAGCCATTAATATTAAGCTTGTTTAATGTTTCCAAGCCAATCTCTGGAGTGTTTCAGCGATGTTAATAATTAATACAGGAAGACTAGCATTTTAGAAGCCTGAAGCAGTTCATGGCAGGCTCGGTTTTGAGCCTTGGTGTAAATGATCTATTCATCATTACAACTCCACCAATCCTCAGAATATTTCTTAACTCTACCAGTGCAACAGTGAGGAGCCCAATCTTTTTTCATTAATAAAGGCACAAACCTTCTTCCTCTCAAAACTGACAAAATGATCTTTTAATGCTCCATTGCAGCGGTGACGGACCTTGCCTGTGTGATCACTAGTGGGCTACCCTGGATCTTCAGGCTACCATGGGTCTTCAGGCTCCAGGAGCTGAACTCCAGTTCATCTTATTGCATCAGTTCATGACACTCCTGCAGGCACAGAAAAGGAGAAACCAGGATGCTTAGAAAAAGCATTTCCATTCCAAGCCAGGCCTCTATGATTAACTTCTTACCCATGTTTTCTAGAACCATCATGCAAACAAAGGATTACATGTTTAACAGCACAGGTATGGCAAAGAGTTTTGAGAACATAAGTTGTTGTGAACTCTGGATGGACCAAGTATTTTGAATTCATTTTGCTTACCGTGGTTTCAGATGTTCCTTCTTGAAACAAATAGGCTTTTAAAAATAGAAGAGCTCCAGCTTATTATTTCTGAAGCTCTGTATCTGCTGGCTGCTGACAAGGGCCAGGCTGGCTTGGTCAGCGAGAGGCAGCATGCCCACCTCTCTCAAAGCGGGCTGGGGGCTCCCCAGACCAACACTCAGCATTTCGGAGCTCAAAGGAGTACAGTGAGGAGAGCCGCTCTGCAAGAGCAGGGTCAGGACTCCAGGTGGACTCTGATCGATAAGCTCATTTATAGCAATACTAGCTAAACCAAAATAGTTCTATCCCAAAAGCAAGGCATGCTATATATACTTGCACACAAGTGACTGGTTCCTTTGAATCTGGCAGTGCAGAGAGACAAGCTCTCTGTCCTACAGCTGGTCCAGGAGGCAAAATCACTTAGGCAAGGTCGTAATGAAAGCCACATTTCTGTGACCATTAATTCTGTGCTTTGCAAGCCCATTGCCAGCTGTCTAAATCTGACCATAACCTCACTTCTGTCCAGTTAGCCAGAGCTCACGATAGACACAGCATTGGCTTTGCAACAGCATCAAGACGACAGGCGACGCTCTCTGAAAGCCTGGCGATACAGAGGCAGCCCATCAAAGCCTATATATAGAGCAGTTTGCAGCAGCAGAGGCTTTACATCAGGTCAGCAGTGGCCTGTGGCCACTGTGGGCTTTCAGTGCAGCCCAGAGCCCTAAAGCCACCGAATCATGGCACAGGACAACAGCAGGATTCAGACGCTGCCAAATACACACCCCATACATTCTAAAATGCCTGCACACGTATGCACATGCATTATAGATACACGGATATCTGAAAAAGCAAACAAGGATTTTCAGGTCACCATATCTATGGAGCTCATACTGCTATCCCTGTTGCAGCAGCTTCAGCCTGTACAGGTGTAACTTTAAAGCCGTTCTAGCAAACCCTGGCTCTGTGGTTTAGCCCAGAAAAGTTTCACAAAGCCCTTCCAGTGTAAATAACACATTTTGTCTGCTCCCCCACATCCCCCAGCAGCAGCAGGAAAAAAAAAATGGAAAGCCAGTTGTGCTTTCAGACGTTTTCTTCAGAGAGCAAGTGGCAAGGCTGACAGCAGTGCTCCCGGTATAATCCAGGCAGCTGAAACACGCTCGGATATCTGTGGCTGTTCCTTGTCAGACCAGTCAAATTCAGGAGTGAGAACACAGCCACCTGTCCCCATGCAAAATGGTGCAATGTCGCTGCGATCCGAGTGGAAGAAAAGAGCCTGGAGGTGCCCAAGCAAGCGGCACAACCAGTGCTCAGCTGGACAGGGCTGCCAAGACCACAGCCATACTCTTGAAAAACGCTAAATTAGAAGAAATGGGAGTGTTTCAGATGAAAGCTGACCCGTCAGGAACAACTTCAGGGTATTCAGGGATCCCAGGAGTCCAAAAATGCTAAAACTGGGGCTAAGCAGTTAACAATTTCTGAGCAATACAAGGTCTTAGTGTTGATTCATCAGTGTGGGAGCCTTGATGGAGATTGGACACCCTGCACCGGGCTGCCTACACAGAGCACACTGGGGAGCACACGTAAACGAAGTGGACAAGCCAAGGGGAGCAGGAGAAACAAGTCAGGGGAGACAAAATAACCCCCTCCACAGGCAGACAGCAGACAAGAGGCATAGCTGAGGTTTTAGTTTTGTTTTTCAACTCAGGGTAGTGCCCTTAATACCGGACCCTGCTGCCTTTTCCAACCAACCACTCTTCCTTAAGCAAGGGATGATTTACAGTGCTCATATTCATGAGCTAATGCTTCCTCACTGCAGTCAGAGTCAGGAGGAACCAAATGCCACACAAACACCAAAAAAGAGCTATGCAGGAGCTCCCAAACTGCTCCAGAAATGCCACTGTCCTTGTGCCTCCTTTTACGCAGAGAAAGAGAGGAGAGACAACCTGCCCAAAGAAACACAGCAGGCAGGGCCAGAAATACAAGATTATTGGAATTATTCTCACACGTTTACTCAAGGAGTTTTATTTTGACCTGTTCTGGTATTCCTGTGCACTACTGAAATGTCACAGTTTCCTTCACAGTTAAAAATCAAAGAAAAAGGCTGAGGTGAAGCAGTGGGGGAAGGTCTACAAGGGGGTTCCAGGTACTCGGATCATGCATTGCTGGGCTGGAGTATTTGACCCATACCACCCCTGTGGCCAGACTCGTCCTGCAGATTCTTGTGGCATAATTACATCAGGCAAGCATAAAAGTAAATGCAATCCCTAACCTCGGAAAAACAACCAATGCCCAGTTTTTACCAGTAAAGTTTATTTCAGGTAAGGAACCCTTTACTGCACAAGCACAGCTGAGCAAGGTGCATCCCTAGCTTTGTGCAGGTCACTCCGGGTGCTCTACTGATCCAGTTTTGATGCAGCCACAGTCTTTATTTGCAAACCACTCGCTGCTGAAGGAGATCTAATCCTGAGCATGCAGGACAGCAAGATATTCATATGCTAAAAAAGCAGGCAAGCAGACCGAGATATTGTGTGGAAAAGCTCTGGCTTCCTGACACCGCAACAGCGTTTATCACAAAGGTTCACGTCCCGGTTGTTTGGAGAACAGAGCCTGGCCAAAGAAAAGCTGGCTGTCCAGATGCAGTTCTGGCAGAAGACCTCAGTCCATCTCTCTCATCACCCTCACTCACTGGTGTCTATTTGGTTACCCAGTTCAGAAATGAGACTCAGGAGCAGACATCGCTGTTGTCTTAAATGGTAGATGAGCTGTGCCCTCTAGTGGGGTCTGGCTCATCAGGAGCTGGAGAAGGGCCCATCCGGGAGGCAGATTCCCCCAAACCACGCAAGATGCACGCTCCCCCAGGCTCCAGGGGACTCGGAGGCATTTACACCAGTCAGGCCATAGAGCTTTGTGCGGGCATCTTATTTACACCATCTCCTTTTATAAAAGCCCTTACCAAAGGCATCTGAGACGTAACATCTGCTGAGGCAGATGAGACTGGTATGAAAATAACAGAGCACGAGACGGGTGCTTACTACAGCAGCGCAAATTGGAAATGAAGTTTCTCTTAGCAGCTACAAAGCAATCCTTTCATAAGGCTTGAAAGCCTTCCAGCAAGACTGTGAGGTTCATTTTCTACTAAGAATTAGATGCTTAGTTTAGCTGCATGATGTTACCAGAGCTTGTAGGTCCAAAGCAGTGGGTAAATAGGAGCAGACTGCCTTTCAGCATTGCTTACTGCTGTGGGTCAGATACTCAAATAGCATTCTAAGCACAAGATCCTGGCAGATGGGGTACACAGCTTCAAAAATTAAAATTAATTTTGATAGTCATCTGCATTCCCTGGGCCAATAAGCATCCTAAATGCACTGGTACAAGCAGGCTTTTTCAGAGCTCCCAGGTTTATGTTCACGATGGGAAGTACTCTGCAGCAATCCCAGCCTAAAGTATTCATGCCCCCAGTCCTTCCCAAACCCTGAAACACCTTTCTACCCCTCTGCTGTGCCAGGGTCACACTGAGACTTCCACTGAAGAACTGATCTATCCAAAGCCCTAGAAAAAAAAATAAGGCTTAAAGTCAGCTCATTTCACAGCACAGCCTTATGAAACAAGTTATGGGAGAGGGATGGGAGCACGTAAACTGCTTCTGTGCTGAAAAAATTATACCAGCCTCAGATGGTTTGGGTTTTCATAGGGTTGATAGGAATAGTCTTCAGAGGATCCACAAATCCTGTTCTAGCCCCTGCAGAGCTGATGGGAAGGGACCTGGGAAAGTAAAGACTTTCCTTCCCTCTGGCAAAAAAGCCGTATGCAGGGTAAGATCTGCTCTCGGGCTGGAGGTGTGCGTGGGTATACTCAAGCCAGTTTTGCTGCGACGGTGCAAATCTGTGCATAGATACATTCCCAAACAAAGGGAAACACTCTTATTTGGCTTGCAGACCAAAACCTCTCATGGTGATTGCACTTGGTGGGGGCACCGCTCCCGTATGACATCTGTGCAACTCGCGGGCATCTGTACATGGCATTTCATCGTAGAAATGGGAAGTAATCACAGCAGTCAGGCCTTGGAAGTCACAAGACATGCTCTTCATTTCAAAACTGGGATGACTTTTTTTTTTAAGCTTGCCTGTAACACTCCAGCTTTTCACCCTGCTCCCTACAACTATTAGGACTAGATTTTGTAAAGTCTGTTTCACTTCCAGAAAACTGTAGGAGCTGTTATTTGAAGGAAAGACTCTGACTATGACGAGTGATGGAAATACAAAAACGATCTTCATTTAGATTTTTAATTATCAGATCTTCCTGTTCTCACTCCAGACCTGTTATCCCAATGCATTAACATGCTGTGATTTCTCAAGATATTAGAGCTCTAACAAGAGCAGCCTTCTCCAAAGCACCAAGCCCCAGCTGCCTGTGGTAACTAGCTATTACCTTAATTAAGAGGCAGTAAAAGCCCAAGCACTCAGCTTTTGCTCACTTTGCACCTCCCCAGCTTGTCTGCTGAGGCACTTTGCAAGAGAAGCGGGTGTGTTGTTACCTGCCAGCTGGTAAATCAGCCACGCTCCTGAAAACCAATCGCTCGGGCAATCCCAGGCCCAAGTTATCTGAGTCCTTACCTTGGCACTTGACCAAAGCCAGGTCTAACGTGCATCAGCAGAAATTGCCGTATTATAAAAACCCAGAGAAGACCAGATCCCTGGCACGCCATGGCTCCGGCTGGCCCCGCACCCAGCCCTCCCTGGTCCTCAAACCCCCGTGGTGGGATGTGGGCTGCTTTTACTCGCCCATGCCCCTGGTAGCTGGGCTGGCTTCGGACCCCAGGGCATGGGGAAAAACCCACCCACCCATTCATTCATTCATCCATCTGTTTGTCCATCCACTCACCCACCGCCAAAGCCCAGCACGGAAAGCAGGGAAGGAGGGAGGGATGGGTGGATGGAGGGGGTGCAGGGGGCATGGCCACCAGCCCTGCTCACCGTGACGGCAGCCCTGCGGTCCCGCCTTGCCTGGCTCGCCGGCGGGTCTAAGGTTCACTGATCTCTGGTCGCCTCTCGCCTTTGACACCGCGCCCCAGGAGCTGCTGGGTGGTTTCGCTTTTATCGGCCCCCGGTGTGGAGAGGGTCGGGCAGCCGGACGGGGCCGTCGCCCCTGACGCCACGGACAGAGCACCCGGAGGAGAGGAAGGCTTCGGGAAGGTAAAGGCATCCGCTGCCAGGGGATTTCCCACAGGGCAGGCCCCAGCCCCGACCCACCATCTCGGAAGTGCCTTTCCCAGCCAAGCTCCTGGGACTCTCCTCCTCCCACCGGGAAGCAGCCAGGCATCCCAGCCGCAAAGGGGCATCCACTGGGGAGGGCGGCACCATCCTCAGTGGCTCCCTGCCCAAGAGAAGAGATTTTAGGAAGGTTTGGGAAGCCCTCTGCCCTACCCCCATCCTCTCCGGCAGCCGAAGAGCGCTTGGTCTCACCCACAGCCCAGGGCAGTCTCTCTTTATTGCTGCCTTATTTCCCCAACCTGCTCCGGCTGCACAGTTAATGACCCTTATTCTCTTCCCCTTAGCTTTGAGGAGGGCTGATTGCATTGAGAAATCAGCAATATGTAAATCTAACAGTGTTTATGCATTAAGTCTTTGCAGTTGGGATTTTCGCATCCCCTGATAACCTTGGCTTAAGCGAACTTCCCAAGCAGCCGGGCTCCTACACCAGCACCTCAAGAGCTTTAGCAGGTAGGAGGAGGCTCCTAAAAGCAGAGGAGTGCTTTGAGTTAATGGGGGAGGTAGGTGCATGAGCCCTATCTGGGGGGAAAAAAAAATATCTGAATCTGAAAGAACCTAAAACATTGTGTCCAAAAATTGCAGGACTAGATACTGCAGACTTACACGGGTAGCATTGGCATCCTGTTTTTTCTGAGGAGCTGATTAACTGTGGTTCTTGTTTACTGTTGCATCCCTGCAGAAACTCAGCAAATGTCTTTAATGGCTCTAGGATCTTCTTAGAGCCTGTGGTTTAGAAAAGCTTAGACATCAGTTAGACATCATTAGACTTAAACATCATTAATTTCCCAGGAAGTTAGAGTCTTAAATAACGCTTCTCAGTAGCTCCATCCCCAAAGGTATGCATTTCTTTTCTTTTTTTACTGTTTTCCTTTGGAAATAAAATGCTTATCCCCTGACAATAAATATACCAGGATCCTCCCTCCCCAGGTTAAAAATACTGCAGAGATACCAATTTATCGAGTGGCAAAAGCCAATCCCTCGCTGTTGCATTCCAGCACAAATATCTGCTCTGCCACCTCATGTTTCTGTTTTCTATTACTAGTGTTTATGCCCATAAAATATGAGTTTGAAAGGATAGTCCTTAGATAAAGTCCACTTTCCTGCTAATTATAAACAACTGAGTCACCCTCATAAACAGATTTGTCACATTCCTTCTTGAAAACAGTGAAGGCAGGCGGTTCAAGTGCAGTATCACTGATCTGGCACTGCTGCTGTACCCGGCAAACAGATTACCTTTAAATTGATTTACATTAAACTATTGGGCTCCATAGGGGAAGCTGGTTAACGCTGGTCGGAGCTGCTGCTGCACCATGTACCCACCCGTTGCCCACGGGAAGGAGAGAGGAGACATCGAGATGGGGGGACGGAGGTTTCTGGCAGAGAACACAGTTTCCTGGGTGCAGCGGTGCTTAATCCTCAATTAGGAAGTGAGAAATGATCTGCGTTGTGTCCGTTTCAGTACTCACCTTCTAGGTAAGAGTAACATCAGGCAAGCCTGCCCCAAATATCTGCTGCTAAACACAGCTGTCACAAAATATTAAGCTGTATCTGGAGACTAAATCTGCCAACAGGATTTTTACAGTCGATTGAAGAGGAATGCTTGTCTAGACTCATCTCTGGCTCTTTATATTGAATCTGAGCAGGTTCAGCTTTCCCTGCCCCTTGGCGTGGCCTCTGGGCATGAGGACAGGAGTTGTAACTTACAACTCAGCTGTTCCCCAAGCTGCTCCCTAAATCACCGACTTATTCTTTACCAGGATCAAAGTAAAAGCCCTGAAATCCAGCATCTGAGTAGTGCCAGTTCAGGTTACACCTCAGCCTTTCAAAGCCTGCATAGGAAAATTTCCTAAAGCCATTTTGCGCAGAAGCATCGGTGACTTCGTCAGAGTTTCGAGTTTGTAGTGAGATAAATCAAACATCTTCTAGTTACGCCGACAGAAGCTTTCTGGCATGGAGGTGTACTCTGCTGGGGCTTAACTCACCGAAATCAGGAGGAAAGTTGCTTTAAATGCTTCTCCTGGGTATGCTCGCTCAGTCAGTCCCAGACCAGGGAGGTCAGGGAGGTTTCCAGATGAAGAACGAGCTTCTGCTTCATCAGCAGTGCAGGCTGAAAGAAGAGGGATGCTGTTTGCTGCGAGGCAGCAGCACCCTTATCCGCACCTGGAGCGAGGATCCGTGACCCCGCCGGAGCAGCACCCTGGATTTGCAGAGCTGACTAACTCTAAGCTGGGTCTTGCCGACAGGCTCTTCCCCAGGGCAGGGAGCAGCCGCAGAAGGGTGACTACCAGCCACATGAGATGTCTGGAGGAATTTTCGCATAGTCCCTTAGCCAGTAAGCACAGGGTTTTACTCTGTACACTCCTTTTTCAACAAAAAAAGGAAAAAGAAAAGAGTTTCCCCTAAATCCTATTTTCCATTGAATCAAAACAGAGTCAATTGTTTTGCTTCCTTGCTGTTCTCCTCGGGTGGAAAGGGAAACTCACCTCCTGCCTCTTGGCACGGCAAAGAAATTGTTTCAAACGAGCTTTGGCAAAACTCCCTGTCTCTAAGAGGTGCTTGCTAGCGTGAAAAGTTTGCAAGGGAATTTCTATTATTGCAGTAATGCTCAGGTGAGCTTTGTTCCAGCATCAATACAGCCTTCTAGGGTTAAACAGAGAGCAAGAGAGTGAAATAATGAGAAATTGAGTTTAATATAGAAAATCCTGGGTGTTTTTCGTGCAGCTTCTTGCTTCCCTGTAGTTTTACGGCTTATCACCTACGGTAGCTAATGTCACTGCCCAGAAAGGACAGCAGTCTTATTTCCAGGCCTACAAAGAGGCAAATGTATGTAATTAATACCGTAAGGAGCACCCTTATGCTGTGCTGCAGGGTTTATCTTTTTCCTGCTTAAAAAAGTATAACCCACCCCTAATTAGCCATTCTGCACAAACTGTGATCCCGCTCTTCATCACTGGGCTGTACGAGGTGGGGGAGAAGATTTTACCCCTGGTTTTTAAGGGAATGAAAGCCCATCTCACCGAGCAGAAAAAACACCTGCATCTAAGGATACAGACCTGGGTTCAGCCAGCACTGAGGAACGCTCTTAATGACAGCCTGCTTTGATAACAGCTCAGGAAAGGGAGAAGGATTAAAGGTCTGAAGCCTGCCAGATTGCAGGGGGAAGACCGGCAAAATAAAGGAGACACATGGGTTGAGCAGCGCGCAGGAACAAGAGGCTTTTGTCAGACAAGGGGGCCGCAGAGACCTTCCAGGGCCGGGAGCTACATTGTTAGCACCGCTGTTAGGTGTCTTTATAAAGGTACGTTTTGCTCACCTGCAAGTTCTGCATGCCAAACTCCTGCGAACCCCAGGTAGAAATCAGAGTAATTGCACCAAATCTTCATTATAAGTCTCGCAGGTCTCTGCTCTCTCACTGACTAGGGCTTTCATCAAAAGCACGCAGAGGGAAGCACCCCACGCTAGCAGCGTTCACCCTGGCATGGGAGGCTCTTCATCTGGCATGCAATAGCATTGAGAGGGTCAGGACACACAGGCAGGGACCAGCAGGACACTAACATTTTAGCATCCTTCAGAAGGCTCCTCTGCTGCCTTTGGGTGTTTCTAGGTCTATATAGGATGCACATCCCATCTCTGCACACAGCAGTTGTGGGCTTGCTGGTGGCATGTTTCCCCTTTGCTGCTGCACGTGAGGTGGGATAAATGCATGCAAGGTCATCTCATGCCCTTCTCCAGCTTAGTTCAACCCCCATGACCCTTCATCTTCAAGCTCTGCAGGAACCTCCCTCTTTCCTGCATAGCTCTCCACATGAGCTGAGTAATTTTAAAGGAGGAGCTCTGCAAGGAGGAGCCAGGGCAAAGCTTTGGCTAGCTGCAAGACGGCATTATTCGCCGCCCTTCGCTGACAGCTCCCGCTCACAGCCAGGCAGCGTCACTTCCTTGAGGAGGGCTGGGAGAAGGGGAAACGTGCCACCCAGGAGGGCTCACGCCGACCATCTTCTTCCCAGGGTATGGCTAACACTCTGCAGCAGCTCTCTTTGAGTCAGGTTTGAGGCGACCACCGTTATTTCGGGCCATGCTCCCCCGCCGTCCCGGGTCACTGTGCAGCGTAGCTCCACCCCGAGTGATGCAGAGTCACACTCCATGGTGCAATGGTCATGAGGGCATGAGACTTCATGGGCTTGGTCTGCCCAGGGTTTCTTAATCCACGGTGGAGGAGCATGTGCCGTCTGCTTTGTGTGTTGCTGTCCTCCAGGGTGCTTGAGTCAGGTCCTCCCTGGCTTTGTCAGCCTGGCGAGCAACATGCGGACTTAAGGTGTTGCTGCCACAAAGCCCATCAGCTCTTGGGGTGCCCTGGGCAGTGTTTTTAGCAAGCTGGTGGCAGCATCACCTCCATACCCGAGTTCACCTCCAACCTGAGCTGGGCTCTCCTGGTATAACTTCTAACCAAGACGCACAATAAGTGTGGAACATCAGCCTAAGCTCTTCACCAGGACTTTGGGAAGGAGGTGTGCTCAAGAGCAAGGCACACCCATAAGTGATGTCCCTCTGCCATTAACTTTCTCCAGCATGTTCTCTCTTTAAAGGACGTGCACCCAATCCAATCTCCTTGTCTACATCCAAGAAGGCCTCTTGCATCAAGTTTCTTCCTAAAGATGTCCACCCTCTGGTCATAACTGACAGTGGCAGATGGCTTGATGTATTAAATTTGATTAAAGATATTAATGGCTTTGTTCTAGCCTATTTTGAGGTTAAACCCCACCTTCCCTGCTGCCACCGGTCAGGAGTTGATGCAGGAGGCTCAGCTGATGGACCTGGGATCACTGCAGATGTGTTTTAAACGGAGTTGATTTCCTTGCAGGGCATGGAAGAGAAGGCAATGCCAGGCACCTCCCTGGAGGGGATTCGTCCCACCTACATCTACAAGGTGGTTCTGCTGGGGAGCACATCAGTGGGAAAGTCAAGCCTGGCCTACCGATACGTGAAAAATGACTTCAAGGAGTCGCTGCCAACCGTGGGATGTGAGTGAGTGGCTTCAATAGCTTGATGGCTCTGGACAAGAGACCAGGCCTGATGCCCTTCCTTGCAGCAGGGTGGGATGCAGGAGAACAGGTTGGTATATCCTGCAGTAGCACAGACGCACTTGTGAACGTGGTACGGACTTGCCCCAGAGCCAGACCTCCCCCATCGCTGTCACCTTCAGATCTCATTTTCCTCAGCACCAGGCTGTAAGCAAAGCTACATCCAAATTGCACAGGTTTGGTTTAGCGCTGCTTTTTGGAGGCAGCTGAGCAGTGAAATGAGTGAACCATGGGGTCCAAACTGTGTGGCCCCATCTGCCCTATGCATGTTTGGTCCTGTGCTGCCCCCCCCCCCCCCCCCCCATATTTGGGCACCCCAGGAGAGTCTCTCCTGTGCATGTGCTGCCCCAGCCTCAATGTCCCACTGGAGCAAGGAGGTTCTGGCTGGGGTGCAGGTGGGCAGGACAGCCCAGGAGCCCAGCTATTGCAGGACCCCCCCAGCACTGCCTGATGGTAGGCTCGCGGCAGTGCCTCGTTCCTCCGGCCTGCCTGGAGAGACAAGAGCACAGACCTCCCCACACCACAGCCAGGCTGCAAACCCCATGCTCTGCCCCACTGGCAAAGGGGAGAGCATCTGCCCCTGCGCATCCTGTCCTGAACAACCCACACCTGAAGGCAGGCCACATGCATGCTCTTGCTTTGATGAAAACCATCTGGAAAGGTGCAAAAGCCCTGTTTCCTCTATAACCTCCCTTGGGCCAACATACCAGCTGGGATCAAGCTGCCTCCTCTCTACATTTGAATCAGCACAGCTTCCTACAGCACCTAGACATTATAGATGTTCATTTTACATGATATACCTGGGTTTTGCCCTAAGGAGGCACAGCAGGCACAGAGGTTGCGGTCCCACCTGGAGCCCGAAGAGCTAACTGGTGGACGAGAGGCAACACGCTGCAGAGATGATCCCCTTGTCCTTCTGCCTTGGCTCTGGCTGGTCCACAAGCAGCCATCTGCTCCCTGGGATCTGGGATGGAGGCTTCCCTTCAGTGGGATACCTTTTCAGTGGATATTCCTATTCAAAGCTCTGACCCCCCAGCAAGGTGGAGGTGGTTTTCTATCTGGGAACTATTCTGCAAAGCTCAGAGCTGTCTGACATCAAAATTGGTGTGCATCCACCAAATCTGCTGCCAGGAAGGGGTCCCAGCCTGCCACAGGCTGCCCTGCCTTGCAGCACGCCATGCCATCAATGGTGCCAGTGCTTATGAGAAACCCCTCCCAATTTTGTGCATTAGAGCATTGTTACCGGCCCTCAGGATGGGTTTGACCTCACAGCAGTGGATCTGAGCTCTCTGCTCTTGCTGCAAGTGAACGTGCACCCTGCATCTTACTTGCAGGCTCCTTCTTCACACAGACGCTCAACCTGGAGGTAGCCACCGTCAAGTTTGAGATCTGGGACACGGCAGGCCAGGAAAAGTACCACAGTGTCTGCCACCTCTACTACCGGGGCGCCCACGCTGCTCTCCTCGTTTACGACATCGCTAGCAAGGTAAAGGCAGGGGATGCTGATCCCATCCATACCGAAACTATACCATGCTGCAGCAGCACTGGCAGGGCAGAGGTGTCTAGATGATCATGTATGTCCTTGGTAGTGCAGAAAGTGGTACATGAGCACCGCCTGAGAAGATGAACATCCCACCTGGGACATGCCAGGGGCTGTCCCTGCCCGTGCAGGACCATGCCACCACCCCAGGGGTGATTTCTGCTGCCATGCTGTGCATCCCATCCAAGGCTGATTTATCCCTAAAGGTGTCTGAGGGCTGGTGACCTGTTTCCCTGAGAGAGGGGACAATCAAAGCCTCCCCACCACATCTCTTCCACCCCCTTTGGTTTGGTGCCATCCATCCAACTTTGCTGTGCCTGAGGCAAAGGGATTAAATCAAAACCAGATCACCGGGTGTTTTTGTTTCCATCTCTCCAGGAAACACTCAACAGAGCAAAGCTGTGGCTGAGGGACCTGGAGAAGGAATTCCTTCCTGATGAAATCGTCATTGCTTTGGTGGGCAACAAGACAGACCTTGCTGCTGAGCGAGAAGTCACCACAGAGGTGAGTGCCTGTGGTGAGCTCCCAGACCCCCTCATCCCCCCCTTGCCAGCAAGCACTGGGATATGTCCTAGCAAAGCAAAGAATTTAAAAGGCTTTCAGATGCCTCCAAAGTTCACGTACAATTATTGACCTGCCATGAAAAGCTACCGTGATGGAACAGGCAGCCCCAGAGCGGGCTGGGGAAATAACCTGGCTCATCTCCACCTAGGAGGGGGAAGAGTTTGCAAGGACCAAAGACCTCCTGTTCATGGAGACATCTGCAAAATCCAACCACCAAGTAAACGATATCTTTATGGCCATAGGTGAGTTGTGCGACGGCTCTAGGTGAGAGCAGAGGCAGGTGAACCACAGGCCCCAAACCTCTGCTTCAGAGCTGCAAACACCTTCCCTCCCCCAAAGCTGACCCCCTTCGTTGCTCGTGCTTGCCACCAAGGTCTGCCTCCCTGACGGTCCAGCCTGCGCCGCATCTGGCAGCTTCAAGGGTCACAGCCACAGCAGTCTGTGGTTTCACTGCGACGTGTCACACCCCCTAGGGCAGAAGGACGGACAGATCCATCCCAGGATGCTCCAACATCAGAGATGCATTTTAGGCTCTCACCTCAAGCCACAGTTTTCTTTTGCTTTAGTACCTGAGCTAGGTGTAATAGCGTCCCCAGTGTAGCTGTTTGGTAGAGATCTACCACAGTTACTGTGGGAGGGTACCAGTGGCCGTCAGTGGGTCCCCTGGGATGGCACGGGACAGCCATTGCATCCCACCCCACCGGCAAGAGAAATGAGCCCTTTCTCACCTTGTGTTTCTTCCTAGCCCAAGAGCTCCTGCAGCGGGAGCAAAAGAAGGCATCTGCCCTGTCCCCACGTGGAAGGTCAACAGTTGACCTGGGGGAGAGCGGGGCGAGGACGGGGTGCTGCCGGCTCTGAGGATGGGCAGCTCTGGACCTCAGCGGTGGCTGGATGAGGTCTCCAAGAGGAGCAATGACAAAGCAGGGGGGACGCAGAAGCGCAGGGGTAGCTCAGCCCGACCACCCTGCCCCTCAGAGCGAGGTCAGAGCCCATCCTGGGGGCACGGGGCCTCTTCAACCCTCTAGCACTGTCTTCATCCAAGAGGTAAAGCACTTTCCACTTCCAGAGAGGAATGCGACCTGCCAGCACTGCTGCTGCCAGCCCTGACTGGTAGCATCCCCCTGCCCCAGCTGCACGTCAGCTCCTCCTTGTCCCTTCCCATCTGAAAAGGGAGGGTTTCACTTTCTGGAGCAGAGCAGGTGCATCCTGGTGGCTTTACACCCAGGCTGCAAATAAAGAGAATATCACCCTAAAGTTGTTATTTTTTCGTTCCTGACCTGGGTATCAGCTGGCAGGTGGGGACCACAGGAAGCCTGGAGGTGGCAGGGACTGGAGCCAGTGCTCTCCTCACCTTGCCGGCCCCCGCCTGACCCATTATAGGGGTCACAGCCCATCTTCAGGAGAAATCACCAATTTATTGCTGACATAAGAGCCAGGTCTGGGGGCAGGGCAGGGCCAAAGCAAAAGCCAGGCATCACAGTAGCCCATGCCTTGCAGGGCCTCCCCTTTGTGCATTAAAAATTACGCTGTGGGACCGCGCCTTGGCTGGAAGAGGAGGGGAAAAAAAAAAAAAAAAAGCACCTGGGCTCTCTCCAAAAACATGCTGGTGCCAGGCAAAGCCGGAGGTTGTCAGGATCAGGGAATACATTGCCTTTTCTGGGAGAGCTGCAGCAACGCTGGCACAGCCATGGGCAAAGAGCAGCACTGCTCACCCTGTCTGCAGGGCAACGTGACCACTGAGTTTTTGGGGTATGCCCTGAGGGCAGCGCCAGCCCGTGGGGCAAGGCTTTGCTGGGCTGAGCTCGGCCACAGGGCAGCAGACACCCTTGAAGATGTTCCCCATGGAGAGGAGGGGACCACAGCACCCTTTGCCCAGGTTTGCCAGGCCAGGTCCCCCCTGAGGACCCCCCCCAGCACCCCACATCAGCAGGGACACCCACCTGTAGTTCTTCCCCAGGGTTGAACCACCCTGGAGCAGGACAGGGGCTCCTTCTCAGCAAGAAGGCAGATTTGCTGCCTTCTCTTGCCTAAATCTCCTATGTTAGGGCAGCTGGGAGACATCGGGTGCTAATTGCCCCCCCCATCTGCCCCCTCCCTCCCAAGATTAACCCTTCCCTGCCCAAACAGCCCTAGACCCTCAACGCTGGGCCGGGAGCCGCAGACAGGGATGCTGAGGGTCACTCTTCTCTGTGGCCCCTCTTGCCCCCAAACTGGAGAGGGGGTAAAATGCTCTGGCTTGGGGACACAGCTTGTGAGGGCATATTTGGGGACACGCAGTGCGATGGACAGGGCCCCGTGTGCTCCCCAAGCGTTTCTGACCCAGGCCGTGGGAATGGGGTGGCTGTTTCTGACCCCGATGCCATGGGAATAAAGGTGTCGGGGGCGCCTATGGGTGCCAGCATGCTGCGGGGACCCCAGGGGATGCACCTGGGAAAGGGAGGCCTCCGGGGTTTAGAGTATTTTTTGGGGTGCGGGGGAATAAACACACTGTGTCGTGCAGAGAGGGAAGCGCTTCTGCGCTGCACGCACCCCCGGGGCAGGCTGCAAGACTGCAGCGAGACCAGCAATTTTTGGAGTTGCACCCCCCCTGCCCCGTGCCCACCCCACAACCCCCCCACGTTGCATTTCGGAGCAGAGAGGCTGGGACACGGGGATGAGAGGCGAAGGGCTTTTATTGTCAGCTTCAGCTCAGGGGCTCCGCTCCTCCCGGGGGGGCTGGGGGTGCGGGTGGGGGGGGCCACAGGCTTGCCGCCGGCCGGCCCCCCCCAGATGAGTGCCCTCACCCAGGGCTTGCCGCCGCCCGAACCTCCCCACTGGCCTGATCCCGCGCCCCGTGTACCAGGAGGGGTCGATGTCCGGGTCTGCAAGGCAAAAGCCGAGGAATCATCAGGGGTTGATGGGGGGGGGACACAGAGAGGGGACAGGGCATTGCACCCATGGGTCGGGGGCATGATGGACCCTGGGGGAGTGGGAGAAGGGGCTGGGGGGGGGGATAAAAGCTGTTGCAAAGGCTGTTTCAAAGCAAACCTTTGCTTCTGCGTAATGACACCCCTCCTCTCCGCTACCCCAAAATGCAGCTGAGTCTGGGGATGAAGAGGGGACTGGAGGCTGGGGGGGGGGTTGGCTGGGGGGAGTCCCTTACTCCTGTTCTCCTTACTCCTGATTTCCATGGAGCGCTCGCGGATGCGGCCGTGGGCGACGGGCAGGGTGAGACAGGCAAGCAGCAGGCACAGGAGGCAGGCGGCCCCCAGCTTCATCCCCGGCACCTCTCCGGACGCGGTGGCCCCACAGCCTCCTGGTCCCCGGCGCTTCCCGCTGGTGCCACGAAGATGGTGGCCTTCAACACGGCTACGGGAGTGAAGGGATTTGGCCGTTGCAGAGACACCCTGTTTGGGTTAAATCCTCGCAGGGTGAGCCCCCATCAGCAGGGGAAGGTTGCAACGGAGAGGATGGGGTGACCGTACCGCTGCTGCCATGGGACTGCCATCCCCGTTGCAGCATCCCCGGGCCGGCTGCGATGCGAAGGGCACGGGGCAGCTTGATCAAGTCCCGGGGGTTTTGTTGGGGCGGGTACCTCTGGGGAAAATCTCCCCGGCAAACATGAGTTGTACAAACCTCATATTAATTAAAATAGGTTTTTGTCCTTGTCTTGCGCCTTAGGCCAGGCTTGGCATTGCCCTTTCTGGCCGGGACCCCCCACGGTGGCAGGACCCCACAGCCCAGGGGACGGGGAGAGGGGCCACTGCCGAAACACGGGCCTGGAGGCACAAATGGGTTTTGCTGCCGGATGCTGGGTGATGGATGGACCGCGGCCACCTCTTGCCCTCAGCACCCACCCCTGGAGCCGTCTGCCAAAACGATAACCCAGGAGCACCCTGTAACATGCTTTATGGCACTGAGGCGATGCGCGGGACCGTGCAGGTGGGGCTGAGCCATGGGCTTGATTTCTGCAGCCACCCGCAACGAGGGAGCTGGGCGAGGGGCAGAAGCAGGAGAGCTGGGTTAAGCAGGA
Organism: Gavia stellata; assembly: GCF_030936135.1. Classification (NCBI taxonomy): domain Eukaryota; kingdom Metazoa; phylum Chordata; class Aves; order Gaviiformes; family Gaviidae; genus Gavia; species Gavia stellata. The sequence goes on from NC_082601.1 coordinate 41,246,136, forward strand.
TGCATTGGGCACATGGCAGCAGCTTTATTTCCAGAGGCTTTTGCAAAGGAGAAGTTTGCAGCGTGCCAGGCAGGAGCCAGTCTGGGCTCTGAGAGCTCAGGTTTGCTGCAGCCGCCGACTTTTTACAACCCCCTTTTGGAAACCTCCCAGCCGGCTGGACAGACACAAAGACACGCACACGCAGGCAAAGCAGCGCTCGGGAAATTATCCAGCAACAAAAGCATCACGAGAGGGAGAGAAAAGCGGCGTTTCCCCCCACCGGGGCTGCACTTACCGCGGAGAGGCAAGGCGAGGTGCCTGGCTGCCGTCCCGCTGAGCCGAGCGGCCGCCGTCTGAGCCGGAGTCCCCTCCAGTCGCCGTTTTTATGGCCAGTTTCGTGCTGATGTCAGAGGCGAGTCCCGGCGGGGACCGAGCTGGGGCATCTCCCCTCCCCGCCATCCCCTCTCATCAAATCAGCACAGGGATTTTCATGACTCAGAAGGGACCAGCATTTTATTTCCCCGCCGGCCGAGGCAGAGAGCTTGGGAATATATTAATCCCTGTCCTCGACCCGGCAAAGTTTTCCGCTTCATCACTGTGCTCACAGGGAACCCCTCGCCCAAAACCCACTTTGGAGCATCAGTGGGTGATGCCACCCTAATGCTGTGCCTGCTGCTCCAAACTGGTTCCCCCGCAGGAGTTATGCCGGGTGCCACCACCCTTCACCTTCAACTCCCCCCCTGCAAAAAGCTGCTTTAAGGAAATCAGAAAAATAAATGCGGAGAAGAGGGGAAGGCAACTTGCTGGGGTGCGCAGGCTGGCAGGAGCGGGCTCGTCCGGGTGGCGCGGAGGCTTCAAACCTCCCATTTTAAATGGGTTAAGCCACCAAGTAAAGGTTTCTGATGATGTTTGTTCTGCCAGATGTGATGCTGGAGGAGCCAGCTTGCGTCCCCAGCACGGGGAAGCCGGTCAGGGTCCAAACACCCGTCCACCCTCAGGCAAAACTGGAATTACTGGGACTTTGAGGGACATCCCCAAATGGGGACATCTCTGTGTTGGCAGGATGGTGAAGACATCGTCACTGGTGAGGTGTGGGCAGGGGGAAGGGGTCTGCCTGCCACCCCCATGCAGGGCTGGCATTGCCCTGGGACAGATCTCCATCTCATGCCGCGGTCAGCTCTGATGCCCGAGCACAGCCAGTGTTGGGGGACGCTCACGGCAGCAGCGTGGGACAGAGGGTGAAGGCTGCGGAGAGGCATCAAAGGCAGGGAAAGGCATGAAGAGAGGAGAAAAAAACCCCATCGGCCAAGGAGACCCAGACCCTGGGCTCAGCAGGGTTGTTGCTATTATTTAACACAGATTTAAAGCATCCCCTTGATGTCATGGGCTTGTGTTTCAGGTGGCTTTAGCTTCCAGATTTGCTCCTGGGTTTCCACACAAGTTGGAGGAGTGTGTTTCAGGGTCAGCCCCTCCTCATCCCCATACCATGCATCCCCGAGCCTGCCTGGGTACCACTGTCCCATGTTCATCCCACCCGCGGCTCCGTGACCAGCGGTATTGCCATCCCGTTGGTCACCATCTCCCCCTGTTCTGCTTCGGGTGCTGCTGATTTGGCTTCTCTCTGTTTTCACCTGCCTAGTTTTAAAGCCAGGGGTGCACCAGCTGGTTAAAGGAGAGAATGGGGAGAGAAAGGAAACTTCGCTCAAATGAGCTGAAAGAAGACACTGCAAAATGAGTCCTAGGTTCTGGACACAAAATTGGCTTTATTGCATGATTTAGTGTACATATGTATAATCTCTACACAGGCAGGTGGGGCAGGAAACCAGCACATAACAACGTGGGTGACTACAGCCTGAATGACGCCTTCGTTTGCACTGCTGAGGCTCACTGCGAGGACTTCTTCGTGGGGTCAAGTGTCTGAGTGGTTGCGTGGAAGAACTTGAGTTACAGCTGAAAGCGGGTACAGCAAGAGGTGAGGTTGAGGCGAAGGCTGAATCCTGACACCAGAAGGGTGGGTGCAAACCCATAGCATTGCCCAGATCTTGGTGGAGCTCCCTTTTGCCAGCCAAGGAGATGCCATCCTAGCACCGGGACCGGCTGATGCCATCCTAGCACCGGGACCGGCAAGACATGCAGCCGGCAATGCCACAGTGTCTGGGAGAGTTCCTACAACAGCAGTGGTTTGCACTCACCCTTCTGAAGTTCAGGCTGGAAGGATTTCATTTTAAAATAAAAAACTAGTTTGTTTCCAGCTGGAAAGCCCAGACTATGGACTTACAAGACTGCTCTGGGATGACTGCGGGACCAATTTCTAGGCAGTTAACAGTCTCTACTACTACCAAAGCGAAACATATGTATTACTTGCATGAGAATTCACACTACCACTCATAATTAAAGTAGTTTTAGTTCAGATGCACAGGAATGGCCTAAAACGGTCCCATCTGAGTGGCCATCGATAGGAAACTGCCAGCATCGGTCTGACGTCCCCGCTCCGGCTGCGAGCGATCCTCCCTGACTCGCCTGCTGCGGAGGGAAGGAGGCGAGGGCTATGAAGGACAGGGACCAGTGGGTATCGAGCAAAATTTTTTAACATGAACTTCCTCCAGAGTTTCCTGCAAGAGAAAGCAACCCCCCCATCCCGATGTCCTGGGCACAGGTATGGGGCCAGGCTCTGATCCTCCAGGGTCAATGGTCGTGCAGAATTAAATGTTGGAGGAAAACAAACAGTTTGGGGGTTCTGGTGTTACCAACGCTGCTGTCACCTGGCAGGAGCCCAGGGCCACCACAGCCCCCAAAGGCCGTCCCCTCCAAAGGATTGGTGGTCCTACCAGGTCCTACAATCCCATCATCAGGGACAGGGGACATGCTCATCCACAAAGAGCCTGTTGGCATGGACTGACCCCTCTGTGGAGTGGGGAAAGCCTCCAGAGAAGCACCTACGCTCTGCTTGCTGGAGTCTTTCTGAACTTGCTGGTATAACATTGCAGGGAGAGGGGACATCTTTGAGAGCTGGAAAAACAAACCGATCCCCAACAAGTCCTCCAGCCTTTCTTCCACCTTTCTTGCCGCCACTTCCCGCAAGCCTCACTCACGTCCCCAGATGGTCACAGCTGCTTCAGGCACGGTGGCGAGAAGCCTTGGTGGGTGTTTGCATAGCTTTGTGCAGAGATCTGTTGGCCAAGTTCTTGCTGGGAGGGAGCCAGTGCTGCTCTCACCCTGCTTTGCTGCTCAGGGAAGGGAAGCGATGCTCGAAGGGACGTTGCAGGGAGTTGGGACCAGTGCTGGGATGCAAGACCCAGCCTGGGATGTCTGGGAACCTGCTCTGCTTGGGGTACCCCGAGGGCATCCCACACCTGCTGCCAGCTCCTGTCCCCGCTCAGCACCAGCCTGGGAGAGCACAGGGACAGGCTCTGACAGCAATGCAATGACTATGGCAGGTGACATTGGCCTTTTGTGAAGGGCTGGGCCATGTCACTGCTCCCAGCCCCCACACTGGAAAGCCACACCAACATCCAGCTCCCTCCGAGGAGGTCGCTCTTGCTCTGCACCCCTCTGGTCCCCTTGGTCGACCTGGTACCAAAGAGCTGCCCAAAGCTGAGGTCTCATGCCTGCATCCTCCCACGAGAGCCCCTGGCCACGTGTCCACACCCCGGTGCTTCGCTCCTCTCCCCGGCAGCTCCCGGCAAGACCCCTGCCCACAGCCACCTCCTGTCCAGGGTTTCAGGGAGAGATGGGCGAGGGAGAAGGAAGAGCAAGCGTTGCAGGGAAAGCGGCGAGGCTTTGCGCTGAGGTCTTGTATCGTCAGTGAAATGCGGTGGCAGGAGGGTCCCCCTCCCCTCAGGACAGGTGGGTCATCACTGGCTTCTGCAAGGCAGCAGAGGGAGAAATCTCAGCTCACTGCTGTGCCCATACCACCCCGAGCCACCTCTGCCACCCCAGGCGACAAGGTCAGCTCTCTCCCTGTCCCCTCCAGCTGCCCCAGCATGGAGCGAGGACTTGCCCCATCCCATGGACCATGCGGGAAGTGGGAATTCAAAGGTGTACAATCTTGTTTGATACCCCCACCCTGGACTTATGACATCCCAGACGTCAGGAGGTGATGCCCAGGCGTGCCTGTCCTCACTGGCCAGCATGATGAGGCCAATGCTGAGAGCCTGGGGCTCCGCCAGCTCGAGGGGAGCATGGGGAGGGACATGTCCCTCTGTACAAACCCAGGGAGGCAGGTCCCACCCAGAGCCCAGGCCAGCAATCCTCCCAGGCAGCTGGGATCGTACCGCAAAGAGCCGCTCCACTCTCCTGTTCTTCCCGTTGGGGTTTCTCTGCGTCAGGGAGCCGCGGTAAACAGAGTTGCGGTCAAAGGAGTCGTCAAGACCTGTGGTGGAAGCAGGGAGATGGGCAGCTGGTCCTCATCCATCTCGCTAGAGGTTTCATTTACCCACCAAGTCACTCGGGTTTTACTGTCCCCCGCTTACTGTGGTTTTGGATGCGTGACTGCACTTCCCTCTCCAGGAGGGTGGTGGGAAGCCCTTTGACAACAGGGAGGCAAAAGCTGCTGCTACTTGGGTTTCCAGAGCACTGTGCGAGCTGGGTCAGCCTGCCAGCAGTCAACTGCCAAGACCTCTGCTCTGGAAACTTCCATGGTATGGCAAAAGCCTAGGCCGCGAGGAGCTCTCACCCCCTGGGGCTTTGACCCTCTCTTGACCTGCTAAGCCATCTCCCCTTCTCTGCCACTAACCTCCGCCAGCTGCACCTTTGCAGGCCCAACTTTGCAAGTCATTGACCTGTAGGGAGGGCGGTCAGGAGACCGAGTCACCCCACCGCCCAGCCCAGGCAGAGGGGATTAGCTTTGCCTGGTGACGTCCGTGCCAATTGCCCGTCCCTCTATCTCCTCATGGGGCTGACGTATCCCCTTGGCTGCCTTTATCGGCCTGCCCTTTGCAGGAAGGAGAGCAGATGACTCCTCCTCAGCGCGAGGAGAGGGGACCTTTCCACCTACCAGCCTCAGCTTGGGAAATGGGAATGTTAATTGTCTGCGTGCACGGGGGAAACACGATTCCTTCTCTGCATTAAATGATCTTTTCCCCCTTCCTTCCCTTCATCTTCCATTATCTGGAAGGAGAGCCGTTCTTTCTGCCTTTAAGCTTATGAGGTGAGATAAGAGAGAAATAGAAAAGTCATTTCCTAATGGGTCTCATCAATACCGGTCAGGATGAACGTTTCCAGTAATTGCCCCCTGCCACACAAGCTGCTGTGCCAAGTTTCAGGTCACTGTCTACTTCGAAGCACTCCCAAGCTGCTGGTCGTCATAGCTGGGCTGTCTAGAGCCTCTTGAACCCCACCAGAGACCAGTGGCCAAGGCGGGTGGGCAACAGGGTCAAGGATACCTTCCCCAAGACGACCAAGTGAGGAATAAATTGCTATCAGAAGAGATGGTGGGATTAGTGAGGCTTTGAGGTCTAACACCCAACGGGATGCCACAAATGATGTAACGCAGATGTCTCCCTGGACTCTAGGGTGGCAGGAGCCCAGACTGCTGAGAAAGTCATGGTTCTCGGAGGACTGAACCAACTCAGCCTGACCTCCACTCTGCCATCACTGTCCCTGATCCTGCCAGCTGCCTCCTCCTTTCTCAGTTATCCACCACAGGTTTCCCCTGCGGATACCCTAACAGCAGACCGCAAGCACAGGGAAAGGGGACCCCCAATGCAGACGCACAGCTGGGGGCAGAGAGAGGGGACCGAGCATCCCCCAAAGCCCAGCCCATCCACCCACAGGTCCCCACCTCCCGTGGGCAAAGCCGTGGCCCTTACCGGTGATTTCGAGGGGACTGTTGAACTTCTTCCTGAAGCCCTGCGGTCCGGGCATCGCCTGCAAGAGAAAGGGAGCAGCCTGCTGTGGGGAAGGAGATGGGAGGGCAGAGGTCCGCCCGCCACGAGGTCACCACTTCAAAAGCAGCTCCCTGGAGACCCTGGTTGTCCCCAGGCTTAATGCCGTGCCACGTGCACACCGGGAAGGTGCACTAGCCGGCACAGATTAAACACATACTCACTCTGATATCGTCTGAAGACTCCCCTGGGCTGCTGCTGGTGGGACCGGGAGAGTGGAGGCCAGCAGCCTGTGGGCAGAAGAAGGGCAGAGGTTTCTCTGGGGTGCAGAGGAGGCAGATGACTCAGTCTGCCTCTCTTTGCGTTTTCACCTCTTTTGTTTAGCCTCTATTGATCCTAAGGCGAGCAAAAGAGGCAGCATGCTGCCACGGCAGCAACTCTGCCTGATGGACAAGAGGAAATGGCCTCAAGTTGCGCCAGGGGAGGTTTAGACTGGATATTAGGAAACATTTCTTTACTGAGAGAGTGGTGAGACACTGGAATAAACTGCCCAGGGAAGTGGTGGAATCACCATCACTGGAGGTGTTCAAGGAACATGTGGACATGGCACTGTGGGACATGATTTAACGGGCATGGTGGTGTTGGGTTGATGGTTGGGCTTGGTGATCTTACAGGTCTTTTCCAACCTTAAAGATTATGTGATTCTGTGATTACAAAAATCAGTATGGAAACACAGGAGTTGAGTCCAGGCTGTGGTGCGTGCAGCAGCCCTGCGTGCCCTCCCTACATCCCCGGGAAGAGAACCCCAAATACAAAATCCTCCCTTGATGCATGTGAGGAATTAGCATTGTCCCCCATCCTCAGTGAGACATCCACTCTCGGAGCCTTGGGGCAGAGTACCAGGCAGCAGGGAGGGAGCTGGGCACAGCTCAGCAAGCCAGGCAGCCCTTCACAGCGCCCAGGGACAGCAGCAACGAGCCGGGGAAGCATGTACACCTCAGGGCTGGGACCTCGCATACCCACCATCCTCCACGCTCACCTGCCCGCTCGACTTCTTCCTCGCCTTTTCCACTGACTTCACTGTCAGCCCTGCAGCGGACAAAGCCGCAATTCGAGATTCGATGTCTGATATCTTTAGAGGGAGGAAAAAACCCATACAGGTGGTGGCCGGAGGATCCATCACCGGCTTCGTTTGCCATCGCTGGCCGGGGGTCTGGGCAAAGCAGCTCTCGGAGCCAAGCCCTCACCTCGCTCTCTGCCTGCTGCACCTGAGCGGCTGCCGAGGCCACTTTGTCCTCCAGCTCTGACAGCTCCGAGTCGGTAGTGCCGCTGTGCTGAGCCCCTTCCTCAAGCTCCTTCAGGGTCTTCTCAAGCTGGTAGGTCTTCCCAGCAGTCAGGTAGACCTGAAATACAAGAAAAAACCCTCACATTGCAGGATTAACCTCTCCCTGGAGTCCTCCTCTCCTGGTATGACCGCAGCCCCAGACGCAACACCTCCTGCCACTATTTTATGACTGCCACCTTGCCTTGCAGCACAGACAGTACCAGTCAGCTCTGGCAGGGCTTTTCATCTCATTTCCTCCCTTCCCCGGGCTTTTCGAGAGCAATTACCAACAGGGTGAAGTGGTGAAAGGCTCAATGGGAACAGAGGAAGGGCGAAAACTCGGTGACCTACTCGAGTAGCATCAGCATCTTTATGCCGTATGCTCAGACGGGAGGCAGGTACCTGCAAACAAGTGCCGGCTGCCATGTCCCGTGGTGGCAGGAAGCTGGGAAGGAGACAGACCGCCTCTCCAAATCCACTCAGTCTTTTTTAAGGGTGTCTGTGCTGCTGGGTTGCCTGGGAGTAGGGTCAGGATTCGGGAGTCTGGCCCCGGGCAGTTAACCAACCCAACTCCTGCAAAAGGCAGCTTTGCACGGAGACTGCTCTGGACACGCAGGAACAATCCTGGCCGAGAGCCCCAGCAAACACGGGTGCAAAGGGAGCCCAGGGCAGCTGGTGAAGCAGCTGGGGTGAACCAGGGAATGCTGACTGCGAATGCACGGTGGCTGCAGGAAGCGACGTGTTACTTTTGCTCTCTTGGTAAGAAAGGTAAAAGGACCTGACCCTATAAAACCACTGGTTTTGCTGTCACTTGCCTCCTCCTGGGCTGCTACAAGGAGTCAAGTCCAAGCAAGGCAATTTAGGAGACATTAATATGTCTATATGCAATCATATGTGATGATCAGATGGGTTGTGGCCACTGTTTTGCTGAATGATCCCAAAATCTTGGTACTGCTAAGTCAATCCCTGCTCCACCAGCCCTCCCCACTTTTCCTGGGCTGGGTATTGCATGAAACTGCCTGGCACGAGCCCCCTGCATGCACTGAAGTACTGAGCATCCACCCAAATCACAGCAACCCTCCCCACATCCCATAGGTCCCACGGATCCCAGTGCAAACCCCGAGGTCGTAACGGATTGCAAACGTTTGTGGGTGCTATCCGCAAAGCCGCTCAACCTGTGAGTCACAATTTGTTCTTGGGCCATCAAACTCTCCCGGTGCCTTCGGAGGCGGGTGGCATCCCTCGGAGAGCAGCGAGCCAGCTGTGACTCAGCCGGGGCCCCGGAGGGAACAGGAGGATGAACACGCAGCTCCTGGGGCCATCGTCTACCCACCGCCTCGCCCCTGCCCTGCCGCTGACGGCAGCGGCACTAAGCCCAAAGTTCACATCCTTCACAGCCCCAGCCCCTCTCCTGGGAGAGGGAGAACCTCAAAACCTTCATCCATCCACCCCTCTTCCCCTGGGATGTTGCATTTGGCCAGAAACCAGCCAGGCTGTGCATTTTCTGAGCGCACTCTTCTCCCAGCAGCTCCCTGCTTTTATGTATAAGCTTTCCCTGATGAGAGACGAGCCACAGAGCGTGTTATAAAACCCTGCTCCCCATTGCAGGACGTTTCTGACAGCAAAACCCAACCAACCAGACAGAGATGCGACTCTTCGCCCCATCTTTGAACTGTTTCTTTGCAGCTTGGTAAACGGCACTGCGGATGCCATCCATTTCCCACGGAGAATCGATTCACATGGGTTTACAGTAGCTAAAAAAATTGTCGGTGCTTCGCACAGTCACACAAACCTAGCAGGGGATTATGCTCTAGATGGAGACTTATCACCTGCACGATCCCATCAGCCCCAGGCACAAGTCAGCCCTAGCGAACAGATCGGTCATGTTATCCTCGTTGGTAAAAGCCGTGATGAAACGCAGTGCGGGAGACAAGCGAGAGAAAAGCTTTTGCTGGAGCACAGGACTGCCAAAGTCCAGCAAAGCCACGTTACAGCTGGCGACCACACTCATCCTCTTTCCCTGGCACTCACCCAGAGGGAACCGGGGACCATGGCAAGGGAAGCCACAAGACAGAGGATCTGTGCTTGCTGTTGTGCCATCTCCCTTGTAAGACAGCCCTGGCCACCGTTGGACAAGACCAGACTCTTTCATCCCTCTGTGGTGCCCATCCCTTTAATGCTGACCTACCCACTAACAAGAAATTTTGGGGGGTTTCCTCTGTATTCCCACCCCTGCGATGCCCTCCCTGCTTGCAGAAAGCTCTCTTACTTTTTCTTCAAGCTCACAGTACGCTTCGGCCACCTCTTTCCTGTCTCCCAGGCTGGGAAGCTGCCCCACGGGGAGGGCACAGCCGCCGTTGCACTGGCTCTCTCCATGCAACGACTCACACACCGCTTTCTCCGTGGCGTTTATGGCTCTCAGTACTTTGGCTGTGATTTCGCTCAAAGCCTGAGCCGACGACCTCTGCAAACGTCCGGCACAGCCAAAGCGGAGAGTGGGGAAAAAAAATAAGGACGTTATTTTAACGTGGGGTACAAAACAGCGCAAGTCGGGGGCGAAAGGGGCATCAGACCTTCAGGAGCTGGAGAAAGATGGAGAAGCGATAATTAAAGGGTTTACATGTTCCTGAAGGGCTCTCCACTGGAGACAGATGCACGGCTAAAGCAGAGCTTTGATCTCAGCCCGTGCTTTCTGGAGGACGGCTGTGACAAAAGAAGTCATCTCAAAAGGCTGGGAAAAAGAGGTCGTCGAGGGATGTGTCGCTCGCTGGAAGCGGTGCCACCGGAGCTGTCTGACAGCAGCAGCAGCACCTGGCCACCCGAAGGCCACTCGGTTACCCGGCAGTTAAGGTCTAATTGCAGCATATTGCTTTACACTTCAGCAGGCCTGAGCAGGGATGCAAATAACTCCTTAAGTTTGTGGCAAAAAAAAAAAAAAACAAACCAACCCATAAAATTATTGTATTGCCACGCTGCCAGAACTTGGGACTAATGTCCCCTCTTCCCACCCCAAGGAGTACCGACGGCAATAACGCTCCTAAGTGCTGCCTTTTGCTTTATAAGGCACTAAGCACATGTAAAAATAGACTGAAGAAACTCATCATCTCTCTCTCAACTGATAATTCCCTAGAAACCAAGGAGATGGGGGTGATATGTGCGCTGGCGACAAACAGTTGTGTTTACGACTGCACGTATTTCCAGGCGAGCCGTCCTGCAGAGAACCAGCTAACTCAGTCCAGCTGGTATTTTTATCATTTTATGGTGACTTCACGGTACAGCAGAGTTTTTTCACATTTCCCATTAGGAGCATCTGCTTTCATCACAGTGTTCCCCAGTTAGAAAACTTCCTCCTTCCTGGAGAGGAGACTCGCATAAAACCAAACTAAGAGTCATGCAAAAACCAAGCCTGGATCTGGTATAAATATAAGGAAAGTTGCTGTTAAAAAAAAAAAAAAATCCATGCTGACACCGCCTTTGACCAAGGCTTGTCCATCTACATCACTGCAGGCATTTCTAATTCAATACCACACAAAGGTGTTTGACGCTTTGAGCATTGCTGCGATGCAAAAAGCTGAATTTTGTTTCACTTCTCAGATCTGGTTTTGTCTTGAGCTGTTGCAACCCAGCCAGGTCTCTCTTTGCTTAGGAGCTGTCGTGTAACTCCTGTGTTACCTGCCTGCACGACCCCAGCTGTGCCTGTATCCTCCCTGCTTATAGCTGGGTTTTGGTCAAAGAAAGTAGCAGATCTGGAGAATCTGGGCTTCATTTTATGAGAATGAAGAAGCTTTCATTGATACCCCGCTAATATCTCCCTGTTCCTTAGCACAGGTCAGGGTTTGAGCCTCTGACTGTTGCGTATCAGCAGCTCACACAGGAATTAAGTTACCTTGGCTGGGTGAGTTACCACTTATCCCCTGTGCTGCAATTAACTGGAGATGGTTACTAAGAAGATGCACAACGTCCAACCGATGAGTGGTAGTTAAGTCTAGCTGCAGCTATCATCTAAAAGCAGCTTTCAGAAAAAAGGAGGCAGTGTAGGGGGGCTTCGGTAAGGATGCACCACACTGCTGGTCCAGTGGCAGAAAGAACACAGCAAACGGTACCCAAAACTGTGAAGAAACCCACCCTGGGAACAGTCCCTTGCTCTAATCCTGAGATTTTATGTAGAGCCATGCAGAAACTCGTACCTGAGACAGTCTCACTAAATGCACCACGGGTATACGCGCAGCCACGCTCTCCAAGCCCAGCAGCAGCCAGGTTTTGCCTTGCAAGGCTGAGGAACAAAAGCGCTTTAAAGAGAGGCCTTGTGGCACCATGGAAGCCTCCGTAACCTTGGATGAAAGGAGCTTTGCAGGAGAGGAGCGGGGCAGCACAGTCCCCACTCGCTCCCTTTGCCGCCCTTGCCAGCGACGGATGTGTCAGAGCAAACGCACAGGTACCCCATCCGCTGCCAAGGCAGAAGGGAGGGGATGAACAAATAAGCCATTAGAGACCCGACAAGGAACGCTGACCTCTCCATTTTGTGCTAATGGACTGCCTCGGGAGGCTGCGCACAACTGGGGACACACAAGATCTCCCTTTCTGAGTCACCTGAGCCATCACCGGTTGCTCATCCCTGATGCTCTCACCCAGCCCTACTGCCTGCCGGGCGAGGCGAGGGGGAAGAAGTCCGGCACCACTGTCTGCTCTTGCTCTCCAGCCGGGGAAGCAATTCTCCCCTGCAAGGCTGCACACAAACGAACGTCTCTCTAGCCCTGCCACAGGGATACACGGGGGAAAAGCAGCTCTCTGAAATGCACCCAGCAGGCCAGGGGATAAATCAGAGCTGCACTGGGCCACGGGGGTGAGGTACCCTCTGGGGTGATGGGAACGGGGCTGCATAGATGCTGTGATCCCTCCTCCTCCTCTCCCTGAGCCATGTCTCCATGGATCACCTGCCACTGAGTAGGGGACAGGAGCCATCACAGTGCTGTAAGGAGATGCTGACCTAGCAGAGTGAAAGTGGGACCAGGGATTTTGGGAGTCCCTTGCCTAGTGCAGAGCACTGACAGGTCTGGAAGAGATGTTTCAAGCTGTAGCAGGCGCCTGACAAATGCTGCCAGTACTAAATCATCACCGAGCTCCCCTCCCACCCCAGGATTCTCCTCTCTGTAGTGACATCCAGATCCTGAGACAACTCCTCTAAATAGAGGTGGTGGTTGTGTACCTCTCCCTGATGGGCAGTAGCCTGCAAGACCTCTAAGAGATTTTACTTTTGATTCTTGGATAAGACTGGGAGAGCCTACAAGGACAAAGGTCCAGAACCAACACCCCGGGACTTCCCTATCCCTCGCACCCTGTTTAAGCAGGCAGCTGAACCAGACAGCCCTGGGAGGCATAGAGGTGGAGGAGTGGGACGGAAGAAGAGTCATGTTATCACAGTGTGAGGAATAAACCACCGAGAGCAGAAGGAACCGCAGATGGACTCTGGAACGGTATGGGTGGGAGGACACAGGTTACCTTTCGAGCATCTCTGGCCATGCCATCACTGGAGGAACTCATCTCTGGCTTCTTCACTCTCTTCTTTTCTTCATGCTCCTCTTCTTCAGAAGAGAGTTCTTTGTCACTGATGTTGCTAGCCAACTCCTCCAGCTTCCTCTTCAACTCCTCCTCCTCGGCATCAGGATCAAGTTGGGACTCCGGGGCCGGAGACTGAAGGAGCAGAAGAAGGGAGTCGTATAAGAGTCTCCTGTGGTGGACAATGGGGCATGCCCAGGTCCAGACACACTCACCGAGACTGGCCAGCAGAGGAGCTCGAGGAGTGCGACCACAGATGGACTTTGCACAGGGGACTTCGAGCCCCCTCTCCGCACCCACTTCCACAAGGAGCGGCCAAACCGCCCAGGGGAGCGGCAGAGCCCAGCGAGCCGCACTCCAGCTCCATGCCGAGGAATACAAACTCTTGATTTAAAGAACCTCCCATCCACTTTTCCCACATGCAGAACTTGCTTGGTTTTCCCTGTGTGAAAATTGCCCCCCCACACCTTAAAAAGGTGTGCGTGGGGGATTCGTGGCCAAAAATCACCTTATTTTCATTAGTAATCACAGTGACCCAAAGATATGGTCCACCAGGGTGAGGGAAGCAGCCACAGAGACTCTAGGTAATCTTATTTGCGATGAAAAAAGACACAGCAAATTTTCCTGCAGCATAGGTGGCATATTTCCACCCGACCTTGTTATTAGGTGCAATTCATGTTACCTGGAGAAGGATCTTATTCAACTCCCAGGTGCTGGAAGGGATCTCCAGGAGTTACTGAACTCTCTGCCCCTGGCATTAAGACGGGAATACAATTATCTGTGTCATACCTGATGGGTTCTTGTCTAAGCTGTTCTTAATGACCTTGAACAACGGCATCCGCAGCAGGCAATCTTTCTCCCAGGCAACCTATTCCCGGGCCCTGCTATCCTTTCTGCTAGAAAGCTTTTCTTAATAGTTAACCTCAACCTGTCCCGCAGCAGACTAGACCTGTTGCCTCTACTCTGATCTGCGCTAGACATGGGAACAAAGCATGGGATCCTGCAAACGTGCATGTCTCCAACTCCCTTGGTCAGATTTACTGACAGAAACATTGAATAGTTACAGACATGGCCATCCCCATTACAAATTTTAGAAGAAAGAAGAAATTGCGTTGTTTCATCTACGCCTAGGGGACTTCTCTGTAATTATCACTCTCCGTTCTACTGAGCTGTCAGAGCAGCTCAAGGTGATGGGTTCACACGAAGGAAAAGAAGAGTACATAGTCTAAAATTAGAAACCCCAAATCAATGTTAAGTGACCTAAGTACTCACAGATTCTACATCGCTGCCCAGCTTTAACTTAATTTAGCTGTTTTCTTCCAAGCTTGATGGCATGGTAAGACAAAGGCAGCTCAGAAGAGATACAGCAATCCTTCTTGACTCAGATCTCATATTCACAGTAACCAGGTCACTTCCCCATGCGTACTAATTGATTCTTCCATGATTTGAAATGAGCTGTCACAGCTCTGTGGATGTACTGACAACCACTTGAAAATACTCCTGAAATCAGCTTTTCATAGAGTATTAAATTGAAACCCGATTTCCCTCGTGCAGAAGGGGCGAAGAAGGCACTAGCTTGCACAGGGGCCCATACGCATGGGTTAAATTTGCTTCTGTTTCTGTCCTGCCATGCAATGTTTTCTAAGGCACACCATCACCTGAACCTAGAGAAGAGCCTCCAAGGCCAAAACAGAGGATTAAAATCAAGCAACCTGAGCCATTTTGTCTATCCGGCTTTCTCCCTGCAACACCGGCTGTTTCAGAGCAGCCCCTCCGATGACAAGGGACAGGGACCAGCACAGCCCACGCTCTCTCCCTGCGGAGAGAGTGCTCCGGCTTTGCCTGGTTACCTCCTCAGAGCGCACCAAGATTTTTTCCTCCAAACGGTTCAGCATGCGTTCGATTGCAGACATGCGTTTGTTGAGCTCATGAATCTAGAGGAGAGGAGAGAGAGAGAGAGAGAAAAGCAGTAGAGAACAGACCAGCCACCGCTGCCAGGATGGTGAGAAAACAGTGCAACCAGCAGAAGAAAGCAAGCAGCAAGACACTGCTACCATGGGCTGAGTTAAAAGATGTTAAAAAATAATGTCTTAAAAAACTGGCCCTGGATACCCCAACGAGCTCCAGGAGGTGCACGGCCTCTCCTCGAATCTGGAAAACCCAAAGCGATGCTGAGTACCCAACACACCGCAGTTTCCACCAAAGCATCGGTGGCTTTCATTCAGCGAACATAAAACCACATCGCTGTCCCCGTTGTGTCCCTTGTCCCGACAAAAGCACCAGGCTGTACCAAAGCCATCTAGCCATCATGCCCATGCTGCCCCAAATTCAAGTCAACATCAGTTTTCATTTCCTACTAACATGTTTTTCAAGCAGCTACTACCCCATCACCCCCCCGCCAATACAGCGGTGGAAAAGAAGAGGGAAGGTGGTAAGAACTTCCCATGAAAAATTCCAGATAGAAAAACTAAAGCTGAAAGTTTTTCCCAACCCACTTTGAAATTTTCTGACTTCTCCATGCATTGATCTACCAAGATGCTTGCCCCTTTTTTCTCCCTCACTCTTCCAACTAAAAAAAGAAGGAAAGGGAAAAGGGAAAAGGGAAAAGGGAAAATCTGGAAAATCAAAGAAAAGTTTCTTTCTGTGTTCAAGAGCCAAGACAAACTTTTGCGGTTAAATAACTGAAAACATTAAAGGAAGCTTTTTTTTTCCCCCCTTTTGGAAACTGAAGTTTGCTTTCCTAAAAAAAAAAAAAATAGTCGTCTTTCTCCTTTGATCCAGACAAACAAAACTCAAATGATGAGAAATATTGCCTGTTTTATAGAGATAAAACACCACCTCCCACATCACTGCTGTTCTGAGTGGCTGCCTCCCGTTCAAAGGGGAACGAGCAGCAAATGCAGTAAGTAAATGCACTAATAAAGAGATGTGAGGGCTTGGCTTTGTTTTTATAACATTTCCATCCTCTCACTTATTTTTTGTGCTTGCTAGTGTTTGATTAATTAGATCCTCACAATAGCTTGGAGAGATTGCATCTGCTTAAGGGAAGATGAATATAAAAACCTGACACTCCGGAGAGCAGAGTGCTGTAATTACCATCCCGAACTGAATGCAGCTTTAAACAGCATTAAACCCACAGGCAGGAAGCAATCCAATCCATCTTTAAGTGGTTTCTCGGTGCTGTTTAAGGCCTGACTCTTGCGTCGCTCCTGGTGACAATGAGAAGTCTGTGGTGGGCCATCAGGTTCAGAGGAAGAGATGGTGATGAACCGAGCACCCGGCACCACCGTGCCACCGTAACACGGAGGTTCAGAGAGGTCAGAGCATGACGTGCAGTTGCTGTTGACAGGCTACAAGGATAGGAGCTGAAGAGCTTGCTTTCGTTCTCCTTCCCAAGCAAGGCTGGTTTTAAGGCATGGTGGTCACCCCATTAGGGTGCATACCCATCAGGGGCTGGACCACCCCACATTGCTTTCCCCATGACAAAGGCTGGCAAATGGTGCTCTGTATTAAAACATTTAAAGCGAAGAAACTTAAAACACTGCCCATAAGGAGGACATCAGTTAGGGCAAACTATCTCTCGCTGCTGGGGAGGGAAGGGAGGTTGCTCTAGCAGAGGTGCTGCCTCCAGCCTCTCAAATACCCAAGACCTTTAACAGAAGCTTTACATAAAGAAGAGGAGCCAGATGGCATCAAAGATTTGGGAATCCAGAACCACTGATCTCCTTTGAGGTACAGCAGAATGGTTTTTGGGAAGAAACTTGGTAAATTGGTGCTATTCCTTGTGGCTTAGAATCACAGAATGTTAGGTTGGAAAAGACCTTTAAGATCATCAAGTCCAACCATTAACCTAACCCTGCTAAGTCCAGCACTAAACCACGTCCCTGAGTGCCTCATCCCCAGTCTTTTAAATACCTCCAGGGATGGTGACTCAACCACCTCCCCGGGCAGCCTGTTCCAGTGTCTGACAGGCTTGGTCCTGTTCCTACCTGGCTTCTAAAGACAAAGACCTGCACAGTTACCAATTCTTTTCATGTTTCATCAGGTTTAAGAGCTTTTTTTAACAGTGGGTTGTTTTTTTTTTTTAAATTTTGTTCTAGCACCTTCAGCTCCTGGAGTCACAGGGGTAGGGAACAGCCTCTGCTTTTGTTACTGGAAAAGTTAAGTTTCTTGTGGTTGGGACTGAACAGTGTATCCTCTCCAGAACTAAAGAAAAAGAGACTTTGAGATCAAACACATTTTGACAAACTTGCACCTAAGACAGTTTTAGGAAAGAGGGTTTTCATCTGTGGGGTCAAAACGATGCAGGGCAAAGAGCTGAGCTCTCCACCTCTTGAAACCTTTAGATGACAACAAGGTGCCTACCAGGAAAACATTGCTTTTGAAGCCAGGCTATGGATTCAATACAGGTTAACGGGGGTTAACCAGCATGCTTCTAGACCTTACACCCCACGGGCCAACATCTTGAATCACCAAAGGGCACAGCCTCTGAGAAGTGCAGCTCCAGGCTGACCAGTCATACTCGGCCATCCTCGCTGTCCCCTGGGATGTCCCATGAGGGGCTGGGATACCCCAGAAGCCCTGATGGCTAGCACCAAAACCTGGATGTTCTTGCCTTTTCTCTTCTTTGGGCTTGTACCTGGCCACTCCTTGGCCAACGGTGACAGCGATGCACGTATACATCGTTCCGAAGTTAATGGTCCAGCACAGAGCTGGGTGTCTTCCTGCTGGTCGAGGAGAAGGCTCTGTGGGAGTGTGGTTGCTAGCTGTAAACCCATCAGCAGTACAAAGGGCAAGAAGGATGAAGAGCTATTTAAGTTAATGAACGATGTTGGCATAAGAGCAAATGGGGTTAAATTGGGAGTGAGAAGATGTCCCGTAACCGTTAGAGCGACAAGGCTCCACAGCAGCCGTCGTACTGGTGCGATGGCGCAAACCACAAAGCACGCCGCACCGCCCTGAAGCGAGAGCTTGCCCAGCTGATGAAGGAAGTCATCTGAAGCGTTGGTAGGAATTTGGCCCCATTTCCCCACTGCAAAGCACGGTGCACTTTGCATGCCTAATGTACCGTGGCCTCATTAAGGACACCCAGTCCAGGGTTCTTCCATTTACCGCTGACTGAAAAAGGAATGGCATTTACTAATTACAGCATGCGCCCAGAGAAGTAAAAGGCAAAGGAAAGGTTTCCCTACACAGGCACATGAAGTGTGGTGCCGAGGGACGGTCGTGATTACAGATCCCCTCACCGACTACCCAAAGCGGGGTCCAGGATGTACAAAATTACCAGCTGTGAGCAGAAACAAGCAGCGGGCTCGCCCCGTGTAGCTGTATAGTCAAACATCACCGCACATTTTGCAGCTTAAGAGGTCCGAGGGATGCTTTTTACCATTCCCACCACCCACCATTCGCAAAGGTGGCATCAGGAACTCCATGTCCTTGCTTGACAATTAAAACACAAGCTCACAGGCTTTTTGACACCCTTCTCTAGACTGTTCCCCCCATTATCATCATTCAGGAGAGATACGTGACAGGTCATCCCGACCCAGTCCTACTGGGGCAGGAACACTACATGCTGCAAAGGAAGAAAAGGATCTTGATGCTTATTAAACATCCCTGTCCAAACCTCCGTCTGGTCATAAAGCACCGGCGCATTCAATTGAAGACAACCTTTTTGGGGACACAGAAAACCATAGGTAACTTGCAGATTAATAAGGAGAGGCTGGAAAATTAACAGCAATGAGGGCAGGGTTGTTACTGTGACAGCAGCATAGGCAGAGTGAAGCACCAGCGCCTGATTTTCTCTTTGCCACCAGTGTAAAAGTGGAAGGGCTGGAAGGAGGACCTGGGAGCTCCAGAGTACTTCTGCGTCATCCTAACGGTGCACAGAAAGGTCTATTCTCCCTCATCTTGATGAATGAAGGAGCCTTAAACACACCTTCCCAGGTCACAGCCCTGCTCCCATTTCACAACCGCCTTGGCAGGTCCCTCGCAACATGAAGGGCAGGACATGGCCCGGGCGTTCATCTCGCTGGTGCCACACAACGGTGATGTGACACCTAGATGAGCCGGCTCCTGGGTCATCCCACAGGCCCCCTGTATTGCTCTGGCAATGCAAAGTGGCTACACCCCCAGCAGCTTCAGTTCCCGAGCTGAAGAGGAAGAGGGAACTTGAGTCTACAGAGATCTGGGATCCGCTCTGCTCACTCTTGGACCCGCACACAGGAAGCATGGGTGCCAAACCACTGTGTAGAAGGGGCAATGGTTGTATGGATACCTAGGGCACACCAGCTTTTCTGCTCGTGCTCCACATCCATCCTGACTGGGAGATTGACTACTGTGGTTGCACCCCAGTTTGCCATCACTGCTTCTCTTCTCTGAACCATCCTGCAACTCGCAGATAACAAGTGCCGTTTATGGCAAGAGAGGCTTGGCCACAGACTTTGTCTCACAAGAGGTTCAACAGCTGTTTGGTACCTGATTCCCGGAGTGGCTGATGTTCTCCTGGGAGGAGGCTCTGTTCCGGCGTTTCGCATGATGGGGCGGGTAGGCAGGGAACTGGGCTCCCTTCACATCCTCATCAGAGGTGTCCATATCTGCAGAGTACCGGGACCGGGGCTGCTCGTTCCAGGGGCTGCCTTTGGAGAGAGAAGGCTTCAGCACAAAGGTATGAGAGATTCACACCCTTGAGTTACTTCCTGGACATTGGCCCCGTCATTAAGACAACAAATAACGAGGCACTTCTCCAAATCACACTTTCTATCCTTTGGCAGGAGGTGCTTCTGCAAGAGAGACCAAGGTTAAGGATGGCTACGCTGGGCCAGGCTGCAACTCCGTCCGCTGCGGCCGCACAGCACCTAGCTCAGCCGGGTCCCACACAGTGCTGCTGAGATAGTGGTGGGCACAAGGAGCATCGTTCTCACTCTCTCATGCCCCAAACAGCCAGGCCAATCGCCAAAACCTGTGTTGCTTTCCCAATTTTGTTGGAGCACAGGTTTGGACGTGGCCCTTCATGCATTGTTCAGGTGCTGGAAGATGTTTATCTCAGGCTAGAGAGGTAACAGTCTAGGATGGAGCATTTAAAAGAGTGGAATTTCTCCTTTTTAAAGGAGAATTTCAAATGAGACAAAAACAATGAGAGAAAATGGAATTAACAAGCCGGGGGGCCCTGCTGCTGTGTTGCTCCAGAGGGGGTCAGAGTAGGAATTTAAACAGTGCGCAGTAAGGTTTATCCAGTGTTTCCTAGTGCCCTAAAAAATCAAGCGCTTGAAAATACATCCAAGCAGTTGGAGACCCAGAAGGATATATATATTCTACAGCTGCCTGTGCACAAGCCAGCACCCAACCCTCCTGGCTCTGCTGTCACAGCAGGAAAAACAATAGCAGTAAAAGGCAAATTCTGCACTGTCGTTTGCGGGGGTATTTACAGACTCACAAAACCACAGGTCCCACAGCCTGCCGGTACACCCTGCCCAGGTACAAGGATGCTACTTAGCAACACCCAGTGCTTGCCTCCAGTTCTTGTCCGGTCTTACTCCAGTTCAAGTCCCCTTAAAACTCTAAAGTTTCTGCACCTACAACATCCTTTGGCAAGGAGTTCAATTCATCCCTCGCTGGCTGCAGGAGGAAACACATCCCGTCGTTTCTAGTCTGGCTTCTAGTAGTGTCATTTGATTGTACCTGGTTGTAACTCAGGACAAGACCTCCAGATACGAAAGGGCTGGACACGTTAAGAACAACCCTTCTGGCTTTGAGAAATTAATTCGTTGGGGACAAAACCAGCCTATTACAACCAAATAGCTTCAGCTGATTCTCTCATGAGAAAAAAACAAATCACTTTTGTAGATGGATATTTTGTCTTGACACTCCAGACTTTTAGCGGCTTTGAGGCTGTTCAAAAAAATCAAAGACATTTTCATTTTGGTCCAAATCTTGCAGCCACTTCTCCCCAAGATACAGGAGGAGCCAGGCCAGAGACACCTACCAGGTTTTACATTTCTTTCCAGGCTCCTTCTCCGTGAATTGACGGTGAGCCGAACCTCTGTGCTGAAGTGCTGCTCCGGAGGGCTCACGCCCGGTCCCTGTTCCTGCAAGACGTGGTGGAAGATCAGATCTGCCTCTGCGATCCTGGACTCCTTCTGGGAGGCATCTTCGGCTGAGTTGGGGAAATCTGGGAAGGACTGGGAGATGAGGATTGCTGCTCAGCAGCTGCCCATGAGGACTCCCTGTCTCTCCCGACCTTCGCTAACAGCAACCAGCTTTATCCTCCAATACGTGCATGGACTGACCTTTTATGATGCCAATTCGTAATAATCCATTTTAAAGCCTTATTTGTCTTGCTGAGGAACCTTGAGCAATACTTTTCCTCACTGGCAGAGGGCACTGTTATTTTTTACGAGCGCTAGGCAGAGTCCCTTCAGCTAAGCTGCGAAAAGCTCTCATCTTTTAAAACGCCACACTCTTTCCCTTATTCAAACAATAGCCACCTTCTGCCCCTCAAATAATCTGCAACAGATAAATCAGATTCGGATGATCTCGACAGAGGCCAGCCCTCCCTAGACTCAAGCTGAATTCTGCTGCATGAGGATGGGCGTAGATAAAGAAAGAATCAATCACCTAATTGTTTACCCCAAATTCTTATGAATTTACGTGGAATGGTGTGAATTTTTTTTTTTTAAAAGCCTTTGTTACACATCTCAGCACATCCTACTTCTACCCAGGAGTAGAGTTTAAAGCATCACATTATTGTTAGAGAGAAGAAGGAGATGTTTAATGTTTTAAAAGTGAAATTTCAACAGGAAAGGCAAACAAGAGCAGCCCAAAAAGCTTGATCTGAAGCATCTCAGGCTGAAAGACCTTTTGCCACACCCGGGGCAGCCCCATCTGAGTTTCTGCCAAGAGCTGGAAGGTGGGGATGGCTGAGCCCCAGTGCTCGCTGGGCTCACGGGGTGCAGCTCACTGCAGTCACTCGTGCTGGAGCTGCCCATGGGTCCTGCTCCTGGTCAGGATGTCCTAACACTGAGACACATATAATCTCCTATAGAGACATAACCCTTGTCCATGCAGTTTTTGTTCTCCCTGTGTTCTCCCCTCTGACTGATGGGGACCCCCCCGCAGGTGCCGTCCCCGCAGTCACACTGGCTCTGCGGGATTCATCTTCTCAATCTCAGAAGGTTAGCGTGCTCCATGAAGCTGCCGGCCAGCTACATCCCCAGTGCCACCACACGGCAAAACCAACCCCAAACCAGACAGGATGATGGGAGAGGAGTCTGGCTTCATTTCATCCCTTGAATACTGAACATCCAAAAGCTCGCTGGGAACTAGGGTGTCTCATAGCTTTGGGACAACACAAGAAAACCATTGTCTGCAGAGAGCCTCTTGCTATCTCATCTTACCACTCATCCTCGCTTCAGTCAGATGTCCTACTCCTGACTCAGCCTTAGGCAAAGCACTTGAAACGGGAGAAGGGATAGCAAGCGGAGCTATGGGAAGCGAGGATCGGCACATTTGCCTCTCAACACCAGCTGAAGGAGGAGGTAGCAGAAGTAGCAAGGAGGAAGAATAGAGGAAAGGAACCCCCCAGCATTCTCCCAGTACCTGGAAAGCATCCGGGCTGCTGGCTGCTGGAGAGAGCTGCACAGACTGGCGTCGAGACTGAGCAGAGTACTCCGAGTCCAGATCAAAATCAAAGGGATGGACAGACAGCAGGCGCTTTGTCTTGCGCATCTTAGTCAGCATAGGAAGTGCAAGAAAGGACAATTCACCATAAAACACAGTTGACCTTAAAGAAAGGGGGAGGGAGGGCCCTTGTCTCCTTAGTTTGCCTGAGTTTGCACAGCCCAAAGCAAAGCTCCTGCTTTTTGCAGAGAAAATTTGGATTCGACGTTGTCCTGCTCGCAGGGAGCCAGGTATGTAGGGCAGTGTGCGCTTATGCTGGAGGCAAGGAAAAGTGGGGTCCTGATTTCCACAGTCTCTGGATCAGGACTGTGGTCACAAGCAGACAGTGAGAAGCTCTGTTTACAAAAGCACTACGGGAAAGCTGAGCCAGGTTACAGCTCAGGGAGAGATGCAGGAGGTGCTTTCGAGTCCTGAAGCATCTCCGCATCTTCAGAGAAAGGATGCTGTGGGCAGATCTCCCCAGATATTTGGGAGGTCATCAGATGCCTTGGGGCAGGAGCAGCTTGGACAAGCTTCTAAGACTTCAGAAGCAGATCAAAATGAAGTATCAAGTGTGTGAAACGCAGCACATAACCGTAGCCGCAGGCTGAGACGGTGTGTATGTAACAGCGTGTATGTAACCATACCAGCATTTCAAACACACCAGCAGATTTCACACATGCTTCAAGGACAAATACACTTCCTATCAGGTTTCTTAATCTGCACTTCAATCCATACACATAGTCTCAGAAAAAAAACAGGAGATAAATCAATGAACCCAGCTGTGCTTTGCTACTCTACCAGGTATCTCTTCTTCTAGTAAAAAACCAGGTGGGTTCTCATTATATGGGTAGGAGCTGGGACATTTACATTAATTGGGGTCTTCCTGAGTGTCAGGAGCAGGTCTTTTTTCCAGAGGACAAAATCTGTGATTTTACTGACTCAGTTGACACAAACTGGAAGAGGGTCTCATCTCAGACAAGGAAAACAGAGAGAAAGGCCCAGTTTTGAACGTGGCACAGAAAGCCACAGCCACCACCATCGCCACCACCACCCAAGGCAGGCCAGCAGCAGCAGAAGAGCGAGGCAGAAGGGGCCCCAGGACGAAACGCTTACTCTGCTGTAGCACTCTGCTTCAGCTCCGCGAAGGACATCGTCTTCGTCATCGCTGTCATCCCCAGTGCCACCGCTGGTGAGGAGCTGGCATTCACCTGGAAGGGAGACAACGGCACGCTGTGCATGGGAAGCTCCTGCACCCTGTTCCTGTGGGAGGTGAGTCCCCACCGTGGTGGTCACACCAATGCATCTGTAGATGAGGCTATGCTTCTTATCTGAGGTGAAAAGGTCCAGATTAGAAATACCACCCAAAATTCTTTTTCTTTTTTCATTTTTTGCATAATACACCATGGCCAGTGGGTTGCACAAGTAAAGGGAAGGGGACAGGAACATTCTAAGGCAGCCCCAGTGCTGCAGTTGGCACGCAGTGACCACAGTTTAAGGCCTGTAGGGACGAAGCTCTTTGGGGTGTGATTCCCAGGCAGCACTGCAGATACCCACTCTTAGCACTTGATCTTGCAAAAGCTTGGCTGGCCTCTCATTGCTTCTCCTTCCAGCTGTGCACCATCACAGATGTGGAAGTGACCACTGCAGGCAGATGAAGCGCACCTGCACTGCAGGGAGCACGCCGAGGTCCACCCGCGCGACTCCAGCGGTTGAAAGCTCAGCCCAACATGGCTCTACCTTTGCTATTCCCAGTTCCCATCAGCCAGCTCCGCTAGCTATCAGTGACCTGTTCCTTTTTGGGTCCCCAGCTCTTTGCCCAGATCACTGCCAAGTCCAGCAAAAATGCCAAACCCAGTCCAAAGTCAAGGTAGGCAAAATGCTCTTCCCTGTATCAAATGGCAAGGTGCAGTGAATCTTTCCTGCAAGGGCTCCTAAGGAACACAACCTGAAGTCCCAAATTCAGTGGGTTCCTTAAGAATATGGCCAGCTTTAAACGTATGACATAGGTGCATTGAGACGATGAGGAGTACTTGCAAACTTCAAGTCTGGCATGTAACTAAAAGCCCTGTTGTATGCGCGTCTACCCTTGGAGACCCCAGGTGTATGGCAGTGCAAGAGTTGAGCATTAGAGTCCACCTCCACTGCAGTGGAGAGATGTTGTCCCTGGTCCAGCCACGCCAAACTGTGCTGGAGTGTCCATAGCCAGAGGGTGTGAAGAGAAAAAGACATCAGAAACCTCTCTTGAACTGCAAGCCACATGCTGCAATTCTCTTTTTTTACTTACTGTTAATGTCTGGCAGGCTGTAAACTCTGTCATGAAGACCTAATTGAAAAGAAAAATAGTGGGAAAAAAATAAACAAACACATTTTCTCCAGGTACCTCGCAGAGAACAAGCCTCAGAGCTATGGTCAACTGGAGTTCTCATTCTCTAGCCATCACAAGGCACAATGATCAAAAAGGCTCTTTAGAGAGAAAAAACCAGGCATTTGGAGGCAGGACTTGACTTTTAAAAGTCAAAGAGCTTATTGCCACACCTTCCACAGTCCCGATGCAATACCCTGCAGCTGGCAAGAGCAGTGGCAGGGGAAGGCACAGCCAACGGCGGACGGCCATGCAAAATGCAACGGTCTCGCGTCATTCTGCGGTACCCAGTACGAACACGCTGCTTTAAACCTCTGCTTCCTCCCCAAAATGTTGTGCACAGTCTCAAAACCGCACGGCACTCAGAGTGGCATCAATGCTGATGTTCCTCCCTTGGTGCACCCCAGTGCCTGCTCAGCCCCTGGATGCAGCAGGATGGGAGAAACCCCACTGCTCCTCCTCACCTAGGAACGCGGAGTTCACCCCCTGCCCTGGCTGCAGCCTGCCGTAGAGGGACTGCAGCACTTTGGCGCTTCCAAACCTCTTGAAACGGGATCGCACGTGCTCGTAGTACCACTCCAGGGAACCGATCTTCACGATCCTGCCCAAAGAGAGGGTGCACACACAGGTGAGCCAGTCCAGCCACGCTCACGGTGACTAGCCCCTCACCCAGAAACCATCTCTTAACAAAAACACAGCCTGTTTCCCAACCAGCATAATGGGTTTCTAACCAGCCTAAAGGGATGCTGAGTTTGGGTGACTCTTCTTGAGCCTCAGCCCCGAGGCTCGCCTTGCCCCTCGCCCTCCGTCGCAGGAGCGGTACCTGGAGAGACGGCAGGGATCGCAGACCCAGCCTTGCTCCTTCTTGTTGTACCGGCTGCAGTTCTTGCAGGTGTAGAAGTGGCAGTCCAGGCACTGCCGCTTGCTGTTCAGCAGGAACTTGAAGGGCTGGAGGCAGTGAACGCAGTGGGTTTCATTGAGGTGGGACTGATTGGTCAGGAACTCTCTCTTGCTGCTCTCCTGGTCGATCTTGCATTTCAGCTCCCTGCAGAAAACATTCCAAAACACAGGAACTTGGTTTTGTTAGCATTTCGCTGTGAACTCTCAGATGGCAAACCGTGTCACGCCTCAATCGTTTCAGGAACGATTTTCCAGTGAACGTCCCAAGTCCTGCAGCTTGTGGAAACGGCTGTAGGGCAAATCTAATAAATAACATATCACGAGTTAAATAAGCTGAACAAAGAAGGCGGCTCCAGTCTCAGGTTTACTGTACATTAGGATCTGCCACTGTTAAATTTAAGATCAGATTAGGTTGTGCCAAAACCTGTCTCGCTTGCTTCACAGGGTATTGATCATAAATCCCAGGAATCTCAGGAAAGTGGCTCTTCTTAAAGTCTCTGGCTGCATCCCAACCCAACCCAATCTTTGAGCCTGAAGTCCAGATGGGAATTAAAAGCTTTCTGGAATTCTCACTTTAAAAAAAAAAAAGCAATCCGAGATTAAAAAGGTTTAAAAGGGGTTTTGATCTAGTCCTTCAGCGCTAAGTTCAGCAGAGACGTTTATCAAGGGCAGAAGTGATGTGCAACGAGATCCTGGCTGTTCAGAGGACAGCAGCTGGAGGAGATGCTCATGACGGTCCCGCAAAAGCCCTGCCAACATGAGAGCTTTCCAAGAGCACCTTCTCCTGGCACTCCGTCTCCACAGGCTTTCTTCACTCTCCAGACCCAGCCCGTGGGGTCCCCCTGCGCTACCCAAAGGCTTTCTGTTTGTTCCCTGTGCCACGCACTACCTCAGATATGTTTGCCTTTGGGGCTATGGCTGAGAGGCAATGTTTGACTTGTAGGGAAGGTCCTAGAAGGTTGTTTTCTGTCTAGGCAGGGTTAGGAAGCTGCATTTTCCAGAGCAGAAGCCAGCCTGGGCCAAAGAACTCAAGCAATCAGGTCTGGAGGCTGCTTCAGGAGCACAGCATGGACTACAAGGCTTCTGGTGACGCTCCCAGTGCCCCCCAGCTGCCGAGGAGACGGGCTGACGCCGGGAAGACCACAGCAGAAGCCTTGCTGGTGTGGCAGCGCGGTGCCAGGACATCCACGGGAGCAGTGATTGTGGCCGGTGGTGGGAACGACACGAATGTAAATCAAGCTAATCTCTTTAACCAAGTCACTTTGCACATTAGGGATCAGCTCTCGTTTTGTTCTGGGGGAGACTTTTATTGCCAGTTCGCTGCCAGCACGCCAGGCTGTGTTCGCTGTTACACTGGAGCGATACCAACTTGCATTAACCGAGGATCTGGGACATCTAAAAATCTGTATAAAGACTGAACTGGGCACCTACTTTTCATGTTCAGCTATTCACCATCCTAGAGGAGTTTTGAATCACCTAGTGCAAACGTCCAGCAGTAAATTTATATGTGGCTACTAAAAAGAAACCCCCAAGTAGAAAACCCTTGGGTTGGGCTCAAGGCTCATTTTCCACCCCACGCTCAGGCTGTTTCCAGCAGGATCCCATCTTTCACTGGACTGCTTTTTCTGGTTCCCAGAGACCGGTCGGATCCCTTCACCTCCCCTCCCTCGCCCATGAGACCTGCTGAAGGAAGGACAAGTCTCAGCCAAACCAGTTTAAAACCCACAGGAACCACATGCCTCTTGTCTCCTCTTGCTGGCAGGAGCACAAGCCAGCTCTTTCCCTGCTCTGCTCACGGCAGAATAAATCAGCGGCGGTGGGATGCCAAACGGCAGAGGGGTTGGTCCAGCTGAGCTCCAGGAGAGGCGCAGGGAGCCATCCCCCCAAAACCAGGGTTGCTAGCAAGGATGTTTATGGAAGGAAGCAGGGAGAACCCCCACAAAGTGGCCATTATTTCATTTCTCGGCAGAGCATTACCCTCGCATGGTTGTGCAGTTTCTGGCCAGCTGAAGCCTTTGTCCGTTGTTGGTGAATAGCTTCTGCCAAAAAGAAAGTGCAGAGAAGCAGCAGAAAGGGAAGAAAAAGACCAAGCTGGGGGGGAACATTTCTTCAAGGCTTGCAGGTTGAGACAAGCCCGGTGAATAGAAAAGGGAATGAATAGAAAAGCAAATGGGGACGGTCAGAGCGCAGGGAGCAGGGTGAATGGCTGCAGGGTCTCTCCCATAACGTCACACCATGTCCCAGCTCGTTACAGGCAGAAAACGTTCACGTAGCTCCGTGTTTGGCATGCAGGAGCATGGCAGGCTTTCCCAGACTGGTGGTCTGGTCTATGCCAGGTATTCCAGCAATATCTGATGGATGGCATTAGCTGAGCCTGAGGAGAAAGGCAACCAAGCCTTGGATCGGGTAACATGCTCTACCCTAGAGACCTAGGCAGTGCCAGGCACTGCTGGGTTAACGCCAGCCCTCCTCAGGGCAGGATTAAATGACAAAATGAAAAAAAAAGTGTGACTGCTGGGACAGAGAGAATGTTGCTTAGGAGAAGAGACAGCAGCCAGGTAGAAGCATCCCAAGACCTTCCCCCTATCTTACACCTCCCATACCATGGCACTCAATTTGGGAGCCTCCTGGGCATCAGACTGTACCCAGATAAGCCAGTCTGGCGCCAAGGTCAAGTAGGCAAGGAATTCACCTCGCCCACTTCTTTGCTGCGGAGCACAGCAACGTGGGTCCCCCACCTCCTTCCTCCAGGCAGAGCTCAGATCCATCACAAAGGAGACATTCACTCTTTCCAGGGTGATAATTTTTTTTTCAACACCCTTGTCTGATCTTTGTCCGGCACTTCAGAGCTACCAGCAGAGGAAGGCAGTAGACGATGATACTGAATTATCTCTGCCTCCCACACAGGCTGCGTTTTCTTAGGCAAAAAAATAATCAGGAGGTTCAAAAATATATGACTGAGAGCTTCTTGTGGCTACTGGTGTAAACGGAGAGGCTCCCACACACCCTTGCATGGAAACCCACGACGGCAAGCTTTTGGGGGATGCTTCAACAGCTCAGATGCAGATATCCCAAATGAAGAAGGATGACTTTCACCCCCCACCTTTCCCTTTGGATCTTGATAGAGGAACCAATGAGCGCCTGGTCCCCAGGCATCGCCGTGCCATCGGCACCAGCCCTGGCTCACAGAATTCAGAGCTGGGAGGGTACGAGGGCTCAGCGGGAGTGCAGCACTGCCCAAACGTGGCCTGGGAACAGGGGCCATCCCGTTGGGATAATAATGAGAACTTGGCCAGTCCCTGAACAGAGATGCTGCAGCTTCTTGAAATAAAGTTAAGAAATTATTAAGTTCAACGCCTGACATAGTTAACGAACAAAGCCTAAAACCCCACAATTTCTCATGCTCAAAATTTAATCCAGTCTGACTGAACAGTTTTTAAACAGCACTTTTGTCAAATGCCCTGTTTATAAGAACTTAGAAAATACATCCATTTTTTGCTGTCCCAGTGATTTTCAATCTTTTCCCCCGGGGGGGGGGGGGGCGGGGGGGGAATATCTGTGGGCCCCTAAAAGTTTCCCAGAACAGCACGGCCCCCTGTAAAGCATATTTAAGACTTCTACAAGAGTTTTACTACTCCTCTCAGCTATTTTTCCAGGATCCTCAGGAGTCTGCAGACTCCCAGGACCCACCGAATACCCCTCCTGTCCTAAATGCACGAGAACCATCACATAAAACAAAAGCAAGGGAGCTAAATCCCACCCTTTGCTCCAAGGTAAGGTCTCCCCATGAGAGCCGTGCCAGAGTCAAGCCCCACAAAGGCATTTCCTGATCGGGGACCAGATATTTGTCCCCATAAACTGTCCCCGCAGTGACACTGATCTGCATCGCCACTGATGGCACGGTGCCAGTTTGCACCTTTGCAGCCCGAATGCGTCACCTCACTGCTGATAACGTAATCTATTAACCACCAGGTTTGATTTTAACAGCCAGGTCCTGGCTGTTCCTGCTCAATGCGTTTCTTTATTCCTACAACCCGTATGCAACAGGACGTACAGGGATCTGCGGCTACGGCTTGCTTGCACCCAACCTCGCAGACCAGAGAGCAGATACTCACTCCAGCCGTTCCTCCTCTTTTTTCCGTAGATCAAAGTCCCGTTGAACGACTTCCCAGACGTGCTTGGCCTCTTCATCGGTTAGCTTGGAGAGGTCCAGCTTCCTCCCCATCTCGTCCCGGCGAGTCGAACCCGCTACCCCGAGCGCTCGCTCTCCCGTACCCTGGGATGCTGACGGAGGGGGAAGAGCTCAGCCCCACCTCCGTGGCTGCCCATATAAACGGGCAGAGGCAGAGCTGCGGGCAGGCCAGCCGGCTCCTGGCAGCACCGCAGCCGGTCTGCCGGGCGAGCCTGCCCGCGGAGACGGGCGGCGAGCAGGGCTGGCGCGGTGCCTATCTGCTGCGGGGACTCCCCGTCACCCGGGCGGGCAGCCCTGCCTTTCCCCGAGGTCCTGCCCAGAGCTGCAGGCAGCTCCAGACCTCGTCCGCCTGGCTGGGGTTAAAGGAGGTGTTTACTCTCAGATTAGCCGCCTGCTTTATGCAGGGTGCGCGAATCAAACCAAACCTTCAAACGCCTCCCCGGGGAAGGCAGGCCATGGGGTTTGAGAGGGGGCTGAGCATCCCCGGGAGGAGCTGTGCCTGCACACCCCGCTGCTTGCTCCCCAGCTCGCTCTTCTGTGTCTGATCTCGTTAAACCTATTTCCCCCCCTTGCCAACAGCTTTGTAAAGAGAAATTCAAGAGCATCTGGCTTTCCCCCACCAGTACGGCCGTGCCGGGGACTGCCCTCCCATATTCGCTAACCGCTCTCACAGCGATTCAGGGAGCTGAGCTTTGCTTGTAGCAAACAGCTTAATTAGGACACAGTGCTCCCCTCATGCACAGTTAGCAAGAAAAGATGATTTGGCAGGATTTAAAGAAAAATGCTACACAAAGGGATATATACTGCAATAATCCGACTATCAAAGCTGGTCTCTTGCTCAGTAAAACGCTCCCTGCGTCTCTAAGCAGGAATTCCCCAGACCTTGCATATTCAAAGAAACCCATTTCTCATCTTCATCTGAGCAAATACCGCTACTAACCACACTTTTTTTTCCCCGACAGGTATCTAAACAGAGAGCAAGATGGCAAGACCGAAGAGGAAAACTATTCTGCCTGACGGGACCAGCCTCCCTGCCGCTCAGCCATTGCGCTTGCCCATGGGGTGTAGGGAATTATCCACCCTGGTAACTCACTTGAAACAAAAATTAGATTAAACTCAATGAACAGAGCCAGAAAAGGATTTTGAATCCACACTTGGATGAGTTTTATGCAGAAAAGGTGATGATTACAGATGCAATGTGGGGCTTGGATATCAGGAACACATGATCTTCGCTGGAAGCCAGAAATTGATTTCTAGCTCCTCTCCCAGCAGAGTTGCGGGCCCGGCAAAAGCAATTAGTTTATTGGCAGGAGCCAGACATCAGTTGGGCTGCTCCTTACATAAGTGTATTTGAGAGCCCGTGCATGCCCCACTGCATCCGAACAGAGGAGCGGGTCAATAGATACTAATTAATGTCACAACGAGACCCTGTTCCAGGGCCTGTCGGTACAGTCACGCCAGGAGCTCCAATGCCGGCGTTTACGCCGCCCGGATCTGAATACTTTCTTCTCTGAAAGGATAAGGAGATTGCACAACATAGGGAAGATGTGGCCTGCTATGCCATGAAAATGTGAAAAATGCAAGTGCTCAGCAGTGCCAATACCTCCCAAAAGTGATGGTTTAGCCAGAAAACCACCTTGTGGGAAACGTCCCAGGTGCAGGTCCACAGAATAAATTTCAAGTGTTACGTTAGCCTGGGAACTGCATCTCTTTAGGGAAATTCTCCTCCCCCAGCCCGGTGGTGTACGTACCAGCAAAGAAAGACCTTTTCTTTTTTACCTCTTTCAAAACAGTTTGTTGAATTCTGTACCGGTTCAGACCCAGCAACCACCAGCTTCCAGCAATCCTTTGCTTTGAGAAGGACAATTATACGTGCCTGCCCACAGCTCTTTCCCCCATCGTTCAACCATGAATAAAGGCTCCCAAATCTTACAAACTCATGCAAAAAAAACCCCCACAACCCAAAAAAAACCAAAAAACCAAACCCAGGCCCACTTACACAGGCACTATCACATGTCACAGGGCCAGACGATGTTATATGAAGTTCACCACCACCTGCGGTGACCACGTGTGCGTGGGGTGGGCATTAGGAGCAGGGACGCAAAGGACAAGGCGAGTTATGTGTTTCCTATAAGCTGGAGGCTCAACCAGACCTCAAGTCCAGTTGAGTTGGGGGTCCGGGCACCTGGGTGGCAAAATGGGAGAGAGAAGTGTTACAAGCTAAGCCTCTCCTGGGAAACCAGGTATGGATGGAGCTTGGGCTCGATTTCTGATTTTCAGTCTTGCCAGATAATAAAAGAATGGGATTTTGGGGTATCTCTTTTAAGAGAAACGTGCCCTTCTAGATGTAGGGCTGCTCTTTTAAAAATAATATTCACATGATCTGTTATCTTCGCAGTTCTTGGTAATCTTTTGTAAGACAACTGTGAACTGATATATAGGACAAGTGGCCTGGACCTTCTCCAGCCATCCATTTTTCAGTGTTTTTTCTGATAACTGGAAATAAACCCATAAGCAGAGTTTAACAAAACCAACGGATGAAGATACCATTCAGTCTCTTCTAAAGATAGCAAATGCCACCCAAGTGAAACCAGCCAATGCTCTCAGTGCCCCATCCTCATTTTCAGCCTGGCATCTCCAGGTACAGAGGATCCTGCTTGGCCAAACCAAAGGAAAAAAAAAACCAATTTCTCTAAGTATAATGATACCTGATTTTCCAAACAGCTGCCCCAGATGCTGCAGAGGGAAGATGTGCCTACACAAGGTTCCCACCACCCTGCATGTAAAACTGGTGCTGGTGCACGCAGGCAGCCGCGACCGAAACAGATGATCAAATGGCACTTGGGGATGCAGGAGAAGGACACGCCACGCAGCTTCCACCTCACAGAAGCAGTGCTTTGCGGTGGATCGCCATGCCGAGGCAACTGCAGCACAGCATGGTGCACCCACAGACTCAGAGGTGGGAAAACAGGGTCTTGTAGGCAACAACCAGCAGGCTGATTGGGATAAGTTGCTGAAATGATGCTTGGGGGGTGTGTGTGTTGATTTAAATGGTGCCAACTTCAGCTTTGCTCCTCACTCCATGGACAAGTCCGATGGGTGTTCTGGCTCCCATCAATGTAGGGTCACCCCAAGCACCCACCCAAGCTAGAAGAGTTTCCAAAACCCAGGTGGAGTCAGACCAGGAGCATCCACCAGCAGCTCCGGCCCATCTCCAAGCCACAGGCAGAGAGGACACAAGACCCTTCTTCACAGGAGCACTGCAAAAGCAGGGCAGCTCCAACAAACAAGGCGGCAGCAAACATATTGCTGCTGACCCTAAGGTGATTTCATGGGTGCCTCTGCCTCTCCCACCCCCCCCCCGCAATCATCTCTGAGTCATGAGATCTCTTAGGTCTGGGATGGCATTCCTTCTCGCTTCAGCTTCTTGGCAGTCTTACAAAGACCTCTTATCATCCACATCGTGCTGGAGCAGAACAAGCAGGACAGGGAAGGGGTGTACAATGCTGCTGCTATTTCTGTACGTGACCCGCAAAGGATTGTTACGGCTTTTATCTGTTAATACAACTAGTTTAATTATGGTTATGGCATGACCACGTCTCATTTGGAATTACTCCAACGGCTTCGCTTAAAGAAAATGGCCATTCAACATTAACTACCAAGGACAACGATGCTCTGACGTCTGTTGCAATTAGAAAACTACCGTCACGGAAGACTTGAAAACAAAGTTTGTGGAGTATCATTTATAGGGTGGAAGCTGTAAGGACATTTTTCCTAACCATGTGAACATTATGGAGCTTTAGTCTGGATGATGGCGCAATAGGATACATGATCTCTCCCTTCTTTTATCTACCCCAATTTTTCTAATACGGATCTAATTGTATTTTTTGATGGATTGTGCCACAACCCTGCTGTCAACCTGATGTGAGAAGCGCTGCATCTTTGCATTGTTTACAGAAAGGACTGTGCACCAAAACGTGATCCAAGTTCATGATACTGCCCTCGTATCGCTCACAGCCCTATATTCTCATGTATCAGGAATTATTTCCACTTTCCTCACTGGTTTTACCAACACGAGCAAGACTGAACCATTCCTATTCTGTTTCCAGCTTGCCTTTGGAAAGGAACAAATGCCACAACCTCTACTCACCAATTAATGCCTCAATATGAAGGGAACACAGACTCTTGCCTAAAAAAAAGCTAGCTGGGAGAGTTTGCACCAGAAATTAAGGTTTTTCCACAGGAACAGGATTTTCCCTAGCAAGCTAAGTGAGCCTGGTCCTGCGGGAATGCACCATTTGCGGTCATCAAAAATATAATTCAAGCATCTGCCTTTGGGCAGGTGATAAAATACTTGGCAAAGGCCATCACCCTCTCCAGCTCACAGGAATTACCAAGGTAAACAGTAGCTGAACAAACACGAGTAAATCCCTACAAAATCAACATGAATTTAAAGTTACTTCTGACACAGGTGTCTTTATGGATTATGTCCTATTGCAACCCAGCAGTAACAGATGAAAACAAAGACTGTTTTGGGCTACGTGGACTGTGGAGACCACACAAATCCTACCCACAGTCTGGGAGATGTGATTTGAGAAACACCTTCAGGGTCAGCACCTGGGTCCTGCTAGAGTTCATCACTGACTAACACGGATGTAGGAGTTATGCCAGAGTCCAAAGGTTCGATACATCTTAAATGCAAAATGCTGATGGATTGGGCCAACAGTACTTTGACACTTCAGAGATCACGAGATGGAGGAGACTGCTCATTAGACAGGCCAGTCCATTCCCACTCCTCTACAGGTGGCAACGAGAGCACTGATCCCTTATCCTTCCCAGTGAGACCAGACCAGATCACGAGACCAGACCAAGGACACCAGATCATGATAGTCAGGTTTTTACCCCTTCCCTCTGGAGACTATGTCCTATCCTGTCTCAGAGGACTGGGCTTTAACCCATGTGTTCAAATATCCACCATTGCAATAGCCTAGAATAGCCTGAGGACTCCCCTCAAGTTGCCACTGGCAGAGGTGGAGGTCTTTGTAAAGAGCTTAAACACAGCTTAGGCCATAGCAATCTTGTCTCAGAATCACAGAATCACTACAGTTGGAAAAGACCTGTAAGATCATCAAGTCCAACCATCAACCCAACCCCACCATGCCCACTAAACCATGTCCCGCAGTGCCACGTCCACACATTCCTTGAACACCTCCAGCGATGGTGACTCCACCACTTCCCTGGGCAGTTTATTCCAGTGCTTCACCACTCTCTCAGTGAAGAACTTTTTCCTAATATCCAGTCTGAACGTTCCCTGGTGCAACTTGAGGCCATTTCCTCTTGCCCTATCACTTGTCACTTGGGAGAAGAGACCAACACCCACCTTTCAGGTAGTTGTAGAGAGTGATAAGGTCTCCCCTCAGCCTCCTCTTCTCCAGACTGAACAACCCCAGTTCCCTCAGCCGCTCCTCATCAGACTTGTGCTCCAGACCCCTCACCAGCTTCGTCACCCTTCTCTGGACACGCTCCAGCACCTCAATGTCCTTCTTGTAGTGAGGAGCCCAAAACTGAACACAGTGTTTGAGGTGCAGCCTCACCAGCGCCGAGTACAGGGGGACAATCACTTCCATTCTTTTCACACCATTTTGACAAGGATGAAGTTTTGCTGCAGACATCAAACTCAAGCGATCCCAGCAAATGCCCAAGAGGGTCATCCTGACAATTTCAGGGGTTTTTTTTCCCCCTTTAAATCTTAAATGTAATTATGCTGTGCCTGGGATTTCAGCCTGCAGCGAGGACTTGAATTAACACTATCCATGTGGAAAGCAACGCTGTGGAAGGGGCTGGAGGCTTCACCAGCTACACTGGAAACAGCCTGAGCATCTATGAAGAAGATCAGAGTTACCGGGTAAGGGCACTGACTGGATGTTCCTGTTCAGACAATTAGCAGGGTCAAAAAAGAAACAAACAGTTCGAGAGAGCTAACCACCTGAGAAATGAAGCGGTTTGTACATGTCTAGCGTGCTTGCTCCAGGCTGTCTGAAGGCACAGGCTGTCATCACCAAACTCATTCCTGCTTTGCTAAAGCCTGGAGGGATCTCTACCATGATAAGAGGCTGATATCACTGCAAAGAAGACACAGACCCCAAACATCTGTCCCTTGCTACTGCCTCTCTGCTAAGAGATGGTGTTGGGGAGACAGCGTAATGAAACAGATGATAACGAAGGACTCAACTGGTCTACAGGACACCAAAGGCAAGTCCCTGGAGATCAGCAGAGATCCACAGGTGTCAAAAAGAGGAAGAATCAAGCCTAAAAACAGCTTGGAAAAGGCTTCATAGGTGGGAACAGGAAAAGCAGACCATTCCCACCAGAGGGAAACCATGAACCAGAAACCCTCCTGGAGGTCTTGCCCACACAAGCAATCACAGCTGGCTTTTGCTTTTTAAGTCATGCAAGACAGCGATCAGGACAAAGGACCAGGAAGGGGCTCAACATCCTCCGCAATGAAAGCCCCGAGGCCCCAAACGCAGACCCAACGGACTAAACCACAGCCTCTCCAAGGCCATGTGGGATGGTTTCCACTCTGGAAATCCCTGTGTACTCCAAGCGCCCTTACCTCACCCAACAGTGGGGGTTTGAGGTGCATAGGAACCAGGATTGGAGCTGACTTGGGTTCTGCTTCCCAAGGGCTGCTCCCAGGCATAGAGTTGCAAACAAAGTCGATCTCCTTTTGCCTTCAATATTAAAACAATGGAAACAGCTACCAAGCGGTTGCGAGTCCCCAGCAAGAGCTATCTAACACGAAAATCCTAAAATCTGATTCCTTTTTAGCCTAAACCCTTGCACACAACGCATTTCTCAGCCCCTTGAGGAGCATCATGTCATGTGGCGGAGGAGTAGAGATAAGCTATGCTTGGCACCTGTCCAGGAGGAAGACATGACTTTCTGAACTGTTAAGCAGAACATAGGTGTATTTGACCCCTAGAGCCAGTGCCAGGGAATGGGGCCGGAGCTTGCCCACCCGTGCCCCCGCCAGAGGAGGCAGAAGGCAGGCATCGGGGCCAGACACTGCTGCTGACAGCAGCTTGGCACACCTCTGCCGACCGCACTGAGATGCCCGAATGGCAAAACTCTCCTTCCCTCACCCTGTCTATTAGCCTTATTATTTTTTTTTTTCCTTTGTAGAGGTTGGAAGTTGTTCTGAGCTAATTTGTTAGGTCTGCACGAGCTCGTCGTGCCTAAGTCACTGGCTGTGGGTGTGCGCCCACGCTATGGGATGTTTTCAGACTATTGTTCTATTTATTTTCAATAAACATTGAAACAAATAATTATCTTTTGTTCCATTACCTCCCAGTAACCTGCTGCGATGCAAGGCATCGCTTTGGCACTCCCAGACCTGCCTGGGTGCATCCTGCTCAGAGATGTCTCTGCCTTTACTCCAAGCAAGGGTGTGAAGTAGGAAGGCCTGTCTCAGGGTGGAGAAAGTTTGGAAGGGCGTACGATGGGGCAGTTACAGGCATGGAAATGAAGGGTGCAGAGCCCAGGAGATGGGCCCCAAGGCTAGGGACAAGTGGATGGGCAGTGCCTTTGGCTTAGCCCCATGGCCTGCAGCTCCGTGGATGTCCAGCTGAAACCCATCCCCGCCATAACCACGTAAACTTTTTAACCACTCTCCATGCTACCTGCTGTGGCTTGGGTTTGGACCAACCCACAGAGAGCCTGAAGAAGCTCCCTGCGATGGTTTGCCCTCAAAGGAGACCTGCTCCATTCTTGCCACCCAGCCCTGGGCACCTCCTGGCCGTGCCTGCCCTGGCAGCCTTCCCCACGCCAGGCTTCCCATGCTCTTCGGCAGCACCCTTCTTTGCTCTCAAGCTGGGTGGCTTGGGCACCAGCCGTGGGGTTTGTCTTGAGCTGCAGCTTGTTTCCAGCCCGCCGACCTGCCCTAGGCTCTATTTTGAAGCTCCAGCTTCCAGGAGGCTCCCTGGTCCCTCCTGAAGCTGTCCCAGTACTTCGTTCCCCTCCTTGTTCAAGACCTGAGACGCCTTCCAGCTGGAAAAGACAGAGCACGTTGCTTTTCTCCCTGCCAGACATGACCCTGGAGGGATGGCAAGGACTGGTGGGAGGCAGCCGGCAGCCTCAGCGCCGTGCGAGCGCTCCCAGCAAGGTCACGTAAGGAGAGGCTCGCCAGTCGATCCGTTCTCTAATGAGTTTCCATGCATCCGTCTCTGCCCCGTACCACCAGTGAGCACCATTATTCCCGTCCTCTTTTGAACATGCTGCTGGCTGATGACTCCCATCGCCTTGCTGGGACGAGGTGGCCACTCTCCAGGGCTCGGAGCAGGCAGGGGGAGGGAAAGCAGAGTTGTTCTTCCAAATAGGAAGAGGCTGCAGAGGGGGAAGGGTGAGGAAAGAATCCTTGCAATTACCCTTTCCCCGAATCCAGAAAGCTCCTCGCATTACCTTGGCTTGGCACTGCTCCCTGGGGTGATGGGGGGAAGGCAGGGCGCATCCTGGAGCCCAGGCACCCGCCATCCCTGGGGATGCGACAGCCCAGAGGGCTGCTCCCTGCTGATCTAATAAACGTCTGATGAGTAGGTTCAAGCTAGGATCTGGCTCCTACGCTTCTCGTCACCGTTCCTGCTCGTCTGCCGCTCCAGGCCACGGAGCCAACATCAGCCCTCGTCCTTTTTCCGTCGCTCACAGCCTACCCCTGTGGGTGACCGTGCTGGGATGCTGCTCACCCGGGTGGAGCTAGAGCCATTTGCATCCCTGTGGGATGCACACATTATATAATATTACATATATACATATGATGCAGTGGTAGTGCAATCTAGCATCCTCGGAGCCTTACCTGGCCCTGAGGCTCTGCACTGCGGGGCAGGGCTTTCTGGCTGGGGCTGTGGGATGGGATGGCTGTGCCCAAGCAGACCTGGCTGGGGCACAGAGGGGCTGCAGGAGGTGCTGGGGGGGCAAAAGCTGGGCTCTGCCCACCCCTCCTCTTTCTGTGAGCTTGCTCTTGAGCTCACCAGCCTGCTGCAGCGTGGGTTTGGTGGTGGAAATATTGAGGGATGAGGTCCTTCCTCTGAGCATCGCCCATGAAGGTCCCAGCTAGTGCCTCAGCAGCAGCTTTGCACCGAGGTCCCCCAGCTCAGGTCCTAGCCTATGTCCTCCATAGCACCTCTGCCATCCCAGCCATGGGAAGGGCAACATGTCTTTGTCTCTGCCAGATTTTAGGTGCCTCCCCATCTGTGAAACGCCAGCCACCTCTCCAAAGCCTTTGCAAGCCTCGTCACCTCGCCGTACCTAAAAAAGCCCCCAGCAACACCAGGCCTTGGCTCTGCAGAGGTAAACATGGACCTGGTGACTTGCCCAGCACCAAGCAGGCGATGGAAGCGAGCTGGCATGAAGCAAACCCCCAGCAGAGCTCTCTAAACCGCACAAACTACCCGTGACAACGTTGGCTCCGTGGGATACAGCTCATCTCACTCGGCCGCGGGAGATGCACCGATAAGTCATCTGCTTATCAACACCCTCTTGTTACAGCCGGTAATAAATGAACACAAGTCACTCTCCTTTTCCTCCAGCCGTTGAGGCAGGCTGAGCGAGCAAGCTGGAGGGGAAACCAGAAGCCTGACTGCGCTTGTGTGGTTTTGGGCGAGTCATGCGAGTCCTGTCCCCCCGCATCCGAGCTGCCAAGTCTGCTTCGCCCCGGGAATAACAGCGACGATGAGAGCGGGCTGGCGCAGGAAAGGCATTTGTGGCACGGTTTGAAATGGCAGCCTGGGTTGCTTTTTTTTTTTTTTCCAGAGGGAGATGCAATATTGAAGTGTCTAAATTCTGGTGGCTTGAAGCGGGAGTGACTTGCTTGGTCTGGAGAGGGGAGCTGCCACCCAGAAATGCTTTGGCTGGAGGGGTAAAGGGTGGTCTGCACGACACGACGGAGTTGGCAGGTGACAACATGGGTGACTCCAGACTTGAGAAGAAGCACCAAGGCCGTGAGCAGCGGGAGAGGCAGAGCTATCTTGCTGAGGGTCCTCGGACTGATAGGAAAAGGGAAGCTTTTTAGCCCATCCCAGCCAGAAAGCGTGTTCCACTTCATAAAAGAAAAACAACCTCCCATGCATCTATAGCTGTGGTTTCCTCCTTTGCTGGCATTTCTGATAAAGCTCTAGCCAGAGCCAGGCTTGCTTTCTTGCAGCTTTTTCCGGTGTAATTCAGATTTCACCCTGGGGTGCACCCAGGGCTGGGGCCACCGCGGGTGCCCGATGTCAGAAGGACCCCAATGAACAGCTATGGGGAAGGGGACATATTCCCCACATGGGTGCAGCAGTCAAAATATGACCAGCCTCAAATCCTTGCTTGTTTTGCAAGCTCACAACAACAACAAAAGCATTGTGCTGCACATCACCCCGCTTGGTGAGTCCTTTCTGGGCACCCAGCAAAACATTGCTTGAGCTAAGGAGGAATAATCCCCACGTAGGGTGTTTCCAGTTCTGCTGGAGGCTAGAGGTGAAGCCCCCCAGCCACTTGCTGGTGCAGACCCAGTGCTGAAAGGTGCAGTTTTGGGAGCCCGAGGAACCCGGGGATGCTCCTCCGGAGAGTTTCCTTGTGCCACCTTGTGGAGTCCAGCAAAAACTACAGGCAGCAAGCATGGCAAGCCAGCCCAAGAAAAGAGACTTTTTGTATTAAAAAGGGTTGTTTCTTTGCAAAAGCAGCTCTCTTTTTGCTTCTCCCAACCAAGCACTGTGATTTCTGATCTTTACATTAACCCCGAGGGAAATATCTGTCCCTAATGGGCATTTTGATACCTTCCCGTTCACTCTCTCCTGGTTGCCAGCTCAGCAGCGAGAATAGCTATCCATAGAGTATGTTGACCCCCCCATCACCTCAAATGATACCTCCAGGCCGGTGGTGTTTGCCTCAGCTCTGGATGCTGAAAGCCACCCCCATTACTCTGTTCAGAGAGAGCAAATCTGGGCCATCACCCAAAGGTGGAAGTATCTAAAGCATCACTCAAACGAGGTCTGGGCCAGGAACGTGGTGTTCATGCCCAAAATCACGCACCACCAAACAGCTCTGTCTGTCTTCTTTCTATCAACCAGACCCAGGGCCTCCTTTCTAGAGGACCTCTCTAGAAAACACCCTTTGCAGCTGCAGGCAACCACAATCTCCGGCAACATGATGCTCTGGAGCCGCTCGGCCCGGGCACGTTCTGCGTGCTCCACTGCCCCGGCTTGTGGCCGGGCATGGAGACAAAACACTGGGATTTTTGTCTATAACTGAAGACACTGCATATTTCTCTTTCATAAACAAGTTTTTCACAGCTCCCTTGCCAGGTACTGTCAACGAAGAGGTGTCCTCCCCACCCTCCCAAAAGCTTAAACCATGGAAAATAAACACAATCTCTAAGAGTTCCTCTTTTTTTTTTTTTTCACCTTTGGAAAGCTCTCCCAACCTCTGGGGGGGCCTTACAATTGCCCTTTTCTCCTCCCTGTTCCTTCTCCTGGTAGAGAAGGAAAATCCCTACTGCTATGCCATGACCAATGAAGTCCGGCCAGGGTTGGCCTCTTATGGGGGAAAAAACCCAAATCTCCTCCTCCCTCTTTCTGGTATTCCTCATCCTAGTTGAACACAGGCCAAACTGGCATTTCTCTGAGGAGTTTCAGGTCATTTATGTAAAAATCGCTCCTGCTGTTAAATACCAAAGAAGATTTGACCCTTGTTTTCCATACATCTAGAACCCCCTGCAGCATCTTCCTTTAAATACCCCCCTCTCCCAGTTAATACACCTCATGGCCAACCCTGACTTTGTTGTGATGCCTATGGGCTGCCAGTTTGTGGTATGGACATACTCAATTTGGGGGGGGGAAATGAGTGTTTTCCACTTCTCTTTGTGCCATTGACCTCTTTGGTCTTGTCCTTTGGACCGAGAGCCCCTGGGGACTGAGGTCGTTTCCCACCCTATGTTCGTACAGCACCTTGCACAGCCTTGACCCAAACACAGTGCTCCTGGGCTCCACCAAAGCACAGCTGGAGGAAACCACTGCCGAGGCACTCCTCCATACGGGGCCTCGT
Source organism: Gavia stellata (assembly GCF_030936135.1). Taxonomy (NCBI): domain Eukaryota; kingdom Metazoa; phylum Chordata; class Aves; order Gaviiformes; family Gaviidae; genus Gavia; species Gavia stellata. The sequence continues at coordinate 41,288,006 of NC_082601.1, forward strand.
ATGTCTATAGCCATATAGGTCAACTTAAAGCCACATAATGCAACGACAATTTACCTGTGACACCTCAAGCTCCCAGAACATCACAAGCGTCAGCTACCCTTGGGAGATGTTGGACAGAGGTGGTCCCTGAACACCCTCTGAGCTTGTTCCCTTTTGTGGGGGATTTATCCAGCTGCCAGTATGATGCCGTGGGTGCAGGGAGAACATCTCCCCCGCCCGGTATCCGGTTACTGCATCATCTAGCCCTAAATCGGCCAGATCAGCCCTTCCAAGGAAACGAAGCGTCAGCGCCCTGCAGACATCCCCGCTGCCTGCTCCGAGACGCAAATCTCGGCGGGGGATTATTTCACATACAATGGCTTTTCATTCAGCCTGCAAGTGTCTAATTTGATCCAGGGACGCACAGAGCAGAGAGCTGGCAGAACTAGATGACCAGATGTTTTCTGAGGAGGCTTGCACTCCTCTGTGGCACAGCGAGAAGAATGTTAGTAGCAGCCTTGCTCAAGGATATAGATCAATGGAGAAACTAGTGAGAACATGCTGCTGTCAACACAAGCGATGTACATGCTGTACTCTGTACATCACTGCACGTTCCTGCTCCACTAAAGCCTCCCTGCTGCAGAGCAGAGGAGGAGGTCAAATTACTGAACCGATGCTTCAGATCCACAAAACCCCTTTGGTGTTAGCTCCACAACGGTTTGCTCTCTGCCCCTGCACATTCCCTTGAACCAGGGGCACTGACTGGTATTTTTTTGCCCATTCGGTGCCAGGTTTTGGAGGTGAAGAGGGAGCGGGATGCTCTGCAAGGCTGTCACAGCACCACAGCCCAAAGACTGGACAATGAGCTGCCACGCAGCAGTGTCTCCATCAGCAGGCTGCTCATCTCGCCTCCTCCCAGAGACAGCCGCAAGTTGCTTTTGTCTTCTCCATGTTTGCGCTCAAAGTGATTTTGGGTCAGAAAGGGCGATGCAGTAAGGCTTAAGCCCCAGCTGCCAGCAGTGTTTCATTCGCAGTGGATAACGCTTCCCTTACAGGCTAAAAAGGACCACAATCACCCGATACATAGCACAGTTATTTTCTGGTTTGTGATAACTTCACCTCAAATCAGCACAGCAAGAGAGGTTTGGGATAGGCACCCAAAGTAAGCACCTCGAGTGAGTAGCCAAGGTGGTCCTGCCATGAGGCTTCCACAAAGCCGGGCATAAGGATGAATTCCGCTTTGTCTCCAAAGCCATTTCTGGGGGGGGGAGAGGCTGGAGGATGAGGTTAGCCAGAGGATTGGGTCGCAGCTGATGGTGCTGCAGGTGTGCTGGCAGGTTTCGGTAGAGCAAGAGATTGAGATTGCTTCTCGGAGCTAGGGGCAAGTATGTAGAAGGTGATTTTCTCTTTAATTTCTGGATTTCCATCCCAGGTAGGATAATGCATCTCTGGAGCCTTACATTTGAGGGCAATGAACTCATATAGCTTTTACCTTTATGTCCCATTTTGGGACAGCTGGCAACCTATCGGCATTTCACTTTCCTGGGAGGACTGACCAAAACAGTAACTCACCAAACACTTGTCCTTGTCACCGCTACCTCTACCTTTCCCTTGCAGACAAAGCAAAAGCTGGTGAGGTCCATCTCCATACTGTGCCTACCACCACCTCCCTGCCAAAGCTACTCCTGTGCTGATGGCAGGCAGCAAAAGAAAACCCATCCTCTGTCCAAGATGCTGCTGGCACAAGACCCTGCGCAAAGCAAATGTCAACGGTGGCCAGGCTGGATGCGAGTCTTTCTAATTCAAGAACAATAAGTTTGACGGATTGAGGAATCAAAGCTGCCAGCGCCAGAGGACAAAAAAAAAAAAAATCTTCAAAAGCATTAGATTGCGCTGAAGGCAGGGAGGAAGCCTAACGCAGATGAACTGCGATTTGGGAGAGGAAACCAATGAAAGAAATGCTGGTGTTTGTGGAAGGTGCTCATTGGTATCCGTCTCCTCTCTGGAGGACCAGAGACCCCTGAGTGTTAGATAAAGTAGGAAAAACCACACACAGAGTAAAGCAAGATGATCCCAGCTTTGGGACCCGTCCTCGAAGAGGTAGAGGAGCTCGTTGGAACGCAGTCTCCAGTCTCACAAGAGCTGATGCACACCGGTGCATCCCGTGGAGGTAAAGCTGGGCTTTGGGCATCAGTTATCTCAGATACAAGACCTTGCCCTGGCACGTGGCTGCCAGGCTGGGCAGCGGCACTCCGTCAAAGCTGTTGGTGTGCGGATTTTTGCATCTTTACAAAGCCCAGAAATGGTCTGAAATAGTGGCTTTTTTGTGCCCAGCAAGCCTCTGCAGATCCAGCATTTACCAGAAGGTTTGATGGAGAACGGGTGTTTAAGATGGATGTTTGCTAACCCACCTCATTTGTAAGACCAGAAAAGCAGTTTTTACTGCTCCGTCTTTTTACTGAAATGAGTCCTTACCTGGTGGAAGGCGGACAGCCCCCAGCATATTCACCTTCAATCCTGCTCCAAATCATCCCCACTTTGAAAATTCACACTAAAACCACCTCAGCCTGCAGATAGCCTGAGACTGGGACAGGATGATGAAGGTTACGTATATTTGGAAGGGGTTGAATTAGACTGTTTGCTCGCAAGCTGATAAAACATCCCCTGCGAAAGCTGATCAGGCTCGATACGCTCAAAGCATCCGAGCTTTGGAGAGCAGGTTCAGATGAAAGGACCAGCACTGGGCTGGACTCTGCCATTGCCGGGGGAAAAGCTCGCCTTTGTGGGCAAACCCTTGGGGTGACGGCACAGAGGGCCCTTTTGCAGCTGGTTTGGGAGTGAGAAATGAGGAGCGAACATCATCTGCCATGGACTCGCCCTCTCCACATGCCTCCTCCCTAGGAGCGGTGATGTGCCATCCCGGAGGGAAGGGGCCAGCGTGACAGTATTTATGGACCACAGGGAGCCAGAACAACTCCATCAGGCTTTGCTGGCGCTCAGGCTCGCTCCTCCTGAGTCTTACTCACACAAACACTGGGTCCCATTAAGATCAGCCCCGTTCCAGCTTGCTTGTAGCTGACAGGTGACTTGCTGCTAGGTAGCGCAGGGATTTTTTAGGGACAAGCGTGCTGTTGTTCTGCCTTGAGGAAATGATGCAATTTTCACGTGTCCCCGCTGCAGAATGAATGAATGAGACGTTTGACCGAGGACACATTAGTAAGGCTGGCAAGCCTGCTGGCTCCGGGTTTTATAAGGAGAGCTGAAGGCTTTTTTTCCACTCGCTTCTGCCATGAGCGGTTGGAAAGGGTGATAAACAGCAACGGTAACCATGCAAAGCTCTCCCCACCTCTTCCTGCCCTGGGACAGGTTGATCTTTTGCATCCAGGGACATCCCCAGCCCAGGGGCTGCAGCAGAGCCCTGGCACCACAGGAGGCAGTTGCCCAAATGGATGCCTAGATTTGCAGATGGGGAAACGTTCGCTGCCACAGAGGTTGCCCGGTAATCGGGAGATGTTTCCCTAACCTCCTGAGCCTCTGCAGCCAATGTTTGCTCCCCAAAACTGAGCTACAGGACAAAAAGACTCAACTTCTCCTTTGGCTCTGCAAAACCAAGCTGGCTTCCTCAGCAAAAAAACCCTCCAACAATCAACAAATCCACTTGCCAAACTTATGAACTTCAGCAAAACAGCATTCTTTTCCCCAGGCAAATAATTCGGTAATGTCTTTTTTTTTTTACCCCTTGTACCCAGATTTTAAGTAGGAGCTTATAACTACTCATTTGTGCAGCTTTATCAGATTAATTTTGTTTTTTCCACACCTGCGAGACCTTCATTTAGTATGGAAGTTAATTTCACTTTCTTACTAGTTTGCATTTGATTGTGTGTGAATAAACCGGCAGCGCCGAGGAACCGATATTTGCTTAAAGAAAAACGCTCCAATTAAAGATTGAGGTTGCATCTACATCTCTGATGCAGCTCTTATACAGAAAAATACATTGCTCTGAAAATTGCCTAGACCAGCCAGAAACGCATCCGTGCTTCGAGTGAGTTTCTAGTTGGATTTGGGCAAAAACCTTGGCTTTTTATCTTCCAAAGGAGCTCCAGCCATTTACAGGGGAAAATTCAGCATCTCCCAAATGACGCCTCATCAGCCCTACCCAAAGCAGCGAATGGCACAGTGGAAACAACACAGTTTTACCTCCTCGTTAGAAACTCAGCATCTCCAGATGCCTCAGACGCAAACATCTCAAGCACAAGTTGTTCCGTATGCTTGGTGCAAATCACAGACAAGCCCCTGAGGAATAAATACATACCGACCGCATACATGCTATTTCCTGGGTTTTTTTTTTTTAATGCTAACTCTAAACAAGACAGCTACGATGTGGAGATGCTGTTTATATCATCTCCCCATCAAGCGACAGGATGTTTATAAGGGAGAGAGGAAGATTACACAGCCTGGACCCCTGTGCCCACCCAGCAGGACTCCCTGGCACACGGAGCCCCGTGCCACCCCACTGGGGACAGCAAGGACCCCCTCCACAGAGGAGAAACAAGTGCGTCCCACCCCAGGGGACCTTTAGCAACAGCAATGCCGGGATGTGATGTAACGCAACGTGAGGATGCTCAGGAACTAACGCTGCTTTTTGGTATCACCCTCTGTGTTGCAGCAGACCCGTGACGCCCTGAGGAGCAGCAGCCACCTCTGCCCACCACGACCCTCTCCAGGCTTTGCTGCCGGCACCATGCCAACACCTGCAGTCACTTACACCCTCAGAAAAGAAAATACCTGTCCTGTATTAAGGCCCAAGAGAGCAAAGAAGGACTACCAGGTGTGGGATGAAGCCGAAGGAGTAAAGCCCAGGGAGGAAACCAAGAAGCTGCATGAGGCAGCACCTCGAATACTGTGTTCAGTTTTGGGCCCCTCACTCCAAGAAGGACATTGAGGTGCTGGAGCGTGTCCAGAGATGGGCAACGAGGCTGGTGAGGGGTCTGGAGCACAAGTCTGATGAGGAGCGGCTGAGGGAACTGGGGTTGTTCAGTCTGGAGAAGAGGAGGCTGAGGGTCGACCTTATCGCTCTCTACAACTACCTGAAAGGGGGTTGTGGTGAGGTGGGTGTTGGTCTCTTCTCCCAAGTGACAAGCGACAGGACAAGAGGAAATGGCCTCAAATTGCACCAGAGGAGGTTCAGGCTGGATATTAGGAAAAATCTCATTACCAAGAGAGTGGTGAAGCATTGGAAGAGGCTGCCCAGGGAGGTGGTGGAGTCACCATCACTGGAGGTGTTCAAGGAATGTGTGGACGAGGCATTGTGGGACATGGTTTAATGGGCATAGTGGGGTTTGTTGGTTGATGGTTGGACTTGATGATCTTACAGGTCTTTTCCAACCTTAGTGATTCTGTGATATGATGTGAGATGGAGAGGTGAGTGGGGACTCAACCCTGCTCAAATCTCTCTGATCACCTTGAGCAAAATGTGGGGTTTTTCTCCCCTTGATTCACATCTCTTCAACTGAGGGGAGCAGCCCAATTTTCACAGCTGATCCAAGCCTGTTCAACTTCGCATTGGCTCCAAAGATTAAAAAGAAGCAGTGTTTCTGGCAGATCACCTGGCAGGAGAGCATGGTGAGGGCTGATTAAGGACCTGCTGCCCCAGGGGAGAAGCAGCAGCCCTGGCAAGGTTGGGGTGTGGGTCATGATCCCCATGGGGTGTTTCAGACTCCGGCATTGCTGCTCCCCTGGCTTTGTTCTCACCCTACCTGCAAGCAAGAGCTGCTCGTGGAAAACTCCATTTATCATGGAAAAACCCACATGGGCAAGATAAAAATATATATTCTTATTCCTTTAATAGCAAACCCTAACAAGAACATACCCCCTGGGGACTGGGATGTATGGCAGGTCAATACAGAGCTTTACATTTCCAGTGCTGTCCTCTCCCTCTTAGCATCGCACACGATTTTTTCTCTTTACCGTTGGTTCACAACAACCACAGGTTTCCAATGAACTGTCTACAGCAAACCCTGAGATCTTTCCCCACCCCGTATCTTCCTGACTAACATAACACTCATTCACGGGTATGAATAATTCCCTATAATTCCTCTTCGGCTCGTCTGCCGTTACATCATCCTGCCCGCATGGGCAGCGAGTATTTCTGGCTTCTCCCTGACTCCAGCTCTTTTCAAGCCACCTCACTTCTCTCCCCAGTAATTAGTAACAGTTGTTTCCAACACAAAATGAGAAATTTCATTCAACGGTCAAAATTCAGCCCATTTCAAACAGCTTTTTATGCAGGACAGGACTTTGAAGCTGCCACAGGAGAGGGAGGCCAAGACTTTGAAAGATTTTTTGATGCCCTTGTGCAAGGCATCACCTGGAAGTATCTAATGCCAGAAAAGAGGAGCAACCCAAAGCAACATCTGCGTTGGCCAAAATGCTTCTCACGTGTGCTCCCCGAGTTATCTTTTATTCTGAAAAAGAGCTCAGCTAGCATCTTTCCTAGAAACCAAGCATCACGGTTCACGTTACAGTTTACTGACGTACAAGCTGCGCAGTGTGTTAGAGGGGAAAATATTCCCTTTATTTACATATTTGAGAGTAGCTTGTTCCTTGTCGTCACAGACACTGAAAAGCCTTTCCAGCAGGAGGGCTTTCTGCAGGATACAGTTGGTCAGGGCTCCAAGTTTCTTTATTTGAGTTACAATCCCTCCTATAGGCCATAGATTAAGAGTATATATACAGTCGGATAATACACGCAGCCCTGGTGTAGGTTTGCTTTTATTGCATCTTCCGGGGTTAGCCTGTTGCCATGATTTATTAGCAGTATTAGCCTCAGAAATGTTACAGCAAAACAGGCATCCTTTTAAGAAATGACCAATTTCTCAAAAGAAAAAGTGTTCTCTAGCATACGCAGAGATTTGTAAAAGCTTTGATTTTGGGGGGGGAGGGGGGAAGACACTCAGCGCAATGCATTTCAGTAACTCTGATAATAATATATATTAATAAATAATATATTAATAAATAATAATATTACTAAAAAGAACTCCTAATAAGCCCTGCTAGATGAAGCTTTTCTCGCACCTTCGGTTTTAAATGATAACACTTAAGAAAGAGAGAGAAGGACGCAACTTTTCAATTAGCCCTGAACCATTTCTCCCCCCAGGAGGGTTTTTCCTCCAGTCACGTGGGAAATGCTGAAATTTTTGGTTTCATTCTTAAGGCTTTTCCTGCTGTTGCTTTTCAAAATTGTAGGAACCAAGACCAAAAGACTTCAGCCTGTGCCCAACTCTGTAAGACAGCTCTTTCCCCTGCAGCAGTCGCACTGATCCCCACTTTTTGCCCTTCGCGTAAGCCAAGGAAGCCAACCCCACTGTCTTGCAGATAAGGAGCTGAGACAGAGCAGATAAAACACCTGTAATCATACAGCCGGTGGCAGAGAGATCCCAAGCCTACGGTTTCCCCAGCACTGCCTCAAGGAGCCCTGGGAACACGCTAACATCCACCCCACCGACCTGTGCTGGGGCACAAACCTCCCTCCCCTGGAGCTAATTAGGAGATGTGTCCTTGATTGCAATTAAGCCCAGGTTGCACCCAGGTTGCTGGGATGCTCAAAGCATGCCCAAGGCTTTCCCAAGCCCCCTCCATAGCGCAGCCTGACTTGAACCCAGCTTCATCCTCAAGGATGAGAGGGAGATTTTGCAGTGGTGTTTTAATTTCTTTGCCAGGGCTGTGGGATGGGAATGGCAGAGCCAAACGGCTCTTCTCTTGCCTTAATTCCCACCCTGACGTGCCCAGCTCACCTTCTCCCCACCCTCTCTGCACGCTCTAGAGATGCTCCTGCCCTTTCCCCGTGGCCGTTTCGAAGATGAGAGTGGTATCAAATGTGGCACAAATACACAGGGAGACATTTGCACAGAGGCAGATAGACAAACAGAAAGCGTAGGAGAAAAGCAGAACCAAGAAAAGCCTCAGAAAATATTTCCTGGACCATTTCCTAACTGGGGTGCTGGCGGCGGGGGAAGCATTTGGACAAAAGCAACGGCAGATCCTTCGGAACTAATGAAAACCAGCTATTGCAAGCAAAATGAAAATGCAACCTGCAAGCCTGCCCTTGTTCTAGCAGAGCAGCTCTTTGCCTTGCTTTGCAAGCAGGAGAAAGAGCTTGTTCTTTGAAATAGGGGTGCGAGGACCGTGGCCGGACCCCACACCTCCAGCCCGCTGTGCAAGTGCTCAGGCTGGTGATGGAGAAAGAGCAGAGCAACCCTCAGCTTTTGGGGCACCCACTAATTTCAGAGTAAGCAGAAGCAGGTTTTATTCGAGGGGAAGAAGGTGGCCTTGGGTTTGGTGGATGCCCACAAGTCCCCAGAGGAAAAGCCAGCAGATGGTGCTCAAGGATGGAGCCAAGGCGGGATGCTTCTGGGTATCCCGACGCGTACGTGACCCAGAGCCAACCGCCCTGTGCTTGTGTGAATCACACGGGGGAAATGCACAGAGCATTTCTTAAACTGGGGGTAGAAATGGCCCAGCTGAAGCACATCCGCACACAGAAAAGAACTGCAAAATTTCACCACCCTCTGCCTGTTTCACTGAATTTTTTCTAAGTGTCCCAAGCCAAGACCCTTATTCCAGGGATGGGAGGATGTCAAAGGTCCCCTTCGCATTTGGGCAAGGATGTAGCACACAGGGCTTTTTTGTCATGAGTGGAAAGAGAATTCCTCAAAACCCTCTTCCTGAGTCATAGCATTAATCACGTCTAGTTATTAATACACTAGGGAGGAAATCTTGCTAAACTTAGTCCCAGCAGCCTCTAGAAGTTACCAGCACAATGTGATTCAGTCTTTTACTCATTATCAGAGAGCATTTGTTTGGTGCCTGGGGATGGAAAGCCTGTCCCTGCAGATGTCACCCCTTCCCCAGGGGACATCGCAGCAGTTGCGGTCAGGACCTGCCCGGGTTCCCCGTTGCTGCCGTGGCAGATGAGGACTGCTTTGCAGGGGCTCACCAATCCAAACATAGACTGAACTGCTAAAGGAAGGACTGGAAAGGATCGTGAGTGGAAGGGTGGGGGGGGGAAAGAACCCCACCCCAAAACACCCTCAGCATCCTGGCTGGCTGCTCTCCCCCTGCGCGCCAGCTACAAAGTCCCTTTTTGGAAAGGAAAACCTTTCAGCTTGGTTACTACCGTCATAAAGGCAATTAGATGGGATTTTAAGACCTCTTGTAGTCCCATTTAATTATTGGAGCACTTGGTAAAAGTCACTTCAATATTAAAACCATATTAAGACAGATTCTGCATCACAAAAAGACTAAATACTAGCTTCCAAGTGAAATATGTTCTCAACAGAGCTGCAATAGGCATACAATGCAGGTCATATGCATTTTGACAATATTCTTACATTATTTACCTCCGATCCTCTATCTTGGCTGTTTTTCACTACTGTTCTGGAGTGGCTGGAACTTCCCTGAGTTTTATTATTTTGTTTTTGCCAGTCACTTGAAACTGTTTTCCTGCGTTCCTTCATTGCCATGCAGAAAACTCTGTTTTTGGAAGGTTATCTGAACAAATGGCAATAGAGATCCCAGTTGGCATTGAGCTCGTATGACCGAACTATACTGGTTTCCACTGGTGGCGGCAAACTGGAACTGCCGGACCCCACTTGGTGGATGTAATTCTTGCTAAGTGCATTGTACAGGTGACAGCAGGGCTGAGATGCACAGGACACATGGTCGCCCACAAGCAGGAGAAGGTGCAGGGCAGGATGTGGCCCACGCCTGCCTGTTCGGTAGGAACGCCCGTGGCCACGTGCTGCTGCTTTATGGGGTTGTCCTGGTGCCACCGCAGCATCCCCAGCTGGGCTCTCCCACCCGACAGCTGAATTAAGAAGCAAAATAATTTGGTTTGGACACCTCCTCCAGCAAAGTGCACCTCCATCGTATGTATTTTATCCTATAGCAGCTGTCCATCACCCATCTCTGCCACTGTTATGTGTTTGTCATTGCTTTCCAGCGGACCCCGTTCCCTCCATCCCCTGTTCAGCGAGCTGCCCGCCAACACCCAGCGAGGAGCTGCAGCTCCCTTTTCCCAGACATATTTATTATTTGGGAACACCCTGCCTTTGAGGTCCAGCTCACCAGATCTGGGGAGGGGGACACAACACCCTGCTCGCTTTCGGGTGCATGGGGACGTTCGCGCTGGATCCCTCTGCGAGGCCGGCGCTTGCAGAAACCGAGAGCCAAGCCAAGCACCATTTCTAAAATGAGCTATTGCATCAGTTCAAGGGCTCAGCACTTTCCTGAAGTATTCCAGCTATTTCTTTATGTGGCTAGTCTTTCAAACAGCAGAAAACCTAGAGCAAACATAATAAATCCCCATCTGAAATGAAGAGAACGTGACTATTTGATTCCAGGGACGCCATCTCAGTTCCAGCCTCATATGGAGCCAAACAAGGGCAAGAGATAAGAATTAGTGTTTCCATACCACCATTCTTGCAAAACAGAAGCCAGTCCAGACTGAAATGTTTAACTTTGGCCAGTGATGTGCTATCGCTCGAGGCAGAGGAATAAAATTAGCCCCCCAAATCTGCCTGATAGGCTCCGCCGAATAAAAGGTTAAAGTAGTTTTTCATAGCACATAGCTTTAAAAAAAAAAAAAAATCACCAGTCAGGAACTTTCCACTAGGCTATATATACTTTAAAATATTTTAATCCTTATGCTAAGGGGCTAACTTTTATTTATAAGTTATGCTATAACATAATCCCCCCACTTCTTTCTACCCATCTGGGCAGGTAAAAAAACCAACCCTGTTACATGTAAATAGGAAACTGCATTAAGAGGAGATTCTCTCCCCCTGCGCTGATGCTCATAACTGTGCAGGGGGAGAGGCTGAGCTTTCCACAGCCTCAAGCATCTCCAAAAGGCGCTTTGCCGGAGCCCTGCGTAACTTGGTATGGTCCTTAGCACATCCTGGCTCCTGCAAACATCCAAGTCCAGCCCTTCCCGACCAAAAGGCATCGTTAAATCAGCTCCTGCAGCCCTGCAGGGATTTTTCCTTTAATATATTTCTTCTCACCGATAACAGGGAAAAGCATTTTGGAGACGGCGGGGCCAGCGCGGGAAGGGGAAGCCACACAGCGCGGAGGCGTCCTCCGGGGCGCAGTGGGGCGGGGGGGGGTACCGCGTGTGATGAGCAGCTCTGACCTCAGCCCCGGGAACGCCAGCACCAACCATCTGGATCCCATTTACGACGCCGGATCGCCCGGCCCCCCAGCACTCCCACGTCAGCCACCTCGTCCGGCCTCGCTCAGACCCGCGGCAGCCGTCTTGCGGGGACAAGCACACCCCGATTTCCCTCGCCCTGCCGGTGCTTGCACCCCACCAAGCAAGGCAAGCGGGGTCCAGGAAAGCTGAGCAGCACTGACACACCATGAAGCAAGGGTGAGAGGCACTTTGGAGTGGAAAATCCTGGAATAAGCAACTTTTTTGGGGGTTCGCTCAGGGGTAAGTGTTGCTTTCTGTGCGGGACCCCTTAGCCTGGGCTTAGCCACTGCTGTGCTGCATTTCCCCTCCTCGGCAGGGTGTTAGCCCTTGGGGAGTTTTCAAGGAATTTTGGACAAAACCCATCCCATGCACCGAGCAGCGTCCTCAGAGGAAAGCTACCCCCAGGCTTGCATCGTGCTTGGAAAAGCAGAGCGGTGCAGCCAGCTTGCTCACACCAGGAGCCACCTCCCCAAGCCGATGCACCGCAGGTGCACGGGGATGCTCCCAGCCCCACCAGTGCAGGGGAATTAAATTCATTCAAAAGCACCGAGCAGAGTATTTTCCCTGCTGCTGCAGGACGGTGTTTGCCTTTGATGCCTTGAAATCATTGCAGCAGCAGCAGCAGCTTGGTGGGGTGGGAGTGGGATGCCCTGGGAAGCAGTGGGATGGGTGCCCCAAGGAGAGCATGTAGTGGTTTGGGGAGCTGCTTGGGTACAAGGAGGGGGGTGTATGAACGGGACCCTGCAAGGAGTCGAGCTAAGGAGCTGTCTCACTGCCCCTTTCCTGCTCCCAAGGCATGCCCCCAGGACTGGGGGTTGTTTGATAGTAGCCCTTACCCTTCCTGCCTCATGGCAAGGTAGGATGAGCTGGCCAGAGATGCTTGACAGCCTGTCCACCTCATACAGGTCCTGCTGCTGGGAATGTCCCTGCTGCTCCAGGGACAATCCTCATCCTCTTGTGGTCATCCATGGGGAGGGAAATTGGCCAAACATCAGATGTTTTTTCCCCCTCCTCAAGGGCACTCCAGCCTTGCGTGGAGCCACCTCCCCTCCCCACAGCCCCCATCCCTGCTCCCTCCTGCCTTTCCCCCCATAGCCCCAGTTGCCCTCGGCTCCCCGGGGCTTGGCACACCGCAACGCTTCTGCCGAGGGGGCGGCTATGACTAATCATGGAGACACCCCGCCACCGTCCCTCTTGGCTCCGCAAAGCCCTCCCTTCCCCTGCAGAGCCAGAAAGGGTTGCAGCCAAATTGCTTTCCTGACCAGGAACAGGGAACATAACTGGTAAGAGCGGAGGTGGCCAAAGCCACTCTGGTGCCAGCGGGTGCAATGGGAAACTCTCCGCTCATTTCTGTTGCTGTGATGATTCATGTATGCTCTCAGGGGAGGAACGCTGCATTTTTCAAACTTCTGGCTTTACCCCATTACTTACTGGTTTAAAAAAAGTGACAGTGTTTAAGGTTGGGTAATTACTGTGCTTATGTAGTGCTGTTTCTGGGGCACAACCACCCAGTTTAGGAGCTTTGTGGAGGCCGGAGAGATGTCCCCAGCCAGAGGCTGTTGCAGGGAGCTGGGGGACTCCTCCAACGTCGCATAGGAACGCAGTGGCAGAGCGGAGACTCAACTCTGCGTCTCCCCAGCACCATCCCTTGATTCCCCAATACCAGAGCTCAGGGAAACAGGTTTTCCGTCCCCAACCTTATATCCCCATTTCACCCCAGTCTTTGCAGAGAGGTTGACCGTGAGCAGGGGTGCAATGGCATTTCTAAGACAGGAGCGCAGGGCTGCATGTTTGCTGCTGCTGCATCATCATTCATTCCCTTTCCATTTTTCAGCAGTCTCCCCCATTCCCTTTCCGGTTTTACAAATGTCTTTACAATTTTCCATTCAAATGCATTAACTTTCCCCGATTTCAGGGTGAGCTAAACCAGCCCCCGCTGTATTCCCACATGTCAAGGAGAAAAAAAAAAAAACATTCCCCTAACTTCTGCTACGTGCCTGTCTGTGAAGAGGAGGGAAGGGAACATCTTATTCCTTCCATCAGTGCAAACTCGGGTAACCACACAGTCTTGCCAGCCTTGGACCGTATTCTCCCAGCTTGGATGCATTCGATTTGCAGCAAAGGGATGAACCTGCCCCTGCGTTGGGCGTGCACAGCAGCGGGGCTGGCTGCGGGTGGCATTGCATGCCTGCTCCCCAGTGTGAATCACAGCCAGCCTTACCGCTCCGCTTGCCCATCACTTTTTCCACCTTTAAGTGATCTGTGTTCCACATTAAGGAGCCGATTTGTTTGGGTGGAGAGGCACCAGGAGGCTTCGGTTACTATGCATAAAGAGTCATTGATCTTTGAGGGAGTTTCCTCTTTTTTTTAGCAAATACTCCCTTTCCTCTTATTAACTACTCTATTTTAGTCTCAGTCTTCAGATGAAGAAAACAACCAGATTTTAAGCCAAATAGCATGCTTATAAGAACAGAAATGAATATGTGATTCATATTAAATGCTAGTACCCAGGGTAGGATATAAACGCAATACAACTCTGTCGCTTCGCTGAATGCCGGTTTACAAAAATCAGAGCTCAAGCAGTTTTCAAAAGCAGGAATATTTTCCACCCTTCAAGGCTTGTTTGCTTTTAATGTTCAGGTCTACCTTTGCAGGAAGAAATGTTTTCAAGAGCAGCCCTCAACCCAACAACCTTCACCTTCCCCGTACCATCAATGCCAGATGGCAGCAATGTTAATGGCAACCCTTCAAAAGAGCTGGTGCAAATTGAAATGGTTCCACTCAACTCCTTGGAGCCATGAATAAATTCAGAATCTGTCCCATACAGCTCATCCCAAGTCTCTAAAAATAGCCTTGCTCCTCTGGAGGCTGTGTGGCCAGGTGATATTTGGTGCCATGTGATGAAGAGGTGGCCAGATGCCTAGAGGCTTGGAAGGCTTATGTCCCTTTTCAAAGGTGACTGAGCTATTTCACAGGGAAAAATCATGGCATTTAACCTCCTAGGTGTCCAAATCACTGCTAGGAGTGGCTTTTGGCTAATGTTTTCCCCAGCTTAGTGCAGAGAAATTTGAGGATTCATCTAGCTGAGAGAGGAGCATGCATCACCTCCAGAGGGCAATCTGCACTATCACGGCTCCACATCGGATTTCGGGAGCTCTTTCTCCTCCCTGCTTGCTCCACAGCCACAACTGGACATACATCCCACCACTGGGGCTGCAAATAGTTGTTCTGGGTGGCCGGTATCCACTTTCAAGTCGCTGGCAAGGCTTACTGCAGCCTTGTGGCTTTGCTGCTGCCTCCCAGGGAGATGCATCTAGCAGTAAACAGCCAAGTCAGGGGGATTTCAGGCTGAGCAGTTTGGTTAGGAAACAGGATGATGAGGCATGGGGAGATCCCCACGAAGTAAACACAGATTAAGGCAGAGGCCCCTCAGTTTTGACCCCAAAATCCCCATGGAGCAAACTTTTAGGGTTTTCTGAGGATGCTCACAGCATCTCATCTCCCACACCATTTGTGGGATGATGCTTTGCCCTCCCTCTGGTCCTGCCTGGTCCCCTTGCGGAAAAGCTGTTGGGACCCAGGTGCAAATCCACATCTTTCTCCCAATACAAGATGACCCCCCCACACACACACAAAGGGAATTTAGGGCCACAACTGCTTTGCAGGCTTCTATTCAAGCTATTTTTGGGGGATGTCCCTGGGGCTGGGCAGGAAAATTGGACCACATATACTTTGGGATGCGTCACTGCCCTCAACCAAAGGTCCCTGGCTGTGCCAGCTAGCAAAGCTGCACAGGCTGCCCAAGGCCAAGCCCAAACCCAAACCCAAGCCATTTGTCCCCAGAAGAAAAGCATGCAAGTCATGGCTCTGCCTACCGCGGTTGCTTTGGGTCCTCTGTCCTTTCCCAAAGGCTGCTCACCTCCCCGCAGCAGCAACACTGTCATGGGGAGGGAGAGCCGACGGGAACAGATTTCAAATAAATCACTAGTTTGGGATTTTCTGGTTGTCACACCCCAAGAGTCAGTTCTGCCCAGCTCAGTCCTTTAGCCTTGAAGGAAAACATCAGCCAACTACAAAACACTAGTACAGAAAACCCCTCCGACAGCTCAAGCCGTGCGATCCAATTGCTTTCACTTACGGTCCAGCGAGATAGATAGCATCAGTGCCTGAAGCGCTGCCCAGCTGGGAGTTCAGATTTAAGAGGTATTTTGCAACAACATTAATTAGTCCCTCTGCCTGCCATAGCACCCGTCCATATCTAGGGGTGACACACATCACATTTCTATTTGCACTAAAGCCATAGATACTTCCCCTCCCTCTCAAAGCCAGCCAGCCCAGCTGAGTAGCACATGTAATGAATCAAAGTGATATGTAACAGCTGTAACAATTTTTTTTCCTGTCTTTTATGTTTTGCTTTTCTAAGTCTACTCATCTGCTTTGCACTTTTATTTTAACTACACTCTAGTGAAAAAACACACACGGATGATTGCTTAGAAAGTGAATTTGAAACATCCGCTCAAATAAAAAAGTTATGTGAAATGTCAGATTTGATGCACAGAGAAGCATGCAATAAGCAAAAAATAGCTGCTGGGACAAATATTTAAGGAAATCACTTCATTGCGTTAGTGCTAGAAATGATTGCCTTTTGAAAGCATTATTGCTAACAGATGTATATCTTCTGATGAAACAGAGGACATACTGTAATATTAAGAGGTCACCACACACTGCATAAACCCTAGACAGACATAAAAACTTCAGATTATTGAAGAATACATGAGTTAATCTTTTAGCGCATGAATTATTAAGCCAAAAACTGGCTCCCCAGGTTTTGGTGCTAGTTCTTAACAGTTCAGGAAAACACTTTACTTTTCTAAAGACACTCAGTAGTCAGGTTTTTCAGCATTTTTTTTCCAGCTTGCAGCAGTTATATCAGAAGTGCCACTGAGCTTTCACCCCCCAGGACTGCAAGGAACTTTTCATTTAAAAAAAAAAATCCAGGATGAAATTGCCTTATTAATAATACATTATTGAAAATAACAACAAGCCAGGAGAATAAAGTTGTAAAACAGATACTTGCCATAATCAAGAATTAAAATGAATTAGCATAAGTTCACATCCCTGGTTTTATCCTCCACTCCATGCAAGATGATGCCACCTCCAGCTTCTGGGACCAGTGGTGATTTGGGACACAAAGCAAGAACACACTGAGCAAAGCGAGTTACTTGCTGTGCCTCACCAAGACAAACCAAGCAAGACCTACCTCCAACCAATAAACCCCACATCATTTACTGCCTTAAACCCACTTTTCTCACTGAGCCAGAGACTTGCTGGTGGTTCAGCCAAACCAGATCTGAGCAGAGCTTTGGTTCAACACCCCCTCCTCACCAAAACCCTCCCAAGAAGTACATTACCTCTACAAAAAAAAAAAAAGCTGCTGTCCTTGCTGCTGCTTCTTCTCAAGGGCCATGCCCTACAGGAAGGTCATCTCCTCACACACCCCTTCCTGCAAGCACCCAACTCTTCCTCCTTTGCTAACAAGGGTGCTGTGGAAGGGGGGGATATAAGGGAAAACCCTGATCAGGAACACCTGTGCTTCAATGTGCCTCTTTTCCATAAGTTGTCAGTCAGTCTCTAAGAGATATCGACTACCTCTTCCTGCAAGGCTTTGCTGAGTCTTGCTTTCTAATAACTAGTCTCAGCTCCCATGATTTTAGGATGGTTTTGGGGAAGCACGATGCTAAAACTCATTTCTTGTTGATGAACAAGTCCCTCCACTTTCACATAACTGAAAATAACCATGATGGAGGTCACAGAGAAAACTAGAAATAGATCTGGAGGCCTCCTAAAGGCTAAAATGGAAAAGAAGGTGACTAAAAGGCATAGGCAACTTATTATTGCTTGAAAAAGGCATTGTATTTCCCCGCTGGCCAGGGCAAATAAATCAAAGCCGAGACTGAGTGTTGTTTTAACACACCGTGATATCTGGGTTTACCTCACAGCACCCCAAGGGCTGACCCAACCGTTTGGGTTTGCCAGGATGGAGGTACATAAAATACAGTCAGTGGTTTCTCTCCCGCAAGGCTCCAGGGCTGAACCATGACCCAAAGGGACCCAACAGAGGTGGGCTCAGCCCCAGCTCTCCCCCAGGCTCCTTGCTTGAACACGGGCAAGGCAGTTCTTCAAGGGGTTTCAAGCCAAAGCAGCCCTAAAGATGTAGGTATAGATCCACCATTGAGTTTGGAAATCCCATTCAATGTAAAGCCCAGCTGCCCACCGCTGCGGCAGGGTCATGGGGGGTGTTGCGGGCAGGGGAGATTTCATAGCACTGGGGAGATTTGCTTTTCCTTTCTGCTGTGTTTTATGGCTGTAAACCACCCCGAAAGGCTCTCCACAGCTGCTCAACATTAAAACCAAAAAACCCCCAAATGTTTGCTTCAGTCCTGTCATTTATTAGCTGGCAAGACATTAATTTTCACTGGTTTATCTTGATGCTCTGTTCACCCCCAGCTGTTGCGACTGCAGAGAGATAGGATGCCAGCAGCTAGTAAATAGGATGATAACATAACTTCCTGCATTTCAGAAAAGAAATACTAGCACTTTTATGGCGTACATTATTTTAACAGGCTGTTTTTCTGTAGCGTGCATTTTATTTCACATTTTTCATTCATTGCTAGCAGTGTTTTTACTCCCAATGGATGCTGCAAGGCAAGTCCATTTCAAAAAACTTGCAGTTCTTCCATAAACCTCTTCTGCCCGGAGGGGAGAAACTCCAGTGGGGTTCGATGGGTGCTTGTCACAAGCTCAGTGCTTTTTGCAGACCTCAGCTCTGGGACCTTTCTGTATTTGTGTGCTCAGGGGGCGAACCCTGCAACAACACCCCTGGCTAATCCTGCGCCCATGGGGAAGCAAAGCCCAGCTTTCCCCTCCCCATGTGTCCTTTGGGTGAAACTAGGTTTTCTGGGAGGAAGCTGTAAATCAGGGACATGGTCCAGCAGAGCAGGTTCACTCCCACTGGAGGCACTGGGAGATTTGGCTTGGACTCCGATAGCCAAGGGGATGGATGGGTGCCAGCTAACAAGCATGATTTTTTTTTTTTAGTCTTTTTATGAATGATAGCGATACCTCTGGGCTGCAGCTGCTGCCTCTATAAATTGAGGAGTTGCCGAAAACAGGGAAGACTTGTCACATCTTAATTAATGCTGCGTGCTAGCTGCTGGCTCTGGGTGGCTATTAAATGTCTCTCCACCAGGCATTATTATTATTATGATTACACAAATGTGGGGGGAAAGGTAGAGGCTAGCTTTTGCCTGATTCATGCTATATGGCATTCAGAAATGCCATCTGGAGCATGGAAGAGCAAATGCCTTCTCCCAAGAAGGACCAGACCCCAACTCAGCTTTGACACACAGGGAGCCAGTGGAAGCATCAAGATTGCGTTGGGTTTTGGGAAACAAGGTGGATGTTGTTCCCTCCTTGCCACTGAACTCCCCTCTGATAGCCCTGAGGAGTGCCTCTTCAGGGGAAGAGGGTTCAGATGTTTATTTCCAAATTTTCCCTAATTCTCAGCACTTGGTTCTGTTTCCAGTTATGCCAACGATGGCCAGCTGTGTAACTACCATGGCTTTCCTTAAGGAGGGGGTTAGTCTTCCCCCTAGCCCTCTTAGGCTCTTGTATTGGTTATAACTCTCTGGATTGATGTAGTTAGCAAGGATGGTAATAAGAAAATTGATTTTTTTTTTTATTTTATGAGGATCTGGTTAATAGCTTGATGTATTTGAATTGCTTTTGGCTTATTTGAGTAATTGAGCTCCTTTTGGGGAATGAAAAGTATTAAATCACTGCATTCCCTTTTGAGAGGATATTTTCTCAGTTAAGCAAGCCTTGCTGGTTTCTGCTCTGTAGGCTTGGAAATGAAGGTTAAATAATAAATTGGCCATGTCTATGACAACAGATACACAGCTTTCCTGAAGGAGGCATTGTTTCAGAAGGCTCACCAGGTGGATCACAGATAAGAAACTTGCATAAATTATATTTTTGGCTCCAACATGTAAAATATTATTCTTGGTGCCTTTCCAAAATGTGATCAGCTGGCGCAGGCTATTCCACCGCCGGGGCTGCGAGCTTGGGGGAGTCCAAGGGCTTTTTGCTCTACAGCCAGATCATGTGGCTCACTTGGGTCTGGAGTAATTAAATTTCCATTTGTATGTTTGGGACAGCTGAAAAGGTGAGCTGAGGCAAAGAGGGATGTTCAGGGCTATTATTATTATGGCGTTTGTAAAAAATAAACTAAGAAGGAGCAACAGCAAGAGGGAACACGTTGGCCAAGATGTTTCAGCTGGTCATCCATGGGCGAGGAGGACAGATGAGAGGCTGTCATATATTTTGAGGGCTGGTGGTAGAAGCCTAGGCTGGCCATTTTCCTGTATATTAGGTATTACCTGGGACAGCATAGGCAAGAAGAAAGCCATCTAAGTCCACAGGGGTGATTAAATGCCAATTGTGTGAGTGACGATTCCTCTTCCAAAGAAATGCTTGCTACAAAGCAGACTCTGTCCAGCATTAAAATATTTTTTTTTCCTGCCAAAGTGCCACAGAAGCATTGCAAACCCACATGGTTTGGCTTTTCTATCTCATGCCTCATCCCTGCCTGGCCAGCACTGCCACTGTTTCTCACTCTCCCCGTTTTTCTCCCTTAGGTCTCACATTGGGTGCTTTGAAACAAAGACAATAAAAGGGAAACTCAGATAAAAGACCAAAATGAGGAAACACCGACATTTGCCCTTCGTGGCATTGTTTTGCCTCCTACTCTCAGGCTTTTGCTCGGTTGGTGCCCAGCAGCAAGCAGGTAAGACCGGACTGCTTTACTTGACTTCACCCCCGTACAAACGTGCCACTAGTTCGCACCGTTTGGTTTTTAACATGCATGTCAACGGTACGTTGTGGTTTACTTTCTGCTCCTCAGCTCCCACTCGGCTGAGGGTCCTTTCGGACCCAGACCTTGGCCAATGTGCGCGGTGCCTTCCCGAGCATGTCGCTGGCCAGTGGCGTGCCTTTGAAGATGCTCTGCAGGGGACGGGTGTGCGGGACGTGCACCCAGGGTGGCCCCAAGTGGCTTTTCTCCTGGGCAGAGCTGTTTTGCCCTCCTTGCATGTGTAGGAGGGCATTTTGCAGTGAGAAGAGCACTGCCACCGACCTGCAGAAAGGCTGGTTTTTTGAAGAGGAGGTGCTGGTGCCTTTGGGACCAGAGATGGTGTCACAAGGGGGGTGTTAGCAACAGGAAAAATACGGAAAAGTCATGCCAGGCTGCTTAAACCGAGCAGCCCTTCCTTCTTCGAGCACCGCCACGGAGCCAGCAAAGCCCTGAGTCAGCAAAAAAATGTGCAGAAGACCATGGGCAGCTAGAAGCTGAGCAAGCCTAAATTCACACGTGAAGCTGCAAGCGTCTTTGTCTGGCTCAGGGCTGGTGTCCAAAACCGTGTGGTGAGGGTTCGGGAGGGGAGAAGCATCTCGCCTCCCCCTCCCTGGGAAGGGTAGGTCGCATGCTGTCCCCTCCTGTCCCCTGACGCCTGTGGTGTCAGGGCACTGATGGCTGCCTGGTTTTTCTTCAGCGCTTCTCGTTTTGCTGTGGGCGATAAGGGGAAGCTAAGCTTCACTCTCACCATGCAAAAGAGGCTGTCGGTCGTTTGGGTGAGGAGGAGGAGGCGGCATGCTTGCGTTGACCGGTAGAAAATCCTAAACCCCCATCTGTTTTTTTAAAGCTGTCAAAACCGTTGCTGTGGCTGATATAATATTTCTAGTGGATTCCTCTTGGAGCATTGGGAAGGAACATTTCCAACTCGTTCGAGAGTTTCTGTATGATGTTGTAAAAGCTTTAGATGTGGGAGGAAATGATTTTCGCTTTGCCCTGGTCCAGTTCAGCGGAAACCCCCACACAGAGTTCCAGTTAAATACCTACCCCTCTACCCGAGACGTCCTGTCCCATATTGCCAACATGCCTTACGTGGGGGGAGGCACCAAGACTGGAAAAGGATTAGAGTACCTAATCGAGAACCATCTCACAAAAGCTGCTGGAAGCAGAGCCAGTGAAGGCATCCCCCAGGTTATTATAGTGTTAACGGACGGACGATCCCAGGATGATGTGGCTCTGCCATCATCTGTCCTTAAATCGGCCCGTGTAAACATGTTTGCGGTCGGCGTGCAGAATGCAGTGGAAGGGGAGTTAAAGGAAATAGCGAGCGAACCCTTCGATACGCACCTTTTCAACCTAGAGAATTTTACCGCTCTCCACGGCATAGTTGGAGACTTAGTGGCGAGTGTCCATTCATCCATGACTCCAGAAAAGGCTGGGGCCAAAGGACTGGTTAAAGACATCACAGGTAATGGCTGACTGCTGATGGCTCCCATCAGCATGGTATCTGCTGGTGTTGCGCTGTTTAAAGCCTTTGTAGGGGCAAGACTGAGATGGACGTTCAGAGGTTTAAAAACAAAGGTTTGAAGCATGTGGCCCCGTGTTTGTAGCTATCAAGTGTGCCGTTGTTTGCAGACCGAGCTGGCATCCCTGCCAGAGCTGCCAGGAGGGAGCACAGCAGCCCTTGGACAGGCAGCAGCCCTTTGGGACCAACCTTTGGCTCCCATGGCATGGAAATGCAAACGTAGGGAGCTCTGCAGAGTTACTAAATTGCCCTATCCTATCCACTCCTGAGGTAGGGAAATAGGGGATGAACACGCCAGCCACGATGGTGACTCTGAGGCCCTGACCGAAAACCCTCTGGAGACCAACAAGTTCACTGCTGGCCGCTGGGACACCATGCGGGACGTCCCCTTGCAGCTAACGGGGAAGATAGGCAATGTGCTACTCCAGAAAGTCACGTTCTTGGCTGAAGACAGAAAAAGCAGTTTGGTGGAGGACTTCTCCACTGAAACCCCATCCCTGAGCTGGCCCTTAGCCTCTCTCCTCATCCACTTGGAGAAGGTGTGTGGTTGGAGAGTTCCTTTGTGCGATGCCACTCAAACGCCTTCTTTACAAGCCAACGGCTTCCACCTGCCAGAGCGCTGGACCCTTCCCGTAACCAAAACCTCTCTGCAAACTGTGTTGGCTTCAACAGATCTGCGCTGACCGTGAGCCGGGGGCCCAATTTGCCTGGAGAAAAAAAAAAGACAGCCTTCCTCTGTCCCTTCTCTGTTTATGAAATTTCAGGGTGGAAAGGGCCTTCTGAGCAGCTTTGTTGTGTTTCAAAACAGAAGTCCCAGAGATCAAACCTTTCTTTTTATTCCTGAGACTCCATCTGAAGGTCAATAGCTTGTGGGGTGATGTAAGGCAACGGCAGTGTAATGAGGCAGTGTAACATTAATCCCCCTGTGTTGTCTTGCCTGATTAACCCTCACGCCAGCCCCACTGGGTGCTCTCCATCACTGCATGACACCGAGCAACACCAAAAAGCTGTGCTCACGTGTGTTTTTATTGTGCAAAGTGCTTGACAGGGCAAATATCTAGATCACGTGAAAGCCACAGGGAAGAAAAGCAGCTGCCCCAGAAAGATGACATAAAGTTCGCCAATTCTAAGAAAATCACATCAATATATGTGGAAAATGAATGTTAAACCCAACCTGCTGACAGCACTGCAGCGGCTGTTTGGCATTTTCACCTTGAAGAACGCCAGTGCTTCCCTGTTGAAATCAATAGGGCACTTGGTCTTCAGTGGCTGGCTCTCCTCCTCTGGGGTATGCCAGCAGGTAACCCCATAGTATATAAACATCTGGAGTCACAGACGTTTCTTTAAAAGCTTTAAAAGTAAATTCCTACTTCATGTATATCATGCATTTCCAAGTTCATTTCTACTCAAAGCTATTTTTTGCAAGCATTTCCTTCCCTCCCTATAATACAAATTTATGCTAATCCTACTACTGTAGTTTTGCTCCTGTGTGACTTGCATGGGTGATCTATGGAGTATCATTAAACGTGGAAAAAGATGTTACAGGTCCTAAACATTGGATGACAATATATAGCGTGCAAAGCATGGCACAAAATAAGTTATTTATTCAGCTGACAACTCCATGTAGCATTAAAATTTATAAAAATGCCATGGAAGTTATGCTAGAAATAAACCCCAATATGAAAAAGAAATGTAAAAAAAGGCCCAATCCCATAGTATTTCCAATAGAGAGTACCAAAGCTGTTGGTCTGTGGCAGTCCCCAGAGCTGACTAGTGTAAGTATGAAAGTCAGCCCCAAGTTTGCCCTGATGTATTCATTAAATCTTAGCTGTCTGTCTCATCTGACCCTCCTTGCTTAGTTCTGTAACAAGCATGCTTTTACTTGTTCTCCAGCACCGGCTTGTTCCATAAATGTGCACTGAAGTACAAGGTTTTTTTACAGTGATGACAAATTATCCAACGCATCCGTTTCATATCTATTTTCTCTCCTGCGGGAGCGACCCGAGCTGCCGTGATGACACCCACTGCTGTCTGAAATCTCATTCGTCAAAAAGATGTCCAGGGTATCTAAAACAGCACTGGGTACAACCGCTTTGAGATTTCCTTTTCATTTATATGATGAAGTAGAACGTGTACATCCCAACTAAAAATGGCACAGTAAAGCTGACCTTAAGCACCCCTAAATTTTGATGCAGTGATGGAAAAATAAATCCTGGAGCCTTTTGCAGTTCTGAACCAGACTGATATTCTCCAAGTCAACACTGGCTGTTGAGTTGGCCCAGGGAAGCGGTGATGCCCCGGAGAGCCTTCTCCTTTGTCGCTGGAATCGGAGCATTATTTGAATCTCTTGGCGGCATTGCGATGTATGAAAACAACTACTAGAAAAAACAACAAAACAAGCAAAAAAAAAAAAAAAAAAGATTGACATTGCTGGTTCATAGCAAAGACCAAAGACCACAGGTTTATTCCTGACCTCGCTGGGCTATGTGCCAGTTTTGCTACTGGTTTCACCTTTGGTTTTCAAAAGCTGAGAGTCGGATGGGATTTCCGAATGTGGCTTGTCAGTCATTTGCAAATAGTCTGAAATTTGATTTGTTGACAAGATTGGAGACTAATAGCATGGGAACATTTGAGCATGCTTTGGGGTCTTCTTCCCCCCCCTTATTGCATGCCTACAGCTCTTGGTGACATTGATGGTAAAATTACTTGAGCAAAAGGAGTAAGAGCAGACACTAAGGTATTTTGGGTCTGCTTCGGTAAGTCTCAGAGCAATAATGCTTCCCCTCAACAACCATGTTAATGGCATATAAAAGTTTTGTTTGGTGTGTGTATATTCTCAGCAGATGCTTGTGATCATCTGGGTATGGTCACAACAAATAGAGTTGGATAATTGTGTCATGACTGGTTTCATCACCCTGTTTTAACCTGATTCTGCATTCCTTGATTGAATATCCAGAGTCCATATGAAAAATAGAGACCAGACCCCTCTATTGACAATCAATGCATCTTTGTGCAAAATAATTAATGCAAGACAATTTTTACGTGGCACAGGTTGATAATTGTGTGGGTCAGCTTGCTGGACAAATACCATTGTGTGTATGCTGAACAGCTGGTAAAAGAGTTACAGAGCAAGAATAATAACCAAAACCTTTTCAATTGTTTCTAACAAATACATTTCAAATAACAACCCTTCATGGTGGGAGAAGCCAATATATTTAGCCACTGTTTTTAACCAGCAAAAGAGCAGAATTGCAACAGGGAGGCCGAAACTTTCCATGTATCCAGTAAATGGTGGCTTTTTCCTTTTTTTTAAAAAAAAAAAAAAGCGACCATAATGAGAAAAACTTCCTACAAATATTACTGTCCTCACTTGCTATCTTCAGAGTGGATTGCCACCAAAATCCACCTTTTTCTTCCAGCCCTGTCTAAATACTTGGACAGTACTGGCCACTGATGGAAAGGATCTAGATTTCCAAAAATCACGTTTTGCCGAGTTTTCTCCTCACGTGCCAATAATGCTGACCCCCGTGTAACTGCAGCCACCAGCTCAGGTTGTGTCCGCTCGAGCCGTCTCTTGATGCGCAGCGGATGCTACTGGGATGGGGCTGGGAGCTCGTATTCAATCAGAATGCAGAACTAAGAGGCAAATATCACCTCCTCAGTGAACACGTGTTTTGTTTTCTCATTTTCGTGTTTCTTACTGGTTTTCCAAGAAACATGTCAGAACACTGTACAACCGCATGTAATCAC
Source organism: Gavia stellata (assembly GCF_030936135.1). Classification (NCBI taxonomy): domain Eukaryota; kingdom Metazoa; phylum Chordata; class Aves; order Gaviiformes; family Gaviidae; genus Gavia; species Gavia stellata. The sequence continues at coordinate 41,313,419 of NC_082601.1, forward strand.
TCATTTTAATGCTTTCACCTTTTGCATTTCTTTTTTTAAAGCTCAAGAGTCCGCTGACCTTATTTTCCTTATTGACGGATCAAACAACATCGGAAGTGTCAATTTTCAAGCCATACGTGATTTCCTTGTAAATTTGATTGAAAGCCTCAGAGTTGGAGCTCAGCAAATACACATTGGGGTGGTGCAGTATAGTGATCAACCCAGAACCGAGTTCGCTTTGAACAGCTACTCCACAAAAGCGGATGTTCTGGATGCCGTGAAGGCACTTAGTTTCCGCGGTGGCGAGGAAGCGAACACCGGTGCGGCACTGGAGTTTGTGGTGGAGAACCTCTTCACCCAGGCGGGAGGCAGCAGGATAGAGGAAGCGGTGCCTCAGATTTTAGTGCTGATAAGTGGTGGAGAGTCTAGTGATGATATCCGAGAGGGCTTGTTAGCGGTGAAGCAAGCTAGTATATTTTCGTTTAGCATTGGGGTCCTGAATGCTGACAGTGCAGAGCTGCAGCAGATTGCTACTGATGGAAGCTTCGCATTTACTGCCCTGGATATCCGTAACCTTGATGCTCTTCGAGAATTGTTACTGCCCAACATTCTTGGAGTGGCCCAAAGACTCATTTTGTTAGAGGCCCCAACCATTGTGACTGAAGGTATGTATGCCTTTCTAGACTGTTGCATTTCGATGAATCGATGAATGAATGAGCTTTTGCACGCTTTAAAAACATATCTATTTTTTTAATTTAATTTTTTTATTTTTACAATGCATCTCTCTGGTCTGGTTATAGAGAAACAATGGGAAAGACAAATAGTCCTGCGGCTAATGTGCAGAAACTCATTTGCCCAGTGGGTTATCTTTCAAAAACCGTGAGGTTTTGTGTCAGTAACTGGCATGGCATGGGGTTTTAAAGGACACAAGCAGAGTATAAAAAAGCTCATCTAATCCTTATTGTGGTATCTAAGCACCCCGGGGGTTAATACTGCAGCACATTCAGTTCTGAAAACATTTATGTCACGTAAGCTTATATTATATGTCAGTTGAAAGTGTCATGAGAATGAAATTTGTCTGGGGAAGCTAACAGGGGTGTTAAATCGATCCCTATTTCAGAGAGCTGAAGTCATCAGCTTGCTAAAACAGTAACATTCCATACCTCATTGAAACTGCACACTATCCTTGGGAAAAGGGTGAAATTCCTGTGTTGTTGAATTTAAACACAAAACAGCCTTTAGTTCTTCTGAAGTGAAATCCCTACCTTGCTAACATATATTTCCCTTCAATCTGTAAGATGAGAAGGTTTACAGCTTTCCATGAGGCCATGGGAAATGAAAATGTAGGTGTCAATATTCCACTTAGGTCCCCATTGATGTTATTTCTGGATGAGCATTAGCTTGGGTGCAGTAGAATAATGAATATTTGGTTTTATGGAGCAATTAGGTGATTAAGAGTTTCTCACCCTGTGGTTTTATGACTAAGTTAAACTTACTGATAGAGAGGCTTTATGAAAGACACAATATGTCATATTTCAGAGGCCCCTGGGAAGGGCCAAGCTGGAGTTGCTGCACTTAATTACCAGCACGCTTAATGCAAACAAGGCTTTTGGGATCCAAGTGCCAGTCTGGAGTTCTGTACATACTGTTCAACTCATGATGTATGTTGACATACAAAACTGCATCCCAGATGTCTTCGCTGATCTATGTCTAAACATGATTGCTATCCTGTGGCTCAAATCAAAGGGAGGAATTTGCCTAAAAGATCGTTTTATGACCTTGCCTTGATTATTCCAGGAAAGAACACAAAGAACTTTTGCTTGCAGCACCCCACAAGAACCATATTTAGCTAAATAAGCTGGAGTGTGCGTGTCTAGCTAAAATGTGCATGCCAGAACCCATGCAAGTCAATGGAAAACCTCTCTTTCTGCCCCACTGATTTTTAACACTGTTTGGATGGCAAGATTAAAAAATGTTGGTACATTTGGTTTCATCTGCACTCATTTATTTTTCATTTAAAACGCCAGCTCATTTTAGAAGGTACTACAGTAGCATCAGCCTGTGCAATTACATGTAGATGGATATGCTAAATGGAGAAGTTGGTATTTTCAAAGGAGCTTTAGGGAATTTCCTTTGCGTAGTGTCCATGGAAATTAGTTTTGACTGGTCTGCTTGATTCACATCAGTGCCTTGGAAACCTGCAGTGTAAAGCACTGGTTTGGGACACACCCCGCAGCCAGAAAGGGATGCCAAACCCATTGAGATGCCAAGCGTTCCTATGAAATACTGAAGTCATCTCGTTTCACTTCAGCTCTCCGGCTGTACGCTAGCCCTCCTGGGATGAATGGGTGTCTCAAAGTGCCTTTCTGCCTCTCTTCTCCCCTCTTCTTTAGCTAGTGGGGGAGCCTGGATGATTAAATTAGATGAGGTGCTTCACCAAAGATAGCTGAGATGGCAATGAGAAGTGAACTAAGCAGGTCTGGGTTGAATGCCGACACCCTCCGACATTCCCAACTTTTAGAGTCAAAGATGTAATGCTTTGATCCCAAATTGCTTGAAATTCCTGGGAGACTTGCCATCAGCTTCACTGGGCTCTGGATCAGACCCTATGAGTTGTGTACAGCCTTGCTTAAATGCTTTTGCTTTATTTGTGTCCATTGAAATCAGCACCGTGGGGTGTTTCTTCCTGTGGGTTTTGGTTTCGGTTCTTGCATTCCTCTTCTCTAAGGAAACGTACTGCAGGATTTGAGAGCTGCAATAGGAATTAGTATCGGAGGGAGCCATTCCTCCCCAGCCTCCCTCATCTCTGCAAAGCCCCTTTGATGTTTCCCACAAACTTCTATATAAAGTCAAAAGTTTCCAGGGTCTCCATTTTTGGGTATCTAGCTGCTGACAAGCTAAGGAAGCGCTTTGGACATCTCTCCTGGGTGATATAAAGCAGGGATTCCAGCCCCTGTTATCCCTTTGGAAAGGTTCCCTTTTTTCAGCCCTCTCCTCGGAGTAACTGATAAGGAAAAAGAACCTGGCTTGGGGGGTGAATGCTGAAAATCTCATGGCTCTGGGAAGGGGGTAGTTTAAGCAAATCCTTGTTGCTTTGTGAGTTTTCATAGCCAGTCTTGATAGCCAGGGCAGTCAACTGCAAGCCACCGGCAGCTCATGTGAGGCTGTGGCTCCGGGAGGGCACCACGACATTCGCTTCGTGCAGGGTCTCATAATTTTGTGTCCAACAGCACAAAGGCGGGCTATTTTAAGCTTCCAATTTTGACAATTGGTCCTTACTCGAACAATTTCTAGCAAGGCTCTGCGAGAGGCTTTTGCAAAGGCTCCCGCTTGCTGTCGGAGGCAGGTCTTTTGGGGTGCTAGGGCAGAGGGAGAAGCCGAGTCGCAGATGTCATCTCCAGCTTTAAATCACTCCTTGGGGTAGCCCAATGTCATGGCACTCACCCGTAACGAGAAACCTGACGGAGACCAGCCTTTGGGAGCACTGCTTTGCATGGCCAGCTGGCATCTGGCCAAGGACTGCAGCCAAAGCTTTGTTCTTTGTTCAAAGCCAAAGTAAATAGCCTTCACGCAGAGGAGCCCTGATGGACCGAGGGACTGCCCTTTTCCATCCAGGCAGGACAAGAGAGCGTTTGCTACCGCTTGTCCCAAGGGGTGTGAGATCCTGACGATGCTGGGTCTCCTTTCCCCTGGGCTGTGCACTGGGTGTAGCAGTGAGCTTGGGAGGTGAAGGACCAGCTGCCTTGAATATTGACCCCAGCTCAGGAGCTCTTAGGTGGGTAGGCAATTTAAGGACACTCCAAGTCCAACGTAACATAATGATCCATAATGCTCCAGCATAACCTGGAAGCAGCACAAGGTTTCCTTTGTCACTTCAATGACATGAAATCAGGGAGGCGATGATGTGAGTGGGATTCGTCACAATATTGCTCATGGCTCACTGCTTCAAAGAATAAATGCGGGTTGTCTAAAAGATGGTGTTAAGATTATTTCCCATAATGATCACGTATAATGCTTTTATCATAACGGTATTAGTCTTGTTAATATATACTGCTGTTTTATGTACATTTGCTGTATTAAATTTGATGGTGCTTTGGTTCTAATGCCGCACAACAGGGATTTTTTTCCCCTAACTCTCTTCCTTCAGATTTAGCCAGGGAACTGGAAAGCTAATTGTGCTCTTTCTGTGTCCTATGCCATCATCAATAATAAAGTTTCAGAGATTACAACCTAGGGGACCTGTTTTGTTAAAGACGTGGCGACCAGAATGTAATTCAGCTCTTCCATGACTGGGCTAGCTGTGCCAAGAAAAATCGTAACTTGTTTTTGTTAGGTAAGGAATAAGATGTAGGATATGAAGACCCAAAGTCCAGGTATGTTGAGTAAGCGGAGACTGTTCTTTACTTGTGTCATTGCTCTTGGGAACCTAATCCTTCTGAGACCAAAACACTCTCTGGCATAATTCAGATGGCTCCACTGCAGAGAGAGGGAGCATCACCTGCTTATTTTAGCTAGTGTGCCAGCTGAGTGCCAAGATTTCTCCTGACTGTTTGCCTTTCATTCGTGTTTTGACCTGTATGTGCATTTCAGTATTAAGTTTTATAAACAATGCAATTCTTGCAACTCTTCTGTGTTTTAGAAAGGAGAAACATTCAATCAGATTTCTTATTAGGTCTCTGCTAGAACCTAAAAAATAATTCTGTTTTGAAAGCAAGACTCTTTTAAAGGTGTTGAGAGTAACAGTACTTCAAGCAAACAAGTCCTAAAGGTTGCTGAACTGTTGACGTAGAATTGATGGACAGAGTGTGGTGAAGGCTTCCCCTAACGTTATGTTCATGTGTTACTTGCAGTTATTGAAGTGAACAAGAAGGATATAGTCTTCCTGATAGATGGCTCCACTGCTTTGGGGCCCAGCCCCTTTAACGCAATTCGTGATTTCGTTGCCAAAATTGTCCAAAGGCTGGAGGTTGGACCCGACCTGATCCAAGTCGCGGTGGCGCAGTACGCAGACACTGTGAAGCCAGAGTTTTATTTTAACACCCACCAGACCAGAAAGGATGTGATGGCCAACGTAAAGAGAATGAAGCTCATGGGTGGTACGGCACTCAACACTGGCTCGGCACTGGACTTTGTGAGGAGCAACTTCTTCACCAGTGCTGCTGGGTGCAGGATGGAGGAAGGGGTGCTCCCCATGCTGGTGCTCATCACTGGCGGTAAGTCCAGGGATGCCGTTGACCAAGCCGCAGCGGAGATGAAAAGGAACCGGATAGTGATCCTTGCCATTGGGTCGAGAAACGCCGACCTGGCAGAACTTCAAGAAATTGCCCATGAGAGAGATTTTGTGTTCAACCCGAATGACTTCCGCGTTCAGTTCATGCAAGCCATTCTTCCTGAAGTGCTGTCGCCTATCCGGACGCTCTCTGGAGGACTGATCATCCAAGAACCACCATCAGGTAATTAATTACCTTGTTCTAATTATGGAGATATGGTTTATATGTTTCTCAACTCTTATTCTATGATGTGTAGAGACAACAGGGGAAAAGCATCAAGCACATGTTTCAGCACAGCTAAATGTTTTCTCTTTGATTTGCAAAATATGCATGAACAGATTGGTGAATTTGGTAGCGTGCTTGTTATTACAGCTTTGTCGTTCCTTCCCGGTGTTTTTTTGTCCCATTCAATGTTTGTCATCAAAATTTAAAGGCCTGGATGTGAAAGATGTGCTTTAATAGTTAAGTACTGAGATCGTTCAGTGGAGGCTTTTTCTCTCACTTAGGGTTTGTGTAACCTAAGAACAGGACATACTGTGAATGTTATAATCTCTTCCCCAGTTTGAAAACGATACATAGTGGATAGGTGCTCAAGAAAGCTTAAAAGTTTCTTCTGAGTGTAAAAAAAATAAGGAAGTTTGTTCATGGAGATGTTCAGAGAAAGCTAGCCTTGACACTGTTGGACTGAAACTCACCCTTTAAGAACATATTTACAGTTTTCTTATCATTTACTCAGCTCAAGCCCTAAGAGGCGTACGAGACTATTGCAGTGTTGATTTTAATTCAATCTGTTTAGAAGATAATCCAAAGCCCTGTGAAGCCAGTGGATTCGTTTTACTTGGTCTTGCCATTGACATCAGTAGACTTTGGAAGCAATCCAGTCTCTAGAGTCATGTCTTTTGAGGCAGTTTTCCCTACATTTCAGGAGGTGTTCTAGCTGCACAGGGATTTTTATACCAAATTTCTCAGGTTTTCTTCACGATAGAGGTGCTTGAGGTTGAATTATTGTTGCGCTAGATCATATTTGAGCCTTGCGTTTTTGTCCCATGGTGTATGAACATTGGAAAAACAGGTCTTCATCCAGCTCCCAGTGAGGTTCCCATTGGCTTATGTGGGTGTCGAACCATGTCCATGTTTTTTCTAGTTTCTCCAAGTAATTTCAAATTATAAACTGCAATGCAAAAGAAATTGAGTTTCTGGAAAGGGTCCTTAAAAAATTAAAGCCTATGACTGATTTACATGAAGAGCAGACATTTTAAAATCAGTTTGCCAATACTTGTCCTTAATTAAGATGAATATCACGGGACTTATCATTTAATAAGCTTTTTTTCAGAATGTGTTTCCTGCTAATACAATTTTGCATGGCTATACATCATTTTTATTTTTCAATGTAAATTAAAAATGTTCCTAAATGTCCTTGTTCTTTAATGCTCATTCATGCAGCTTCTCTTTTTTTCCAGTCCTTTTGCTCTACTGTACTTACAGCTATTCACATACACAGTAAGCAAGTAATCATATTCTACTCCATAAAATGACTATTATTAGTAACATAACTGATTTTGACACTGGGTAGTCTGTTACATTACAAATAGATATTGTCTCAGCCTGGGCCTTGAATGGCACTTTTCTGGGAAAAATTAAAAATACAGAAAGCCAAGACAATCTGTAAAATCTGAAAGCAATGCCTGTAGTCCTTTTCTCCCTTTTGGTTTTGATATCTCAGTATTTATATACTTTATATATAGGACAGCGAGCTTGCAGGGACAAGGCAAGTTAGAAAGATGGATGAATATAGCTATATACCCATAGGTAAATGCTTTAAACAGAAAGATATTGAGCAGAATTAGCAATGGGCATAAATATATTCTCGAATAACTTATTTGGAGGAAGGCATCCAAGGGATGCATTGGATGAGCCCACTCATCAGTTCTCTGAGACCTTACTTAAAGTTTTGGCATTTTGGTCTGTCATCTGAACATGACGTGTTTAGAGCAAAAAGCCCAGGGGGACGACGCTGTGGTGTCCTTGGGGTGGTGTTGCAGATCTATGGCTCCGGGCTCAGATGCTGGGGGACAGCCGGGGAAGGATTTAACCTTAAAAAAGGAGCTGAGGACTGGCTGGTTACTACCAGAAGTGGGAAATTTTTCTCCCCCCTTCAGCAGCCCGCAAAATGTATGTCTGACATCAAAATGCAGTTTTCTGCCTCAAATGCAGGCATCAAAAAGGCAGGTGTCTCAGGCAGCTGTTGCAACCTCATCTGGATCAGCTTTTCTAAGCCTATTAGTAAAAGCTATTTTTAATACCCGCTCAAAATACCAACCAAATTGGTTACTTGGCAGAAGTGTTTTTCCCACGCAAGTGGAGCCTAACTCGGCGCCACGGGCCAGCCGCTGCTGGCTGCAGAGCATGGCCATGGAAAGTAACTGCAAGGCAGGACGTGGTTCTCTACATCTAGGGATGCATGGGAGCATCCCTGTGGAACAGGGGCTTAGTTAATAAGGGGGTATAGCGCTGGGTATCAAACCACACTTTAGGTGCCAGAAAGCAGAAACGTTCCCTAAAGCTTCGTTGGAAAGCCCCAAGTAAACCCGTGGTGACTTGCAGATAAGCGAGGTGTCTGTGGGCGTAATTCAGGGTCGCTCCACCAAAATCAATGAAGCTGCTTTTTGCCGGCTGAGGATCTGGCCCAGAGCATGCAATTCTGCCATTAGCAGCCGTTGAAAACATCTGCCAGGACAGAGGCTGAGCCCTGTTGATAAATCTGATGTTTAAAAGACTTTTCAATAAAAGTGTCAGAAACCTCCTCTGCCAAATGTAGTCATTTCCAGCAAGGTCTTTGTTATTTCTGTGCTGATCACACTCTTTCTCTTCTCTTTTTCTCTCCCCTTCCTCCTAACAAGGTTTACATGCGTGTACAGCGTATGCTGTATGCACACATGAAAAAAAAATCTATTTTTGTTTTCTGTGATGTCTCATGTTATTTTCTGTGCTCTACTGCAGTTCAAGTAACCAAAAGGGATATCATCTTTCTTTTGGATGGATCACTCAACGTCGGAAATGCCAACTTCCCCTTTGTGCGTGACTTTGTTGCCACCCTAGTTAACTACCTTGATGTCGGCAGTGACAAAATCCGAGTTGGCTTAGTGCAATTTAGCGACACTCCTAAAACCGAGTTCTTTCTATACTCGTACCAAACCAAATCAGACATAATTCAACGTATGGGGCAGCTGAGGCCCAAGGGGGGGTCAGTGCTGAACACTGGCTCTGCACTGAACTTTGTGCTTTCGAATCACTTCACGGAAGCTGGTGGGAGCAGAATAAATGAACAAGTGCCGCAGGTCCTAGTCCTGGTGACGGCAGGGAGGTCTGCCGATCCCTTCTTGCAAGTTTCCAATGAATTAGCTCGGGCCGGAGTGCTGACTTTTGCTGTTGGAGTTAGGAGTGCGGATAAGGCAGAACTTGAACAGATTGCCTTTAATCCAAGAATGGTATATTTTATGGATGATTTCAGTGCTCTGGCAGCTTTACCCCAGGAGTTAAATAAGCCTATAACAACATATGTTAGTGGAGGTGTGGAAGAGGTTCCACTCGCCCCAACAGGTAATATCAACCTTCCTTCACGTTGACTGCATTAAGTTAATCTTGTTTCTCTTGACTGTTTGTTCCCAATGTACACCTTCACATCTGTCCAAGGCCCTGAGTCATCAAAGCGGATAGGCCTGTGCTCAACCTTAAATACACGGCTGGACACAGTCAGCCTTTAATTTTGTTCACGTCATTGCTAGCACACTTTCAAGACAGCACAATTTTAAGTGTTTTGGCAGGTCAGGACCAAAGGAGGATCTGAGTGAGTCTATGCCCACCAGTCACTTACTCAGGTGTTCCCTTTCTGTTGCCATAATAATGTCATAAAACGCATTGTCAGGCAATGGGAGCATGCACCTTTGGTCACAAGGAGTGGTGTGGAAAGGTTAAAGTCATGCCAAAGAGCACAGAGGAGCAAAGGTCTAGCCAGGTACAGGCGGCTGAATCCTTCCCCAGAGCCACTCTGTCAAAGTGCTGTCACAGAGGATGAATTTCACTCCAGATATTCAAAGTTATACTCCAACATTAAATTCCAAAGCTTTTGGCAAGTTTAACCCTTTTTAAACAGGTATTTGCTCACTAATTCTCTTATTGTGGCTATGTGCATATGAAGACATAAAAACAACCAGGATTGCTTAGTATGGAAAGGAGACCATTAAGATGAATATGAAAGATGTTAAGACACACAGATATGAGGTGCTTGGTTTTGCCTTCGATATTCAATGAGACTAAAAGGGCATCAAATGGAAACAGGTAAAAGGCTTATTCTCCTCCCAAAGTCATAACTCACCTATGGATTTAGCTGCCTCCTTGTGCTGCAATTGGGAGAAGTTCTTTAAGAGAATACAGAAAATGCTTTGTGTGTGTATGTATCTATGAACTAATGTCTATTTGTTATCTACCGAGTCTTTAAACAGAAAACCCCCCAACCCTCCACTGCTGTTGCAATTCATGCCTGTATTATCGTCAGATTGCTAGAGCATAAACATCACTGACCTAATCTGAAATGGCCAATTTATGATATGACTGATAGGATGCGATATAATATATGATATGATTGTCTGGTGCCTGTGTTTATTGAGTCTTAGGGTAGATCTGTCCTTGCTTCCCTTTCTTCCTCAGATAAATAAGTCAAAAGTACTGTTTAGTCCTGTAGCCTTTGAATTCTTTGGTGAATGAATATCACTTGCTTTGCATATTGAAACCCTGCTAATTTGCAGAGAAGTTTCTAGGATGACGTTTAAGAAGAAAAATGCCTTCATATCTTTTTTTCCCCTCTTTTCATTTGTGAATTTATTCTAGAAAGCAAGAAAGATATTTTATTCCTGATTGATGGCTCAGCCAACCTCTTGGGTAGCTTTCCTGCCGTCCGGGACTTTGTACACAAAGTAATTTCTGACCTGAACGTGGGTCCTGATGCCACACGGGTAGCTGTGGCTCAATTCAGTGACACCATCCAAGTTGAATTTGACTTTGCTGAACTCTCATCTAAGCAAGACATGCTTCTCAAAGTGAAAAGAATGAAGATAAAAACCGGGAAGCAACTGAACATTGGAGCTGCACTAGATGAAGCTATAAGGAGGCTGTTTGTGAAGGAAGCTGGAAGCAGGATCGAAGAAGGGATTCCTCAGTTTTTGGTCCTCCTTGCTGCTGGGAGATCAAACGACGATGTGGAGCAACCGTCAGACGCTCTGAAGCAAGCTGGAGTTGTGACCTTTGCTATCAAAGCCAAAAATGCTGACCCTGTAGAGCTAGAAAGGATTGTTTATGCCCCGCAATTCATTCTGAACGTCGACTCCCTCCCTCGGATTTCAGAGCTTCAGCCAAACATAGTCAACCTGTTGAAAACTATCCAGCTTCAGCCAACAGGTACAGGGACCCCCGGGGTTTCCAAGAGGCTGAAAGGCACCACTTAGATGCCCCCCTCAATTTGATAACTGGGGCTATTGGGTCTGGTGATGTTTAAAAAGATTATGTAGAAACTGCTATTGTACTTGGATTTTCCTCTGGTCAGCCCCTGATCCAGCAAAGCGTTAAGGTCCAAACTGAATTTTAAAGATGAATAAGGAAAAAGCCTTTTGCTTGGCTGCAAGAGTTGCAGTAGGTGCTGTTACCAGTGTGTAAAACATGGTACAAACCTGAAATAAGACGGTCATTGGTGCAGCGATCTTGCATAAATTGACGTGCAATGCTGGGCAAGGGCTAGAAGAAGCAAATAAAGGCTTGTATTGATTTCTCTTTCCATCCTCCCTTTTCTGGAGGAGTGGTAGGGAGTAAGGAGCACTGCAGCGCACTGGATTCACTCTTGCTCCGTTATTTCTTACGGGATGTGACGGCAGTTTCTACATTTTGTACCTACGCACCAATAAATTAGATGCTCTTGACTCAATTACTGTTACAAGCTCAGTAGATAAGTATGGATTAATTAAAGAGTAAAAAAAAGTTAGAAAAATAATCACACGGCCACAATTTTAAATCAACACTGCGGTACTGGAAATTATGCATGTCCAGCTGTGTGATTTCGTGAGGCAGCCCTAATTTGAGAATTAACCTGTCTCCCAACAGCAGGTGGGGACAAGGAAAAGTGTAATAACTTCCACGTCATCTCTCCCTAAGAGTCCTGGGCAGATGGACTTAGAATCATAGAAACATAAAAAAGAAATAGGGCTGGAAGGGATCTCAGGGTGCCATCTGCTACATACCCTTGTCCCCAACAGGATCATCTTGTCCAGAACCAGCTGACATTGGTCTAGTCTGTTCTGAAAACCCGCAGGTGGAGGAGATTTCCCAGCCTCCATAATCAATCTGTTCAATTGCTTTTATCCTTATCTGTAGGTAGTTTCCCTCAATGACAAACCTCTGCCTTCCTAGTCATAGTTCAAGCCTTTTACATCTCCTTCCACTCAAGAAGGATACAGACATCAACTCATTCCAGTGCTTTGTGTGACAGCCTTTCATTTACTTTAAGCTTGCAATGTACGTCTTGTCTCAGTCCTCGTGTCACCAGCTGTGTACCCAGCTCATTCAATCTCTCCTTGTAGGTCTTGCAGGTTTTCTACCTTTTCACCCTTGTCTCTCCAATGTCAACCTGCTCCAAATGACCAGAGAGTAACAATGGTGTCCCCTGGTCATCTCTTACCTCATCCTTTCCATGCGGAGTCGTTGCCCTTCCCATATTTGTGCAGCTTCTGCCTCAACACAGACTAGTGCAATTGGTGCTCTTGAATTGCATCATCCCTTTGCAAACCATTTGCATCTTGTCAAGATCATTTGGAATCCCTTTGACCACCAAGTACCGTGAATAATTGTGCTAATTGCTCACAAATAGCTGCATCCACCTACTTTTCCTAGTGTTCTTGGCTAGAAGAGAGCCACCTCATAAGAGTACCCATACTTTTTTCTTCTGTATCTGCTACCTAGACACATTTGTTAGGACTCTCTTCCTCTGCTCCTGAACTTCAGAGGAAGTGTATGGAACTGGGATACACCAGGCAATGTCTGCTCCCTCTTCCTACCCGTATTGCTCAACAAGCTATATTAATATTCCAGTCTTATGTATTAACCCACCGAGTTTCCAACATTCCTCTTAACTAATAAACTTGATCTGAAGTCTGCATTAAGACTTCAACTGCCCTTGTTAACTCTTTATATGTCCAGCATTCATAAGCAGATATTTAAGATTTTTCTTCAGAGGGACAGATCATGCTCCTGCTTATCCTACTTGACCCTGCCATTAACAAGCCAACAGCACTTTTGGTGATGCCACCCATCAGTTGCTGTGTTTGAGCGGCAGGGATGTTTTCTGCTTGGCTAAGCCAAAGCTTTGCAAGTCTGTTAGTCAATAGCAGAACACGTCAACAGTTCTTTGATTTTTTTATGGTCTTGTTTTTTTAAAAAAAGAATTTTTGGTCACAATTAGCATTTTTTTGTGCTTGAACTTAGTAAAAAACAACAACAAAAAAATTTAGCATCTAGCATTTTAGAAAAGCATTTCAGTATTTTCAGTTAGATATCCTTTCCAACAAATTCTTATTTTGTCTGAGCATGTGCAGGATTATTTTTTTCTAATAGTTCTGTGATGCCTCAGAAAAACTTTTCTCTCTCTCTCTTCACTGAGTCCCTGTGAGAACCCTCTCTTCAGTATGCCATTTCCTTCAGAAACTCAGTTTTCTCTGGGAGCAAAAGATCCCTGATGCCCCAGGCTCCTGTTGCATATTGCAAGGCCATGTGGCAGCTTCCCAGCCCCCTTGGGAGCAGATGGCTTCTCCCAGCCTCAGGTAGGGGATGGCACCCGGAGTCCCTTGGCACCCTATTTTCTATGGGTCTATGATTCTATGACTCGATGGGTAAGGCACAGCACGCGTTGCACTGCGGTTTCCATCGACTTCCACCCATCTGCCTCTTCACCAGGGATTGCATCTGATGGCAAAGGAACTGAATCACCCATCCTGACACCTCACTTTCCCCTCCCCGAGCTTTTGTACTCCTTTGGTTCAATGTATGAGGGGAATAATAATCACTGAAAAAGAGAATCTCACTTATACCCCCCTTCCCTTACTTGTCTCAAACAGTAGTTGAGAGAGGTGAGAAGAAGGATGTGGTATTTCTAATCGACGGCTCGGATGGTGTCAGAAGAGGTTTCCCTCTACTGAAGACCTTTGTCCAAAGAGTGGTTGAAAGCCTGGATATTGGTCGTGACAAGGTCCGTGTTGCCGTTGCACAGTACAGCAATGTCATACAACCCGAGTTCTTACTCGACACCCATGAAGACAAAGCAGATCTCATCAGTGCCATCCAGGAGCTGAAGGTTATGGGAGGATCTCCTCTGAACACTGGAGCAGCTCTTGACTATCTCATCAAGAACGTCTTCACAGTGTCGAGTGGCAGCAGGATAGCGGAGGGCGTCCCGCAGTTCCTGATTCTGTTGACTGCTGACCGGTCCCAAGACGATGTGAGGAGGCCCTCGGTGGTCCTGAAGACAAGTGGCACAGTGCCCTTCGGCATTGGGATTGGAAATGCCGACCTCACAGAGCTGCAGACGATTTCCTTCCTCCCGGATTTTGCTATCTCTGTGCCTGACTTCAGCCAGCTGGATACAGTGCAGCAGGTCGTCTCGAACAGAGTCATCCGGCTGACCAAGAAAGAGATAGAGTCACTTGCCCCTGATCTGGTTTTTACATCACCCAGCCCAGGTGAGAAGATGTTTGTGTCTGCACCGAGAGCCAGCGGCAAAATATGATGTTTAGTAACATCATGGTTGCAACACAAACTGAGAAAAGAAAATATGGTCACAGCTAAGACTCCAAGTCCATCTTGGTCTCACTGTCGGTGTATTTTTTTTTGATGTACTTAGGGTTGGTAGGAGCTGTGTAGTTCAGCTGAGCCACCTTTAAGCCCAGTCCCTCAAGGTGGTCCATGTTGTATCCACATGGAAGACCCGCAAAGTGAATGCTACAACCTTAATCTTATTTTAAGTTCATGGATTTTAAGTCCATGTTATTCCTCCTGGAATGGAAATTGCGTCATTTAGATGATACAGGGACACCTTCACACCACTATAAATCAAGGTCAGCTTTCTGCTAAATATAAGACCTGCTGATGTGTCTTACATTTGCCACGCTCATTCACTGGGGGAAGGGAAATTGGAAGCGGGCATCAGGAAAAGGATCAGATCTTCCATTTCTGGTCTTGCTTGGAATGAAATACAGCCAGCATATGCCTGGGATGAAGGGTACCCACCCCAGATCAGTAACTTTGAAGTCCACCATCCTACCCTATATCTGTTCCTTCCTTTCAGAGCCAGACTGCTTTCCTCCATCCCCATTTATCAGTGTGATATTCAGCGATAATTCAGGCTCTGACCTGAATTACCACTGCAGAAAACACTTTATTAGGAAGAAAAAAGTCATCGTGGAAAGGCAGAAGCTGAGAGAATAATAGGATAGAAGCTGTCCTAGGGGACAAAGCCAAGGAAAGATGGGTGGTACCAAGCATAAAACAACCCCAGGCTGCCTGGCAACTTGCCCTGAGTAAGGAGCATCACCAGGCTACATTTCCTTGGGTGGAGAACCCACAAGGAATCATTGTTCCAGGTTTCCCCTGCTTCCTTCGCTCTGGAAGTTGCTGTTCTTGCACTGTCTGGGGATGTGCCTAGCATACTGGTCCTGCTTCTGAGTTGAATCTAGAGCTGCCTGCTGGGGCTCCCAGGAGATATCACAGGGAACAAAACAATGAGCATCCTCCCCATGGCCAAAGGCACGGGCCAGTGATGTAGATGACGAGCTTATCTGCTCTCCATAAGCAATGCCTAATGCATCTTCTGACTGCTGCCTTCTTTCCTGCAGCGGGTGTGAAGAGGGACGTCGTGTTCATGGTTGACGGCTCCCGCTATGCGGCCCAGGAGTTCTACCTTGTCCGCGATCTCATTGAGAGGATAGTGAACAACCTGGACGTGGGCTTTGACACCACCCGGATTTCGGTGGTCCAGTTCAGCGAGCATCCCCACGTGGAGTTCCTGCTCAACGCCCACTCCACCAAGGACGAGGTGCAGAGTGCCGTCAGACGGCTGCGGCCACAGGGTGGCCAGCAGGTCAACGTGGGGGAGGCCCTTGAATTTGTGGCAAAGACCATCTTCACCCGGCCCTCCGGGAGCCGCATAGAGGAGGGCGTCCCTCAGTTTTTGATCATCCTCTCCTCCCGCAAGTCTGACGATGACTTAGAGTACCCATCACTCCAAGTCAAACAAGTGGGGGTGGCACCTATGGTGGTAGCGAAGAATGTGGATCCTGAGGAGATGGTACAGATTTCCCTTAGTCCCGATTATGTATTCCAAGTCTCCAGTTTCCAGGAACTGCCCAGCCTTGAGCAGAAGCTGCTGACTCCTATTGAAACCCTGACTGGGGATCAAATCAGACGGCTGCTGGGAGATGTGCAACCCCCCATAGGTAAGGCTCTGACAACACCGGCTGCCTCTGGGTTGCTATTCAAGTAAACTTTGCCCAAATTTGTAAATAACTTTCCATCTCTATAAACCAAGGTTTTCCTTAGTTAAAAACAAAGGTGTAGCACATGTACAGTTTTAGAAGGAAACATTTAGATATGTGGAAAGTCTACTCAAGTACCTAAAAACATTATAACTTATGATTTTCAAGTTAAGCACATGAAATATGTTACCTATTTTGATTATCAAGTCAAATACTGCCATGTGTACAATTGGGCAGCTCTCTAGGAAAGAGATATAAATCTGGGGCAAAATGAAGCTGGAAACATTGACAAATCCAGAGAAGAGTGTTAATGAACAGAACAGATAAGGGTCTGAGTAATGCATGCTTCGAATACTAGGCAGATTGTTAACAGACACATGCACACTTGCACACAAGCCCTTTTGGAGAGGTTCCCCAAAGCACCGTGCCTAAAGTTGGCTAAAATATGCCGTGCAGTTTTACATCACACAGAAATCCTCCAGCAAAGCTGAAGCAAAGACTTGGCACACAAATAATTTCCTCTCTTCTTGCTTCCCTGCAGATATTTCTGGTGATGAAAAGGACATAGTCTTCCTTATTGACAGCTCCGACAGCGTTAGGCCCGATGGGCTTGCTCACATACGGGATTTCATCAGCAGAATTGTTCAGCAGCTGGAAGTTGGGCCAAACAAAGTACGAATCGGCGTGGTGCAGTTCAGCAATAACGTATTCCCTGAGTTCTATCTGAAGACCCACAAGTCCAAAAATGCCGTCCTGCAAGCCATCCGCCGCTTGAGGCTTAGAGGGGGGTCCCCTGTGAATGCTGGCAAAGCCCTAGACTACGTGGTAAAGAACTACTTCATCAAGTCTGCAGGGAGCAGGATAGAAGATGGAGTGCCCCAGCACCTAGTTGTCATCCTCGGAGACCGGTCCCAGGATGACGTGAACAGGCCTGCTAATGTGATCACTTCAACCAGCATTAAACCTCTGGGTGTCGGAGCCAGGAACGTGGACAGGGGCCAGCTGCAGGTCATTACCAACGACCCTGAGCGCGTGCTTGTGGTACAGGACTTCACAGGACTCCCAACTATAGAAAAGAAGGTGCAGAGCATTCTTGAAGAGCTTCCGATACCTACAACAGAAACCCCTGGATTTTTAGGACCTGGTAAGACTGCTATTCACCCTGTAGACTTTTCTGGACAGAGCACAGACAGAATTTGTATAATGTGAAAATGATTCTTTCCTATGCTCAACACAATAACACCTTTTGGTTCCCAACCGTTTGGTCACGTTGCTTTAAAGAAAACTTTGAAGAAGATCTTGTTGAGCGTAGGAAAGAATAGAATTAAATTTGAAATGAGATGAGGGTGTCTATCACAAAAACAAGTAATGTTGTATGAAGTATAGTAAATGTGTTGTATAAAACCTTTCTCCTTGTACAGATATAAAATTGTGCCAAAGACTGATGAAACTAAAAAGGTGGAAAGAAGAGAGAAACACAACACTACTTCACAAAAACGCTAAGCACCTTAAATATTATAGATGCCACAAACAATTATTAACAACTGTGTTTTCTTTGTAATCTTTTCAGGAGGTAAAAAGCAAGCTGACATTGTGTTTTTGCTGGATGGCTCCATCAATCTGGGGAGGGATAACTTCCAAGAAGTTCTCCAGTTTGTCTACTCTGTGGTGGATGCCATTTATAGGGATGGTGACTCTATCCAGGTAGGACTGGCCCAGTACAACTCAGATGTCACCGATGAGTTTTTCCTCAAGGACTACTCCACCAAACCTCAGATTTTAGATGCCATTAACAAAGTAATCTACAAAGGCGGCCGAGTGGCAAACACCGGCTCAGCCATCAAGCACATCCAGGCAAAACATTTTGTGAAGGAGGCCGGCAGCCGAATCGACCAAAGGGTGCCCCAGATTGCCTTCATTGTCACGGGTGGGAAGTCCTCAGATGATGGGCCGAGTGCCTCCTTGGAAATTGCACAGAAAGGCGTCAAGGTATTCGCAGTCGGCGTGAGAAACATTGACCTGAAGGAAGTCAGCAGGCTGGCCAGTGAAAGCGCCACCAGTTTCAGAGTGTCCACAGCCCAGGAGCTGTCTGAGCTAAATGAGCAGGTCCTGGTTACGCTGGAAGCTGCTATGGAGGAGAAATTGTGCCCAGGAACGACAGACGTTACAAGAGGTAAGCACGATCCTTTCATAATGTGCTCAGGTCATTCCCGAGGATGGCTTTTAATATCCAATGCATTTTGATGGACTTGTCCAGCATGGTCTTGCGCTTTGCCTATAGCCTGAGGTGCAGCATGGGCTCAGACCTCCTCCATGAGCGTGGTGGTAGGCTGCAAGCCTTTGGTATGAGAGCTGCCTGTTGGTGTGCTTCAGCACATGAACGACTGGTGTACTGTCACCGCAGAGGTGCCATCGTGATGGAAGAAATTCATATATGATAGGCAGGCACTAAATCACCGAACTACTACTACTGCATCAGAGGAGCTCCTTTAATTAGCTGCCTTTGGACTAAATCCCACTACCTTCCTCTCCAGACGTGTAGGCGCATGATGCCAGTAGCATGTTGGCAAACCAACTTGTTTAGTGCCAAAATGAAAGGTGGTGGTCCTTGTTTTGCCCGCTGCATTTATAACAAGCTAACTGGACTCCTTGGCCATTCAGTCCCTGGCATGCATGATGTGATGAAAATCAGAATTTCTCTTGCCAGATCTTCCAGGGTGCCCACTCGATCTCCTGATAAGTATATGAGAAAAACCTAGGGCACGAGTGGTTGTATTTTAAGGTAAAATTGCCTTAAGAAGGAATCTCATGATTTGGCTACTTCAGAAGCCAAGCAAGGGTAGTTGGGATGAGTAAGCGAGCTGGTATTGCTGTCGGACCAGACACCCTGCAGCTGGTTTAACTTACTACAGTACGGCAAATCCTACTCCCAGCACAACTGACCGTGGCTCAACCCTCTGGCTTTTGAGCAGAGGCGTCTCCCAAACCTCTGGAGAAACTGAAGGAGGGCCACAGCAGCCCTGAGCTGAGCAGCAGCTCCAGCCGGGACGAGAAACTGAGCGCAGGGGAAAGCGAACTGCTCCTGGTGGTAACCATAGGTGCTTCCCAAGTGCAGCGCCAGTGTGATTAATATCAAAGACATTTCAAACACCGCCCTGCTTGAAAGCCCGTGTAGGCGCAGGAGACATTACATCCAGACGGAATGCAACCAGCAGCCCAATTTCCCTGTGCTCTAGACCAAGGGGCAGCTTGAGCCTGCAGGGTGGCTTCAAGCCCACGCTAAATATTCCTGCAGAAAGACAGACCGTGCACGGCCTTGTGAGCTTGGGCTGAGCAACTTCAACGCCTCTTTCTGCCCTAATTCCCAGTTATCCCATATACATCCTAGCTACACCCTTCAGGGACTTGAGATCAGTTGTCTGGTTGGCACCTCCCTGTACATCCCCCTGACTGGAGGACGGTCGCTTCAAGCACAGGCAGAAGGTGCATGCACACTGTGCAAGTACTGACAGGTTTTCATGCAGTGGCAAGAAAGCAGCAGCCTTGGCTGCCTGATGAAAATGCAAAATTCTGTTAGACTTGGTTTAGTAGGCTCATCCGCAATGCTAAGCAACAATTGCACAGGCAAAAAAAAAATAATTTATAAACCGTGGATTTTCCCAGGTTATCATTGCTATGATGAAAGGAAGCCTGAGGCGCTTGTGTGTCAAATGGTGGCCGTTCTCGATGCAGAGAGTGTCTTCTCTAACGACTAATAGAAAAACTAGAAAAGTCATTACTTGAAAATCAACAGTTGTATTGCTCAATGGTGACGCTCTCCTCTCGTCTCTTTCTGCATTTCCCTTTCAGATTGCGACTTAGATGTGATACTTGGCTTTGACGTCACGGATGTCGGGCCCGGCCAAAATATATTTAATTCCCAGAGAGGTCTGGAGTCCAGAGTCGAGTCCGTGCTGAACAGAATAACGCAGATGCAGAAGATCAGCTGCACCGGCAACCAGGCGCCAAACGTCAGGGTAGCCATCATGGCCCAGGCTCGGGGGGGACCCGTGGAGGGACTGGACTTCTCCGAGTACCAGCCTGAGCTATTTGAGAGGTTTCAAGGCATGCGCACCCGAGGGCCGTATTTTCTCACGGCGGATACGCTGAGGTCCTACCTGAACAAATTCAGATCCGCGCCCTCTGGCAGCACCAAGGTAAGTGAAAACCAAGGCCGCTGGGATGGCGTTGGCCAGGAAAGCTGAATTCTGATGTATTTTAGTTGGCAAAGCAACTGTAAATCCATAATAAATTAATTAAATAAATGTATTAATTACATACATAAATTTATTGCAGCCAGTACCCATGAGCGCTGCTTGGCTGCAAACTATTGCTTTCCAGATTTTCCCTGTTCGTGCTTTAGGAACAAGCACCTGCATGGTATGATGTACCGAAATCTGGCACAGAAATGCAAAGCTTCATGGCCTGGAAAGGGCGTAGCAATTCCTCCATCTCCTCTCAGATAAAACGTCCCTTGGAAGAAGGGCCTTCAGGTTGCATTTTGATTGTGTTTCACACCTGAAATATTCTGGGTCCTGACATAAATTTGTTTGTCTCCTAGGTCATAATCCATTTTACTGATGGTGCAGATGACTCGATAGATCAGCTGGAGGCTGCTTCGTCTGCTTTGCATACTGAAGGTAACTTTTTTACTCTTCAAGGCAGTGATTATAGCCCGTGTTAACATGTGGCCCATTTTGACACCATTTCTCATGACTCCACCAGCTTTTGATAGTGATGAATAAGGATTTCATGATTTCTACATGCACTTACTGTTCTTCATTGCCTTTCAGTGATACTTAGCTACCTGCTGGCACTTAAGCGTGTGGGTAACTTGCGCTGAATGTGCTTGAAGATGCTTGTTCTCAATTGAATAAGCTCCATTTGCAATCGAAGAGGTGGATAACAACCTGTCCTTAGAGGGGAGGGTGTGCAGAGCACCTCGCCCCATCACAAAGCCCCTTCTGCTTCCCCTCTTCTCAGGTGTCAACGCTCTCATCTTCGTCGGGCTGGACCGAGTGAGCAATTTTGACAAAGTGATGCAGCTGGAGTTTGGTCGTGGGTTCACCTACAACAGACCTCTCAGAGTTAATCTGTTGGACTTGGATTTCGAGCTGGCAGAGCAGCTCGTAAGTAACTTGGCACAGGCAGCGCTGCCTTGTAATGCTGGAGGAAAGCCGACGGCTGGATCTCCTGCGGGGCTGAACCGTGGCTGAATTACACCCTTTGGCTCTGGTACTCTCCCCTCCCTACCTCACGTCAGCTCTTTTTACAGATGCCACAGCAAATAAAGTTAAGAGCAGATCATGGCGCTGCCCAGTCTCGTACCACTCCTGGAGAAGCCACACTCCAGCTGAGGCTACAGCACATGGAGCGCAGTGGGATTAGGTCAAATGGGATGGGATAAGATGCCATCAGAAGCTGCTGTGCCAAAAAGCCTGCCCTCCGCCTATATTTATACCGCTGGGTTTTTTCAACCTTGTGGGTAATGCACTGTCATGCCTTGTCAGTGCTAAATCTCTTGCAGAAACATTGCTTTCTAGGTTTCTTTCCTCGAGCTGATACACTGATTGTATTTCAGACATGCTTTTAACAGATGAAGGACTTACCCTTTCTTCTTCATAGATTTAACCCCCTCCCATGTAGGTAATCCCTCTTGAGTTCGTTGAGTTAATTCGTTATCGACCTCAGTACGTCCAGTTCCTCCCAACTTCACATCTGCTACCAGCATCGTTAAGTTCCCTTTCCAATAGATTTAATAAGATTGGGCTTAACCACTGATCCCTGTGGTAACCTTGCTGGGCCCTTCTCTGCAAATCAAACTGTAGCCACTTGGGAGTGAACCTTGGTTTTGGGGATAAGAGGTAGTCTTCGGCCCATCCCCAAGCAATTCAGTTGCCTAGGAAAATCCTTTCAAAATGTGAATGTGCAAAGCTGGCAGGAAACGTTTGCGGCCAGCAATGTACTTGGCAAAAGAAAGTGATTTTTTTTTTTTCTTTCTATTGGATGATGCAAAACCAAGCTGTGATTTCTCTGAATCCATATCTTTTTTTTTTTTTAATTCTTTTTTCTCTTTTGCTGTGTGCTCACAAATTGTTCTCAGCCTGTGGGTTGCTCATGAGCTACTCACTGCAATGACTTTCTCGTGGCCTATTCCACAGCCTGGATGTGTTTCTTTGGAGATGAGATTGCTCTCTTCAGTGACAGGCACCGCTCTAGGGGCTGATCTCCTACTAAATGCTCTCTCCGAATTCTGCCCCACGCAGTTCCCATTTAAACCCTTGTCTCTGATGTCCAAAAGATAATGTTGACTGCTGCTTCCTAACCAGTCTGCCAACGCACACCTCCTTCTCCTGCTGTCGTGGGTGTTTCAAGGCAGAGAGACCCCAAAATGCTGCCGGACCGACGTTATGCTTGGCACAGGAGCAATTGCACAGACTCGAGCGCTTGCAGGAGATGTGGTGTTGGGGCTTTTCCAGATTTCTAACACCTTCCCGTTGTGTCCTGTACGTTGCTGCAGGACAACATCGCCGAGAGGACATGCTGCAAGGTCCCATGCAAGTGCTCAGGGCAGAGAGGGGACAGAGGTGTGCCAGGACCCATAGGACCAAAGGTAGGTCACTTCATCTAGGGATGAAGGGTCCCTGTGCAAGGCCAGTGCCCACCGCGGTGGTGATGGGTGGGTGACGTGCAGGCTGCCTACCTTGTAATGGGTGATGCTAACGGGGAGGTCATGTCCACTTACCCCTTGTTTTAGAACTGGCCCTGGGCCATGCACAGCGGTTGAAAGCTGCTGTTCTTCCCGTTCCTCACAGCCTCTTGTTGTAAAACAACCAAGAGGGCAGGGCTGAGTGGCTGGAAGGAGTGGATGAAGTGTCCTGTAAAATAATTTAAGGATGTCAAAGGGAGATGGTTTCTCTCATTAACTTGTTTATACGTATGACCAAGCAGCTGCTTTGTGCAAAGCTAGGGAAATCTTGAATATCAATTTGGAGGGAGATCACAGAACTATGAAAGAAATGCAGAATCCTCTCTGTTGTCTTCTAGGGTGCCACGGGTGATCTTGGCTACGGAGGCTATCCTGGTGATGAAGGAGGACCGGTGAGTGATTGCCCTTGCTCTGCACGGTACTGCTCAAATTCGGGACCGCACCATAGTAAAGCCTTTGGAGGCTTTTTCACTAAATAATTTCAGCTGAGGATGTGGGCATGGATTAGATGAGAGAGCAAGCAGAACTTTGTGCTTTCCCCACATGATGGTCTGAGTTTCTGGTCCCAGCTGCTCCTGGGAGAAGGTTGGTAAGGAGGTCCTTGAGAGCTGGAGAAGGGATGATGGGGGGGAATAACTACCATTATTTGATGTGACCCAGCTCTGTGCTATTCCTCCAAGGCAGGTGGGAATGTTTTCAGCTGGTCCCAAACACCTGTGAGCAGGGCAGATTGATTATGAACACAATAAAATCCCCAACTTCATTAAAGCTGCCGCCTATGCCAAAGTTATCCATATGAAATGCAGCTGAAAGATTTGAGTTAGTCCAAGAATGGGACCAAGAAGGGGTGTTTCTATCCATCTCAGTGGCAGACAACATGAGTCCCATGACTTCTTACCAGCACTGTTTCATCCAAACTCTTACTTCATGAATCCCACATCACCCCTGGAATAAACAACTCCCCACGCATCACACCCAGGAGGTGAAGCCGAGGCCAAGGGGCTGGCGGCGCTCATCGCACAGGCAGGGGCCAAATGCTGCTGTCAGAAATCGCGTGCGATGTAATGTTTTCCTGGGGCTTTAAGGTCAGGATGGGCTTAGACATCTCTGCAGAGCTCTGAGGGTGTCGTCTTGTCATTTTATTTTTGAAGAAGTTTTATAAAGCTCTTTCATAGCTCAGACTTTGGAAAGGATGTTTCTTTCTCAGTGATGAAGACTTGCAGTTGGTCTCTACATGAGGAAGGTGGTGGGCAGCAGATGGTGGGGTGGCCGGGCGTTGACCTTTCAGAACCTGATGCTCCATTTGCTCCTGTGCTTCCAAGCCACCTTCTGCGCTTGCTGATGCATGCAGTTAGCTGAAGAAACGTGCTTGGCAGGCAAACCCTGACCATTGCATTTTCCCCTCCGTGCAACAGGGTGAGCGTGGACCAGCGGGTGTGAACGGGACGCAGGGTTTCCAGGGATGCCCCGGGCACAGAGGAACCAAGGTAAGTGCAGAAGGAGCCTGCAGGGAGCAGACCCAGAGTCCAGCTGGTGGGACTCCACCGAGGGCAACTCCTGCGGCTTCAGGATGTCACGCAACAGCCGCCAAGTCCACTTGAGTGGTGGTGTCCACCTGGCCAAGCACCAGGGCTTTCAGCAGGTGTCGTGGCTTTAACGTTGCTA
The DNA here is from genome assembly GCF_030936135.1 of Gavia stellata. NCBI lineage: Eukaryota > Metazoa > Chordata > Aves > Gaviiformes > Gaviidae > Gavia > Gavia stellata. Next base: position 41,337,649 of record NC_082601.1, read on the forward strand.
CAAAGAGCAAAAGGGCAGCCCAGCGAGCCAGGCTCAATCTGCAGACGAGGCTGATTTATTTTCTGCGGTCTGGCTCTAGGGGAAAGGTGTGAGAAGAGATGGATTTGTTCTTAACACCAAGCAGTGGCGTGTGCACGTCTCAGCCCAGGGCTGGGACGGCGTGTGGATGGAAATCTGTTGGGGAGGAGGGAGAAAAGTGAGCCATAGCTCCTGCTTTAAAGAGGAACCTTGAGCAAATAGTTCAGGACAGCAGCCGTGCCACAAGCCAGGAAAGGTGGTGAAACGTATAATATTTATGGGAAATATTCGGCGATATTAAGGGGCTATTTCCTACCGTTTGCTCTGACCACAGGATCCTCTGGCAGGGAGCAGAGCAGTGCATGAACCAAGCCCATTAGTCGCAGCTGAGATACAGAGCCTCTTTAAAAAGCTGTCCAGCCTTGGACAAAGGCACCGAGACTGGATCTGGATTCATATAAAAAAGGGTGCAGGGAGAAAAGAAAGTCAGTGGAGAAACAGTTGTGGCTAAGGAGTATACTATTTTATTGGACCAGCTGGCTAAACCCCATGATGCACTTATTTTATCTTGGCACGAGTGTTGAGGAGGCAGCTGAAGAAGATGATTGGCATAAGAGAAATAAGGGACAGTCAAACCCTGGTGCAGCAAGCTCTGTCTGTCCTGCCCCGGTCCTGGCTCTGGGTCTGCCACCAAGCACAGCCCGTCTTCCCCACCGCTTCCCATGGTGATGAACTGGGCAAAAGCAGAGTAACTCCCTTTTCTGATCTCTTTAGGGTTCTCGGGGATTCCCAGGAGAGAAGGTATGGAGCTGTTTCTGTATGCCACAGCGGTGAGCGTATGGACGCATCGGTATCCCCCTCCCCATTCCCCTTTCTCTCGGTGAGCATTTGCCCCTCGCCTCTCTTCTGCAGGGTGAACTGGGAGAAATGGGTCTGGATGGCATTGATGGAGAAGAGGTCAGTCATTTTAATTGCTTTCCTCTTTATAACAAGGTGCTTTGTTGAAGCACCTAAGAAGCGCCTTGAAAGCAGCAAATATTCTAAAATATTTTTCGTTTTTAGGGAGACAAGGGTTTGCCCGGCTCCTCTGGAGAGAAGGGATACTCCGGCAGGAGGGTATGTTTTTATCACATTTACAACGGGGCTAAATGATGGTGAAAAGGTGGATTTGAGCCAGGGGAGAATGGAAAGCCATCATGCTCCCCTTGGGACTGAGGACCCCGGCAGAGTTGTGCAGCAGCAGAGATGCTTTTGGCAGGCAAGGGCTGCTCTTGCTAACTCCCCGTCTCTTCCCGCAGGGTGATAAGGGAGTTAAAGGCGGACGAGGAGAACGAGGTGACCGTGGGCTCCGTGGAGACCCGGTAAATATTGCATCTTCTTGATATTCCACCCACTTTCCACCAGTCCTGGGGGTCATCAGCAAGCATACACTCAGGCTTATTAAATGCCGCTTGACGGTGGCAGGTCCAGCGACAGAGCAAGGACTCGGAGATGACATGTGGGTAACACATGACTCTTGATATCAACCTGTCAATCACTGTTTCATGATATTAAAATTCCCCTTCCTCCTCCTATTCAATATTATTATTTCTCAGTCAAAAAGCTGTGTCTGGCTGAAAACACCAATAATACTTCATCTAATTCAGTCAAAAAAGAAAAAAAGGAAAGAAACATTGGTTCTGAGCTACAGCAGAGCAGTTTATGACGTCTGACTTTCATGTCCCACTTACACAGATGTTTCTCATTGCTTTATTGCTTTCAGGGAGATTCAGGAGCTGATAATACTCAACGGGGATCCAGAGGTCAAAAGGGTGAAATTGGACCAATGGTAAAGTTTCTTTGTTGTCTTTTGTTGTTTTTTGGTTTTTACAATAGGATGGGACAGAGAAAGTAAGAAAAAAGGATTCTGCCAAAAAGGTGCAAGTTTCTTAAACTCATCGTGCCTTGTCAGATGGAATATTTTTCCACTAGAAAATGTTGTTGGTTCGCAACCAAAACTTTCTCTGGGAAGATGTCAGTTTAGAAGATGTTTTGTGTAAAAAGTGCTTGCTTTTTTTGTTGTTATTATTATTTTACAATGCGTTTTGGGATATAGTCACTGAAAACAACTTTGTACTTGGAAATTAACTTCATATTTTCTTGCGGGTCACATACAAAAGCAGACAACTGTTTAGATGATACCAAATCTGAATGTCCTGATTCACCTGAAACCTTTTGGAAAAGGAAAAACCCACACGCTCCTTGGAAAATTTTAAAACTCCATTTATTTTCATATCAGCCCAGAATAAAAATGCGTCTTAAAATGTCAGAAGGCATTTCCCAAAGAATGGGAATGTCAGCTTGCGCTAGTTCAAACTTGATGCAAAATCTGTTCCAAAATCTGATGCAAAACCCCCCATGGCAGGGGGGTTGGAACTAGATGATCTTTAAGGTCACTTCCAACCCAAACCATTCTATGATTCTATGATTCTATGACTCTATGATCTCTGTGAGTTGTTAGAAGGATTTCCAACGATGCGAGGAATACCGAGTAAGTTGCATGAGAGCGTGAAAGGACCCATTTTTTGAGAATTGGACCTATTTTCCCAGTGCCTGCTCATCTCAGGGCTCTCACTTGAGTTTTGCTTTTCCCTTAGGGAGAGCCGGGACCGGTGGGGCTGGGCGGCCAAGATGGTGGAGTCGGGAGGAAGGTGAGCTGCCAGACCCGCAGTCAGTGGGGGCCCAGCTTAGATTGACAATAACTTTTTCCCTCCTGCCTTCTCATGTATTTTCTTTCACAAGTATCAGGAGTTCAACCTAAAAAAACAAAAAAGAAAAAAGAAACCCTCAAAAGGAAAATGCCTGGTGGTTTGCTGGCTTGTATAGACTTTGAAGGTCTAATCCTGAATTTATTCCCATGCAAGTAACTTAGTGCTCAGATCAATGGAGCTACACCTGATTTACTCTGGCATATGCATCTGCATTTGGCTGCTGGTTTTTAAAAGGCAAAAACCAAACTGGAGCTAGGGTAGCTGGGATGTCCGGGGATGTGTTCCCTGCTGCTCCGCTGCTGTCTGTCCCTCGGGGCATGTGGCCCAGGGACTGTGGCCCAGGGACTGTGGCACGGTCCTGCATGCATGAGGGAGCAACTCACCGATTTGGTGGAAGGTTGGGGGATGCAAGGAAAGAGAAAACAAGCCAAAGTTTGATTTAAGAGAGCTGGCCACGTGGATTTCTCTCTCCCTCTCTCCCCAGTAGTTTAAACTATTGAGATGTAATTTTAGACTAGGACAAGTGGCGATACACATATCCAAAAGCAATAGAGAAACGTGTGCTTACATACTTGCATAACAAATCTCATCGTTTCTTCGTTCGCAGGGTATGGCAGGACGAAGGGGATCGATAGGAATTAAGGTAAGTGGTGATGGGGACAACACCTGGGGCTCCTGCCACGCCATCGGCCAGGCGGCCACAGCACCCAGAGGGATGTGCCAAGAGAAGAGACATGCAGGCTTTGCTTCTTCCTCTCTGTCTCCTCTCTTCTCCAAATTTCCCTCCTCCTCCTCAGGCTCACCTCCCTGTACGCTCCTTGCTGGACTCGGTGCAAAACCATCCCTCCACGTGCCTGGGGCTGCCCGTCCTCTGTAGTGTTCCCTGGTCAGAGGCTTCGTCTCTGCGTGCTGCTGGAGTAGCGTAACGGGACCAAAGCATAAAGGAGGTGGATGCCCGTTGATTGCAGGAGGCAAATTACCCCACCAGTTTCATGCTCGTTCTCTGCTTTAACCATAGTCTGAAAAAAAAAAAACCCAAACAACTTCTCTTCCCTGCTCTTTATGTAGCTGAAAATGCCCTGAGATCTCCATTCCCTTCCCATCGTGTTAACCATGCCCCCCCATGCTAACCTGTGTTGTCCTATTTTGCACTTCAAGGGTACCAAGGGCTCGCTCGGTCAAGCGGGGCCAGCTGGAGAACAAGGCATGAGAGGGCCACAGGTCAGTGAGCTTACAGCAAAGTAAATGTCTTACCTCATGATGCTGTTGTGTCATTTCATCACAGCCACTTCCTCAGAGAGTCTCAGCAGTGAGGACTGTTGGGATTTGGGTATTTTTGGGTGCGCTGTGGCCTGGCTGTCCTGCCCTGGGACATCAAGCCTGCCATTGCGTTCACACCACCCAAGGTGTGACGTGTTTGAAAACCATCTCTCTCGCGCTGTAGCGTTTGCTTTCCTTTGCGATCTTGTGTACCACTGGTGTGTTTTTGCCCACGTGTGTTGACACAGTCTCTCTTTCCTCCCCACACAGGGTCCGCCCGGCCAGCTTGGCACGCCAGGCATAAGAGGAGAGCAGGGCGTTCCTGGACCCCGGGTAAACCCTTCTGCTGCTTCTCAGCCATTGACCCAACTATGCTCAGCAAGAACATCTCACTGAGCTAATAAGATGCAGCCGATGTGTCTTTCCATTCCCCCCCTGTAGGGCTCCAACTCTGTTTCACTCTCGTACAACACACCCTTCCAGTACAATTCTTCTCTCACTTATGCTAAAGATTTCTTGATCATGAGTTACAGAAGAGAAAAAGTTAAAAGCAACCACAAAGGGATCAGGACTACAGCGTTTGGCCCATCATGGTTTGCGATCTTAATTAAAGAACATCTCTGAGTGATTGGCAGGGCATCCTCCATGATGTTTCAACCTCTGAAGCCAGAGCATGACCATCTCACATGCTTGCTGGGGGCCCCCCATGCGTTTATTTCTCCCTCCTGCTGCATACCCCAGCAAGATTCGTGGCCATAAAGCCAGACGCATCTTGCATTTCCCCAACCTGAGCAGGACTTTGCCCTTCCTACTTACACCGTTCCCAGGGGGGTTCTCTAGGGACAATATAAGTTGCTGCTGACATTTGCATTGAACTGACTTGGTCCTTCAGCTCTTCCCGACTGTGAATTAGACTTCTGAATTTCCTAAGGTGCTTTGAGAGGCACCAGCCCTGGTAGTTAATACATCATTTCTGCGGTCACCCAATCCCCTAGTTTCTGGCACCCAGTTTTCTTGACGCGTTGCCAACATGCCTCTCTCTCTTTCCGTTCCAGGCCGGTGGTGGACCCCCAGGAACCCCAGGAGAGCGGGGCAGGATCGGTCCCCTGGGGCGAAAGGTATGTCTTCACGAGCATTGGGTATCAGCAACTAAAACAGCAATGAAAAGCTTCTGGATAGGAGTGAGCTTAAAAAAATACTTGAGATGAACCATTTGGAGCCAAATTAGGTCATTGTCACTTGCTTGCACAGTGTGGAGTAGAGCAAGGTCTGGGCTCTGGTTGTTTCATTAGGCTCCCGTTTCATTGAACAGAGGCAAAAGTAATGGAGTAACGGAGGTTCCCAAGTAATTTTCCAGGCCAGATTCTCAGCTGATGCCCACCTGGGAAGGTGGTTGTGCTGGATCTCTCCAGACCCTCCATATGGTTTTATGTCTCCAGATTCACACACCCTGGTTCATTTCCATGGCTGCTCCACTGTCCAGTTGCACTGGCAAAATCCCCAGAGCTTGGGAGCTTTCAGTTTTGCAGTGTTTATAAAAAAAGCAAACACCATCCTGTGGTGGGAACTGGCTGGTCTCCCATGTCCCATTGCTCAGCTTGCCTGAAATCACTAAAGATCCCACTAAAGAGCAAGCATTTTCTAGCATTGCTGGCCATGTAGGTCCAGTCATGACTTTCTGCTGCAAGGACCGCTGCAGACTGGTCTATGTAAAGAAACCAGTGCTGACGGGGTGGGAAAGGCTCAGAGCTGCCTGGAGTTTCAGCACGTGCTTTAACAGATGCTCCTGTTTTCAGGGTGAGCCTGGAAACCCTGGACCCAAAGGGCCAAATGGACAGCAGGGCCCACGAGGAGAGATGGTAAGTGTGGCCCCACACTCATGCCTTTAAGGATGCCGGGCTGAACCCTCTCCTGGGGCAAACGGGCCACAGCCCTTCGCAGCAGAGGGTTTAGCTCCCCTATGGACTTTGCATCCTTCACAGTATAATATGAGAGAGGGAAATCAACTTTACGTCTTCAGCTGGCATGAGCATAGTTGGTAACAGTAGTCCCTTCAAGGAGGTGAATTATATTCACTTGTAAAGTGACTTTTAAGATCTCAGAGGTCAGTCCACAGGGCAGAGGCTGTCCAGAGTTGCTTGGCCTTGTCTTGGCTCATTGCATGAGGCATTAGTAGATAACCTGAGCCGACTCCGTGTGCTAGTCCAAAGTAACCTATAAAAAGGATGTATGGACAAAGTAAGCGCTTTCATGGGGCCTGATTCTCATTGCTCTGTATAATGAGGAGCCAACTGAGGAAAAAATGGTTTTTGAAAAGCAAGGGAGGACAAGCTTGGGTCAGACAGAGCCGTAAGTACACCCCTAGCATTGACTGACCTCCTAACCTGCTCCCCATCGCTGACTTCCACCTGGGTTTTACACATTATATGTGTATATTAAGCAGGTTTTAATTCAGATTTGTAGTTTTGGCACCACTTTTTTGTGCTTTTTCTTTCTTGCAATAATTTAATCTGTAGAAGGACTTCTCAAAGGCTGGTAGCGTCAATGGGTTCTTTCTATTGATGCCGCTGGATCTGTGAGGTTTAAGCTATTCACATATGACTGCATGTCAATGACTTTGGCTTTCCACTTTTAGGGTGATGATGGACAAGATCAAATTGGTGGCCCAGGGCCTAAAGGCAGAAAGGTAGGTGTATGCTCAGCATGCCCATCTATACCAACATGAGTTACCAAGGATGAGGAAGTAGCCAAGGTCTCCAGAGCCAATGGGCAAGGGCAGAGCCGAGGTGAAGTCAAATACATACAGCGACAAAAATCAGCCCTACGTGTACCCTGGTGAGAAAGGCCGGCAAGAATCTTCAAACCTTTCCCTTCTGCCTTTATCTTGGTTTTGCCTATGTAAATCAGCTTCTCTAAGGAGGAAGCATAATGTTTTTGTACCTGTTAGCCAGAAAGCCCCATGAATATCTGTGGGACTTTAAAAAAAATGCGCCGGCTTCTCTGACAGCTCCTCTACAGTAGAAATTAGCCTTAAAGGAGCAACCAGACCTTAAAAAGAGCAGTTATTTGCTTTTTATTGATCATTTGAGGAACAAAACTGCAAAATGAATTTGCAGGCTCTCTCTCTTTTCCCTCCATCATTTAATTCCTTCAGTTGTTACAGATCTACCTGCAGAATCAGGTTCATTTTCTAGAACATATTCAAATAAACCTTTATGTTGTTTCAGGGAGAACGCGGCTTCATAGGCTACCCAGGGCCCAAGGTATGGTGCAGCCCATAAGCTATGCATTCATTTTCCAAGCAATGTAGCTGTTACCTATGGTCCTGTGCAGATTTAGAGCTACCATTTGTATTTTTCCCCAACCAGGGTGGACCTGGTGACCGTGGTGGTGCTGGAGGTCCCGGCCCTAAAGGAAACAGAGGCCGCAGAGTAAGTTGGACCATGACACGATTTTTTTCCTTCTGCATGAATGGCCTGCAGGATGTACACATCTTTTTCCCCAGGTGTTGATCCATGCTCCTGGGAGTCCTCCTGCAGATGTTCATGGAGAGGAATTCTCTGCTCTCTCTCTTTAGGGAAATGCAGGCGATCCTGGGACACCCGGTCAGAAAGGAGAGGTTGGATACCCTGGACCATCTGTAAGTGTTCATTGCATTGCTGATGGAGCCCCCCTGGAGAGATTCCTGGTTGCTTCTCTGAGAAATGTGGTGGTCCCTATTGGTGCCAGGGATTGAAAAATATGCCCATCACCATTTTCTGCTGATTTCAAGTTGAGCAAATTCCTCTTTATTTGTCTTGGATGTGCCTCTATAAATTCCTAACTAGCTGTTTATCATTGATAAATATTCACCCGTCCTCAAACCGCAATGCACAGCAGAAGGAAAAAGTCAAGAGACAGGCTCTTATCAGGCACTAGGATTTCCCCATGGCAATATGCCACTTAAAGCTCCTTCTAGGAAGTTCTCAGCTCTTTATCATTTATCACCCCACACAGGATATGGTCCATGACCAAATCTGACGGGCGCAGAGCACCCTAGAAAGGCCAAGGTGACTTGGCTTGCTTTGCGCATGAATCTAGAGCATCGTAAATGTCCCTTTTGGGTTTGGCTAGGTTTGCTACTCACATGGGAAAACATTTTCCCCTGTTGCTGGAAACACAACTAAAAAAAGGCAGGTTTTCCCTTAGCTTCTGCATGACCCGTGGTTAAATAGTTATTCCAGCTGGGTTCATGGGACACCCTGAAATTACACATTGCCTTCAATTTTAATTTGTTTTTTGAACAGGGACTTAAAGGCGATAAAGGAGAATCCAGAGATGTAAGTGTGGCATCATTTCTCTCTTGTTTTGAAATACTCTTTTGTTGGCTGTGTCACATATCTCTTTTTTTCCCCCTTTCTCCCTCTCTTTCGTTTTATTTTCTAAAGCAATGTGCGCTTGTGCAGAACATCAAAGACAAATGCCGTGAGTACATCAGTGCTTTGCTAATTCCCTGTCTCTACCCTTATATGCCCGTCATGTTACATGAATGGCACTGACCAAACTGCTTTTTTCCCCCCCACCTTTTCCACAGCTTGCTGCTACGGTAAGTCACCTTCAGTCCTTTAAACCCCAGTGTGACTGTGTGCCAGAATTGTTGCTCTCCCCACATATGTGGTATGAATGATTAACCCCTGCTGAGAACATGGTCCTTGCACCCTGACAACCATTTGGGGCACTATTTGTTCCTAACGCATGTTTCTGGCAGGTCCCAAGGAGTGCCCTGTCTTCCCAACCGAGCTGGCCTTCGCTATTGACACCTCCTCAGGTGTCGTGAGGGATGTTTTCAACAGGATGAAGCAAACCGTGCTCAGAGTGGTCAATAACTTAACCATCGCTGAGAGCAACTGTCCTCGGGGTGCCCGGGTGGCTCTGGTCACCTACAACAACGAGGTCACCACAGAGATCCGCTTTGCTGATGCCAGGAAGAAATCGAGCCTCGTTCAGCAGATCCAAAACTTCCAGGCGACCCTGACCACGAAACCACGCAGCCTGGAGACCGCTATGTCCTTTGTGGCCAGGAATACCTTCAAGCGTGCCCGAAGCGGCTTCCTTATGAGGAAGGTGGCTGTCTTTTTCAGCAACGGGGACACAAGAGCCTCTCCCCAGCTCAACGACGCCGTGCTGAAGCTCTACGATGCCGGGGTCGTGCCTGTGTTCCTCACCAGCAGGCAGGACCCAGTTCTCACCAGAGCTCTTGAGGTTGGGGTCATTCACCCTTTCTTTCATTTTCTGCTCATGACCTCAGTCTGGTTTGCTGGGGAGATTGATGGTGTTTGCACCTACAGGCAGTGGTTCACTTCCACAGGCCTTTCAAGTGTTGAGCGCTAAGAAAGCATTGCTGGCCAAACTCATCCAGCACGTCTATTAGGAGAGAAATCCAAAACATAGTGCATGCTGTGAAATGCTAGTTTGGTTATGATGAGTCATTTGTTTCCCAGACCATGGCTCCAGGGTGCCAGGTGTGGTATGAAACAGAAGAAAAGACAGTCCCCATAGCAAGAAACGTCTGGCAGAAAGGCAAAGGGTGGGAAGGTGGAAGTATGGTAGCTTTGTTTGCAGAGGGAGAGTGGACATACAAAGATTTAAAACACCAAAAAAGCCCCAGATGAGCATGCTGAGCACTGGTTCAAGTGCTTGACCCTTTTCTTGGAGTTTGTCTCTAAACTAGTCCTATTAACTGACGTCAGGGGCATTAGGCTCCTCCAAATGGGATCCACCAAAAGCAGCATGCTGAGTAGAGAATCTCTTAGAGTTGTGGATTGCCCTCCCCTACTTTGAGCTGAAAATAACAGAAGGCAGCATTACTAACACCATGTTTTTCTGTTTGCATCTAACCAGATCAACAACACAGCGGTTGGACATGCGATTGTTCTTCCAACCAGTGGTAGTCAGCTGAATGAAACTATCCAGAGGCTCTTGACGTGTCACATTTGTCTGGGTAAAACATCCAATTTCTCTTCTAGACAGTGCCAAATCCTTCTGGTCGCGCAGCAGTCAGTTGTCAGCGGTGCAGAAGGGAAGCCTAGTGGAGAGTCAGCCCTTTTGCTGCTGAAGACAAGGGATTCATATTCTTAGGTTGAGCAGAAAACATTGGCATTGTGAATGAGGCTTGCGGGGCGTTCTCCGCTTTGTAAAGAGAAGCTCCTTTTTTTGGCTGGTTCCCACTTCTACAGCCCAAATATCAATAGCTAAACGCTCCAAAATACGGCCTTCTGCCATTTATGACAGAGCGCTTCAGGGGTCCCTTTGCACAAAGGAGCATGTAAAAATACTAAATGCATAACTAAATGTGTTTTGGGATTAAATGAATTTGGTATCAAGTAATGGACCACTGAATGTCCATGGCTTGATAGCATTTCATAGGACACAAGAGATTTTTACAATGACGAGGGAGGGTCATTTTCAGTTCCTCCAGGTGAAACCCTCTGTATTTCTTCTCTAGATGTGTGTGACCCTGATCCCACCTGTGGTGTTAGTACTCAAAGACCTGTATTCAGAGACAGAAGGGCAACCCCAACAGATGTAGACACTGACATAGCCTTCATCATGGATAGCTCAGAGTCCACCACCCCTCTGCAGTTCAACGAGATGAAGAAGTACATTTCCCACCTCGTAAGTAACCTGGAGATCAGCTCTGAGCCAAAAGTATCTCAGCACCACGCAAGAGTCGCAGTTCTCCAGCAAGCTCCTTATGAATACGAAACCAACTCAAGCTTCCCACCAGTAAAAACTGAGTTTTCACTAACTGATTATGGATCCAAAGAGAAGATCATTAATTACCTTCACAACCAAATGACCCAGCTCCATGGCACAAGGGCTATAGGAAGTGCAATTGAACACACAATGGCTCATATTTTTGAAAGTGCACCAAACCCTCGGGATCTAAAAGTCATAGTTCTGATGATGACCGGAAAAGTGAATAAACAAGAACTTGAGTATCTGCAAAGGGTTGTTATTAATGCAAAATGCAAAGGGTACTTCTTTGTTGTCTTGGGCATTGGCAGGAAGGTGAATGCCAAGAATGTCTATAGCCTAGCTAGCGAGCCAAATGACGTGTTCTTCAAATTGGTCGATAAACCAGGAGAGCTTCGTGAAGAGCCCTTACTACGTTTTGGGAGACTGCTGCCATCTTTTATCAGAAGTAAGTATAACATCCTACAGCCAAAGTATTATGGAAGGGGCAACATGTGACCTCAGAGGGGTTTATCTGCCAGGTTTGGTCTACCTGCCTGTTGGTTGGTTGGGCTCTAGCCTGACCACATCTTTGGGCAGCAGGGCCCACTGAAGTTAGTTTCTTGTTATATGTTCTGTACTTTTTGATCTGTTTGTTGCTGCTCATAGGTCTACCTAGTTGGATATGTCTGGGTTTTGTTCACTTTGGCCTCCCCATCCCATCCCATGCAGTCTGTTGGTCCACCAAGTAGAGTTTGCACTTCTGCCTGGTTTGACTTGGTCTCCAGGGGCTCACCTGTGGGACCTGACCTAATCCTGCCTGGCTTCCTGGTCACATCTGCAACATGTCCCATATGGTCCACTCCTGGTGGGGGTCTTGGCCCTCTGCAGCCCAGCAGCCTGCTAGCACTCGCCCCTGAGCTCCCTGAACACCCAGCAAATCTTTCTTCCCAACTTCAGCATAAACTTCACATCTAGCAGGCATTTGGATGGCTCAGGCTGAGATCTGGAGTTGCTGTATGCAACTCTAAGGACCAGAGGAAGAGGATTCTTTGCTCAGGGATAAATAATGCTGCTGTGCTTGGGATGTGCAGATTGTGCCTTGAAAATTTGCATCTCAGCGTAGCTAGAGACCCCAGGCTGGATCTCCAGCTAGAGTCAGCTGCCAGAGATCCTAAACAGACCTGGCCAGCAAGGACAAGAAGTGGGCCCTTTCTAGGGAAGCTAATTTTATCAAAAAAAAGTCCTGAAAATCAGTCTACTGGGATAATAAACCACTGATTCATGAATGTCTTGCACTAAAGGAAGCAAACAAGAGCACATCTTTCCCTGGAAATAAATGTTTAGGTTTTCTCAGTTTACTTTTTCCATTTACCACTTACAGGGGTCCTGGAAACTTCTAACTGCTGAAAAAATATTAACTGTGTGGCTGGAAGTGCCTTGTTATAAGAAAGCTGTTTACATGTGACAGACTAAGACATACAGCCCTCTGGTATCTTGTAGTTACTGCTCTCATGTTTGTAAATGGGAATAATAAACCTCCCAGTGCAGGATGCTGCAGTAACCACACCAAATGTCAAAAGATATTCCATAGCTTTCTTTTATCAGAGCAAGCAAGAAGAGAAGAGGTTTTTTTAAATCAAGAAAAAATATATGTAATGTGCTGTTGGTAGGTGACCACCATCCTCAACACCAGTGTTTAATGCCAGGCTCTCTCTGTCTCTAGGTGACTTCGCTTTCTACCTGTCTCCAGAGATAAGGAAACAGTGCGAGTGGTTCCAGAGTGATCAGCAAGCCAAGAGCCAGAGCCCCGGGCACGTCGGGCGCAAAGCAGTGTAAGCAGTGTTTTGGCTGTGAGAGAATGATCTTTGCTAACAGTCTGCCTGGGGGAGAAGCCTTCACTTCCCAGTCCCTGTTTGGAAAAAGAAAGAAAAAACAACTTCAACACCAACAATCTGGATTATCAGCATTTTACTAGTTCCTTTAGTGCTATGTCAAAAGAGCAACAGATATATCTCCTAGAGAAGGGTAGACAAGCACACGTATAATTTTAAATTTGGGTTAAGTTTCATATTCATGTGTGTATAAACAATATGAAGGAGGTATATGCTACTGTCATCATGCAGGTCAGGAATTCCAAAAATTACTATTAATTTGGGGTTTTCCACTCAATTAACTACTTTCAGAGGCTGGATTGCCCTGGACTATCTGATATTCAGGATCCCTCATAGAATATATCTTAATATTTTCTGAACAGAAGTGAAAGCTTGTTATCACCAAGACTCACTCATCGCTGGCATAGAGCTGTCCTGGCTTTAGAAGGTCGAGCCCCTCAAAGTCAGGCATGCTACAGATCTGTCTGCTGAATTCACTCTTATGTGTTTAAAGTTGGTGTATAGACAGACTTGTGCCCCGAGTGATAGGCAGTGCTCTGCAGCACTTTTCACTGCTTGGCTGTGGGCATATCTAAAGCTGACAAAGGTTATTGACCTCAGGGGTGTTCTTGCCAATGGTTTCTATGGCAACTCCTCTCCATTTCCAAAATTCTGCTTATATAGGGGGGAAAAAAAGCCGTATCAGCTGCTTTTGCTTTGACAGGTACGTGGCACCCAACGCAACCATAAGCCGGACCATCAGTACCAGCACCACGGTCAGTACGAGCATCAAGCCTGTTGCGAGCACCAACACCCGCGCCAGAACCACCACTGCCAGCACCACGGCCCAGACCAGAGCCACCGACCAGACCACAGCCAGCACCGTGGTCCAGGTGAATGCCACCACGCAGAGTGCAGCAAGCACTGCTGCCCACACCAAAGCCACCGGCCGCACCACCACGAGTACCGCAGCCGCCGCGGCAGGCGGCAGGAGAAGACAAGGCGGTATGTGAAACACTCTCCCCACGTGAGCAGTGCCTCTCGCCTGTCTCTACCACAGGGGGCTGTGGCTTTTCTTCCTCCCTGGGAGGATTATTCCTATGGGAAATGTCACTAAGGGGTCAAACTTCATGCTTGCAGAAGCAAGTTCTAGGTGCAAAACTGGATATCTGCACTGGGGGGTTAAGGCTTCGTCAACTTGAGAATTTTGTGCAAAACCGGGGGGGGGACACAGGCTGCCTCTAGGCAAAACACAAGCAGGACATCCAAACATGGGACAATCCATCATCTGCTGCCTAAGCTCAGTAGCACAGCGACCGAGCACTTCTCTTTCTAGTGTGGCCCATTTGCTTTCTATGTTTTCCTTGTAGCATTACCCCTTGGCTAAGTCTTGCTATTTATGGTGATTCATGCAATGGCATTGTTTGAATTCTCCGTCAGCTAATATAAATAGTTAGTTCAGTTAGTTCATCACTGAATCAGTGTGGAGACCTATTTGGAAATGCTAAAGCTAAACAAGTAACAAAGAACATGTGTCAAAGCACAGGGACGCTTAAGCAGTCAATAAATGCATGTCCCCATGTAAATAATAAATAAAAAGCAATAAATAAAAGTGATCAGCATTTGCAAGTTAATGCTTTCATCAGCTTGCAGAGAAGAAACATTTCTGGGTGTTTCTTGCTCCACTGTTGCTTCCAAGCAGCGTTTATAAGGGTGTCATCCAATACTCTGCCATAGCAGGAAAACCTTTCCCTACTAGCTTCTTCGACCTGTCTAAGGTTATGTTCGATCTTGAGCAGGCTTTGCTTGAAGATCTTCAGCAGTTCAGTGAATCCATTGCACCCTAGAGAAGGCTCTGACTGGACACGTTTGCAGTTGTTGGGAAAGTCGTGCTGGGAATCACATTTCAGGCTGTGTAAATCTTGTAAAAAACTTACCTTGATTTGCTAGATTGCAGCAGACTATTAAAAAATAAATAAATCACTTGGTAAATCATCTAGGCTATGACAAAAAAGCCTCCCTGCAGTGTGTTGGGTTGGGCATCTGAGATAGCAACGTCACAACCTGGTTTGCACGTGCCGCAACTGGCTGCAGACAAATTTATTTGCTGCGGACCGGGAAGGAGAGCCTGGTGGCACTGAGGCACTTTTTCCTTGAGACCTTTCTTCTTCGAGTCCTTGCTTAGTGTTTCTGCTGATTTTGCATTGCAGCAAAGACCCACGACATCCAGATCACAGACGTCACCGAGAACAGTGCCAGGCTGCGCTGGGCCAGCCCCGAGCCACACAACGCCTATGCTTTTGATATCACCGTCACCTTAGCGCATGACCACTCTCTCGTGCAGAAGCAAAACCTGACCGGCACTGAGCACATCATCCGAGGACTCAGAAGCGGACAGAAATACCTTGTCGTCATTACAGGCTATCAGAAATCCCAACCCAAAGTAACCTACACAGGGACATTCAGTACAAGTAAGTACCTCTTGAGGAAAACACAAACATTTAATTTTTTCATATAATGGACACAAAAAATGGAAAAAAAACATGTAAGGGACAGGAAATCAGAGGATACCAATGATCCCAGCCCTGGCAATGCTCAGTTGTGCCACTGCATGTCTGGCATCCTCCAGACCAGCAGCAGGACCCGGTTATGAAACGCTGCAAATGTGGTTTTTTGGCAAATGCAAGTTGACGCTTCAGCGATGTTAAATCGACACAGATTGTGGGAGAATTAAAGCCAGTCCCGCGGTGTGGGGGGGTGGGTGTGTTGTCTTATTGTGCGTGCAGGAGGCTTTGCACAATGGGTCTTGCTGGGGTCCGGATGGCATTGCTGTAATTAATAACTGGATTAACACAGAGTAAATTCAGTCTGGCCTGATTGCAAACTAAGCAAGAAAAGATGCTTCTCCGATTTCCATTTCCATAGCCACCTATCTGCTTTGTATACTATATTATCCAAAAAATACCACAAAGGAGAGATTAAATGGAGGGTTTAGTCCTTTGGGGATCGAAGCTCCATGTGTACAGATCCCATGCAAACCTCACCAAATCCTTTGGCATGGCCAAAAGCTGCTCTGTGAGACAGCCAATTTTTTTTTTTTTACATAGTTTGGCATAGAGGTGACTTGGCTTGGTGGTGTGGAGGAGTTTGCGCTGGTCCTGCCAGTGCTGCATCTGGCTGCTTCTGGCAGTTCAGAGCCAACTTCAGTGCCCGCGGAGAGCCTTTCCCTTGGCTTCAGTGGGTTTGGATCAGGTCTGAAGTCTCTTACCTTTGCGAGCAATAAATGTGCCCACAAAAATGTTGAGAAAAGACATCAATGTGTAGAAGTAACATTTGCATGCGCTGGAGTTGGAGCTCTCAATGCCCAGGGAAGCTGCATTTCCCGTACAGTAAATCTCTAATGGGAACAAACTGGGCAGGCAGCGGTGACCTGTACACTGGGTAGCACTGTCCCCTTTACCCACACCCATACCCTCCACCAGAGAAAAGCAAATCCAACCCTTCCTGTGGCTGCAGCCCCCTCCTGCCCTCCAGCCCCACGGAAAATGAGCCATGGGTTACCCTGGAAAGGGGTGTGATGCAATATGGGGCAGTCATGCAGGGCATGATGCAATATGAACCATATTCTCCTTTCCAACACGAGGGATTTCCTCCCCGGTTGACAGTCCTCAATAACATAGTTCCTAGAGGGGTGTGAGGCCGTGATGGGAGGAGTGTGGTCAAGGAGAGGCGCGCAAGTCCTTGAGGGTTGCAGGGGAACAAAAGATGATCCATCATGGACTATCTGCTCCCCTGGAGGATGCCTTTTTTCCCTGCCCTCTCTAGGGCCAGAGGACAAAGCTAAACTGGCTACAGAGAGGCCACATCTGCTCCTCCAGAGTCCTCCAGTCACATGCCATGGGGTGAGCTGGGGCCATCCAAAGCAGAGTCCCATACAACCCTGGGGATGCTCCTTCACGGTCACCCCCGAGGATGAGCCCGACCGTGCAGCAGAGCCTCCGGCTGGGGAGAGCAAGGCGAAGCCGTCCCGGCGCGGCTGGGCGGTTGTGGATTACTCATCCCGTCAGCTGCCTCCAATAAACATTTCTGAAATGTATGTGCTAGGGTAAACAGATCCAGACCCAACTCCTGCGACTTGTGTGCGTCCCCCGTGCTGGAACTGGGGCCAGTGAGTTTGTTTATGGCTGCGCCGAGGGCGCTGCTGCAGATCCCCTTCCCCTTGGCTGACCCCGCTCTGCTTCTTCCCCACAGAGACCCCGGCGCAGGCCAAGGTGTCCGTGGCCAACATGATGCTCAACACTGAGCCGCTGGAAGGGCCTGAGAGTGGTGAGTATGGGCGATGGTGGGGGTGCTGGGCTGGGCTGGGGCTCTTCCAGGACCCCCACCGAGAGCCTGGCTATTTGCATCGGTCTTCCCCTTGCCTGCTCCTAAACCCGTCCTTTCTCAGAGCCCCGCTAGGACCAAAGGATCTGCGAGTCCTTTGCTTTGCAGAGCCAGCAGATCATGACCTAGATGACATCCTTGTCCGTGCAGACCTGAGCCCTGTATTGGGGTCAGTGCCCCACGCTGGATCCACAGCCCCCTGAAATCGCTGGGATCTTCGTGGGGGACTCAAACCAGGCCCTGTTTCCATCGCAAGGGTGGGAGATGAGCCAGGGCCCAAGGACTGGCTGCTCTCCAGGGATAAGCTGTGCCCCATGGCCTCTCCAGCATATGTAGATGTGGATGCAGAACATCACCTGATGCTTGCTCACTCCCTCTCTCCCCATTTGGGGCAGAGAATAGGTCTTGGCTCCTTGGTTTGACACACAGCTCTCAACAAGGGCTTGACCAACAGCCAGGGATTGCAGGGGAGTTATTGTCAAACATTTGCATAAAATTTGGCTAATTGGTAGCCTTCCTTCAGTTTCACTCATCTGCCCATCCCCTGTTTCTCTGCCACTGGTGTTGTATGTAGTAAATCGCTAAATGAGAAAGCTGTCAGCTCCTACTCTGTTGTTAATCCCGTTAACCTGTGCTAATAACCCGTAATTACCGTAGCTGTTAATATGTCATCTCATTGCTTTTGTTGACATCAAGTTCATTATATCAGCGCTATTACACTCAGTTGTACCGTGCCAGGCTGCAACCCTTCCTCCAAGAGTCTGGAAGGGCTCTCAGCCTTCATCAAGCAGCACAGCCCTGTTGCAGGCACCAGCTATGGATATGGCATCCAAAACTCATCCCTGAATCATCACTCCCATGTTTTTCTTTAAGCACTTTGCTTGCGCTGTGGCTCATTTTCTTCCTGAGGTGATTTGAGAGCATGGGGAGATGCTGCTGCTCGGTGCGTTCAGCCAACAAGAGTTGCAAAGCTGCCGTTGGGGTCTGGTTGCTCACGTTGAAAGGGATGAGCGTGGACCTCATGCCTGGCTGGTGGTACCACCGGAGCTTGCTGCAGCAGAGGGGCTGAGGGCTTGTGCCGGGCAGGGACCATCTCATTTCTGCCTTGCCTCCCACCCTTCCCATGCGTTCCCACTCATTTGGTCCCTCTCCCGGGCACTGACATCCCCTCTGAAGCCTTCACCTGGCTTGTCCCCCCGAGGTGAGATAAAACCCCATGGCTTTGTTTAACCCCTTGTGTGCCAGCCCATTGGAAACAAGGCGCGTAGGCTTGTGTAGGTGTGCCCGAAGGAAAATGGATGTGCTGTGTGTTCACTCTGTGCTTCAACACAGACCTCTCAATCTCAGCTCCTCCTGTTGACCCACTTGCAGCAAACGTCTCTGCCCAAGGATTTATGGCAGCTGGCAATCTGGGGGAACCATTCTCCGAGGATGCTAATCTGAAGTTTTTCAACAGGCTAAAGACATTAAACAGAGCAGGGGATTTGATATGGGTTGTTTAGCTGAGTCGTCTTCTCTAGTTCTCTGTGCAACAGGAGAGACCCATGTATGTATCTTCCTACAGACCTCAGAGGAAGCCCTTAATTCTGCCCTCCTTATAGAGGCAAAGGCAGCTGCTAGCACAGATGGCCTGTCTTTGCTAATAAAAACTCTGGGATTTGGACCTAAATTATCATTTCTGGGCAGGAAAGGAACATATGTTTAAATCCTCATCAAGCCTTAAAGTCTACCAGGTGCAGCTTGCCTTTAGAGATAAAATAAACATGCTTAAGTATTAAAAGTTACTGCCAAGACAAAGAGCTTTGAAAACAGATGGTGGGAGTTGTGTGAGGGCCCAATCCTGTGGGGAGTAAGGGCATCCCACCACCTTGTTCCTGAGACTTGGGGTTTGGAGGCGCGATGAAATCAAGAACAGGGGAGAAGCAAACTAGAGGCTGGGGAAGGTTTGCATTCAGCAAGAGAAATTACACGACAAGGAAATGCCACCAGTCCTGTACTGGGCTTTTTTTTTTCCTTTTTTCTTTTCAATCTCTTTCCTTTTTTGGCTTTTAACCCTTTCAGAGTCACTTAACCTTTGCACCTTTTGACATGCAGATTGGCCAGACCCTTGCTTGCTGGACTTTGACATGGGCATGCAGTGCAAGGACTATCAGATTGTGTGGTTCTTTGACTACAAAAACAAGATCTGCAGCCAGGGTTGGTATGGTGGCTGCGGTGGTAATGCCAATAGATTTGAGGCCGAAGCTGAGTGCGTTAGCAAATGCTTAAAACCATGTAAGTACCACGTGGGGCTTAATCCTTTTGTATTTTGTCATATTGTCAAATAATGTTTGGATCAGAGAGAAAACATCATTTGAAATCCAAACCCACGCACTTTTTCCTCCAGCAGCAGCTGAGAAAGCCATGCAGCAGCCACCCCTTGAGAAAAGATTATCGTCAGGTAACACCCAAAAAAAAAAAAATAATAATCACAAACCAAAGCAAATCCATTACTTCACCTTGACCATTTCATAGCATGCATCCAAGCTTGTCCAACACAAGATTGCCAGTAGTCTAGACTTCGTTTTCATTTGCTCCTTGACATGACCATGCCCTACCATCTGCTTTGCATGAGCAAGTCACCTTGCATGCGTGTTGTCACACCAGGACGTGTTGTGTTTGCACAACCTGAGTGCAAACCACAGCTATATGGTAAAATCAAGCACTGGATATCGTGAGAAGCGTGGGGTTGCTGAACCAGAGCGTGGCACAGTCCCAAAGCAGTTTCTGTTATCGCTAATGCATGACTAACCAAGGCCACCACTCAGCGGTGTGCCTTCGCTGAGATGCAAAGAATTGCAAAAGTTTCACTGCCTGTAACCAAAACACTTGATGGAAAATTACTCCACGGGGCTCGGGTCTTGCCTGCAGATGTTTTCCTTTTGCACCAAAAGATAAAAATCAAAGTTGAGGGAGGAGCCCACAGGAAAATGTCAATGACCTCCTCTCCTCGAGGAGTTTCTGAGGGGTTGTGTTTGCAAACCTCTTCAAGGAAGTAGAGACTTGCAATCACCTGTGTTGGTTCAGCAAGGGGTTGGGAGGGGAACCTGACCCCAGCAAAGCCTTGCTAGTGTAGCAGCCTCCCCCTTCTAGGTGTATCTCACGGCCCTTTGCAGAGATGGGAGGGAAACCTGGGAGCGGAGCAAGCTCTGGTACCTAATGGCAAGGCTTTAATCCTCGTAGGGGCATGACAAAAGGCAAATTAAGGACCCCTCCCACCCATTTGATTTTCTTAGGTGTATTTTAGGCTCCTTATATCAGACTTGGAATTTTTGTCACTGGCAGCGGTGCAGCCTGAGTCCAGATGTGGGTGCCCCTGCAGAAACACGCAGGCGAGCGAGGAGGAGCCCACCACCAGCCATGGAGATGCCTGGCGTGGCAGCTGCTTGCAAAAGGAGATTGCTAGGTGCTCCTGGGCTGCAAATGAGCATCATGGACTAAGATCCATTGGTTGCAGTTTCCTCCTGCCAGAGGAAGCAGCATATGGCTTGTGCAGAAACCTGTAGCTTCAATCTAGAGCAAGATTTCATCCTCACAGAGCAGGGAAGCCTCCCTGATGTGTTTTTCTCCAGAGGGCGTATGTTTCTGCTAGCCCCGTCCCATAGACCAGCCCCTTCTGATCATCGTCACATGCCTTGATGATGTTTCCAGCAACTGTTGTTCAGGCTAAAGTGATATTTCATGAACTTGGCGCCGTTCTGCCCTGGGCAGATAGTCAAGAAAAGCAACCGAGGGGCCCTGAAGGGACGCTCACGTCTCTGCCCGCCCTGCCAGGGTCCCCAGCTCTATTCACCACTTTATTCTCTTTTCCTTTTCTGCAAAATCAGAGCTTGAATCCACCATGGAAAAAGAGGCACGAGAGTTCACGTGCAGCTCAGCTTTTAAAATGCTGTGTGTTGGGTCGGGCTGTCGCTTCAGCCCATACCAGCTACCAGAGCTGGGTGCAACGCTGAGACATGAGTTGGTCTCCTAAACCTTAGGGTTCTTTGGGTGCAAAAACGTGCACCAGACCCACCTCCCATTTGAAGCCTTTTAAACGCTGTGATCACCTTTAATTATCTCCTCTTTTTCTTTTTTTTTTCCTTTTTTTTTTTTTTCTTTTTTAACCATGACAGAATTAAATGTAAGTGCAACTGCGAAGCCCAGGCACATTTTCTCCACGGGATGAATTAAAACCCCAGCTTACGGTGGCCAGAGCCAGCCACAGCTTAAAACACACTTTAGCTTCCTAGTTCTTGGTCTCCATCAATTCTTTGAAATGTTTGGATTAGCTTTTGTTTCATTTATTGTTGATTTTTTTTTGGGCGGGTGGGGAGGTTTCTGTTAAAATGCCATCCAGTGGTTCAGCTAGAAGAATTGCTAGATGGTGGGGAGTGGCACAAGCCCCCTGTGGTGTGAATATTAGGGCAGGCAAACTAAAGATTACAATTCAAGTCAATTTTCGGCAATTTTCCTGAAGCCAGATCTGCCTTTAAAGTGGTGGTTGAAATTCCCTCTGCATCTGCTGAGCCTGAAGGCTGCTTCCACTCTCAAAGGGGATGAAGGCGGGGAAAGATGGGCTGCCTGGACTCCGTGCCGCAGACAAAAATTGTGTTATACCTCCCATCAGCTGAATGTTTTGATTACTGGTTGGATTCCTGAAAGGGTGCACGGGGTTTGGGGTAGAGTCATTCTTGTATTCACATCTGCTGGCTTTCAGTAGGTTGGAAGGCAGGAAGGAAGGGAGATGGACTTTGGGGAAAAAAAAAAAAAAATCAAAGCTGACTAAAAAAAGGCAAAGAGCCTGCCAAAGGCATGGGGAAGCTTTTGGCTGTAGGAGCCCAAAAGCAAAGCTGAATTGGAAGGTCAATATTGATTTCAAATTCCAAGGAAAAACGGAGATTAAAAAAGAAATCATGCTTCAAAAAGCTGCATTTAGAACAGGACAATGGGCAGGAGCGTCCTTTCAGACACGTCTCCTCTCTCGAAAGGGTCATATTCCCAGCTCCTCCTACCTAAACAGAAAACCCACTGCTCAAACAAACCACCCAATGATGTCCATCACGACTGCAGCAGCATGGACCACTTGAGTCTGACCCCTTTGACCACAGCGTTGTTCTGGCAGCGATCTGTTCAGTCGTTCACGGTATGGAGGGACTCCTGCAGGCAGAAGAGGAGGGAAAAACGCAATTAAAATGAGTGGGCAGAAAAAGTTTAGACATTTGGCAGGGTCTGCCCAGAAGCATGCCTGACATCGGTCTGGGCATTTCCACCTCCCCTCCCAGGAGCATCCCGGCCTCGCTGCAGCGTTCCTGGGCTCTGGGCAGCTGCCAGCACCAGCCGCAATTTCCTTTAAAGTAAACCCGCCGCCGGGGCTTTCTTATTGCCTAGGGTCTGTTGCCAGACCTACTTTCTAGTCGGGATTTCAGGGATAGTCTTCTGCGCCCTCCTTCCCAAGAAAACTTTAGAAGGGTTTAGCATGCCCTTGCTCTCATCAGACCCCAAGGAAACTTGCTTACAAATACACCTTTTTATATATTCACCCTGTATCTATATACTCTTTCCTATATTCGCTCTATATTCCCCTATATTTGGGACTATTAACCACAATTTAAGAGACAAGACCTTTAAGTAGCTTGATTTCTGGCACGTGGTTTACAAAAGGCATGATCCTAAGACAAGGTTATCAGACGCTAACTTCAAGACCTGAATTTCCCCAGCAGTCATTGCTGGTGTGCTCTGTATCTTTGTTTTTGGAGCAAAAAAAAAAGATAAAAGACTTTATTATTTTTTTTAATTAATTGAAAAAAGGGTCCTGGTTGCAAATATCCCTCTATTAAGAGGAACACTACACTTTGCCCATCTGACTCCCCCTCGCCCCTGTTCATTTTTCGGTGCTGGCTGTTTTACTGATACCTGTTTGACTGATGATTGAATGATTTTTTTACGCATGCCCAAGGCTGGACACCAGCAGCTTGAAGCCATACTGCTGATAAGCGTGATGATACCAGAAATTTTGGGGATCTGCATGACTCAGGGCTACGGTAACAAGGCTTTTCCAGGACGAACTATGATGACTGGTGTTTATGCTGTGCTGAGCAGAGGTGGCACGAGATGCTTTTGCATCCCTGTCTGCAGGGAATGACTTGTTTGTGACTTGATCGTAAATTAGTGGCCAATATTGGATTTTTTTAAAAACTTTTTAAATTTATTTATTTGGCAATTTCATTTTAATACATCCCGGTACTTTGTTATGGTGTTCCCCGCTCACCCAGCAAGGGATGCAGAATACCGCAGGGCAGTGTGTGGTAGATCCAGGAGCATCTTCATGTTGAAGATTTCTCTTTTCAGGGGAAGACAGTATTTTTCATAGGAAAATGATGGTGCAAATACTTTTCCCCTTGCAGCCCAGCCAGTCCTCTCCCAGTTCTGAGACCTGCCAACTCATTGCCTGCAAATCCAGGGGATTTGCAGACACGCGCTGCCGTGCAGCACTCTCCCTTCATCTCGGCTGCACGACAGCAACGTGGCCGAGGGCTTGTGGATCAGGGCTGGTGACCTCCAAAGAAAGACCTTCTCTTTGCAAACTAAGAGATGGGATTTAGTCACAGGAGACGGGCAAAGTCTGAGCTTGCATGCCAGGCATTTCTCTACCATGCACGTACAGTCAGAGAGACTGTGTTTCACCCAGGAGTGCTGTTGCTGACTCTTCTTGCTCCTGCTTTTATCCGCAGTCACGGATATCTGCCGGCTGCAAAAAGACGAGGGGACCTGCAGGAACTTTGTGCTGAAATGGTACTACGACCCGGAGACCAAGAGCTGTGCCCGGTTCTGGTACGGCGGCTGCGGAGGCAACGAGAACAGATTTAACACGCAGAAAGAATGTGAAAAAGTTTGCGTCCCTGGTAAGCAGTTTACGCTCAGCTGGAGAGGGGGCCAGCCAAGTCCCTGGCATTTCCAGTCCAGTGCACGGCTGCAGCGAGCTTGGTTGTGGTGCTCTGGACTCCATAGCAAAGTCCTGGCAATTCACTCCATTTACCTTCCTTCAATATTCTTCCCATGCATGGAAAAACCTCATTTAATTTTCTCTTTCTTCTCCATCAAACCTTTTCAGGTAACATCAACCCTGGTGTGGTGACGACGATAGGAACATAGAGCCAGCGACCTGTCAACACATACCTCTGAGACAGCCAGGAGCATCAGCCCTTGCCACCTTACCCCTATAGAAGCTAAGGGTATAGACTACCTTGCACTGTACTATTTCATGCTTTTAACTTCCAAGCAAACCTTGAAGAAAGGGTTTTGCTGCATGACCTATCAATATGGTGCTAAACTGTTTGTGGACTGAGTGCTACATGTGTCTGGGTTATATTGTATAGCTTCAACATTACCAAATATTTACCTAATTGCAGATTGTTCTTGTGTCTGAACACATCTCTAAATTACCCTTTCTTTCCGATTCCGGCAGTCTGCCTGTCTAAGGCAACATAAAAATGAGACAAAAAAAAAAAATCATAATAATTTCACTGCAACTGTTACATGCTTGCTTTTATCGTTTTCATAACTGAGCATAACTTTACAGGGGAAGCCTTCGTGTAAGAGAGTAGCTAATTCTGATAAACAAGTGGTTCAATTGTTCATTCTTCCTTTTTTTATTTGACTTTTTTTTTTCTCCTTTTGCTGGATTAGATTTCAAACTAGATCTCTTGTTATGCATTTGTAACATACGTGGCCAACCAAACTAGCAAGGAAAAGGAAGCAAGGTTTCCAAATGCAAATGCACTGCTGGGACCAAGGCCTCAGTTAACAAATTTTTAAATTGTGGTGTAGGATGCCTCTGGCATTTTTCTGATGTTCTATGTTTTATAAAACACAAAGCAAAGCAATTTGGGGAGGGGAGGGCAGTGGGGGGGAGGGGGATTTTATTTTTATTGTGGATTCTGTGTCAGGAAGTCTATACAAAGAACTTTTAAATAAAGTCTAATGGAGGTTTTGAGAAACTCATGGTTTTGTCTTTGTAAATGCCATGGTGGGCATCATGGAGCAATTTTCCAGCGTCTGGAAACCATTTCTTTGGGGGGAAACCCCCTTAAAGGGAGGATGGATGTAGTATGGATATTCAGGGGGACATCACTGAGGTGCTGCTGGTAACCTGGAGTTTTCCAGCTTGGAAAAAGGTGGAGACTAGGATGTCTTGGGAGATGGTGGTGGAATCTCCACCCTGGAGGAATTTAAACTCAGCAGGACATGGCCCTGAGCAACCCGGCCTCAGCTGGCCCTGCTTTGAGCAGGGTGTTTGGCCAGAGGCATCTGGAGGTCCCTTCTAACCTGTATGACTTAACGACCCCACGGGCATTTTCAGATGTCTCCTTCACTGCCCATAGCCATGATGCTTTTTACCCCAGGATATTCCTGTCCTTATCGGAGCTCACCCAAGGAAGCAGGGGCAGCTGAATGCCCAAACCAGAGCAAGTTCACAACGGAGAGGGCATTTACTCACTTCTGGAGAACAGGGTTGCATTGGTTAAACCCATCTTGGAAAGGAGACCAAGACTGCAATTTATGGCTTGTCCAGTGTCTTCCTCCATGGGTTGGGGTGGGACTGTCACGAGGAGAAGGCGACCTGGTGCTCACCTGCCCCGCTCTTCAGGGTGCCACTTTCTGAAGCATTTCAGGTGGGTCTTCAAGGACCATGTCTTGAGACACTCCACATGTGTCGTACACAATGCCTTTGAAAGCAGCCCTTCCAACAGGATGATTTGCCTTCCATGACACCATTTACAAGCCTAAACTAAGCTGGCCGGACACCTCAGGTTCCCCATTCAATGCTGCCCATGATCTGCAGGGGTCCAAGATTTGTCCTTATGCAGTTTCATCATGGCAAGGGGCTGCTCTGGGCTTTGTCCCTGTGGGGATTTACATTTTTAGGTGTCCCAGCTTTTACGCCATTCCCGGTACATGGAGTGGCCCAGCTCCCAAAATTTCCCGTCAGTACTAAGCCACTTGCGCAGGGTTAGGGGACGGCAGGGACGCTGCTCGGCTGGGGACGAGCCGAGCTCTGGCAGCTGCGCTTGGGAAGCTGCGCTGTTTATTTGGCGCCCTCTCCGAGCACATCACAAGGGCTTCATTAAAAAAGAATGGGTAACTTTTTAAAATTTATTCTTATAATTGGTTCTTGCAATGTCCACCCTCAGCTGTGGCCGCTCCGGAGGACAGAGCAGCCTGCCCTGCATTTTACCATGCACAGGGGCATGTTGAAGACCCCCTTTTTTGCTCTCATGGGGGATAAAAGTTGCAGCTAGTTTAAAGCAACCCACAAATCATCCTTCCCTCCGGCCTCCCACCCCTCTGCAGCAAGGGAGGGGTTTTCCCAATGCCAGTGCTGCCTCAGTTTCCCGGGAAAGCTGCTTTCGATGGACCGTGCAGCGCTCTGGGATGCGAAGGTGCAACCCTGGGCTTTCAGAGCGTGCAGGGGGGAGCAGGCAGCTTGGGAAGGCCCCCCCCATCCCCTCCCATCCCCGGGGCTGCGGGGCGTTGCAGTCGCCTCTCCCGAGCCTTTTAAGGAAGCACGTTACGCCCCGGGCCCTCGGCCAGCGAGCGCGTGGGGTTACACATGGAAGTCATCTGCAGCTGGGAGCACATCTGCCAGCGTGGCTGCGGGACCAGACCAGGAGTAAAAATAGCTCAGCCTGGCCCAGCAGAGCCCCGAGCAGCGTGCTCCGCTCCTGGCTGCCGATGGTTAGCCCCAGCATCTGCGCCCTGCTATTTTTGGGGTGGCCTTCGCCATTTATTAGCATCCCCATGCTGCGGATCCAGCTAACATCCCCCCAGTCGCCAAGCCCCCCGTGTTAGGGGAGGGGGCTGCTCCCCTAATGTGGTTTTTTTCAGACAAATTAGGTCTGGCTAAATAGTCCCCATCCCTTTGTGAAACCATTGCTTTGCAGCATCCTGAAAGAAATGTGGGCACTGTGTTGATGAACACAAGACAGACGTGATGGATGTATGTGCGGTAATCCAGAGGACACGGTTCCTTAAGCAGGACTTCTTATGCAGACATCTTATCTACATCTCCTGCATCAAAAACGCCCACAACTTTGCTTTGAAAGGTACAGCGCCAGTCTTCCACCCCTGCCTAAGAGTGAGACAGCAAAGACATAAAAGCTGAACTCAAGCTCAGCATTTCCCCATAAGCTGAGGGCACGTTGTGAAATACAAGAGCTTTAGTGGAAGCAGAGCCTTGACCAGGAAAGACCAGTTCTGTAGTCCAACACTGTTTAGAAAGTCTCTCCATCTTTTGGCATGAGCCCTGAGGGAGCTGCCGGAGGACGTGTCCCATGGTTGGGCTGATGCTGTCAAACCCTGGGGCTGTGGCCTGAAAAGGACTTGTGTGCCTGAAAGCCTGCTTTCTTGAGGCACATCAGGCTAATAAAAGATACTATCGCGCCCTATAAACTGCATTTCTCATTGCCAGACCACAACAGCTACATCACTTCTGCTAATTGCCAAGACATCTTGTAAAAAAGTTCAGCGTCAGTGGAGAGGGTAACCTGGCATCCTCCTCCGCCTCTGACCTGCTCGCATCGTCTTTTGGATAAGCCTGCCCACATGTTTTAGCATAACTCACCTGTGGGACTCATGCCCTGAGGCACCCCGAAGCAATGCTGGGAAGGTCTGACCATCGATATAGACAATATGGGTGCCTACACCTAGGCATCATGAGCCATTTCAGAAACCCTTGGGCACCAGTTACATGGTGCATGTTGGGGAGGGTCTCTGTAACATTTACCGTGTCTTGCAACCCCACGCAGGTATTGCCAACCAACACTGAGCATCTTTACTTGCACCAGGGGCCCACATTTAGACAACCAGGAGCCACTCCTAAAAGGAGATGTGGATGCAGGAGGGGATGTAGGACTTTGCGGCTTCCTCTGGGCAGCCTCGGTGTGAAATAGTTCATGAGGAGGGTCACTGTTAAAATAAACCCTGGTGGCTCTGCTGTCTGTGACAGAATTAGCATTAGGACTTGAAGAAAAAGCATTAAATCCAAGACTCGCTTGGACCTTATGTGGGTCTCCAAGGCAGGGTCAACCCAACCTACGTCAGCCCTGCAAAAGTTCGTCTAACCTGTTTCCAGAAAACTCCAGAGATTTAGGGCAATTTTCCTAAAGGGTGGGAGCGGACAGTCCCTGGGACAAACTATTACATGGCTTTTCCAATAGCCAGTCTCAAATCTCACTTGCTCCAATTGAAACCCGGAGGGTTTTGAATGAACATGCTGCCTTTGGATGCAAGTGAGCTACGAGCCTGCTGGTGAAAACCACAGGGTTCAACACCAGAGCAGAGACATAACCTTTTATGATACCAATGGTATGATAAAAAAGAAGAGTAGGACATGTGGCAGAGTTAAGCATTGCAGCCAGACCCTTAAATTTAGGATAGCACCAGCATTTGCTGCTTGGTTAGGTTCTCTTAATGCTGTAGCTTTGCATTTAATCATAGCCTTCTTGGGAAACCTTTACAAGGAGAGGCAAAGTGGCTCTGACACATTTTATTAGCCAGTATTAAGTTTATTACATCAGTAAAAGAAGCCAGTATACAGATGTACACATGTACCTGCCTAGCCCCTTTCAGTTAAAGGGGGTTTTCCAGCAACGCCACGCCAAAGCAACGCCCTACACTGTGAGGGTTGACATTGGAAGGTCAAGAGTTTAAGGAAAAGGATGTCTTCCATGCCAGGCGTTCCTGGAAATTAGGACTGTATCCAAGTGCTTCAGCATAGATGAAGATAAACTTGAAGCAGCTGAGCCTGGAGAAAAGGATCTTCAGATAACTGAGACATAAGCGTGGGCATTTCCTCGGCCATGGGTTTTCTGTGTGGCCATCACCCTACGCTTCGTCCCTTCTTGCTTGAGCCTCCTGCTTGTGAGGTGGAAATAATACGTCTCCCAACCCTAAAGTCATTGAAACTCTGAGCAACAAGGAGATGATGAGCTGAGAGAAGTGGATTCAGAAGATGCCATGCTAAATCTGCAAGGTTTTGCGGGTGCTCATTTGCTTACAGCCCCCGCGTGCCCCTAAGCTCTATGGGGCATGGTGCGCACTCCCGGGGAGCAGCATCTCGCAGGGAGCTCGCCGCAAGCGAGCGCCGCTCCTGCAAGCTGAGCTGACCGCTGCTGGCGTGCCTGTCACCGAGACCGGCATCCCGGATGGCTTTAAATCCCGAGATAATTTTAAACCCATGATAATGTCTCAGCCCCTGCCACCCACCCAGAGCCCCAGCCCAGCAGTCGGGGACCGCTCACAAAATGGCAGCAGGCAGCGCGCTGGAAGTGCAGCCTTTCCAAAAGCTAAACCCATGGCTAAATTAGACGTGGCGGGGTAAACAGCCCCAGCAAATAGCTGGGACTGCGCTCCAGCTGCGGGATGATTTACGAGACGGCAGGAGCGGGTCTTTTCTTCAGTTAAACAGAGCAGATCCGAACCAGATGTCTAACCTTTATCTCGATTGCTGCGGAGACGGAGGAGCAGACAGGGGAGAGAGAAAGACGTTCGAGTTTCCATTAACTGCCGCTCCGCTGTCTTCCAAAGTCAGCTCATAAAGAAAAATGAACCCCATCAGCCAGGAAATTTTGCTTTGGTGAACTATATGTTTTGTTTCGACCTTCGCTGCTATAGCGACTGTGCCGAAATAAGAGTGCAGCCGGCTGCGATGACCTCACTGTATTGCTGTGTTAAAATCTGATATTATAAAGACCTAGCCCGAGCAGATGATTGAAGATTTGTGCATAGGCATGGCTGTGGTCCCCGGGAAAGCGGGCCTGGGGAAGGGCCAGTGCAGGGGGAGCGAGGGCAGGAGGTCGAGGCACCCATTTTTTGGGATTTTTCCCACCCAGGGAGCAAGTGACATGAGTGGGAGAGAGATGTGGGAGAGAGATGTGGGAGAGAGACACGGGCTCTGCCTCATGTTCCAGGGCAAGGGGCGACTTTTGGCCACCTGTGGTGAAAAGCTTTTGGGAAAGCTGTGCCGGGGGGCAAACCTCACCTCATGGTTTCACAGCCCGGTGCAAGCAATGGGGATTTCCAAACCAAGATCCTGAAGCCCGCACTTGCCTAGCTCAGTGCCTCAATAGGCAGGGAAATACCCTGGGAATAACACCCAGCTCTTGGACCCATCAAAACCCAGCTTCCAAACCTGGGGTGAAAGCACCCCAGTGTGCTGTTGGGAATCTCACCTGTGATGCGAGTGTCTCACAGAATCACTAAGGTTGGAAAAGACCTGTAAGATCATCAAGTCCAACCATCAACTAACACCACCATGCCCACTAAACCATGTCCCACAATGCCTCGTCCTCAATTTTAGGATATCCTAGTGGGCAAAGGCCAGGTAAGTTGTCATTCCTGAAAAAAACAGTAGAAATTATTTAAATGTGTATGCAATTGATATATAAATGGAATCTGCAAGATCATGAGCCTTGTCAATGAACTGAAAGGCCTGAAAAAATGTTGCTAGGGACGAAGGCAGTAGTTTGTTATTTCTAAAGTACTCGTCTAGCTTTCCAGCAGTGATTAATTCTGCAGATGGGAAGGTTGCATTGGAGGTTAATGAAAAAAAATGAGTATTGCATTAGATATTGACTGGACTATTGCAGAGGGCATGACACAGCCTGCTTTGGAAATCACTGGCCCGCTGCGGCCACTCTTCTATGGCGTACGTGTTTCAGGCTCCCCTGCCCGGCTCGCCGCTGCTTCCCTACTCCAGCCCTTCCAGCATCCTTGTATTTATGGATGGTTTAACAGCAGCACACGTAAATCTCGGATGACAGCATTACCGCTTACTGTGTAGCAACTAAAAGTTTAAACAAGTGCCATTTGGAAAGGAAAGTTAAATACGCTCCCTCACTGCTCACACTTTTTTCCCCGGAAATGTGGCAATTTTTGTGGCAAGAACGGTTTTCTAAGTAAAAGATGATCAATGGTTTAAAAGAGGCATTTTGCAGCAGGAGGATTAAATACAATGAGCCCGACATTTCCCATTAACCCACAGCTCCGCTGCTCTCATGGCATTACATTTTGCCCCAGTTCCTTTTTTTTAAGGCTTCTAGAAAGGAGAAATGATTTTGGAAAAGCCAGCGAGCTCAACCACCCGCTCCTGCCCTGGGTGCTGGGTTCCCCGCACGGCTCGTCGGGTGAAACATCCAGCTCCCTGGACCGCCAGCCTGGCTGTGCTCCGAGTTATACAGGGGTGGATTTTGGATGAACCGGCTGACAGTTTGACACACAGCAAGAAGTTGCCAGATCCTGAAGCCATTTCCAAAATGATTACTCAAAATCCCCACCAACTCTGGTTGCATTGTAAGACTCCTTCGTTTTTTCCATGCTTTCTCATCCTCCATCCCTCTTCCTTGGGATGCAGACCATGGGCAAAAGCATGGCAACTCTGCATTGCCCTCGGTGCCATCCCAGCCATGGATGCAGGTGGTTCCAGGCTGGCTCCTTACTGAGCTTAGCTATTTTATTCGATGCTATTTCTCCCCCAGGATGGAAGGAGCCATGGGAGAAAGGCAGAGGAGCAGCTTGGAAGCTGCACTCCTTCTTCACACCTAAAAGCCTGCTGATGCACAGCAGGTTGTAGGTGTCGATCTGGGACTAAAAGCAGCAAGCTGTCCAACGGAGAACCTAAAAATGCAAACATTACCCTGAAAAACTTCAGTGGACAAGCCCACAAGGTCTCTGAGGACGATTACAGCTCATTACACAGTGGTGTAACACAGACTAAGTGCAGCGTGGGAACCTCGGAGCTCGTAGTAGCTGCTTTAGGTGACATCTGCATATCGCTCGTGATCTTAGGGAACATGTGCTAATAATCCTAGCAAGGAGAGTTTTAATTCTCCTCCCAAGGGAGACTATTTCTTGAAACAGGCCAAGTCAGAGCATCCTCACAATGCCGCCCAAAGAGCCCCTTTTCACCCGCTTCCCAGCAGGACAGGGCGGATTAGCTGGGTTTAGCAGCCAAGCGCAAAAGCCTTGTTAGTGCTAGAAAAATATCTGCTGTTTGGAAGAGCTTAACGAGCTCTGAAGGGTTTGGTATCGAAGCCAGCTTAATCTTGAAAGCGGGAGGTGAGCGAGGAAGCCAGGCGTCGTGCCTGCGCAGATTGGGGATGGGGTTAATCCCAGATCAAAGAGCCTGGCTTGAGGGTTACCTCCCATTTTTAGCACTTTTTCCCCAATCTAACCAAAGCTGTATCTGCCCCATTTTTCTGCCTCAGACACGGGCCAGCCCCAGCTGCCTTGGGAAGCGGTGTGAGCATAGGGAAACAGATGGGGAGTCTTTCCACATTGGGCTTGCAGCACCCCACGGCTTCGGGAACCAGCAACCACCACCCGCACGTCTCCATTTAACACCCCAGAGGGTGTTTTTCCCCCCAGTTATGTGCCGTTCAACAGCTTTTTTAATTCCTCTAAAGCATCCCTGGTGCATTTGACCTCCCCACCAACCCAAACCCCCGGTTTGAGACCTCAGTTTTGCCCGTGGGCATTTGAGCATCGCTCGATTAGGAAGCGGCGCACTGAAAACAGCACCTCGTTTCCAGCCCTCTTCTGCTGCTGCTGCAACAGGCAGCTGCTGGAATGCTGCCTCCTTTTTTCCTTTCCTTTTTTAATTTTATTTTTGAGAATAAAAAGGCATTTTTGTTTGTAATCCGCAGCCAAACTCATTGCAAAAGAGCAGGCTGTACTCTGGTCAGCCCTGCGCATCGTCCCTACAGCTGTGTTCCATCGTGGGGCCATCTGATGCTGGTGGTCACGTAAAGATGGGGAGGAGAACATCCCCTCCTGCAAATTTTCTTTGACAGTCTGTTCCTGTAAGTGGTAAACTCAGCTCTCTTCCACGGGGGCTCAAGGATTTAACAAACCTGTGCCGTGCTGATCCCCGGGTGCCCATGTCCCTGGCTCCCCTCCTTGCAGGCATGGGCTCAAACCTTTTCCCAGGGGGTTTTCCCAATGCAGGGACAGCTCCTGAGTTGGGGCCTCATCCTGACTCAGTTTGCAAAGCCTCCTTCCCTATCCTGGGGTGCTGCATGCTCCGCAGCTGCGCATCCCACCGGGCTCCTCCAGGCATGCGAGAGGCCGCATGTGATGAGTTTCCCAGCCTCAGCAGCAGCATGGGAGGAGCCTCCGCGCACTGCCAAAATCCACTACCTTCCAATGAGCTTTCATCATGCCTTTGCTCCGTTGGCATTTTTCAGCCACACATGGAAATCACCTGTATGTTTGGAAGCTGGGGAAAGCATCTCCTGCACAGCAGGGAGCAGCATGCACGGCCAGGGCTGGCTCGAGGCAACGGCACCATGCACAGCAGGGAGAGGTCCAAGACTGGTTTGCAAGCCCCCAGCCTGCCAGAGGCACAAAAGTATCTACAAAAACTCAGTGCAGCCAATGCTTGAGTCTGTCTGCAATTCTGGTTTAACATGGGCTGAATAACCCTTTTGCAGGTGCAGATGGGAGAGGATGAGCAGAAAGGATTTGATTCTGCAGAAAAGCCATCTCCTAAACTGCTGCCTCCTCCCCCCCAGCCCCAGCTCTGTACGTGTCTGTCTGCACCAGAAATCTCAGGAATTTCCACTGCACTGCTCTCAGGAAATCTCTGCATTTTTCACAGACGTGTCTACGAAGCGACACCGATTGCACAAGACGGTCTGAGCGCTGGGGAAGAAAGTCCAGAAAAAGAAAAAAAGACAAAACCCCTGAGCAACAACTCTGCTTGGAAAAAGCAGTCAGAAGTTTGAAGCACATCCAGACCACTGGTCTGGAAATCAAGCTGAAAAATCTTGTGACATCAGGCTCTTTCAGGAGGTCTCTGCTATTTCCCAGCTGTAAAGCCCTGGGAACATTGCTAGCGGCCCATGGTAGACTTTGGAAGAGCTGGAAAGACAATGCCATGGTGCCCAAGGAGTGTCTTGCAGCGAGCATCCCATTGAACACCACTGGAAGACTCTGGCAGCACAGTATCGGAGAGCACGAAACACAAATAATTCACCATCGGTCATTAATTCGCTCTGAAGATCAAACAGTTGAACATGCGCAGGGCTGGACAGATGAGAGGGCATCTTCCAGGCCTCCTTCTGGTCATTTTGTTGCTTCAAAGAGCTCCCAACACTTGGGAACAACAGGGAGTTACATTTCTTAGAGTATTTTCAAATAAAAACAGAAGAGGTTTGTATTGCACAGAGACAAGGGTAGCAGGCAGGGCACTCAGATGTGGAGCAAGAGATGCAGGAGAGATACGGTGGAGTGGAAAGGGGGCTGAGAAGGTGTTTTCTTTGCCTGTTTTATGTACGTGTTTTTGTGCATCGCTACATCTGTGCCTGAGGCAATCTCCCTCTCGCTCAAAGGAGTGCAATTTGCATTTTTTAAAATAAGCACACACTTATTCCAAGAAGTGTTGCTGAAAATTTATGGATATGTTGGAAAGTCACTTGGAAATTGATTGAGCTGGTTGTCCCAAGGGAGACAGTGCAATCCCAAACTTGTTACTGATTGCAACCCCTAGGAATAACACCCAATTACCTTATTTTGGGGGTTGGCAACGGGAAAAAAGAAATTTAACATTAAAATATACAAGAGAGGTTTGTCCAGCCTGCTCAGCAGCTGGAGGATGATGGATACGCCACTGCCATGAGTGATAGGATGGAAATGGAAGCGAATACAATCAGCCAAGGAGGCAATAAGCCTGGACTCCAAAGGACGTCCAGCTTTTATGGCATACATCATATCCCCCTGCAAGCCATTATGCTGCTGCCTAATCCCCCTGCCCCTGTGAGATGCTCTGCACCTCCTAGGAACTGCTGGGACCCCTCATTGCCCACTGCCATCCCTGGGAGTCATGGTGGCTTGGCCACCTCAGACCTTGGTAGCCAGGAGGTCCTCCTTAAATGTAAGGAGCTGCCCAACTCCTTCCTGGTTTGATTTTTTTAATTTATTTTTTTTAATTTTTGGTGAGGAGAGAGTCTTTGCGAAGGGATGCTTGTTTGCAAAGTTAAAAGGCAGCTTATAGAGGAGAGAGCATGTTTGCAAACAGCCGGGGTTTGCTTCCCTGGGGTTCCCCCCATTCATGCCGCTGTCACCCACCCTTCCCTCTCTCCGGCAGCTGCCATCACTTCCCCGTGCTGGCGATTTCATGCCATCCTGTTGCCGTCAGCTTAGCAGGAATTGGTGGTGGTGGGGGATTGTTACATCTCGCTCAACACCCTCCCACAGGCTTTAGCCTCTCAAATGGGGTGGGCTTGAGCCAGACCCCAGGGCCCATCATCCTGGCCTTGGGGCAGCCAGCCCCGCTCCCCTCTGCGGGGTGCAGCGATGCTTTTCCCTGTCGCTCCTCCATCCAGCAGCCGGGACCGACCCCAAGCTCAGATCCCGTCTGACTTTTGCAATCCCTTCCCAGTCCCACCAGCAAATTGAGCGCTTGGCTGTCTGGATCTGCCCCTCGCCTGCCCCGGCTCTGATGGCACGCGGTAGCCCCGCGCTCGCCGGGCTGGGGCCGGACCCCGACCGCGGCCGGCACTGGGCTGAGCCGCGGCCGAGCATCGTCTCGCTGCCTCCCACACAGATCCGGGATCCAGCGGCGAGCCGCATTAGCTCATTGCTGGGGTGCTGCCAGCCTGACTGAGGAGGGAAGGGAAAGAGAGAAAAGGCAGCACGAGAAAAAGGAGGACTAAAAAGAAAAAAGGAAGGAAAAAAAAAGAGAAAAGGAAAAAGAAAAAAATGTGAGGCCAAGTCCACATGGGTCTACGGCAACTCACGGAGGTGACAAGGGGTGGGACGGGGGTCGGGGCAGGCCACCAAGCCACGGGAGCCCCTTCTCTGCTGAAAACAGCCTCCCTGTCAAACCCAGAAATGGGGGAAAAAATTCTTATTAGCTTCAAAGTCTTTTGAGCCCATATGAAGTGCTTTGAGCCCTGTGTGTATTTAATACACGTATGAGCAGGTAACTCTACCTCTCTGCCCAGGAGAGGGGCAAAGAGGCTGAGCGTGAGGCTCATGGTGGGGGGACAACGGCAGCACGCACTCAGCCAACGAGGGATGCAAGTAAATAACCCGCTGTTTGGAAAAGCAACTGTTTTTAAAGACCCTGCTTGGCCAGTCTCCTCTCTGAGCTGGTTAAGACAGGAGGATGATTTGTGGCCACGAATCCCCGCGTGAGATTTGGAAGAGGTCCCTTGTTGACGTTACGGCCGCTGTCTCTTGCTCTGAGGGCCAGGCTGGTGGAAAAAAAGGAGAATTTGGTCAACAACAGCAACAGCTTTAATATTTGTGCAGTTGCTGTCATCTCCTCTGGCTCCTGCACAACTGGGACCACCACGTGGAGACAGGGTCCCCGGGGTAAGCCTACGGGGCAGCTCGTCCCCTACCTCTCTGCATCACAGCCCGTCCACCCAGTGAAAAATACCATTACATTTTTCCAGAAAAACTGCACAAATTCTGCAGAAATGTGCTTCAGCCACATATGAACTCTATTACCAAAACCCCACGTACTCCTCATTACTCTAGTTGTGCACAACAGCTATTTCTCTCATCGTTTTGTACGATGGCCCCCATTCATGACCTGCTTCCCCATGTCAGCTACGACATGGCCTGACGGAAGAAGCATCATTTATTTTGGTATGCCACCCATCACCTGTACCTTGGGTACTCCACTACTCCTCATGGTGTGATAAACCACTGATAAAGCCTCTTAACCATCCTCTGGGAATCGTAAAAGCATCTATAAGGTAGGATTTTATTTGTACTGTCCCTGTGGGAGCCATCTCAGAAGACACCCATGGGCTGGCTCGTCCTCAGCGCCAGGCAGAGCACGGCGGTGGAGGCGGGTTGTATGCCCAGACCCAGCAAACCGTGCAAACAAAATCGACGATGCCAAGGCAGGGCGAGTGAGAAAAATCCAGCCCTTGCGTAGCTATGGCTGTCCCACCTGTGCTGCGATTTTCTGGAAGTGATTTTATTAGCGAGGCAAGGCGGGTAAGGAGACTTTCCTCCCGACGGCGAACCCAGCCCCGCTAATCTCTTGAAAATGTGCAAAAAACGAACGAGGTTCAAGCATGTTTTAAGCTGTTTTTCATTAGCGTGGGAACCAGACGCGTGCCATGGGGAGCTTGGGGCGGAGCGGGGTGGGGGGGGCTGCTTCTCCTTGCATTACCCACGGGGATGCTACCCTGCCCCAAAATGGGGTGACAGGCACACCCAGCCCCACCGGGACAGGGCTTTCCACCCTTCTGCAGTAGTGACCCTTCTCACTGCAGCTTCCTCTCCACGCACGGGGGTCCGGCAGGGACACTCCAACCTCGCAGCTCATCACCCAGGGCCGGCGGTGAAAAATGGGATTCACAGGCAGCTTGTCATCACTGCCGGAAGCCCCTCCGATGTGCCGGGGCCAGGAAGAGCCAAACCCTGTGTGTGGTGAAGGGTCAGGGCAGGACACCCACGAGAAGAGATGGGAGGGTGGGGACATGGAGAAGGGAGTGGAGCAGAGATATTTTGGATGAGCAAACAGGAGGAATGAGAAGCACGATGTGAAACCATCGGCCAGCTACCGAGGAAGGGAGATGCACGACCAAGCGCATCGGCCTGGTAGGAGCACAGCAAGATGGAAATCTACTGGAAAAGGGCTGCTGCAAGGGAAGTCTTGTGCTGACGCAGAAAAAGATGTGATGACCTCATGCATCTCTTCCAGCCCTAGGTTTTACGGCGCCAGCACATGTTTCCTATTAAAAACATGAACCTAATCCTCCTAATGATGAGCAACAGGTATCGCAACCACAGGAAGCAGCACGTTCATTCCTGCGCTCACGCCACACTTGCAGGAGTTTAAAAAAAACCCCCTTCTCCTGCCTCAAAATCAAGGACAAACCCCAACGAAGAGCACGGAAATGCCTTTCCTCCTGTGTATTCCCAGTCCGTGTCTAAAACCAGTAAATCACTCTCTGCGTAGGAGCAGAGATTAATTAGATTGCAATTAAATTGCAGTGAGGGAGTTTTAGGTTAGGTATGAGCTGGGGCAGCAGCTTTGCTGCCATGCACATGCTCCTACATTAAACGGTCGGGCGCCGCGGATGCGGTGCTTCCCTCCTTGGGACCACGCGTGGCACGTATAGTTATGTAAGAGAAACTCAGGACTCGTCTGTCTGCTGAGCTACATTCACAGACCAGGAGCGAGCCAAACCACACATTCGGGAGATGCCGAGGGCTGCAGTAGCATCTCCTAAAACTTCTGTAGCCCAGAGCGGGATGAAGACTGAGCCCGCGCACATCCCTCTGGCTCTGGCTGCAGTGAAGGGCGCGTGAGCTGGTCGCGGTTTTACGCATCAAGCTTCAAGGTCCACCAAAATGAAACCAGCCTATGAGCCTAAAATAATTTGTTTCTCTATTTGACAGTGAGCAGTGGGAGAAGAGCAACTTCTTGCACAGCCCAGGGGGCTGCAGCGGATGGGGAATCCCCTTTCCTTGGTGAAGAGCCCTTTCCCTGAAGAACTAGCCACTGTGCAATGCAATTAGCCGCAATTAGCAGGCTACGGGCCAGTGGCAGGATGTTTGCACTGCAAGTCACCGTGCCAGCTGCACCGCTTCGCCAGTGGGGCTGGCTGGCCTTTCTCAGCTCCCCTCTGCTGCTGGTTTACTTTCGTGCTCAGATGTCCTGGGGTTGGGACAGCTTTGAAAAATAATTATTTTACTGTTTAGGATTATAAATTGGTGTTGAAAAGTTGGAGAGCAGAACTCATCCAACTCTTACCAACGCTATCCTAGACCCAGGGTAAATTATACCTTTTTTTTTTTTGCCTAATTTTAACAACCTTGCTAGGAATCAGAAGGCAGAAACAGTTCAACAATTCAAGTTCCAGCGAGTGCAGCAGCTTCGGGGACCGAGATCTTCCCATCCCCAGACACCTGCCCTGCTCTGGGGCCAGAAATCCTGCAGGCTTCAGCTCCCATGCAGCCCTATATATGCAGAGAGCGAGTAGTAGGAGTGCCACCTGCTGACACTAGAGATTATATAGCATCGTCTATACATTAATCCCTCCTCTGCTGAGGTCACCTCGCTTTTCTCCAAGGCAGAGCCATCCACTGTGTCCAGCTGGCACTTGCCTTAGGGAAACACTGCTGGTGATGGTGGTCCTCACCCTCTTGGCAGGAGAGGACAACACTAGCTGCTCTGATTTCGGACCCATCGGCAAGGCAAGGGGAGGAAGAGCTGTAAAATGGCAGTGGGGTTTTGGAGGGGAACCACCATGCCGCAAGCACCTCTACCACCCGGTTGGTGGTAGAGCATTTTCAGGGCCTTTTATTTGTAGCTGGTGGCTTTGTATTTTTTTTTTTTTAATATAGAGAGGCTGAGTGACTCTCTGGAGAGGCCGGAGGGCTCACAAGGCAGCGCTGAAACCCCATCAGCATCTCTCCACAGAGCAGGGAGAGCGAAGCCTCGGTGGGGTGGGAGCAAGAGGAAGAACTCTCTGTTTAAGTTGGAAATTTTTTTACGACCCCTTCTTGTAAGGCCAGTTACTCCTGGAAGATCACTATGCAAACCCTTACTGCGGCCTTACGGCTTTTACAGATTTACTTTTCGGAGGGAAAGGGCAGCAGCAAAGCCCCAGCCCATTTCGACCCTGATCATGGTCTGGTCCTTGCAGGGCTCTTGGCAGCTGGAGAAGCTTTTGGGTGTCCAAATGCTGGGAATGGGATGAGTGCTCGGGAGGGAGGAAACCTCCTCACAGCCCAGGTGCGGCTGATGCAGCCCCAGATGGATTTGCACCCCCATAAATCATGAGCGGCAAGACCCTCCCTGTCCACCACCCCAAGGACACCCGGGAGATGCACCTTTTCCAGGGCAGCCCCAAGCCGCTTCTCTTTGAAAAGAGAAAAAATATAGTAGGTTGGATTCCGAGTGATTCAGATGGCTACTACTTATTTTATCGAGTAGTCTCGTTTTTCTGGCCACAAGCTGTTTTCGGGAAGCTATTTGCAAAAATGACATAGTCTTTTTTTTTCAAACTCAGTGTGCTCATACCATCCCAGTTGTTAACCAAGCCGCTAAACAAGCTTTGATACAGTCCCACACTGGATGCCCACTGCAGCCCTACTAACGTGGCTAATCCTCAGGAAATGGTAAAAATAAGCCAATAACCCATCCAGCACTCTGAGCCCTTGGTTTTGCCATTTTCCAGAAACTCAGGGGTTGCTACCGGCTGATCCAAGGCAGAATTTCTAGTAATTTCCTCCAATTAGTATCTTTTTCCTTTACTTCATTGACACTGTTTTCTGTAGAAAGCTTTACTGCAGCGTGCGGTTTCTCATGTTTTACAGGGACGGCCAAACACCTTCTTGCAACAGAGACCAACTGCCCAAGCTGGGCTAAAAAAACCTCAGCGCTTTCTAGTAATACCTTAACATGGGAAAAACCTCGAGCTTCACTTTTATTTTGCCCCCTCTGTTTTCCTGGGGACTTTGCCATACGGAGAGACATGGCAGAGCCCTTTGCTCATCCAAAATCCCTCTTCCACCTCCCAGAGGCACGGGGTTGACTGCTGGGCTGAAAAATCTGTCCTCAAAAGCTTTGTTATTTGGCTGGTTTCCCTGTCATTTTTCAGAAGAAACCTCCAGGCAATATTTCGCAGCAAATAAAAGCCAGGCGTGAAAGCCCGACTTTCCTGGCAGCCGCTCGGGGCGTGAAGCTGGCAGGTAATCGCGTGCTGCCGGGCTGCGCTGGAAAAAACGTCCCTGTCCCACTTCTGAACCGATTCAAAGCTGAAAAACCTTAATCCTCCCTCCCTTAACCCTCTGGACAGGAGAAATAAGTTTTTCTATGAAACAGATTAAAAGCAAAAAAAATCAGTGAAAGCCTAAATATGCCACTTACTTCTCACAGGGGCAGGAAAAAGCCCAAACCCCTGAGGAGAGGGGTGCGATGCCGAGCTGGCTGGCAGCAAGGTTTCCAAGCTCCTTCCCCATCACTGACGCAGATAAGAAGCAGGTAAACCCCAGCACCCAGCGATGTATTACTAAGGCCAGGCTGATGGGTGAAGGAGCCAAAGACATTCCTGCTCTCTTTCTCAATTTTTAAAAAAAGTTCAGGCTTGCACAAAAACACCCTTTTTGGAGGATTCATCCCCTTGGGTGGGGTTGGCAAATACAACCAGCCACCTCGCTGAGAGCCTTTTTGCAAGGGTGCACGGGGATAGATGGGCCTCTTCACCCCTACAACATGAAAACTCGACCGCAGGTTGACTTTCATATCTCCCAAGGAGGGAGAAAAAAAGCAGAGAGCTGGCACGTGGGCGAAAGGCAATAAAATGAACGTGGTTGGGAAGCAGAGAGATCCGCACCCCTGGGAGCAGCCAGGTTTCCTACAGCTCGCACCGGCAGCGCAGAGACGTGGCTTCTTTGGGAAAAAGCATCTGCTGTGCTGCGGGACCTCGGGGGACTTCAGAAGGCATGGCTTGGAAACCGTCACCGGGGGTCTAAATGTCACCCTAATTACACACCTCCCTTCCCACCGATACAAACAGCCTTTTTCATACCGCTGCAAAACTGGGTTTGCATTCTCTGGGTTTTTGGGCTAGACTTAAGCTTGCTGAGCCCAGCTTTAACGTTATCAGGTGTGTAACAGAGCACAACAGTCCTGCAAAGCTCTTGAAAATTCATTAAAATCCTGGGAGGAGGAGCCATGTGGGTGCTGCTCAGTTCCACATTCGCTGGGCGCCTACTAAGCCAGGACCGACAAGCGTCATTGAAACATGTCAGGCTTTGACTGAAAATCCCACGTGAGAGCTGAAGTCTCTCTCCTGACTCCTCTTTTTTATCATCCCACTTTCCTATACATCCAGCAGCTGCCCCTTCACCTTCACTTACGCTGTCATCAAACAGCAGCAACGATAAAAAGTTATTTCCGTGGGCAAGAGCCTGGTGTTATTTTGGCCAGGGGAAAATCACTAGGATAAAAAAGAAAGACCCCAGAGAGGTGGTGTGAGTCTCCGAGGAGGTCGGCTAGAGCAGGCTGTGAGTGCTGCCAGAGCAGGGGGTGGGCACGGGTGTGATGCGGGGGCTCCCCGCGTCACCGGAGGGGACAATGACATGGCACGCAGTACCCACCTGCTGTTACAGAGAAGCCCTTGAACAAAGAACAACGGAATCTCCTTTGTGCTCAGGAACAGCTCCGTCATGGGATGGAAATGCTACAGGGGATAAGTGGTCCATTAAAAAAAATTTAAATTAAATAAAAGTCAGCTTGCTAGATGCTTTGGAGAGTTCACTCCTTGTACGTGCACCCTACACCCAGTCCCGGTG
This sequence comes from Gavia stellata, assembly GCF_030936135.1. NCBI lineage: Eukaryota > Metazoa > Chordata > Aves > Gaviiformes > Gaviidae > Gavia > Gavia stellata. Next base: position 41,379,995 of record NC_082601.1, read on the forward strand.
ATGCCGGAGCTTGCTTAGTGGTCCATATCCCTCTGCCGGGATTTGGGACCCCCAAACCTCGGGTACATTCCCCTCGGGCATACAAACAATGAGGAAATGTGTGCCGGTCAGCCAGGTAGATCACCGAGAAGCCAGCCTGCTGTTTGCAGTGTATTTTTGTTGCTGAAAGAAGTAGCTGGTTCCCATCCCAGTACGAACCTGGCGATGAGCCAGGGAACGAAGTTTGCAAAGGAAAAGATTCAATTATTTAATTCAGTTCTTTAATATTCTGCAAATGAACATGGGCTGCCAAATCAAACAGAATTAAAACACTGGCACGAACGCAAGGGAAAAAGTTAGGTGAACTTTTTGATTTATACACTGGCGGAACGCCTCTCCCTAGAGACACCTTTCATTTAAGGTTTTAACAGTTTGTCTCACCAAGTGAAGGCAATAACGACAGAGCTCACCTGTTGGGGTTTTTGGATTTCCCTTTGCCTTCTTGCTGGCACAGGACACCACAACCCTTGCTAACACCAGTGGTGGAGGATCAGGCTCTTGCACTCAGAGAGGGGACAAAAAGAGAAGGAAAAAAGAGCAAAAAGGAAGATTTCTAAGTCCAGCTCGATCTAAGCACGTGGTATCTCCTCCACGTGGCTCTGTACCTCAGCTTAGACTGCCACAGGCAGCCTCTGTGCTCTCAGCAGAAGAGGATGCTCTTCTCTCCTCATCTGCCATCAGGCTTTTGGAGAGGTGTAAAAATCCCTGCCTCGTGCTTTGCCACCCTCCACCATCCTGGTGCAGCGCAGCAATGTCAAGTCCTTGTTTTGAAGTACTAGGTACCTTATGTACTAACTGCTTTTATAGCACCTTATGGTTCAATTGCATTTTTCATTTCTTTTTCTTTTGAGATTAATGATTTTATTAAGTGGCTTATTTGCCTGGTACAAAATATTCACAAAAAAAAAAAAAAAAACCCCAAAAGAAAAGCAATTCTTCCATTTATGTATTTACTTTTTGGCCAGATACTTCCAGTCTTAGAAAACACCAGTTTCAGGCAACTTGGGTGGGGACTATTTGCTGTTAGGGCTTCGTGCAGGCTCAAGCACGCACAGGGACATCCTGCCCGGTGGCTGGCAGGGCCACAGGACCAGCACAGATCCTACCTTCCATCAATGCGGTGGAAAAGGTGACATGGCTTGACCATGGTGAGGACCAGGCAGTATCAGACAGCTACATAACTCTTTCAAATGAATGACAGCCAGGTAGATACCAAAAGGGAAAACCAAAGTGTAGGAGGTGGATGGTGAGCGGTAGGATTTGCCCATGTCTGGAGCAGGAACATGGTGCTGCTGGTGGTGCGATGACCACCTAAGCAAGGCAAGAAACCTTCCCCCAGTTCAGCCTCCACGGTCGAAGAGATTGGTAGCAGAGAGTAAGCTCTCCAGTGAGGCAGGGCATGAGCTAGGAGTGGGGTGACATGGATTTTCTGGCTCCCTATTGGGGACGAGCTTGCTGAACTAAGACGCGAGGAGGTGACGCTTGGCCCCTCACCGGCCCATTTTGCCTTTTCTTTCAGCAAAGCCGTGGAGCTTTCTGCTGTGGCCTGAGCTGAGCTCAGCTGGATCCAAGCCCCTGGAAGACACCGAGGCGTGACCTGGTTTAACATGAAAGTCCTGGGACAGTGTTTTTACGAGCCTTCCATTGGTTTGTAGGAAAACATGAAGAAAAGGCAGAGAGGAGTGACAGCAGGTCCTGGGCTGGTGCCCAGGACTGCTAGCATGCACCGCACGTTCCTCCAGCCATCTCCAAAAGGACTCTGGAGGAGCTCAGGGGAACTCAGTCCTAGGAAGGCCATTGGGGTGCTATGTGTAAGCGAGGACATGCTTGTCTTAGTGCCTTGGCATTCCCCAGCATCCCTCTCAGGGCACAGAAAGAACGACAACTCTGCTTCTCTCAGGCTAACCTAACCTGCATGCGTGCATCACCAGGGAGAAAAGACAGCAGGGTGTTTTTAATGTATTTTTTTATTTTGCAGCCAGGCTAAATCCATCACAAGGGTGCAAGCGCTGACTGAGACTGCAGATTTTTGGAGCAGGCCTGTCTCTTTGTCCTGCAGGTGGGTTTCTGCACTGGCTTTGGGGTGCTCCAGTACTGCCCACCAAACAGCAACTCCCCATTTCCTCCTGGGACAGAAAAGGACACCACATTCAGTGAGTGAAATTATACCCAAGGCCAAAAACAGCCTCATTAATGGGAGCACAAAGAAGAAACCAGCTTCACTGACAGCTTTGAGACATGCCTTTGCTAATTACTGTAAAGGAGAATGACCACTGCCAGTGGCTCTAGCCGGCACTGCTGTGTCTGAAGAGTGTGTATAAGTGCTGCATTTTTAAAATAAATGTATAATGTCTTTGTCAGCTATCTCTAGAGTCACTACGTATTAAGAAGTGAGGTAACTACTTTGTTATCTCCATGATTTCACTCTCAGTATCAGCCTTTTCTTCATTTTCAGATTGCTGCTGAAGTCTCCCAAGCCTGCACTGTCATAGACACCAACTGGGAGTTTCTGGACTAGCAGTTCCCGTTGGACCCAGCTCACAGATTTTGTTAACCAAGCAGCTCTGAGATAACACCCAGCTGACCTGGGCAGCTTAAGAATAACAGATATTTCCCCGAGCGCACGTGGCCTCGCTGCACCAGTCCTTAACCAACCGCCCAACTGCATCTGTCGGGGCTCCCACTCACCGGCGATGGGCCAGCTGGGGCTGGCGGATCAGGGCAGAGGTTTCTGGGCCAGCCCAGGAGAAAGGCTGCAAATGTCTTTTGCATTTGCCCTTTGCTTTTGCTGCTACTTCTGACCAGTACTGGAAAGCGCTGGATGGTTTTTAGCCTGCAGAAAAGAAACAGCTTTTGCCTGAATTTTGCCCAGGGTTGCTCATTTTCATCTGCAGCCTGACACACAAAAAAGGTCTCCTGTTTCAAATGTGATTCTTCAGCATTTTCTTCAGCCCCTGAACCTCTCACACGATTGCGCTGGCACCGAAGCCAGAAAAAGTTTAGTCACAGCCTATGTCCCTCCTGTGCCAAGGAGGACAGAAATGAAAACAACCACATTCAAAGGCAGTTGATGGACTGAATCCCAACCCAGAGCTAACGAGCTAGAGAGATATTCACCCTAGGAATTTACCCTAGGCAAGAGAGCACTAACCACACAGCCACCTTTTCAGTTAAATAAAAGGAACCTCCAATTCCAAAAAACTTAAGCTTTCAGGCCAATGAGCAAACAGGAAAAACCCACATGGTGAGGACTCTGAAGAGAAGTTTGTGTTATCAAGTATTTCCCAAGCACGTGAGAGCTGAGCTTTGTCTCAAGGAAGTGGAAACGACCCTCCCTCCCTGCAGCAGCTGATGCTGGGGACCTCATCTCTCCCCGCTCTCCCACCCCAGCCTTGCCACTGCCCCTCGGGAGGCTGCGCTTCCACCTCTGGCTGCAGACCTTCAAAAAAAAAAAATGAGTCGACCTCAGGAAAAACCTGACATTACCTTAAAAGTCAGGGGGGTTTAAAGAAAAATTGGTGTCATTTTTGTTTCACTTATTCCCGTGGTTTTTAGGGGTTTCATTCTGAAGCTTACCTGTGATTCCTTCCCCAGGAGGGCTGGAGACTCCCCACGAGCTGGGATTTCAGGGCAGACCCCCAGACCTGTAAGCTGTATATTAAAAGTGGGCAGCTCCACAATCCTAGTGACTGCTACGGCTTTCACTCTCATTTTTCCTATTTCTGAAAGAAAAAACAAAGCAAAACAAAAGCCCATTAAAATGCTCCTCTTATTTTTAAAGCAGAAATTCCTAGTTTGACTGCTGACACCATCTGAACCGGTCTCTGCTGCAGTTAGTGCTCAGATGGTGCTGAAGTGAAGTCTGCCACGGAGCGAGGGCAGCCGAAATTCAGGCCTCCCAACACTAAACCTCCCTCCTCCACCCTCCGGCTCCATGCCCAGCTTGGCCGGGTGGTTGTGCTGGAAGACACGGCTGCAAATGTCCACTGCACGAATCAGGGCAAGACTTTGCCCCTTCTTCTTTGCTGAAGAACCACGCTGACTTTATATAATGTGTGTGTGTGTGTGTATCTATGCCTAGAGACACATAACGTGTTAATCCAGACTAACTTCAGTAATCAGGGTCGGATGTGCATGAATGACTCCACCGATTTTTTTCTGGAACAAATATCCCTGTTCCTGATCCCTGATCTTAAAATAAATGGAACGATAACGTGAAAGCAGCAATGTGCTCCCTTAGTGATCCTGACATTCCTGCTGCTGCTGCAGCTGCTTGCCTGCACCCTGCTCCAAAAAAGCTCCAGAAAGCTGAAACAACAGGTCCATAGACACCGTTAAGGAGCTTTTTGGGAAGAAAATGCGTGGGAGAGAGAAAATTCTGGAGATGAGGGACTGGGCAAAGTCATAATGGGGGAATGAATGTGGAGAGAAGTTAACTACAGAGTAAGAGCTTGCATTGGTCGAATAGCTAAATTACAGGGAACTTCATACGGAAGGACGAGCAATTCGAGTCCCTAGTCCTTAAATGGATAAAAATGCTCAGATACATTGGAAGCAACATCAGAACAAATGCTGTCCACAAGCTCTGGCGAGGCAGAGACTGCACGATTGATAGATAGCTGTGGGCAAGACAGTCTGCCAGCTTCAAGGACATCTGGAAGGAACTAGTGTTCAGAGCCACTGCTAAACAAGTACGGTATTTGGCTAAATATCTTATCTGTAAATACCTTCATGATACAATCCTGCTGCAGGCATCTAAGGAAAAAACAAGAGGTAAAACCTGTGATAGCAGAGCATGACCTTGGGCTTCGGGTAGGTCAGGTTGCCCAAAGCCTTGGGGCAGGGCTAAAAATGGTGAGAGCAATTAAAACTAAAATCAAAAAAGACCTGCAATCTTGGGATCCCAAGCAGAGAGAAACCCCAGCTGCTCCTCTGGCCTCGATGGATCAATCCTAGGGTGAGGAATCACAGAATCACTAAGGTTGGAAAAGACCTGTAAGATCATCAAGTCCAACCATCAACCCAACACCACCATGCCCACTAAACCATGTCCCGCAGTGCCACCTCCACACGTTCCTTGAACACCTCCAGTGATGGTGACTCCACCACTTCCCTGGGCAGCTTATTCCAGTGTCTTACCACTCTATCGGTGGAATCTCACCGTGTAATTGGGTTTCCTCCACTGTCACCTAGCAGCCATGTTCCCCACATTGCACGGATGGACCCTTGACTGCTCTCCGCCATTGAAGAACAGTTTTTTGCTGCTAAACTGTGCGAATAAACTCCCAGTGTAGGATTTTCCAAATTCCCATTTTAATTTGTTGTGCTAACAACATGCCTGAAACATTTAAGCCCTAGGGAATATTGGAGCGACATGACAAGTAACAGACTAACCGCCGTAGGCTGGCTCCCAGAGAACAGTAACTCTTTTCAAGAAAGATACACTATTTAGGTTAAAGTCGATTTATTGGCAGCTACAGTTAAATTAAGGGGATTTTATAGGGTGCAAAGTCCCCCACTACTTGTCAGATCTACGGCAAATAGTACTGTTGTCCTTCCCTCGAGCACCATGGGGGCGGGCAGTGGCGAGGGGCATGCTGCAGTCACTACCGTCCGCTTGCTGATCTTGCCCCCGAGAGTAGTCCTCAGCCAGGAACAACATATGGGGATATTTCCATTTTAGGAAGCGCGCTGTTATTTCACTTGTTCTGGCCAACATTGATTTATGCAATTTGACACTGATGAGGGACAGAGCCCTTGCACAATACGCTCTACTGTCTACAGTACTTTCAATTTTCAGCAGATCGCCCTGTCTCCTTCACACTCAGCGATGGTTGCTTAGAGGGGTTACAAACAGAAAGGCAGATGCAAGGACTGATTTTGGAACAATCTTCATAGTTAGGGTGAATGATTATTGTGAAGACGTGAAATACTGCTTTGAATCATTTACTAGCCGGTAAGTGACATGGCTTTGATCTGAGCTGCATAAGATATCATCTAAGCAAGCAATCACAAGACACAGTGTACGGAGAAACAGTCCCTCAACAAGGAGGGCAAAAACCCCACCCACCCCACTGAAGGCTGAGGGACAGTAAATAACACAAGGGCAGGGGTATGTTTGAACGGCAGCCGCGGCAGCTCCAAACTCAAAGATACATGAACCAGGTAAACCATGTGCATGACCAGTCCAGGTCAGCCCACGCCCCTGCATCTTCGCTTTGTCAAGGAGGTAACCAGATAATTTCTGCCAGATATTCACTTTATTGCACTTCTGCTTTGCAATGCTTCTGCAGTGATGCTGCCGTGGGGGTGGACAGAACATACCGCCTTGCAGGGCCCCCAGCCAGCTCTGCCGACGGAGGGTGCTGCGGCACACAGCCCTGCTCTGCTCTGCTGCGTGGTCACAACCCCACGCAGTTTCGTCAGGGCCGTGAGGAGAGGGGGACTGTGACAAGGGTTTCTGCTTGCAGATATAACTCACCAAAACCTGGCTTCGTGCTAACTTTAGACCAACAAACCAGTCCCATATCTGGCAGAGCCTTCCTACCTACACTGGATTCATTGCCACCCAGGACTGCCTCAACGCCATCGGCACTTGGCCACCCACCAAATATGGGCCTCCAGGGGAGGGACCTCTGTGGACAGCAATAGCAACAGGGCACATGATGGCAATGGGACGATCAGAGAAATGCTGCTTTTCTTCCCCTCCACAGGGAAGGAGAGATTGCTGCATCAAGGACAAGAGGAAACGGCCTCAAGTTGCACCAGGGGAGGTTGAGGTTGGATATTAGGAAAAATATCTTTACTGAGAGAGTGGTGAGACACGGGAATAAGCTGCCCAGGGAAGTGGTGGAGTCACCATCACTGGAGGTGTTCAAGGAACATGTGGACAAGGCATTGTGGGACATGGTTTACTGGGCACGGTGGTGTTGGGTTCGTGGTTGGACTTGATGATCTTACAGGTCTTTTCCAACCGCAGTGATTCTGTGATCACCGAAAGTGGTCTAGAAGAGGATGTGGCTTCCAGGCCACTAGGACCACGAAGTATCTGAAGACTTGTCTATCACTTCACACACTGACGGGCAGGTGGCCATAATGAGCTCCAGAGAGCTCAGTTTCAGCCCCAGGCCTATAAGGAGGGAAGAATAAAGGGCTGCAACCTTGGGTATCAGGGCTGTTTTGAGGTAGGACATACACGCTTGGCCCAAAGAACACTCAAGAGAGCCGCTTTGATTTCTCCTTGAATGCATTAATGTGCAGAGCGGAAATATCTGGCCTTCAGCTGGGACAACATACAGCACAGCTGGGGACCCTAGAGGAATCTGAGGCTTTCTGAACTTCTTCGAACACTTCCTTCTTTTTTTTTCACTCCCTTTCCTTTTTTTCCTAAAAAGTGTTTCTTTTCCCAGGGAGAGATATCAAGTTCATGATGTAATAACTGTGGTGAGGGCTGTACTTTAAGTAAATAGGGATGTACAGTCACAGAAATATGAAAAATTATGGGAAAAAGTATCTTTGTTAAAATTAGCCTCCTCACTCAGCATTGTAGAGAATTGATCTTTAAATCCAAACTCTGCCTTCAGATACACACAACATCATTAACCAAAATTTACAAGCATCATTCCTATGTGCCCACATGATTGTGCCTGGCTTAAAACAGTAAGTTTTACACATTTTACTCTATTCTTGTACTGGGTTAAAGCACAAGCCAGCTGCTCAGCAGCTGGGCTGGCTACTACCGACCCACAGAGGTACCAGGGAAGTAGGGTCACTTTATTCTGCCCTGACAGTGAAGAGACCCATAAGAGGTGAATATATTTGCACTTCTGGGACCTCTCACAAATACAACAGTTTTTTTGCAGTGTAACTGAAGACTTCTAAGCCTGGAGTTTCACAAACCAGGGGAGCTTCTGCCTCTGCTTCCTCCTTAGAGTGGGACTAGGGATGTCCAGTGTCCCTGGATGCTCGTTTTCCATGCACCCACCCCAGCAGTGGTTGTTTTCTTTCCATCCTCACCCACTAAGATCAGGAGCCTAAAAAAAGCCTAATGCTCTTTACTTCTCTGTGCATTGTGCTAGACTGCGCTGAGGCTACGGTTCAATATTTCGGAACACTCTTTTGACACGCTATCTCATGACTTCTGAAGAAAGTGCACCAATCTCCTTTGAAAAGAGAAATTAAGATAATACTGCATCCTGCAAAGCTCCTAGAAGTTAAACACCCATCTAAGCTAGGCATGCAGGAGTCTGTAGCTGACAGAAAGACAAAGAAGCAGCCACACAGGGTGAGTCAGTCTGTCCAAAGATAGGTGGGAGGGTTGTATATTGAGGCCAGCCTGCCTTTCCCTTGGGAAAGCAAACCCCAATTTGCAATTTTTTACATTTTATGCCAACAATACAGTAATTTCCAAATGACTTTTGCCCTTTTTTGCAACGTGTCCAATCCCTTTGGGAACCTTCTGGAAGAAAGGGCCTCTAGCACGTAGGCCATGAGTCATTTGGAGGAAAGGGAAGCCCCTTGGACCTGGGGACATAACTGGTTCACAGGGCTGCTCGTAAGTCTGAAAGAGCTGGAGGCATCTGCAGGCACCAAAATCCGCGCAGGGGCTGGGAATGGTGACCAGTTAGGTCCCAAGCCAAACCAGGGCAAGATTTTTGCTGAGTCTGATGATCACGTCTGTTAGCTGAGGGAGGAATGAGACAAGAATGGCACCAGGATGACAGCCGTGGACATTGCTAGCAAAAGGCACAGAGCCAAAGGAGAGGAAAGAAGGGAGAGAGTCCCCAACAGAGTATATCCCACCTACTATCTTCCCATCAGCAAGTATTCATTGGACGTTCAACAGGCTGGGGCCAACTCAGTTTTTCCAATTGCTCCTTTTCACCCCTGAAGAATACCGCAGGCTTCTCTCAAGCCAATCTCCCTTGGCAGAAATTATAAGTTCAGGTTACATGGAAATAGTGGGATTGAGGTTTCAGGGCACACAGAAGCTTGCACCCAGTACGTATTTTGCAAGGCTGACAGCCCACGTGGTTGACACAGTGCCCATGCCGAGGTACTCCAGTTAGATACAAGACTTGGAGACAAAGCTAAATTTGGCGAGGCGGGCTTTTTTTGCCAGAGTTCTCCCAATTCTGTTGGAGGTCTGAAAAACCTGCAAGTGGCCTCTGCGAGGTCACTTCTGGACGTTGGGAGCAGGCAGGAAGCGGCAGGGGAGCAGCGAGCATTACAGGAGCGCTGTGGGTTTGTGGCTACGCAAAAAACATCTTTGCCAAGAGGTGAGCACATCTCTCCATCACCGCTGGCGGCCCCCACACTGACAAACAGCTCAGGGCTATTGAATGACAAGAGAAGGAGAGACAAACCACAGGGCTGGGTGGGCCGTGTGAAATAACATTTTCAGCCAGTCATCTTCCTTACCTCAGGATTCCCATTCTGGTGAAAGCAAGTGCGTAACAGCATCAGGCAACGGCTTCCCGCAATGTGTTGGATTAAGTGGGAGTGTGACAGGTCATTGCTGTTGGGTACAGATGGGTTCCGCTGTGTGCAGCTCTCCTCATCAGCTAAGGCAGACGTGCATCTTGGCGGCACCGATCTGAAACTGGGACAGAGACACAGCGGGTGAAAACCTTGCAGAAAAGGGGAAGGCAGCCCAGTGGGTCAAGTCCTAGCCGCTACTAAATATACAGGGCAGACATCCCAAAGGCAGGCAGCACCTCCTCCAGATAAGAACCTCACGTGTGTGACTCCCATATAAAATGTCTGGGGCATAGGTATTTTGCACGACGCGCGGTATTATCTCAGTTATGGGAAGGGGAGTGTGTAAAGCCAGCTAAAAGCACCAGGCCATGTGCAAAAGAAAGTGATATCACGGATTTCTCTCTGGGGAGAAAAACAAGAAACCCAGTGGACTTTAGAAACAGAGGTTCCTTAAAGATAGCCCTGGCCAGCTGCCATCCCATGTAAACCCTGGCATATCACCAGCACCTCTTCCTCAGATTAAATACCTCAGACTCCATTCAGAAGTGATGTACGCACCTAAGAAACAACAAAAAAGGTCGAGGACTTACGTATTGACTGACATTCGCCTCTCTGTGAAGCCATAGGTGCCACACAAGATACCTGCATACTTTCTCAGAAGGCTGCCAGGTGAAAGTAGACAGACTTCAAGGAAGAATCAATTTTTACCAGCTGAAGTTCTTTTAAATTCACTGAATTTTCCTACTGCCCAAATGACAAGAGTTTGTATTACCCCAAGAACTGTCCAATGTAAGTTTTTACTATGTGATATATATGAACAATGACAATTCATCTCATGTTACAAATGATTCTGCTACCAACATGCTAAAATGCTGTCACAAGCCTAGAGGACACCAAAGCTTTAAATATACTTCTTTGGGGTCTATTTCTTTTGATGGAAAAGTAAATAGAAAAAAATAGGAGTTGTCCCTGGATACATTTGGGAGCACCAGAAAGATGTGGATAAGTGTCTTTATGCGATCCACTAGCATGAAGTAGTTCTTTCCGGTTCAAAGAGCAATCTCCAAAGTTAAAACTAGTGTTTTTGTCAGGATAAATTCCTCTTGGCTTTGCATAGGAGCTCCAAAGAGACCGAAAGGTCTATTTACTCACGTCACTTGACCTCTTGTTTCTCCTGAGTTTTATTAACAGTATCCTGCTTCAATGCATTTGCTTTGAACAGCACATCAAAAAGTGTTCTTAGTGTAGGAGTTAGAACTATATTTGGTTGCAGGACCTTGTAACAGGAAACTTTTTTTCCTAGAAAGCTCACAGAATGCTAAAAATAAAAATACATAAAGAATGGAGCTGGCCTGGCTCAAAACTTTGGTAGGTGAGACTTGAATAAAGCAGACCACTGGCAAGCTGCACACTATCACGTTATCTTCACAGGCTGTTTATTCTAAGCCTGGGTAACTGCAACATGATGAAAGGCTGGAGGCTGGACTATATTTCTCATCTTGCAAACAAAATTAAAGGCGAACCCTTTCCTAAGATCTTTTACTTTAGCATTTGGTTTACTTGTAGCATCTAACCCTTCTGAACAGAGGCAAGACATCACAAAGCATAAATGCCAGCCTGAAACGTCCCCAGACTCCTGGATTTCCATGGGAATCTGGAATTTAAACTGGGAAAGCCTGAGGCAGATTTCCTTGAATAAAGGAATAGCTGTTTAAAAGGCGATTAGACCACTTGGAAATCTTGAAAGCCAAACAAAGCATGCTGCAGGGTAGTCTGCCTCCGATCACTCTATGTGTAAATCCGTCCTAAAGCACGAGCAGGGTTGTGCATCTACTGAGTAACACGCCCTCTAATTCCCTACATGGGATTGTAGGCATGTCTCCAGGGCAGGCGGGAGTCGCAGTCTCCGCTTCAAGCCAGACTCCGCTGCACCAGATTTCTACTTCGGCATACCACAAATATTGCAACCCCTACCCTCGTGTTGCAATCTGACTGGCCAGTCCTTGCCATTTCCTCCAGTTTCACCCAGATGGAGTAAAAAAAAAAATACGCTGGCAGTGAAGTCAGTCTATCCTTTCAATGAACTGGAGTAGAGGCCATACACATGGTGCAAAGATGCACTTTTCTACCTGAGTAGGACCATCAAACTGCAATAATCTGTTTAAGCACTTTATGACTCCCACGTTTGGCTTTTAATTTTGGAACAATCCCGGTAAGCCACTAACTCTGAGCAAATTCAAAAAGATGCATGTGTTAACCATCGCTCTCGGGATAACCTTCAGAAAATAAGAATTCTGGATGGCATGAAGCTGCTGAGAAAAAAATTTTGTGCAGGATCATATTGATTGATTTCCTGTGATGCTACAGCCGAAGATACCACACATTTCACGAGAGGGAGGAAAACTTCTGTTTCCTCAAGCACACAGGAAAATTTTGAACACCAGGACAGAGTGGTTGCTTCTGAAAGAGCTTTACAAGGCCTCTCGTTACAAGAGGCTGGGATCTGGAGAAACTATCGGCAAGACAGAATGGGAAACGCAGGTAGCGCTTGCTGGAGGTTCTGCTGCCACAGCGTGGGAGCCCTGGGACCAGCGTTTGTGGTTTCATGTCTCTCTGATTCCCTGCACAACCCTTTGGAAAACAATTCCTCTCTCAGTTCCCAAATTCCCCAGATGTAAAACAGAACGATTAAGAATAACTCTTTTGGCTATTTTATGCCATTACACTAGGCAGGGACTCCTTCTGACACTGTGTAAGCGTCCAACCTCAGGGTCAGTTAAAGACCTTGGATGCTGTTATAATTCAGGTACATTTAATAACCGATACAAAAGCGGTAATGTTAAATTACTGCAGGTTCTTATTGCCAGATCACACTGGATCATGCAATAGGTTTATAAAGGGACTCCCGCACTAGTGAAATGAATACATGCTTATCTCTCTAAAAAGAAATACTGTCGAGTGGGCTGGCAAGTGTAATTCTTGTTCTCGGGAAAGCCCCAATGTTTTTCTATGAGCTCCTAGACGGAATAAGGCAAATTAAATACAAACTGCACATTGTGGAAATTTATCAGTGAATTGATTAAGAAATAATCAGGAATACCAGTATAGTTTGCTTTAGTAATGCTGATTGTTTTCTGATAACATAACCACTCTCCTTTTCAGTGAGGTAGAAACAGTTTGTTGCAATAACAGTAAAAAAACAGAACCGGCTCTTAATACACTATAAAAATAGCATGATATATAACATACTGAAGCCATATTCTAATAAAAAGATCTCCATCAAAAAGGCAAAGTAGCCCATAAAAGTGCAACGTTTTGATAGTGTCAAAACAAAAACTGTACTATCAAAGCATAGGAAACCTATGCCAGCCTAGGAAAACCAAACTCCCTTTCTTGGCTGCAAATGAAACACCCAGACATTTTTATCACAAGCCTTTTTGCCTCCCAACCTGAGTCAAACTCCTGCTAACTGATTCAGGAGCCAAGCCTGATCCTGCCTGTCCCACAGAAGTCAACGGCTTCCTCGAAACAGATGTTGATGGCCAGTTGCAAAACCGGGCGAGCAGAGCACATCCCAGCCCGCCTCCGAGCACCCACAGCTGCCTTGCGGCCAGTGGATGCTTTGTATGCGCCAAGTGGCCTTGCCCCATACGAGCGCTTCATTAAGGTTTCAGGGGTGATTAGGTCCATGGGACCCCACGTGCTCCTGGTAGGGCTCTGCTTCCCATCCGGAGGCGAGCTCTTCCTCACCTCGGCAACACTCCTCAAAGGGACAGCGTTAGTATCCCAAAACAGAGTCATTCCACTGGCTTCGGGTCAGATTTGCGGAAGGCAAATGAAATTTAAGGCAAACCCTCGAGAATTTCATGGAAAGATTCCCACTGGCTTCAGCAGGCTGTCATTTGGCTTTTTGGGCTACAGCCCAAAGTTCTCCAGATAAGAGGTGCGTTTCAGTGACAAGGAAACACCTCAGAGATGCTTGGCTGCAGGCGGAGGCAGCCCTATCCCCTATCTGAGCAAGGAGCTGCAAGGCACCCCTGCATGGCACCCGAAGAAAGAGGTAATGTAGACAACTATGTTGTTTTTGCCTTCATCATGCAAATACAGATCATCTCCCCAAGTGCTCAACAGCTTGAAACAGCTGTGCAGCTTCCTAAGGCAAAACCGCTGGAAGCCACTCCACTGTAATATTTCATAAAATACTACACCCTGGTCTGTTTTCTTGCATATGTATGTATATTATTTGTTTGCCCTACGCGTTGTATGCTGCAGAAATATTTCCTATTTCCTGGCAATCCTGGAAATCATTAATGACCTCAGAGCATAACAGATGGGCTTGCCCTGCTTGTAAAAAAAATTTAAAAAGCAGCAAAATTTGCAACACCTGTTGAAAGTCCTATGGCCAGCTCTGCTAGCCAGAGCCCAGCGGTCCAGAGGGACCCAGCCGCTCAGCACACACGCAGCCTGTCCCCAAGGCATGCTGTGGGCTGAGGCACAACCTTCAGGGCCCTCCTTTTCTGAGCAGAGACTGCCCCGTGTTTTTTGGGAAAAGTGCCTGGCTAATTTGCCACGTGCAGCAATGCTGTTTAGCCATATGTTGGAGAAGCTGCTGTGTTCCCCTCCAGCGCAGGCAATGTATTTGTGTGAAGTTCAGGGTTGCTTCACACTTTGTGGACGAGGCATTGCGGGACATGGTTTAGTGGGCATGGTGGTGTTAGTTGATGGTTGGGCTTGATGATCTGACAGGTCTTTTACAACCTTAATGATTCTGTGAACACATGCCATGCCTTCACACTTGACAGCATGGGCAATTTAGAGTCAAATCCTCTCTTAACCCTGGTGCAACTGCTCAGATAGGAAACCTGAAGGGGAAGAACTGGCTGATCCTGAGCAGAGAGAGGAGGGCATGTTCTCATTCTCTCTCATTAAAAGGGCTATCGCAGGAGCAGCTACAGCAGGAGCAGGCATGCTAGGAGATGTACACAAGCATAAAAAGGAACACCCTCTGCCTTACAGAGCTTACAATCCAAACAGCTAAAAAGAAAAGTACCATCCCATTTAATTGCTGGAGATTTGAGGCACAGAGGGGTTTAAAAGGCAGGCTTAAGGTCACGTGGAAAAACCTCTGGCAGAAGCTGAGCAATGATCTGAACTCACTGTCCTGAAAGAAACCCAGCATCCCATCCCAGCCCTTCATGCTATCTCTCTGCCTGACCCCCCAACACAACTCCCGCACCGGATCTGTCCTGCTAAGGGTGCCAGCAATGCTGGGGAAACGTTTTCCTCCTGGAGAAGAAAATAAAGGGTGGGGTGAGATGAGACTGACTACAGGGGAATTGGGGATTATCATCATCATTGTGGGGTTTCAGACTTTTTTTTGGTCTCTCTCCATTTCCAGCTTTGCAGATGGAGGAGAAACTAACAGCTATCAACCACTGAAAGTTTTCCCTGGCACTTTGACTGTTGCCCTGACTCTGACCCCTCTTAGAAGCAGAAGTTGGGAGAAGAGAGGAGCCAGCAGCTGCGAGCAGCACGGCCACACGGCTTCCTTAGCTGCAGCCTGACAGCAGCCACAGACTAAGTGCCTCTTCTTTCTCTGTACGACTGATAGGGGACCTGGCCAACAAGGATGGGGTGATCCTCAGTCCTAACCTCTGGAGCAGAGGGGCTCCTTTTTACCTCATTAAAACCCTCCTGAGAGAGCCAGGCCCATTTGAGAAGGCACCTAAAAGCAGCTAGAGGAGCCTTCAGCACCCACATTTGACCAATCCTCCTATTTCTTTTAGGATTTCAAGTTTGCAACAGCCCCTTTATTTCAATTTCTCTTTTCTTTTGTAAGCAGTAAGCTTCCTGGGGGCAACAGACCACCCCTTTGATCTTGCTCACCTAACACTGGGGACAGTGGGTGCTATCGCTGCAAAAATAACTCAAGGGATTTCACAACAGAGCCAATGTCTGCTCCCCCAGATACAGTCCTGCAAGACAGCAGTACCTGTCAGAGTTGCCGGTTGTTAGGATTGCTGTAACATTTTAAGGCCTCACCACATAGCTCTTTTACCTCAGGGATGTAACATGTATTCAATCATCTCCCAGTAGCCACCCCCAGTTCTCCCAACAGCTGCACAGAGAGGAAAATACCCACAGCCATGAGTCAAACAGCAATAACAGTTCAAAGATCCCAAAGCCTCATTTTCTTCTGTCATTTGGGGCTTTTTCCCAAGCCTGCTGACTGCCTGGGACTCTTCCCACTGACCTAAAAGGTCAGGGATTGGGCAAACGCAACTAGGCAGAGGCTGCAGCCCCACTGAAAAGCATCTGTCTGCAAGGTGAACATCCTGGGGCAGGGTGGACTGGACTAGCTTCTCTGAAAATGTTCCCTTTTAAATTAGTCCCTCTCACGCTGCTCCGTCTGCCTCTTGCTCTCGCCAGTCGGTCTGCGAATGGGGTCCGTTACCAACACACCGAAACCTGCTTGCTTGTACAGGGTGCGGACCTGCACCCATTTCACTGCCAGGGGCCTGAGCCCACCCCTCCTATTCAACACAGCGGAGCTGTCAGGAAGGGAGCTCGCTCTGGCGTGGCCACCCCACGGTCTCTGCTGCCGCTCAGCCCACTTCACACGTCTGCTGCTGACATGCTCCTCATCACCATCAAATACAGCAGCGTTGACTCAACCTGCTCACTCACCTCCTTTACTCCAGGGAGCAGCCTCTGCCCTGGTGCAGGGCTTCCAGCAGGCAGGCAGCCTGTCCCAGCGGCCCCTCGAACTCCTAGGGCCACCTCTGTTTCTGTAAAACCAGCTCCTTTCTCCAAGACCGAGGATTTCCTAAAAGGCAGGTTCAGAAGAGCAAAAAGGTGAAATTCTGTTTTCGGTTAACCCCATCCCTCCTGCCTGCAAGCAGGGCTGAGCTGTTGTCTGCTTCCCCCAGGCTTTGCAGAGCAGATCCTGGCAGTCCCTGCCCTGCGTCGGGGTCTCTGTTCGCTACGTGCCACAGGGTTAATTCCTGCTCTCCCTCTCCTCCCCACCTTTTGGGCCACACCGCACACCCTAGTCCTCCACCATGGCATTAAACTTTTCCAGGAGTTTGGGTTAAAAAGAATATCAGAGAAGGTTTTTTGTGAGGTGGGTTTTTCGTTTGTTTTTTCCAACAGGAAAAGCCCTCTCACAGCCTTTCACTGGTGATGCTTCTTCTAGCATGGTCCACTCGCAAAGCCAGCCGAGGGCAGACGATCAAAGGAGATAAAAGTAAGAAGCTGGATCCAAGTGGCAGGTCCTGTGGAGCACGGGGATCTCGCACAGGGAGCCGCGGGGAGGTCAGTTCTTGATTAGAGAGGAGCCTGCCTTTGGCAATGACATTAAAGACTGTCCTCAGGAGAGGTGATTTCAGCTCCTGGCTCTGACACAGGCCTCCTGCCTGACTTGGCCAACTCACTTAATCTTTCCCCCTTTCTCCAATGGCAGCAATATTTCTTTTGCTCTGTCTTGTCTATATATATCACAAGTTCTTTGGAGGAAGGGTAGGGTTAGGCATGTGCTTTCTGGGATTTACTGGACCATGGCTGTGATTTCCCAGATCTGCTGGGTATGATCCTAATGTCTGCCTTACTGGCAAACTGTAAATGCCCCTTCAGCCCAAAGAGGATCCTGGCTCTGCTTAAGTTTTTTTTAAAACCAATTAGTTATTACAGACATGTCTTAGCTATTAGCACATCATTAATCAACATATCAAAAATACAGCAGCTTTTTTGCTATTTCAGGCCCCTCTCCAAGAGACTAGTCTAATTGTTGTGACTACTTCGTCTACGTTCTTGTGATGTGCTTTTTTGCTGTGTGTTTTTGGATGCAGTTTTCTCCCACTCACCTCATGAAAAATCTTGTTTTGTCAGAAAAAGAAAATGCATTTTTATTAGAAAGGAATTTATCTATATCAGGGAAGGGTTTTTTCAGGTCCAGGATAAGTTTCCTAGCTGGATAGAAAGAGTACAGCCCAGCATACGCAGTGCTAACCTGAGGAGCAGCAGACTAAATTTTGATTAATGCATCTAATGAGACAGAGCAACACGTTAAAGAAGTCTTTCCAGACCCCACAAAGGGTTGGGATCAACTAGGGTATTGGCTCTTACGAGTTCCATTCTCTCTGCCCCCATCCTCATTTGGGAGAAAAACAAGACCTTTCCAGGAATATCTCCAAGATGGCTATTATTATTATTATGATATATAAGAACTGTTTAGAGGCAAAACACCATTTGGTGTCGATTAGCCTTGATTGTAACAGTGCAATCAAGGTTCCGTAGCTACTACTCTGAGCCAAAGGCTGCACCCTCTCTGCAGAGCAGCTATTCGCACCCCTTCAATGGGAGATGATAGCCATCATGCTGGCACTTGGGCAGCAAAGGGAATTAAAGCAGCTGCAAGGAGGCGTTCAGCTCTGTCTTCTCATTCTCTCATCTATGGCTGCTGCTCCGGTTTCACAGAGCCAGCCTGGCCCAGAGCAGCCCCAGTCTAAGGTATATATGGGAGGCCTGTTTCACAGCCAGTTTTCCCCACCTGCCTGTTGCATCTCCCCTTTATGTTACATTTCAAGTAGGATGCCTGGAGCCTTGGCTTCAGTTTCTTTATCCCAGCTGTGGGAAGGAAAGACAAGGATCTTGTTGACAAGCGTGACCTTACACCAAGCAAATCCTGCATCTTTCTCTTTGGAAAGATACATTTGGCTCACCAGTTTTCAAGCAGTTGCTCTCCTAGTTTTTCAGCTTTCTCCTCCACTTCAATGTTAAATATCTCATGGTTAATTTCAACTGTGACCTAAAAAAGACAAGGAACTACATTCATTCTTTATGTATTTCTTTTCCTGCTTCTGAGCCAGCAGGCAAAGCTTTACGAGCTGGTATTTTTCCCCTCCCACCTCCCTTGTGCCCTCAAGCTTGCAATAAGCATTTGCCTCAGGATTTCATGCGCTCAGCCCACGAGAGGTGCTTGGTCTCTTACGCTATGTGCATGGTGCCGTCCAGGTCTGCACACTGTGATTCCCAAGAAGAGCAAAGCCAAGAATTGCATCTCAGCTGCTGATAGGCAATCAGTTCCCATCAGCTTTCCAGTGTGCATCCCCAGAGAGTGATTCAGGGCTTGAAAACCGACTGCAAAAGCCAATGGCTCAAGACAGACAGGAAACAGGACAGTTTCTGTTTAACGAGGAGAATACTCCTGAGACAGGCTGGGATGAGGAGGAGGAGGGGGGAAGGGCCTTTCCAAGACTCTACCGTGGAAAAGGAGTAACCTTTGGCGTTAACGGGGCTGCCTTTTGTCTCCTTCCCCCTCAATTTCGGCAGGTCCTTTTAGTAGAGATGAACATAAGCGACAGACAGAGCTTAAGGCTCTCTGCTGGTTTTACTGCCCTCGTACTTCTGTTTCCACCACCATAATCCCAAGGAAATCCAGATTAGCACCTTTTCAGCAATGTATATATTTATAACAGGACCCTTGAGACACATTGCTGCTTCTGCCGTAAAAGCAAATGTCAGCCGAAGAACAGTTAATTCTATTGACTAGAAGGGAGTAACAGCACTTATTTTTGTTCACTGGCAATATCCAAGCCTTTAAACGATATCAGATGGGCATGAGTCAACAACCTAGCCTTGACTAACGTGCCGCTCAGACTGCCTATAAATAGATTTTACTTTCCCTCTTTCATATAAAGCTAGCTCCTACACCAGCTACACACAGCCAAGGGGTCTGTTGGGGACAGACAGACACACGCCTGGAACAAGGGGGTATTCAAGTAGCTGCAATCCCTCTAAATTCTTCCTGTCAGAGGGGCCACTAAAAATACAGTAGCCACCGAGTTGCTTTAGCTCTCACTATGGCTGGGTGGTGCAGGAGCAGAGAACAGCAGCCAAATCTTCATATCTCCTTAGTCTCGGCTGAAAAAAGCTCCAAAGCAGATGATAATTAAGTCCTTAATATTTCCAATAGATTTAAAATATGGCTATTTTTAACCACATGGATTTGCAGAGCCAGGAACACACACTGCACGCAGACAGGGAGCGGCAGCTCTATTCTGCCTGCTTAGACAGCTGCAGTCTTTACAGTGGCACATCTGGGAGATGGAGAACTTAAATGATAGTTGGCTTCAGTGGAGCTTGCACTCAAACTTCGGTGTTTTGCCAAGCCAGGTGATAGCAAGGATACTGAATTATCCTAATCAGCTACAGGAAAAAGCTGTATTACCTCTTTTTGAGTGGACACAACATTTGTGGGACATGGTTTAATGGGCATGGTGGTGGGTGTTAGTTGATGGTTGGACTTGATCATCTTACAGGTCTTTTCCAACCTTAGTGATTCTGTGATTCTAGCTGGCGCTCAAAGAACAGGCCCCAGGAGCAGTGAAACTGCAGTTCAATCTTCCTCCAAGAACTGTGCCCAGTCAAATATGCCTAATGGCCCTATGGGCTAGCTAGCAGCAACGAAGTGATAGAGCATCACACCCCGCTTGCTGTCGTTCCTCAAGCCAACGGAGAAGACAACCATAGGCAAGTGAGTCAGCCTGGGGTGAATTCTGGTGGGAATTCTAACCCAGTAACTATTTGCGGTCTTACCTTTCAAACAAACAGGTCATTTTATGTCCCTCCTCCCTCCCCACCATCTGCCTGATCTATTTACACTACAAACTCTCTGGGCAGGAATCACTCCCTGTATCTGCCTGTTCAGGGCTTGTTACAGTGAGTCTCAGTCTCACACACTGTCATTATATAGAACATAACTTGAAAATCCCAACCTCTTGATTAAAAGAAATAAGAGGACTATAACCTACCCAGTCCATTTTGCTCAGGTGTTAACCCTACAGCCTAATGACACAGATTTCAGGACCAGGATTATTACTGGTGATAATTTTAGCAGAAACCCGTTTCCCCTACGACTAATGTCACTACCTCTACTTTAGAGCGGGGGCCGTTCACAAGAAGCTTCAAGACCAAGTTTCATGTAACTCAAGGTCACACATTCACATATCTGAAAAGTTCATCATCTTTTGTTCAGTTCATTTCTTTTATATCTGTTTTACAGGATAAACAGAGGCAGGAAGGCTTCAGGCAAGCTCACAAGAGCGCTCCGCTCCCACGTTCCATGCTGAAATGAATGGGGAAAATTTTATGTTCATTTGGGGTCTCTTGTCGGGATTTTCTTTCTTGTCTTTAAAGAGAATTCAGGATGGTGAATGCCGAAATCTTGGCTTCAGCTGTGGGATTTCAGCTGTGGGATTTTACAAAACTCCTATTGTTGCTCTAACCCTGACCCACAGAAATCGAGATCATTCACCACTTATTTCAAGAGAAGTGGAGTTCATAGGGTAAGTGCTTTGGAAAAAGCTCATCTTGCATCTCACAGCTGCTAAGGGTTTATGGAAATCTTGTCCCCCATTGCAGGCCATATATAAGAGATGAGGTGTTTGGAAAAATGTCCCATGGAACCTGGGAACGATAAGAAGGAGACCGAGACCCTGCAATTAGGTTAGAAACTGCACGTTCCTCATCGCACATTGAGAGTAACGAAGGTCTAGCTCACACCACGGTGCACAGCAGAGAATAGAAGCTGTAAGGGGATTAAAAGGACATGATTTTGCAACATGCAACAAAAAAATTCCCAGTAAGTGAGCCAGCAGAAATCAATCTTTGTGTCAAATACTGTATGTACTGGGGCAGGGTGACCAACTCAGCTGGGAGTCTAAGTCTGGAGACTGAGTCATCTCCCTCTCAACCTGTCGAATGGGATCCAACGGTTTTCCCACTTGGTTTGACAGAAATAGATACACATACAACAACTCTCTGATTGCAAGGCAAATTGCCTTCTATTGCAGCTCAGGCAGGGCCAGGTTGCACCACAGAATATACATCAGTCACAATTTATGGTCTGCCAGATATGGTCACATTTCTTGATGTTTGTGCTTTTTTTCCTGCCCGCAGACTGAGTCTGAAAGGCGTTTAAGAGTTTCTCCATAAGTCAAAGATTTCAGCAAGTATTGACAGACCTGCACAACAGTGAATGGCAGCTCAGTGAAATCCAGCTCTTGAAGGGCTGCGCATATGCCATACTATCAATTTGTGCATCCAGAATAGATCTGAGCCTTCCATGCAAGAAGTAGACTCATTGCTGCCTGAATACGCTGGGAAATCCCAGAGCAAACAGCAGCCGCCCTAGGAAGGGGAGGCCCCACGTTGCTGGAGATCATCTGGTCCAGCACATAAGGATTACACAAAACAGAAGGAAGCATCACATTACCTCAACCAAATACTGGTTTTAATCCAATTATCCTTCATCATGCCTATCTTTCAATCTTATTCTAAATTAAAAAAAGCTACACACAGTCCAAAAAGTCAAACACAAAAGAAAAATCAGTACAAGTGTCTTCTTGTTTTACTTCAGAGCTAATTCTCTGTCCTTCTGAAATATTATAAACACACAATTACTTCAGAAGCTGGTAGCAACTGACTCAGATCCACAGACAATCAGACACCTACATGAAGGCAAGGCAACATGTCTTTCAAGTACCTAAGCAAAGGAGAAAGCCTAAAGGAAGAAGCGGGAGGCACGCCTGTATGAGGAGGAAGCTGGACAGAGCTTTTGGGGCACAGAGCTTGCTGAAGAGAGTTGGAGATTTTGACAAGGAAACTGTTTCTTTTGACATCATGGCAACAGGACATCACATACATGGCATGTAACTAAATCATGATTTTTCCAAGGAATACCTCTCTCCAAATATAATCAATTTCTCCTCTTAATGGAAAAAAAACCTATACGAACCTGCCAGGCCAGAGGGACAACACTATCCTCATCCAGCACATCATCTGTTTTTCCAAAAGCATTTCCCAGCTTTAATTCCAAGGCAGTGAGTCTCTCCTCCAGATAGTTGAGCAGCCTATTCACAAGATACATAAATCACAGATAAGGGGGTGACCTAGACAGTTCTTGGAAACAATATAAACCAATATTTGTTTGCTTTCAGCTGCTTCCTCCAAGGCCATCCACATGGCTGCTGCTAGGCGCTGATCTGCCAGTTTCTGACCTGTTTTCAGCTCAGACACAAGCCATTCTCCCACAGCAGCTTTGCAGGTAGCAGTTACCTTTCCTCTGGTCTCCCTTACCTGTTACAGTCCAGCAACACCCCCTAAATTAAGCTGGGGGGATTTGAAGAGACTGGGAACTCTCTTCCAGTCATTGGCTAGCTTCAGTTTCAGGCATGGATCATTGGAAAGCATCCCAGGTTACTTCCCATCTTAGCAGTAAGGAATGCATTTCTACTCTTTGACCATCTCTTTTCCCTGCAGAGCACAATTGAAGACAGTTACACCATTGTACATCGGGATTGCAAGAAACTGAAACACTTCAAACCTGTGTGCTACTTGTGTAACACGCAGAGAACATGGCCTTCTCCAACACTATCAGCAAAGTGGGGAAATAATTGCTCCATGAAAGTGTTTTGCCCTACTAATTAGCTCCCTTGCTGATTACTGATTGGCAATTTCAGCACTGGCTCAAAAGAAACAAAAGCAGAGACTAACCCTAGAACCAAAGATGAGTTGGCGTAAACAGGCACCATTTCATTCCTATCAGTCTTCCTCTACTGATTACTGAGGGTCCCACTCATTGCATTGAATCCAGTGAACAGCTTGTGTACGCAGGGAACGTGAGGTGTCACCAGCTATCATGAGGTGGGCTGATAGCAGAAAACTTCCCAACATGAAGAACAAAGTCACTATCAACAACGGTCACATTCCTGTATATTTCTGTTCACATTCCTCTTTTCTTTTCCAGCTTCTTCTGGCCTTGCAAACAGGAAGAAATAAATGTTACAGCTATCACACTCTTTTTTCATTGTATCATTTCAGGTAGTTTACTTCAAGGGCTTCTTTGGAAATACTTAGAGAGGGAAGTGGTGGAGTCACCATCCCTGGAGGTGTTCAAGTAACATGTGGACGAGGCATTGTGGGACATGGTTTAATGGGCATGGTGGTGTTTGTTGGTTGATGGTTGGACTTGATGATCTTACAGGTCTTTTCCAACCTTAGTGATTCTGTGTAATTCCCATTACAGACTACGCTGCTGTGACCCTGCTATGGGGGAACACTGAATGCAAGTCACACTAATCAGAAGCTTAATAGAACTCTTATGCTCAGCCTGGAAATAAACACTCTCCTAGGGGTATCTGTGATATCTGACAAATTTTAAGGCAGAGACATAGTAGTAAAAAAGCATGTAAGAACCCAGAGATAAGTCACAGAATCACTAAGGTTGGAAAAGACCTGTAAGAACATCAAGTCTTACCATCAACTAACACCACCATGCCCACTAAACCATGTCCCACAATGCCTCGTCCACACGTTGACTCAGGTAGTTTCTGGGTTGAAAATTGCTGAAGGGCAGGAAAGCGTAAGGGGGAAATATCACGTGTACCAACCTTGAGCTTCATTTGCCTCAGGCATCCACTCATGGCCACTGCCGTACACATGACGCTGGGCAAGATGGACCCTTGGGCCCATCTAATACAGGTGTTCTTATCAGATTGGGTACCATCACATCTGCAAGTAACAGTATTACATCAGACAGTTAAAACATTATTGATAATTTTATAGGAGACAAAGACTGGAGAAAGGTAAATGACAATAAGGACAGGTCACTGATACACCACATGTTGTGCTGTTCCATACGCTGGTGTTTAGCAGCAATAGAGATATCCAGCAACAGAGCCAGGGTGAAGCTCTTCATCCTGGGACAATGCAGAGTAAGTGGCACCTCAGGTTTTATTCCTATTATTTGACTTTTCCTTTTGCCATTTGGAAGTGATTTAAAACACTGAAAAGTTAGTGGCAAATGAATCAGTCAGGCCTGTACAGATGTGCTGTCCGGTGTCTTTCCAAAGATTCTGATGTCTGTGAAAGCAGAGGGGGAGTTTTTCTTTAAATTCACTCTCAAGGGGCTGTAATTTCTCCTAAGTTGAAGACTATAATGAGATAAAAGAGGGTTAAAAAGATGAAGGTATTTGGGAGCAGTAGAAAAAATTTTAAAAGTTTCTGAAAAAAAATTCAACAGAAAAAACCCTTTATATTTCTTTTTACAAACATATTCCCACTTGGTAATTAAGGAACTGATGCCAATGAAGTCAAGCACGAGTGATGCATTGCAAATGCAGGGCCACGCACACAGTTCACTGTTTCTTTGCTCCCTGACGCTTAAGAAAGGAAAAGGGCATGCCACAATGTCGTTTTAAGTGCACACTGAACAGACATTGCTCTCTAGTTGATCTGTTTGATACGCATGACGGTTGTGAATCAATTGTAGAAGTAGCAATTAGGTACCGAAAAGTGCATACTATTAACATTCACAGTTTAACATCCCTAAAGTGACGCAATATCAGTTTGATTCTTACCTCATCTTCCATCCAAATCCAATAAATACATAATTTAGTGGAGTAAGCCTGGATGATTATATTAAAAAGAGACTTCAAAAAGTTTTTCGTTGGGGATTTCCATACTGTATCCAGATGCTTTCATGACTTCATAAACATAACTATGTATCCAGCCTCAGCTCTGAATGCCCTGTTCTTATCAAAATAAAAACTTCGAGGAAAGCACCATCTTACAAAAATCTTGATTGTTCTTGAAATATAAACGGAGGTGCTTTTTTATTTTAAGTTTCAAAACTTCAGGTTCTGAAAAAACAGAATAGACATTTCTCATTAGATAAAAGGTATTTTTCTAACTAAGCATACTGATAAGAATGTCTTCAGGAAAGCCAGAAACATTTAGGACTTTAATGGCTGCAGTTGCTTTGGGAAGCTAATTTCTTTGAGCCCATTTGTTCATAAACACAGCAACTTGCCACAAACTGTTCATCTTCAGTCTTGTATTCAAATGATTTTGAAAAAAATCATGTGTCATCCACTTCAACATGTCCTTTACTGTTTAGGTACAATCAGAGAAAAACACATGACACTTTCGAGTGTACAAAACCAATTGCAGCAAGCACAAACATTACAGGCAGGAGCAGGTTGAAATGACCGACTACATTGCTATTCAAGATAAATTATTTTAAAAGGGGAAAGCAAGGTTCAGTTGTGAAGAACTTAAGAAATCTAAGAAGAAAACTGTATTTCTAGGTGGGAATGCACTCGATCAGGAACTCATCCTTTAACTCTCATCCAAACCATTACTCCAGCAGGACGCTTAAACTTATGCCTAACCTTAAATACAAACAGTGATACTGGGCCCAAGACCTCCTGGCTGCCCTGAGGTATGTGCTTAACTGTCTCAAACTCAAAGGAAAGGAGAAGTCCCCACCATGAAGCTATCACCCTGCCAGCCAGCTGACTCTGCCCCAAGACCTTTACAGCATCCGTGTTCAACTCCTTCACCATGCTTTCGCTGTGGCCATGTGAAAGCTCAGCCTTAACATTGGACAACACCTAGTGACTGCAGGCACCCTTTTTTTTTTTGGCTCAGGAGCCAGCTTTGTTATTTGGTCTGCTCTGATTCAGCATTCCCATTGCCTGTGCAAGGCCAGGGAAGAAGCGTGTTAGCTTTTCCTGCAGCGTTACTCATGAGGGTCGTTGGTGTCTGTGTCATGGCTGGTTTGGGACTACGGTCTGTGTGTGATTAGTCACTGGAATTTGGTGGGAGGCTATATTTAATAGCACCCTTCACTCCAGAGAAAGAGGGAGCCAGAGAATCTTTAAGGACCACAGATGCATTATAAACTCTTTCCACAACCGCAGAAATGTAGCCAGCAAGACGACAGCCAAATTAGCAAAAGAGCTTATATGTAGGCGGGAGGGCCGTACTGTTGTACCCCTATTCTGTAACACGAGCAGAGCTTTAGCTAAGCATCTCATCTGCCGGCCAGCATCTGCAGCGGCACTGCTGCCCTCTTGCTGCAGGAACACTTAAAAGACCCCGCAAGCACTGGACAGCCTCACTGCCTTTGGTGCCAGACATACCAGTATGAGACGCGATCAGATCAGCACCCGAATAGATGTAGAATACGTGCCGTTCAGCTGAAGCTCTTGCTGCTCTGTCTCCAAAACACAATATAAACGTAGAGACTCCCACCCTCAGCTCTTTGGAGAATTAAATAAAGGCAAAGAAAGCAAGAACAAGCGAAGAGTGTGCTGTCAGGGTAAGGTCAGGACTAAACTCAAAACCAGAAAAAAGCCTAAAAAAAAAAATCACAACCATGAAACTGTATATGGAAGTCACACACATACATGGGCTCTACTTGTGCTCTTCCAGCACAGCTAAGATCTGAAGCATCTTTGCTTCCCTTTCTCCCTGACCAGCAGCAAACAGTTTTGCTAAACAAGTAAGGGTCTTGTAGTGAACCAAACTAACACCAAACCTCTGCTTTCCTCTGGCACTGTCACCAGCTTCCCAAGTCATTCCAAGCTAAACAGATCAGGATTGTCTGTCCACGATCCGGTTTTCCCATCTGAAAGAGGAGGATAACTGTCACAATTTTTTGCTCCACAGGGGCCACTGAAGACGTAGCTAATAATACTTGGAGATGCTCAGACGTACGACAGAGATTAGCCCTCTGCCAAGAGTTACCGCAGTCAAAGGAAGATTTCAGTGGAGTTCAGGGGACTCAGTGCTTTTAAGACCTAAACACGAGAGAAAGAGATTGGCATCAGCAGTGACACATAATAGTAGCTTGATGTCACAGAAGAGACATCTCCCAGTGATGAAGCTTGTTCAATATTTTAAACAAATTTGAGAAGTGTTTAGTCTGGAAGTGATTACTTTGCTTATTTGGATGCATTTGATGTTGGGCCACACACTGCAAATATGGTCAGCTGGCCCAGTTCCAACCGAGGAAAAGGGATCACAGCACCATAACCAAAAGTGCATTACATAGGACTGAATAATATAGCCACACCATAATTAAAATACCACAATTTAAACTGCGGAGCCGATGCTTTATGGGGGCTAGGACGAGCATGATACATGTTCTCCATTTACAAATACTGCAGTGTTTCAGGATACATGGGAAAGCAGATGTTTTTAATAGTCTGAACCTTTAAAGAAGCTTATTCTTCCAAACTAACTACATGCAGTCAGGAGTGAGACGTTGCTGCAGGAATGGGTCAAAATGTTCTCATCTGTCTTTACTCCAGTGGAAAATGTTTATTCTGACCAAAATTTTTACGTTAAGACTGATTTTTCTCCAACAATTAGAGGCAATTGAAAGAAATTCTGTTTACTTTTTTTTTGTTTTGATTTGTCAGATATAAAGGTTTTCAAGTAGAAGTTCTTAAAGAACCATATCTGGGGGGAAAAATTACCCAAATCCTACATTCCCTGTCAGTACTTTTCCCTTTTCGCACATCTGACTGCAATAGGAAGCTGTATATCCCTATGGATATGTTTATCACTCAACTTTGCATGGTGTGGTTACTTCATACTATGCGTCCTTCCTTCTGCCATCCTTACTTATGCAGAGTAAGTCCACAGATGCTGCTTAGCCATTCACCCTCCGTAGCGTTACCCGAGGTGGCAGAACCAGGCCCGGACGTAAGAGGATCCCACAGACCTCCTGTGCACTAACTTAAATCTGTTAGAGTCGCTGCAGGCACCCATTGACACAGGGGGCTTTCCTTCACGTGCAGACTGGAACAAATAGTGGACAGGTTGAACGTGAGAAAAAAGAACTAAAAATATCTGAGTGCAATGCTTTCTCTATGGCCTTACATAAAGGTTTGCTTTCTTTTCCAGCCTGCCGCAGAGTACTGAATAGCGGATTTACAAAAAGCCTCAATCACATGGTGCTGAAGGCATATGGCCCTCAGTTGACTGTGTGTCAACATCATACATGAAAACGCGTGCTGCTCAGACATCAGTCATACAAACAGCTGGGAGAGGTTCAGGCAAATGTAAGGCTACCAAAGAGGGTATGTAGGAAAGGGAGGGAAGAGAGTGAAAGCAAACCCAAAAGCAAAACCGGAGAGTATCAACCACCAAGGAAAGAAATGGCAGAGGACCATTATAAGCAAGGATCTCAGGAAGCACAGTTTTACAGGCAGGACCACAAGCATTCAACACAGGAAAGCTTTCAAAATAAACATGGTGTGGGTTTAGACCAGAAGCCGTAAAGCACAGCTGCCCTGATCATCTTACACTATTAAGAGAGAAGGGAAAGACATCTGTTGAAGTATTGCTCCTTCTCTTCACTCAGAGGATGCAGGCTGTGCTGATGATCCTCCCCTCCTGCTCAGTAGAGAAGGCAGTGACCCCTCTAGTTAAGCCAACAGAATCATTTCAACAGCAAGCAACAAGGAAACAATTTCCAAATAACAAGTTAGCTACTCGCACATCTCTCTGTCCGCATCTTCCACTGTGTCAGCCCACTGAGACACCTACCCCCTGCTCCCTGTGCCAGTCAAAAGCCCTACCAGGTGCAGATGCTTACATACTGCTTGCTCTGATATCTTCCTTCAGATCCTCTTTTTCACTGGAGTGCGTTTTAAACACACATGGCAGGAGCACGCAGTAAGGGGGCAGGCAGGCTGCTCTCGGTGCTTCTCGTTCAAACATACAGACTTCGTATAAAGTCCCTTTGCTGGAGCAGGAGCTAGGGCTGAGCCCTCCCTTCAGACCAGGCAGGCGTTCAAGGCGCAGGGCTGAGCTCTCCCTGCCTCTTGCACACAGCAAACATTGGGCTGGAAGAGCTAGAGCTGCTCTGCAGTCTGTCTGGGCAAGCTCCCAGCGAGGGAAGGGTTTGAGGAGCAAAGGCAAAAGGCCTGTCTCCATCTCTGAATAAGCTAACCACCTACTAATGGGAGGATGCTGCCTTCTCCTATGTAGATTTGGTGGGGGACCTCAGCCATAAGGTAAATCCCATGCTCTAGGCTTCCCTGATTGGGTCCAGCGAGGGATGGAGCCAGGTTGTGGCGGTTTGAGACCTCTTCTGCCGCAGCTGCATCCAAATCCTTACACACTGGCCTCCTTTCCTAGCAGCAGCCACGCTGGGCACATGCCACACCAGATGCAAGAGTTACAGTGGTACAACAGGCAAAATATTGCAATTGGTTCACGTTTCTGCTGTGAGGCTCCTCCTGAACAGGGGGACTTGAGGATCTCAGTTTCATATTCAGTCACCTAAGATTGTGATCTAAATATCGCAAGCTGCTCACTGGTGAGCACGGTGCTCCTATGAATGCCAGCTCAGCCACACTCAGGAGGTGGGTTTTCCAGGCATTTGTAGGGGCTGCACAGCTTAGGTGACACAGGAGATGGGTGCTCACAAGTGCTGACAGGACTATGCATTGGATTAGGCTTCATGGGGGCACTACCAGGTTACAGAGATGGCAGGAAGAGAGCTGTGAGCACCAATAGAGAGCAAATCCCATTTATTCCCTTTCACAGGTTCCCACTAAGCTGTTCAGTGCCACACACGAGATATGTGCTTCATTCATCAGAGCAGCAGCTCAGCTCCTTGGTTTCCTTCGACCAGAGGTTTTTATCTGGAGCAAACCGCAGCTGCATTGCATAGGCAATCCAGAGGGCAATCTGCAGAGGGCAAGCAGCATGTGGCCCTCGGGGACAATCTGCATCGGATGCAAGACAGACACCAGCAAGGCCTCTGCCTCCCAAACATCAAGAAAGATGCTATTGCATCATGTGAAATCCCTTTAAAACACATTCCCTTGCTTTCCTTTGCAGTGACAGCAAAGAGGGAAGAACTGGCAGGGTACCTGCTCCCAGCTGCACACTCCTAATCCAGCTGAATTCTTTTGCATCCTCATTCCCGGAAACATTTGCTGTGGAAGAAGCCAAGCATTTTACGGCTTCCAACTTCAAAGATACTTCTTCTGCATCATCCATTTTCTACCAGCTGTTTGAGCTCGTGACCAGAGTTAGACCAGAAGTAATACCGGAGAGCTACAGGACCCTGACTCTGTTTGCTGCACCAGCAAGCTAGGTCCCTTGATGGAGTACAGGCTGCCTCCTCCATCCCAGGTACTTTGGCCTTGCTCTGCCCCTCTTCTCCACACTGATCAGCTCCTGCCTTTCTCCTTTGGGTATCTCTTCCAGCCCCCAAGCATCTGCCAAACTGCTCTTGAGTTTCCCAGCAAAGCCCTGGCTTCCCTGGAAAGCCCCAGTCAGTCTCCCACTCAGATGTGCTTCCCTCACCCTGCCTGCAGCACACCAGCATGGGGAAGAGCATCACCTCATCCTTGGACAGTCAGAATTGCACAGCAAGACCCATCCTTTTCCTCAGCAACAACATAAGCTATGGTAGGTAAACTGGATGCTGCTGTAGGCAAAAGCATCTTTGAACTTTGTCCATCAGCCCTGCTTGGTTTCACAATAGATGATATACACCATGAATTGAATACTGCAACAGGGACCAGGGGTGTAGAGTCACCTTGCAACTCAAGCTATAAGCAACAAGTTGAGCAGGTGTAAAGGTAGATAGACCCTCGGGAGATGTGGGCTCTCTTCTCCACATTGCAACTTGCCTGATAAAAGGGCTTATGGAGAAATCAGCTCCTTTCTCAGGGCTTCTCTTTCCTCCACTCTCTTGTTGGCATTTCTCATCAGTTTAGCCATCTCTGAGTCAGGACCTGGTTCTCACGGGAAGCAAGACCTTCAAGTGATTTAAACGAGCTGCCCTCCCAGCTCTTTCCATAGCAAAGATGGCACAAAAGAGAGAACATCTGCTCCTCGGGCACTGATATATCCAGCGCAGTGTACGGAGAGCTCTCTTGGGCACACAGACCAGGTGTTGCTGACCTGCTGATGTTGCATTCACTGGGAAATTGCACCAATTACTTTGGATAAGAAACTGGAGATGCTCAGGAAGAACACACTCTGCTGGGAAGCAGTGACCTCCCAGCAGCAAAACGAAGCAAGCAACCACTGTTCTCACCTTGTGAGCTTGCTGCTCAGTACAGCAAGGCCTTAAGATCTAGCAAGGCAAGCAAAGATGACATGACAGGCAAACTCTTGCCTATATGACTGAAAACCAGGAAAAAAAACCAGTTCCCCTGTCTCCCAGCTCTTCACCCCCATTTGCTAAACGAAACCCTAAGTGCCGAGTCCTATTTTCCAGCCCTGCAAACATTTTCCCTAGCTAACCAAAACCAAGTAATGACGGTATGAATTCTTTTTTCTCCACCCCCCCACTCCTGAATTCCCACTCCACAGCTCCTCATCAGGTCTGGTGCTAATTAGAACAGACTGTGAAGTTCACTACATCTGTGCAAAATGGCAGGGGTGGACAGACAAGTCATGAGCTGTTGCGAAATCTCCAGGTCCCAAAGAACTGACCCATATGATGCTGACTGCTTCTTCCATCACTTCTTTTCGAGGAACTGCGTGGTATTTATCTTCCCATGAAGCTTACTAAAAAGGAAAAAAAAAGAGGAGCTTACAAAAAATTAACCTCAAACATTTTGAGGAAGAGGGAGTTATTTAGTTCAAAGGCCTTTCATTAATAATCCCCTTAATAACAGGCTTTATTTGTTTGTAAATGTTCCCTATCACTCAGTCATTTGATGGCATCCTTGGCAGCAACAACCCGTAATTCTTCATAGCATGTGTGTATGTCTGCTGTTCGAAGCAGACCTAATTAAAGCAAGGCTTGCGGTTGAGGCTCAAGCATGTAGTTTGATGCACAAAAAGGAAAGGGGGGCATCAATCTTTAAAGTAACAGTATTCCTATCAGTGTGGTAGCTCACCAAGACACAGAGGAATCCCAGAAGATTTTGCAAAGTACTTACTCTAATCTTCCTGGAACCACCCTTGAAAATGCATGTCATCCTCTCGAGTGCTGGATTCAAACTCTGACCCTAAGACCTTTCTCTCCATTCAGATCTGCATCCTTATCAATAAGCAATATCTGAAGCAATAAAACAACTGCACATTCACACTGGGAAGCAAACATTACAGTACCTCTTTTAGAGGCAGATAAACAGAGCAATAGAGCTGATTTCACAGTGATTACACTGGAAAAAAGAGTGGCACACAGTGCTTCTGGGAATCATACCTGAAGCTCCTTGCATCATATCACAGTTTGGATAGAGAGGAAAAGTGTGCCTTCCTACCTGGATCCCGCTGACCTCAGTGCGATGCACTGAAACTAGTGAACTGCATCTTCTACCCTAGTCAGTTTGGTGTTTGGACTCCCTCTCTGGTCTTGCAAAGCCACAGTGGAAACTTCATGGTGCAAACAAGGTTGGAAGCTGCTGGAGTTTGGACCAACTCCTGAAGTCCCTCCTGTTCTCTTGGCTTAGCTATCTAGGAGGCTTCTGGAGAACAGCATCAGGACCCTAGATTAATATTCTCAGGAAAAATTTGAGTAGGAGGCCTGGCAAGTAAGTTTTCATTCTCCCTGTGATTCACGAGGAAGCCAGACAAGAAATGTCTCCATCAGCAGACAAATGGGCTAGGCTTAGTGGCACCTTTAATGGTGACATATTTCTTTACTAACTGCCAGTTAGTTACTGGAACAGCCTCCGTACAGAACAAGAGTGACTTATAGTGCAGTCCAGGGATATGGCAAGGGTTATTGCTTGGCATTATCCCTATATGTGTTTGGCTTCAGCCTGTGATGCCTAACGCAAATTAGACTTGGTCTGAACTACAAAGTGCCTGTAAAAGCGCTGGGGATGTTGCTGTCCTGGTGAAAGCCAAAGCCTAGTCATGTTCCATCTTACGGACACAGAAAGCCAGGGCATCCAAGGTAACTTCATGAAGACAGACAACACACACATGGCTGCTTGTGGCAGCAGTAAACTGGATATCCTAACTCAAGAGCTAAGTCAGCCTCTGCAGAGAGCAGTCTTTTCAGTTACGGCGATAGATATATCACAGCCTGGGTTTCCTTACTTACCAGTTTACGAGCTGAGCGCGCTGCCCTGTCCCGGCGTGATATTCTTGAACGAGGCTGAAGCATCTCCTCTCCTACCCCCTCGCCGACCCTTCAGACCTGCCCTGGCACCACAGGCAGGAACTGAAGGCAGCCTGGCACCTCGGCATCCCATCATCACAAGCTGTCCTCGCAGCCGGGCTGCCAGGCAAACAGCAGCCTCAGAGGGAGGAATAGCGGCCGGAGCAAGCCAACCTGCGTGCAGAATTGGTGCTTAGCAGCACTGCCCGGGAGGTCACGCTGCATTTGGGCAGGCTAGTTAACCACTGCTGCTTCCACAACCCAGGACCCTCTGCAATTTCCTCTGCTGGAGGAGAGCATAAATATTTTCTGAAATCAAAATTAGAATTAATAAACACAAATAAACAATCTCTGGCTCAGGAAGCCTTCCAAACACACTTGCTGGGGATTTGTAAGGTATCTGGGGGGAGTATTGCTACATACATGTGCTACTTTTACACTTTCTCCAGACCTCCACCCCCAGACCATGCTAGGAACAAGACACCAAGCCAGGCAGACCTGTGATCTGACCCAGCAGAGACATTCTTATGCTCTTAAATGTAGAAAAGTTTCTGCTTTCTCCTATTATTGGTTCAAACTAATTTTGCTTTGCATTTTTGAGTCTGACTAATGGCATTCACAGCCTCTGCAAATCAATATGTTAATCTAGCCTTACCCAAGCTGTGATCTGCAGAGCTTCCATCAATATCCCACCACTGGTACCCAGACAAGCGCATGTTACCAGCTCACCAGAAAGCCACAGGACAGTGAGCATCCCTGGCTACGTGGAGCACTGTTCCCTCTCTGGCAGCTGGGACACGCACAGACCCTTCTGCGGCAAAGGATGCAATTCATCAGGGATTTTTACAGTCACCTCCTTAACTGTGTGACCAGATTGGTCTCATAGCATACGTGAAGTGTCACACAGGGTCCTGCTTCTACCTCTTGCCCGATGGCGATCTGGGGAAAGTTAGACAGGTGATGGCAGCATGGTTCGTCTAAAAGCTTAAGAATCATAGTCCCATCATCCCCATCACCACCTTTCAGAGTCCCGCTCTCTCTGCCTGCGTGCTTACTGTCTTACACTGTCTTCAACTAATGGCAAGTAAAAACAAACCCCCCGTATGCTTCTACTCAAAAGTGTTTTATATAAAAAACAGTAGACAGAGAGGACCAGAAGAGGATAAAATTGGAATATCAGAGAAAAAAAAATGAACTGGTTAATACAGTTCCTACTTAGCATTGCCTTCATGCAACCATGATGTCAGCTGAAAACTGCTGGCAAGTGAAACCAAGAGGGATGCGTCTCAGCTGAACAGCGTACATTCACTGGGAAGCAGAACACATAAGTTGACTGTAACTGCATGTGGCGCTGTCCCGTTTGCACAAGATCAAATCCTTTCCTGTGCACGTAGCAGCCTTTTAAGAATCACAGTCCATGACATCACCTAGGAGGCATGGTGCCAGACGTCTTCCTTGTGGCTGTGCTTTTAACAAGCAGAGCCCCCAAAAGAACCGGATAGAGTAAAAATGTCATGTTCAGTCACCGTAGGTGAAACCCTGGGAGCACGGATGTCAACGGTGACGTTCCCATCGCTTCTGCAAGCCAGGATTTCACAGGGAGATTATCACATCACGCTCGTCTAGGGACATAACGCAGCCAGGCAGAATCTCTCTCCAGTCACTTAAGAGAGAAAGTTAAGAGAGGAAGAGACCGCTCCAAAGGGCAAGGCACAGCAAAAACCTACTCTAGGTGCTCCAAGATGCCCCAGCCAGGAACCTTTCCCCACACTGGCCTGAAGTACCTTGGGTACCTGAGGATGAACAATGGGAAAGTTTGATCGACTTCTGACATCCAAGAGCATTCATAGCACGACAGCAATTTCTGCCAAAAACAGAAGGAGAAACACAAAGCAGTGAGCCTTCAAGCCATGTTGGTCTCGGCAGTCTTGAGTATAGTATCACCCAGCTGATCAGAATGACCGAATGGGTTTGGAACTTTAAGTGCTCCCTAATGTGAACATACCTTGACATATCTTCTGCCTTCATCAAAAACCTTCTTTGAGTAACACTTGGTTTTAATGCAGGGAAGGGACACTTTCTTAGGGGCATAAGAGTTATTCAGGAATATTTCACTAAAACATTGGAGCAAATAGAGACCTCATTAAAAATGAAAATATTCATAGGAAACAGTTATTCCAGATGAGTCTTCAGTTTCAGATTTCTCAAGATGTTTCACTGTAACATTTTTCAAGGGAAAAGTTCCAAGTTTAGAGCCTGAAATGGCTTAATTTAAAACAATGTTTCTTTCTTCTACAGATTTTTTTTTTCCAAGCTCAGCTGTTGAAGCTGAACTGAAATATAAGAATTTTTTCATATCCTCAACAGGTCCAATAACATACTTTTCTCCTTTTTTATTAGAGGTCTGAGTTCTAACCCCTCGGCTTCCAAACGGAAAAAAAAAAGCACAGCTCATCTTTTTTCATTCCTATTAAAAAACACTCTTCCCCACCCAGACACAGTGAAGAGAAAAAAAAACAGTTTGTACTAGGTATGTTTGTACCTGTGTCTCCCAGATAAAAAACAGAGTGCCTCTTGCTTTCTAATTCAAGTGTCTAAGCTCCATGATTTGCCTGGAGCAGTGAAGCACGTTCAGCTTGGGGAGCAGAGCAGGTTTAGAGATTTAAGGGAATGGCTAACAAGTAGCTGGTCTGGTTTAGAGAAATGCCACAGTACTCCCCCATGGCCTTGCTGAGTTCTCTGCTCCCAAGAAGCCTCCAGCAATCGTTGCAAGACGGACTCGAAGCCTTTACTGGAATGGTAGTAAGTAATGGCATTACATCCCACACCCAACCTAAGTACTTGCTGTATGTTCCAGGCTGCTGCCAAGGCCACGACTGTTTTTCCTGCATCTTTCGTTCTTGGGCAAAGTTACATTTCTAATTTGTACATAATGTTCAGCTTAATCTCTCACAGTTTATGGACTTTAACACAGAGGCAATTCTCACCGCCACTGGAAGGAGTGAATCTCCCCTCGTTCCCTGCGAAAGGAAAAACTCTGTCAAGGCAGACACTCTAGCCTAGCCTTCTTTTCATATAACACAAGGAAAACAAAGCCCCTCGAGAACTGCCTTACAGTGATGATGACCAAGTCTCTGGAAACATGGGTTTTATTTCTAGCTCTGCCACAGATACCCAGCGTGAACTTCTGCAGATTCTTGGAAGACCTGACTCTGGCTGAACCAACTCTTTAAAGCCTGAGTAGCCCATCACATTAAATAAAGCCGTGAGGAAAATAAAATGCTACTCTGTGGTTGAGAAAAAGTCTGAACCACATCCTGAAATTCTCTGTATCTCAGTTCTGAACAAAACGAGCATCTTGACTTCTTGTTTTCTAATGCCAAATTTCTTTCCAAAACAAAGGTTCCTAATCCTTAGTGCCAGCCGAACTTGTCAGTACTTTATCATCGAGTTCGGGAGAAGAAGCTGCCTCTCACCATGGCCAAGATTCAACCCAGCTAACCGCAGGCATTGAGCTCCACTCCCAATTTGCTCAAGCTCTTTACACAGTTAATCAAGAGACAGACAACGCTGTAAGGCAGTTCACATGTTGATATAGCTGAGTCATCCCCATGCTGTAACCTGAACACCCTGGAGACTACTAGGCATGACCATAAAGAAAATAACCACCATCTTGGGGACCAAGGCCAACTTTTTATCCATCAATCACTGGAACGCCACGCTAACCAGACTGTAAGCTCACAGGGGTTGGCTCACTGCTGCGTTTTATGAAAGACCTGAATGCGAGCAGAAGTACAAGGATGTTTCTAAGCCTGAAGTCTCAGCCAGAGCCAACGCAGCTAAAATTTCCATGGAAAGCTTTAGCTTGAGGGAGGGGAGCAGGGTGGAGGGAATAGTATCAGTCACTTAGTGACAAACTCCTGCCTGGCACTGCCTCCTCAAAGCATGAGCCAGCTGCAGTCACTTCTACCAGCCTTCAACGTCATCAACCCAAGTGAAGTGGCTCTATTCATATTTGAGCGATACTTACTTTAGCTAGCAGAGTCAGCCCTCTTTGAGGACAAGATATGCCTGGTAGGATTTGGTCAGTTGATGCCCATCCATTTCACTGGGTATCCAAATATCAACTCAAAGTATAGGACAAACATCCTTCCATTATGCCTAGGAAGATTAACAAGTAAGCAGACCACCCTCATTTCACAGATATGGGAAAAGAAAGAAGAAAAGGACTCTGGCAAGAACACCACTCTTACCATCTCAACATATGGTGGAAAGGGCTATCAAGACCTACACCTTCACGACTAATGTTGCAACAATAGTTTCCACACCAGCAAGAAAACACAATCTTTTCCTTTCCATGCTCTGCTAATGTCATAAGACCACAAGAGCTTCAGGTGTTGCCTAACACTCACACTTAGGTCCTTCAAATGCTCTGTGTCGGTAACAACACCATTACCTGACTTTTCTCTACACAGTGATATCAGAGAGTTACAAAAAGAAGAGAATAGCTGACTTGATGCTCCCTATTTTCTGAGGCTGAGCTTCCAGCCCATGAAATATCATTAATTCAGGCTGGTGCCATCTTCTGACCCTGTGCCAGAACATGCTTCATGTCTGGCCCAGCAGAATGGTTCAGATCCACCTTTGTAGCTTCAGGCTTGGCATTTCCAGATCGTGAGTCTCCACATGTGTTGCCTCCACCCTGGATCTTGTACTGCTGCCTCATATCTCGGTGGTCTGAGACAGCACCCACCTCACCCCCTTCACTTCTCCAGGGGCCACAGAAGCAGCTGACTTGCTTACTGCATGCTATACAGTCTCACTTCTGTCAGTCAGTTCCGTGGAGACCAAGGAAGCACTTTTCTCTCAGACCTGTCCTATTTTTAAGAAACCCGGATTTTAACGACTCACACCAGTGGTACAATCACAATACAATCTGTTTCACTGAGTATGATTTTTCTAGTGTCTAAGAGTTCAGACAAATGACTGAATGGGTCCTGTCTGGCATCACAGACAAATCTTAAAATCAAGCTATTTTACAGTGTCTTACACCAGTCAGCACATGCTTTAAGGTGCTTTAATTCCTGGTCAACGGGGGAGGTCCCAGATGACTGGAGGCTTGCCAACGTGACGCCCATCTACAAGAAGGGTCGGAAGGAGGATCCGGGGAACTACAGGCCTGTCAGCCTGACCTCGGTGCCGGGGAAGGTTATGGAGAGGCTCATCTTGAGGGCGCTCACGGGACACGTGCAGGTTACCCAAGGGATCAGGCCAAGCCAGCACGGGTTCATGAAAGGCAGGTCCTGCTTGACCAACCTGATCTCCTTCTATGACCAGGTGACCCGCCTAGTGGATGAGGGGAAGGCTGTTGATGTTGTCTACCTGGACTTCAGCAAAGCCTTTGACACTGTTCCCCACAGTATTCTCCTAGAGAAGCTGGCGGCCTGTGGTTTAGACAGGTACACTCTTCGCTGGGTAAAAAACTGGCTGGATGGCCGAGCCCAGAGGGTTGTGGTGAATGGGGTGAAATCCAGCTGGCGGCCGGTTACAAGTGGAGTCCCCCAGGGCTCGGTTTTGGGACCGGTCTTGTTTAATATCTTCATTGATGATCTGGATGAGGGGATAGAGTGCTCCCTCAGCAAGTTTGCAGACGACACCAAGTTGGGAGGGAGTGTTGATCTGCTTGAGGGTAGGAAGGCTCTGCAGAGGGATCTGGACAGGCTGGATCGATGGGCTGAGGCCAACCGGATGAAGTTCAATAAGGCCAAGTGCCGGGTTCTACACTTCGGCCACAACAACCCCAGGCAACGCTACAGGCTTGGGGATGAGTGGCTGGAAAGTTCCCCTGCAGAAAAGGACCTGGGGGTGTTGATCGACACCCGGCTGAATATGAGCCAGCAGTGTGCCCAGGTGGCCAAGAAGGCCAACGGCATCCTGGCTTGCATCAGAAATGGTGTGGCCAGCAGGAGCAGGGAGGTGATCATGCCTCTGTACTCGGCTCTGGTGAGGCCGCACCTCGAATACTGTGTTCAGTTTTGGGCCCCTCACTACAAGAAGGACATTGAGGTGCTGGAGCGTGTCCAGAGAAGGGCGACGAAGCTGGTGAGGGGTCTGGAACACAAGTCTTATGAGGAGCGGCTGAGCGAGCTGGGGTTGTTTAGCCTGGAGAAGAGGAGGCTGAGGGGAGACCTTATCGCTCTCTACAACTACCTGAAAGGGGGTTGCAGAGAGGTGGGTGTTGGTCTCTTCTCCCAAGTGACTAGTGACAGGACTAGAGGAAATGGCCTCAAGTTGCGACAGGGGAGGTTCAGGCTAGACATTAGGAAAAAGTTCTTCACTGAGAGAGTGGTGAAACACTGGAATAGGCTGCCCAGGGAGGTGGTAGAGTCACCCTCCCTGGAGGTATTCAAGGAGCGTGTGGATGTGGCATTGTGGGATGTAGCTTGATGGACATGGTGCTGTGTGGTGTTGGGTGGGTTGTGGCTTGTTATTGTTGTTGTGTGGTGTGGGTTTTGTGGTTTTTTTTTTTTTTTTTCCCCCCCCCAGGTTGGACTCGATGATCTTACAGGTCTTTTCCAACCGTACTGATTCTGTGTAATTAGGCCCTGCTGCAACAAATCCCTGCCACTAGCTAAATATCCTTTCTGACTTACTATCAAACATACACCCAAGGAAGGATTAGCACAGTCCCACTGAAAGCTAGCAGAGCTGAGAAAGCTTCTCAAAGCACCCACTTAAAAAAATTGATACTGCTTCTTGTCAAGCTGCAAGATATTCCTACAGCCAAATTGATGGGTAACTCAGTCCTCTTTCTGCTATCACCCCTGCGTTGGTAATGGCAGCTGACAGCAGGAACAGAAGTCACTAAGGTAACTCAAATGTCTTTTCAGAGAAGTCCCAGAGTCTCTCAT
Organism: Gavia stellata; assembly: GCF_030936135.1. Taxonomy (NCBI): domain Eukaryota; kingdom Metazoa; phylum Chordata; class Aves; order Gaviiformes; family Gaviidae; genus Gavia; species Gavia stellata. Next base: position 41,420,360 of record NC_082601.1, read on the forward strand.
CTACTTTATGCATGACAGCCTATAGGACAGATGGAAAAGATTCTGGAGTAAAGGTGGTATCTGGTGTGAATAAGGGTGAAAGTATTTTGGCTGGTAATTAGCAGCTATGCAAAGGCGTGGGAGTTGTGATTCACCAAACACTTCCCTTCCCCAGCAGTTCCCCACCTTGCGAAGAGCAAACAGTTGGCGCTCCGGAGCAGTAACTCAGTGGCGAGGCATTTGGCAGAAGCGCTTCTGGAGCAAGCGCCAAGGCTTGAGCTGCACATCAGCCAGAGCGTTCCCTGAGAGCAACTCTGATGGAGCATCACCAGGAACAAAACAACATTTCCTGAAACTACTGCAAAGGAAGATAGAAAATTCATCCAGCCCTTGATCCAAGAGGGTGTAAAATGCAGAAGGATCATGCTTTCTCTCCAGTTCCAAACAAAATCCCCAACATAGATCTGCTGAACGGTCCCAAGGAACACATTCAGCAGTAGCTGGGCCTGAGACATGTCAGCCTTTGGAAAACTAGGGTGCTAACAGCTGCAGCAGCACAGGATTTATTTATCCCCAACATCACGGGCCACCATAGCTGTACGTGCCCTCAGCATAAAACTGGGAATGATCTTTCCCAAACACAGTGAGACTTCTCCTGACCTCAGTTCCCCTGCTAGGGAATGCACATGCAAGGGGGACGCTCACTGTGCTCCACGTAAAGCCCAGATTTTAAACGCTGGAAAGCTCACAGCAGGGCCATCCCATCTGCCTGAACTTCAACCCAGGTACTTTTCTCTTGTGTAAACAACTTGAGGATGAACACATCAATATTTTAATCAGCCTCTGAGTGATATCCAACACCACTGAATGTTTGGAATTGGCACAGGGAAAAATAAACCAGCAGTACTCTGCACAACCAACGTTGTCAGTTTCTGCAATACCTAATATTTTATTCAAGATGCTGCTCTGGCAGTCGAATTATTTTGTGAGAAAAAAATAATTTAGCAGTTGTAGCTCAGCAGGGCCTTGGGAATGGGAATTAAAAAGCCCTGAAAGATTTAGGAACAGAAGATGTAGAAAAAAGAATTTTGTTTTAATTTTTCAGTCTTTGAGGTTCTGACTTATGGTTTCTAAAGCACTAGGGACCAACAATACTTACTTAAAACCTTGTCTGATCAGAAAAGTATCAAAGGCAGTGTCAAAGTTAAAATATCTGGAGTCAGCTTTAATTGTTCCTAAGGGGAAACTTCAAGACTAGAAAGAAAAAAAAAAAGAGTTCCTTATTAACTGAGGAAATGATCCCATTAAACATCAACGACTGTATAGAACATTATGAAGCAGAGAAACCAGCTTGAATTGGGAATGATACGCGATATGCACTACTTAGCACAGTTTGAGACGTAGTCAGTTCTCAAAAATCTAGTCAAATACTGACAAGTCATAAGTGCAATGTTTTCTTGCTTGCCTTCGGAAAGAAATATGTATCCACTGCTCTATAAAGAAAAAAGATTTCTGCAAAACACAAGTTCACATAAATGCACAAATACTAAGTTCCATTCTCCTGAGCCACTGGCAAAAGTACTGATCTTCCATGCCCAAATATACATGTCCCCTACTGTGCACTCTTACAGTCCAGCAGGCAAGTGGGAAAGCCATGGATTCACAGTCAAACCAGAACCCACAGATTTATCTGTGGAAATTACAGCCCCTGTCACCATGACATTATCTGGGAACCAATTCATCTTTGGCGTTCCTGCAAGGCGCTCTGTTGTACAGAGTGGACAAGGCTACACAGCTTTTAGTGCACAAAAGATGATTCCAGAAACAGGGAACGGTACCTCTCTCTCCTGAGCCATGAAGCTATGAACTATTGAGGCAATCTTCTTTCCTAGTATTCTGGCAAAGCAAGCGCAAGAGCAATCCGATGTGTCCTGACCACAGGGCATTTCTATGACTGGCACCACTCTTAGCCAGAATATTACTGATGCAAGCATCCTGAGCAACCACAAGCCTTTCCTGGTGTTGATTCATGGGTGGGCAGATGCTGGAGGAAACATTCATCTACATCTAATGCAGGGTGGAAAGAGCAACAAAAAATGTCATAAGAGCGGGGAAGACCAAACAGGAGTAAAAGTACTTAGATTATTCATTGCTTCTATTTTTTGCCTCCATTTGTAGTTAAGCTGCTAAAGCCAGAAGAAAGATCTCACAGAAAAAGAACCTACAGATTTTAGCATATGTCCTTCTCCTTCCTCCCAACCACAAACGGAAGGTTTTGCTGAATAATGAAGTATTTATGTATAAAATAGAGTTAAAATGCCATTATGACCATTGCTGGAAAAAATACAGCAGTTGGACCTAAATGAAACGTTCTAGGGAATTTGAGGCTGGTTGAGAGACCAGAGAGGGGATGGAGGTAGAGCCCTCCCTTCTCCTACTCTTGTAATTAGGAAGTCCATATGACATGGGACATCTCTCAGATGCAAACTCCTCCTCAACCTGATATAAAACTAAACTTCAAGTTGCATCCTGTGTGTCCTAGAAGGGCCGCTCACACACCTGATATTCTGGCCAGGGCCTCTTTCTAAGGTTCCTGGTCCTATATGGTACAAAATTCCCCATACCCCAGGACTATGTTTAACTAATAGGTTACAAAGAGCAGTGGCACCTTCTGCCACAAATTATGGGCTTGGCTTTTAGCTGAATATACTCTCAAAATGGTTAAATGATCCATTTTGGGAAAAAATTATTTCAGTTATTTACACTTCCTGCTCCTCATGACCAACAGCTTCGCTCAGAGTCACGAGCCAGTCAGCCGTTTGTTGGCCCCCGATACATACACAAATAGGACCATTAAAATAAATACCTTCGCCCTGCCCTGTTTCCTCTGTTCTCACCCCACAGAAAGGGCTAGAAGAAAGCAAGCTTGTCAATGAATTCATCATAGTATCAACAAAATTGCCTAATAAGACTGCCACAGTAATTGACAATCAACCTTAGGGACAGAAGGTTTTATCCTTTCTCTTCTGAAGCCACTGCGCAGATGCCTCACAGTAGACTGGCATTGCAATGTTATCAGTTTCTCCTCAAACTGAAGGGTAAGCTTCTCCTGAGCTTCCCACCGCTCCAGAATCAAAGCAGATGGTGCACCCAGAGCCAAACAACACACACTAATGAATTTTTCCACATGCTGAAACTCAGTTTGAAGGAGCTGTTAGGGCTCCTAGAAATAGAAAGTTTCATTACCTGCCTTGGAAAACTTTGCTCTGTGCTCTACAGTACAGTCCTGCCCATGTTTGTGAGGACACTTGAGGTCATGAATGAAAAAAATCAGTGCACGTTTCTGTTCAATTCTGTGAGGAGGAAAAAAAAGCAATGTTCAAAGCAGACTTGTGATAAGAGTATCACACAACCCCTGTGAAAATCCTACCAGGGCAGAGTACTTCCCCATGGGGTAAGGTGTACAGAATGTATTCAGCACATGAACAGCCTGACCAAAGGATTGTCACAACTCAGTGATCGCAAAAAGTACTCCCCTGTGCGTGTCTCCAAGTCAGAATGCCTCATGTTGTAAGTGGGTTGAAGTTTTAAGTGGTAGCAGATGTCGGCAGTATGCTCCCGACCTTTGTTTCATGGATTTCCAGATAACTGCTGCTTTCGTGCTAGTCCTTTTCTAGTAATAACAATTATTAAGTGCCATTTATATAAGGTCTTTCATTCAACAATCCCAAAGCGCTCAATAAATTTAACAAACCATTAATACTCAACAGATGTATCACTTTACATTTTTAAAGAGACTGTGTACAGCGAGTAATCCTCCATGTTCCCGCAAATGGTAGGTACCGTAGTTAGCTTCAGTTTGCAGACAGAGAAGCAGAATTAGGGAACGCCAAAGGCCACAGTGCACTCTGCTAATAACAAAGGGATTTAAACAGAGTTCCTGGCTCTTAACTCTGTCCCCATTGCAAGCAGGAAACCACCCTGCCTCCAGAAATTCACACACACTGATAACTTCAGTGTTTTATCCAGAACGCTGAACTGAAAAGCAAGGATGCGTTCCCAGAGAACACAAAAAACACACTGGTTAAAGTGAGTCACGTTCAATCAAAGCAACAAGATTTTTTTTCACTAGCACAACTTAAGCTAGCTAGAAGTGGACTTAGTTGCCCAGACAGGACATTGGAGAGAAATCCAATAGTCACCAAGTAACTGTAATCTTGCTCGTACATCCCACTGGAGAGCAGAACAGCAGGATTCCCCCTAAGCACACACACATCACAGGAGACACTGCTTGGAAAAATCAGCCTTGCCAGAACAGCAGTGCCATCTTCACATCACCTAGATTACACTTCCATTAGCTCACAAAATCTCCAAAACGCACACAGGCAGTCGTTCTCACCAATGAGAACCAGGAGCACAAAATGAAGCAAGCACCTGATTGCCACCGATACTTTGGATTCAGACAAGTAAGGACTTTGCCGTGCCTCAAGTCCACATCGTCTGGTTAATACAAGCAGAGTGCAAACGCACAAAGGTAATACCTATATACAAGCCAGTGGCCAGAGCACCAGCACCCTGGCTCCCCAGATTATCTTCTCAGCTAAGCAGGTGGCTGCTCTTTTGACTTTCTGCACGGGCCAAGGAGACAGGGTTGTAAAGTGGGCGTTCCTGCTCACCCACAAGCTTCATCAGTATTGGCCTAAGCAGAACCAGCATCCTCTGAAGCACAAAAGCCTTCTTTGCAAGTCTGCACCTGTGAAGTTATTCCTGAAATGAAGCCTTCTGTCAGAGAGTAGCTGGACTTCAAGTATTCCAGCTAGTTAGCTACTGTATAACTAGGTCACGCTTCCACCTCATCAAAATGGCATCACTCTGGAAATCCTACTATTCAGTGCCCAAACAATCAAGTTACCCTGTCTCAATGACTTACCTCCCCACCAGAAAACCACAGTAGCTGAGCATCCATGCCTAGACTGCACAAAACACAAGGAACAGGTTTCAGCTAAGGCACAGGACAACTCACACAGTTATCGACTGTTACGGCATGCACAAGCAGCAGCAATTCCTTCAGCTGCGCCCCTGCCCTAACATGAAGCAAAACGTTCCTTATTTGTTGTTGTCAGATTGTCTGTTCACCTTTTAAGCCTACTACACTTCTCCTACAAAAGGCAGTTTGAGCTCTCTGTCACACAATTTGAATTACACCGCATTTGTTCATATTTGAGGCAACATAAAGAAGCATTTACAGAAATCTCAAGATAGTTTGAGACCATGGCTCATCTATGGTCACAGTAATATAAACCATAACTTAGCTGTGTATCTCAGTTCGTAATCGCAATAATTAAATTTTTTTTTTGCCTAAGCTTTACCTACTTACAAAGAAAACTGCAGACTTAAAACCACATCGAAATCCCTTTGTAACTGACCATGCAATAAAACCTGGCACTTAACTAGTGCACCTTATGCTGGACACAGAAGGTAAGAATCCTCACATCCTCTCCTAAGCTTCCTTTTAGTCATCTGATACGACTTCTCCTGATACATTACCCTCTCGCTCTGCACCCAAAACGGGAATTAGAAGTGGGAAGCTCGGCTATTAGAAGTGCTTCCTTCTCTAGTTTCTACCAAGCATACCTTGGACAACTGATCAGCAATGCAACCAGCTGGCAACACAACCAAACGGAGACATTGCCAAGCTCTTCTCAGCTGAATTAAAATAACAGCAAGTAACATGGATTGTATTTATAAAGTCACAAGACTAGTGCTTGGCCCTGACGAGGGGTGAGGGAGAAGGTCCATCCAAGGTGACGCCTCATTCTTTTCAGCTGAAATAAACTGAATTTCTACCAAGGGGAGCCAGGTTTCATAACCTATAATAGGGAAAGCGTTCACTGGACAGAGATTGTGTGAGTGCATAAGAGAGGCTAGACTGGGGCCCGTTTTTTTCATCATGCGGAAATGTAACAGCTTTTTATTTCGTTTTATGACTCAGTGTTCCCAATGGAAAGAGCACACACATCATGGGTTTGGCACTGCACACCACTCAATTTCCTACCAGCCCCATCCTTGCAATGAATCCAATACAGCCATTTCTTTAACCTCTTCAAGGAGGGGCTTGTGCCAGTGGCGGTCTCCAGGAACAGGAGGGGTGCAAGGCAGGGATGTGTCAGAAAGACTGCTCTCTACTCATAGTCCATGCAGCGTAAACCACCACTAAGAAAAACAAATGAGCCCAAGAGACAGTCAGGGGAAACTAGAGAAAGGTCTCCTCCTGGCATGAGTCAACATGGCTCCAGAATAGTTGAAAGAGCTATTCTGTTTTGCATTGGGTAAAAATTGTCCACCATAACCTATTACAGCTCTTCTCCCCACTGATTCATTCCCCAGCATGCTACTGGGATACGCGGACACAAGGATGCCATAGGTAGGTGAACAAACCCAGTATGCAGGCTACAGCCAGCCTCCTCTCTACTTCAACATAAGCATGACCTAGAGTTTTAAACAGAAGGTTGCCTTTCCTGTTTCTTTGTGTGCTGCAAAAATGGCAAAGCATCCCTGAGCTGCTAAACCACGAGGGTTTCTATTTGGTCCACAATGTGCACCGGGGTTGGTTGCAAAACTGCGAAGATCCTCATAACCTAGTTAAAAAAATAAAATCAAAGGAACCAGCTTTAAACCAAATCTCAAACTTAATGCAAGCCTTTGCTGAGTTAATAACGTTGCCAAGGGACTTCTGGGTCCATACTGTCTTATCTTTTTTCAAATTCTGAGCTCCTTTGCAATTAGGCACACAAAAATGTGCCATATGACATTAAAAAAGCGAGGGGGCGGGGAGGGGGATGTGGGGGAATTGCTCCAAAACAAGGGATTTCTTAACATCTCCCTTTCCGCCTCTTCTTTCCCCCCCAATCACATACTTAAGTTGTGAATATACTACTAAGTATCATAGCTCATCCTCAAAGTCTTTATCTCTTTGCCTTTGTCTGCAACTATTACATTTTATGAATTTTACTTAATTGGGGCTACCTAAATAAGTGATTTGCCAGGCCAAAATACTAAAGCTATAATGCTTCAGATGAGATGAGGACTCTAATTTCCCCAGTTATTCCTCCTACCGACTGAGTTCGCTACTACAGGTCTGACCACTCCCAACACACACGACAACACAAATACTGCGGTGGCAAGGGCTGATATCAGCTCCACCAACAAACATAGGAAAATACAAACAGCTAAAAACCATTAGCTTTCAAACATGCACACTGACTGATGTCAGAGCGGCATGTCAAATCCAATTACAAATGCTACAGGGACAAGAAGCTAAGAGTTGTTTAGGGTTTGCCAACTGTATCTGTGACATACAAGGAGAGTCCTCTAATAACTGAGTAGAAAGACTCTTCTTGGAGTCAAGAGCTTTATTTTTTAAGTCACCCCTCCCACTGCATGACTGCTGCCCAAGAAGGCTATTACTGGGAAAAACATCATTTGCCACTGTGTTGGATATGATACAACAAGGAAGAAAGTGGTCTGGTGGTGTGCTGTTAAATTGATCAGACTATGGATATGCCAGTATTTCCAGAGTTCAGCCTCTCCCACTTAATATTTTTGGTGCCTACATCTGGGAAATTTACTCATTTAGTAGAATTCCAGTTCTGTACTAGGTGCCTAAAGACAGCAGGAAACCTAGAGGCAAAGGGGAAAGCAGCACCACCTTCTCCCTCATGTGAAAAATACTGAAAAATAGAGAAATAAATTTCAATCAAAGATTAAACACATCCATATCTATTTTTCCTTCCCCCTTTCCCTCTGCTGTTTTCTATGCTTTAGGCAGTCTCGTTCTCAGTGGCCTCCAAGCAGAGCCTCCAAAGTTCCTTACCACAGTTCTCCTCTTGCCATCTGGCCAGATGTGTTCTCTAGATGTTGTGCTAGACTTGAGGTGGGATCCTTGTCCTCTCTGAAGTCAGTGGGAGATTTCCCATGGGCTTCAGTGGGAACAGAACTCCATCTTTTGTCTCACACGCTCTGGAAGATTTATTGTTCCTACTATCTGTTTGGGTCTCAAAACATAAATGGTGAAGCCACCTCCCAATTCCTATTCTCTTCCCAAAGAGAGGGGCACAATAAAGCACATCTATTACAAACATCACAATGTAAGTAAATACTGGATTGTTTTTCTAAAGTGTTAATGCTGGGTATCCAAATAGCTAAATATATATTCCTTAATTTCTGTCTAGGAAGAACAGGATTTGGTTTATATCCATGCATAAATCAGGACTCTATTCCTTACACTTACCTTGACTCTGTTAATGCTTTTTAAAAAAAAGCCTTGAGCTAAATTTTCTTGACTTTTGTTTATAATAGCCTAGATCACTGTAAAAAAGTTTGGAGAAGATCCATGTTTCTAACGGGAGACAACTTACAAAAGTCTGGGAACTCTTAACCACAGGAAAAATGACAAGGCTTCAGAATGAGTCATCCTCGATATTTGCAAAGATGTTGGAAGAAACCGGGCAACAAAGACTAATCACTCTAATGTACTTTCCCCCTCTTTTGTAGATTCCCATCTGCTCTGCCTCACTTTCTGAAGACCACAGCATACACATAAGTGCACTTCTCTGTAGATCGGCTGCATAGCTAGGACTGGTGCCACCATCATTCCTTTTCGTGACCAGGGTGGTACTGTGAAATCAAAGCAGCCTGGGGTCACTTGGGCAGGAGGGGATGCCCACCCATCTGGCACAGGCATTGCAACCAAGGTACCTCAGTGCCTTCCAGGACAGGCACTAGGGCACACCTGGGGTCACAGCTTACAAGCTGTGACCTCTTTGAATTCTTTTAAACGTAACCCCGTGCTAGATGCAGTGCATTCCCACCATAATTGTGTCATTCCGGCCTCAAGAGAGAGATGCAGCAACCTGTGGAACAGCTGAAGAACAGGACATTGGAGCCAGATGCAGGAGCCAACTACCCAGAGCACATTGGCTTGAGCTTTACATACCCTCCAGCTACCCGCTGGTTAACCCTCAGCCACCCTGCAATACAAGTGTCTGGCAGCTTTGCATACTTTACCACTTAGTGGCATACAAATTAAAGCTTATAGGTGAATGCTGGAAAAGAAAGGATGTTTTTCAGTGCTGATGGATACAAAGAAGCAGGCACAAATGCAGATTCAGATACACACATTATTAGCTAGTCTTAGAGACCCTCTCTGGGGATGCTGCTAACAGAGAAACACCTTGCCCTTAAAGCATTTCACCAGACATCCTACAACCCTTCCCGAGGCTTTCCCACCTTCTTCAGATAGATCAGCTACTGCAGCGACCTTCCACCAGTCTGGTATTCTGAGTACTAACTATGGAAAGCGGATAAAATCAAAATAAACTGGAAATTCTTTCTAAATGGCTTTTTCTTGAGACTATAAGAACATGTTTGCAAATGCTGCAAAGAGTCATGTTCTAGTGAAGAATCAGTTACCGCTTCATTAAAAGCTCTTCAGATACCAACAAAGACCTAAAAATTGGATAAGTACAAGTTACAGTAAGAATTTTCTAAAAGGGGAAAAAACTTCTCTCTCAGCTTGACCAGAGTCCCACATCCTTCCTAGCTTGTCAGCTCTGGAGCAATGCCTCACAGTGGGATCATTCAACTCATCCTGAAATGTTTTTTCCTAAAGAAAGTAAAGCACTGAAGTAGCTTATGAAAAAAAAAGAGCATTGTGGTAATAATTTATATCCTTCTATGGAAAAAGAACAAGTTATTAGTTTCTCAGTGGACCAAACCAAGTATTGAGAATCTGATCATCTGTCACTTCTAATAATGATGAAAAGCCAACAGCGAAACTTGAAGTTTTAGAGTCAACATTACTGCTCATGTTTGCAGCAGATGGAAGAAAAAATTCCATTTTACTTGCAGCAGCAAAGCCCACATGGCCTTTGTTTTGAAGTGTTAATTAGTCAGTTCTACTAAACTCCTCCACATTGGTAAAATGGCATTATCTTGATCCAAATCAACTTGCACTGAAGTCAGAAGACTTGTAACTGACTACAGTGGGAACTGGATGAAACCTTAAGAGATAAACTGAACGGGAAATGGTTTTTATAGAGAGACCTCTTGCCCCCAAGGCGAGACAGTCCTAGGAAACTACAGAAACACATTGTTCTTTTTCAGCCTTTTGCCGAGGCCAAAAAGATTTAAAACAAACATGGATCTAAGACAGCAAAGGAAAAGACTTCCATTCCTCCCCCAGACACTAGCTCATTTGAAATATCCTACTGGCTTTTTCCTATCACTGCAGAGTATTTCCAGCTTCAGCTAATAGTACAGAAGAAATGAAAACTTTATTTTTTAGCGTGTCTGGGAATGAAATCCCTAATGCTCTATGTGAACCAGTTATTCACAAAAAGGGTTTCAAGTCTCTCGAATATCCACTCTACACTTGCATTACATTGTGGGGTATTATCTTCACTTCAGAAAAATTGAAAGACTTCTAAGCTTATAAGAACAAAAAAAATGGAGGGTTTCCATCAACACAGTGACAATAAAGTCTCCAAGTAAATATTAAGGGATCTCAAAATGGAAGTAAAAGCCAGGTGAGAATGCAGACCCGAGAATACCAATCTTTTCCATTTCTCAAGAAAAACCAAGTGTCCAACATACTGACTGAACAAGGCAAGCATGTGAAGCTGCTCGCCAAAGAGGTCTGGAAAAATTGCATATTAACTCTACTGATCTGAATCTCAACGCATGTAATAAATTCTTAGAGGACCCTGCCTTCCTATCTGCACAGGAACAGGGAGAATCTCAGCAAGTGACATTTCCCTATGCTAACATAGGAGGAAAGATCTCTACATAGAACTAGGTTGCTCTGAATATAGCCAAGCTAGGTCTTGTTTCTATAAATTAACTGTATTCCCAGAACCACACTATAATCCACTGATTTGGTGTTCAGTCTTTTTCTAACTCAACATGTTTTCACTCCTCATTCGAGGCGAGATCTCCCCTCTGTTTCCTCAAGCTGGGCACGGTTTTCTCTTACATCAACATCTCTTCTTGTGGTGTGAACACACAGGCTGCAGGAAGGATGAGGACTCAAATATCTGGCTGCCCTGAAGATTTCTCCCAGGGAAGAACAAGTCAGGTCCTTGTAGTAAACTCTCCATTATCTAGCAGAGGGTTCAGAACTGACTTCTTGCCTAGACAAATATCCGGTTATGTGTTCTCCACCGACCAGACCGTAACTACTCCAAAAACAGCTGCTTGAAGGAACAAGCAAAATTTTGAACAAGACAATAGGTTAAGTTCACTCCCTCCCTGTCCATCAGTATACAGTCCCTCTCATCATGTTTTTCCTTTTCAGGTTCACCAACTGTACCATGACTTTTCTCCTTCAACAGCATCCAGATGGAAACAATGAACTCCCTACCACCATGAAATATCGTCTTCTGATTCTAATCTGGCTATCTTGGCTCTTATACATTGGAGCTGCTCCAGAAAAAGTCCTGTCAGCTTGCAACTCTCCCACCCGTGCCTTTTCCACACATCCTTTCCATCCAGGAACTAACAAGATTAGAAAAGGGTCTGCTGTGGTGCTTATACTCCCATTATGATCATCCAGCATGTTCTGTCAGGAAAGAAAGAGTCCAAAAAGGGAGAACAATACTCCCCAACAGCTTGTCTTCACAGATATTTAGCACGAGAGATTTTGGCTGCTAATAGCAATCCTCTCAGTCCACACAAAAATCACTGCTTGTGTGACAGAGCCACCACAGAACCTTCTCTTATGTCCTGCTCATCCACCAAGCAGGAATAAGCACTAGACTTGATGGCAAAAAATGGAGCTGTAACCATAAAACTACTGGCTGCAACAATCCAAAAAACCCAGTGTTGATCATTATCAGGAAGGGGAAAAATGAGTGGTGAGTGTACATCCTCACTTCCACAAGCACATGGATAAACATCTGTTAAGATGACACTCAGAAATAGCCAGTACAAGCCAGTACTTGAGGAAAGAGATTTAGAGCATGACCTTCAAACAATAGTTTTAGTGATGCAGTATCATCCAAAGATACTTTTCTTGATATTGGAGCAACACTCATTTACAGAGGTGATACCATGGAACTTGCCAGTCATCTGTGGTTTCTGATTATGCGAGCACATATATTCACTCAGATCTCAAAGGTAAAAAAAAGAGTTATGCCATATCCTGAGGAGGTATAAACCACTCAAGATCCAAAAAAAAAGATCACACAGCAAGAGCCCATCTCTTCTTCTGGCATGGACAATTTTCCACACCGAGTCCAGCAGCACTAGCTGCACCACAGCACATCTCCAGAACAACGTGCCGCAACAGCTCTACCACTAAAATAAGCTCTCAGTAGACTTCACTGCCGAAGGGGAAAAAGCCCCATAGACCCCATTTGATCTCTAGCCTGCCTCAGCAATGAGATCTGGTTGTTCCCTTGGCTACTAGGCTAAGCCAAACATTCACTGATCTCATCTTCAGGTGAATAATTGAAACCCACAGCTTTGGTTTTTGTTTTAAAAGCCAACTTACTCATGAATCAAATAACTACACCAAACTTAGTGAGGCTGCAGATACCTCATCTTCAGGTTACCAGATGCCCCCCAACAGAAATAGTGCTGTTGCCCAAGTTCCTCTTCCTTTATTCTGTCGCCTTCCAGGAAGAACATACAACAGCATCTCTGTAACTAACGGTCAGGGGGGCAAAACCTTCTGTCCCATCATAAGCATCTGTAGTTCATCAGCTGCAGAAAACCTAAAGTTCGTTCCACCTCTCCTTTCCTCACCCTTCAGCTCTTACTCCTTTGAAAAGTAAACGGGTGGTAAGAAATCAACTTCGCAAGCCATGGTTTGCATCACTCTGCCACACCATGCTCTGCACGCCTTGCCTCATCGTAGCTTAAAATAACCCATCCCCACCCTGGGATGTCTGCATATGTACTCTGCAAATTTAAGGAAATGCTGCTTAAAGGTGATGTTGATTCAAGGGAAAGCCTCAAGTTCCCTTGAAAGAGCAGCAGACTAGCTGATGTTATTCATTGCACTTTGGCACATGTCTGCAACCTCCCACAAATCAAGGAAGGGGAAACCCTCTGCGCAAGGGGTAACATGCTACGGAAAGACATGGGGGAGCAGTTAAGGCACATAACTCAACGCCCATTTGTTTCATGCACATAGCCAGACTCTCCAAGGCCATCTGGGAGTGATCCATCAAGGCAGGTGGTTAACCACTCCACAGCTCGCCCTTCTGTGAGGAGGAAATGGCATGTTCTCACCGTCTAACAAAAAAATGTGCAAAGGTGAAGCCTCAAGAGGGTACGTAGAAAGCTGTTGGTAACACCACCTGTCACTTCTCGGGGGCCTGGGGATTTAGTTGCAGACCATACAGGATCACAAGCTGAAGAGCGCGAATTTTTTGCCTTTCCCCAGGCTTTGCAGTCACAGGCACTGACCCTTCCACAGGGCAACTTGAAAAGATACCATTTAGTGCAACCCTACCAGGTTTACTTGTCAGCCAAGAGAGCTTTTTCGGTCCTTCACAACAAGCGCTGAAGATCATCCGTCTTTCAGATTCACACATTCAGACTGAAGTTTGCTGAGTTTTGAAAGCCTTGGCTGAACTATGGTACTTCGGCAGGTCACTAAGGTAGGAAGAGCTACCTGTTTTGCATTATTTTAGCCTCCAAATCAGGCAAAACTTGGCAGTGTTTGGTTTGCAAACTGTTTTCAACCACAAATTCTGTTAAGGGAAAAAGCTCTCAAGGGATGAAAGTTCACTTAGTATTAAAAAAACACCCCAAACTGAAATAAGTATATTGCAAAAACACTAATCCTCCCTCTGGCACAAAGATATCTGACTGGCCCATAAAGTACAGCTCTCCCCTCTTCTTCCCTGGCTGAGAATCAGTACTGCTAACAGAAAAAGCAAGTCATAGATATTCTTTCCGCACTCTATAACCAAAACTGTGCAAAACCACAGACGCCGCCTTCAGTTGAATCAAATTTCAGCTTAGGCCCCTCACCTTCCAGAGATCAGGAAAGCTCGTCTCCCTCTCCAGGTCAGAGACTTCCTACAACCTGCTCAAGTTCTCACAGTAGCAAGCTGTCTTTACCGTCATCCTCCTCTTCCCTGCTGGCTGGCTAATTTCAGCATCTTTCAAACTCCAAGTTGGGGCCAAGGTGCTAGTTAGGAGATACTACAGTGATGATGCATGCACCTTAAGGTAGACAAACATCACTGCGACTGAACTTTGGGGAAAAGTAAATCATCCAGTAACCACATAAGGTGAACACATCTCTCCCTCTCTAGCTAGCAAGAATGTATCTGAACTGAAAGACAGATCAAAAATACCTGCTAACAAGCTTATCCATGTTAATAACCCTCCAAGATTTATTCTCCAAATCAGAGTCCTAAAACTTTCACTCACTTCTAGTACTGCTGGTGGTCTTAGCAGCTTTTCTAGCACATACCTGAAGGCAGTAAGAGAAATCCCATTCTTATTGAATGAGAAACAAGTTTTCCCTCAAAGTTCTGAAAGGGCACAAAATTACCTCCCCACTTCATCCTACTTCAGGTAACCTCAGACCATCAACTAGTTGACAGTTTAAATTGCAAAATTATGTGTCATCTACCCAGCCCTCAGGCCATTCCTACCGCAATCTCCAAGCTAGCCTTTGTACATTACAAAAGTAAAACTTCTCTTTTCTGTTCCCAAAGGCATGCTCACTTCCAGCATCCAAAGAAATCTCATCCCAATCAATTAACAGCTCAGCTGTGCTCTGTTAAATCCTTAAACCAGCTGAGACCCAGACAGGCAGCCAAAAAGCATGAAAGAATGAGCCCAGATAACCCCCCCCCCCACCTCAGATGCCTGGCATTTAAGGCAGCTGTCCCATGGAAATCAACTATTGCAAAATCAAGTAACAACTAGACATGCAACACGTGGTTTGGATAAGTCACTGAGCAGCAGGGGGAAAAAATAGCAAAATTTTTTGGCATATCAGACAGTTCTTCCCACTCCCAATTCCACTCCCACGTGCTTCCTCACTTCTTATAAAATGTTAATCGGAACCTAAGCATCTCAGGAGTCAACCACATCATGCTAGATACTGTACATATTATAAGATGGACCATTCCCAGAAGAGATATAGTAAAAAAGAGGAGTGGGGGAAAGCAAGAGAAAGGAGGAACTGGTAACCCCTGACAAACAGCCCAAAAACTTGTGGGTTAAATAATTTCCTGTGGTCACAGAGAGTTTTCCCCAATGCTAGGACTTAACAGAGACGCTCCAAACCTTTGGATGGTATCCGAGCAATTCCCTTTGACCTAAATTTTCCTCACCAAGTACCCAAAGGGGCATACAAAAGGTTCTCACACTGACTGTACTTGAAGTTACACAAAGTAGTCTGCAGCAATGAGACTGGGCTGGAAATTTAAACCAAGACAAGACCTTCAGCACAGATCCAAACTGTTAAGAGAAGTAGAATCTTCCCTCATAATTAAACATTTTTCTTGTAATCAAATCAGCTAGTATTTTAACATGAAAGCAGAATTTGGTCTTCAGGACCTCATGGGAGCATTTACTAATCCTGAGCTTTACTCACCAGATGTTAAAGGGCCATGAACATGTGAGGGCCGTGGGAGGCGAACAGAATGCTGAGCTAAGATGTGCCACGCAAACCAGGGAGCATTCATGTCCTTTGAGCCTGGATGTTCTAAACTAAGCTTTTCCTCCACTGACTGCTTGGATATATAGCAATATGATGCTTTTTTAATCTAAAATTTAGAAAATAACCTCCATTCTGCTTAGAAAACAAAGGAAGTTCTCAGATCTGACAGAATGTAAGCGCACACTTCATTCTACATAATATCCCCAAGGACATTAGAAATTCACAACTCCTATTTCAATAACAGTTCTTTCATAATTATACTGAAAAATTCACAGGCCCTTACCCATGTCATCCAAGTAAAATGTCAAACAACGCTTGGAGACAGTAAAAGATGAGAAAATGAAGATACTACCTGTGAGAAAGGGACTCCAAGTTAGGAACATGTGAAATACTACGCTGGGTCAGAACAAGGATCAATGTAGCCCAATAGCCTGCCTAGCATGGTGGCAACTGGAGATACTGTTTAGGCCTGGCTCTTCTCAGTGATCCTCTTTCCTCAAGATTCCTCCAGCATCCGCTAGAACTAGGATGTTAGAAGGCACACCTTTCCCTCTTCTTTTTATTATCTATTTAGAGACCTGTTTTCTGTGAATTTGTAATCCCTTTGAGAGTATCACAGAATCACTATGGTTGGAAAAAGACCTGTAAGATCATCAAGTCCAACCACCAACCCAACCCCACCATACCCACTAAACCATGTCCCACAGTGCCACATCCACACGTTCCTTGAACACCTCCAGGGATGGTGACTCCACCACCTCCCTGGGCAGCCTCTTCCAATGCCTCACCACTCTCTCAGTAAAGACATTTTCCCTAATATCCAGCCTAAACCTCCCCTGGCACAACTTAAGGCCATTTCCTCTAGTCCTGTCACTTGGGAGAAGAGACCAACACCCACCTCACCACAACCCCCTTTCAGGTAGTTGTAGAGAGCGATGAGGTCTCCCCTCAGCCTCCTCTTCTCCAGACTGAAAAACCCCAGCTCCCTCAGCCGCTCCTCATCAGACTTGTGCTCCAGACCCCTCAATGTCCTTCTTGGAGTGAGGGGCCCAACACTGAACACAGTATTCGAGGTGCAGCCTCACCAGCGCCGAGTACAGGGGCACGATCCCTTCCCTACTCCTGCTGGCCACACCATTTCTGATACAGGCCAGGATGCTGTTGGCCTTCTTGGCCACCTGGGCACACTGCTGGCTCACATTCAGCCGGCTGCCAACCAACACCCCCAGGTCCTTTTCTGCTGAGCAGCTTTCCAGCCACTCTTCCCCCAGCCTGTAGCGTTGCATGGGGTTGTTGTGACCAAAGTGCAGGTCCCGGCACCTGGCCTTGTTGAACTCATGCAATTGGCCTCGGCCTGTTGATCCAGCCTTGTGCAAGTACACAGATATGCTCTGCCTCTACCTCCTTCTGGAGTGACAAGTTCCAGAAGCTCACTGTGCTGTACAGACGCATGCTCCTTCATCTGCTTTCAACCAATGTCCAAGCGTGCCCTACCTCTAGAATTGTGGGATTTGCCAAATAAGCTTTGCATTCAGCTTATCCACTGCCTTCATGATTTCATAAGTCTCAGACATACCTCCTCTATACACTCTCTCTAAACTAGAGGGTCCCAGCATTTTTATTCTCTACCTAGAAGTCAGCCGCTCTATCCCTTTCATCATTTTACAGGTACTTTTCTACATCTTCTCTAACTCTATTCTCATTCTTGAGAGGTAGAAGTCAGAACTACAATATTCAAGTGAATTTTTGTGCAAGCGCACCGAAGTTTTATAGAACAAGAACATTACTCCCTCTTGTTCTCATTACCCTCCTTGATGATGCTTAGCACCATTGGCTTTTTTCACTCTCACACATTGATAAGGATTTTGACAGCTATTGATAAAGACTCTCCAATCTCCTTCCAGAGCTGTAAGTGCCAGTTACAAGTTCAGCATCGTGTAACCATACCTATAGATTATTTTTTTCCCTAGATGCACTGTCTTACCTTTACCTACAGTACACTGAAACTCACCTGCTACCACTTTGTCCAGCCAGTTTGGGGAGATTCTTCCAATTTTCCTTGCCATCAGTCCTGCAATGACTACCTAAGAGCTTACTGCCATCAACAAACTGGAACATTGTTGCACATGTCCTCCTCTGTGATATCAATAAAAATATTCAATGCATAGGTCCCAGCATTTGCTCCTGTGGCCCCAAAGCCGATTCCTCTTTAATGCAAGAGTGGCCAGTAATCCCTATCCTTTGCTTTCTACCCTTTAACCAGCTTTGAGGCCCTAAAGAAGCTTTCCTGTGATCCTGCAGCAATATTATTTCCTGTGTTCGGTGTGGGATATCAGATCCACTACACTGACTAGGTCCCCTTTATCCACATGCCTGAAGACACACTGACAGTTCCAGCAGATGAGGCAGTATTTCCATTACAGAAGCCATAGTGGTTCTTCCCAAACAGACTGTTTTATCTGAATGTTCAGCGGTTCATCATCTATACCACAAATATTTATTCCCAGCAAGATGTCCGACAGTTTGTAGTTCCCAGGCTCTCCCTAGAGACATTTATGTCAAAGAGTTACACTGATAACCCAACCAGGCCTCCAGCACAGTAACTGTTTGCAATATAAAGTTTGACACCATTTGCCTGCAACTTTGCAGTTTAATATCAGAGTTCCTTCAGGAGTCTGATAAATACTGTGGTCTTGGCAGCTTTCTGATATCTTACTTGTATATACAGTCTCATGTTTCCTGTATATTTACTGTAAATTGATATCAGTACCCTGAGCTACCCACTGCAAAGAACATGTTGGGGTGGGAATCTGCAGCAAAGACTGATGCAAAAATCATTCAGCATCTGCCGTTTTCCCCATTGTCAAGGATAATCCCTACCAATTCTCTTCCTGACTTCCCACTTGCAATACATTTATGTAACTATGACCCATCAGTTTGATCACCCATTGCAAAATACTCCTTGATTCTGCTTTTGCCCTTTTCATTTCCTGTTTCATCTTCCATGTTTTACAGGCTTTTCTATTCTCCTTGTTTGCACAAGCGTTCTGCTTTAAGCGCCAATCTTTTCTCCAAAACACCCACTCAGCTCTCACATGGGGCTACTGCAAGGGTGTTAGGCTTTTACTTGCAGTGAGGCATGTTTCTCCCGGCATGTTTCTAAAACAGTAGGTTTAAGTCTCCAGGTTGTACACAGCCATTGTAGGCATCTTGCTTTGACTGTTCATTTCAGTTTTTTGTTTTTAAATTAACTGCTTCATTTTTTGCATGGATCCCTTTCCTAAAATAGAATTTCCATACAGAGAATTTACTTGGCCTGTTCTCTCCAACCGCACATGAAACCTAATCATATTGTGACAGCCAGAGTAGTTCTTCAGCTAACATCTGTCCCAGGCAGCACTGAAAAGAGAGTTTTTTCTTGTCTACCACTAGTTGTTCTGGGCAGCAACTACCACTGTGTTCAAGTTCTCTCTGCATCTGACCCCAGTAAGGCTTTGGGTCTGTCTACATGAGGTAACTAAAATCTCCCACTTACTACTACTGTTCCAATCACATACCCTTCTGATCTTGAGAAGGATACTACTGTAATGTCCTAGTAATAAGAATGCAGTACAGGACTTCCAACTGTGAAGATTTCATAGCAAGTCCCACCCCAAAACACACCCAGTATTTTGACACTGTTATACTTTGTTATCCCATCCACACATCCCACTTTGTCCTGTAACGTTTACAGCCTGGTAACAACTCTAATTATTTTGTCACGTTACGTCAGGGACAATGTCCAGCAGTTTAGTTACCCTGCCCTCCTCAGGTTTTCCACCTGGTGTAAAAGCACTTGCAAGTTTTGCTCCTGCTCCATCACTCAATATTCATGTGCCAGTCAACCAATACTGCAGGTGGTCTGATTTGCCTTCTGTTTTCATTGTAATAACGTTGTTTGCTTCAACCCTAGCACACGCAGACATAGTGCAAACATCAACAATGTCCTTCGTGTGGACTGTGTTAGTCACAAGCAGGTGCTTTTCCATACAACAGGAGAGAAGTCCATCTCCAGTGTTTTCCACGCTCCTAAAGTTTAGCACATGCCAGCCTGGAAGACCGAATACATAAGAAGCTCCATAGGATTTAAGTCAGCTAAGTCCCAAGAGCCCAACTCTGAAAGATCAAGCACTGCTGATGCACCAGATCAAGGCTGAATCCATTTGCCATTGTGATTTACTACAGAAACAGCATTAAGCATTACACATCTGGGAGAAGTTAGTATTTATGCAGCTAGCCAATTTGTAAAAATATAAATACCAACAGTATCAGTCACTTCCAAATATTAGCTCTTTTAAGGGCAGGGTAAGCTGAACACTCCATTTACCTTTTATCAGCTGCACTACACTGACAGCCTGAAAAGATAACACATGAGTTGGAACTACAGTAAAATGTTTGAACTAAATACAGTTCTCTGTTTTCTGTAGGATTAAGTTATGCAGTGATACTTTCACTGTGTATGGTACTTAAGTCCCACACGTTTATTCATGAACTCAAAGTCTAAAACGAGATCCCAATTAACATAGGAAAGCAGAGCTTGTAGGTCTTCCTGTCCCACATCTGTAATGCTCAGAAGGACTGCTGTACGAGCTGGTATGCTCTACCCCAGGCAGGCTCAAGTCCACATAAAAAGACAAAGCAATTAAACAGGCCTCATACCTCAAACATCTAACAGATTTGAAATACCTGCAAGAGAGTGCACCCTACCTTGTAAATCAGAGGCCAAGTCTTGCTCTCAGTGCAGTGATTCACATGTCTTGTCACCTAAGATTGGTGTAAAAGTATGTGATGAGAATCAACCTCAGCTCTGACGGGCTGTTATAATACAAAGTATGATGCTAGTCATGATTCAGCACTGTTTGTTCTATCACTTATCCTAGCATGACAGAAGGCTCACACAGAAAAAACAAATTGGGTTCCTACTTCTAAAAATCTTCATTCCTTCCCAGTCTCATACTTTTATTCAGCCTGAGAACATGTTCAAGAGATATCCACATTTACTGCAGTGCTTCAGAATTGATTGTAAGCCTCCTGATTACTAATGCTTAACATATTCCCTGACTTTATTTACATTAAGTTGTGCCACACAGCCGTAGCATCCCACCTGGAGTGCTTTGCTATAAAAGCACAGAAGAATCTAGCATTTAATAATCAACCCTAAAAACAGGAAATCAGGAATGCACATTACTTGCCATTGCTCAGCACAAGTAGATTAAAAAAGTAGCAAGCTTCCCCAGCTAACTGGTATGATCTCAGAATGTAAAATATTTGTAAGTTTGCTGCCCATCACAAACAAGCAACTTATTTGCCTTTCACTTGTCACAGTCCATTGGCAGTTGAATGCAAAACCGTATTTGGACCACTGTTCGACACTTAACAGAGGCAAGGGGATTTTCTGCTTTGTTTTAAAGAAGTGTCCGCAGCTAATCATGTGGAACTACAAAACCTCGGTGCACTCGATTGACAAAGAAGCAAGGTGGCGGATGGTAAATTGCATCATTTCCCAGTGCACCAGCTCCAAAATACGTAAAGCCCATCAGCACTCAGTAGTATTGCTCAGATTTAAGACAGATGGTGTCAAAGTACACTAGCCTGTTACTTCAATATTTAGGTACTTTGAGGTATCTTGGTAGAATAACCATTTCACTGCATCTGACAGACAAATATAACCAATTACAATAAACCTAGGCTTTGATTTTAGCTTTTATAGTCTGCAGAAAGCTTGTCAATCATTTACTACATTACAAAAAAATTCCAAGGGATGACATACTAGAGGATGAGCGTTTAAGAAAGTAAATGGGAACAGATTTGTGACATCAACTGGGACCTGAAGAAGGCTTCACTGTGGACTTGCACAATGTCTTACAAGTTCTAACATTCACAAAACTAAGCCTATTCAGAGTAAAATCTTGTGAGCCCTTTCTTTTCACTACTGTTTTAGCCTCTCTTGGACATTATCAAACACACATTAATAGTTTCAGACACCTTATAAAGACTTCGGGACTGCTGCTCTCAATGCAGGAAGCCAGGTTCTGGGCATCAGATGCTTTGAATTGCTTGTGTCTCTGGAACTGGAAGGGCCAAACCGGCCAGCCCAGACAGTCCTTCCTAGAAGTGAGAGAACACCAACATGCTGTCTGGATGATGGCCCAGCCAACTCCAGCAGGGTAGGACACAGGTGGAACAACCCACCCACCCAAGATCTTTTTCCGGATTCCCCCTACTGTCTTATACAGGGTTTTATTGCACGTACACCAGGTTGCTGGAATATAGACTTAATGACAACACTATTAGTGCTCTCCTTGCCTAGGCAAGAACTCTTATGACTAACTTGAATAATCAATCTGCAGTATTCATTCTGGAAGCCCTGCAAGGTATTTATGGTGAGAGGAAAGAAGCTAAAGAGATGTCCAAAGCACAGCGGTTTATATCTTGTGCCTGCTACTACTGTAGCCAGTCACCTGAATAACCACAGGCCACCAGAGGAATAATTAGCACCAAGCTGAGCTGATGCCCTTTTCACCCTTAAAAGGAGCTTCTCAAATGCTCAGAAACTGGACTGGCCAGTTTCTGCACATACTTTTTATATGAGCAATGCAAAAACACCTCCACTGGGTTTCAGAATGAATCCAGATTACTAAAACAAGGAAGACTTATCTAAGCACGGTATCTGCAGCAGGATCGATCAAAATGCATTACAGCAACATCAGTACCGTTCTCCTGCAATGCCCAGTGAGACATTTTTCTACATGTGCATTCTGCTTTCCTTTTCTTAACTGACTTACTGACAGCTCTGACCAGATCCTGGAAAATCTATTAGGCTTTGTTATTAAAGCCTATGGAAGGTTTCCATGAGGATCTTCAGCAGGGAGGCATGCTCTACTGTTCTGTTTCCACACCCAGTTTCTCCTTTTTTAACCATCTTTGAGCTGAAACAGCTTTCTCTGAGACTGAAACTGCAAGTAAATGAGCATCACTGACCTACATAGGAGAAGCTAATAAAACGCAAAGAAACAATCTTCAATTACATGTGGGATGCAGATGAAAATGGAAAACACTAAACTGAAATGGAATTTCTTTTTTCTAATCCTTCACAAACCTCTGCTCCCAGATGAATTCTTAATGGTTTCTTAACCCAAAGGTCCTCCCACTCCAGCACTGTTCCAGCATTGCAGATGGAAAAGCGTTTGGAAAAACTCCAAAACCCACACCAGTTGCTTCAATTTAAAAAGCAAATAAGACCTGAAAAATACTTCCTCTTTGCTGAGTTGAAAGCACAGGCTTAAAGCAGCCCAGGTAAGTATTCAAATGCTGAAAGATCTCACTTTAGGAAATAATTTACACAACCCGTTTACCAAGACAGGGCTCTGGACAGGGAAGCACAAAGCTATACTAGGCTTGCCAGAGCAGTGAAAGCATAAATTGAAATCCTTTAACACAGATCATGTCGAACAAACGGACTAACATTTTTGCTCAGCAGAAGTTTTGTTATTGAACCCTTTGAGACTGCAATATTTTAGCACAAGATAGGCCCAAGCCCAAAGAGAAAAACTTTGTTTCTATGAATATATCCGATTTTGGCTTTTGTAATGCCATCTGTTACACAGTTGTTTACACTTTTCCATGGTATCAAAGTACACTCAACTGAAGATCATGAGCTAGAGCAAGCCTAGAACAAGTTACTGTACTGAGACTACCCACTGCCTTCAGGACAACTGAACTCTCCTACCTCTTCTATCAAGCTCATCTTCTATCTGTGCTTGCTAGGTTAACCACAGCTCTTTGGACAGATTTCTCATCGCATTTCAGAGACTGGTTAAGTCTTCTTCATCTAATTAGAGAAACTATGCTATACAATAACATCTGTCTTTCTACCTAGTAACCCTCTGCTGATGTGGAAAAGCTGCATTTGTCTTCAGCTGTTAAATCCAATCATGAATTTCATTAGCAACCTGCTGTAACTCCAAACTTCCCAATCCAGTACTTTAAAACAGAAGCACATCATTTCATAGTACTTGGAGATGGCCCTCATTCCCATTTAGACAATCCATGGCACACTGCAGTTCAGGAACCAAATCAATAATGACACTCTATCAAACAATCTCCACAAAGAGCTACAATAAACTTGACGCTGGATGTAAATTTCCTATTTATAGGTACTGTGAATCAGCTGACAGCCTGCTGCAGGATAAAATCATTCAGTAATTTTAAGAACATGTTGGAACAGCAAAAATTTGACTTTATTAGCTCAATACATGCCAAACAAGTCCATTAAAGGTCTCATGACAGTTATCAACATCCCTCAAAGCCATTTGCATTAAGCTGTATCATTGGCAGTAGATTAAGACCTGTTCCAGTGTTACTTCAAATTAACATCAATAAAGGAACTTGTCCCATTTGCCTTTCCCGGACATGAAGCACAGCATTCCATTCGGCTGTAATACCCCTACTTCTCCAACATTCAATACTGCTAGCTCCTTTACCAATACTTAAGCACAGCCTACTCCTCACCTGCCCATTTAAAAACAGAAAAACCAAGAGTGTCTAGACAGGGGAATCATTAGTAAAAAGGAGAAATACTAAAAATACATAGAAGAGTATTTGAAGAAGTGTGGTTTGGTTTTGTAGGCAGCTTCAAATCTGCTAACTTTTTCTACAGAGAATCAACAAATGTGGATTAAGTGGTCCACTTTGTATATGACAGATTTTTTCCAAAACTACACAAACTAGTAGACTAAAGAGGAAAGGACTGGCCAAGGGTAAGTAGCAGGCAGTCAGTTTTCATAGTGGAGGAGGCTACCGTAAATTATTGTAATACCTGTTATGTTTAACATTGATAAAAGTACTTTAGGATAGCAAAGCAACAATGCCAAGGTTATAAAGTTATTCAAGAAGTCAAAAACAAGCCTGATTACGAAGACCAGAAGTGCCTTACAATACTGAGAATTTCATCTACTGTTTCACTGCCCATTTGTTATCCATGCATACACTGCACTAACCAGAGGGGAAAACCCTGAATAAGGACATGCAATGATGCACAGCAACCTAGTTTGCACTGCTGATGAAAGATACTGAAGTCATTGTCATTACTGCACTGCCAACAAGCCAGTGGCAAAGAGATGTTAGAACAGAGGCAAGCTTAGAAAGGATCAGGGGAATGAACAGAAAATATTCTGCTGTTGTTATGAGCCATGCTATGTCCACAACATGACTAGTCAGAATGGCACCAAGCAGCCCATCTGAAAAAGGGTATTTGTGAACCAGAAATCATGTTAAGGGGCAATGAGGATGAAAAAGATCTACAATAGCTTGGATTTCAAGTACAAACAAAAAAAGCGTGGCTGGGAGCACAGTACTCAAGGCAAGTTATGAGTTAATGCCATATGCAAAGCTAAAAGGCAGTTAAAATTTTACAGCAGACCAGATAACATACCAAAATTATGAACTTGTTAGAACTGGACAGAGAAGGGTCAAGCTTACTATATTTAAGAGAGATTTGACACTAGATTTGAGATACACACAGACTACCAGTGTCCACGTTGCTCTTCTCCCATTACTATTTATTAAGTGCAAGTGGTTAGTAATCCTTTAATCATGTCTAAGTTTCATTGCTGCAAGCAGGGTTGTTCTTGGGCGCTACAAACAACTGCAGAATTGCACAATACATAAACAAAAGGGGAAATTTTCACTCAGCTTTTCAAGTACTTCATGCCTTCGAGTCCTTTAAAAGCCATCTGAAGGGTACCAGGTTTAATACAAACCCATACGATTGCTGCACACAAAACTGTTCAATATACCTGTCTAGGCATAATGTATTGCACTAATCTTTAACCAGCTCTACCCAAATTAGACCAATAAGAGTTCATTAAAAACTAGCCAAACCAGAGCAACCATACTCCAAGGAGAATTAAAAATCAAGTACACAAGGTCAGTGTAAACATGTTCTTTAATATCACTGAAGATAAATTCAGAAATCCAAGTCTTAGGTGGGTTTCAAATAAATAATCATTTTGAGTAAGTGTTTACATATAAAGGGAGCTCTCAAAGCAGCAGTGCACAGTTTATAACTCCTCCCTGCTAACACATCCCCCACAAGAGAATGTACAGTAGGTAGTGCACACTGGAAAAAACAATCACGACATACGGCACACCTGCCATCTGCAATGAAACCACTGAATATGATGTTAAAAAGAGGGGAGACGCAAATGAAGGCATGCGCTGCCCTTTAAAGCACCACTATTTTCCCACAGCCTTTTACCAGCATTACACAAATAAGAAACCTGGGAATACAAGTCATCTTTCCGCTTCTAAAATCCACTCTCCGCTCAAAAGATTAACACAGCAGCGCTCTGATATAGAAAATTTATTCCTCAAACTGACATTGCAGCATAACATATCATCCCCATCCCAGCTGGTCTCCACTCAGGAACACCTACTCTAACTTTTAAATTCCTCTCCAATAACTGCAGAGGTAATCCAGAAAGCTTAAAGACAGCTAAGAGTTTCCTGTAGATCCTGGCCCAGTGTACTGAAAAGAACCAAGACATAACAGGCCTCAAGAAGGCATATGGTTACCCAGCAAAATAGCTGGTGTCCTACATCACTCAAGTAAAACCTTTCAAAAGTAAAAATTCCTCCTCAAAGTGAAGATTTGCCTTTCTTAAATGACTCCAATTATTATGCTGTAAAAATATGCCCGATGTGAAGTTCCTCACATCAAAACAAGAAGACTTAACAATCCACAAAGACCAAAAAGAAAAAAGATCAATTATAAATATGCCAAATACACTTGCAAAAAGAGCTACTGTAAATTGACGTCTTATTTAAGTTACTGTTTCATCAAAATATTTTCTCTCTGCAGATATGGGTAGGGCAGTCTTCCACTCTTCATACTTTAGTTCAACATGCAATTGATCTGTGATAAGCACTGCAGTACTCAGCATAGAAGCACATAACCTACTAGCAAAAATTCCTCAACACAGTTAACCTGCTTCATTACTCCATTTTTCTTCTCCATTTCTAACATACCTGAAAAAAGTTCTGCCTCTCTCAGCTACCTTACTATGCAATTCTGCTGTGTACCTACTGAATAAATATTACAGGAGTTTAAGGATTGTTTCAATTGCTAGCTCGGCTTTGGCAAAACACAAACTGGCATAACATACACCGTACACTTCACACATCTGAGTAGGGGACGCTGCAACATTTAACAGATACGAAATAAAATAAATCTTAGATTTCTGTAACTGTCAGTACACAGGATTCCCAAGTTGTTCTGAATACAGGAGCAGGGTAATCAATTTTCAAGGAAAGCCACATAGTCAGTCAGTCTGGCCAACTGCTGTTCATTTGGAATTGGTGGAACCGGAGCAGGTTCTACAAAGATAAAACAAATGCATCATTAATGAAATTAAGAAAGCAAATCCATCCACAATGCCATCCATCACAACAGTAAGGAAATAGTTAAATGCATCAGACTGTTAAACAGTCTTATGGGGCATATCTTAACCGTATCTCCCACCTATGCAGCTTTAGCTGACATACCTTCCTGTTACCCACAACATGAAGTAGTCCAAGAGTTACAGCTATCTTTGCTGTTAGTAACAAGTTCCAGTTGTCAGCAGTCTCCAAATTTTTTTTTGCATATACTGGAGTCTGAATAATGAAGACTGACAGCACTTCTACTTGACAAAAAAGCTCCTGGAGCTCTTCAGTTGCTCCTTCCCTTACAAGTTGCCATACTGAAGATATCAAATAAATCTACTGAGTTAGCTGACTAACAAAACACAGCAAAGTACTGCATGGGTTGCAGGACAATGCAGTGCATATGCAGATCTTTATATAAATGCCAGCTAAACTGAGATTACGGTTTACTAGGTTTGAAGACAAGTGACTAAAGCCAGGGAGTTAAGAATTAAAAAACAGAAATAAAAAATAGCAGGAAAACTTGCATTTACTCTTCCTGAAGAGTAGCATTCAGGATCTAGTTAAAGTAGAAATACGGCTAAGGGCTGCAAGCACATGACAGAGGAGGCTGACAATCAAAAGAATGTTTTCAAAAAGCACTACCCCAGCTCTTGAAATTGGCTTGGAATTAAACCTGTAAATTTAAGACACTTTTGGCAACTGTGTTAAGACACAGCAAGCCACCAATTCAGATCTGCTGTCACTATCTTGTGAACAGAAACAACAACGTTTTGGGAATCAGCATGACAACATATTACACCTCAATCTATAGTTGAGCTCTGAGGGAAACCAGAAGATTGCTTTCTTCTACAGGGAAAACTTCAGAAGTCCCACACCACACAAAAGCAACAAAATCTACTCAGAGTTGCTTTGTGAAGAAATTGCCTCTAAGTCAGAAGTTTCCACTAAAATCCTTTTTGTTTTACAGGGGCTGCCTACCCCTGCTTTAGAATCTGCTCCCTTCTTCAGCTATGGAAGTGGGAATCTCAGACACTTAAAATGCGAGGGGAAGATAAGACAAAGGGAGAAAAATGTTTACCAAGCACCTCATTGGGTTTTTTTTTTTGAGGGGAGAATGACAACATTCACTTCTCTAGGGCCCCATTCCTATTTTGTGTGCTGGTGAAATTGTGCTTATACTAATCATGCAAGTTTAGATATATGCGAGTAGATGATATACAAACAGAAAGTACCTGATGAAGGAATAAATCTGTTAAAGGAAGCTTCCAGCACACCTAAAGAAAAATACAATAGAAATTAGCTCAGGGGACCAATTTTAAACAGTTCTATACATCAAGCCAAAACTGGATAAAAAGGTAATTAAAATTAAGGCTGTTCATTTACCATGTTTTACTTCATAGCTAAAAAGCAGAATAGCCAAGGCTTAGCTGGTTAGATTACAACCTCCTGCCTCTTTCTTTTGTCTCAAAAATAGTTCTCACTCACTTTTGGAAAAGAACCACATGTAACTACCTCTCAGTACTCGTAAAGCACTGAGTATTTTGCAACCAGTTCGTGAAAAAACTGATCACATGCAAAAGCTCAGGACTCTGGTTGGTTATGTGCCCAAGGGATAAATTTCAACACCTTGCCTGGCGCATGTTTATTATAATGTTCTGGGCTCTGAACACCTAAAAATTCTGCCCATACAAACAGTGTATTTTCTTAGCCTAATAGATGTTGCCCTTTTAGATACGCCATGATTTGGCTCCTTCTTCCAGAGGCGCACTGTGCAGTTTAAGAGCAGTCATTTCATCTCTGCCTTCATAGCTTAGCATTTATTTTTGCTTCAGCCAGCCATAGATACTGCTTTAGCACAAAACCCAAGTATTTTTGCAGGCTGAGCTTTGCAGGAACAGATATTCCATTATCAACATCATGACAGTGAAGAAAAGATCCAGTAGAATAAGCTTTAAAAAGCAAAGGAAATTATACCAACAAGTTGGGCTCCTCAGAACACAAAGATCCACTAGATCCCTGCCCAAAGAAGTTCCACTTCTCCTGAAAAAATTCTTAGGTTCAAAATAGCGTATTTTTACTCATCTCTATTAGATTAAGACATGTCATTTGAGGTCATCCAGCTTATGTTCCACTGAGTCAGAGCCAGCAGCAGAGGAGGAGCAGGAGAAATCATAGCATATCCTGTCTGCTTTTGTTTAAAAAAGTTAATCTGAGGATGTAGTTTAATCCAAACTACTTTTAACCCCAAACCAAGCCCACTACTTTATTTCCTACATTATATAAACATTTCATGTTTTACAGCAGCATAAGCCCCAATAAAAATATCTGAAAGAATATTTTTAATTAGAAACTAACACCTCATTACTAGAAAATGCTAAACTCAATGTCTAATGAAATAACAGCTCCACCTACCTGGCTTTTTAGGCATTACCATACGGGTTGAAAAGTCTGCTTGCCAGCCCTGTTCTAATACACCTGAAAAGGCATTTTTACATTTGTAAGAACAAATATCTTATGTGATTGCTAGAAATGCAAAATAAAGATGTACATTAAGACCAGTAGAAAAGCATCTCAGTACACTGCCTATATGCCACAACCCTAAGACATATTTCTTGTAAGCATTTAGACATTTAGTTCAACAAATAAGCTCATGGAAGTAATAACAGCACACAAAACTAGGCTAACCCAATACCTTCAGCCTTCCCTCATTGTTGAATTGCTTTAACACTTCCACATATAGAAGGAGAGGACAACCAACAGTAAATAGTGGCAAATAATAAAAAAAATTGAACACTTATCCAGAACCAAGACATTTATCTATTCACTGCCCCATCACTTCTCTTTATAATAGTCTCAGAATTTGTATACATGTTTCTATTCATCATCACTTACAGCTCTCTGATCTCAATCATCCGTAGAAAAACGATTCAGTGAATAAATGCAAAATACCTTTCACAGCTTCTTCTACAGGAAGCCCGACAAAGGCTGCAAAGTCATCTGCAACTATTGAGGTATATGCCTGAGAAACCAGTCCAAAGGCTCGCCTCCTAGTTGCATCTAAGAAGAGATAAACACTGTAAGCAGACAGTAGACTAACCTCCACAACTAGGACATCTGAGAAATTTTTTTCCAGTTCTAACACATTTGGAAAACCAGTACTGCCCTTAAAGGTAGCACTTCAGAAGTTCCCCCTCCCTTCCCACAATTCACTGAAGTATCACAGTCAGCAACCAGAGACAACAGCTTGCTCTATGCCAGGACAAAACCCCTCAGAGACCACATTTAACTTCCAAATGCAGTTTGCAGCATCTTGGGTACTACCACCAGCATGTAAACCAGTTTAGGAAACTCTGCTTCTGATGGCATTCTCCATTTACAGTAAGCTTGTGTGTCAAATAGTTCCGAACCAGAAAAAAATGACAAAAAACCAATTAGTCAAACTATTCATGCCTTTTTAACCACATCTGCTTTGATACCGAGGCATCTGCAAATCGGTTGCTTCTAAAGCTAGAGAATTTGTTACTGCAAAATACCTTGGAAGGCTTTTTAAGCAGTCTCTACTGCCCTCTAGTAGTAAGACTTTGCATGTTACTGTTGCACAGTCTGTAACTAAAACATTTGTTTAAAGCCACATTTAAAAGAAAAACTTTTTCAGAAGTGTCACCAGGTTCTGAAATGCCAAGCGCAGTTCGCTAGATTACCGGTTAAAAGTCTGATAAAACTGGATAACTAATGGTCTATTTTGCTATTACAGAACAAAATATATGTTGTATGTCTATCTTTTCATGTTGGAATTTCAATCACGCACACAATCCTAATCAATAAAAACACTACAGTTTTTTTCTACAAGTTTTTGTAATGAGCTTTTTACCTACACCTGATACCTAAAATCCTTTAAGTAAAACCTACAAAAACACAGCAATAATGTTCCTGACCACTTCTGATTTTTCATAACGAGTAGTCATTTGTCTACTTGTCTCTCTGTGTTTGAGCACACAAATAATTTAAGGCAACATATAATCCCAGGCTACTTGCAGAAGTTCAGTTTGTACCTCTAAGTGCTTCCATGATTGGCTGAATAGTCTCGGACCACTGATGCGCACTGATTGTTGTATAGATTCCTGGAAAGTCTCTCTGCCAAATTCTTTGTCCTACTGACCAAACTGCACCAAGTTCAGCATTTGCCTGTTGCAACAAAAAACCCACCGGTTAATCCGGAATTGTGTATTCTCTACAGTGACCATTCTGTATAAACCCATTTCCACTCCCCACCCTTTCCCACTGCAAGCGTACAGCACAATACCTGTCATGATGAACAGACAAGAAAAATCTTGTTCCAGCAGGTTATCACTGCTGCGAGCTCCCTGATCCATCCTCTGCCAAAACTTTTATCACCCACATAAACAAAGTTGGCTCACATGTCAGTTATACCAATCCAGGCTGATGTATCAGCTAAAGAATCACGGAGAATAGCTTGCACTCAGGCTGCTGACCGGAGTTGCAAGAGGAGAAGCACAGCTTATTTTCTGCTTAGAGGGATGCTTGCCTTTTCAGTAAAGGCTTTACACAGGGCAGTGGCTGTTTGCACAGTGAGGGCAATTTTCAAATCGAAACTCTTGAAATGTTGACAATAGGTCACACTTAATATGGTGCCATACTCACTACAACTGCTCTCCCACTACTGGTTTTAAGGGCTACTTCTATGACACTGCACACTGTCATTTGGCCAACTAGACTCCAGAACACCCTGTCAGAATAGCAACCAAACACGAAACTGGGTAATTAAGTAGTATTTTGAACTCTAAGGAATGCCGATTTGTTTCTGAAGTTAAGACTCACAATAATCATTACTTGACTCAATTAGCAGAAGATTCATCAACACATACACATAAGAAAATCCTATGCTTTGAGGTGTTACCTTCCCAAAATAATTCACGCAATGAGTTTCCCCCACCAAGAATAATGCTTCACATGAAATGCAAGTTACACCAAAAAAGCCAGATTATTCACAGAATATTGCTGTGCAACAAATATAGCAGGTTTCAGAGAACCACCAAGTAAAAATCAGTCCAGATGACTATTGACTCAACTGATGTAACTACTTTTTTCTTGAAAGAAAATTATTTCAGAACCATCTGACAGGTCCCATCCTAAACATGAGTTTTCTTAATACAAGACTACAGAACACTTGTTTCCTTGTAAAATATGATTTCAAACTAAAAACCTAACAGTGAAGTCCAGAAGCATTTCTGGTATTATATTTAGCTAAATCCTCAAAAGGCATCTTGGATCTAAATGCAGTACAAAACAAGCGCCTTCAGAAAGTTAATCGATTTGAAGGTGCAACTTATCTGAAGTCACTTTTCACTACACAAGGTATGCTGCGCCCTCACATGGAACGCGGCCCCATCCCAGAGTCAGATCCATTGCGTTCCTCCAGCTGACTACCCTTTATCACAAGGCTTTCTACCAAGAAGTCTACAGATTTACTGAATTTTATTGCACCAGACTATTTGTTAAGGAAAAGAGGTAGCAGATGAGCAAGTAGGAGATCTTGAAGACCAACATTCCATCTGACAGGCAAGCAGTTCACAGCAAAGAACTGAGACAAGGCTACTCACCAAACAGAATGCTTGGGGGGAAAAAGTCATTATTTGCAAGCTTATATCTAACTGGTTTAGTATCAAACAGCGTTTTACAAAGTACTTACGGATTTGATAGCAGGAGGGATTCTCTTCCAAAGATACCGCGCGTTATTCCTAAAAAAAGTTAAAAATACTTCTCAGTAACCAAACATTTGCTACAAGGAGACACCAAAATGTTTGTTCAGATGCTATAATTATAACCGTCTCAGTGCTTTAAAATATTCCTTGTATGCCTACTGAAGTAGAAAAGCAAAGTTACTCTCAATTAGACAACATGACTGCCATAATACAACAAATAGTTCATTAATTGCTTAATTTAACACCAGTTTAGAAAAGGTTTTTCATTTCTCTACCCTCGACAGCATTGCACAGAAGTTAGTATTGCAGTTTTGTTTTTGGAACAGCCGCATCTCTATGAAAAGTTACTATTTGCACATGTGTTCATCAGTGTCAGTAGTCATTTAGACCAGTGGTCTCCAAACTTTGATCATGCGCTTCTAGCAAAAAAACATTTTTAAGCATGCACCCCCAGTATATGCATAGGGATTTATAAATTATATACATGTACTACTGTATTAATAGATTATGTACATTGTAAAGCATACAAATATAGAAGTTACAGGATGAAATAAACACCATTTAAAGATATTTTTATTTTACTCTATCAATAGTACAGAAATACTTTCTTCATGTGCCAGCGCCCCACTTGGTATACCAAAGATTTAGACTGTTTTGTGCATGTTCCTCCCAACCCAGCTTTGTCACATATATTCTGGAGATTTGGGTATATTGAAATGTTTAGTCATTCATCTTTAGAGCACAGAAAAACTGAAATGGTTACAAATTCTCAGAAAGATTTAAAAGGCAAAACAGAGAAGAAGACCCACTGCTTTTCATTAAAGCAGAATTCTAAAACTTCACATTCATTTGAACCAAGGTTATCTGCACTAAACCTAATACTTGGTACCAGCATTCAGGGAATTTGCCCTGAAAGAATATACATCTACAACGCAAGAAAACACTCCAATCTTCGAATCCCCACACCAATGCTTACTTTGGCTTGATAATCAAACATGGCAGTATCACTTGTTCTGCCTGAATAAATAATCAGCAATTTCTCAATAAAACCCTAAACATAGCAAATCAAGTTCACACAGGGACATGGTAATAATCCACCAGATGGAATTCAAAGGATTACTGCTTCATGCAGATTTAGCTCATTCAAGCCAACAGTATCCCTCATGTTTAACGCCCACAGTTTAGAGTTATCCTGCTGTAATTAGGCA
Organism: Gavia stellata; assembly: GCF_030936135.1. Lineage (NCBI taxonomy): Eukaryota > Metazoa > Chordata > Aves > Gaviiformes > Gaviidae > Gavia > Gavia stellata. The sequence continues at coordinate 41,454,424 of NC_082601.1, forward strand.
CGAGGAAAAGCATGCAATCTTACTCAAAACAAATGCAGGCTTGAAAAGCCACAAATCAAAACACTGTAGTCAACATTTTCCAAAGGAGCCAATTTCACTATTTATGGAACTTTCTTCCTAAAGCCAATCTGTTTCTCTACAGTTCAAGAGGGTGGGCAAGAGCAAACAAAGGAGAATAATTTTCCTGACAGAGCAAGGGGTGAAAGAGTCTTAATTCTGTGAACATTTTTAAAAACCCCAGCACTGCCTACATGGATTTCATTAGTCACACAACCAATTACTACTATTCTGGCAACTACAGCTCAAGCTCATAGTGACAAATTTAGTATTTGAAGTTAAAGATTAATACAAGCCACTTACATGTCATTATGCAACAGGTATAAAGCTAGAAGTTGGCCATAAACAAGGGGTGTTGCAATTCCTCCAGGGGCCTGAAAAACAAGTACAAATAATTTGGTTACATATCTTAAGAATAAAATACCTTACTAAATCCACCAGGTAACCAAGTTTAATGAAATTTGAACATTCCAAGACAGCTAATGTTTTTCACACCATGTCAACAGGTCTGGACAAACTGTCAAGAGTTGCAGCGTTATAGTAATACAGTTGTATCTTACGAACTTGCACATGCCAGAAGTTTCACTTAGAAAACTTAGTTTGTTTTCCTGCATGAATACAGTAAGGTTACTTCTTTCTACTGTTTTAGCTTATGCTCATGGAAGTGGTAACCATCTCGCTCTACAGTTCCACACAAACAGCTGTTTTTAAGCACTCACAATTTCATCTATCTTGAGCTGATCTTAAGTTCAGTCAGGGCACTCCACCAGGGTAAAGTTGCTTCACTCACTTGAACTGCCCTTCTCAAAAATCCAAACTAAGCTTTGACACTTGACACACTTCAGCAGACCTCACAATTCATACAAGTAGAGAAAAATGAGTTCTAATACAGTTATAAAATTTTGAAAGTCTATAATCATTTAAACGCTGAAAAAATTTCCAGTAAGATTTTCGCAATTTATGAAAGGGTAGCACAGCAAGCACCCACAGGAAGACAATTACGCGGCTATTTGATTTAATTACATGTGTGATTTATAGGCTCATCTAAGCCTAAAGCAGGTGATTAGCTGTGTCGAGCAGATATCACCGTCCCCAGCCATTCTTACACTGCTTCCAGGGCTCATCACCTACGTACAAATAGAACAGTTTCCTTGGATTCTGGCCAGTAAAACAAAGCCAGGACAACTAATATGACCTGTTTAAACTGTGTAAGTTCACCTGTGGTGTTCCTCTGTACCAAAAAGAAAATTCTTTAGTTTCTCTGCCAGGAGACAAGCGGAACAGAAGGCAAAGCTAACTACCACCAAACCAACTAGATTTACAATCTACAGTTTTACTGAAAGAAGCTCTGTGGCTGCATCTAGTCTGCAAAAAAAATAATCAGCCTACATATCAACTCATGATCTGAAACACGAAGGCTGTCAGCAGATACTAACATGCCCACAAGAATCTTGGTGTGGATGCAGACATGCACAGCAAATAACTTACAGCTTTATCAAAGCATTTGGGAGGAACAGTTTGCCAGGGTGCATTTGTTGCCATTTACTCTAGGAGACTCTGCTGACAGACACAGCAGAAACTTCGGGGCAGAGCGCAGTCTAAGTTCATTAGCTTTGTAACACCTCCTGGGGACCCACTGAGGTCCAACACCGCATGCTCTGCAGCAGGGGAAGTGAGGAGGATACATTAAAGTGCCTCAGATGGCCGCAGAAGCAAAGCCCAAAGCCTGCTGGGCTCCATCCCTGCCGCTCTTCCCTAATACACACCTTAGCAGTAAATGCTGTACGTGTGTTCCTTCAAGCCTACGCTCCTCTAAGGGATGGGAACACACCTTCAAAGCAAGTACTAACAGCTCACACATGGTGGATAGGCACTATTCTGCTTCCCTATCACTTGAGGCAGCAGGCAGCTCTTATTTTCAGCACAACAATCTCCCTCCAGTTCATTACACTCTTAAACAGAACTCAGGGCATACCAAGAAACTGCAGCACCATGCTGAGAACACAAGAGGCACCTAGGCTCAGCATGGAAATAGCACACAGAAACATTAACTGAAGCTTGATGATGCACGCTCATAAGTAGGAAGGCTTTCCATTTAAGGATTATATTTTCCACTCCAAAGCTGTGTGGTTTATCAACACCAAAGTTCTATTGTGGCAAGTGATCACACATTGGAGCAGCTCTCTCCCTTCAATTGCTAGGGCAGCAGGATCTAAAAATCAGAATCACTAAAGAGTGCAGGAAAGAGGAAAATTCCAAATTTTCCTTTCTTTCAAATGGCTACAGGGGGATGCGTGAGCTTCAAGTTTAGAAAAGCACTGGAAACTTTACAAGACACAAAAGGGTCTATGGATATCACCCGGGAAGAGCTTTTAGCATTAACATGGTGCCATTCGGATTTACCACAGGCTGGACTCTGGCAGACTAACAGTGCACGCAGTCGGACCTGAAAACTCATCAAGCAACAGAATTTAGAACAGCATAGAGGAAGCTTCCAGTGTGAACTCCCATAACAAGCGCACCGTTGATTTAAGAGTAGTTCAGTGTCCCACAACCCTTTTCCATACATTCGTTTTCTCAACCACGTGAGACACATGGCGGCGTATGAACTTCTCTCTCTCACACACACCCCCCTCCAAAATGACCCTAACATTTATACTAAAACGCACTCATTTTTTTGTCTGCAGCTTCGCACATTTCTGAAAAGCGTTTTGGCGGGCTTCTGCACAAGCAACAAGTTTAAACACCGAACCCTCACCAATCTCACCGACACACACAGAGGCCGAGAGCCACGGAGATCCTTCCCTGTAGGACCAGATTAGACTCTCAAAACAACACTTTCAGCCAACAGCCTCTGACCCACACCGCATCCCGCAGCCGCTGGAAACCCACCAGCGCTGCGGAGCGGCACCGAGCCCCGACGCCTCGCCGGAGCACACGGGGCCTCAGCCAGGCCCCCGGCACCCCGCGTTCGTCCCGGCAGCGCGCCCCCCCGCCCCGCGGTACCTCAAGCTCCTGGGTCTCGCACTGCTCCAGGAGCTTCTTGAAGCTGAAGGAGTTCTCTGCCATCACCGCCACGGGCATCTTCCCCTCACGGCGCCCCGCCGCCGCCACCAGCCGGAACCGCCTCCCCTCAGGAGGCGGCCGCGCCTTGACGTCACTTCCGTCCCGAGCAGCACGCACTTCCGCCCGCAGCCGAAAGCACGCGAGCCGCTCTAGCCCCGCTTTTTTATGCTCTGGAGGACCGAGGGGCGGGGAGCCAGGGCGGCCTGGCGGGGGCGTGGTCAAGACCTGGGGGCGTGGCCAAGGGGGCGTGGGCGGGGTCACGACCGCGGCGCGCCAGAGGCGGGGGGGGGGATGTGGGCAGCACGTGGGTCAGTCCCGCGTTTTTTAAGGAACGGGGAGATTATACCTTTTTTTCCCCCATTATTTGTGTGTGTTTGTGTATAATAAACGGATTTATGCTTAGTTTTTTGTTTGTATATCTCACATATTATGTGATGTTTAAGATATGTGCACTACATCCTTTATTACATATTACATATACAATATAATATAGCAGCTGTATGTGTACATATAGCCTATAACATAGCGTATATGCCAAAATAGCACGCGTTACGCTAAAATGGCATATAACAGCATATATGCGATTTTATAGGCAGGACCACCCCTCCGCCGTGGCCTTTCCGTGGCTCGCGTTCCCATCCTCAGCGAGGTCCCATCTGCGGGAGCAGCACCGGGACCCCCCCAATACTGTGCGCCTTGCCCTAGAATCGGGCTCGGGAGCCCTATTTATGACTTCACGGGGGGGTTTTTTTGCTTATTTATGCCTGAAGGAGAGGGTTTGGACATGTCTGCAGCACTCAGCGCAGCCCCAGTTTGAGGCACACGAATCAGTGGGAAATGGGAGGATTTTCACCGGATCTTTGCGATTACTGGGGCCACAGATGGAAACTCTTATTTTTTTTAGGGTAAAATTAACCTGGAGACCTCATGTTCTGCAAACCCTTTCTTTCTGATACAACGAATTTGCTTTCCACCGTCATCCGCAGGCCCATATCCCTTGAACAAAGGCTGACCCCAACGCTCCCCCACCACCATCCATCCCCAGCGCTGCCCCAAAGGCCGTCCCCAAAACCATTTTTTCTTCACATTCAGCCAGGGAGCCCTCCCGCCCTTTACAAAAGAGTTTCCCCAAGCCATGCTTAAGAGCTGCACCACCTTGCAAAATTAGGGTGCCCTGTGCAAGCCTGACCCAGCAGCCGCAGGGCTGTCCAGCGGTGTTCCCCACACTTTTGGGCTGAAAAAAGGGAAGGCTAGGGATGCTCAGCCTCTCGATGCTTTGGCGTAAAAGAAGGCTGGCGTAAAGCCTGACCCGTTTGCTGGGGAGTCTTTTTGCTGGGGAGTCTCCATGCTCCAGGAGAGGTCTTAGCCTTGAAAAAAAATAAAAATAACATGTGTTTGTATTCATTTTAGGATTTGCCCGGAGGAAAGCATCTCAGCGGAGGGCTCCAGGCGATGGCACTGGTGTTCCGCCAGCCCAGGCATCGCTTTTCCCAGCGGCCGATCTCGCATCCCACTCCCATCCCCGCCGGCCGCACCGATCCTGACGGCTTTTTGTTGCCCCCAGCTCCGTGCCGGCATCGCTTTGACATCTGAGAGGAACGTTGCCCTCACCTTTTGCTCCCATTCCCAATTATCTCGGGCTTTTTGGGAGGCAGGGAGGGGAGCAAAGCAGGTGGCAGCTTGTGATGCTGCCGGTGGGAAACCTTCCCTTAGCACCGGCTGGGTTGGGATCAGAGCATCCTGGATTGTCGCTGTGGAACACGTTGGCTTGGGAAGGCTTCACCTCGCAGTGGGGCATCATGGGGGTGCAATCCTTCATCCCGATGCCATCCTTCTTCCCGATGGCAGGTGGGAAGGCATGAGGCGGTCCCCAGTGCCATTGGCCATACTGGGCTCAGGCAGAACCGCAGTCTCTGTGCGTGCTCCTTCTCTCTGCGGGGCAATCGTTGTATTTTGGGGAAAAAACCCAGGAAGAATGGAGCAGATGAGAGGTTTCCGCGAGAGGGCACTAGCTGCAAGAGAAACCGCCTAAAAAGTCCGAGGAAACTGGAGCGGGGGCCGTGGCTGCCGCCAAACATCCCACTGTCCCTTTCATACGAGAAACTTTCCATTTTGGGGCTGTTAGGCTTTTTTTACATTTTTATTTGCAGGATTTCATTAAGCTTTTGGGACAACAAAGGAAGTGGTGCTTTCCAGTTTGGTTAGTTGAGCCTCCCAAAGCCACCAGAACCTCTCTGGAAGCAATGCCTCGGTGTGGGGGCAGCCGGAAAAGCTGTTTCCTCTCTCTTTTTTTATTCTTCCCTCCATCCCTTTCCTCTCACCTTTCTTTAACGCCCCAGGGGACATCTCCCTGCGAGCCCTGGGGTGCTGTGCTCACCGTGCTCCGTGCACGCTCCAGCTCGGCCAGCGTGATGCACCAAGCCGAGCCGCACGCTTCAGCCACCGAGGGGGATGCGCTTCTCCGCGGGGTCTCCTACCAAGCTGAAACATCGCGCTACTGATGGAAACTTGCTCTGTGCCATCAACGTCAGTGCCCTGCGCTGGCTTACCGTGCTATTCTACTTCCTCCATGTGCATGAGCTGCAAACCCTGTGGTTGCGAGAGCTGGGGATGCTACCAGAGCAGCTCGACGGGGTCTTCAGACCCCTTCCCTGCCCCATAAGCAAAGAGGAAACAAACCCAGCGTCATGGCGGGGAGGTCAACCCTTCGAGCGAGATGCTCTAACGGCCTCTCTTGCCTTCCTGCCTTGAGCAAGAGCGATTTCCACACCATCGCCAACAGTTTTGCTCAGCCCTGGGGCAGAGGCTGGTCACAGAGGACTTTAACCGACGTCTCAGCGGTGGACCAGGAGATGCCGTCTGCCGGGGATGTCCAAAGAGCCCAAATATTTGCTTCGGGAGGGGCTGGGGCTGGTTGAAAGGGGAGCACGGCCCCGGGTCCCCAGCTGGCACGAGGCGAAGTGGCAGAGCCGTACCTGGAGGGGTGTCACCATCGGGTCGGTTTCGGCGTTAGGAGCTAAATTCATTAAGAAGATCAGACCATGGAGGTTTGCGTTTTGGTCACGGGCCAAAAAGACCAAGTGCATTTAATTCTGACGTCCAGAAGCCCAGACTTTTCAGTGTAAAGACTTAACTTACAACAAAACCAGCCTGTTGCAAACAAGGAAACTCCCGGGTACGGGGGCAAACGGTGGCTGTTCGCTCCTGCAGAGACCAGCTCCCCATCCCATCCTGCCGAGGGGTCTCCCTTTCCACGGATTTGCAAAGCCCGGAGCATGGCAGGCTTCAGGACCAGAAAGCGTACATAAAATCACTACACTGGGACCCCGACGTCATTGCATCATCCCCTTCGGAGTCATTTTCCTGCAGACGAGAGTACAGTCCTTCGCAAGCAGAAATCATCAAGCTGCGTGGCTCAGGCTGATGTCCCATTGCCCTGCCGGGACTGATTTTATGCCACGGAAAACAGCTTCTGCTGAAGTGAAAAGTTTCATGAAAAATGATAAATTCAGCCCAGACCTGCCCTTTTGCACACATGTGCTGCATCCTCCCTCTCTCTTTTTCCCCTTTTCCAAAGCTGTTTGAGGCTGTGATAACATTTTCAGGGAGGAAACACACTAGAAGGGAATACGCTTCTTTTTGCATGCTTTACGCTTTTTGCATCGCCAAAATATAATGTAGCAGCTCTGTCATATTTCCAGGATTATTACAAATCTGGGAGGTTTGGATGATGTTCCTGGGATTGTCCGGTGCCGGTGCAGGATGAGCTTGGCCTCTGTAGGGTGGCATTATCCAGCACCTCCGGACAGTGACCGAGACCGGCTGAAATCACGAGGACATTTATTTTATTTGGGAGCTTCTCTTCAATTCAGGCACCAAAAGAAGAGGCCAGACTCGGAAAACAGCTGAGCACGTTGGAAAATCTGTCCCACTGGCAAAGCCAACCACGTTAAATTAATGGGAAAACTCCTTGACTTGAAAGGATCCTGATCTTTCTTTGGCCCACAGGCTTGAAAAGCTCTTTAAGACGTGGCCGACAGCTGTTGCAGAAGTGTAAAGCAAATTTAATGTGATTTTTATCCAGCTCCTGGCGGCGACGGCATGAAAATCTCAGCAACTTGTTTGTGCCTTGTATGAATTTTAATGCGGCGACGGAAATGGATTCTGGTTCTGCCGTCCCAAGGAGGCACCATTTGTTTTCAAAGCAAAACCAAGGCATTTCCAAGAAAGATTAGCAGAGATGTTGTGACAAGGCTTTATTTTCTCAGTCGTTTCCATGTGCTGCCTGTGATCTGGAGGTACCCTCTGGAAAGATGATTACAAGAGGTTTCCCTTTCTCATCTGCTTCAAAAGCTTTGCAGGGGAACAAAAGACTCGTGATGGGGAACATAAGATGTAATGCAGTGATATGGAACAATAGGAAAGTTAATTTAATGTGAAAGTTAAAGAAAACGGTGGTAAAGGGTCAAGTTGAACCTCTCCACACCCTTCCCCATCCCCTCAGTACCCTGATTTATATTAGCTCCGCCTGATCTGAGCAAAGGCTGTATCTAAATACATTATTTCCTTCCATTACATCAAAGCTCATTTTACACCAGCCATCAAAGGGGACAAACGCCTCACTTCCAGGAGTTGCGCCCAACAGAAAGGAAACGGCGAGCGGCGGGTGGGAAATTATAATTTCTTTTTCCCAAACAATCTTTTTTTTATCGCTTCATTTTGATAGGGGCGTTGGTTCCAACTCCAATAAACAAGAAGCCCTCGGGGATATTAATTCTTTTTTTTTTTTTTGCATTCCTCATCCTTGTTTTATCAACTCAAACCTGAGGTCTCGGTTATATGGGTGTTTACTACAGCTTAGTGGTAGAATTAAAAGAAAAATCCCTAAATCAAGGAGGCTGAGGAGCTGGGAGGATGAGTAGGAGACCACAGAGGCCAGAGACCGGCTGTCCACCCGGCTGTCCTTGCCGATCGGGCTGTGTGTCCTTCTGCTGCCGCTCCGGAGCAAATCTCCCCCCGAGCTGAGATCTGGGGGTCGGCTGAGCCCCTTTCTGCCCACCGTGAAGACCTCCATCCACCTCCTCTTGTCTTGCCCAGGAATAAGCAAAAGCAATGGTTTCTGCCAGCAGCTCTGGAGGCAAAGATTCCCCTTTCTTAACCTGCCAAGGGGAAAAGAGACCCTGTGTGTATTTAACCTAAACTTTGTTTTTATGACTTTCTAGACATGTCTGTGCATTTTCCTGTTTTTGCTTTGTTCTACAGGATCTGCAGCCAAGTTTCTGTCCCCTCCCTGGCTCCTGGGCCAGCGGTTCTTGGTCTCCGCATATTTTAATCCTCTATGGCAAAAGACCTTTGGTATCTTTGAGCAACGTAACAGCTCTTCTCCTCGCTGCATCTCCCACCATGCTGCTCCTTCTCCTGGAAATCTCTGAAATCCCCCAAATTTGGAGGGATGAAGTGGAGGGATCGCCAGTCCAGTCTAGGGTGTTTGGGGGGATCAATCATCCAGCATGGGACGGGGAGTGGGAAGATCCCAGGTGGTGGGATGGAGTGGAGGGTCCTTGGTCAAAAACGGGGCATTTGGGGAATGGAGCAGGGGGGTTCCTGGTCCAACACGGAGTTTTTGGCGGTATGGACAGAGGTGGGTCCCTCATGCAGAAGGGAGCATTTGGGGGATGCAGGGGAGGTCCCTGATCCAGCTGGGGCATTTGAGGGATGGAGCATCCCTGCGCAGGAGCCCCTCAGCAGGCTGCAGCCCCTCTCCTCCCGACACCCTTATTAGCAGGATGGGATGCACGAGGCATCCTAGGGCTCCTGCTCACACTGTCAGCTCGGGGGCTTCCTCAGGGCCCCGGGGCCCCCCTTGGCCTCCCTTGGCCAAGTACACTTCTGCCCCAAGCTGCCCCATGGCATGGGCCACCAGCGAGGCAGTTTGAGCCTCCCATGCCAGGGAGGGAGATGCTCCTGCAGAAACCTCCCTGCCCAGCTCAGCATCCCCCATCTTAACAGGAGTATGATGCATTGCCGTGTCTCCCGGGGCACGCTTTTAAATCTGTTAATCTCCTGTAATCGCACGCGTGTTAAAAAACACCTGTTCCCCCTGCAAAGCCACCGGGATACGGGCGAGGGTTTGGGTGAGTGTAATAAAAGACGCAATTAGAAAGGCGGGCTTTGATCTCCGGGAGGTAAGGAGTTCAGGCAGCTGTGCCGAAACCTCTCCCGCAGTCACTCTTCTACTTCGGTAACATCCTAACAAAGAAGATCTTGTGTCCGTGACGCCTCGTTACGGTCCTTCTCCCCAGCCCGCGGCCACCTGTCCTTCCCTGCCGCCAAAGCGCACCGCCTTCAGGGTCCCTTCCCCATCCCGGAGGGGCGCGAATCGGATTTCACGGCCCTGACGCTTGCTGAGAGCTGCCGGGCTTTGCTCTCCATTACTCAAAGCCCACGCTGCAATGGCCCCTTTGTTCCCGCAGCCCTGCCTGCCAACAGCTGGGTTCTCCATCCAGCTGTGCCGGGATGCAGGCGAGGGAGCGGGAAGGCAGCCGGGATGCGGGTTGCTGCCTGGGACCCCCTGTGCGCATCCCTGGGGACCCCGAGGGAGGGATACGTCCCAATTCTGCATGGGGAGAAGAGCCCTTGTTCCAGCTGATCTGCATCCTGCGCAAGGATGCTGTTGGCTGAAGGGCTGGCCCAGAGGAGATGGAGGATTAAAGTTTCTTCTGGTGGGGTGCTTTTGTGAGACTGGAAAAGGAAATGCGTTGCTTGTTTGCTCTTTGATTTCCAAGGATCAGCTCGAATCTACATCCTATGAGCAGGATCAAAAAGCCAGAAATGGTACCACGACGTCCAGGGGCTGTAGAAATCGTTAGATCGGACCCTGGGTAGCTCTGGCTATGGAAGGCGCAAGAGTGAGATGCTGACACCTTGCCTCACCCAGCAGGTTACTGTCCATTTTCAATGTTAGCTTTTCCCTCTAAGCCTTTCCAAGGTTGTACAGTTATATCGCAACCCCCTGGGCTCTTAGGCCCCCCCCAAAACCCCAGGCTATCACCACAGGGTCCTGAGGCAGACCCTGCCTTGCAGCTGGGCCACCGTGGGGACCATGCATCACGCCAAAGACTTCTTCCCCTATTAACTATACTGTCTCCGCATCCAAGGGTGTGCTGACTTGGGCTGCAAGCAGTTGCTCTTCCAAAGCCTGTGGCAAGAAAGCAGAGTGGAAATTAAACTCGTGTTTAGTGTGTTTAGCACAGCAGAGTCGGGGCGCTGGTGGCCCCACTTCTTTTCTGCAAGCTGAGAGCCGGAGAGGGACACAGCAGGACAAGATATTTGATTTTTCATCCAAAGAGACTTTCTCTGGCTTTACATCAGCGTTAGTATAGCAGAATTTAGCTTTGGGGGAAGGTTGTGGCTTTCAGCCTGAGCCAACCCCTTCGGTGGCCGCTGTGTTCCCCGAGGAACCGGGGACGGCAGCCCAAAGCCAAGCCCAGGCCACCAGACTGCCTTTAGGGCAGGAGAAGACATCCTTGAGTCTCCATGCCTGTCCTGGAAAGCCTGAGCTTTCATCTCTGCATCAGCAATACACCTGGGTCTGTTAAACCTCGAATAACCGAAGCGGTAGAGATTGCATTGCTCCAGGAAGTCTTGCCTTGGCAGGAGCACAAAACCCAACCTCGCAGGTCCTTGCCACCCCTAATTTCCACGGGTCTTTGTCGGCAGGACAGCAAGGGGAAGTACTACTTAAAACAAAGGCAGAGGGAAAAAAACCCCACCCTTCTGGTCTTTTGCCACGTATTTCCCATAAATACTGGAATAAGGTGGGTCTGAAAAGGAAGAGAGATGGATATAAACCAAGAGTGGGGAAAAAAAACTTTGAAAAGAAATCCAGCATGTCACATGGAATAAATATTTCACAGCGTAGGCAGGTGTGCCCCAGGCTTTCGGTCCGAGCCCCTGCGATGGAGAGGTCGCTTCCCATCTCTCGGTGGCTTCCTGCACTGGGAGGAGAGGATGTCCCCAGCGCTCCCCTCCTGTCTCCGAAGGCAAGGTCCCGAAGAGCCCACACGCCTCGAAGACCATAATATTGCAGCATCTTTGCTCCGAGCCTGGACGTGCGTGGTGGGTGGTCCTCCTTCCGTTCCCCAGTGCCGGCGCTGGTCCGGAGAGGGTCTTGACCTGTTTCCTTGCTGGTGGGGGGTCTGTCACCTCCATGGGGATGGGGATCGGACATCTCCAAAGGGACAAGTGGCAGGGGGAGGGTTGTGGCCACCAGACCTTCGCAGCTCCCCACCACCCTCTCGCACGGTTCATGGTTTGCTCAGATTGTCCCTAAAGTTTACTTCAGGCAGCATTTCCCAGGTAAAAAAACCAAAACCCATTCTCTTTTTTTCTCCCTTTTATTTTCATGGAAAAACCCAGAAGAAAGGGAATCCAAGAAGGAAAGACAAAGGCACCTTCCACCCATGGAAAAAAACATGTTTCTTACCATGATCCGACATGACTTTCACTGGGTGTCTGGTGCAGAAGAAGGGTGGGATCTCCTCCCCACGCATCCCAGCTGCCCACCCTTGCCCGGGGTGATGCTCCTCGCCGGCTGCCAGAGGAGAGCAAAAGTTTTTCATTAGAGAAGTTTGGGATTTGTAACAAATTTCATACATTTTTATAAATATCTTCTATCTCAAGGAGGGTGAACACAGTCCGGGAGAGGTTTTGTTTAGCTGAAAAGCAAGTCTTCCATCAACCGTGGGGGATCTTTGCCCATTACAAGGGATGGGGGTGTGAGCCAAAAAGCTCCCTGAGCCACGCCGCTCCTCGGGGCTGTGTTATGTGTGCTGAGCTGGGAATTTTCTCTTGCTCTCTGCAATATCCTCCGCAATATCTCAGGCAAGTGCGAATCTCCCCCTCGAAGCTGGAAGGGCTGTTGATGTCTGTGGACGTGCCTTTATCTGTGGCACAATCGGGTTTTATTCTTTATTAATTTCTCCTGGGAAGGACAGGCCAGCCAGTTGGTCCTGGGTGAGATCATGATTTTGTGTAAAATGACTTTTTCTTGGGGAAAAGAAAAAAAAAGACGAAGCAGAGGGAAAGGAAAAGGTGCAGGCACAGAGCCCACGAGCTGGGTAGACCCCATGCCGGGGACGTGCACCAGCACCAAAGCCACCTCGGCAGGGCTGGAGATGCTGCTCTTCAAGTCACTGCCGGTGCTGTGGAAGCATCTCTTGATGTGGGAGCATCCTTGATGCCAGCGATGCGGGAACATCCCTCCATCTCCTCTTGACGTTTTCTCGGGACCCTAGGTTTTTACAGGATTTTCATTGTGGCGTTGGATGTGCCAAAAAAAAAAAATCATGTCAGGGGACCTGGACCAAGCTGGGCATCTCCAGAGCCCACCCATTCTGCGCCGCTATGCTAGCGAGCACCAGTCTCTGAGCGAATTACCCATGTCCCAAAATCATAGCGTCGCTCCCAAGGTGACCAACACAGAGGACCTGTCCCAGGTGCAGTGGGATGCAGGAGGGATGTCTGGGGCTGCATCTCCCGGATCTCGCCCGCAGCGGGGAGGCAACTGCTACCGTTTGCTGCGGTTGCTCCTCGCTCCTGGCCGTCACAGCGCGGGGCTCTGAAGCAGGCAAAAAAAATCTCTAAAACAAGTCACTTGAGGAGCGTAAAACCTGAGCCTTAAAGAGGAGGTTGAGCCAGAATAAGTGCAATTCATACATGGACTAAGCATCGTCAGATGCTTCTACGGACTAAGCATTGTTAGATGCAGATGAGGAGCAAAGGGATTAAAAAGGAGGTTAAATATAGGTCTTCAAGGGTGGGTTTCCCATCACTAGACAGACATGAGCCTGCTAGTGCTGCAGGACACCCCGCAGGAGCCATTTACAGAGAGCTGGCAAGGGGGGCAGTGAGCCGCAGCCGGCGTAATCCCCCTTGTAAATCTGCCTCCGTGTCGGAAAGGATAAGGCTGGACATAGCCAGCTGGAAAAAAATTCCCAGGGCACTGAGTAAAAGCTCGCCAGGCAATTAGCATCGCTCGTACACGTTGTCTGCACTGATGCAGCCCGGTCTGGGTGCACAGCAATGCCTCGGGGCGAAAAAGGCTCCTGCCATCACTGCCCTTTGATGGAGGGGAAACTGAGGCACGGCCGCTGGCTCAGCTTGGTCCAAAGTTGGGACTTTGCTTTTCTTAGTAGTTTCCTAATTAGCCTGATGGGAGGACGTGTGTACAGGATTTTTGGGAATACTGACCCTGGTCCCCATCTCTGCTTCTTGCCGGAAACAGCCTCTTTTACATGGGTAACGCATCAGCAGCATAGGGAGATGGGCTTTTAGCACAGGCTGGGCCATCACACTGAAAAGGAATATCATAATCAATGAAGGAAAGTCAGTTGTTTAAAAGACTGAAGCAGTATCAGTCAGCATTGAAACAATTTTCTAAAAAAAAAGAGACACGCACACTCCATAAATGAGGAACTGGAAGAGTTTATGATAATAACAGCATCAAGAATATAATTGTTTGATAGATTTTCCTTGAATGGTTTCCAGACTAACGGCTGGAGCAGGAGACCAATAAACAAGATCCTTAAATCCGGCTTTCATTTCTGCCTCTGAACTGGCACATAACATCGCACGAGCCCTGGAGAAAGACCTAACCTCTAGAAAAACTCAATGCAAAAGTCCACCTGCCCTTGGACAAACCAGCTAATGCCATCCGAGCCTCCGCTTTGTCACAGGAGACATCTCCTGGTCATCAGCAGGGACAGCTGAGAAATGAAACCCTTTCTTCACCTGCCAAACGTTGCAAGCAGAATTACCTTTCGATGCAAGCATTTCTCCTGAGGGTTTGGGCTGGTGGGGTTGGTTTTTTGGTCTTGGAAGAGCTTCCGGAGAGCAATGCCAGCGGAAAAAAATAGCAGCTCAAAACAAAACAGAAAGTTGTTCTGTTCCCCCTCCTTTATATAAGCTTAGCAAGTTATTGGTAAATCCCCACATCCCCGGCTTCTTGGAACGTCACTACTGCTGGGAAAGGCTTTCCCCATGTTAGTCTGTGTTTTGCCACTCTGATGTGGTTTAGCAATGCCATACCCACCGTATCTTAATTCTGACGAAGCCTATTTGGAGATGGCAATGAAGCTGCCACCATTAAAGATGTGAGCGCTCCCCAACGGGGATTGCTTTCTGCACCTCCCATCCCGCTCTCCTCCCTCTTCACACCCTTCCTTTCACAGTTACTGGCACTTAAATGCTCTGAACGGGGAATTTCTTCATCAAAAACGTGTCCAAAATTAGGCTGAAACTGCCCTAGGAGCGCATCCATCCTTTCCAGGGGGTGGGGGGGGGACACGGCAGGGAAAACCAGCCCCACTGCTGCTCAGGATGGGACCCGCCGGGAGTTCTTCTTAGGGGGGATATTTTGGGATGCACCCAGCCTCTCCATATTTCACTTAACTATTTAATTTAAGCCACAGAGCTATTTATTCTGTAAGAACACTGCGCTTTTATTAGCCATTTATTTACAGTACGTGGCATTCCCCACGTGCATGACCTGCCAGCAAACAGAGGAGGAGGCTGTTTATTTTGCAGCCTTGTCTGATTTACGCTAAGCACGGAGCAGGGACCCATAAAAAGGCTGGTGAGCGAAGCAGTGCCAGCCCGTGGGCTCTGACAACACGGCCATTATAAGGTCCTATGCATCTCTCCCCTATAAGCCTACGCTCCGGATGGCCGAGACGGAGCTGGTCTGGGAGCAAAGCTGATTCAGATGGGTATTTTTTTATCCGACGTCCCATGGATGGGAGCTAGCTGGGAGGCGCAGAGCCGGCGACCCCACACCACCCATCGCATCCCTTCCCACAGGGTGTGGAAAGCTGGGGCAGAAGAGATGCAGGCACGTCTCAGTGGTGGCCATCGCTCAGGAGGGATCCGGCCGTAGGCACATGGAAAACACTGGCTTGGGGATGGAAAAGAAGGGTTGATGCCGCGTTCGTGTTTGTTGAGTGCCGCGGGTTGTCAGGTTTCCTCGCCGTGCCTCAGTTTCCCCCTCTGCCAAGCGGGGTGGTCCTGCTTTGCACAGAGCCCCATAGACAAAAAGACACAACACAAATGCTCACTAAACGCTCAGCAGCACCATCGGCTCCGGCAGAAACTTGCTGCTGTTTCATCCCATTCGCAAATACTCATCATTTTGCTTTATGAGGACAAAACTAAGAGTTAGGAATTGTTTTACAGGATGCCTTTCCCTCTGCGGCACCCCGAAGTGCTCTTAGGGAACCCTGCAACACCAAACATCTGGGCACAGCAACAAATAATAAGAAACAACAGTACATTCATTGTTTAGCAGCCTTTTATAATCCATCCAATGATTTTTAAATAAACTGGATGGAAAATAATGGAAATTTCAAGCCCTGGAACCCATTATTCCTGCACGCCAAGCCCGATGCCGCTAAGTGCAACAAGGACCCTGAAGTTAATGAAATTCCTGCCTGAACAAACTTTTATCATGCTGTTTAGTAAAATGACTTGTGCATCATAAAAGCAACATCACTCAAGCTGTTAAAATGTCTTCTGTGGAAAGTAAGGCTAAGGAGCAGGAGGAATATATTTGTTAAATTACATATAACCAGTAATATATATTTAAAATATATCTTTATTAGGTTACTGGAGGTTGTTGAGTTTAAAGCACGAGGGTGAATTGATCAACTGCTGTGCCAGCAATTGAAGTCTCCCATTTGAATGGGAGGCTGAAAAATCTTAACTGATTTTCATACAAAATATCCATCCATCACCCCCCCACGCCCGGAAAGGCTCCCTTTCCAGAGCAGTTTTCTGTAAAAACATATTTCATTGACAGTCGAATGAATAAATAACCAAATCACTTCAAAGCCCCCAAAGGAGCATTTTTTTTTTTGAAGACCGCATTTTAGATGACGGCATCCGCCTCGTTTCTAAATTTCCTAATAATCTTCCCATTCTGACCAAAGATCTGTTTTGCACGAGAGGAGCTTTGCAGAGAAAAAAAACCTTCCAGCCGGTGCTAATTAAGTTCTGCTTTGTCCTGATGAAGCACATTTCTAGAGCTGGATTTACAAAGCCCTTGTATCTGCTCCAGTTTCCTTCCAAATGGCTGGAAAACACCCTCCGAGGGTAAGCCCTGATTGCTTTTGGAAGCCCTCGCAGGTGATATATATTGATTATCGACATCGCGTCCTGCTCTTTCCCAAGGGACACGTGGGACCAGTTTTCCCTTTCTTCTGCTGGGTAGGAGTTGGAAAGTCTGGGAGAGTTAATTTTAAGCTCAACTTATTCCACCTCCCCACCCCTTAAAGTTTTTTTAAAGAATTTAGCTGGAATTTATTTTCAAGGTCATTTCTGCACAGTGCCTGTGAGTAATCGACCCTGACTGGCTGGGTAACTTTGGGTGTCATTTATCATTTTCCCTCTTCTTTTATTTATAGAGCCGATTATAGAAGTGCATCCAGAGCCAAGGGCTCCCTTGAAGTCAATGAGGTTGTGCCATTTTACACCCGCAGAGGAGGGGAGGGAGATGACATATCCCCAACACATTTCCAGAAGGATTCATGGATGCAAGGAGCCTTCTCCTGCAGGGATAGGGCACTGCAGGAGGTGGACAACATCCAGCATCACCTGGCTTTAAGCACGTGCCGAACTCTTAATGAAGCACAGGGGATTTAGGCCCGTGCACTTTTCGAATACGGGGACGGCCGTGCAAGCCTAGATCTGGGCTCAGAAGAGATGCAGAGGCACTTGCTGCATGGGTAAGATTGAGGTGAGGGTGCCCGGGAGCCTGGAGATTGTGCAAGAAACCGGCACCTCCCTGACATCGTTTTCATCAGCGTGCTGGCAAGCTTGAGGGCACCAGGGATAAGCGATGGGAGGCTATTTTGTGTGGGTTGAGGTAATTTCTAGATTTCAGGCTGGGATAGAGACCCCCGCCCCTTAGCAAACATCCCCAAAACCTGGCTGTTGCCTGTGCCTCTCCCTTCCCTGTGAAACCGCTGCATTTCTTGGGAAGAAAACCATTTCCCCTGGAGAACGCTGGTCTGCTCTTGAGCAACAAAGGCATGGGAAGTATTTTGGACTGGAGTTTTAAGGGAGATTTCTTGGAAGAAATCACTTTTTCTCCTTCTGCTCCACTGACATAAACCTGGAGGGCTTGCTGCATTTTTTCCCCCCACTTAACATCGTTGGAGATGTCACTTCCAAGCCCATGCCTTGGAAGATCCCAGCACCGCGCAGCCTCAGACCCAGCTCCATCCTACCTATGGGTTATTCGGGCCTCTGGGTGCCCCAGCAATGCCCCGTTGCTCTTTGCACCCATCCTACAGCTCAGAATCACAGAATCACTATGGTTGGAAAAGACCTGTAAGATCATCAAGTCCAACCACCAACCCAACCCCACCATGCCCACTAAACCATGTCCCACAGTGCCATGGCCACACGTTCCTTGAACACCTCCAGTGATGGTGACTCCACCACCTCCCTGGGCAGCCTCTTCCAATGTTTCACCACTCTCTCAGTAAAGAAATTTTTCCTAATATCCAGCCTGAACCACCCCTGGCGCAACTTGAGACCATTTCCTCTAGTCCTGTCACTTGTCACTTGGGAGAAGAGACCAACACCCACCTCCCCACAACCCCCTTTCAGGTAGTTGTAGAGAGCAATGAGGTCTCCCCTCAGCCCCCTCTTCTCCAGACTGAACAACCCCAGCTCCCTCAGCCGCTCCTCATCAGACTCAAAAAATATGAGCTGTGGAATGCAGGCAGATGGAAAAACACCAGCAGGAGAGTGGTCAGTTGATGTCTTTAACACCTGCGAAGGCTTCAGCCTGGAGGACGGGTGGAGGGATGAACACCTTGTGCCGTTCCCGGGCGGAGAGGAGGACGGAGCGTGGCTGAGATCACAGCACAGCCATCTCCCGACAAGTCCCGCTCCCTGCGCCAGCGTTTCTCTAACACATCATAATTTTTGCCACAGGCTTAAGCCACCGGCAGGTATTTTACAGTCGTCTTCATCATCTCTGAAACTGCCTGAGGCTGATATTGAGCAGCCCTCTTTAAAGAATATTCCTAAAAGGCAGAGGAAGGTGTCTCAGATGATGGGAGATCATCATCTCCCAGATGATGTCTGTCAAAAAAAAATAAAATAAGAAAAAGCTGAGCATATGCCTCCTCCAGCACTTCTGCAGCAGACTGCTCTCATGGGCGGTGGCAATCACGGGGAGCATACGCAGCCCAGGGGCTGCTCCAAAGGGACTAGCGACAGCCCTGATGCAAAGCCAAGGGGCAGCTCGCCCAGCCTGTGTTCACTATGCACCGAAACCTCATTTGCCTCAAACGAGCCCTTCGAGGTGTTTGTTTTTGCAGGGGACCAACCTCAGTTGGCTTCTCCATGGGGTTGGCATGGTTGCCCGTTCCTCCACGTTTGCCAGCGACGTTAAGGGTTTATTAAGCTCAGCCTGCAGATGAGTGCTGGGTTAGGTTTAGTCCAAGCCTGAGGCTGATTTAGACATGGGTCAGAAATCCCCAGGAGGGAAGGCGAGAAGGTGGGTATGTGTTTACGTATCAATGAAAAAGCGTTGTTGATGCTGCCTCTGCCGTTGCTGTTAGTCCCCTCCCGAGCACATCAGGCCCTAAGCATCGCAGGAATGCCTCGGCTTGCGCCGACCGCGAGATGTTTCGACCCTGATGTCAGCTCCGCTTTGCTGCCAGGTCCCCGGTGTAAAAGCAGAGCGTGGCCAGGGAGGGGGCTGAGCTCACATGCATCCCATCAACCGGAGGCCAGGCAGCCAAGCGAAGGAAATAATTGCCTTGTTTTCCAGCTCCATGGGCGAGGGGACTGTATGCAAAGGAGGACCGTAAGGGCTGACACCGATGCCTCTGACCAGCTGCCCCCAGGAAAGCTGCCAAGAGCTCAGCTGAAGAAAATGTATGTCTCATCTTAGTTTGAGAAAACAAGGGATTTAGACTCCGTGTTCAATAGGAGTGAGGAGCCCTCACCTCACACGTAATTCCAGCACCTTCTTCATCAGGGAAGAGGGAGAAAATGTAGTCCCATGGTGAGTCCTTCACAGGGCTGATACACCAGCTCCTTTTGGGGATGGATGAATGGACAGCCCCTAATCACCTGCTGTGCATCCTCCTGCTAGCCTTGGCTCTCTATGCAAACGTGGGCACCTCCGGGTGTGCCCACATAACGCTCGAGTCCCGGTGAGGAGTGCCCTTTGGGATGCAATGTCCTAGGCGTCCCCTCTTTGCACCGGGGAGCGGTCCTGCTGCCCCAAGACTTGTCCTGCCGCTTACTGGCACCAAGGGACAACGTTTCCCCTCCTCTAGCTCATTGGTACCACCTTAAACACTGACCACACGTAGGTATAAAACTTCACAAAGCAGACGGCTGAGCACAAAACTGGAAATATGGTTGCAAAACGCCTTCCACAACCATATGCAAAAAAACCCCCAAAATGTCAGCATCTACCTGAAACATTTCTCCACTCCCAGCTGCCTCCTAGGATTTCTCTGAGTCTCGTCTCCCTGTCCCTGAGCGCTGCCTACCTGAACCGACCCCATCCCTGGGTTTCTGTCCCCTGCTTCTCCTTGGCACTTATTGAGCATAAACACAGCCCGGAGCCCCCTCCTGCCGTTTCCCTTCTCCTCTGGGTCTGTGCCCATTCTGCAGTGCTGGGAAGGTGCGAACAGAGCCCCTTTTTGTGCGCCTGCCTCTCCTCAGCTATGCAGAGCTGACTTTCAGCCCAGCCATCAGACAAGCTGCAGCGAAGGAGCAAGCTCTGTAGGAATTTGCAAGCCGTTATCTCACAAAGGGTTGTTTTGCCCCATTCCCTTTTAAAAAGAGAGCACGCGTGGCATTTAACAAAACAGATGGCTGGCTTGGCACTCGGACCGCTCTGTCCCCTCCGTCCCCCTGCGCACGTGGGCTTGCAGCAGTGTCGGGGGTTCATGACCTCGCAGATGGTCTGGGTAAATGCGGTCCAGGGAAGCAGGAGGGATGGATGGATGGATGGGGTGAACACTTCAGGTCCTCCTGCCTTGCATGCGCCGGTGGCCAAGTATTTGGTACTCCGTGAATCTGGGAGGAAAAAGGGCTTCATCTGGCAAGGAGCTATAGGTGAAACGAAGGGCCACCATGCTGCAGCTTTATTTTTCCTGAAGGCAAGAGTTTCAGCTGGGATGTTTCACACCTGCACTGAAAGTCGTCAGTGTCCAGACACTGGAAGAGTCTCCAGAGAGGGCAGAGGAGGAGGTGAAGGTACTTATGGTGGTCCTGGAGAGCATCAGGTTCATGGATGGGAGCCTCCTCTGGTTTTCTCCTCCGTTCTCCCTTTGCTGTTGAGCTTCTTGTCCCACGGCAAGCACGTCCGACTGCAGCCAGGCAAAGATCCATCCTCAGGCCAGATGTCCAGGGCTTCCCAGCCTGACCCTTGGCTGCGCCAAGCAGCCCCCCGTGCTGGCTCCAGGGCAGGCGTGCTGAGACAAAACCACTGACCCTACACTCTCCCTGCGGTCTGCCCCAGGCCCCGGCAGGCAGGACCCCGTGTTCCCGAAACAGCATGTTCCCTATGTCAGGGTCATCCCTGGTTTGTCCCAATCTGGTTCAGATATGCGAGGCAGGTCCAAAAAGAGGGGCCAGCACGGGAAGCAGCTGAGCGGGCTTGTTTCCAGACCGGTGCAGCTGGGGAAAGTTTATTTTGCTAAGCTGCTACTGTCCCAAGGTTATTAAAGGCACACTTGGTGCATTAGCCCCTATTTAAGCCATGCTGGTGAAACACAGGATGGGCCAAGCATCACGGCGAAGCCAGGAGGAAATGTTGGGGTTTTTTTTTGCTAAGCGAGACTTAAAAAGACGCACTGCCCTGAGGGCTGCTGCATCTGAGGAGACCCATCGCCCAGGTCCTCGTCACCGATCCAGGCACCCGGGGCAGCCCATTGCAGGGGCTGCACCCCGCTGCCTGGACGACTTGGGTCCACGGCCCCAGGAAAGGGCAGCCCCACAAGCGCCACGCTGGAAAATTCGCGGCAGCAGCCTCCCTGGGGGGGATTTCAGCCCCTGGCACCAGCGCGCGCAGGCCCGCGGATTTAAATCATGCATCGGGCTTTAATTAATGGAACTCAATCCCAGCAGGCTCCTGCCCATCGGGAAACTGCATCCCCTCCCTTCCCATCCCCTTCCCGCCAAATGATTTACAGTGAGGCTGAGCAAAACACCATCCACCCCGGGAAAGCCCTTTACCGGTTGCAGCATCCCTCGGGGCTCGCAGCTGACCCTGGGGGCAGCTGAGACCTTGCAGAGGCGTTGCGCTCATGACACTGGCAGGGAGATGAATTCATTTGCTTGGGGCTTCCTTATCTGCCGCAGGCAGCAGGAAGTTCCCGGTGCCGGGGCCACCGCGGTGCACGGTCTTGTGGCTGCCGTCATGAACCCACGAGGTCGGTTTTTAACGTGGTTTTAATGGCTGTGTTGGGATGTGCTGGACTGGCTCACCCTTAGCAAAGTCCACCTTTTTGAATTAAGATTTTATTGGTGGCATGTGTTTATAAAACCTGTGCATAGGGCTTCATCCAGAGGAAGCCTTGGTCCTTTCCTCAAGCGTGCCTATACTAAACACATGGGTACCTTATTAGCTGTGCCAAAGATTAATAACAAAGAGCAGGTATCAGCCCAAAAGGCCAGCCAGATGCCTTCTCTGAGAACCCCTGTATTATCCGTGTTTTAATCAGCCTATTTACCGAGTGAAGCACCTCTTACAACCTACCCCGGAGTACCGCTGGGAGGGAGTTCAACCCCTTATCTCCATGTAGCACATGCTTTTAATCCTTATTTCTTGAATATCTTCAAGTGCATGTTCTCTCCTGCCCGCCACAGTCCTGTAGCTTTTCTATTCGCTAAGGGCTGGACAAAGCGCGCCCGGGCAGGTTTAAAACACCACGGCTTGGATCCAGAAGCAAACCACTGTACGAGGCCAGATACTGCAGGAGCAGATCTTCAGATGATGGATACCGTTGAACCAGGATGGTGATGCAGGCAGACAAGCAGATAGATAATAATCTTTACAGATAGATAATAACCTTTACAGAGCCACAAGCTTTTGAGAGGAAGAAAATGAATGCTGGGTGACATAACGCATCTTAGGCTGTCAGCATCATGTGGGCAGTGCCCATCCCGCTGCAAGAAAAGCAGCTATAACCATGACAGAGGGGCCATTCACCCTTCATTTCAAAAGAGGAGCGTAAGAAAAGCCCTTCAGATAAATATATCCACTGCCAGAATGCAATGGGGCTCCAGCGTTGCCCTTACCAACACAATAGTTAGGAAGCCTTTCTTTGGTAAGAATTTAGAAATATTAAGTATTTTACCATTGCTGTTTCAGTACATAATATTCCCTTTTTGACTACATTCCTTAAAAAAAAAAAAAGTCAGAATCAAGCACTGTGTGTGGGTGGGAGACAGCATCTGTCCCCAGCCTTCTATCCAGCTGTGGTGGCCGATATAACATCCCGGTCCTGTCCTCGCTGTGGGGGGAAAAAAAGGGATTGCAGGAGCCGGCTGGGGCCCAGCTCCAAATGTAACTTTGGAAACAACTTGAGAAACTCCTGTAAACAAAATTCAGGGAAGAGGGCTGTGTCTGAGTCAGTCCTGGCACAGAGGAATCTACCTCCGAATGGGGCTTTTTCCTTATGTTTTCCTTCTGGCATCTTTTTAATATGACAGCAATTAAAAGCCCTGAAAAATGGATGGAAACAATTTGGAAGAGGTCTCTATTAGATTTGCTCTCATTAGCACTGCAGGCTATTTTTTCAGCTGCTAATTGACAGCTGCCTTCCATTCGCAGTGTCAAAAATAAAAGCCCCGAGGCATTATACCAGGGTAATTTTAACCGGGGCTGTCTCGTCAGGCATGCAAAGGAGCATGAGAAGGGAGATGGTCACACGAGCCCACCACGGCCAAGCTGATGTCGAGCAGCTCCAATTTCAGGCACGCCGTGCCCTGGCAAAGCAGTGAGATGGGGTGTGCATGGGGACTCAGGACATGCCGGGTCCTCCCACCGCCTGTGGGACCACGCTTGGGAGCATCATGTGTGTCCACAGCAAGGAGGGGATGCCCTCAGCACCCAGAGGGCTTTGGAGCCTGAATATTCAACAACTGTCGTCAGAGCACCAAGCGTTGCTCCAGGCATTTGTCTGGCTGCCCTGGGGCTGTCGGGGCAAGTTTTATCGTGGTGAGAAGGGCTGCGATGACTCTCTGGACTTGCCCTGTCTTGGGAAAGCTGTGGGAACCCTCCGAAGCCAAAAGTTTCCACCTACAGAACAGCTCCAGGAGCAATTGCTGCATCCAGGCAAGTCCTTTGGGTTCCTCTGACCTTGAAGTGGTGATGTCCCACCTGTCCCCACCACCTCACGGCCATGAAACCTCCCCCTGCTCTGCAAGCAAGGGTACAAAAGACTGCACCCACCCAGCAGCACCCTACGGTAAGGTAGATAACACCGCTGAAGCAGACCCAGCTTTTTTTTTTTGGTCACCTGGAAAGAGCATTGAAATTCTTGTGCTGAAAGTCAATCAAGTCAGCTGGAAACATAGTTTTAGCAAGAGAGTGGTGGAAGGAGGCCCACGTTACTAAGCACTGCCACCATTTCTCAGTGAGATGAAGGAGGAGAGAAAAAGGATTAGCCCTTTCTGGCATGCCTTTTGCCCACTGGCATGCTCTCTGTGGGTGCTGTGGATGCTCTTTCCTGTTCTGAGAACAACATAGGACTACACTGGATACAGCCAAGAGATGAATTGCCATAAATTTTTGGGAAGGATCCTTATTTTGCACTGAAAAGCCATATAGGTGGGTTAACCAGCAGAGCTGGACCTGAAAGGGAGACGGAGGCGCCTGGCTGGATGTCCAGACTCTGGGACGCCATGCAGTGAGCAAGTGGGTAGTAACGCGAGATGTTTGCTCAGTGGATTTACACAGCAACAGCCTTGGAAATGACTGGAAAGCCAGGAAATGGAAAGAATGACTGTATGCCAAGGTGGGCATATCACTTATTTCTTGTTTAAACCAATCACTCGTGAACTGTTGGTTTTGCTTTAGCAAGCACTTCCCTGGCACCCAACCCAGACTTACTGCTTACTGAGAGCATTGATTGCAAAAGACTTTTACAGAAAGGGCTGAAGATGTTCCCACATTTCAGCATGGGAGCTCACACTAAGTGTCTCCTAGACATAAGATGCTCCTGAACGGCTGAACTTGGACTTCCTTCCTTGGGGCAAGGATAGCCCAACCGTTGGACATGCCCTACCAGGATGCCTCTGCATCTGGATGACATCCCCTCAGCTGGAAACGTTGCTTTGGCTTTTCTTCTAGTTGAACTGCAAAGGTCAACAGTGGTAGGACCAGGGAGGGGAAAGCCATCAGCTGGGGACAGCGCTAATCCAGCCCAGCTCCAGTGATGCCCTAGGAGATATGTCAGGTCAGTCTGCCTTTTCTTCAGACAGAAATGAGATTGGTATGGGAAATGCACACTGAAACACTCTGGCTCGGTGTTAAATAGCTGCTTTCAACTGTGCCTTTGATCTTTGGGAAATTACAGGTCTGACCATAGCTACTGGCTCCATTAAGCAAATGCCAGTGTCACCACATGTCTCCCATTTCCCCTTTGAGCTTTCTAGGTCCCTCCCAAAAGGGGAGGGTTCTGTCCCCAGGCTATAGGGTAACCCCCAGGTGTCCAAGCCACAGCACCATCACTTGTCCTGGTCCTCTCCAGATGAGGGATGACTAAAGGTAGATGAGCGCCTGGAGGTGCAGAGGGACATGGACAGTGCACCAGAGACCACCAAGCACTTAAGTCATTGCTCCATCCCCAGTCAAGGCATCTGGGGCAAGTTTCCTCCAGGATAAGTAAAGTTTTCAGGTGCTAGTAGAATATTAGGTTTTTCCACCAGAAACTACAGTGCCACCAACACAGAAAATCAGGTCACTCAACACTTGGGCATCTACAAACACGCTTTTTTCATCCACTCGGAGTGATGTAGGTTAGTTTTCAGGCTCTGAGCATTCACTTCTTTTGGCCTGTCAGCACCAATAACCAAAACCTTTGCCAGCGGGTGGGAAGAGCCCGGTGCACGGAGCTGGCTGTGATTTACAGAGAGCCCGCTGAGTGCAGATCTCGCGTCAGTTCAAGTAGAAATATTTTTTTACTGTTGCTCCACATTGTAAATTTGTCTTCACACGACATAATTAACAGCATCGCCTCACACGGACAAGGTGATTTACAGGCGTGGAAATAGCTGCAGTAAGGTCATCGCTGGGGAATTTGAAGAGAGGTGGTGCAGGGGCAGGAGAGCAGCCTGGACCGCACGCGTGAGCGAGTAGGTGGGTGGGTGGGTGGCTGCCCACGTGCTGTGCCCAAACAGCCACGATTTAGGGCCATGTCCCACAGCACAGCAAGGAGAGGGCTCATAAGACACGGATACAGCCTCTGCCACCTCGACATAATTATTTTATGGTAGCTATCAGATGGAGGGACTATTGCATTAAAGAAATCATTCCTCGGGCATAAGAGAACAACAAAGGTTTTCCCCCAAGCTGAGGGCAGGGAGTTATCTGAAACATAAATAACCCCTAAGTCTGTCGATGGGTCTGTTTCTATTAAAGAGAAATATGTAAGAGATCACATTCTGCAGCTAACTTAGCTAATAGTTGGCTGCATCGCTGACATCTCTACATAGGCTCGCCCCTAAATAACTGAGCTTCAGAGCTGGCTGGGAGCTCTCCACTGAAATAGCTCTTTTGGACAGGCAAATACAATTTCTGCAAACTTTGAATTTTCTGCGGGGAAACCGTTCTGGAGAATCCATTTTCCCTTGGGAGCAAACTACAAAAAACCCTGCAAGCCAAGCAATATTTAATTTCAGTTCAGTTTCCTTGGGATGAAAGCCCTGCAGTTTGTGAAGTTGAACTGACATGTTACGTTTCATCCATTTGGCATTAACCAGAACCTGCAAAAATTTGCTGTGGTGCCATTCATGAGCTGCTATTCAGGCTGGGCTCATTTCCCATGATAATTTCCACAGCGCTGTTTACCTGGGGTTCTTGCGGATTAGCACGAACACAGTATACCTCAAGAATCTGAGGTATAGGGGATATTCAGTCAAGTTTGCAAGCCCTTGTCTGCTACAGCCCGGGGATGCAAAGGAGCCAGTTAAACCCGAGGCTCCCAATTTCTAGTTGCTAAACGATATAGAATGACCAGACGTGATGCAAAGAGCCACAAACC
The DNA here is from genome assembly GCF_030936135.1 of Gavia stellata. Lineage (NCBI taxonomy): Eukaryota > Metazoa > Chordata > Aves > Gaviiformes > Gaviidae > Gavia > Gavia stellata. The sequence goes on from NC_082601.1 coordinate 41,480,847, forward strand.
ATGGGACTGCTGGGACAGAGACCCTTTTATTGTCTTTAACTTGACCTGCAGCCTTGAGAAGGCCATCTAGATCAGTTGATGGCAACACTGTAGGAATCATATGCTGGTCCCACAGGCTGCCAAGTAGGAAATTACTGTTATTTAGAAAGATATAAGCAACCAGTAACAAGAAGAGGAGCCATAAGACACTATTACAAATATGGGTAGCCTCATTCAATGTACAACAGAGCGCATGGGATGTCATCTCTGTATACTTGTCTCTATAGATTAGCTAAATGGATCTAGGACGCGAGTTCTTGGTCATCTGGATGTTCTGGTGTAACTTCCCACATGCACACTTTTATCCTGGTATACAAACACTTATTTTCATGCAGATGATCTCAGTTTGGAGGGGTTTAAAATAAATCTCTAATCCTATCCTGGAATGAGCATTCCCTTGTGGGATGCCACTCAAACTATCAGTCTGGGTTAGCTACCAGCATAACAGAGAAAAGCAGTCTACTTTTGGTGAGGAAAATACGCTACGACAATTCATAGCTCAGGGAGCACCCCTGGGTGTCCAGCACCAATATAAGGTAATGTGCCTATTTTAATTGCTGCTTGTTTCCCTATCATCCTCCACAAAATCAAGCTCAGGTCAGCACTGACCTATCAGTCACTCAGGTTTAACTCTGTAAAACACAGAAAAAGTGCTCGTCTCTTCTAGTTTATATTCCTAATGCAAGAGGCGGAAGTCCTGCATGCTCTCTGGAAAAGACTGCTCTGGTAACAGCATTTGCTGAAGAAGTGATCAGAGAGCAGTTTGCATCAAGAGCAGCTTTTTCCATCCATGCCAAAAGAAACCTCACTTACTACTAGCCCACAGCACGGGCTGCCTGCTCAGTACTAACAGTAAGCGGTCTATACATTAAACAGCCTCCAACGACCCCCAAGAGTCCCACCACCTTAAGCATGTGTTGTAAGGTCCCCAAAAGCTCTGTCAGTGGAAAAGTACCCTCATCCAGTCAAGCCCCAGCTCAGGCAGCATTTTTGGGTAAAGTAGACGGGAGAAAATCCCACAGAAAATTACTGCTCTTAGCTCACTCTACCCACCTACTTATGTCTGTCTGTCCGTCCGTCCGTCCATCCATCCATCCATCCTTCCTTCCTTGCTTGCTTGCTTGCTTGCTCACACAACCAGCCTACCTGCCTGCCCAGCCAGGCTTTCATAGGCAGCTGCTGCTGCCTAATTGGCTCTGCCCAGCCCTGCCTTCATGCAAAGCACCTGGGTGAGGTGCAGCCACCTCTTCCCTTGCTGCTGTCATAGGGTTTGCTGAGTCAGACAGCCAGCTAAGAGCCCTGCTCATGCCAGAGTTTCTACAGGACAGCTATCGCCGGTCTCCCAGGCGCTTGTTTGGCAGTCTTACACTCAAGCACACTCACAACTCTCTTTCTGGTGCTTTTGACACTGCGTTCTGCTCCATGAAACAAAGTCCTGACCCAAGAGACTGGTCAGCTGGAGAGATGAAGCAAAGATGTCCCTGTTCATGGGGTCCCATCATGCTCAGAGGCCACGGTGATGCCACTGTTGCTGACCCACTGGATTTGTTGCATCTACTGTCACTGTGAAATGCATGCGTTGGAAGAACGGTATTTCTTCCTTTAATAAATAATAATTCAACAACCATGAGGCTGTCCTGCCGCTCTGAAAAGCCAGACTTCCCCTTGGCTTTCTATCCAGCTTCCACCTTTTCCCTCAATGCCTGTCCTCCCTCCTCTTGAGCCTCCCACCTCTTGAACCGTGGTCTTTGCATTGGCCATGCTCAGTTCTGCAGAGAGGCCATGAGCTGGTGCCACCCCCGTGTTGGGTAAGCGTGATCAAACACGCAGCCACAACAGGGCTTGCTCAGCAAGAGGCTGGTCCTATTTGCCACCCCATCTGCTCATTCCAACACAGCACACCCCAAGCAACTTCTCAAAAAACAGTAACAGAAACCCTCTGGAGCCGTCTCCCTCCCATCTTCCCTATGAGTCAAGCAGCGCTCACCACCACGTTGTAAACTTGCATCTTCCAGTATCCAGCAGAGAACCTGAATCTCCTGATGGTGATAGACCAGAAAGGGGTTTGGAGCTCTTTGTTTCTCAAGCATGATGATGATGTTTCCTTCGTTATACCTCTCAGACTTTGGGGACTGGGTCTGTGAAGGCTAACGCACCAGACTTCTCAGGCAAAGGAGTTTGAAAGGGTGACTTCATTGGGCTTTTTGTAATTCTCAAACCATGAAGCTTGGCAGGACGTGCCATGGCATTTGCAACAACACATGATAACTGGGTGTAACCTGAAGATTTCACTAGCACTCCCTCGGCACAGCTGGCATTAGTCAGTGCTGCCAGCGTGTGAGTAAGTCTTGTAGCCTGGCTCATATTTTTGCAGAAACCTGTTACCAAATCGCTGCAGCTGCATGGTTAGCTTTGCTTGTACAGATTTCCTCTCTAATTGGGAAATGTGGGGGAGGAGGAGAACTGGAAGGTATCCCCACTTCCCCGCATTTTCAAACTTCCTTACAGGAAAAGCAGAATTCCCCAAGACAGAGATTTCTGACCAGGAAAGTGAGGGTTTCCTATGGAAATTTCCATGAGAAAATCCCTAGTTTTCTGGTGTGCGTTAATGGAAAAGCTGTTGTGTAAGAGGATGATGCGTTTTCTCCGGTTCAAGTAGGTCAATGGGCAGCGGGAGAAGGACTGGGCTCTGGCCGTGACTCCGCTGTTGGGTGACCTTGGAGAATCACTACCACGCTGTGTTCCCATCTGCGAGACGAGGATAAGAAAGTGTCATACAAGAGCTCGCCGGGTTATTAATAGAGGCCTCTGGCTGGGATTTCGAAACAGCCCAAGGGGTTGAGAAGTCCATTTACTCTTTACAATTCAAAGCAGGCAAGTGACTCAGATTTCCTTGACACTTTTGAGCATTAAAGTTAGGAAAAAGCGCTCTCAAATGCATTTGTCTTGAGGGAAGCAAGCATACGAATATGTGACTTTCTTTTTTCCAAATACAAATGAGAGCAATTTACCAATGAAGCTGAAATGTTTGGGTTGATTTGACTTTTACACTAAAAAACGTCAGATAGAAATCTGAGCATCAACTGCTCTGCGTGTTATAGTCGTGGTAGAAAAACAGCCAATGAAATGGTCAAAAGGAAACATTTTGACTCCATGGGATGGCAATGTTTCCATAATTTCCTGTTGAAACTGTAGGTGAAATTGATACATTCTCCCAAATTGTTTGGATTTCATTAAATTGCCATTTTTGGCCAGATCCACTAGCAGCAATGGTGTGCATTTGGTTTAAACATCTAATAGAGATAAAGGAGTTTCTCCAGCATCACTATAAATCACTTGCTAGGTCGACTGGCAAAACCCTGGTTAGAAAGGGGGTGACAAAGATGCTGCGGAACGGTTGTGGCAGCATCTTGTGCGGGATCAGGACCGGAGCAGCGCAGGAGCCTGGGACAAGGACCAGGGGAACACCACCAGGCGACACCTCGTGCAAGGGGCTGTGCTCCGGGATGAGATACTCTAATGCAGATTTAAAATTGTGCATTTCTAATTCAGGTCAGCTAAAATCCAGAGGGAGCAGAGGGCATGTAACGTGCAGTAGCAAAATGATGTGGAAAGGGAGACTGCAGTTTGGGGAAGGGGATGAAAGCAAAGCAAAAGGAACGTCAACATTTCTTGGCCTTTCATCCGTACCCTGAAAATATTCAGTCCCATGTAGGGACAGGGGAATGGGCTGTATAATCTTCCTTTCCAGCTCTGTTTTTAATGGCAAAATGGATACATCTTGTTTTCATTCTGACTTTTACAAAATCTGATATGGCTCTACGATTTCATTAAAAAGACATTTGGAAACAAACAAATGAAAAAGAGTGGACCAAAAGCTTTGTAAGCTGATTTTTCTCCTGGAAAGTTTTCATTTTGACAAAGGGGAGTTTACCACAGGGGGGAAAAAAACATAAAAATCATTCCCTTGGAAAGCATTCAACCAATTCTTGTTTTCCTCGGCTCTGTGTTTACTGCAAACTCAGACGCCCCAGCAACACAGCACTGAGACGCCAGGATTATACTTCCAAGTCACTGCTGCGTTGGCCCCTTATCTCACCCGTAGACCTGGGTCCCTGCTGCCCTAGCTGTGATGATGGTCTTTAACCTAGGCTGGGTGTAATAACACTTCACCCACGTTTTCATGCGCGTGTTCAGCAGATGTGCTCCTGCTTCCTAATTGAAACCCCACGACTAAGTGGAATTCAAGGTAAACATTTCCTTCCAGCCAGAACGGGCAGTGGTGATAATTGGTTCTCGCCTGAGATCATTTTTCTTCAGCAGGTCGTTGGGCTGATGTATTGGAAACCCTAAAAAACAGACGAGAGAGAAGAGGAGACCGGGAGCTCCATTTGCTAGCGTTAGAGAAGCCAAACTGGGATGGATTACTTTCGCTTGGATGCAACATAATTAAAAGGAATTTGTGAAAGAGAGACACACGGGGAAATTCCTAACAACATAAAAGGGAGGAAGGGATGGCTCATAAAAGAGTGATTCCCTCTGTTTTTTTTGGCAGCCCAGCCAAGCTCCCTAAATGCAAGGTTGTAAAAGGACTCCACACTGAGCAGAAGACAATAACAAGCAGGTGTGATGGAAAATGACCCTTCCCTGAGCAAACAGATTTGATATTCCTGCCACCTTGCTGCTTCCTTCATCTGCTTCTTAAATCTGTTTTCAACGAGCAGATGCAGCCTTCACCTCGAGTCCAACAAACACCGCGCTCAGCTGTTGTGTTTTTGCAGCGGAGCTTGTGTCTCAGTGCCTGCGTCGCCGAGCACCACACCACGGATGTCTACCCACCAGGGCTTGGCCAAGATGCCCACCCCCTGGGACATCCAACCAGCAGTCCATGCTCCAGGCAAGGGAAGTTTTGCATCTGCGTCTGCACCAAGACCAGTAACTTCTATCCAAAAAAAGGATGGGTCAAGCATGAATTCCCCAGCGCTCACGAACACCTCAAAGCATACAAGGATTTACATTATAACAGTTAGTAGGGGCTGTATGAGCACCAAAAAAATCAAAAATAATATTTTCCTGCCCTGTGTCAATGTAAGGTGAGTTTAAAAATGCTGGGGTTTCTCCTATGAGGAGGCAGCTGACCTCAGGTAGAGGTTGGTTTGGAACATGCAAAATGTGAAACTAGTCTTAGGCTTAGTTTGACTGAATTCAAGTTTTGAGGTGCCTGATACTCAGGTTTTATTTTACTCTTCAGCCCAGTATCACTATTAAACATAATTCAGTATCAAAAAAAAAAAAAAGCAAGGTGAAGGGGGATATCCTGACCTTGCAGAGCTATGCAAAACTGAGTTATAGTCAGTCATAGAAGGGAATGGAAATCTTCATAATCTAATTCAGTTTTTTCTTACTCCCGAGTTTCCGTGTTTTTAAGAAAATTACCGAAAATGTAACTGCAGTTGGAATCCAGAAAAAGGAAGGCCGGCCAAAATTAGCAAGTTTGGCTTGGATTCACGCCGCTACGCTCTTTTCCAACAGTTTCTCCTGAAAGCCACCAATTAGCACGACACGACTTGAAAACACGCTCCGCAGATGGGACCCCAGTGGTAGCGATGCTTGTGCAGCCCGGGGGTGAGTCGTGCAGCAGAAGCTGGAGCGGAGCAGCCCAGTGGGCTGATTTCGAGTGTTTCCAGTCCCAGAGCTCGGGGGGTTTTGCTTCCAGTTTTTCTCCTCCACTGTGCCAGCTCTGCCCAGGGCAATAAACTAAACCAGAGGGAAGAAATCTTCCCCCGCTTCCTCGGCTTGCTCCGGCGCTGTGGTTTTTTCCATTGCTGAATAGAGAAGTCTTGATTTTATTTTTGCTATTTTTATTGCATCTGAGGACTTTGAAAAGATCTTCATCCCAAGCCTTTTGGATGTTCTTGTCTGCCACTGAGCTCCTAGGAAAGGAGGACAAAACCTCTGGACCAGAGGGGAAGTCCTTGATTATTTAAAATGAGAGTTATGTGACATATGGGTGGAATTTGCCTGGAAAAAAATGGTGTTTAATGGAAAAAAATTGGTGGTGGTGGGGAAAGAGCTTGAATAAGCCCTGCATTGCCCTAGGACTGGGTTTCTCAGAAGCTCCCAGGACTGGCCTAAGCCTGCTGCATTCGGTGACAGACCAGCTATCAGTATCGCTGGGCGCGGAGTCAAGCCAAGGCTGAATGTTTCACTTCTCATTTTTCTGGGTTGGGTTTCCATCCACTTCCTACTCAGCCTGGGCTGCTTATTGTTTGGCTGTGGTCCGTGGAGGATTTCTCGTACATGTGCAACATCCCTCATTCTACAGCTGAGCAGCAGAAATAATAAAAAACCCAAAACACTAAACCCAACAGCGAAGCACTTCTTGGAGAAATTTGCTGATCTGCTGGAATCAAAACATTCCCCCCAAGGTGGGATGATGAAACTCTGACAAAGCCCAGGCAGGTTCCTGCCCAAATGACCTGGTGGCATCTGCCCAGCAGCCAAGAAGAGGAGATGCCAGCTCCCTTCCTGGGGACCCCGCATGTCACGAGCTCTGTGGCTCCCTGTCCGAGGAGATCAGGGGACTGCACCAGATCTGAGCACGGCAAAGCAATTTACACTCTTTTTTAACTACTGTGCTTCAAAAGTTGGTTCTGGTTTGGGTTCAGCTGCAAACCGGGTTGTTCGGCTGTGATCCTCTTTGAGTTCAGTTTCCACATACGGGGGGGAAAACCCCGTGGTTCAATCTGCATTTGCTTTGACTCATTGCATCGATTTTAGTTTCTGCATAGGCAGGAAATCACGGCGAAGCAGAATTGAACACGGATGCTTGGGTATTCCCCACCACGACTGCGCCACGCTCATAACCCCTCCTGCCTCAGGTGCTTTTGCAGGAAACAACCCTAATCCCGCCTGCAGTTATTTGACACGGTTGCTTAGATCTCACTGAAGTCAGATTTAAGTGTGTGCTTAAGTGTACTTGAGTTAAAACAACAACAAAAAAAGATATTGTGCAAGGACTACGCACTCCAGGTCCTGCATCCCTGGGAGTATATGTGCTGACAAAGGTTAAATAGATGGAAACTAAACCATCGGGCCATTGGATCTAGAACAAAACAATGAAAGCACCTAGAAATTAGAGCAGGGAAGAATTTGGATAGAAACAGCAATGTTAATTGCCGTCAGCTTGGCTAAAGCACCTAGATGTAATGAATTCTTTTTTTTTTCCTTGTAAAAAGCAACCAATGCTCTGAATTTGCTTTTACCTGAAATGGGTAAGAAACATTTACAGGTTTAAAGCAATGAGGTGGTTTCACGATGACTAATCTTTTAAAAAAACATGGAAAATATTGTTCAAATAAACTAAACGGCTATAGCGAACCTTCAGACAAAGTTGAAATGAATCTGTCAGAAATGGTCTCTTTGGCTCCAAGAACTCACGGAAATGAGGAAATTTGGAGTTTGGAACAAATCTTGAGTTATTAGCCCAAGGTAAGTGGTTAATGAGTGCTAAATATACATGCCAGTGAAAGATATACAAACTGAAAGTGGCACTTCTCTTCTGAGAGATTATGTAGGGCAGGAATAGCCGTAAATGAAATCTAACAGGCTGCCCGTTGGGATAGATCAGCGACATAAACCCCAGCAAACTGCAGTCATGGTCCCATCGCTTTTCCTATTCCTGCCTCCCCTCCATCCCCCTGCACCCATGGCCATCAGGCAAGCCCTGCCCTACACCCACCCGGGGCTGAGACCTGCTTCTGATGGCTTCTCCGCTCCCCTTCTGTGTTTTAAGAGGGGTGAGGGATGGGTTGGAAACTCAAACCGTCCTCTGGTCGAATACCCCAGCTGCCACGACGCCATCTCCTTTGAACTGCGATTTATTTGCGGAGGAAGAGGGGGAACATCTCGGTCGCAGTGTTTAAACCAACACTGCCAAGCAGCCTTTCGTTTCGGCTCGCTTTGCCCATTAGACTAAACAGGTTAGGGCTCGGCTGAAAGACATTGCCCATGCCAGGTGATTTATCATCATCTATGGAGCCCTGGGAGTGCAGGTCCCCCCCAGCACAAGCATAGCTCCTATTTGAAGCTCCATGCAGGGTAAGGGGTAGAAGAACCTCAGGCGTTGTTTATTTTGGATGTCAAGCAATAGTAATAAATAAGGCCAAGAAGCAGCACGTGTTAGCACTGAGTCAGCTTTGGACGCCAGCAAAATAGATGATCTCAGAGCTGGAGGGGAACCTCACAGGGGTGGCTCTGCTGGTTTCTCCGGGGTGGGACATCACAGCAGCCTCCCAGGACCCTGCCCATCGAAGCCGTGGCCACAACCTCCAGGGACATAAAACCCACAGTTGCAAGAGCCTCTCAGGTAATGGGATCAAACACGTATCGGAGGGCGCTGGATTTTGGGACACTGATTTCTGCCTGTTGCTGTCTTACATCTTTTCTGCATGGACATGGTGAAAATCGCTTTGTCTGTGAGCAATTCCCAAGCTAGATAGCATGCCCTCACAGTTCAGGGAAGCGCTTTTCAGCCTTCCAGACCTTGAGATGTTCACTTCAAGGATAAGAGACTATTTGTACTACCAACACCTTTGAAACAGAAAGGGGTATGGGACCTAAAAAGGGAAAAACAACATTTACAGGCAGAAAATTATGACAGTGAAAGTTTTCCTGCAGCTATCGTTTTGATGGGAAGTGCCTGGCTAATTCCATTTCCAGTTCAGGCTCATGCTGAAACATGGTATCTCAAATTGCCTGAGATGTTAAGATGATCAGGGCTAGCAAAGTGCAGATTATTAACTGTAGTAAACAAGCTGGGAACCAGATCTGCCCGAAAAGGGGTTTTCCAGCTCAGTTTTGAAACTGGTTTTTGAGCTCTTTCAAAACTTGTGCAAACTTTCAAGTAAAAGAATTGAAAAACAGAATATTTTCAGTTGAAAAAATTCCATCAAGCCATCAAATGAGAGGGGCTGGGAGAGGGTCCCACTGAGCATTGCTTGCCCGCCTGCACCAGTACGCAGCGTGTCAAGCTTTGCCAGCTCATCCTGAAAATATTATCTTGCTGGAAGGGAAAGTCTCCAAAGAAACACTTCTTCCCCAATGCACAAAGCTGTCGCTCCTGGGAAATGGCATGGGAAAGCCTCCCCTGTGCATTAGAGGTTTAGGAAAGAGAGGGTGCAAACAAGGATGCTTTACCACCCGGATTGGGAGAGACCTTTAACACTAAACATCCCAGCTCCAGTAGTATGGATGGAAATAGGAACAAGGAGTCAAAGCACAGCAATGTGACTTTCTCCTGCTTTATTTAAAGGGCAAGCGTGTCTAGGAGCAGCCTAGAAAGGTTTCTTCTTTTTTTTTTCTTTTTTTTCTCCCTTTTTTTTTTTTTTGAAAGATGTGGGTGAGGAGTAGTATTACTCACCCTGGGTAACTTAACACGGAAGGGACACACTGGAAAGAGGAGAAGAGCGCATCTGGCGAAGGGGAACCACAAAACGCCCACCCCTCCACCCTGGCTGCCTTTGCTGCATGGGAAACCTCCCTCTCTTTTTCAGAAAACCTTATTTGCAAACCTGGTGTGGGATGTCACACGTAATTTATTATGTTTACACGAAGGAAGGTGAATGGAAAGGGACCTGCCAGCACATTGTCATTGCAGTGGGTATCGATCCCTCACTGTCTACGCTACGACACATCATCTTGCCCATGACCACGGGGCTGGGATGCCCCAGGCTGCGCGTGCCGTGCACGTCATGCGTGGGGCAGAGCTGGGGGCACGCGGAGCCCGGGTGGCAATCCCGCAGCAGCAACGGGGAGCCCGGTGGCATTGCCTTCCCGCGGCGTGGTTTGACATCAGGCAGTGCCAGGTACGGGGCAAGAAATAGGATCAAACCCCATCTCACACTCCCACCATGTGTTCTCTTTTTTCCCCTATTAAATAGGATTTTGACATTATTATAGTTCTCCGACTAGAGCGAGAGTCTTTAGCAGAGAAACCAGATGTGCTTAGAGTTTAAAAACATGAGCTGAGAGCTTGAACTTTTAATTTATGGAAGGGTTTTTACCAATTAAATTAGTCTGTATTTTCCTCCCTCCAGGCTGAGGACCCCCGGTGTCAAGCTCTGCATAAACTGCGGCTGTAAACTCAGCGAAGGGGGGCAGGCAGCCATCCTAACAGCGAAGAGAAGTAAAGGGTGAGAGAAGGGAAATGTTATCCCAGTTTGGAGCTGGGGGGATTAGCAGCTGAGTAGGATTCGAGAATGAGCTTCGGTGCGCAAGTCGTTACTTGCCTCTCCTGTAAGCGCCTGGGGTGCCTGCGGTCCAGTGTCCTCCCGAGGGGATAACACTGGAGTGCTTTCCAAGGGTTGCAGGGTAGGGAGACAGGTAATTCAGGTAATACACAAGGCCAATGACTTGTGCTGATACGGGGCTATGGAGGCTTCAAGTGCTTGAGGAGCGTGTCTTAAGCTGGCTGCTGAGAAACAGCATCCCTGCCTCCTTCCCTCCCCCACCGCCAGAGCTTAAGCATTTTGGGGACCACGCTGGCCTGAAGGGACCACGACAGCAGAGAGGGGCAGAGAGGCAGGGGATGCACCTACCCACTTGCCAGCAAAAGTGACTATAATATGGTCGTGTGCTTATGCTCGCTAGCAGAGGGAACAAGACCTTGCATCACGTACGTCACAGGCTTTTTGGTCGCTAAAGTAGGGGTTCCCCACGTTGGCTGACTTAAAGCACCACGGCTGTGCTGCCGTCACTTTGCTGCGTTGAATAAGGCTCAAGGTCTGCAAAGACGCCTGAGCTGCAACGCCGATCTGAGCCCAGCTCTGCCGAGGTCCACTGTGGTGGCTCCAATTTCACAGGATCACAGAATCAGAATCACAGAATCACTAAGATTGGAAAAGACCTGCACGATCATCAAGTCCAACCATTTATCTTCTCGTTCTCTGTCCCTCTGCCCTGTGCCACCCAGCCCAGGAAACCAGTCCCTGGAGCAGCCCTACGGTCACCAGTGCCACCGACCAGCTTCCTCGCATCTCTCTGGGCTCACGTCTCACTCAGCCTTCTCACACCCCATGTTGGGTCCTCTCCTTGGGAGCACTCACCCAAACATCCACCCAGCCTGTGTGCCCACTAAATGAAATTTTGTCATCAGTAACAAATAGCTCAGCACCAAACCACTGATGGTGGCCAGCCCTGGAACCTCTCCTTGCCTTACAGACGACGTGGCTGCAGCAAGCAGGGCGAGGCATGCATGGGAACCGGCGGAGGCAAGGGAAGAAAGCATGCAGACCTTTCATCTTTGGAGAGGCTGAACTTCCTCCTTAGCCTTAACTTGGCCCCTGAGCCATTTTGGTGGAGACTGCCATCACAAACAATGTGCTCTGTTTTCCTGACCAGGGTCCGAGTGAGAGTCGAAATCCCCTTCATTAGCCGGCTGCATTTTCTCCTCTTGTTTTCAGGAAAGAAAAAAGAAAAAGAGCCCAAGGGCAGACCACGACAAACCGAGTCTCCTCTGTCTCTCTTCCAAATCCTCCAGAGATATTATTTCATCCTCATCATGATATAGAAATAATATTTATCTCAGCTGCAGCCAATATGCAGCATCTGTAGCGTGGTGCATGTGTGTGTCTGTCACACATCTGGATGCCTGGGATGACGGAGATGAGTTCAAACATGGCTCTGTAACATGAGTCTAGCAGGAACTGCTGGCCATCACCCAAGGTAAATGGCCAGGACTGTCCATACACGGAGCAAAGGCGGTGGTCAGCCGCTCAACTAACTACGCTCAGGCCACGCTTGCCAAAGCAAACGGGCTGCTTTGACCCCGACTGAGATTCCCAGCACAACCCTCCTTCGAGCAAGCCACGGCGAATCTTGAATTATCCCAAAATACCAATAAAGTCCGTGAGATGGGAAAGGCCCAAGAAAGCATGCTCCGCGCTGAATGCTGGACAGTTGTAGCCTGGTTTGTACCCCCTCCTACCTGAAGATAATCCTGTTTTCTATAGCAGATTTGAAAAGAACAAAATCCTTAAGATGAGAAATGCTACACACTTCTGCAAACGTGGTTGTTCCAGGAAATGAGAGGTGCTTGTTGGGTTGCGGGAAAAAAAATCACATATTGTAGGCTATCAATGCTAGTCAATACTGTTCTCATCAGAAAGTTTTCTACCAGGAAATGATGTTCTGTGGAGCTACCTTGCTTTTTGAGAGCATTGTGTCAGTACTGCTTGGTTTTAATCAGAATTTACGGGCTTGATTTTGTCTGAGTATTTTGTCTTTTTCGTTTAAGTTTTGCATAAGCTTAGATAATTCACATTAACATTAAAAATGTAATTCAGGCAATTTTTATGAGTGAATGATTTTTTCCCATTGAAAAAAAATCACTTTGTGGGCAAATTTGATAGTCCATTTTGACATGGAAGCGAAACAAATTTTCCTTGAAATACCTTAACAAATTATGAAAATTTTCATAGAAGACAACATCTGGTATCCACATGTATCTGATTTTTACCATGATGAAGCCTTCAGTATGGTGTCTCTTCACATCACACAAGATTAATTCAAATTGGCTTGGATGGGAACGGTCCGTGAAGGCTAAGAGCTAGATGGGAGAAAAAGCAAAAAGGCAACCAACAGAGTATACTGTTGGCAGAGCTGGTGGATTCCATTGGGAGGTCAGTGTTAGGTCTGATCTTTTTTTACATCTTTATTAATGACACGAAAATGCAACGCAATATGCCAGTAAAACACGGAAAAAAAGAGAAAAAAAAAAAAAAGCTAGTGAAGCCGATAGTAAAAAAAATAGTATTTCCATGAGGTTATTGGTTAAATGACACCTGAAATAGCACGTTCCTTTCTGGGCACCCAACCCTATAGTTTGGAGGGAGTTCATAGGAGAACGACAGAGATGGTGGAGACGGAGGTGTTGAACTTGGCTCAAGGAAAGGTTGGACGGAGTAACAGGCTATGAGTGCTTAAAGAAAATAAACACCCAGGGAGAAATTCTGACCTTGCTGAAGCTGATGTCAAGACTTTCATTGACTGCAATGGAGCCGGGCTTTCACACCGAGGAGGAAGAGGGATTATTTAGTGGTGGTGAAGGCTACATGCAGGAACCATGGGATGAAAATAGAAGTGGCAGACTGCAAGTTCAGTATCAAGGGAAAACAAGGCAAGAGATTTAAGTTTTGTTTAAAGGCAGCAAAGTCCAGAGTGCCAGCTAACTGATGCAGAAGGAGCCAACTGCAGTTTTGTAACCCTCTAATTAAACCAAGGTTAAATAAAACTAGTGTTACATATTCAGCTCTGACAAGAGAGGAAAATTGGATGCTAACAAAAGCGACGCTACACCCCCTGCAGCCAAACTCCCAACTGTAGCAAGAGACAGCATCTCCCCAGTTCAAGCCCAGATGGCTTTATATGGGAAATGTAAATAAGACGTTACCATCTGGTTAATAAAATGCGCATCTAAGCTAGGTTTGACTACATGTCCCCAGATGTAAACATTTAAAAGCATTTTTTTCTTTTTAATGCTTTAAGGTTTTCATCCAGAATGCTCATGGAGGAATAATTCCCATTGACATCAAAAGTGTTGAACACAACCACAAAATGTCCTATTTGTCTGTCCTGTAAGTTATGAATTTATATTAAATCTCACTGCTGTCTGTGCAGAAATATAACCAGGCTTTACTGCCAGAATGCATAGTACACTGCTCAATATCTGATGAAATCTAGAGGCCATTGGAGAAGCTGGCTTCCGAAATGTGTAGCATATGTAAAAAATAAGGCATAAGGCAAGCTATTTTCAGAAAATTGTAACTTTGCTGGAAAAGTCTGCTTTGGAGATGGAATCTATTTATGCATTTGAGTTGAAATTGTCAACCAGTTGTTTGTTATAAAGGGAAAGACATTCCTGAGGAAGTGGAAACACTTGATTTTTTTCAAAAGACGTTTTTCTTTCCAAGCTGACATACTATTAAAATAAAACCCAAAAGGACTAACTGACCCTAACATCAAAGGAAAATGGCTTATTCCAGGTTGCACAGAAAGTTTTGAGGGACTTACTTAAAGGAAAGGTTTTTGTCTTTCTCCTTTTCTTGAAAAGAAACCAAGGAATTTCCAGTTTGGCTTGGCCACCTACCCAGGTAGTCCACTACATCCATCTCTCCAGTGAATGATAACTCCAGCTCTGCCAACACCTCCCACAGTTCTCCCCATCAAGAGGGGTTGTTACTCATGATTAACGTTAGAATAAACGACTGAGATGAACAATAGGAAACCATTTAGATCGAGGAAAATGGGCATAACCCAACACCCTCCCAAGTCAGAGGAGAGAGTCCAAGTGACTGCAGGAGGTTAGACTAAGTTTGAGACAACCAAACAGAAATGAGAAAACATAGCCCTGGACCCGCACTCCTACCACACCAGCATGCTAGCTGTTGGAGTCTGCTGCCAATTTTTATCTTTATAAAGGGGCTGAGTTAGCAGGAGGATTGCCAGAATGCAAAAGAAGGTAAGATAGCATCGCTCAAAGTCTCTGTGTGCATGCAAAGAGGAAACACACTTCAGCAACAGTACTAAGAACCTGCCAATTTCACATGAGATAAATAACTAGAGTTACCCTCCTGTATGTGTGTTTTGGAACCAGCTTTAGCACTGCACGTATCAGCATTGTCTGTTACAAAACTCTTCCCATCTTACTCAAGCTTCGTATGACAGGGGTTTTTTAATTGTCTTTCCAGCCACCGTGAGTGGCAAAGCTGTGGAACAACAGCTTGTCTCCTCTGTGTGTCTCAGGGACTGAAAATGAAGCAACAATAATTTGGCTGTCCAGGTGGAGAAAGCAAGAGGAAGGTAAAAGATTTCTCCCGAGGACCACAGAGGAGGTTTCTAGCAGGGTGTGATTTGAATCCAGACCTTCTGGTCCACCAACAAGGCCAACACAATCTCTTTGTCTCCCTGGAGGTGAAAGATTTATTACGGTGAGACCATGCTACCAGGACAGGACAAAAATCAGATGCTACTCCAGCAGAAAGGCACAAGGAATCAATGCTGCATATTTATTGTATTTGTAAAAATATCCTCCAGATTTATCTCCTTTTTAAAGAAACAATTTTAAAGCTAAGAATAGCACACTGGCATCATTCTACTGCTTTTAGCTATAAGCTCTTCATGCGTACAAGAGGCACCAGCGAGGGTCTCGGGCCTCATGGTCAAGAGTCAGCCAAAGGCTGGACCCGGTCGCTCCAGGCAGACCTTGGAGAGCTCCCACGAAACCATGGCACTCCGATGCTGGAGCTGGCATTTTAATTCTCTCCTTTCAATGAAAATCTCCATTTAGACATCAGAACTTCAAAAGGAGATCTCTAAATAATCCAACAATACCATCCTCTCAGCTGGGTGCACAGTTTGTTGAGAACAGTGGGAAAGAATCCAACAATACAAGGGTTGCCTTGAAGCATGGCTAGCGTCCGGCTGAAGTCCATCAAACGTCAGGACCTGCATTTCTGGCTGGACGTCGAAGAACCACTGCAATGTCACCAGCTCTCCTTGGACCAGGTGAAAGACTACTGAAGGCTTGCTGCTTTTGATCACTCAGGATATTTAAAGCTAAATCATAAGGGAAAAAACCTCAAAACTTTACTCTCTGGTAAAAAACTTTACTTTGCTGGTAAAATGGATGAAAACTTTTTTCAGGACCAAACTGCTCTTTTAGTCATTGTACATTTGCAGAAAGTTTTTATCTTTTGCGTTAATTTTTACAGTTGAGAGTTGTTACCTTTTTTTTTTTTAAAGGGAAGCTGAAAATGTTTACTGACATGAACCATACTTGCTTTGTGCCTTTTCAAGTACCAGAAATGTTCCATTCCAGACACTCTTTGAAATGTTTTCCTTTTTCCTGCACACTCATTAAGGTTATGTCAAGTTTCCTCATTAGAAGTAAGAGGTGATTTCTTATCAGCTGCCTGGCATGGTGTAATGTTTGCATTACGTAGCAAGATGGATATTAGGTTTTATTTAAGTCCTCAAAACTGTGAGAGTGGAGAGGAAGGACTGGGGCCAAGGACTGGCATGATTATGGGGCAGTCTTCCTGCTTTGGTCACAGCCAAGGACACGCACATGGGAGCTTCTCCAGCCTTCTCCAAAAGAAAGACTTTTTTTTTTTTTTTTAAGTAACTCAGCCGTACAGGAACCATGGCTGGACTAGGTACCCATTTAGGCTGCCCCTTCCCAAATAATACAAAGAAATCAGCCTGTTCTAATGAAAGGAATTGCATCCCTCTCTCTTTAACCGTTCCCAAGCTTATTTTCCTTTCCATCCCCATACATCTCCCCAAAACATTTCCCCAGCCAGTGCCTCTTTTGCCTCTGAAGCCAGCTCGCTTGAGATAGGGGAACCTGGCTGGCTGTGCTGAGTGTGCCACCAGTAGACTGGTTCAACCCCTCTGCTTACCTTCTCACCAAGCTCCACCAGGACCACAGATCTTCAGGGTCCTCCGCGAGGTCATCCTCTAGAGCTGGTTTTTACAGGGAGGTGGTGGAGGAGGAGATGACCTGAAGCGTTTTCTGGTTTCTTTCCCATTCCCCCAGCAAATGATCTCCAGACTCTGTCTGGCAGGGTGCGAGCAGAAAATCCTCATGAAGCAACTCAGACAACACTGGAGCACGTACGGAGAGAAAGCCTGGAGCTATGTGTGGAAGAAGAGAGGCATGGAAAATGTAAGTGAAAACAGCAAAACCGAGAAGGGAGAGGAAGGAGCCCTCCCCTCCTGACTGCTGAAGCTCCATGCGTCGGTGAAGACTACAGACACCTGTGCCCAGAGGGAAAGGACATGGGCAACCACCTCCAGCTGTGGAGGGAAGGGAGGTTTTGTGGAGCATTTCCTGGTGCAGGGGGATGAAAGGTGACTTGCTCTTTGGCCTGGTGGCCAGTCATGGCATGCCTGGTCCCCTGAAGTGCTCATGGGGAGTGGTGACAGTTTTCAGTGGTACAGGCTGGGTTTTAAATAGCCTCTTGTGGGTCTGCGTGTCAAGACTATGGGGCCTTCTGCTAAATTTATGGGACTAACATCGCAGGTGGAGACAAGCTGCAACAGAAACAGTGAATCTGAAAAAACAATTAGGAGGGAAAATGGGCTGTTCTTTCCTTAATTAGGGGGAGTGTGAGGATCGTTAGCTCCCCTCTCCCATGAAAGCAATACTTACTAACACAGGCACTTGTCAGCTCCTCTCCCTGCTCTGCTCTGGACCTGGGCGTGAGCTGGCAGTGCTGGTGTGCACGGAAAAGAGGGAGTTTTGCTGCGTTTTCAGGGTGTCTCAGCACATTGCACAGAGCCCTGCCTAAAAAGTCCATGCTTGGAAGCGCTGGTGGGTTGGGCAGGTCGGGGCAAGCAGCCCACCGGGTGCCCGGGGCATGTTGGGCAGAGCTGGGGGAGGCTTGTCACTCAAGCACCCACCACCACCCGGCATCACACAACCATGGTGGTGCAATGGCAAAAGCTGTAGTTAATACGGACAAAGGTTGAACCCTGCTCCTGGAAATGCAGTGCAGCATAAGGATCCTCGGTAGCAACACACGAGGTCCACATGGTGACCGTGCACTGCCTCAATTTCCTGGAGGAGTTCAAACCAGCCCCCAAGTGTTATTTTAGCGCAGTTTCTTGTGTATAAATATTTATTAAATGCTTGTTTCAAATACCCCCTTTAAAAAAAATTAAAATGAAATAACCCTCCAAACCCCACTACCGCTTATTGCATCTTTAGCAAAATATTTTTCTAACCTTTCCTATCTTCAGCCCTGGGGCTTTCGCTAGCTGAGCAAACCTCTCTCCTCCCCGTACCCCAGCCTGCCTGTTCTCCTGCTGCAGGGCAGCAGACTGCTTGCTTAGTGGTTAATGAAGTTACATAGGACTGTAGGAATGTCAGGATTTGGGGGCAAAAGGAGGTGGAGGGAAGAAAAGAAACTTTTCAAATTTGTAGTCCTATAACGAGCACTTGGTTTTCATCCACAGGGAGCAACGGGAGAAGGAAAAAGTTCATAGGTGGTTTACTAACATGCGGCATATTTGACTTGCAAGGCTTGGGACCTCAGGCAGGACTGAAGGCCTGCTCTGGGTGTCCTGGGCATGGGAGACCTCCGTTTTCTCTAACTCTGCCAGTTATCAGCCAGCTCTATGTTGAGCGTGGACTGGACATCGTAACAGAAGGGCCACAGCATGATTTCTTTCTTCCCTTGGGTCTAGGCTAGCTACACAGGTGTCCCGACACAGGAGCAGTACCACACCAACCCTAGAAGCACCCAAACTTCAGCCCAGAAGGCAGCAGAGAAAGCATCCGAAAGGCTCAAGCTCAACGATGAAGGTCCCATCTCTTGCTGTACGGCTGGAGAGTGCCGCAGTGAGGAGACACCTTTTGGGAGGTGTGATGTGAAAATAGGGTTACTTATGTGATGCCCAGAGGTGGACAAAGCTTCCCTTGGGGACCAGGGAAGGATCTCTTCTCTCTTCCTCCTGGCTGGTTACCATCCCTGGCCTGGGACCCCGGTTCTTCCCAAACTGACCGTCCTCCTAGTTCATCCAGAGCTGCAGGGCCAGTGGCCAGTGAGATTTGACACCTAAAACCGAAGCAGCCCATTTTTGAAGTCATCTTATTACTTGGGATAATATAACTCATTTTACATCCGTAGCGTTTGCCCCCTTTTGTTCCTAAAATCGTCTGGTTAGCAAATCCCAAGATAGAGCTGTCAGTCTGCCCCCGGCCATCTCTGCTGCTGCACATGAATGGGGACAGACTCATTTTGAAGTGTTCCTGGGGTAAGGGTGACCTACTTTCATGGCCACAGTACAGTTCATTACGAATTCCTAATGATCTCATTGTTCCATTAAATGAAGGTTGCCACCTGTCCCGAAGACTTTAGATCAAGCTGGGATTAACATATCTGCTGACCCATTTCTCCCTTTTGTAGGACACAGCCCCATGATCAATAGGGTAGGGTTTTTTCAGACCATCCAGGGTTGAACCTCAGCAGCGATGTGATGCTGGGTCCGATTAGCAGGGGATGCTGAGCAGTGGGGCTCCCGCTGGTGCTGGGCACTGCTGTAAAATCCTGCCCAGCTGATATGGGCATCGGATTCCACCTGCCTAGATCCCACCAGAAAAAAAGGCCAAACCCTATGAATAATTTACTATGGGAAAAAAAAAAGGAGAAGGGAATTGCCAAGGTTGTATTCAGGGCAAATGAAATTCTTCCAGTTTAAGAGAGAGTCTATAAGAGACTCTATTAAAGACCTGGGTTTGCTCGGGGCAGTCATCCCTGCTGCAATATTATGGTAACAAAAAAGCCCGGGTTAGCACCCAGCAGCCGTTCTGGCTTGTGGACCCTTGCAGGGACGCTGGGTTGGCAGGCTGTCCCGGCACAGGCAGCCCCCCTTGGCCCCCCCTGAAGACAGAGCCCAGCGGCCGAGAGGGCTGGAGATGGCAGGTTGGAAGGACAAGCCATGCAGCACGAGGAATAAAACAAAGAAAGAAAGAAAGAGAGAGGAATAAATTCCCATGGACAGGCTCAGCGAGCGCGTTGCAGCCAAATGACCTCAAGTGCACCGCTTTCTTCTCTCGCTCGAGGAAGGCAGAAGTACAGCTGCATTTTTCATAAATAGGAACACCCTAGCTTGATGTTTTTTAAAGCTGTCTAGACAGCAGAGCAAGACCTTATTTCAAGTCACATAATCACTTTCCCATTTTTCTTTGCAGCAGAGGACGTTTTCCAAGATTAGATAGAAGCTGGTGGAGCAACATGTTATTAACCTTGGGTGTGCCCCCCTGCTTTAGGCTCTCCTTGTCCGAGCTGGAGGTGCCTTTCTGTCTGATCACGTCTCCCCTTTATTCGTGCCTCCCCCCCTTGACAGAAAAGCTTCTTCTTTCACTAGCTCGCAAAAGTGAGATAAAATTACACGTGGGCTGCAGACAACTGGGAGCACAGAGGGTGCTGCGGTAAAACGCCGGCTCCCTTTAGCAGAAGGCAAATGGTTTTTTGTGCTTCCCAACGTGGCACTGATGCCTCCACCTGAAAATAGCATTAGAGGGAAAAAAAATAAAAAGCTTTGTGCTGACCTCCCCAGGCTGTTGGAAGGTGGTGGTCAAAGCTGCTAAATGTGAGGGATGGTGGAAAAAAAGCACTGCTGGGGAAGGATGCTCTCAACAGAGACACATCCCTCCGGCACACCTTGCGTCGTGCAGCCTGCACCTTCCAGGGCTGACCGTGCCTGGGCATTTTTGTGTGCAGTTCTCAAGCCTTTTGCTTTTCCATGCTAAGACTGCAGCCCATTCCCACCGAGTAGAGAAGGCAAATAAAACACCCATGTGCCATTTGACTGCAGCACGTGGCCTGACCCAGCAGCAAAGGCTCGTCCCCATTGCCTGGGGACAAGGAGCCACCGTTGAGATGTTGCACTGGGCACTTTTGCTGCGGAAGATGCTCCTCTAGGGCCAAGGACGAGGCTTTCTGAGCGTGAATGGCATGATAGGGGCACCCGATTAGCATCCTGTACCCAACACAGACCGTTTTTTACCACGGTGACGTGCAGCGATCTGTGCTCAGGTTATCCGGGGGAAGCAGAGTCCAGCTAGGCTCGTTACGTTGAATGAAGTCAGCAAAAGCTGAAGGCAAATAGACCATCGCAAACGAGATTATTTCAGTTTAGAGAGCCAGGGTAAGAGGTTTGCTGGCCTGCCAGAGAAGCCACGGGTGGGTAGGATAGTAAGTCAGTGTTTTTGCGGGAGGCGGGTAGGTGTTTATAGCTGAAGCAAAGGGCGCGTTGCTCGCCTGGTGTTACAAGAGTGATGCTGACCCTCTCCCTGAGCACTGCCTACGTAGGGTCACCCAGCAGGAGTAAAATATGCAGGCGGGGAGGAGAGGACTGCCCTCCTCCCCACCTCTCTACAGGATTGCCACGTCTCCCCGCGGCTGTTAAAGTGATTAGCCATGCACAGTAGCAAGCCCGGGCAGGGACCTCTCTTTTTTGCTTGCTTAGCGTTTTGCTTCAGAGGATGCAGAACCTGACTTTGGGAATAATTTCAGCTCAAGAGCATCCGGTGTTTCTCTGCTCCCTGAAGTAAGCGGTTAAAATCATCCAGAGGAGCTGCCTTTCCCTTAAGCAAATTCTCTACTACTATGCAGAAAGTGAACACATGAGCTGCCTGATATTAATGCTTTACTTCACAATTTACATATCAAGTGCTTTAATGAATTGTTTTCAGTATCATTGCCCCTACCATGAATAAACTTAAAAGTAATGGATTTGTAATTAATTAAAATTTAATTACAATAGTTTGTCATTTTATTATTTGCAATTATTACTATAAAGGTAATAAAAATTGCAGGATGTCACAACTGAATACAAATCCCTAATCAGAAGCAATCAGCTCGCGCCGTAACCTTGAACAAGGGTGATTATATTAATGCACCAACTCTGAAGCCTGAGACGCTGCCTTGCACCCAGCGGCTGCAGTATTCTCAATGTGCTGCATGGTGCTTTGGGCGATGGTGGTGGGATCCTCTTGCCCCTGCCCTTGGCCCTTCCTCCCCTTTGAATCTCTTTCTCCACAAGCTAGACAGTAAACCACAGACTAAAGATGCATTCACCCACCTCCTGCATGTTCCCCTTGAACACACGGATTTACTAAAGCAGTTATTTACCGTAATTCTTATTTAATTATTAGCTACCATTTCTTCCGGTTCCCCTGGATGTGTTTTTCATTTGTATCAAGTTTAAAACTCTGCATTAAACCCTAATTTCTGCATCATATTCTTCTAATGCTTGATTTTCAAACATTTTTTTTTTTAATATTATGAAAGGTCATTCCTAAACCACCCGAGTATTCCGCCTCTGACTTGGTGACCCCTGCAGCAGAAGTTCCTTTGCTCTGAAGTATGAGGATAAAAGGAGAAGGGTTAAATTATTATCTGTGTTTGCTGCTGCTCTTGTCCCCATGACTATTTCCAGGACTCGCAATTCCCCTGTACACATGCAGTTAATTCTTCCCACTTGAGGGAACAAGATATGCATTTCCTCATCCCCGCATCTTGATAGGCTCCGATCATACCCATGACTCCTTGGCATATTTCCTTTGGCTTGGCCCGATATCTTAAAAAAACATGTTTTAGAGCAGTTTTCTGCTGGCCAGTCTCAAGACATCTTCAAAAGGCATGAGAACTGCACCCACAACAGCAATTAGGCTGTAATTAAGTAGAGATTTTCCCAATGAATGCCCCCAAGGGGCTATATTCATGATGCGGGAGGGGGTCTTCAGGTTGGCTTGTCCCATCCTGCTAAATTTATCCCTTCTCACCGTTCTTTGCCAATCTTTTGCGCAGCCCAAGCCCTCAGCCGGGTTTGTTCTTTGAAGTCCATTAATTGGTTGGGAAGGAGTAATTCCGTTTTTAGCTTCATTTCCTAGGGAAAGTGTATGTGCATTTGCCTGTCCTCCCTTAATCGTTACTGAATGTATTGGCCAACTTCATGCAAAACCCAACAGAAGGAGAGAAGTCTCATTGCCATTCTGTGTCTATGAGTTATGCAAAAAGTAGGCAGCTGGGGAAAGGCAAGAGAAACCCATTCAATGTCCCCAAATTGGTAGGTAACTTTCACCAGGCTTGAGAAACCGACCACACGTAGGGACCCCAGGCAGACCGCACGCCTCCCAGCCGTCATATTTCAAACGCAAAACTTTTCTGCTGCTTCTGGTGGGGAACTCAGCCATCACTTCATAAATCAACACCCTTGCTATCGCCTTTGCTCTGCCAGCAGACGGTTTGATGTGAAACAATACAGTCCTGGAGGCGTCAGCTTCCTTGGGTTATCTTTGTGGAAGGCTAACATCAGAGACCCACTTTATCCGCTGGAACGGTGGAATTTTCAAGCTCCTCGCCTCCATCTGAAATACCCTTGTGTGACACCTTGAGAGGTCTAAACAGCCTCTATTTTTAAGCTGCGATACAACAGCATTTTCAAAAAGCTTAAGATCTCTCATATCTCAGCACCTCCACCTTAGAGGGGTTTGCAGATACGTTCAGCTTCAGGCATGCACTCTTTCAATTGCCTTAGCATGAGCTGAGACTTAAACATGTACATAAAAGCTGCCAGATCAGGGGCTAAAGTTAGGTGAAGGGTAGAAAACAAAACCACCATAGTCCTGGGGTATTTGCATTTCTCGTAAACATGCTTACAAAATCACTTAGCAAATGAATGTTAATTGTTCTGCAGAAATCCCACCCTGTTCAAAGGAGAAGAGGAAAAAAAAAAAAGGTCTAGGTAGATGTTGCCAATTTTTCCTTTGACCCCCCAAATAAAATTCAGGTGATCTCATCCCACATTGATCAGCAGAGACTGAGTAAGAAAATAAAAAGGAAATTACTTCATCTTAAGTGCCTATTAACTGATGTTAAGCAATAAAAAAAGAAAAAAAGCTCAGTTAGACAGTAAAAATCCATGTGACATGCCCACGAATACCAGAACAAGCTGGGTATGGCTGAAGCTGTCAAAGGCATGTAACTGCAAACCTTTAAACCAATTTAAGTGCCTTCAGTTGGGTTTGCGAGACAATTACGCTCAGCAGAACAAACATTTACATGAAAAAGGCTGCGGGCCTCCGCTTTTGTTGTTTTTCCAGCCCAAGGCTGGTGGAGCCTGGAGTATTTTACACACACTGCAGCTGCTGGGGTAGCAGAAATAGATAAAACTTGACAAATTAACACAGCATACGCCAAACAAAAAAAGAGACCTTTGAACTTCAGCCTTGTGGCTGCAAGGATGCTGAGCCCAAGCTTAACTCATAGCAGTGCTCTGGCTTTTAGACTTGCCCCCGCCATTGCATCTGGTCTCGGCGAGGGGAAATGCAGCAGCGATGCTGGCTGAGAGGCCAGGAGCAGGGATGGATTTAAGCGTTATCCTTAGCCGGGGCCAAAAGCAGGAGGAGCCTCAAAAATGAAGCGCATCTCTTGGGATTCAGGGATTATCGAGATGATTCAGAACGCCCCATTCCAGAAACGCCTTAACTCCAGTGCTTCTGCAGTTGTTTCAGGCGTGTTTCCGCAGAGCAAAGTAATTATGCTGTATAAAACCAAACTGAAATTATTATCCTAAGCCAACGCGTACACAAGAACAAGGGGTCACTTTGGAGAGAGTTCAGGCATTAGCTGCTGAACTTGGTTTGACCTACTGACTGCATGGACTGGTGACTCTCAAAGCAGTCGAGGCTGAGGACCAGCATCCTTCCACCTCTTCTTTTCTCTCCTAGAGAGCTTCTCTTCCTACAAGCTCTTCTCAACTTTTTAAAGCCGTGAAGGTGACTTCTGCCTATCTTTTGCCTTGCCCAGCAGCCCCACGTCAGATGTTCTTAAGGTGGGAGGGAAACCTCTTCCTTCCTCATTTTTCCAGGGCTTTCTGTGTACGTAATATATTAGTTAATCCATTGTTCAAGCCATAACCTTGGCTCTTGTTGTGGAACAAACAGGAACTAGGGTGGCTTGACAGCTCTGCTGCTTTCTTCTCTCTGGATTTAGACTTTCATAAATGACCCTGTCAAAGCTACTCCTCGCAATGCCACAAGGCTAATTGTTTGCAGTATGGATTGATGATACCTTATTAAAGCCACTTGACAGGGATAAGGTTTGATTTTTTGTGTTCAGATAAACAGCAGCGTGGATGCTTCAGCAGAAGGAGCATTGCTTGGCCTGCCTCTATATCTGGCCACCGGCGCTTCCGCAAGCCGACATCTCTGTGGTCGAGTACATAGCATCATCTCGGGGCATTCCGGAGAATGGAAATCGTTCTCCTTCCTGAGATAAACCCTCTCTTTCAGACCTTCTTCTTTATATGGAAATACTCATCAAGTTCCTTAAAATACGAACAAACAGGAAATTCTTTATATGTCACTAAAATAGAGTCAAAATCCTCACTAGATTGACACAAAGGTAAACAAAACGTGGACTATGTAAAAAAAGTAAAATTACTGCAGATCTCTCCAAATAACTCAATTTTTTAAAGTAAAATAGATTCATCTTTCCTTATTTTACCCTTCATTGCTCCAACGAAAGCTTTGCCAAAATTTGTGGTGGTTCTCATTTTCAAGAAAGAGACCCATATGACAATCTCTTCTTATTTTTTTAAAAAGCAAGTTTTGTGACCACTCCCTTTCTGTAACGTCTTTGGTTCATCACCTATGTCATTCCCTTTCCAGACAGCAAAAGCCGAAAAGAGGAGCTGTAAGCACGTAACCCTCTCCCGGCAATTCCTGCCCCGGGAAGGTGCGACCGGGAGGGACTGCACAACGGCTCATGAGCAGATGGAGGAGACGGACCGGCCGCAGAGCCGGGAGGGATCTGGGGAGCGTCTAACTCCACATGTCCCATTACGTCTCTCAGCACTAAACACTTCCAACGCATGGTGGTCACGCTGTGAGGTCTGGACAGGTTCATGCAATGAGGACTCCGCTGAGGGTTAGTAATTACAGATCAACTACCAGACCCAGAGCAGATGTTTTTGTGGGATAATGCCTTAAAAGCAACATCAGCCCTTCATGATCATCCCCACAAATCCTACCAACCTTGGCAGGGGCAGTGCAGACTGGGGCTGGGTGTGTCCAAGAGACCTTGCATCACCATAATCCCACAAAGACTCTCTTCTTTCTTTCTTTCAAGTCGCCTCCGACAAAACTACGTGAGGTTTTCACTTTCTTTCGGCAGGGAAATTCGAAGAGCTGTGCAGATTCCCTCATGCTGTGCTGGGAGAGGGGAAGCGATGACTGATTGATCTAGGTTTCTCCTGTCAAGAGCACCAAAGGAGGTACTGAAAGTATCCATCTTCTGGAAGAAGGTTAATTACAGAAGCTCAGCTTGCACACAGGAGTCCCACCAGCCAGCACAAGATAAGCAGCCTTGGGAGTATAAATTATTACAGATGATAAGGCAGAATTTCCCCTTAAACAGCTTTGTACATATGTTCCTAAGATTGACTCCAGAGACGCCTGTCATCGGATGTCAAACAAGAAGCAACAAAAATTACAGAGAATTAATTTCTTGTCTTTTTCCTTGCAAGCACATGACACTTTTTCCCGTGTTTTGATTACCCGAATGATTTCAGATCAGCTAGATGACAGGACCTGGGAATCAGAACTGATGCCCGATCACCCATGCTCGATCACAGGCAGGCGGCGAGAGCCCCGCCACTCTGTCGTGTCTGCAGAAATGGGGGCTGGTTTTAGCTCTAGAAATAAGATAAATTAGAGGCACCAATTGCTACAGTTTTTGTTGTGACTATCTCTTCTGCAAGCCATGTATAAACAGGAAACCACGGCCACATGGCGGGGAACTGCCTCAATACTGGTGAGTACTGATAGAAATCAGGTCATATTGACATCCTTTGTTTACACACTGCTTTGTTAACACTGTTTATCCGTAGTGTCTTGGCCACATATTTGGAAAAACTCCCACTTTGCCACCCATCTACGGCTCTTTTGTCCCCCAAAAGTCGTGCCGCTGCAAACCACTTGCTTCTAACCATCACCAGTAGCAGCTCCTTCAGACCCAGATCTAAGGGGACGCACACTTTTGGGGTACAAACCGACTTACTCCACTCTTCCAGAAAGGTTTCTTTCTGATGCCTAGGAGCTTGCTATTAGCTTTTGCCTGCAACCGGGAATTTCTCTCCTACCAAGGAGCCAAATCTATTTTAAGCGACGAACCTGCTGAAATGCAGCCCGCCGCAGGACAAATCTGCAGCCTGACTGTGCATTGCACAGCAAAGATCAGCCTACATTTGGCTGTTGGCTGTTTATCTCTACCTGCTTGTTTCTTCCAAGCCTGAATTCATCCTACTGGAATGAGGAGTTTACATGCATTATAAATTTCTTCCAACATTATTAACACGCCAACAGCTGCACTATTGCAAACATGATTCATTCGTGATGTTCCGTATTTTACAGCAGCAGTTCATCTGTTCTAAACGCTTTCCTCCCAACTCCAGATATGCTAGAAACATCAAGGTAGCGTTCCCACCGTCAGCACTGGGACATCAGAAATAGATGACATGAGAAGACCCTTGAATTCCTGCATTCATGTTTTAGGGATTTCTTTACCCAGCTGAGTCCACAGCAGGTCACAGGCTTCTGCTGGCGGCTCCTTCTTTCACATACCCTTGGCTTTAGAGGAGGAAGGCTATTGCAAAAGCCAAAACTTTTGAGCTGAGGGGAGAAAAAATTGCGGGTGTAAACTCTTGTTATTCCACCCCCATTTTTACCAGCTAAGGACCTCCTTCTCCACCCCCAGATTTCTGCTGTATCGCATTAGCTCTTGATCCTTGCAATCTAATCCGATTCATTTTTAAGCACTGCCTCTATCGAGGGATTTTTTTTATTAACAACACAGCACAAGGAGTTTAACCTTTACTGTGGGTTAGCTATACACTGAATTCCTCCCTGCAAATCAGCTGCTCTCCTCTGCATTTACCACCAGTCAACCAGGCTCAGCCCTGGAGATCTACCCAGCCGGACCCTCTGCAGATGGGCAGCGTGTTGCTCATCGGAGCCCAAAGCCACTGATTGCATGAGGAGGACTTATGCCCAGTTATCGACTGGGGTCACAGAGCCCAACCCCAAAGCAGAGAGTTTAGGACTAAGCAGCTCAATGCCTCAGGAGTGGCAGGATGAGGAAGAGGATGAAGGCTGGGAGGCATTTTGCTAGCCAATGACCTACTAAAATTAGTGAGCTGGGTCAGTGGGGATATGCAGAGAAAGGCTTTGTTATGGGGAATTAGTACCTGGGGAAGCCTCTGTCTCTGTCTCCCCATATATAACACCGGGAGATTAACTGGCCGCGGCATGGTACTACAAAAACCTTGCAGGGCTTTATGGTGGGCTTTTGAAACATGGAGAACCAGCAAAGTTTGGAAAACGAATGCTAAGACCTTCAACATTCAAAAAAGACAGAGGCCATCTCAGGCTTGAGGACTTAACAACATGGGAAATACCCTACTGCCAGCCCAAGGGCCCACCTAGCCCAGCACTCAATCTTCCACGGCAATAGGAGATCACAGAATCACTAAGGTTGGAAAAGACCTGTAAGATCATCAAGTCCAACCATCAGATGCTGGTTTGGGTGGTCTATGAGCCCCGCTTCTCTCTGCGGCCCTTCTCCTCAGATGCCTCCAGCAGCCGCAACTCCTGCCTGCATCTGTCGAAGAAGCAATGTTCCCCCATTCGCTTTTCCCGCTGACGTCGCGATTTTGCAGACCTCCATCGTCCCCTCCAACCTGAGCAGCCCCAGCAGTTCCAGTACGTCCTGGAAGGGCTCCGTCCCCTCCATGGTTTTGGCTGCCCTTCCTGGTCCCTGCTCTACCTCCACCGCCCTCCTCAAGATAATGAAACAAAACCCCAACCCTATTACAACTCTGAGCTGATGCAGCTTGGGGTAGGGTCTTCCCAGTTCTCCTGGACAACCACACACAGTTAAAAATCTTGCAGCTGGTCAGAGCAACCAGATGTTCCTGCCGCAAATGTCCTCAGCCCCGTGCTCCTTTGATAAGGGGAAAACTCTGGCTTGAGCTGCAGCCGCAAAAGGGTCTGCTAAAGATATAGGGTGGGTTTGGTTTTGTGCTCCTTCAAGGCCGTGCTGGCAAGAGCAGCTCTGCAGATGCTCAGATATTCCCAGCTGCATCCCAGCCGAACCAGTGTGAACTGGGAAGCTGGGCTCAACGGGGCCATGTCCAGCTTCTGTCCTGAGCATCCTGAAAGGTTAAGAAGGTCCATGCCACCGCGTGGGGCAGGGTTTCATCCTGTCCTCAATTTGCCTGTGGGACCAGAAAGGAATTTTTTCCTATTTCTCTGCCAGGCAGGGGAAAAAAAACCAACAACACTTTGTTGTTGTTTATACTGGACGGGATTAAAGTTTTCAATATTTGTTATATTTAGATGTCTTTCAGACCCAGATTCAGGGAAACATTACGCATGATTCTTGCTCTGTTTACCCTTCGCTCCATTCCCTCGCTTTTATCGTTCTTCCAGTTTATTCCTCTTCCAATTTAGGCTACATTTCCCAAGGACCGCGGCATAACCCCAGATTTCCCAGGGAAACCAGCACCTCTCGGCAGCAGTGACCGGTTTTGTGGCTCTAACCAGACCACCTCGGTCCTGCCTAAAGCAAAGCACATCCTCACGGCAGAAGTTTTATTGCCAGCAATCAGCCAGGCAGAGACGGGGCAAATCACTCTTTCCTGAATCACAACCCAAACGACCCAAACTTTAAGAAGTGGATAATTCACCCCAAGATAAAGGCATCTTGAGGATGGTGCCCTGTCTAGGATTCCCCAGCCTGCCCTTGCTCCCCCCCAAGAAAGGGGTCCCAACGCCTGCAATGCCGCAGGGCTGGACCAAGGTGCGGCGCAAACCTGGCTTCTCCAGGGACTGGGGAATTTTTGTTCCTCTTCCCCCCGCCCTGAATTTCTTGGAGAGGAAGGGATGCTGATCATCACTGCAGTGAAGGACTCGCGAGCAAAGCCCAGGCTGCAATATATCCTCGTAAAACCTTCCCGAAGATGAGCATGTGAACGATCGCTTTATAGACAGGGCGGACGGGAGAGAAGTTTACATCCAGTGCCCATTTTCCAGTAAATCATTTCCTTCAATCTAGCTGAAAAACCTTATTTCTTTTTTTTGTACTCCGTGTCCACTACAGTTTTCCAGAGCAGACACGTGTTTTGGTGCACTCTTCCTTCACCCTCCCTCGCAGGCGAGGCAGGACGGAGCGCCTGATACCCGATCTCTCTGCTGTGCCCTGGCTAATGGAAAAAAGCTGCTCGCTTGGAGCTGCTCTGATTTATTCTGCAATAATCTCTCCGACGGGGAGTCTTTGACCTCCCCACAGAGGCTCCATTAAAACCGAGCCTGGTAGCTGGGTAAGGACAGGTAGTTATTTTCTCCTGGTAGCAACGGCTGTGCACAGTAACGTGCCATTTCTGCACATCGTCTTCACCTTAAATATAAAGGCAGCCATTGGGCCAGAAGCTTATTTATTAGTTTTTTGAGGTCTGGTCCAGAATCCGTCATTTGCTTTAGCTCAAAACCCTGCGCACGGATCCTGGCAGAGCTCTTGCATGCGTTTTATTTGAAGAGCACAGACTATCCGCCCGCCCAAAGATGAGCTTGTGCAGAGCTGCGTGGAGGAGCGGGACGCAAAAGGCACTTTGACTCCAGCTAAGCCTGACCTATCCCTTCTGGCCATGGGGAAACCCAGGTACAGATGTTTGGTGCTGGGATTTTTCTCTCAAAATATCTCTGATGTTTAATTCACATTTTACAGATTTGCTCTTGCTGTGTATAGCACGAAGGAGAGCACACTGTCGGTTTGCAGGGAGGTGAAGAAGCTATCTAACAGCTTTCCTCCTCTTTTTAAAGATGACTCGAGAAGTTTTTGTTTTCGTAAGCGATGGGCAATTTTTCAAACACATTCACTACGATCTCCTTGGAAGTCTTTGCTATCTTCCACATTTAAAGCAGCGTTATTACAGTCTGAATAGCCGAGCGTTGAGCGTTTATGGAGAGGGGTACATCTTTCATTAGCCCAAATGATGTCACTGGGTAAAATAACCAGATGAGCTTTCAAGCACCAAAGTCCTTCTGCAGGTCTTATGTCTGACTTCGCTCAAAGATCACAGGATTATTTGGTTGAGGTGGTTTTTCTCCCTTCAAGCTTTACGCTGCTTGCAGTGATTAAGTGATTTCAGACAAGATTTTTGCTAGCAGTCGGTTGTCACATTTGAAGGAGTCTCTGCTACAGCGAACGTGGCAAATTTTAAGACCTCCCCGCTCGCCACATCCCCTAATTTATTTCATTTGTGCAGAAGCCCACCTCTAGGCTGGCATAGAAACATTAAGGTGCACGGCTGGTTTTACTCCTTTTTGACCCAGAAGGGAAAACCGGCTGTGTGCGCTAACAGCTACGGAACGAAGCCAGAGTATTCTATTAGAAGACAAACGACGTGCAGGAAATCTCTTAGGTGACCAAATATTTACTGCGCCAATGGAACTCCAAAAAAAAGTTCCCACTCAAAAATACTTGAAGTTATCAGACTTTTTCCCAATTTTTCTCTACACGGTCAAAAAGTTTCCTCTGGGAAGACCTCGCAG
Source organism: Gavia stellata (assembly GCF_030936135.1). Lineage (NCBI taxonomy): Eukaryota > Metazoa > Chordata > Aves > Gaviiformes > Gaviidae > Gavia > Gavia stellata. The sequence goes on from NC_082601.1 coordinate 41,512,069, forward strand.
AGCCGCAGCTGTGTTCCCCTCCATGCCGAACAGCATCCTCCAGACACGGACCGGGAGGCACAAAGAGGTGCAGGACCCCATGCTTCTGCTCCGAACCTGTCCCCCAAGGACAGGGTAATCTCACAGTCCTAGCTGGGGTTTCAATTTTTATTTTTTTTTTAATGTAAATAAATCAATGCTAAAAGTAACTTGTGGTCGGATAGAGCATTGCTGCACCTCTCCATCAGGGCTGGAGGGAGCGTAAAGCGGCAGTGCAGAGGAGCGGTGGTGGGGTGGTGAGGAGCTTGGCCATCCTACTCCCCCCGTACAGGGGGTTTCTTCCCCGCGTGTGAGTTGAACGAGGGTCGTTTTCCCGAGCACTGCAAAAAGCCGGTTGTTTCTATGCCCCTCAGCTCTCTGATCAGGAGAAAACCACCATCGGAGCGGGGAGTGACCAGCATCCGCCTCTGTGCAGCTCTTGGCTCCATTTAAAGCCCCCGTGGGGCTACAGATGTGCTTTAACCTCCATGGTGAAGGCACTGAGCACCCGTCCCGCTGCCACCTCAGCTGCCTGGCTTTTCAGGCAGCCGGTTACCGTCCCTGGCATCACTCACACTCCTCACGGCCATGCCAGCGCACACAGCCTGGCACGGGTGCATCCTTGACACGCCTTTGCTCTCCTTTCGGGCAGGAGAGGTTGTGGGTGTTTTTCAGACGGTGAATTCCTCGCGGGCTGGACAGGCTGTCCGCAATTACAACATTTTTGCAGGGCATGAAAACCATTTTCCACCAAACCCTGGGGAGTGCAGATGCTGGAGCTGCGATGTTTCCTGTCCTCCCCTGGCCGGCGGGCTGCTTTTTTTGATGGCTGGACTCCAGAGAGGGCTGACTCAACAGCCTTTGCATGCTGTATTATCCACACGGAGCTGAGCCACCGGGGATTGAGCCGGGGGACCCCAGAGCTGAACCCAAGTGCCCACAGGAGCGACGGCGCTGCAGCAGCCGGATGAGTTGCTGCCTGCCAGCCATCCGCTTGCATGCCCTCCGCTGCTCCCCTCGAAAGCTTTTGTCAGCCTGACATGCAGCGGCGGGAGGGGGGGGGGGACACGAGCGCAGGCAGCTGCCGGCACCCACCGCAGCTCCGCTAAGGCTTGGAAACTTGTTAAGTGTTCTTGAGCCTCGATGGCCAAAGGCAAGAAAAATAGGGGCCGTTTTTCTTTCCTGGCTGCTCCCATCGGACAGCTGGTCATCCCTAGCTCCTTCCCCTGGCTCCATCCCTGGGGATGGTCTTAGGCTGGCAGCTGCTGCAGGGTATATGGTCCCCTGCCTGCTCCGGGGTGCCCGGGTGGCATTTCCTTCGTGACAGGGTCCTGACTCTTCATCAGCCTTCAAGATCCCAAAGCCACGGCATCTCGCCTCCCACAAAAGTGCCCAGACACCCACAACCTGGCTTCACACCCCACTTGGACCCTGCAAGCAGAGGAGTCCGGCACAGCCAGCCGAAATGCCTGGACCCTAAAAGCAACGAAATACCCCTGGGGCCAGAGCAGCTATGCCAGGAATGCTCCGGTGGGCTGCCAGCCAAAAATGTGAACTCCTCCGGCAATGCAGTGCTAGGTAGTTTGAATTGGGTGGTTTACTTCCATCCCTATTTCTTTATTTCTTTTTTTTTGCCTCGGTTCTGCTCTTCAGTAGTCCAAGCGTGCTCATCCCTTCTTTGCAGTTCCTATATGCATGTGATGGACCCGTATTTCCAGTGATCAAAGTGAGAATAAAACAGAGTTAAAGAGCTCACATTGTGCAGGTGAGTGAATGCAAAGCAGAGAGCAAGGAAAAGCTCAGCCCTGCTTTCCTCCTTGACGTGACTATAGGCGTGGGACCTTACAGCCAAAGTCTTCGGAGCTTGGGAAAACATGGGATTGGGGGACCTAACTGAAATAGAAGATGACAACAGAAAACCAAACCCTTAGCTCTGAGCATCTGAGCTCAAAGGTGAGACCCTGAGTGCCATCGGGAGCGATTTCCCGAGGGAATTCACATCCGCCCCATCACGGCACTGCGTACGACCGAGCCCTTGTTGTACATCTCACCCCGCAGCGAGGGAGGAGATATGACTTAAGGTGATGTACGGATGTAAGGATTAGCACCCTGATCTCCCTCCATCCCGACAGAAAATCTGTCCTGCCAGAGAGCAGCGCAGTCCTGCTGCTGTAACGCCAAGCTAAGATCCTCCACTCAAAGCTTCCCCCCCCCAAAAAAAAAATGCTGCATTTCAAAGCAATTCCTCCTGCCAGCATCTCTATTTATACAGTATCAAGCGCCGATGCCATTTAACAACCCCCTCCCTTTTCTTGACATTATCTTAAACTGCACTGCCAAATTAAGCAAACCTGCTGCCCAGCACACGTTATTTCTCATCTTTTTCTCCTCTCCCCCCAACCACTGCCACTACCATCCCTCAAAAGGACCGACTACAAATAATTCAGCCTCTGCCACTTGGATTGGTTTTAATCAAAGGATTTTCTGGGTTTCTACCATGTGGGACACCTCATTAACAACTTCACACCTTTAAGAAGGAAAAAAAAAAAGCAGTGTTACCCATTTCAGCATCGCTGCGCTTAATGCTGGTACCCAGCGTTTTGCACCAGGGTCCCCTCCCGGGACAAGTCTTATTTTGGTGGGGAACAAAATAACAACAAGATTCTAAAAAAAAAAAAGCATCGCTGGGCTGAAAGGGCTTAGAGATCGGCAGGAGCGTATTTGTCAGAAAGGAGATTAGAGCCTAATGAAATTTGTCTTTGTGCGTGTGTCTGTTTCTCTCTTTTTTGGGGGGGGGTCTTTGTAAAAAGCCAGGCTTATTAAAATGCAGAGAGAACGCCACACAAAAGACATTTCTTAGGGTCCAAAGACGCTCTTATTAATGCGGAGGTTTTTGTACAGAACATGCCAGTTTGGGGAGATTTTGGGTATTGTTTGGGGAGAAGAAAGCAAGCCTCACTGATCATTTTCTTTTCCAGTTTTAATCACAGCAGCTGACGCAAGCAGGTGCTGCAATTCAGAGCCCGCAGAAAAAGGCAGGAGACGGCGGTGGGGGGAAGGGAAACATCATGGGTAAAACCTCATCTACATGATGGATTTTTACTATTTCGGCTCATTAAATTGCAGCGCAGCAGCGTTGCGTCCACGCTCCTCGTTTCCTCCGTGAGGATGGCAAGAAACTGCTGGGAAAGCACCGTGCGGGCACGCCACCAGAAGTCAAAGCCTGCTTCAAAGGCAACAGGTTGGCATCAACAGCCAGCAGTTTTAACCAAAGCATCCATTTTCCCACGTACGCCTCTGATAACGCCTAACTGTTAGCGTGGAAGAAAATAAGGGGTTGTGGCTGAGATACCGGTGTGGAGCACATCTCCGATTCCTTCCATCCATTTCAAAACACAACAGGGTCAACACCCTGCCGCAGCAAGCGTGCGTGAACACCGGCGGGCAGCATCTGCAGCAGCATAGCTGCATAGGGATGGTTTACCCTAACAGGGTCTTAACACTGGGAAAATATGATGATGGCACTACGCACACGGAGCTTTTGCACAGCCGTTGAGGACAGAGAGACTCCAACAGCAATGGCAGCCCAAGCACACTGGCATGGGTTTGGGGAAAAGGAGGAGAGGTACAGATTTGCCCCTGTCCTAAGGAGGACCTTCGTGGGCCTCCAAGAAAAAGTTTCCATAGTCACTCGCTCTTGGAAAAGCAGCCCCAGGGGTGGGTTGTGCAAGGGGTTGGGACTCCACCAAGTCCTCGCTTGCAAGAGGGGAAAGACTTGAAAATCTCTGCAAGGCACTTTTAGCACTTCCCATGACTCTCAACCCAAAGGGGAAAGCCCAGATCTACTTTCTGGTTGGGAAACCTGCCCGAGGCTCCCACTAACAAGTGTTTCTCGAGCATGACTTGTTTGCTATCAGCAGCAGAGCCCTTGGGAGTGTTTACTCAAGAAGAGCAACAGTAGGAGTTTCTATTAACCAGCTTTTGACACTTTGACAACAGAGTTGGGTCCACCCAGCTGGCTTTTTTTCCACACTGCTTGCACGTTTCCACCTGCTACGCTATGAAAACTATGAGAAAAATCTCCTGTGTTTTCTTATGAGATTTTTCCTTCTGAGAAAACGTGGGAACTGGTCCCGTGCTGCCTCAGCCGAGAGAAGAGCGTATGGAGGGTAAGCACCAAGGAGAACACAAACGGAGGATGGAGCAGCGAGCCCTGGGAACCAACCAGCACAGAGAACTGACAGAAAAGCATCCCGAAGAGGCACGGCTGCAAACTCATTTTTCTTTTTATGTTTGATCTAAGCTCATTGCAACAAAAAACAGCACCAATGCTGAGGATAAAATACCATGAGCTACCCCTGGTATTGAATAATTCACATGAATTATGATTCTATGAAGTATCTGACGGCTGTGTAGAAACACAAAAAGTAATGATGATAAAATTCACTCTAAGTGTGTTACAGAACATCATCCAACTTGTTCTGCAGAGCCCCAGAGACAGTCACAGCGCATGCTCAGCAGTGCCATCCCATTAAGATATAACAAATTTGTGGGTTATATTTGCTTATGTCTCCAGCCAAACTTCTGCCAAAACCTCCTTCACCTCTTGCAGGTGCAAACAACTTTGTCTATTTACTAGAAAAAACTGCCATTATCCACCCATCACTGCCAGCCCAATAAGGCACCCCACGGGTGAGGGAAGAAGAAAGCTGAGGTTGGGCTGAAATTGCTTAGTAAGTCTGATTGTTTTCACCTTTAATAGGAGGATATTTTAATGGAAATCAGATGGACTGGGTCTGGGGATAGGAGTTCAGCTCAGAGAAGCAAAAGCTTCTCCCCCCAAGGCTGGTGACAGCTCAAGACCTCAAAGAATCTTTATTGTTATTGTACTCTTCATATTGCAGCCTTGCTTGAGTGTCCCCCTCAAGCTGAGTCCCCCAGTTTGCACAAGCACATAGAAAGACATGTTCCCTGGCAGTTCACATATAGGAAACACTTTGACGGATCAAAATTTATATGATAATAGCATAAAAAAATGCCTGGGGTATTTCATCCCTCATCGTGCTGGATGCAGTAAAGGAGGGACCTCTTGGTCAGACCTATGGCCAGCAGCGAACAGGACAGGCGAAGCAGCTCCAACACTAAGGAGCATCTTTGGCTTGCTTTTATACAAGTAAAAGGAGGATCAGCTGCCTGGCAAAAGCCATATAATGTCTTGGGAGGATGTCTCCCACCCCAAAGCACGCAGAGCTTGGGGGTTATGCTGAAGCGTCACTGAAAATATTGAGGTTTTAAAAATGGTGCATGATTTGCATGGGGTTTGTTGGCTTTTTGAAGGTCACCTTTTCTAGGTTTTGTTCAGCACAGCAAATGGAGGGTCTTTGTAAGAGTTAATAGGATATCATAGGGCTCTGGACAAAATCACGAGGACCAGCAATATCGTGCCTGGTCCACGTAACTCAGGCCCTGCTAAGTCCCCCTCTCCCAGGGAAAGGCTGCAGATGGTAACATTGAATATCAGCCAACTTAAAATGGATATATATTTATATATATGGAAGAGATGTATACTCACATATATATATAAAAAATCACAGACCCGTGGAACTCATTGCCACAATATAAATTATTTTAAGATTTCATCTTAAATTTATTCAAAGAAAGGATGGATACTTATGGTAGGAGCTTAGTCATCCCAGCTAGGGTTTCCTCCACGCTTCAAGGAGCACATCAAGCTCCCTCCATCCAAAGGCAGGAAAAAACATAGTTTGTTAATTGCTGCCATGGGGATTATTTCCACCTACTTCTTGAGGCTGCCAGCCGGTGGCTGTGGGAAACTGGACTAGGTGGGCCACAACCACTTGACCTCCCCGACCAGATGCACTTCTGGGTTGCTTTCAGGCCCCAAGCCCACCCCCGGCTCTGACCGCCGGCATTATCCGGCCCCGCAGCCCACCAGATGGTGCTCTCGGTATTAGTTAATACCAAGTTAATCTGCGCCTTTTCCTTCCACTGAGAAACTCCAGCACAGGTGAGGTGTGGAGAAACACCACCAAAGGCAACAGATTTCTGCGCTTTCCTAGAGCACCATCCAGATCGTGTGGCTTCATCCCAGGTGCAACACAGTCCAAAAACCAGAAACATGTTTTTGAAGCATCTAAAGGTAATGGTGGGTTACGGGCATGCACCTTCAAGCCCAAATGCAATGCGTGGGCCTTCGGCTATACCACAGTGTTGAGCCAAAGCACCAGGAGAGATGGGAGAAGCAAAGGCGGTGGAGAATATGAGCATGCCTCAACACTCAGGACACCGTTCCACATGCCAATGGACCTGTGAGCTCATTGGAAACCCTCTGGTGCATCGTTTCTTGAAGGCCTCCTCCACAGGACCAGTTTCTTGATCTTTTCTGGAGTGATGCCCCACAGCTGAGAGAGCTGGCTGGGACATTGGTAGACTTTGATATTTCTGCTTGCTAGAGACACAAAACGTTTTCTATTTGAGGGCAAATGTTGCAATAGCAGGGAGAGGTTGCGCAGGGCCGTCGAGGGATCTCCGTCACCCAACGTGATCAGCTTGCACCGACATGCACCAGCTGGGAGCTTTGATGAACCCTGAGGTCCCTTTCAGCCTTCGTTTTTCCCCTCAATTTTCTACAAGAGGAATGTCTGCAGTTCCCGTGCCCTTTGCAGACTACAATGCTCATAATTATATCAGGTCCGGAGAATTGGGCTGATGTCGTAGGGCTGATCCTGAGGCTGTTTTTTGGCCCAGCAGGATGGACTGTTTTCCTTCCGTGTTTCCGGCTTAACGAGGCTTTCTTTAATTTCTCCTTAATAAAACTTGGGGCAAAGGGGAACATTTAATGTGCAGTTCAATAAAAACCAGAAAGCGTACCATACTGGCTGACTTCCTAAAAACTAAGTGCATTTTCTTCAGTCATCCATGGGACGTCAGCAACGAAATAAAACCTCAAGCACAGAAGCCTGACCGCTAAGCAAACTGGCAGCTAACTCTGCGGCTTTTGTTTTTTACCAGGCATGTATTTTTATCGCTGAGAAGCCGGAAAAGGGAGAGCATGAAAGGTTGCCTGCACGGATACACGGGAGCGCTCCGGCCATTTACGCCCGTAATGAGTTTTGCTGCCTCTGAGCAGAGCACAGGTAATAACAGATCATAAAGTAGGTTTACCACCCGAATTGCCAGTCTCTGAAGGTTACTAAAAGCCCGTTCAAATGAGCACGGTCAGATCTGCTCAGCTGTTTCGAAATCACCGCTTTCTTAATGGTTTAGTGAAAACCAGGGGTGGAGCAAACAAAGCCAACCTGGTTTTGGCCAGGAGACGAATCTGGACAAAATTACTTAAAGTTGTCTGATGATGCTATTTGTTTGCTTCATCCAGAGCCTTCCCATCAGCTCGTTGACTAGTTATAAAACTTCCCTGTTTTATAAAAACTGCTTATAAAGCATCTGCACGTTGGATGGGGTTAATCCAACCCTGAGATGTGTTTTTCAAGCATCATGCTTGGAAAACGCTGCAGGGCTCAGGGCCCCTTGCCGGGTGGAAAGAGCCACCGCTGCGTCTCTGCTCCCTCTCCACCAGCCACCACATCCAGAGGGCTGAACCTCCCCGTGGCAAAGGGGGTGACCCCCCCAGGAACGGGGCTGCATGGAGGCTTTTTGGATAAACAGCTCCCTGCTCCCCCTTGCTAGAAATCAACCCATGGCTCTTCTGGGCACTTACCTATACTGAAAAAAAGTCCCTCTCTCCTTTTCTTTTAGCATATGCAGTGGTACTGGAGATGTCTCCAACAGCCTTTATCACAGAAACCCTCTGATTATACCCCTTTTGCAGACCAAGAGGCCCCAAGGTGGTAGAGAACACTCTATAAAAGAGAAAAAGCCTCTGACACCTTCACTGCTGTGGTTTCGGTGCCATGTGTCACAGCTGCTTCATAGGACATGTACAGCATCACTTCCCAACCTACCTTCCCCCGTCCCCCTGAGCTATCATCACTGTCCCTGGCACAAGCATCTCCTTCAAACCCCCACCAAGACCAAGAAGTGCTTTTTCTGCTCAGCACGGGCCAGAGTTTCTCCTCTTTGACCCAGCCACTGAGAGAGGGAGCAAGCATTGCACTGATCCAGTGGGTGTCCTGGCACGGCTGTAGGTGTTATGGATAGCTTTGTCTCAGGGTTTCTCTGCTCCCTCATAGAGAAGCAGGGCACATCCCCACGCAAGGGAAAGCAGCATCACCATGGCAAAGTCAGTGCATCGATGTTTTGCTTCAAAATTTGGCACCCAAGAACAGAGCGGCAAAGTGCCAGGCATGCGATCGCTTAGGTGTGAGGTGTATGAAGCTCCTTGAAGACCCATTAATAATTTTAAGAAACAAAATAGGTCCACTTAGAGCGGTCTATCTTTGGTCTTGCATTAGCAGACATGCAGGAGGGCTATATTGTCCTAAGACGTAGTCAGAAGGGTGTATGCGGTGTTTGACCAGAGGGAAGACATGCAGCTAGTTAAGAACCAGATGTTAAAAGCACCAAGATGTCAGTGAGATTAAGGGCTCAAGCTTGGGCTTGCCCCAAAGGATGGTGCCCAGGGCCTTGGACCACCTCTGCAGCATTCTGTAGTGCTCTTGATGAGGGGCAGGGCATGCTCTTCTGTGCATTTTATTCAAGAACCATTTTACCTTTTGGAGAACCCAACTCCATCTTATGCACATGCTTTTTCATTTACGGCCAAAAAGAAAAAGAGTAAAAAAAGCTGCATTTCAATTGTTCATTCAGCACTTTTATTTCTCTCCATTTTCCTTGCCTTTGTCTGCGTGGGAATGTGCATTTGTGGGAACGCATAATACATTTTAATGTTTTCTGCAGTTGTTTAGTGGGTCCCGTTCTGAAGCCTTATGGACCACCATGGGTTGAGAAACTGGGATGGAAGATCCAGAGAGGCAGCCTCGTGCAAATCCAGTGTCATCCCTTTGAAGTCCTCGGGGCTTCCACGGCAGCCAGAAGTAATTAGTGAGAAAAAGGAGTTGTAAGAGCTGTGCTGGCTCGCCATCCATGCTTCCCGCTGACTTTGAATAAAGTGGAGCTGAGCCAATACCGAGCAATGTTGGAATTACGACACCAAATGTCCAACCTATTTATCGAGCATGCTGCGGGGCTTGGAGATGGCTCTCCACGGCAGGATTCGTGCCGTTGACCTCGCACTGCTTTAGTACCAAAACTACTTAGCCAAAATATACCAGGCGTTTGGGTGCTGTGGCTGAACTAGGCTCACTGTCACTCCCACACCACTGTCCCTTCAAGTCAGGGTGGCTGTAGGCTCCAATTTCCTTGACAGACCAAGTTCAAGGAAGACCAGCACAGCTACCAGCACAAGCAAGGATTACCAAGTGACTTTATGCAGCTCCTAGACTTGCAGAGAAAGTCGGTACCGGATAATCAAAACGCTCCTTCTTACCTTACTAAATCTCTTGATATGCCGAGTGCTCCCTCTGCAACGGGGTGCTGAGCCTCGGCAACCAGGACCGCTCCTCCTTTTTGCTTCGTGCAATGGCTCCTGTGGTATGATTTGGTATGTTTGCTTGCTGTTTTCTCCGCTCTCTATGAAGCAAAGTGGGTAAAATTAAAAACACTTGCCTATTGCTTAACTAGCCAACCCTCCTGTGCCTTCCCCCTTAACGGATGCTCCCCGCAGTCGGAGATGTCACCTTCCCAGAGATGCTTCACACGCCTGGGAAAGTCCCTCCTCCACCACAGAACTGACATCAGGTCTATAGAGTGACTGGAGGAGATTACTTTGGGGATATTTTGGAAGAAAAGTAGGGAAGGAATTTTAAATTTGCAACCTGGAAAGGTGCAAGTACTCTTCTTGCTTTTTTCCCTCTAGGCATGGCTTTGAGAAGCACATTCCTCTACCTCTGTTTTTCTTCTGCTATCTTGCTTTTTTTCGCCTCTCTTGCTTTCCCCCCCACCCCCTTCTTCCTTTCTTATTATCTCTTAGCAAAGTTACTATTTTCCATGGTAAAGACTGTGGGCATCACCGAGGTCAGAAGGGACCTCGGGAGGTCTTTCGTCCAACCTCCAGCTCAAACCAGGGCCAGCCTCAAAGCTGGATCCCAAGTTTTGCATGTGGTTATCAACTCTGCGATATAGAGAGGAGCACAGATGTGACAACAAGCTGCATCTGGGGCAAAACTGCTGAAAATCCCAGAGCAGTTTTCCAACGGTAAATTCTGATTCATCCAAAGTCATTTGACTTGTGGGAGAATTTTGATTTTGAAGGACCTGGACAGCAAAACCTCAGAGACATTCATGTTTGAAACCAAAAGCTTCATTTTTGCTTTTTCATGTCGGTTATTCTAGCCTTTCTCTTCGTTCTGACGCCCGTGTCTTGTATCACTTTACCTGGTGTTTAGGCTGAAACTAAATGGTCCGCTTCAATAAGGTCGCTCCCGTGTTTCTGACTCTACATTTCACAAGAACTTCACTCAGTGAAAAAACTTTGACTTTTCTTCCTGATCTGGAACAAAAACAAACAGAAAAAAGTCAGAAAACTTCATTCCATGCGATGAGAATTCGACTTTCTGGACAGCTTTTGTTGCTGTCAAGAAGAAGGGTGGCTGGCTGAGACAGCTCATGAAAGCTTTGAAAGTTCATACAAAGGCTCTAAGCTGGCAACATGTCCCCCAGTCCTTGCATCGACTGCCAATATCATGTGGATGGGTTTTTTCAGGGTCCCCTCAAAGAACTGAATATATGGCTCCCAAGACGCCTGAGGTCTCTAGCTCTGCTAGGCTCCTTTTGAAGAGTCCTAGCCCTTTTTTTTTTTTTTTTTTTTTTTCTCTAATTCTGCTTTAGATAACCAGAGCGGGCCTCTTGCTCATGAGAAGCATTGTTAAACGTGTCACCTCCCACCAAGAGAAGCAAAGAAGGGGGGAAAAAGCCACATGAAGATATAAAACCAAGAAACTGGAATGTCTACAAACTGCTCAGAGAGTTCATTCTTAATTCACATATCCCTATTTACTATTGAAAACGGCTATTTAGCTATTTATGGCATTGTAAGCAATCACTCTTGGTTTCCGCTTAGCCTCAGATGGATGGTTGGCCCATATGTCTCATGCTGTAGCTATGTAGGATGGAAAAAAAGAGAGGGTATAGAAGTGAAGAGACCTTTTTGGATGGCCACATCTGGTCCCCATGTGTAAGCCCAACCTCGTGGAAAGCCTGCTGACAGAGAAAAGCTGCATGTTGTGGTTCTAGACAAGCTTCTTTTATAGATATAATATATATACACATACACATCCATTTTATATATATGTGTAAGCATATATATACACAGATAGATATTGAGCAAGAAAGAACTTTCAGTATTTACTTTTCTGAAGCTTGCAGAGCCCACTTGGCCAGATGCAGACCACTGGGCAGCACTGATTTATTGCAAAGCAAGGTTGCTATTCCTATTGCGCTGCCCCATGGCAAGAGGCTGGGGAGCAAAGAGGAACTCCAAATACCCCCGAGTTTAGCAGGGAAGGATCTGGGACAGAAAGCAGGATGACTGATGTGAAGTGTTGGATAGCTTTATGTGAACTTTCTAACCTGCATCCCTCCACAGAGCACAGGTCCTGGGGAAGGGTGAGATAAACAGTTTGCCATCCAGCCAGACCACAGAATCATTAGGGTTGGAAAAGACCTGTAAGATCATCAAGTCCAACCATCAACCCAACACCACCATGCCCACTAAACCATGTCCCGCAGTGCCTCGTCCACACATTCCTTGAACACCTCCAGTGATGGTGACTCCACCACCTCCCTGGGCAGTTTATTCCAATGCTTCACCACTCTCTCAGGAAAGAATTTTTCCTAATATCCAGCCTGAACCTCCCCTGGTGCAACTTGAGATCCCCCAGCCCATGCCCTGACACCCAAGAAGCGGAGCTGGTGCCATTTTTTGGCCAGCAAAGTCTGGCCTGCTCCGCTCCCACGGAAAGGAGATGCCTGGAGACGCTTCCGCTTAGTTTCAGAAACACCATCAGCATCTATGCACCTCCTTTCTTAACTCAAGGCCTCCAATTCACTTATAATTTTCCCCACAGTTGCTTTTCAGCCATCTTGCTCTCATCAGCTGGGGAAATCCACGTCACCAGCTGCAAGTCCATTTTTTTAAGGCCACTTTAACACTGACATACCTTTTCTTAAGACCAGAAGTCTCTTCTTTCTCCATCTCCATGGCAGAGTTGGTGTCTTCTTTCCCTAGCACCCCAGGACCCCGATCTCGACTGTGACAAAACAAATAATGCTGCCGGGATGTTACAGCTAATCAGCAGGACATCTTTAACCTATTATTAATTTGGACGGCAAACAAAATAAACAGGAACAAACCCAACTTTTCTCCTTGTTCCAAACAGTCATCTCCCAAGGAACCCATGCTCGATACGATATTAAGAAGGGAGCAAACCGTGAATGTGCGAGCACTGCCGATGACCTGGTGCTTTGCTGAATTAGGGCCAAGAGCCTCCTAATGTTAAATCCTCATCAGAGGAGAGATTGCTGCTGGGACTGAAATACACTTGGACGGGATAAACTGGAGCACGAAACGGGCACTTGAAGGAGCATTTTCACTTGGCGAGACCGTAGATTTATTCATATCCCCATATTTCTGTAAATTGGAATTTTTTTGGCAGTCCGGGGGGATAAAACATTTATTTCCCTTTTTGCTTTCATGTTGGAGATGGGTGTCTGATGTTCCTGTGTCTTTCTGAACCCTCGCCTTCGGGGACCTTCTGCATGGCCCCATCCAGTGACCCCTGCAGCAGAGAGAATTAATCTGCCCTGCCATGCAAACGCACACAGCAAAACCTAATAAACCAGCCCAGAGCTAGCAATTATGTTTGGAAGAGCACGTCAAGCACTGAGCCAAGTGATCTCAAGTGATGGAGCAGCCTCCAGCCCCCCGGGCAGCTGACTCAGGAGCTATTTACACTCGCGCTATCAAAAAGGATTCATCTCATCCCCCAGTTGTCCACACGCCATGGCTTGGAGGAGGTTCACAGCCCTCCCCATGGAGGGAGCAGCTCCTATGGATGCCATGAATCCTCACCCCGGCCTTTGGGGATAGCTAAAAGCATCAACACGAGCTCCTATTCCCCACTGCCCTGCAAGAGAATACACAGGGTGCCTACTACCCTGGGAGATATTTTTTGGTGGGATGGGGATGCCACAGCCCAGCTGCTGCCCTTTGCCAGGGCAGGGATCTCACCAATCTCCTGTTTTCCAAACCCAAAGTGGGATGGGTGGAAGGATGCACCAGCTCTTTGCAAGCCCAAGGGACAAACTGGTGTATACTGAGACTCTCATGTGGGAAAGAGGATGGGCAGAGAGTAGAAGGGGGCTGGCAGTTGGAAAATAGTGGAGAAATTTAAAAAAATAAATAGCAGAATTGGTGGAAAATATTACAAACCACCACCCACTTCCTTCCACAGTCAGTGACTGCCAGACCTTCTTCCCCATCACATTAGCTGGGTTTTTTATTCACCAACCCGTCCTCGAACTGTGCAGCAACGTCTTAGGGCAGGGTCCCTGGAGGACTGGGTCTGAGTGGGCTAGTTTGTGATGTACCCAGCGACTTGCTCCGACACGGCGACGCTTGCCTTATGTTCGCTTGCACTGAAGGGCCAGCCTGCCTGCAAGGCATTTCCTCCATCCCCGGCAGCTCTCTCATGCTCCTGAGCTAGTCTGCTACGGAAACTGGGTCAGGAATTCACATCAGCGAGGATGCAGGCTTATCCATCATCTACTTTTTCGGAAGAACCCGGCTCACAGTACCTCTTTGTGCCATACTGGGGCAAAAGGGCCCAGGACTGATAACCGACCTGCTTTTCTCTACTGGAAAAAGATTGTCACATCTTTCTGTGGGAAAAACCACCACTTTGAAGCCCTGATTTAAACCAGAAACCTTTTTTTCCCTGCCTTTTTAAAGGACCTGAAGATGATCTTTCAATAAGGCATTGATAAATACCAATGAATCTCGAATATTTGCATTAGAAGCTGCAATTTGTTGTAGAAACAAAGGAAAAAATCCCAATGCATGCTCAAAGCCTATATTTTCCCCCCTAGCAAATCCCAGAATGGTATGCAACATTTTTTTCAAGTTTTACAAGTCAAATCACTCTAGTCTGAAATAACATATTTCTGCAGCATCTGCCGATATTGAACACGCTGTTTAAATAAGCCCGCTCACCCTCATGAGTGAGCAACATGTATTAATTGCTGCTGGCTTTTTCCAGGGACAGGAGTGTGGTTCCACAAGGACATTAAAGCAAACATTTCCCAAGCATTTGCTCTTCTTTATACTACAGAACACCAAGTAAATGACCGAAAAATCATGTTGTTAAGAAGTTACATAAGTATTACATTTTCTTTTCTTTAGATCAGGCCATAACTCTTGCAGCAGGGGGAAATTTGTGTAGCTAAAAATGATAATGAGAACCAGGGTTTGAATAAATTGTCCTTACACCCTCGGATGGATGCTGTGGACGCTCTGCTTGGGAGCGGAGGGCTTTTTTGGGAGGTCATAAGAGATGGGCTTTGTTCATATGCAAATTTCTTTGCGTTTCCAAAGAAGACATGCAACTTTTTCTACTTTTCTCTAGCAGCAAATTTGACTCGGCCGAAAGCAGAAGCAATTGGATTACGCAGAATGTACATAGGAGTTGAAAAGATGTCAGGTTCCCCCCCTCCCCGGTCTACGCTATGCCTAAATCTGGAAACCGGCGGTTTGCAAGATAGAGAAATTCCTGGGGATCATCCAAAATAAAAGTCATTTTCCCATTATAAGTGGACTGAAACTAGAGCTGCAAATCCAACCCTTTTAAAAACTGAGTTGCGGTTTGGATGAGATGCCCTGAATCTGGATCAGTTGACTCCCATTTTGATGTGGGAACCCAAATCAGATCAGTTTCGTAATATCATTTCAGATGTGGCTGAAAAACTCATGCGAGCGACAACTCTTCCAATGTTTTCCTGCTTGCAAAATGGCTGCAAGTCCTGGTTTGAGCCAAGAAGCAGGAGTACCGCGAGCAAAATCTGTCAGCATCAAGTCTAGGACCTTTTTTTTCAATGAAGTTACGAGCCTTTCTGAAACCTAATTCCCAACCAAACTACAGCATGGCAGCTTTCCATAGCTTTCTTGGAGGCTAGCTCAAGCATCAAGTTTTGCATCCTTTTGGAAAGATGGTTTTGGAGGCAAGTGTTTCCTTTGTTTGCTCGGCTCTCCTTCCAGTAACTGCTGTTAATGCCCCAGTCTGTTTTGCAAGCTGCAAAACGTTTCTCATTTGCAAACTGAGCAAGTTTTAATTACTCCCATAATTCTTGCCTGGAAGGGAAGAGCCAACTATATTAATCAGATAATGAGAGCAATTGCTCTGAGTACCATACTCCCAAATACACAAGCCAGGGTATGATCTCAAAAAAGAAACCTAAAGCACTCTTCGGATTATATGAATGTGCCGTAAAAGAAAGAAAAAAATATTTCGGAGCCTTCTCTCCAACTTCGGGTCTTTCATACCCGTAGGGCTGGCTGCATATAACCCCATTACCTCCCTTTCCTCCATCCCCAGCCCCTATCTCTGCAACAAGGACCTTTGCCAAATAATACTTCTGGCTATGTCTGAAGGATAAGGCATACAAAGCTATAGTACATTCAAATAAAGATTGGAAATCATTTCCTTACAGGAAGGAGCTATCCCGGTTTGTCTTCCCTTCCTTTTGATTATACAGCTCAGATTAGGGATAGTCAGGAAATTACATTGTCTTTGGAAAAATAAAAAAAAAAAAAAAATTAGAAGAAAAGAGGAGAATATCAACGAAAAGGAAATTTTTTCATTTCCTGCCAAAACCACTCCCACTTTTTTCTGGCTTCAAACATTCATGTACATTTCTTTATTTAAAAAAAAAAAAAAAAAAGAAAGGAAAGTTTTACCATAACAAATACCACTTTGCACATGTTCCTTGTTTTTAAACAAAACATGGCTCACTATAAGAATGCGCATATATTTTTTTCCAATGTAATATTTTAATATTGAAGACAGAGGGATACTGATGACAGAGCCACCAAAAGCCAACATCTGCCCCATGATCTAGAATAGACCCTGAGCACCGTTGAGAGGACTGACTTGGCTCTGTCTACTTAGGACCAGGGGGAAGAATATTTGGCTTTTACGGCCAGAGTTTATCCCTGGTGCTTTTTAATGAACAACTGACCCAGAGAAAAGCACATTTGTCATTGCAGTGTGTGACCTTTGGTTTTTCTAACCTGAAAAGCAAGCAAGCTGAGCATCCTCTGAGCAAAGGTAAGCCTTTCTGGGTAATAAAGTGGGAAAAAGAGACGTTGCCGTGAAATACGTTGTGCCTAAACACAGAATCTATGATTCTCTGATCAATCAATCGTCAGTCAGTCAGCACGGACAAACCTGTTGTTTTACCTCTGCTCCTGACAAAACTCAGTGGGGAAGAGGGAGAGAGCAGAGCTTTCTGACAGATGGAGATAAAACGCAGCTGAATTATTTACTTCCAGTATTAGATTAACCGCACTATGGGAACGACGGGACCAGGTGGTTAAAATACTTCCATCAAAATGATTTACGTTCGGCTTTTGTAAGAAGATATTATATGACAAGGCTATGCCATGCTCAGTTTAACTCGACCTGAACGGTCTTAGCACTGCTGATTTCTTGCAGTTTACACGTGTATATGATTTTTCTTTTCTACCAATGCAGCGAGAAAGCAAGTCAGTTGTGTGCTTCTGCAAACCACATCTCTCAGCTCTCCATCACCCACCCGTAATAACTGGCAGCCATCACCCCCATGGGGTCACGAAATCTGCTCGGGGATGGTCACCCAAATCCTTCCTCCTCCTGAGTACGGCACAGGCAAACCTGGCCCCGGTTTTCGGGGCTGAACCTGCGGTGAGGCAGGACAAGCCCCGTGGCAGAAAGTGAAATGAGGGCGAGCCGTCAGCACTGAGCTGGTGAAGGAATAAGTCTTCCTTACAGAGATAATCAGATCAGTCTCGTCTGACAATATGAAGTCAAGGGTGGCACACGCGAGGCTGGCTGCACATGGGAGAACCGGGAGCGGCAGGGACTGCAAACGCAGCAAGGCTCGTACACAGCACCCGTTCATGTTTCAGCAGGGGTTCAGAGCTCAGTATAATTCCCCGATGGGACTACGCACGGCGTTTGCCTTCAGACCTTTCCCCCCAGGCAGTAACCATTTGTATATCATAGCCTTCTTTACATCCAGCCTTAAATACACGCACCGACACATCACAGGAATTAATTCCTGATGCGCAGCTGGCAAAGGGGATGCTTTCGCCCCCAAAGACTGAAACCTCTCTTATCATGGCTGAGCAGAACACTAGTGAAAAACCATTAAAGTATATCCAAAATTACTGGCGACGCGATCGCTTTTCCATGCGTAGGGCGATGAATTTCTCTGACATAAACCACGAGTGCCTTTAAGAGCAAGGTACCGCTTTCATTGTGAGCGGCTGGGGAGGCAGAGCGAGCTCCCAGCTGGGCAGCAGAACAGGAGAGAGCAGCTCCCCAGCTTTCTGATCAACTTTCCCGGCTTAAGCTTTTGCAGCTGTCCTTCCTACACTTGAAAAATATACCCCCAAAACCTTTGATGTTGCTGCCGCCTTGCCCTTTCTAAGGAGAGGAATGCGGTCTGAGCATCCCAGTGCCGTGGAAGAGGGATGCCCCATCTCACAGCTTATCTAAAACCCGTGGGCAATCCCATTCACTGGGGCTTTGGGAATGGTCCTTCAGTGCTTCTCCGTCAAAGAAACAATCTCAGTTGTGTGTTTATCACTGTATTAAGGCCCACGCTTTGCTGGCTGCCCAGGGTTGGTTGGGGATGCAGCTGCCTGGAGGGGGCTGGCTCGTGGCTGAGGTGCTCTCCCCAGCTGGCTTCTCTCTGCAAAGCATCCCTGCTCATTCAAGGCTCCGGTGGGACACTTTGGCGGCACTTGTATTTGGGGGAACAACAGCAGCACAGTGATAACAAGTAGATCCTTTCTTTCCAGGCCAGCAGGTGCCAGCCATACCCGGGAAGGAATCACGGAATCACAGAATCACTAAGGTTGGAAAAGACCTGTAAGATCATCAAGTCCAACCACCAACCCAACACCACCATGCCCATTAAACCGTGTCCCACAGTGCCTCGTCCACATGTTCCTTGAACAAGAATGGAGCACAATGGAGACATTTCACATCAGGAGCTGCAGAGAAGCCACTTAAATCTTCCCTATCGCTTTTTTTTTTTTTTTTACAATTATTAATATTTTTGTCCTGGCTTGAAAATGACTGAACTGAGAGGGGCCTCTTGAAACAGCAAGGCAGAGGGGAGCAGTTGCTCTTGCGGTCCCACCTTGCGGGGTAAAGTTTCCCTCTAAAGCTCATTTTCTCACCCAAGAGCTGCACCAGCCAGACCCTCCCTGTGGCCTTCAGGCTCCAAGAGCGGCCACTTGCACCCTTTCGGAGAGCATCCCCGGCCCTCTGACCCCACCCTGGTATTACACAGCTTTGCATTAAGCCTCGGTAATCCATAAAACACCCGATTCGGCAGAGATGGTGATTTCCCAGAGGGAAAAAAGCATTCATGCCAGCATGGTGCTGTGACAGGCAGCGATGGCACGGTGGCTGCTCGGCGGAGACAGGGGACAGCACGGCACGGCTGCTTGCCCTCCCCGAGCAGTTCTCACCCCCTCCATCCCGTCCCTCCTCCCTGTGCTCCTCTCCCAGCCCTGCTGCTGCAACCCACCAACCAAACAACCCCTTTCAAGAAGCTCCTGGTTATTCATTTTAAAATCCCCCCCAGGGAGCACTCATTAGATACGAATCTTAGAGCAACAACCAGCAAAGTTGTTGGCACGTGCGTGTTTGAGACAGGCTGGAGAAAAACTGTCTCTCATCCCCAATCTAACGAGCATCTTCAGACCGGGGGGAACACAAAAAAAATCGGTTTGTTTTCTTTTGTTATCCCTGAAGATCAACACAAAGCCGGGAGCACGGCAGAGGGTCCCCAGTGTCAGCAGGGAAATGGGAAGGGGTCAAAGCATCAGCATTAGCAGAGCAAGGCACGACACGCCGGCTCCCGCATCCAAAGCGGGGTGACCCAGCCTGGGAAGCCACTCTGCCTCCATCCCCTCCGAGAGGAGCCCGCGGGGGTCCCAGCTCCATCCCGGAGCTGCAGGACCCTCGCCATGCCAGCAGCCCCTTATACCGTCCGCAACGACCTGCTCACCACTCCGCTGCAACGGAGACAAATCCGCTTTCACAAAACGTCTCAATGCAGCAAATACTTTTGGCTAGCTCTTCAGTGGGGTAAATCAATGCAGCTTCTAAGTGTCAGGGGTTACTTCTGATCCGGCGACACAACGTGTCCTAACCTCATTTATCTCTTTGAAACTTCAGCACCACACAGTAAATTGTGCTACGTAGCCTATAGAGCTAACAGTCGCTTTAGCTCCTGATGGCCAGGAGATGACAGTTTTACAGCAAACACGCTGCTGCCTTTGACCAGGGGGCTGTATGCCACTGTGGCTCATCTGCCAGAGCCCTTGGGCAACCCCTGGCCGGGGCAGGTCCTCCCCGGGACCAGCCCCTCGGTGCCCAGCCACCCTTGGTTCTCACTCCCTATACCAGACCGTCCTTTTTTCAATAGGTCATTTGCCATGTCCTGACACTACCCGGTTGGCATGCAAAACATCTAAGCCATCTTTTAAAAGCTCAGCCTTCGGACAAGCTTAAATCCTAAAAATCTTGCCAACCAGAGGATGAATTTCCATATCAAATCAGAAACTATTATGTCAGCTGCCTCCTGGGGCAGGCAGAAGCCCATCCTGCAACCCCTTGAGGACCACGGAGAAGTGCTCCTACCAAGGCCTGGGCACCATCCATCCTAACATCATCACTCAAGAGCAGCTGGAGCACTGACACATACTTGGAAAACATCTTTTTTTTCCCTGCTTTAAACATTTGTTTAGTATTATAAATTATCATATATAAATATTATTTAATATTCCACCCTTCCCTTCGAGTAGCATCAAGTGTCCCGTAAAATATATGAGCTGGTAAATAGCAGTGGTTTCTTGACCTTCTCTGCACCACTCACTGTTTCATAAACCCCACCAAGACACCCCTTACTCTGCTCCTCACTAAATTAAACAGCCCTAATCTGTTTAACCCCCTCCTCCTCCGCCTGTGGAAGACTTTCCACGCGGTGCTAGCAGCTCCTGGCACATGGCGATGTTCAGGGAGGGGACGTGGCAGGGACTTCAGTTTGACGAAAAGGATGGGCTTGGCAACCCTTCAGTCCCTGGCAGCTGCTCTGTCAGAAGGATTTTGCCATGCAGCATCCCTATAGCTGAGGGAGAAGAATATTTTCCTCTTCCACACTGATTTTCTCTGGTTTTCCACTAAGAAAACAAACCAGTTTTTAAAGAATGAAATGAAACCAAAAGCAAAGAGATTTCACTTTTCTCATAAATCCCCCTTCCCCTTTTTCTGGTGAGGAGATGGAAAATTATATGGGAGGTGGAAGGAAAATAAGGAAAAAGTGTTATTTAGAATAATACTTTTTCCGCATGAAAAACTGAAAAAAACCCCAACTTAATCAAAAAGAGCTGGATTGCCATGCCTCTCCTGGGGTCACCTCATCCCTCTAAGCCTCTCGCCCTGCGGTGATCCAGATATTTGCACGCCTGCTCACGCTGCAGCCTTTGGGCTTTCCTGCAGTACGATGGTTTAAACCAAAAAGGCAAAGGTTGCAGACGGAGGAAGGGGAGGAAAGAGCGAATTGGATCCCTCCAAAGATAAATACTGCCTTGTGGAAACTCGGATGGCTGTAAGCCTCTCACAGCTCATTGCTCCAGAGAAAACGAGCTGGTGGTCTCCATCCAGCGATGGGCAAACATCCAACCTGCAGACCCCCTGTCCCAAAACGACAGCAGCTGTTGAACATCCTAGCAGCGTCTGCTGGACAGGGAGGGTGCCCGGAGATGGGACACATGCACAAGCCTTCGCCATCCCTGAGGGAGGGCAGAGGAGGCCAGTACTATTTTGGTGGTGCACAGTAGCCCACAGCATGATGAAGATGGTCCCCTGGATGCGTGCCAGCCATTCCCTTGACAAACTGCTGGTTTTCTTTAAAGGGTAACAGAGCTTCCCAAGAGCAGCGCATGCGAAAGAAATTAAGGACCGAGTCCAAGACCGGGCAGGATCTAATCAGCCCAGCTTAAATTCTGATGTCACATCCAATTGGCCTTCATCCCAAGATGGGATGTGCAACTCAATCACGTCAAGCTCCAGCACATCAGCAGTGTGGGCTGTCCAACCTCAGACAAGGCAACACGCCCAAGATCACACCACCAGTGGATGGGCTAGTTCTGCCTACGGCTCTTGGGCCAGGCTGGTGATAGCTGCTGCATCCATCCACAAGACACCACCGAACAACCAGAGTGATTTTTCCAACCTGTCACCAACCTATTTCTCAGTGTATGGGGATTTCTGTAACTTTTCACACATATGGAGATTTTATTTTTCCCTTCTTTTTCAATTACATGTTTCATTAACCACCTGCACCTCCTGATTTGCCAATGACTAGCTGAGGTTTCCAGACTGAAGAAATGAAGAGGGAAATAAAGCAATGATCTATTACCATTTACAGCTGCCATGGGATGATGCAAAACTTAATCAGTTGTTTGTAAAATGCTTTCAGTAGCAGGGGGGAAGGAAAAAAAAAGGAAAAAATAGCAATCCCTTGCTGAAGATAATTTCCACCCCATCTCCCTCTCAATTCTCTTTTAAAGAAACACCTAGGGAAGTGGAAGTCCTCAAAGCATGTCCCACTGATGACAGCTCTCGGCTCTCTGCTAGAGACGGCTCCCAAACTCCTTCCAGCAATGCCATTGTTGCTGGCCCTTCCCACTGGTCACCAGACCAAGGGGTCACTTTTCTTCTGGCCACACACAACCCTACTGCAGGCAAAAGAGCCACCCTGGAGGACTGGGAGATCTCCCTCTGGCTTTGCCCAGCAGTGAAGCATGAGCCATGGCAGGCTGTCAGCAAGACGTGGTGTTATTTGCATCGGAGACCATGCTCTCAAGTCAATCCCTTCAGCCTTCCCTTGGTTTGCCTCAGGTTCAGAAGTCTGCTTTGGTCAGCTCTGCCTGTGACAGATGGGTTTAGTCAGCATTCCTCAGATGGGCTTTTTGAGGACAAAGCCATCAGCCCCATTTCTGACAAAACCAGTCCAATAAGATTTGTTGACCTGATGCAATCCTGCCAGGACCGACCTCTCCACATAACTCTTTCTCAGAGAGAGGGACAGCAGAGAGATACGGACATCTGAACAAGACAGCCCCTCTACTGAACCATGCGAGGAGCAGCTTCAGCTCTCCGTCAGCCATCACCGCTGTCCCAGCAGCGTTAGAGGAATTTGGCTGGTCCCACACTCGCACGTTCCTCCCTGATAATACCTCTCCGCTCCCCGACTCAGCCCACATTAATTGTGTATGATGTCTTAAAGACCACCCAGCTTGAGCTGCAGAGCATTCAGTGACGGATAAAAATAACAATTGCATTGAGCGAGGCTATGCTCCTTGCCAAAGATTAGCAGTGAGAAAATTCCTCCTTTAGGGAGCTTTGCAGCCAAGGACCGGCCCGTAGGGTTCATGACCAACAGCTTGCCCCACGTATGTTTAACAGCTATGGGTAAAATGTGGGAAGAATTACGAGTCTGATGACTTCCCCTAAATCTTGCTTTTGTCCTCATTCCTAAAAGGGGGAGTGCGGTCAGGTCAGTGATCCCGGCAGGACGGTAGGCAATCGCACCAAGGTTCATTTATCAAAGAAGTTATAGGGAAAGCTGCTGACAGTCCGGGAAGGCTCTACCAACTGGAGCATCACCTTTCCCTCCAGTCCATTTATTGTTAAAAATAAAGCAAAACAAAACAATCTGTGAGGATATTGGAGAAGGAGAAAGAGTCACTTCATTTGTTTGTCAAACGGGTTTCCACTGAGTCTCTCCAAGGACGGGTCCATAGGCAGCCACCCCAATGTGCCAGTGAAGAGTGCGCTCTATAATGAAAAGCCATGAAAAGGCAGGAGCCAAACTGTGGATTACACAGAGAAATATTCCCTGGAGGTGAAAGATGAATGCTGACCCTCCCTTCAAGTATCTTTTATCTTTGCAGAAATGCAAAGAAAGGAAAAATAGCCCTGAGACTTTTGTTAGCTATGAGTGAATGAACTTGTCGCTGTGCTGAGAGATACTGCTGTAGTACCCAGAAAGGTTATCGTGATCTTATCCATTGCCTAAAAAGGTGAATTAGAGATCTAATACCTTTGCTAGCTTCGAATACTTGGAAGTCTATTAAAAATGCTTCTCTCCCTCTGGTATCTCAAAGTCAAGGACTGTTGAGTCCAGCCTGTTTATAGAAGGTATTTGAAAGAGTCAGTTTTTCTAATGTTTGTAACTTTAATGAACCTGGTAGAAGAAGGATTTGGGGTGGGCACAGAGAAGCTTGTCCTCTACACAACCAATTGTTGACTGTTAAAAATTCCCTGTGGGGCTTAAATGATACATCCATTCTCCAAGCCTTTCCAACACTTGCCCTCAAAATAATTCAGGAATGTCTATTATATGGCCTTATACCTGTTCTGGCTGGAAAGAGCCCTTCAACACTGGACCACAGAGGACTTTGGGCTTTATGCACAGAATTGGATTTGTGTGGCTGCCTTTCATCCTTTAAACCAAATCGGAGGTTACTTGGTTAATTTTACAGTGCAGCGTGGACGTCACCTTTAAGTTACATAAAATAAGACATGTCACATCAGAAACACAGCAAGGTCTTGCAGAACCGTTAGTCTAAGATGCAGAAGCCCATGCATGCATGAACTACTCACCCTTTTTTGTTTGTTTTCTCCTTTTTGTAGATAATAGAGTTCCCCATCTCCAGCCAGTTTCTAATCACTGCTAAGAAGCAACCTTGACACCTTGTGAAGGAACAGTAAGATGTGGGGACAGGAGAGCAGGCAACAGTAATATTTAATGATTAAAGTAATTTCTCTGAACCTCAGACCACTAGGAACCTGCCAAAAATTCTTTCAAGTGAGTTAAGAATTACATGGGATGACAACTCTGTATAGATAACCATGACAAAAAAAAGCCTCTAAACACTTTCCAAATTAATTAATTAATAAGTTCCTGCCCCTTCAACCCTTTTTCTAAGAGCCCCAGGGACCAGATTTCCTGCTTTTGATTGATTTTACTTAATCACAGAGCTTGTTAGTCCCTAGCAAGCAACCCGAATTAACAGGGCTGCTGCATCGTGCTTGACCTCCTTGGGATTCCACGCATGGGATTCAGTGACGGTGCCACCCAGCCAGATGTTTCTAGCGCCTTTTGAAAAGAAATACATCTTTTCTTTTATTGGACACCCTGGCAAGAGAGCCCACGCGGAATGTAAACTCTGTGTGCAGAGATATATATTTTGCCTCACTGTTTATAAACACATAGAGCCCAGCTCTTCCCCCACCGGGGTTATATGAGCCCAGAATTTATCAACGTTGGAGAACATACTCCTGATTTATACTGAAGAAAGCGAGCAAATTGTTTGCAAGAGAAAAAAAAATAGATTAGGCAAGCAATCGCCACTTTGCATATAGACTTGAATACACATGCAACACAATATTTAGGTTACTTGCAATAAACAAACTTGCCTCAATACCCACAAGAGCAAACCTCAGATCCAGAAGGGAAGTCAGGGAAAAATACCCGCTTCTTCTCCAGCGGGAAGGGAGGCTGCTCAGATGTGAAAAATGCCCTTGGCAACACCTTGATTTGGCATCTGCTTTGACTTCTCTGAGCCAGCCCTCAAATTCTCTTTGCCAGAAGAGCAGGGCTAAGGCTGTCATGAACCATACACCCACAGACCTAAAGAGGTTTTTCTGGCTTCTCACCAGCTTGTTCTTGCTCATCTATAGCTCCAAGCTCCCTTTCCTTGCTGCTTCTCCTTGCCTTGCTCGTTGGTCTTGCTCTGCTCCATCCCATGTTTGCTGCCCCACAGGACCGCAGCCTGGTCCCGAGAGCCGCTAAAGGCAGATTGCTAGGCTGGGTCTGCCTTCTCCCGCCTAACTGCTGGCCCAGCCTTCACTACCTGCAAAACCACCCTAATGGAAGCAGGCATGTGCTTTCTGTTCATGGGCTAAAAAGCACGGAAATCCAGGTACATTAATTTGATAGCTGGTGAGCATATGGATGAGGTAACAAGGATGGCTAGCCCCAAGTGTCCTTACAAGACATTAGAGAAGCCACTAACATTTTGACATCAAAAAATTTGTGATACTTGCAAGGCTGAGCTCTGATAATAATGCATTTTCTGGTCCCAGTACTGCTGTTACTGTTGAAATAACACAAATGTACTGGTAATGGGATAAAGCGTTCTGCATATACATATGTTTATACCCACACATATTTATAGATCTACACAAGCACATAGAGGAGGGAATAGATAAATCTCTGTAGTTCACAAATGAGCAGTTTTAGGAAACTGCAGGACACGAGTGAGGATTTTGTTTAGAGAACAGTTTCCCCCTTCCTCTCTCCAAGACAAGATCTCTAACATCTGCCACCCATCGTCTTCCAGCCAAGCCAAAGGGCTTGCGAGCGCAAAACAGACACTGCACAGAACGCTCACACTGTGGTAGGGTGTTCCCTTCATTTTGGATGGATGAGGAGCGCTAACCGTGCTCATCCCCTGCAGCTTCTGCCTGCCGGGGCTGCAAAGGTCTGGCGGGGTGCTGCTCCTCCGCCACATTGATTTAAAGGGTCGGGGATACCTCTCACAGCCAAAAAGAGCCAGAGGAGGTTTAATCACCAACCCTGGATCTCTCTCCCTCCATCCTCACTATTTCATGACAGTATCTGAATATGGGTGGAGATGCCTCAATCCTTTAATCCGTTTTGTTAATACTCTTATGGAGGGAATCTGGGATCATCAAGCTTAATAAAGCCCAACATGTTTAGAAAAGCAGAGGAGGGCAGAAAAAGGGTAGATAAATATACATACATATATACACACTCAAATAAAATCCCAAAAGGGGGAGGAAGGAAAAGCTGTATTACAGCAAAGGAGCCCCGTTAGCACAAGACACGGGTGCACACATGGCCGGGAGCAGGGGAAGACGGAAACATGCAGCTCCCAAATGTTAGTGCAACTGCGTGCCGGGACAGTGTCCCTCCAGGAGCAGGCAGAAAAAACCCAACTGCTTAATAGCAGAACTGGACCAAATTGGTTTCTGAAAGGGTTCTTGGGGTGAGAACATGGAGAGGATCTCCATGGCCCAGGGACTCACGTTGAGCTCTGGCTTAGGCCCAGAGAAGCCCCAAAGTGAAGGGCCACATTGGAGCACCCACCATCACTGAGCTCAAGAGACCTCTCCCAGAGCAGCGTGGATGCAAGGCTTCCCCCACATCATTTGCGCTGGGGTCCCTGGCCCATTCATTTATTATTTGCAAGGCGACCTTTGAAAAGCACCCAATGGTCAGCACCCAGCAGAGCCTTTCGATGCTTGCAGGACCTTGGTGCTGGAAGAGTTTGGGAGGCTCCTTGTCCACTGACTGCTCAAGACTGCTCATAGCTGGGGGATGAAGGGCTGAAGCAGTTCAGCACGTGGGGGGTTGTAGGTATAAGCACCATCAAATCCAGCTAAGCCTTTCCCCCTGCAAATAGTACTGCCAACGCATCCCTCACTGGACACGTGCATAGGTACGGGTGATTCACCCAGGGCGGCAGCAATCTGGAATATCTCAACATCTGGCGGCTTCTGGTGTGGCATGACAGGAAAAGCAGATGGCCATCAGCCAGAGGGAGAGGGCCACCACCAGAAGCAGAGATTACATTAGCAAAGGCAGGTACACGTTGCACCCCGAGAAGGGGAGAGCCATCACAGCTTGACTTCAAGCCCGATTGCTCCTTCAGAAGATTAGATCCTCACAGCGGAAGGAAAAAGATTGATAACAAACATCTTCCCCTGCTCTGGGATATTCCTTTAGGAAAGTGGTGCCAAGTCACATGGAAGCACACCCTTCCTTCACGTCAAGCTGTGTGGGACAGCCTCCAGCTCGGCTGCTCAGAGATCCCTGCTGGGGCTGAGCGGCAATCCGAACCATGAATCATACGTGCTTAGCAAATTCCTATCGTAAGTGTCTGGCAGCTTCATTCATACTGGGGCAGAATGAGAAATGTGTGCCATTTTTCCTAGGAATAAAATAAAACAAGGCCTCCTTCTTCCTTCCATTATCCCTTTGAGGGGAGTTTGAGCTTACTCTTTCTGTTCCAGGCTGTCTGAAGGCGTATGATGGGACAAAGATGTGGGGATAAAAAAAAAAATCCACTATCTGTATTTTTGGTACTTCTTCGCAGCTAACACTCTTGATCCTAGCCTGAGACCCATCATCCTTTCACCCCAAGAGTACCATCGCAATGAAGTCACATTGGCTGGTCTATTAAGAGCGCAGTCCAGAAGGTGAGCTAAACAAACGTGGCAGCTGCTGTGACAACCATTGCATCTCTAAGGCTGGTTTTTCTCTCCAGTGTCTTTGGATAGCTCTTCACAAGAGCCCAGAAAGCACAGATAAATTATCCCACAATACTTTGGGACGTGCCATGAGTCCTTGGCATCGAATATATGCACCAGGGACAGGGTGGACACTGCAGGCTGAGGGTTATTTTGCAGTACATTTGCTCTCACAAGCTAGCTAGACTAACATGAAGGATTAGGGGTGTAGCTCGCTACAGCGAGCCATGCTCAGGGGCACTGCCAAGAACCCCCAGAGAGGTGGCAAGAGCAAACTGGCTGTGAAAGCCAGCTAGAAAGCTTCTGCAGGAGAAGTTTTCCGACTTAAAAAAGCATAAAATCAAAATCCTTCCCTGGACAATATCCCTTTTGTTTAAGGGGGAAAGTAGTCCTGAAAAAGCAAGGTTTTTCTGTTGGAAAACTTGAATAGCCAAGCCCTGGGAGACTGTTGAACTCACTTTCCACAGCCATCAGGAGGAAGGTGAAGCTGAAATACTCCATCCCAGAAAAGCCCTTGGGAAAACAAAACCTATTTGTTCATTGCCTATTTTCCTCCTCTTTCTTTACTGGGAGGAAGGGACCTTCTTGATGCAATCATCCACATGGGGAGCAGGGTCCTTTTTTCTACTCGGCTCTACCTGCCCCCAGTTTACCCAACCATGCACAAAATCCTTTCCTTGCTGACACACGAGCTGCACCCATTCATCCCCATTTCTGCATCAGGCGAAGACCCCTTGCCTCCGGGTCCAGCCGCCCGACGGAGACCGCAAGCCTGGTGAGGCAACCTTCCCCCGTTTAATTAGCGTAACCCTCCTCATTCAAACCCTCTGACCACACTGCGGCAAACAGCGGAGAGGGAAAAAGAGCTGGAACAACACCATTAGCTCCCCCGTGCTCAAGAAAAGCCCTTGAGGGATGGTCTGGAGTTACAGAGCATTGAGGTACCCAGCCACAGGAGATATGCCCATGTTTCGAGCACTAGAGGCAAGATTTTGGGATCTTTTTCCATAGGATAAAGCAAACAGCACCACCCAAATATATGTTTGTTAAAAGTAAATAAATAAAATCTCTTTCCAGACCAGCTCAAGGTGGAGCTGGAGACGTTCCTCTCCCAGTTAAAGCAGGGGATGTGGGGAAAGAACCTGGCTTTTGTATGAAGCCAAGCACCACACGGGATGCTGCTGACACAAAACTCTTGTCTGCACTTTGCAAACACCCCAAGGCTAAACACGCCTCTGGGGCAGATGGCCCTCTCACCACCTAATCCCCAAAAACCAGGAACAGAAGAGCGGGCGCCACAGGATGGAGGGAGCAGAGCGAGGGAAAGGACCAGGGACCGCTGTGAACCCAGAAGGATTTGCCCCACCAAAGCGCCTACACAGCAAATGGATTGCTCAGCGATACTCGCCATAAATTCGGGGCAGCCTTCTCAAAGGACTCGCACCGCAGGTCCTGCCCTGGGTCCACTCCCTTTTGAAGCCAGCAGGACTTTTGCCAGCAACGCAAATAGCAGTGGGCTCCAGAGATGGGCTTCTCATCCAAACACTCGGAGCTGTTTTAACTCACAAACCCAGCAGAAAAAAAAAAAATAATAATAATACGGTGTTTTTGTTGGATTCCTTTTTTGCCAGGTTAGCGAGTTAAATCAGGGTCTGACAAGCACTGAAGTCAGCACTGGATAAACAGCGGGAGTGCAGGACTAGAGCAAGGATGATAAAAAAAAGGGAAACCTCCACATTTTTTTAAGGCAGTGCATTGTTAGATTGCCTCCAGCTGCCTCCCAAACCCAAACCCTGGGAGCCCGGAAAGAACAAGGGAGAGGAAGAGGGAAGCCACGCACGAATTGATATGAAACCCAGAGTCATCCACTGTGTTTCTGTGCATCGTAGGGTGCAACATGCCACCATGAAGACAGGAAAACAACCAGCAAGGACGAGGTGAATTGTTAGAACTGCTGGCAAGCATAAAAACGGACAAATTTTTGAAGGTTTTGCCTTGAAAGTGGTGGGAGAACAGCCCACTCCAAGACGGCAAGGAACGGCCACCTGCTACCAAACCCACAAACCACCATCCAGTAAATAGAAGGATTAAGAAAGAAAGGAAAGAGAACAAAATACAACCTGCCCAAGAATCAGGTTCTGGGTTGGGCAGCCTAAGAGCTTGATAAAGCCAGCTAGAAGGGATAGCCCATGCAGACGCATTCACAAAAAAGAAGGAGCTGTCTGGAACCACTGCATTTAGCCTCAAGGTCCAAATTCCAACCCAAAACTCTGCCCGTGGGAGGAAGGAAGCAGCCAGCCAAAAGCAGAAGGTGGAAACTGCTTTGCATTTTTCAGTTTGACCCTCGGAAACAGAACATAAGAAACCCCAAAATGCCCCTCTCAAAACACCCCAGGCACCTACTTGCACATTACAGAGAGCTGATATCTGATGATCGAGATGGAGATGGTCTTGCACAGGCTCCTGGACCAAGGAGGGAATGAGGAATCCAACAGCTACTCCTCTTCCAGGTTCTGGCACCTACATGTGCGATAGATAAGCATAAAATAAGTCTTTCCAGGGCAGGTGTAGACAAGACGCTGTCTGTAGTGCTTCTTCCCATGAACAAAAATTGCTAAGCTATATTCAAAGCATCAGCTGTGACGTTTAGGGTAGACGGAACAGGAGAGAGGCAAAATAAAAACAATTGAAAAATGGTGAAATAGCTTCAAAAATAAAGTAGAAAAAGCAGAAGTAAAATGTTCTTGGAGCAGATGGAGCAGGTCATGTCTCCTCCCTGGCTCCCTCTGGTTTCATCGGGTGCACCCACTAATCACACATAGGGGCTGGTGAAGGACAGGCCCACATCTGCCTTTCCTGCTGACTTTGTGATTTTGCAAATCCCCCTCTTCCCTTCTCCAGACTGAGCAAATCCAACATTTCCAGTCTCTAACTGCCTGCCTTCCACCATTTTACCCGTACCTACCTCCACCATGCTCCTCCTCAGATGCAGGGGCAAAAAGTGCCCTCAGTGCTCAAGACGCAGGAGCACCAAAGCTATGTGTTTTGGCAAACGGCACACTGTCTTGCTCTCATCACCCTCCCCTGCGAGGCTAAAGATCTTAAAACACCTGGGCCCAACACCTGGGGCCCCACTGCATTTGCTACTACCAAGCGTCTCTTGCACCAACACCTCCTGACCTAAGTCTTGGATACCACCGGGACCCAACCCAGAAAGGCATCTTTTCTTGTGGGTTTTAGGACTGTACAGGTTCCTCTCATTTCTAAAAGATCCCCCGTTCCTGACACAGCGATATCCCTGCTCTCTACGTCAAGCTCAGCCTTACCTTACGCATGTACACAGAGCCTTCCCATGTGCAGGTGATCAGACACACCACGGGCTGGGCAACAACTAGGGTGACCCCCACTGTGTCAGGGCTTTCTGCCTGCCTCCTGAGCCATGGAGGTTTGCTTTCCATAGCTAATTAGTGTAGCTTCCCCCCCAAAGAAGATGACTGCTGTCTTTCCCTTCTCTATGCTTATTAACCTAAGCAGGAAGAAGTGAGGTGTAGCCTAGCTGAGACAGGCAGAGCTGAGACCTGAAGAACAAGAAGCAAGCTCAGCTCATGTCCTCAGTAGCTCCATACTAACGCAAATGGCCATAAAATCCTCCTTTGCCTCCCTCACTATCCCCATTCCCAGACTGGCTGCTGGCTCAGCTCCTGCCCTATATCCTCTCCTGAGCCAGCTCCACCCCATCGTTAGGATGAAGTCCCACCTTGCTCAGCCCCATCACTCCCCTTGAAGGGGCAGCCCCATAGCGAGCACCTGGAACTGCCCAAGCTTGCTCTCCCTCCTCCATCAGCCCCATGCAGCTAGTCTTCAGGCCAGGCAAAACTGCAGGCAAAGTCCCTTCCCTTGGAGCAGCTCTACCAGCCACAAGTGTTTTAGTTTAAGGTCGGGATATGTTTTCAGCAGGCAATGCCCACGCGGCCTTCTGAGTAGTACCACAATCTGAGATTAATTGCAACAAGTATTCACACGTTTTGTACCGCTGTTAGCAAGATTCTGTGCTTAATTTACTTGCATGACCCCTTAAAAGCTCAGAGGAAGAGTATGACCATACCTCCCAGCCTTTCCTTAGGAGTCTTGAAGTACCACATAAGAAAGAACATCATTGCTGCCATTTCAGCAACTGGGGAAACTGAGGCACGGGAGGTGACATGACCTTTCCTGCTCGTCCAGCTGGCCCATGGCAGAGAATCCATCTCCCCAGAGTTATGCTCCAATCTGAGACCCCCCAAGACCAGACACGGGGTTATTTTCTGCAGCTACCTGTAGTGAACATCCCATGAGGAAGACCTGCTCCGAGCAGACTGCCCCCGATCAAGCCGTGACGATTCCTCTTTGCCAGATGTTCCTGCGGGACGGACTGGTCGGATTTTGCAATCTCTACAAAGCTCAGAGAGGCTCAAAACTTCTATTCTGGATTTAAGGGAGAAGATATATACTTCAGTTAAGATTAAAGAGGGGAAAAAAGAAGTAGTTGGAGAGCTCTTTATCAACATTTGACATAGGGAACGTGTCAGAACAATTTTGGCTCCCAACAGCAAAGTGCCTGTTGACAGCTAGGAGAACCATGTGTTCATCTAGCACCGAGACATATTTTCGGAGGGCAAAACCCTCTCCCTTAGACCCCCACTGGACTCTTATTCCATCCATCTTTGAGATGAAGACGGCGAGCTTTGCAAGCATGGGCTGCCATGCAGAGCAGGCATGAAGATACCAAACAGCAGCCACCTCATGCCTCCTCACCCTGGCGATAATCCCTCTGATGTATCCTTAGGGATTAAAGTTTTAATTCCACAGGAGATGCCTCTTGCCTGGCTCCTGGTTGGTACAGTTCAGTTTGCACCATAGCACCCTCGCTTCCCTCCGGAGAGTCCCGAGGTCCGCTGGCACACACCAACCCCCGAATCGCATTCCCTTGGGTGCAAGCCGAGCACGGGGAGTTAATAAAGGGGATTTTCAAGGGGGTCCTTGCGAAGGGGACTGGAGGGTCCCCGTGTAAGCCAGGCAGCAGCAGGCATGGCTGCTCCCTGGTCTCCCAGCATCACTCTACGCAGAGAGGTTTAACACAGGCGATACGCGTTTCACCCGCAAAGGTGAAAAAACTAAACATCTCCCCCCTTGGTAGGGAGATACATAGCCCTGGAATTCCTGTTTATAAAACTGCAATCAGTGCAAGCGCAAATTAGGTAGAATCAGTCAAGAGTAGGAAATTGCCATCAGAATGTCTTTTTTTTTTTTTTTAATCAAAAAAAAAAAGCAATTTAAAACCACTCTGGCTGCTGAGCTTTCATAAAAGCTCTCCAAGACTGCATTTCTACATTGCATGTCACCATGGAAGACACCCGAGATGTAGCAAATTCCACCAACTTAATTTGAATTATGCCACAAAACAGATGTGTTCTTTGGTGCACAGAGAACCTTTTCCTTCAATTTCAAAACGGCTGCTGCCGCATCCGATCAGCTCTTATTATCCCACCGCATTGTCTGACGTGACATAACAAGCTATGGCACCCTCGTATATCATCAGGAGCGACGGCAGCAAGTCCACTCGAGTTGGGAAGAGTAGTTATGGCACTGTTGTGTTGTAGGAGCAGGTTTGATGGGAAGCTGGGGCTACTGTCTTGACAGGAGAAGGTATTTGGGAAAGGAGAGATTCCCCTTTCTGCACCAATTAAGACCTCGCAATCAGGCGGCAGTGCAGGAATGAAGGTGGAATTAATCGGTGAGTGGTATGGAATTTCACCCTCTGGGCTCAGCTCCCAACTTGTGGGAAAAGGCACAGGTTTAATCAGAAGCTTTGAAAGCAGGAAGAAATCATTAGAAACACCCAGCTCGGCCTCCTGCGTTAGAGCGGGTTGTGCTTTTCACCCAGAAATGCCTCCATCAAGCCCAATAACCCAGTGCTGAGGAGGAATCTGCCACCGCATGACAGATAAAAGCTTGAGACAAAGCTGAGAAAAAATGCACAAGATCCTTTGGACACCTACTCCAATAGTTAAAACCCCCTCATCTTTAAAAAGCATTAATTAATATCCATTTTATGACTTCAGCTTGCAGTCATGGTACCTGGCTGGGTCTTCTCCTGCTCAGATGAGGACATGTCTACAGCCAAAGCTCGGTGACGTGCAAGTGGCTGATCCAGGCGGCAGATTTGCGAGGCCACGAGTGCAGGACCGTCCAGGGACATTTTCCAGTGCCCCGTGGAGCTAGAAGCAGCACCGCTGCCTCCTACAACATCCCCCTCTGAGATCTTTCCACCTTCGAGTGGTAGTTCAAGCACTGCCACCCACGCTTTTCTGCGATCTTTCACTGGGTGCCCTTAGAGCCCAGTTTACAAATATTTTGTGTTTGATGCTTTTGCCTTGTCTGATGACCACATTTCCAACCTTCTCCATGCTTCCAGACAACCTAATCAACCGTAACAGCAAATTTCTCCTTCCCACTCTTGCACGCTGGGTATAGATAACCATGACCATGGGGAAACATGCCCTTCGGCATGACCTAATGTTGATTTAACCAGTTCTCCCCCATTAAAGCCTATAGACACTCCACGTAAGCCCATATCTCTCCATTTCTGCTATTACCATGACTCAAACTAGCCCTAAGCATACAAGAGTACGTTTGCACACCCACGCTTACAGGGCAGCAAACGCACAGGGTCACGCCTGATTTTTCCTTTAGGTAAGTTGCTGTAAGTAGAGCTCAGTCCGGAGCTGTAAGGTAAATTTTCCAGATGTGAGTCATTCTCTGCATCACATTCAGGGGGGAAAAAGTCCAATTTTACAGCACTTCTGGTAAAGGAATGCAGGGAATGTGTCGTAAACACTTCCCCCATCAAATAGGTGGTAAATTGAGCCATCAATGTTTGAAACACTGTACTTTGGAGAACTGGTGGGAATGATTTGGAGTTTTGAGGCTCTTACAGTCAAATTGTTTGTTCTTTCCATTCCTCAATTTCTTTTTATTGTATTTGAGATGAGGAGGAGGCTTTTTTCCCGCCTGATATGCCGTGCCGGTTACTCATAAGAAGCCTACCAGAATCGGTGAGCAAGAAAAAAAACTGTGGCTATATGTATTTTGCCATTGGCTCCCCTAGGAAATCACAGCCCAAAACATGCCCAGGGGCTGCACTGGAGAGCACCTTCCTGCCTGTCAGATGGAAGACGGGTGCTTTCCCACCTTCGGAAGATCCTTATCCAGAAACAGGCAAACAAACAAACCACCCAGCAACCTATCTTCCCCTAGTGAAAATATTTTAACTATCCCAGATAAAAGAGCCAAGCTTGACAAGGCATTACATGTGCTTTTCATGAATTTTTGCAGGAGGCGGTTTCTGGACTGACTTAAGGAATGCACTTAGCATGCTGTTTCCCCTATATAAAAACACTGAATTAGCATTTCTCCCTGTGATTCTCAGCGTGATATTACTACGCGCAGAACAATACAGGATAAGTAAAAACCCATAAAAAAGGCTCTCGTAAAATTGCACAGTGCTCGGTTTTCTTTCGTTAATCCCTTGACTCCATCAGTTGTTCCGTCTGCTGATAGGAACAAGGGTCTCCTCCACAGTCCTCTTACGCTTATCAAAAATCTCCGCTCTCCAAGATACAAGCGGAATAGGTGGCCATCAGCCAGCTGAAAACCACGATCCCGAAGAATATCTGGAGATACTACCCCTATTCGTTTTGAGTCGTTATCAGGCATGGGGTTGGCAATAGGAAGACGGGACACCCCCTTTGACCCTCTGGGCAAGCAGACCAAACGAGAGCGAGGCAGCACTAACGAGGGGAACATAAGCATTTTGTGCTTTTATGAGAGGCCGAAGAATGTCAGCTGGGAGCCGATCTTCAGGGTCCGTCTAATTATTCCTTAAGAGCATTTTAATTCGCAGCCAGTTCTGTTCCTGTTTAATACCTGGCGTCTAATTTATGGGGCAATGTTTCTTTAAGACTGGCATTAAAGCGCAGAAGTAACAATCTAGGGTTAAGAAGGTTAGGCATTATGTCCAGATTAGTATTATCAGATGACCTGAAGCAGGGGTTATATTAAAAAATGCTTTAATTAAAAAATACAGGTCAGAACCAGTTTAAGCTCCAAACCTCCGGTTATATTCACTAATTAGAAGGCTTGGACGCATGCCTCAGAGTGATGGATGAGCCGTATCTGCCTCATGGCATCACATGAAGAGATGGGACACGGCTCCCCAGGCTCGGGCAAGATTGCAGCAGTTTTCTTCATTTCAATTCACCTCTCTTTTTTTTTCCCCAGAAATTAATAGACCGCAGGCATTCAGGAACCAGAAATCAGCAGGGCACTAACTCCTCTCGGCTGCTTCACTCTGAACTTCAGCTTAGGCATTGATGCCAGGCCAGCTGTTTTCTCAAGCAAAGCAGAGAGATCCTATAGTTTAGCACGTTATTAACTTACTGCCGAAGCTCCGAAGCACCTACGCAGGAGTCAGGAGATGTATTTTCCTTCCTTTGCCCAAGCAGAAGAGTTTTGTACCCTGGAGCATGCCCTACGCCTCTGCGGGGTGTTCTCAAAGTCTTCAGCCTTGCTCTGATAGAGGTCTACGCCTTGTGCACTGGAAAGGTTTGCTAGGAGACAGACCACAAGCAACCACAATCCTGAGCAAGAGGTAGGTGTTAAGTCTCAGTCCCAATGAACGTCTCCTGATTTTCACCAGGCAGCAGGAGAAGACACAACGCTGACCGTCTCCACCCCATTCGTAGACATGCATACAGATGCCCTGCCTGGTTCAGATGCAGGTAGAAAGTTTGTGGCTGGGATGTAGGTTTTATCCTGGTCTCCTTGGGATCACCATACAATGCAAGACCCTTACCAGAGCTGCTAAGGACAGTCTTAGGCCCTATATATAACCCCACACTTCAAATCCAGAAGATTTCACCAGGTGGTTTCAGGTGAAATCAAACCTCTTCTCTCCAACACCATGGCGATTCCTTGTCGGAGGAGGGCATACCCTCCCTGCGAACCTCACCAGAGCGCTCGTGCTTGAAACATCCGCCTGGCATTTAGACAAAACCACTTTTTCACTCCGAGAAAAATCTCATCGTTTCTAGGACAGAAATGGAGAAGGCCGTGGGGAAGTGTCAAGAGACAGGGTGAGGAGCTGAGCAAACCTGCCCTGGGAGGTGAGAGACCTACAACACTGGGAAGGAGAGAAAGCAAGCCCTTCACCAGGCTCTGTGCTAACAGCTGCAGGTTTTCCCTTTCACATTAAAAGTTCAGACGCCAGAAATCTAATTTTGCACTCGGTAAAAAGCTTGTAAAAAAAACCCAAACCAAACCAAACAAAACCTTCCTTTTTTTTTTTACTACAGCGTATTATAACCTATTGAAAATTCAAATAACTTGCATGCTTCATTTGTTTATCTGTTGCCGTAAGTAGAGATTTTGCTATGTAGCCTGTAATTCCTTTGGGAAAACAAATTGGTAATCTGATAGAGAAAGCCACAAACGGGAGAAGGCCTTCCAATTTAGGGGAAAAAAGCATTTCCTTGCAAAAGAAGGATCATTACCCGGTTATTTCAGCATGCATGCAAATTTAGCAAGTGCTCGGTAGGTATTTCAGATAAAATGGGAAAGGGAATTGTCACAGCGACAATTGATTTGTTTGGTATTAGTTCTGCTGTGCTCTGTCAGTGTGTTTCTCCATTAAAGGACATTATTGCTGTCCTCCTGTTTCATTTACATAATGAAAATAGATGAGTTGTCAAGGCCTGTGTGGCGAGGCCTTGACGTGTTGTAGGAGGAGAAGACGAGGTGGTCTCCATCTCACCGCCTTGTCAATCTATGCGGGGCACACCTCAAGTGACAACAGCATACCTTTATTAGGCACAGCATAAGGAGGCACCAGGCAATCAAACCCAAAATTCATCATGCCCACCATTTCCATCACCCTCACTCATGCAACACAAGGAATAACTCAGTAAACATCTCCTGCGTTCAACAGCGATGGCAGAAACAACCCAGAGCCCCCACGGTGAGATTAACAGCCAATCACCACGAGATCTGTAGGGCAAAGAACATCTCCATCGGTAGCAATTTGTAGGGCCCCTCGCACCGTGTGGCTCTAATCACTGATCAGAGCCGCACGGTCTCTGGCTTGACAGATATTACATTTCTTTTTAATCCCTGTTCCTTTTGTAATCCCCATGGGCTCCAGCCCATGCCTGGGGAGCTCTACATGCAAGTGCTCATGCGTGACGGAGGGAGAATGGTCTTTGGTGAGAGCCGCTGACAGCTGAATGCGGTAGGAGATCATTGAGTCAACGGCATCTTCCAGCCAACGCGGTCGTAAGGCTCCAGCATCCCAAAAAGCCACAGAGGAAAGAAACAAAAGAGGCAATGTCTCCTTTTGGAAAGCATCGTCCGGGTGTTCGGTCTTTTCCCAACACACCGGAGCACGCAAAGAGGATCAGAGCAGGCTTTCCTCCATCCCAGATTTATTACTGGAGAAGACGTCTCCTAGGAAGCCTGCGGGGTTTCTGGTTCTCATCTCCTCCTCCCCGCAGCTGCCACATCACTCAGTGCCACAAACTGCATAAATCAGCAGTAACAGCTGGGAGATGAAAGCGTAAATAGGCCGTCAGAGAAGTTATTGATACTGAAGGGCAAATCCTGCCCTGACAGGCACCCTGCAACCTCGTTAGGAGGGTCACTGTAAGGGAGATGGAAGGGGTATACGTCAAGGCGAAAGTCAAGCCTTGGGACTCAGGTTGCATTGATGGCCGATCCAACCGATGCAGGTGCCTGCGGGTCAGAGGGGAAGATGCTCCAGCCCTATCTGCTTCCCACTCGCTGAGATTTGTTTTTAGTAGATACCCACTATTTAATGACCTCGAATCCCATTCCCATCTCATAGATCCCAGCGATTTATGCACCAGCTGAGCTCGAGCGGGATGGTGGTGCTTTGCAGTGAGGCTGGCGAGGGTAAACCACGGAGAGCCTCAGACTTTAGCAAGATGCTGAGAAATCCCAAGTTCCTTGTCTGAGACATAGTGAGGATGGGGAAGAGGGGGAGAAATGCCGAGCGCAGAGCACCGAGCCCTTTAATTCAAAACTCTGCTTTGATACTTGTATCTTAAAATCCTCTGTTCTTGACTTGTGGGTGAAAAATCTGGCTTTCTCTGTAAAAGAGGAAAAAAATTCTTTATAAACCTCCTCTTTAAAAGCTGTGAACTGGAAAGGAAGAACCCAGATGTATTCATGTCTAAAACTCTGGGATTTTAAACGCTGCTCCTGAGCTAAGGGTGGGGAGACTTGGAGAGTCCCCAAGGGGAAGCTAACTCCCAGGGCTTCACCGCTCAGCGTTAGCACGCTGCAAACTAAAAAAAAAAAAACAAACTCAAAACCAACAAAAAACTCAAGCAAAACTGGTTTAAAATAACCCTGAACGCCAAAGTGAGTTTCCAAGAGCTTCACTAGAGCATTTGCACTCAAACTGACACCCAAGGGAGCAGCAGGACTGACATCACCAGATATTTACACCAGAGTACCAGCTTTTCCCCAAGCAGAAGACCTCAGACTTTTCCCCTCTCTCATATCTTGCTTCTTTTCACATCACACTTAGGCTTTGCTGGGACTGCTTCTCCACTGTAACAGCAGACAGGAGGAATGTGGCACACCAGGTTTGTTTGGATAAAGCGAGAAGGGGGGATTACCGTTAGCTTTCTAATGGAAAACTGGCACTGCCGTTAGCTCTCAGATTGGTACGAGGTTCTGTAAATAAAAATTGGACACAGGAGGGGGAAGCCTCCAAATTCCCCAAACAGAGCGAATTACCGATACTCCGGGAGGAGTGATTAGGCAGGATGCCAAGCCATAGCTAATGTTTTCCAAAAATAACTAAGTCAAAAGGCCATAAACGTCAGGAATTTCTAGCACAGAAACTACAACCCGCGTGCTCTCCGACAGCCAGCTAGGCGCAAGCCTAGCAAAGCCTTAAGTGATGGTGGGACTCGTGCCACTGTCTTTCGGTGGTCCTGGGAGCTGTTTACGTGGCCTGTGTCAGAGCTAAAGCAAGCCACCTTTTGCCCGACGCCCTCTTGCAAATATTTTCCTGCTGGCGAAAAGCAAAACAGGAGAGAGAAGGGTTGAAAGGAGCTAAAGGCTAAGTTCAGCTTGCTGCCGTACTCCGACCCTATAAGACAGACCTTCAGCATACCAATAGGGAAACCAAGCGGAGAGGGTTAAATCCTCACCCATCAAGCCCACCGTAGAGGAGGCTGACTACTGCTCTTCCCGCACTTGAACTACTACTGAGCTAGTAGTTTAAGGGCTGCTGAGATAGTCCCTCTACTACCTCCCAGCAACTGCGGCGGGTGAATACCCTTTCCTTACGGAGAGATATCTCTCTCTCCAGCAGCACTGTCTGCTCTGCATAGCAGGGGATTTCGTAGGGAACAAACATAAAGAAACGCAACTGTAAAACTACTTTTAAAACCCACCAGAAACAGGTACAGAGCTGGAAAGAGTTTCCTATCCCTTAACCCCTTTTGGGGTCCCGGTGCTGCTGCCGCACAGCGGGGCAGTCGTTGCCAGGAGGGTGGGAGACCACAGAGCTGCAGAGGTGGAGAAATACCAGTGGACGCTACAGCTCTTCTTCCAGAGGTCCACAGTGTCAGTCAAGACGACCGCTGCAGAGGTTCTCCTCCTCTGCTTGCAGACAATCTGTTCCTGCTGGCAGCATTTGGGGAAAATCCTAAGGAATGCACATTTTCTGTCGTGCAGCAGGCACAGCCAGGTCAATACAAGGAGATCTGTGACATGCCGCATTTGAAACACTGGATTTGAAATGTACACATTTGTTTCTCGCCAAGGCCGACTTTGCTCGGGCCATTGCCTGGCCGAGGTGAAACTCAGGACGTAAAGTGCCTCAAGGTTTTTGCTTGGAGGTGCAGAGCCGTCTATGTGGAAACATTTGCAAGGCTCAGTGCTTTCCCGTAAACAACCTCAGGAGGAGAGTCAAGTGATCATACTGAGGGTTTAGCACAATTCCTATATAAATTGTATTCTTCCAGTAGTACAGTTTTATTTTCCAAAGTGATAAACTATAATCTCATTAGCTTGGCTCCTTCAGCAATGCAGAATACCCCCTATCTGATTGGCAAAAGGAGGCAGGGATTCAGAAAGCAAGCTTGCGTTCTCATTAAAGCATGGGCAGTATTTTTTTCAGCCTTCTCCTGTTTCAACAAGACATTAGTATGTACAATGTGTGCTCTGGAACTAGTTTGGTCTAATCCTCTTCTTTGTTTGCCTTTCAGCGTTGCAGCTTTTAAACTAGTCTGGCATTAGCCCGATGAGGAAAATGCAAAGCTGGCTCACTCAGAGTAAGTTGTAAGAGCCACAAGCTCTGGTTACGTGCAGTAGCACTTCCAGAAGCAAGTCCTGTACTGAGCAAGGTCCAGGAGAAGAGCACACGGCAGTCTGGGATGGGTTTCCATCACCAGTGACAATACAGGGCATTAGTGGGGAGAACCGATGTGAAGCAGGGATAAATAAGCTCCTTCCCAGAATCATGATTATTTTTTAACTAAGCATCTAAAAAAAAAGTTGACAGCGTTTCCCAGATTTTTTCACAGCTTTCGAGTATCAAAGTTTCAAGAGAAGTTGTCCAAAAGTCTCATTATCAATAATTTTAACTTTCTGTTAAAACGAATAATTGTAGTTACACTTTAGTTTGACATAAGTACTTATAAGAAACTCTCTTCAAATTATACCTATTTCAAACCCTGGGGGAAAAAAAACGAAACTCTAAGATTTGAAGTTACATTTTAATTCAAATTATTCTCCTTTTCCTATGGAGAAAATACTGGTGATTGACACAGGGTTTCAAACACTTGGCAATGAGTCTTTTATGAGGCAAAGCGCAGACAAAGAAAAAGAAAATCTGCTTTTAAAAATCTATTTTTAACAGGTAAAAACAACACCATGAAGTGGATGTAATGGCACGCAACCAGCCAAGTAAGTTCCAAAGGATATAAGCTATTGAGGCAGAGCTTGGAAGAAATAAAGAGAGAGCTGGTGTTTATCTGGAACATAAGGATATCCACTACCAACCACCTGCTAATCTCTGTTTACCTCTTTCTCTTCGGGGGAGAGTTACCCATCTGCGGTATTTCTCCGGTTTTCCTCACTACAGGTCACTGCCATGCCGTGGGACTGCAGATCGGAGCCACTGCTGAATAATTCCCTAAGTTCAGCTGCAGAGAGCTGGAACGTATGAATTACCTCTCTGTTTAATAAGGCAATAGCCCTGCTGCGATATTCAGCCTGGAGTGACGTTGTGCTAGTAAAATCTGGAGTTAGAAGAGAATATGGCATCTGGCAGGTGCCGCAGAGTTTGCTAGCCCATCCTCGCTTGTTCACACCGGGGAATGCCGGGAGCATTTCCAGAGCACCACAGAATATGCGCTGGTTTAGGGTTTTATTAAATGTTTTCCTCTTTAGTAAAGTTTGCAGATTTTCTGCCTCTTTGCAACCTCCAAAATCTGGCATCCTGGAAAAAAGTCAAATGCAAGGCAGAGCTGCTCATTAAGGTGGGCTGGTGAGACCCAAAGAAATGCAAATTAATCCTAGAGACTGCCAGAAATTGCTCAGCAGGCCCTCTGGGTTGGCGTGCACGCTGTGGGGGCCCTCCAGCCCCCCTGTGCGGCCGACAAGGAGCCCTAGGTTCGGGGAGGGTAATGCAAAGCAGGCAGAGACCCAAGCGCTGCCCTGGCTTCCAGCTGCAGAGACCTGCCGGATGGCCCCGCCGATGGAGCTAATGCGCCGTCTCCCAGGGCTCCGTCACCGCTTTTTCCTGCCAAAAGACGATGGCAGGGAAGCAGCAAGCCTTCTGATGTCCTCGGACAAAAAGCTAGGACAGACTCTCAGGGAATTTGCCAAACAAGTCAACAAAGGGGAGGCAAATTGTTGAAAGGAATTAAAAACATCTCAAAGACTATCAAGCCCCTGAAGCCTTCTGTCTTCAGAAGGACGCCCTGCTCCCATCTACACCATCCCACTGTCGCTGTCAGCCATGTGTGATCCCATTTAGCCAGGGTCCATACCGGCTGGTGGGAGCAGAGCTTTTCAGTCCTCCTCTACCAGGTGACACCCTAGAGAAGAGCCGTTTCCATCCTTCTTTTTTCTATTTTCTTCCACTCTTCCTTTAAGCCTTTCCCCCAGAACCACAGCAGCTTTACTGAACGGACAGCAATACCAGAGCGGTGGAAAGGAGGCAAAGCCCTGCGTGAAACTCATCTCCCACCTTCATGCCAAGTCAGCCCAATTTTATTTGGGATGGTTCCCAAAAAGGCACTCGAATCGATTTTCCAACTTCATTTGCAAAGCTACGGACTTCCAATCAAAGGATGGAGACGAGCACCGCTGGCTCTTTGCAGAGCTGGAGGGTGACTGAGCATCTGCAGCGCCCTTCACCCGCTATTGCCTTCCCAGTGGTTAGTGGAGCTGATAGACAAACCCAGGCAAACAGACAAATTTCTCAATTTAGGTGCAACTCAGCACACAAATGGCACTGATTCAGCTAAATGAGGAGGCACAGCTTAAACCACAGCAACCGCTGCAGTTGCACATCTTCAGCTACAGCAGCCAATCGCTTCCAGTCCTGTTTCAATACAGAGTATTTTTAGTAAAAAAACACGACTTACCAAAATAAATTACTCCGGTGCAAGGGCGAGTGAAGAATTTTCCCAGACTTTGGCATCAGGTCCATTCAAATCCCTGCCGCTGGGTAAGCTGGTGCGAGCTGGTGGCAGCCACCCGGGCAGGAGAAGCTGGGGTTGATCTCATTGACCGATGCACCAGGCACCAGATGGTTTTTACATCCATCTAGACCAGCTTCTAGACAACTTTTTGCTGAGGGACAAAAAAAAAAAAAAAAAAAAGAAAATTACTGAAAGTTGCAAGATGACAGGCTTTGCAAGAGGTGCTGATCTACAGTCCGTGATCACTTTTGCGTTTCACTCTATTTCTTCAGCTTTGGGCTGCATGGCACATCCATCAGCTGAGACGGTAGCTCCTCCATTAGCCCTGCATAAAAGTTATTTGCCTTTAACAAAACCGCAAAAAAGTCAAAAGCAACTATTGACACCAGATGTCATTTGGACTGAAGGGCCAGACTACACAGAGCTGGTGGAGGGGAACTGCACATGATATTAAACAGATTACTGGGTTTCAGACATCATCTGACATGTGTTTTGCAAGGCAAGCCCAGCAGCATTTCTGAGGATCCCAGCACGGTTCTGCAGGAGCTGCATCCTCAGCTGACACAAATCAGAACTCTGCTGAAGTCAGTGGCATTACACCCACTTTCTCCAGCCACAGGATCCAGCCCCTGAACTTTCGGCTCAGCATCCTGTGATCCTGACAGCACCCTACTTCTTCCAAGACAACCCAAGTCTTGGCAGGAACGCCCCTCTGTTCAACTGAAAACATTCCCAGTGTTGTGATTTTCCATCTGTAATTACCAAGAGATTAAATTCCTTCGTTGCAAACAACTGTGATTGCTCCCTTAAGACTCCTGCGTGCACCGATGAGTGTGC
The DNA here is from genome assembly GCF_030936135.1 of Gavia stellata. Classification (NCBI taxonomy): domain Eukaryota; kingdom Metazoa; phylum Chordata; class Aves; order Gaviiformes; family Gaviidae; genus Gavia; species Gavia stellata. Next base: position 41,556,359 of record NC_082601.1, read on the forward strand.
TTTCAGAGAGGGGAACAGGGAAAAGCAGGGGAAAGAAGAGGCGGAAAGAGGCCAAAAAGGAAAATCTAAACAAAGCATTAATTTCTTTTTTGGAACTGGGTTGCGGTAACATAGTAGATTGTCTGAATTCGGTATAGCCCTTGGATGAAGAACACCCAGCCCAGTGGTGGAAGGTGATATCAAAGCCATGTTCTCTAGCAAGCAAGACAGCTACTCACCATTCAGCTCTTTGCAAGCTACGGGCTTTAGTTGGAGGCAGTGGAGCCAGATGCTCAGCTAGCACAAAGCAGCACCCTTTCACTCAAGGATCCAGCCTGCCCGGGGTCAAAAAGACCTTTTAGAGGTGGACCAGATGCTTCTGATTAAGTAGCCCGGTGGGAAAGGTCACAAGCAAGATGCTCCTTATCCTCCTGCCCTCCACTGCCAACAAGTACATTTGAAGGCACAACAAGCTGACCTTCCTTCCCTGGGTGGTTGCCTCCAAGGAGGAGTTTAAGACTCCAGTCTGAGCTCCGAGGCAAATCAAGACCATTTACCAATGTTTTTTTTAATCTTTTTCGCTAATAGCACTGCGCATTGGAGTGTGAATTACAGCCAGCAGTAATAATGAACTCACAAGATAACGCCCCTGGGGAGAGAGCAAGGAAATTCAGGGCCAGGATACAGAAGCTCTCATCGGGCAGATGGAAGGCTCGCTAACGAAGGGTTTTGCGGCAGGGGACGGTTTGGATTCAAGCAGACTGACGCATCGAGCCTTTTACATCTCGTACGTTTTTTTCCGTGCTTTCTACAGGCAATTCTTGCCAGAATTTTTCGGACTCCGCTTGGCGGAGAAGTGTTTAATCAGCGTTCAGCCTCTTTACGGGGCTGTCTCTGAGGGAACAGATTCAGGCGAGCGATAGCAAGTGGTAATTTTGGCTGCATAATCCGGGTTGATTCATTTTAACAGTCTGCTTAACAATAGATACCATGTGGCCAGGACCAAAGATGTTTCATGGTCTTTACTGAGATTTAAAGTAGGTGTGAAATGCTTTAAAAATGCATCATTACTGCAGGAGCGATAAAAGCTTCATTGCCCTAATGAGGAAAAGGATTGGCCCAAGTTCCAGAGCGATTATTGCTTTTCTCCGTAAGGTCATTCAGTGTCACCAGATTCCTGAATTTCTGTTATAAAGTTGCAGAAAAAAAGACGAGACTCTCAAAGCTCCAGATCCTGGAGTCAAGTGATCACATGCATACTCTTCTGAACTTCTGCACCACCCAGGAAAGGGAAGTTTAGACCCTTCTCTCAGCTTCGGAGCACGACCTTTGTAAGGAGGTGCAACTAAAGGAATTTACCAATCTCTGTAAAAGAAACGGCTCTTAGTCCATCCCATCCAAAGCACATCCTGCTCCCAACTCTTCAGCTAATACTCAGATGGACGAAACGTTATGCACTCGATTCTAGCTTTGATACTGTATATACTATTCTTGCATTGCTCTGGAATTTTTTAATATTTTTTTTTTGAGACAAACAACAACCATAGCATGTCTTATCTCACATTATAAAGTATGACAGATGTGTTTCTGTAATACATTTTGCAATTCAGAATTGCAGACAGTTGAGGAAAAGGTTTTGAGATGAGATAGTAATAAAATAATTTTGCATTCCTAAATCAATGCGTGTGCCGGTTTTAAATTACATTTTTAAAAGTGATCTTTACTCCAATGGTAAAGTGGGCTATTATATATATATAGCTGAATAACTGTGTTATATATGTATATAATCTGAAGGTCCAAGACCAGAGCTGGCTCAGGTATTTAGTTTCCAAGCCACAGTAATGCCAACATTTTTGGAAAACAATGTCATCTTTAGTCCAGCTGGTATTTCTAGACCTGAAATCACACTGTAGAGGGTTGTTTTTGAGAGAACTCAATACTGCTTCTTTTCAAATTATGTAGGATTGTCCCCTCTGACATCCTTGGCCACCGCCGACCTAAACTGGCCCGAAAGACAGCTACAAAACTGATGACTCATGTTCTACTGAATGACCACTGCAGATTTTGGGTTGTTCGTGGGAGTTCAGGGTGGGCTGTCTGGTCCAACGGGCAGCTGTTTCTCCAAGCTGCAGAGCTCAGCTTGGCTGGGAGACACCTGACTCGGACACTGCATCCTAGGGCATGGCCTGTGAAGTTCAGACCTGGAAAGTCCATCAATGCTTGGTCCCAGGGCGGCCATGCAACAAAGCTGCCTGAGAGCTAAGGACCCACAGTTCTATTTCTCCTTCACAGAAGTTGCTGTCTAAAAGCTTTGATCGTTACCTTCGTGACAGGTAACGAGGACAAAGCCTGGAGCATTTCCAGCTTTTTATTACAGCACCATTTAGGTCTGAACTTCCCAGCCTACTTTGAGGTTAGCAGCAAGCAGCAAACCTTAGTGACAGAGCTGAACTTGAAGTCCCTAGTGCACACCCACCTACAGTCATTCAAGTGTTTTAGGCATAAAATCAGCATTGCTCCGAAGGCACAAATTGTAACCAGGTCAGTCCCTATCCACCGAGGGGTTTGGTTTAGTACAGCGTAAACATTATGCTTACGTTCACATATTTGCCATCATTTCTTAGAAAACATGGGCAGAGCACACGCACGTGTGTCAAGACAGGATAAGAGGACAAAGGAAAGGAGGAAGCCCATCTCCAAGAAATCACTAATTAAAACTGCTCCCAAGTCCCTGTTTTCTCCACAAACAAAACAGCTTGCAAAAGTCCAAGTTGGGGTGGATAAAATATCAGCCACGTGCCTGACTTACAGCACTGGGACTGAGGTTTGGGCACCACTTCAAGACTTTCCCCTAGGAGTCTATCCAAACCCTCTTTGCTTCTGATGTGAAATAATTTGGAAGTGTTTTTAGGCTGCCGGCTGGGATAACACAAGGGCTATTGTAAACACACATGCAGCCGATCAGCACCAAACCCACACAAATATGGTCTGTGCACACATAAATAACTAGTACATACTCCTTTTTTTAAAAAACAAAAAAAAATATTAATTGAAACGTTGAGTTAAAGAAAAAGACAAAATCTCTGAGCAGGTCCTAAGAAAAAAAGTGATCATTTACGGAAAGACTTATGTTTCACCTAATTTTAATAAACGAAACATACTTAAATGCAGGCCAGTAGACTTAAAGAGCTACGGATAAGATACAGCCATAACCAGCTATCATCCAAGTGTGTGCAGTGAAGCAAAACCATAATTTCCATGGATGCCGTTTCAAAAATACTGTTGCTAGCCAAGAAAGTTTGGAAATGTAAGAGAGCATAACCAGGGCACAGAGACCGGTGCAGCCTCGGAAATAACCTGCTGGAGATACGTAACCCAGCCTGCAGCTCTAACCCTGCGTAACTGCTGTTTGCCTGACCTCTGCTTTGGGTGGAAAAGGAGATAATTGCTCTTTCAGAGTTGTAGCTCTCTGGGATACTTTGGGTTTTCTCCACTACAGTGGCCAGGAAGAAATTAATCTCACCTGTGAGACATGTCCCAGCTGGCTTGAATGTAGAATGGTGTTTTGGACCTGTCCCAACTTTCAAGGCAAGCTGATGGGAGCCTAAAAATGGGTGTCTTCATAGGTGCCCTCAAGGGAAGCCATAGCCAGATGTTGGCACCATTCAGGCATGGCCACACTAGGAGATAGAGGTGCCCTTTCCTAGGGTTCTCAGGTAGCTCTTGCCAGCTCTGGTCTGTCTCATGGCATTACACCCAATATCCTTCATTATTTCTTTAAAATTCCTCAATTACCTCGGGTATTGTACTCTACCAGCTGGTCTTGGGCAAGCAGATGAACCAACTCATGCCAGCAGGTGAGCAAAGAAGTCAGAGGCAGGGACTTGCAGCAGCTCAACTTCCCTTCCTTCCAAAATGCTGATCGTTTTTCCTTTTCCATCTCCTCCAAGAGGTGTGATATGACAGAGGTCAACACACCTCACATCAAGGCTGCCATCTACTGTGGCAGCTGCTTTTCCTGCAAGGAAAAGAGTCTCTCTGTATCTGGCCCCAAAAGGACTAAATATCTCCAGGCATTTCTGGAGGTGCACCAGGCATTTCTGTCCACGATGCCAAACCTAGGCTGGGATTTAAAGAAAAACAACAGCAAACCAGTCTGTCAAGTTTATAGATGTTGAGTTTTTACATCTTGCCACTGGATGCATTTTGAGCAGAACCATTCCACACGTTGGTAGGGAGAGTGAACCTCGGGGAGGGACGAGGGGAAACGAGATAGCAGAAAGATTTCTCTGCAGTAATAAATCCACCTTGATAATAACAGAGCTGCGTACAACCGCGTTATGACTGCACCATCTGCAAACAATATTTCCCCGAGCAGGAAGTAGCTGGAAATTGAAGTAACATTTCGTGTGGAGAGGCATAAGTTCTTCCACCACCAGCGCTACTTTGACCAACCTTGTACTTGAAGCAATGCTTAAAATAAATCAAGGGAGTCATTCAGCCCTTACATCGGTCTTTGGTATCTGCTGTAATCATAGAGCTTATGGGGTTGGATCCCCCTTAACAGGCCAGAAGGAGGACTGATGAGAGCCCTCTGAATGAGAAATCCTGTGATTCCTGCTCCAAGCTAGGCTGATTTTGCAGGAAATAGCAGTATGTTGACACTGTCGTCTTAGAACAGCTTTGTTGTGGACTTGATCCAAAGCCTGTTAAAGTCTGTGATTAGATCTCCTCCACTGCAGCAGCCTCTGGGCAAAGCAATGTCATCAACTTCTTCTGGCCCATTCATAGGGCTGGTCTCATGCATTTCCCAAAGCAGAAGACTGGTGCCAAGATCCCACCAGTCAAAAGCCACTACCAGCTATTGTACAAAGGAAGACAAAAGTTCCTGATGTTAAGCACATATAAGACAACATGCAGAAAAGGGTGTAAAACAATTGAAACACCTCATAAAGCACTGAGGGAAGTTGAGAGCATGAATTTTACGTGAGTTCATCATGCACAATGCTTAGTTTAATTTAATCAAGACAGCAACCAAAGCAGGATCATGCACAGTAAAATCCTTCCTCAAATCTTTGTCCTTGACCTTGCCTGAAATGCTTTGCTTAAGCCCTCAAGACTGTAGGTTGAGACAACAAAAAAGTCTGAATCACCCTTTGTTTGGTGACCAGTCAGAATCACACATAGAGGGGAGGATTGAGAAGAATTTAAGATACAATCAAGTGGCAGAAAATCCCAAAGCTTTTCTGGCAGCAGGGGAAAGCACCTAAGGAGAACGAGTTTGCTAAACTTGACTTAAGATTGAGTCATTCAACTTGGAGGTACTTCAGCTTCCGATGTTTGGAGGTTCACCCACCGCAGGGTGACAGGAGGCTTCTACCTGTACCGCTGTGGCTCCTGTCCTGAGCCAAGGCGTGGGGGGCAGTCCGGGTACTGGCTTATCTCTGGCCAGGTTCCTGGTCAACGCTAGGTCTTCAGGACAAAGCTGTTTGGCTTGGTTTTTTCATGCTGTGACCCACAGCACCAATGAGAAGACAACTAACTCCTATCTGGGAGCAGCAGAGATGTCAGGGTGGCCACAAGGGTCTTGCTCTAAGCAGCAATTTGCTAAATTTGCAGCGCACAAACACTTTCCAAGGAGAACCTGTGTCAGGCAGAACATAGGATCCAAGGACCTTCAGGGCAGCACGACAACTACTCTAGAAAGCGGAAGGAAAGCCAAAGACTGACAAGGAACACACAGGCTGGTGCTGGGAGAAGCAGCAGGAGGTGATGATCTCTGCAGGGCCCATATTCATTTGGGCTTTAAAATAGAAACATTAAGGAGACTTTCTCCAGACTTCAGTGACTTATGTTTCACGTGAGAAACATTAGGAGTACACGCTCTGCAAAGTCATTATCACCAGCCACAGAAAGATAAGGAACATTGATTCAACTCAGGGCTCAGGACAGCTCAATATTGCACGAGCATCCTTCAAGCCAAGGTTTAGAGGCGTCGGGAGAAGAGGGTGTATGCACATCCTTTGAAGGGTTGATTAGCAAAACAGCCTAAGAATATTCTCAAGGCTGGAATAAATTAAGACATGCATTTTCTTGAGATGCCTGGGATGCTCTGTGATTTTATCACACCCAAAGTGCTAAGAAAAGCAAGGTGCTGCCGAGAGTACATTGCTATTCACGTGTTAAAGGTCAAAGAGTTGCAAAAAGGTCAGTTTTGCAGGTTGCAGACATCTGTAGCAGTTATAATCAAAATGCATGCAATGTCTAAAGCTCTCCTTACGGTTAAGTAACAAACAAGAACTATAGCAATGATGTAATACGCAACTTATAGCACCCACCAGTACCAACTTAGCACGTGAATCAGTGTCTGGTGCTATAGATATGTTGCAGCATACAAATAAGGCCTCGCTATTTGCATTGCCTTGTCTAGCCTCGGGTGAGAGGAGATGGTACAGTGTGTTTGGTAACATGAGCTAGAAATGCTGATCAGTCTAAGCAGCCCCTCAGACTTCTTAATATTTTGGTTCTCTCAAGGCCATTACAGAGGTGTCACCTAGAGAAGCTTCTCCCTACCTATACGAAGCTGTACTGTAACGGAATTACCTGAAAGGGGGTTGTGGTGAGGTGGGTGTTGGTCTCTTCTCCCAAGTGACAAGTGATAGAACGAGAGGAAATGGCCTCAAGTTGTGCCAGGGGAGGTTTAGGCTGGATATTAGGAAAAATTTCTTCACTGAAAGGGTTGTCAGACATTGGAAGAGGCTGCCCAGGGATGTGGTGGAGTCACCATCCCTGGAGGTGTTCAAGGAACGTGTGGACGCGGCACTGCGGGACATGGTTTAGTGGGCATGGTGGGGTTGGGTTGATGGTTGGACTTGATGATCTTACAGGTCTTTTCCAACCTTAGTGATTCTGTGAAATGCCAGACGAGCAGCAAGACGGCAACCACCTCGCCAATAGTCAGGAGTCAGAGGGCAGAGGAGGAACTTACATAAGCTCTTATGGCAACAAGATGAAAAAACATATTTCTAATTTCTTTCAGAGCTGCCTCCTCTTGACAGAGAACAGCGGAGATGACAGTTGGGTTCCTGCTATTCCCATCAGTCATCCAGTTACTCACAGACAGCCGAAAAGTCACAGACAGGAGGCAGAAATGGATGCGGTTCCAGTCTCTTTTTCCTGTAATGACCATTTTACACGATCTCAGTTCCATTTTCCCCCCTCCTCCATTTCTGCCGGTGGAAGCACTGATGGCGAGGACACACTAACCCTACTCTGGCAAAGCCAAGCTCTAGCTGAGGTCGCTCCCAGCTGGAACAAGCGATTCCCTAATGCCAGATGTGGGTCCGAGGAAAAGAAAAGCAGCACGCCTGCCCCTTGCCCTGCCACAGATTTCTTGTGGGACCTTGGGCAAGTCACTTAGGGGAGAACGTGGCAAAGTCAGGTTAGGTGTGTGCTAAAAGGGTGGGGGTTTGTTTGTTTTTAAAGACATACTTTGGCAAAAACTCTCCAGTCCTTCAATGCACTTTCAGCTGGAAATCTCAACTTGCAAAAATCACTGTGTATCAACGTTGGGAAATTCCCGGTCAGCTCTAATTAACATTATAATTCCAATACGAAGAGGTTTGGCTGCATGGACTTCAGTTTAGACAAAAGTATACATGCTTCCACATCAGACACTGCTCCCTCTGAAATACACAGAAATTCCCCCTGCCTGTTTCCAGCTTCTTTCGTGGTGCTTTGGATCACAAGACCTCAGGCCAGCTGCGGATTACAAGTCCTGACCCCCACTGCCCAGTCTTTGCACAACGTGAAAGGGAGGAAGCTCTGCCAGTAGGAATTCAGTTAAAAACCTTCACTTGGGGAGAAAAGAAACACAAAAAGACAGATCTGCCTAGGGAAAAAGCATCTGGCTTGGTAGCAGGGTGGAAAGGACAACTCTTCAAATTGCCATCGCATATTTTTCACTGCAAAGTGAAACATGTATGCCAGGAAGCAAGAGCCCAGAACCCCAGTCAGAAACATTTTCACAAGGTATCATTAGAAATCCATAGTCTCGGCATATCAGAGGCACATTTCTTCTCACTTCAGAGTAAGGCATTGCCTGCCATATAGGAAAGAGTAAGCTGGATAAAGCCAGCTTGACTTGCGTATGGGCCAGGACTTCAAGAGCCGGATCAGAAATTAGTAGGAGCTACACAAAAGCCCTGTAGCTAAACCTCCCATTTTGAGCACGTCAGCCTAGGCTCTTCAGAAACATCTACATGAATGCGTTTGACTGTTCAGTCAGCCTTTTTTCCCCGTGTTGTGATGACAGCGTGAGCTGTTCCCAGCGCTGGCATACCTCCACGGTTATTAGCAGCTAATCCAAGCATTTCTGGGCTCGTCATCAGAGTATCTGAGGGTTTTTCGAGAGTTCAGAAGTATTTAAAAGTTTGCTTTGCTTTGGCTGTGGAGAGTCCAAGCTGGAAATCTGTGTGGCTTGATTCTGAACACTCCTTGTAGGGAGCCGTGGGTGATGCTGGGCTCTCCAAAGGGGAATCCTGACCCAGCAGGCAGCCCCCTTGTAGTGCCCAGGGAGAGACAATTGCCCCGGGCGCTGGAAGGAGGAGGTGCTGGTTGCTTTCCTTCCCCATCAATCTTTCCACCTTTTTTTGTACAGTAGCTTAGTTTCAGAGGTAGAGTTGGGGGGGGGATCTTTCAGGCTGGGGAACAAAAGGCAAGTGGCCCAGGTTGCCTCTTCCCTTGGGCAAACATTTCAACACAAGTCTTTTCAGGAGGAGAGTGAGGGCACATCATGTCCTGCAGCTCCACGGCCAATGGATGGAGCCACAGCTGGTTTTACAAGGAGGTCTCGTCCCATGAGCTTGCACCAGGGAAGTTGAGCCTTCAATCTGAGACGTGCTGGTACCCGATTTCTCTGTCCTCATCAGCCTCGGTCAGTAGATAGGCTCCAGGTTGTTGAGACCAATGCTGAGGTAGAACCTTAAGCCACCCTAAAGACTCCAAGATCAACCAGGTTGAGAAGAGGTACTCACAGCATCAGCTGGGAGATGAGTAGGGAGGCCTGGGCAGTTTCCAGTTTCGGACTTTGGACCCTCCTTTCGTGAGGCTGTCTCTAGAGCGGATCTGTGCTGAATCACTGCGTGTTGCAGAGAATACACTGAAGCCACTACTCTGGTGATGGTTTCATCTGAAATGCTTGCCGGCGCTGCTAGAGAATAAAACAGCTCGATGGTTACCTGCCACCTGGCCCAGTTCCAAAGGGGTACAGCCATCAAATGTAATTGGATGGAAAGTGGGGGTCCTCTGTACTACATCAAAGCTTTGTCCCTTTTCCACCTTTTGGGAGAACTAGAGAGATGAGCACCAAAGCCACTCATAACATTTGTCTCCATTCCAGTTTTCATCCTAGAGCTCAAACACATCTGGAAAAGCAAAAAAAACCCAAACCACCAAGAAACACACTGCACTGAATAAGATGCCTTCGCTCTGAGTCACCGAGTGGGACGAAGAGGAAAAAACAATCATTTGGAGACAAGGTGAAAGGCGTTACGCCAAGGAATTGTGCAATGAACAAAACAAACCAAAAACAAAAAGAAAAATCACACCCATCGGGGAAGCTGCCTGCCTCGAGGAACCCCACAAATCAGAACTGCCCACGATCACTCAGCTATCTCTCAACGTCCCTGTAACCTGCAGAGCCAAGGCTTCCAAGCATGCTGGGATCACCTAGAAGAAATTTCAAAGTTCAGTGGTGAACATAAATCACGCCTTAATGCACTTACACTTAAATGTCTCCAAAGTGGTTCACGGAATTACAACACTGCTCTCGGCCATTAGCTTTCTAGTGGGATACGTGAGTATCAGAGGCTTGGAAATGTAATCACAGTGCATCCCAGGAATCACCAGGAGGGTCTTCAAAAGGCAGCCATAAGCCCAGATCTGAAGGTGAGAAGTCAGCTTGCCATCACTTGCAGAGACAGTGTTTGTCCGAGCTGCTGGTAGCCTACCGCCCCAGGCTGCACTTACCAATAGATTACAGTCACACCAAATATAGCTATGGGCTACTTTCTAACTATGAAAAAAACCCACCTGTTGTGGTGGGTTTTTTTTTTTTTTTTTAACACATTAGCCTTAAAAAAATGTAGTTCTTCACTTCAGGACAAATGAAAGATCAAAAGCATTTTTACCTTTTCTCCCAAGAGTTCCCCAAAAGCCTTCAATAGGGTCAACTGAAATTGCTTTTGATTATTGGGGGTTTTTTGTAGCTAGTCCAGCCAGCCAACAAACACTTCAGCTACCTACTTCGATTTTTCTTTAATCCGCATTTCTTCTTTGGCAAAGCTGGCTGGTCCTCAAGCAGGTACCCTCTACTACAGGGACACATAGTCACGCTCTCCAACTCAGCAGACTTTGAATCCTCAGTATTATTAAGATTTGTCAGACACTATCTGCTTTTGTTAGATATTGCTCTCATCCCTAGAGAACTCTTCTGTTTCCTTTGAATCTGGCAGAACAAGTCCTACTGCCTGTAGATTTATATGGAGGTACACCAAGTTCTCCTTCCACGGAGGGCTCTAGCACATAGGACTGTATAATCAATTCCACGTGAAGATTTGAGGGGGGAAAAAAAAAAATCTATTCTCTGACGGAGCCCTCCACGGCAGGATTTTTAAACTGCTTCCAAGTTGCTATTAAAAAGAATAAAGAAAAAATAATTTATGGAAATAATGAAGTGTTAACAGCTTTTGTGATATATGGTGCTTCTCCCAAAGCCGCAGCTCACGGGTGTTAACACGAGAACCCAAGCAATTGTGTGCGCTCCTGAGCCTTGCGTTTGCAAAAAAAGAACATTTCCACAGTCCCAGAAACAGGTTAAACAAACATTTATGAAGAATCACGCAGGTATCGCTGAGCTTGCCTTGGAATGAGAGGAATCTGCTGGATGGGGTCTCCGGTGCCTGTTCTGAGACTGTTTTTTCCAATCCTTTTTAAGTCTGTGCTTCTGAGAGTTAAAACCATGCTGGTTTTAACCAAACTCTCGTTTTATTTAAGACATGAAGGGAACAATACTTATCATTCAAACAAAGGAGCCAGTTCTCTTTCTTTCCTGCTCCTATTTTTGTCTTCTGCCTCTAGACAAGAGTATCCTTTCCCTGTGCTAATTAACAGGTGGATAAAGGCTCACCTTGAGGTTGAGAGTTTTACAGAAAAATTAATTACAGATCCTGACTTTACAATCACCACTCAAGATGCTCACACTATCTGCCACAAGATCCCTCAGGCTTTACCTGGCTAGAAAGAAGCTTGCAATGCCCCGTGAGATGACTTTGAAGGCCAGAGTGAAAGCTAAGCTCTAGAGAAAGTATAAGAACATGGGAAGGGCCACCAAAGACCTCCATAGTGATGATCCATAGCTGGGGGACAGGTCAGAAGGAGTGAGAAACAATAATAGGTCAGATAAATTTCGGCAAGTACATCATAATGTAAGAGAATGGAGACTAAGACCGTGAGAAGATAATGTATCTACTGCACTGACAAGGTGCAGTACTGACTGCTGAGGGTGCTGGGTTGCTCTACGTCTATTAACCAGGCTGAGACAGAATGATTGGAAGAAGATGCAGGATCACAGCAGAGAGAAAGCTCTCCTTAGACAAGACATCTGAAAATGTCAATATGCAAACTGTGTTGCATATACTCATGTCAGCCTTTGGACCCAGCAGTACCGAGTGGCTTAAGAAGATCAAGACCACTTGCGTACTTACACCTCCAGCCTGCAAACGCTTACATACACGCTTCGGTATTTGCTGAGGTGGTGCCTCATGCTTCCCATTCCATAAATCCTCTTCCCTTTCAGGCTTAGGTGATGGAAAATGCTCTCTGAGCACAGAAAATATTCACTGAAGTCACAGGGGAACTTCACTTAGAGAAGTACGGCAGAAAGTCACAGTCTAGAGAACACAAAGGACTCCTCATTTATAAAATTAAACTTTTAATAACCAGGAAACCTAGACAGAAACGTCATCTTGGCACTGTGCAGCCGGGGTTGCATGGACCGATCTGCGTGGGTTTTACCAGCACCTTAGGAGCTCACCCTGCCAGTTGCTGCAGGCTGGGACATCCTTGCACTACATGGTTGTACAGCCTGTGACACATCTGGGGTCCATTCTCTATAGGCAACTTTGGGCACATACATAACTTAGAAAGCAGTTTCAAGTCAACGCCTTACCTAAGCAGGTTTATACAGGCAGGACAAACACCGCAGTTCATAGGCTGGTACTAATTCTCCTCCGTGCCCAAGGTGCTCAGAGCAGTTAGGAGCACATCTCCCAGCTTTAAGAGGAACCACATTCATTAAGGATGAGCCGGTCCATTGTAGAAAGAGCTGCGTTTCTCAATGTATGCAAGGCTTTGCCAGCCAATTCTATAAATCAACTTGTTGGGAAAACTACCCTTAAAAAAGGGCAATTAAGTGTCATGTCAGCAACATATCAATGCAAATGGGAATTCCTCACACCATATACTCCCAAAGCCAGTTTTACAGTCCTTCTTAGCAGCACTGTTTTGCTGTGGATAAACCCTTTAAAATTGTCTTTCAAAAAACCCTCTGAGACAAAAAAAAAAAGAAAAAGTTCCCGAGTGACTGTCACGGGGAAACAAAGCAAGAAAAGAAGAGGAAACAGCGAGTTGTGGACCACCGTTGGTGGGCACTTGAATAGGAGCCCTGTGCTTGACACCACCGCGACTTTGAACAAAACCAAAGTCAAACAGCTATTTGTCAAGGGGTACAAATGCATACAAGTGGTGAGAACCTGGCCCTGCTGTAAAAACGTGTCAGGGACTTTTCTGTAGGGCTGTGCCGAGCTCCCTGATGGATCGTTGTGCTCGGAGGACAGCATTGTGAGCGGCAATAATAAGACATCTGGTCCGTTCTCTTTCTGAAAGCATATTTTGGCTCGACTGAAACCACGTGAGCAGCTCCTTGTACAATGCACAGACGCAGCATCTCATCGCCACCGATCCGCGGCGCCGGGTCCGTCGTCCCCCGCAGCCGGCAGCATCCCTCCGATCTCAGCTCCACCAGCCCTGCTCCGTGACGCGCAGCTGGCATCCCGTGTGCCCTTTGCATCTCTGTCTAGACAACTATGAAAGCACCAACATTGCATCATCCACCGCAACCTCGATCACCCCACTGCATCCCTCCTGGTAGGTCTTGCCCATTCCTCTTACATGGCCACACAATGATGAGCTGGAAGAAGAGCTAGGCATCAGTACCAGCTATTTCCATACACAGACTTTCCCCGGAAAAGGGCACAACCCCTGAATAAGAAGGGTTTCTCAGACACGATGCTCAGGACACCACGTCCAAGCTGACACACACACAAGCGTACGCAGCACAGCCCCTCTGTGCTAAATCCAACTCATGGGCACGGGACCGCAGCACACGGCATCATGTCCCCAACCAGAGAGAGAATGATGTGCAGCAGCACATGAGGATTTTAGCAAGCTGCTGGTGCAAACAGGCTCCCCAGCCACAGGTAAACCAGCAGCTTCTGGGAAGCCATCCGCTTCCCTTCCCATGCACGGGCAGGACCCAAGGCAGCAGGCTCACAGGCACAGCCCCAGGGAAGCGGGCGTAAATTATAAAGCCTAATTTATGTAATAAGTACAATGTTTCTATAGAGAGTTTCAGTTCTGAGCACATTTTACCAAAAAAAAAACCTGGAAAAAATAGGGACTTAGCACACTTCAGCAGACCTCTCATGACACCCTGCACCCTACGAGTGACGAGGTGAGCTGGGAGATGGCTGGAGGCAGACTTGAGATGTAAAGAAAATAAGGGAACTAGAAGCAAAGAAAGGAGCAGCAAAGCAGAGGAAGTAGAAAGAAGGATGTCTCTGTGCTTCAGATATTTCAAAACAGAGGCCCCACTTTCCAAATAGCGTTTCACTGGGGGAGGGAGGAGGAGGAGGGGGGAGGCTGGTTTTCATTTCATTTTCATTTTGAAAACACCATTTTTCCACACATCCACTGAAGTGCAAATTTCCACCGAACCCATTTAAAAAGAGAGCATGCGTCGGAGCTGAAGTTTCCAAAACCACATCTGTTCGAATTTACAAAGCTGCGTTTGAGAAAGCCCCCAGCAGCCCCTCACTGAAGGAGCCGGGAGCAGCATTGCCCAGCGCAGCATCTGAAGACACCCCAGCACCCAGGCACGGCAAGGTGGGCACCAGCACCCAGCAAGCCAGACTGCTGAGACGGGCAAAGCAGGACCCACCGGCCGAGAAGACAGCTGCGGAGATGACACAGAGACCAATTTCTTCCGCTCCAGCCTTTGGCACGGACCACGCCAGTGCTGGGAAGAGAGATAAGGAGCTGCGGCTGCCGGCCGTGCGGAGGGGTGATAAATGGGGTGCTTGGTCACGCAGCCCCTGCGCTGACCACCAACACCTCCGCAGCTGCTGGCTCATCTGCAGAGCGTGAGGCTGCCCGTCTTTTCATCCTTTTGTAAGGAGCTGGGCAGTGCAGGCAGCCGTGGGCAGGACGTGGGCTTAATATTAAGGGAAGAGGGACGTCACCCATTGCTGTGTCTTTCTAGCTCTGCCACGGCCGTGCCGGGCCCCAGCTCGGTACCCGGAGCAGGCAGATGGCTTTGTACAAATGGCTCGTGGGGAGAGGTCTGGAAACCTCTCCAAATACCCCGCTGGCACGGCAGCAGACTCCCCCCTGCTCGGCTGGCAGTTTGCACCGATAGTGCTGCGTGCCCTGAGATGCTGCATGCACGGAGACCCTTCGCTTGCAGCTGCGAAGGGGCCGGGAGGGGAGGGACACGGGTGCGGGGACGGTCCCCAACGCTGGCAGCTGCAGCTGACGGCAAGGATGCCCGGGGGAAGCAGATGCCCCCTTCCCAATGGCTGGGCGGGAATTCTGGCACCCAGGGCCGACAGTGCTTTTGCAGAGACGCGACCCGTTGGCTGGGCGCCCGCTGCCAGCATCTGATGGCCTGAGAAAGGAGCCATGCATCCCCAGCAGCCAAGGGAGCTCAGCTCCGCTGCACCCCACAAGGCTCCTTCTCCCTCTGAGAAGAGCTAACCAGAGGGGAAAAAAAACCATCACACCCACACGGTGATCAGCTTCACCTTCCTAAAAAGCCCTTCGCTGCAGAGCGCGTTGCTGAAGTCGGTGGCTCCTATGGGATTTCTTCTTTGGGGGCTTCTCTCCCCCCAACCACACACACCAGCCCCCTTTGCAGCAGCATGGCCAGCACTTGAGGTCTGCGTTTTTTGGCATCCCCAGCTCTGCCTCTTCCCAGCGTGCTCTGGCGATGGAGCTGTGCACCCCAAATCTGCTCCTAGAGAAGGAGATGTGCCAGGCACCGAGCTGTCCCCTGCCACTGCATGGTCCTCCCCTATGACCTGCACCCCCTCTTCCTGAAGATTGTCCTGGTCTGTCTGCAACGGGACAAGGACACACAGACCCTCCCAATTCCCACCAATCCCACCGCAGTTTACCTTCTAGGTCTGCAGCATTCCCATCATCAGCTGTGGAGACCGCTGTCCCAGAGTCGTCCCAGCCTGTAAAAGCAGGCGTTTCGGGTAACACGGCCACCAGAACCCAGTTAGGTGGCATAGTAGCTGGTCAACGTGCTGCTCCTTTCCTGGAAATCTTAAGGTCCATGGGTTTTGCAGTGCAAAGGAGTCCTTTGATACTCAGTTGAATGTATCTAACGTAGCCTATGGAACAAACACGCCATGGTCTTTAAATGTATCCAGAACGGCTCATAACTTTCTGCTGGGAAGAGCTGAAGAGGACAGGAATGCATCCCAGCCCGCTCCGGGTTTCCAAAAGCACTCTAAGTGCAACACCATGTTCATTTTTCCGAGTTGAATAAAGGGAAGGGGTCTGAGGCACTTCTGGTGAACAACTACCAAGGAGAGACGTGCCACTGCCTTTCTGCATAGAGGAGGTTAGTATGGAAACATCTCACTGCCGTCCTTTCAGTGCCAGCCACCTCCAGCACCGAGCTGCAGGCGGAGAAAGGGGACATCGCAGACCTCCCTCCCAAGGGAGAAGAGGCAGAAAGCTAAGGGGGATGCTAGAGCAGGATCCTAACTTCTGGTTAGAGGCACCCCCCCAAGCTTTGGATGTTATTTAATTCATTACTATTTCTCTTCCAGAAGAGCAAATGGGGGCCAGAGAATGGGCTCACACGCTGATTGCCTGCACCACTCAATTCCTAATGCTCCCCGGTTCAGTTCAGACCACAAACCCATCGTCTTTACAAATATACCTGCAGCCTATGAATCCATTTTTGTGAATTATGTGACTCCCACACCGCACTCAGATTTCCCTGTGCACGTGCCTGCTGTTTCAAGGAAGAGGTCATGCCCTCTCTTCTTTCCTTCTCACCATCAACCTGTGCCTCTGGTCTCCACCTTTGCTCTTTGCCAGGTGCCAAGAAGGGCCCACAAAGCCCTTTTTTTTTTTTTTAAATTTTTTTTTTTTTTTTTTTTGCACTAAGCTCCCCGCAGCCGCTGCGCAGCAAGCAAAACGTGCTGGGCTGAGCAACCTGCGATTTCCCTAACCAGTGCCCTTGAAACCAGATGGCAAGCCAAAGTTTTCCCTGACAAGCAAAGGAATCAGAACTGACACGATTGGAAAAAACAAGCTCAATTCCTCTTGGCAGGATACTAATTTAGAAATCTCTGGTGTCGTCGCCCCGATTCACAATGAATTTGGATCCAAGCTTGCCTAGCGCCAGACGACACAGAGATTTGACAGAGAAGGTAATTGGAGGAAATGGCTTTGTAATCTAGCTATTGTGCTGGCAATATCCAGCTCTCCTCAAGAACACGGTTCGCTTCCTGGCATGGCTGATTCATCATCCTTTATTTGTCCCCAGTGGCTCTTGACTTTCCTCTGCCTAGCAGGGATAAGCACAGACCCTTCAAAGCAGGATCAGAGGTCTGCTGGGCGTTCAGGCTTTCTCCCAGCCTGGTGAGCGGCAGCAATGGGGTGATGAGCCCCGCAGGGTCAGTGGCTCCAAGTGTCCAAGGGGCATGGTGAAGAGCAGGCTTGAGCTCGTCTCATGGTCTGCACCCCATGGGCAGCACCCACACCAAGCAGATGGAGCCAAGCTCCACCGAAGGTGTGGGCTCGTGCCGTGCCGGTGGCAGGAAGAAGGATGGGGGACGTTCAGGTGGGGGCAATCACACTCAGAGACCCCCCAGGGCCTCCATCCACTCCATATAAATAAGCGGGAGGGTGGGCACATCTGAACTGGAGCAGAGTTTGGACCAAAGCTCATGATCGCATCGTTAGTGACATCCCAAAGTGGCACATACCCCAGAAAAAGGAGAGCACCCACTGAGGGGTTACCTGCCAGTTACAGGTCCTAATTGTCGGATCGTCCATTCTTATCCTTCTGCCAAAAAAGATACTGTAGACACAGGCTGCACTGGGGGGAAAAAATAAGTACTGAAGAACAAAAGAGTTTGCCCTGGTCCCACCAGGAAAAAGGGAAGAAGAAAAAGGGGAAACAGGGTGGAGAGGTTCCAAAACGCGTTCTGTGCTGAGTGGCACTCACCTAGAAACGTTCATGTACACAGGTCCCAGATCAGCATATGCAGCATTTTTCTACTGCTCTAATAATAACAACCATTTTATTGACCTGTGTGTTCATGTCGTTCCACTAATCGCTTTGTTTTTCTAACTGCCATTATCTAGACTGGATGGTGAGCTGCTCTGGATGGATGTCAGATCCACTCCCGAGCTGCACCTCCGAGATCCGATCATTTGGCGGCTGGGGCAGCATGAAACCCTATACCTGCTAGCTCTGCAGATCCCACCGACGGCCCGAAGTCCCCTTCGGGAGCCCTGTTAAAATGAGCTCTTGCCCTTCAGAAGGTTCCTCTCTATTTAAATAAACAACTTGGAGGATGGAGCATAGCAGCAGTCTAACATACCCCTGCTATCTCAATATATCTTTTAGCTCCATGACCTGCTTCCCTGATGAAGCCAGCACCAGCACACGGAGTGCATATGAAGCCAGTGATTTTGTGGAGGAGGAGGGGAAGAACTCAATTATTTTTCTTCATCTGCTAGCAAAAAAAATATTAGGATAGTAAACAGCTAGCAATCAGATAGGAATGCCTGGGAGAGCTCTTACCTACTGGCATGCGGATCTCTCATCTGGAATTCATTTATTCATGTTCCCTCTTGATGCTATTAAACTACAGAGGTGGTTGGGGAAGGACGTATTCAAAAGAGACCTAAAGTTATTGAAGAGGCCACTCCACCGCCAATGTCACCTCTGGAAATAAGGTATCCGAACCAGCAGACTAGCGCTTCAGAAGAAGAAAAGCCACTTTCAGCAGCACCAGCACCACCTAAAAATCCAGCGTTATCAAACAGATATGGTTCCCGTCATCCTGAAAGGCAGGAAATAGAAGACACCTCTATTATACCACAAGTCACAAAGGTCCAAATCCACCCTTGGGATCAACCAAGAGGAGCTAGCGACGCAGAGGCTGGTTCTGCAGCTGGTAATTGCCCATCACGCCTGGCATTACCACCGGACAGCTTATGTGGGATGAATCCTGGGGGTCTCTCAACCTCCTGGAGGAAAGACTGCACAGAAGAAGGGCATATTTGCCCGGTGGGTTTTATTCTGCACCCCATTTTGCCGCTAATTCCCTCAGGAAGCTTTCCTAGCACAGGGGATTGCCTGCATCTTGTTTAATTACATTCAGTAACTTAAATTGCCGGAGAAAACCCGCTTTAGCTATAATCATTTTGAGCTCTGAAGAAATCCCATAGCCTGGTGGAAAATTTGTATATTCCCCTTTAGCGTCGCCTTACATGTCTTGCAACGATGCATACGTAGGCACATACTGAGGTTCACTTAGCTTACCCTGAACGTGGTTCCTCCAGGGTCTGAAAGGCAGAAGATACGCTGTCTGCCTCTATTATTGGGGGTGTTAAGTGGAAGGTCCAGCAGGAAAGCAGATGCCTCCCGGGAGCCCCGCGCTGCTCTCCACCACGAGAGCAGCTCCAGGGCTAGGCTTATGCTCAGCACTGCTCTGGGAAGGGACCACACATACTCAGGTTGACAGGGAAAAAAAAATGCACACGAAGATCATGGAAGTCTCAGGGCAAGTAAATTACTGTTAATTGTGAGATATTTGATTGCAAGAAGCACCAGATGGCCAGCCATCTGTTTTTTATTATAAAATTAAACAAGATTAACCCAAACAGGATTTCCTCAGCATTCTTCTTTGACTGGCTCACAAATACATCTTTAACACCTATGCTACAGATACAGCACAATCAGAAGCTCTTCCTGCCTTTCCCTAATCTACTTGGGCTAAATACTCTGCTGAGTAATGCCCTTGCACGTTAAGTTTTCCAGGGGATGGATTAATTAAGAGATGAGAGAACTGGGAAAGGTCAGCTCAAACAGAAGTAAAGTAACCTCAGCAGAACACCTTCCTTTTACTCTGCTACAACACCAAACTCGGGTTAGAAGGGCAGGGAAGAAGCCCAAGGGCAGGAGAGGATCTTGCCAAGGGCAACGGGTTGCCAGAGGCAACCACAGCTGGGGTACCAACCTCTCCTGCCAGCATCAGTGCCGTCGGTGCTGCGATGGAGGGAGATGTACAGCAAGCACTGGAGAGAGTGGCCAGAGCCCTGTCTGTCTCTCTCAAAGGCAGCAAGATCCGCCGACCTCCCCTCATCCTCCTCCTCAGCTTGGTCCCCTCCATCACCATCCCGAAGGCAGGAAAGGCTAAACGTCTCTCCCTAGAACTGACTCGACCCCCCCAGCCCTGTGAGGCACTGTGGGCAGCTCAGCACGCAGACTCGTCCCACCAGAGCGAAGCGCACGACAGAGAGAGTGGCAGCATCCTCCTGGCCGGCGAGAGCACGCCCGCATCTCAATTTAAGCGCGTGACTCAGGTGCTACGTACCCAGCTCAAAAAGCGTCTCTCGCTACAGTGCCTCTACAAGCTCCGGCATTTTATTTGCCTTTCCACACATATGCCTAAAAACTTCAGGATTTTCCTCCTTGCTCTGGCATCCTCTGCATCACCAAAACACCACTCCTGCCTTCATCCCAGGAAGGGCAGCACCGCAGAAGCTCGTTTTTGCTTTGTACGATTAGTGATAACGGTGTCTTTTGCAGGCTTCGGCTGTTCTTTGCTTCAAGATGCATAAATTCTGAGATCAAGCCCTGCAGACAGCAGCTCAGACGAATTTTGCCTGGCGAGTCGGGCTTGCAGGACCCGCTAATCCAGCATGTTTTCAGCCCTCAGCTACCAAACCTGCTCTGGGATTCAGCTGCCTCTCACGCTCTCCCTGGAAGCTGGGCTGCCGCCAAGAAGGCCTTTCCCAGCCCACCCAGTTACCCTACGCACACGTATGGTATCAGATCGGATCTCGCAGCTGAAGCGGGCTGAGCCCTTGTCCCTCTGCAAGCTTTTCTCATGCAGATTACGCACGTCTTGGTTTGTTCGAAGCAAATCGGTTGTGAATTGAACATAAAGGGTGTTCCAGGGGAGATGTCCCCTTGAATCATTCCCCAGCGTAAATCCCCGGGGACACGGTGCGTCCAGAAACTATCAATAATACCCCACTCACACCCTCCTATCTTATCACATACAGGCAGACAACCTGTTGGGAGAGTTTAATTGCCCGTCAGCTGACAGACAACGGGCCAGGGCTCTAGCTCATGTAAACATGATTCTTTTTCTCTTTTTTGTTTAGCTTTGAATATCTTCACTTTCAGGGCTACCCGGGAGAGAAAAATGCCATGGTCGTCTTTTTTGGATAGCAGCCAGCCAGCTCGCCGCACCCCAGGCTGTTTGCCCCCCCACCCCATCGCTGCTATCGGAGGCTGGGAAACACGGCGCGTGATTCCAGCTTGCACCCGTTTGCAGGGTGATACGGCTCCTGGAGGGACGCGTCCCACGGCCACTGGCCCCTTTGGCATCTTCTCCGAATGCGAAATGAGAGAAGTGCCGCTGGGTTTTGCCTGGCCACTCACCCGCAATCCGGAGACAAGCTTACAGCGGGGCAAGCTCGTGGTTTGCGTCTGGACTCAGCTCCAGCCAAATACAGCAGACCGTGCTCCTGGAAACACAGTCTGACTCCCACCCCGTTCATCTCTGACCTTGCGTTTGACGGATTCGTGGTTATTTTGCACGCGAAGACGCGCACACGTGCTGCAGGATCACTGCGGTTTGGGGTGGGGTCCCTAATAAACAACAGTTTGACTCCCCCTCTACAATACCAGGAAAATTAACCCAAAAGGCAGGTGCTGACAGAGCTGATCATCCCACCTACAAATGCTGGATGGCCTGGCTCAGCAGCTATTAGCAAAGGGGGCACAGACAGAGGAACCACCCTCTCCTTCCCAAACTGCAAGTCCCCGGCTGGAGGTGGCCCCGCAGTCCAAGCTGCCCATCATCTGCTCCACTAGGATGCTCCTTCCCCAACAGTCACACCAGTTCTTCACTGGTGCTGCTCCTCGCCAGAAATAGAGGCTGCCTCCCAGACCGCTGCAGCTCCTGCTGCCTGAACAAAGCCAATGCCGTCGTTCCAGCGGGCAACTTCGCATCCCTGGGGGTTTTAGGATGATGGGTTTCCCCAGGGACACCCCAGTGTGACTAGCTCATCCAGATTTTTACATGTTCTGGAAACCATATAACTTCGTCCGTTTTGTGATACGGTCTGTCTTTAAAAAAAAAAAATAAAAAAAGGTCTCAAAAATGATAAAATCATGAATTGCAAACTGGTCACGTTTCCAGGCAGGTCACTGCTTCTTTTCATCCCGCTGGAAGCCACCAAACAGAGATCAAGTTCCCCCCAACGACAGGCCATTCATCTCCTTCAGCCCAAAGCCCTTGGGCTCACACAAACACAAACATAAGGACAGTTCTGCCCTCTATTCCTGGGTGCAGAGGAAGACATAGGTAAGATAAAACATGGCCCATGTATAGGCATATTCAGGGAATTCACTGAAAAGCTCTAAATACGTCCTCTCTTCCTTTCCCCTTGCCTTTTCCACAAGAGAGAACCAGGCTCGCCTTAACGTGGACCAAACTATTTGGTTTTCCAGTCTTATTCGCAGAAGTGACTGTTTCACTCTGAGCTGGTATTTCTCCAGAAGAACTCGCTCCAAGGCAGACACCTCAGCTGGAAAGCTCCAGTCCCAACAGGCAAAGGTACGTGCAACTGAGAAGAGCATCCTATCCTAAGAAGGAGCAGGGAATTACTGTATAAGCGCTGTTATACTACGCACACTTACAAAGCATAGCTTAAAAAGCCAGTTTTTAAATGAAGGGAACAGATGCTCCGACAAGAGCCCTGTGCAAAATGTTTCCTTTGCCAAAAGGCGTAAAAGGAAACCCACTTTAGCTGAAGAATCAGCTTTTAAAGGCAATCCCTAGTAAATGAGGTATAAAACTGAATTCAGAGCATTTCCACTACTTTCTTGTCTTTCCAGCAGAGCATCCGCTGGGCTGGGCTTTCACTGACAATCACTCCTCCACAGCCAGCCGGGGACATGCCCCAGGAGGTGGAAGCACACAACAAAATAAAAAAAATAAAAGCAGTTAAAAAAAAAAAAATACAAGCTTTTTAAACATGATTTATCCACGCTGGGTACTTCTCTATTTAACCAGATGCTTCCAAATGTCTGGCACTGGAGAAAAACCTACAATTTTACCCCATGATATATTACTAACCCATACTAGACTTGCACAGAAACAACTGGCTGCTGTTGCTGCCAGGGGAGGGGGAAAAAATAAGTGGATTACACTATAAAACAAAAGAGACTTCAAATAGCTGTGGTATTACCTCGGAGGAGTTTCATAACAAGCCGGCTCAGTCTGTCAAACGCGGATTGGAAGGGGGGCTGCGTGCAACCCTGGCTCTCGTGAGCTGCCTGGGGAATGCGCTTCCAGGGATGCTTTCAACCAAGAGACCCTCATGCATCTTGGTAAGCAACTGAATAAGGGAGCGTGGATGGGAAGCCCCCATCCGAGCAAGGATCCGACCAAGGGGCTTTCAGACAGAGACGCCTAAGAATCGGGCTCTACCGCATCACAGGTTCCTGCCAATAACAGGCATACGACTCCTGCAACGTCTCACAATGTTTGATAGCACGGGGACCACGGCACGTGTCTTGTATCAGCTGGCTATATGTGATGCGCAGATACCATGGGGAAAAAAACAGCGCTGATACAACTGGGGAAAAACAGATATGCTTTTAGCTTGAAGAATGGCTTGTCTGGTTTTTCCCAAATCTATCGGCTGATCTAACAATAGATACTACCTTCCTACGAACCTCACCTCACCTCGCTCCTGGGAGCGCTGCAGGCAGCAAGACCATCAATGCATCAGGGAGGGATCTGGCTCGAAACGCAAGTCGCTCTTGTTTCCTCGGCACCAGGGCTACAAAACGGCTTTGATAAAGCATCAGCGGTTGTGCGTGTTCATGAAGGGGCCCAGAGAAATGACCCTTGAGTGGGAGGGACCCGCGAGGGTAAGGGAAAAGGTGAGCGGAGAACTTGGTGCTCGCTACCAGCGCTGCTGTTCGGACTTCAGGTGCCGGCTCGCACGGAGCTGTGCCTGCAGCACCAGAGATAGGACAGGGTCCTGCTCCCGGGTGCAAGGCAGAGATAAGGTCTGTGGGACTGATGGAAACGCAGGGCACGAATCAGCCCCAGATTTGCAGGAGGTGGTGAAGAAGACCACACGAGGCAGAGGAAGAGTACAGTTGAGCCACTCCAGCAGAACACCTCGGATGAGTTGTATCTATCCTGATGAATGCAGTGCTGGTTTATCAAGCAGATACTGCTACTAAAAACGGTGCAAAACCCTACCACTTCAACGTGGGCTCCCCGGCTCTCCCAAACCCACACTCTCATCTTCACCCCCGCAAACAAACAACAAGAGCAACCAAACAGAAAGGCTGTACACCTCGAAAATGCTCGAACAACACCTCAGCTGACTCAAAATCAGAACTGAAAGTGTTTCTGGTTAAGTTGAGATGGCAGCTTAGCTTACATCATACCGTAGCAAAGGGCAAATAAACTCTCCTTCCCTGTGAACCAGAGGTCCTGAAAACAGTCAGCAGCTTAGCTCTTCCCCCATCAGTTGTCTCAAGCCGCCTTCTCCTACGAGGCATGGGATGGGTTACCTCGGAGCCTTGTTTTGAACCAGTCTCCCTCGCTGTCTTCCTCTAACGCATAACTTCAGCCGTCAATGGAAGGGGGGAACGTGTTTAAATAGGCTAACAACAACTCCCTGCGGGAGGGTACTCTTTGTGTAACACAAATCTGACGACTTGCAGTTCATTGAACGTTCCCTTTTCCATCACCCTGCAAGTTGAAGCAGTTTTAGCTCCTAAGCGACACTGACATAATCCAATGCCTTGTGAAGTGGACATGGTTGGTCACTCACCTGAGAAAAGGCAAAAGGATTTGTGAGATCCCGAGTAGTATTTCTGGTGCTGTAGGTTGCCATGTTCTCCACTTGCAGGACTAGCTTGATATGAGTATAAATAAATAGTATGGTGTATGTATAGAGAGAGTACAAATAGTATAAAGAAGCTGATTTTAGTAAGTGCTAGCAGTCTTTTTTACTGACGACAACACAGTTGTTCTTATTAATGATTGCTGCTGCCCTACTACATCGGACTGAGACCTCATTATGCCAACTGCACAACAAGCCTCAAGAGAGCTCGCAGTACCTTTGCCAGATGCCCCAACTTTCTGAACAGCTGAAGATTACAAGAGGTCACAGGTAACCCCTTGAAGGCCCCAAAGTCTGATCTTACAAGTCAGGATTAGCTGAGCAGAGACCAGCTCCCGTTTGTCAATGACATCCCATTGGCTTCAGCCGGGTGAAGATTTCTTGCCCTGGATATCAGCCATGAGCGCAGAAGCACCACCAGTAACTCAGGAGAGGGCATCCCTTGATGGAGACGATGAGCCGCTGACGTATGGGATGGTCCCATTATTCACGGCAGCCGTCTCTGCATTGGAATAACACTCAACACATGGAAGCGGATCAGAAGATGCGTGGCTGAAGAGAAGAATCCTTCAAGCCAGGGCTGCCTTCCAACCAACGCTAAATTATCACCAAAACTTGACTTGTAATCCCAAGCATTTGCTTCCTTTTATATTCTGCGTGACAACTCATCTTTGGGGCTGTACTCCAAAGGAGTCTTTGCCTGCGTGGGCTTTCCTTACATGCAAGGCAGACAGCTCGCATGGGAAACAGCCTCCCCTTCCCCCAGACACCTCCCAGGTCCAACAAACACTGCAGGCAAAAAGCTGCTGGTCTCCCAGAGCGGAGGGGAATCAAGAAGCCTCGTACGAAGAAATCCAGGCCGAGAGGTGTCTGGGACTTTCTCACTGACATAAGACAAAAGAGGTTGCCATCAAGAAAACAGCAAATTGCGGGGAGAAGGCTACGTGCACAGAAGCACTTGCCCACCCATGCAAGTAAATCCCGTCTGCCTCCACCGAACTACCTAAACCAGATTTTCCAGCCACATAAAGGAGTATAGCCCACTGATGCTGATAGACACTGGCGATTTATACCTGGAGATGCTCTTAACCTTTATACAAACAGCACCTGGGGTTGAATCCAGTTTGAAGAATGGGGTTTCAGCTTTACAAAAGCAAATCTACACGAGTAAAGCGTCAGACTTCTGCAAGCCTACAATTTCAGAGGAGTCGTGGAGCTGAACCTGTCTCAGGGTCTGTTTTTTGTTCTTTATTAATCATTTTCACGGGCCTTTGCACTTTTGGATTCCAGCCTGACTGGAAGCAGCAAACACTGGAAACCTCGCAAAGCTTTCCAAGTGTGAAACCCCCCTCCCTGGAGAAGGTTTAATGCACTTCAGATTTGCATGCAGACTTTCAGGGGCTGAGCCAAGCAGTCGCCCCTCTCAGACGCTCAGATTGTTCACCTGTCGGAGAGTTTCCAACCCGAAATATAGGCTTTCATCCGGAAGCATCTTTCCCAGAATCAGGACCAAGCGATC
This sequence comes from Gavia stellata, assembly GCF_030936135.1. Taxonomy (NCBI): domain Eukaryota; kingdom Metazoa; phylum Chordata; class Aves; order Gaviiformes; family Gaviidae; genus Gavia; species Gavia stellata. The sequence continues at coordinate 41,582,394 of NC_082601.1, forward strand.
ACCGGGTGGAAGGGAGTGATGGGGCCGACAGGCAGAGCTGAGATGGTGCCCAGAGAACAGCTCGTGATAGCAAGCCATCGGGGCCGCTGACGCTTTTCTCGCTAAACACCCACTTTTCATCCTTTCCCAGGGATCTCCTAGGCTCCATCGCTCTCATCCCGTAATTAGATTCAATTAACAACGCCTGGCATTCGCCTCCACAGAAAGCCACGACTCTCAGGCGAGGTTTAGAAAGCCTCAAGTAATGCCAAAATCAAACGTGGCTGAGATGCGCAGAGCAAAGCTGCCTCTCAGCCAAGAGAGTTGGAGCGTGCTCCCCTCTCTCTTTGCTATTTTATTCTCCAGACTTACAATGAGGGCTATTCTCTCCTAGAAGGAGGAATCCAAAACACTCCAGCTTTTTATTGATTCACTGCAAAGGGAAGGTATAGATTCTCCTCCGCCAGCCAACTTCCCATTAAAGCAGCCACCTTGGGCTCATGATGAACCGCTCGAGCTGAACCAAGAGGAAGCAGTGGCCGGTGCCTCTCGGGAGCTTGCAGAATCGGCGTTTCCGACAGACCGCCTCCCTCGCTCCTTCGAACCCCTCAACCAAAACCATCGCATTCACCAAGCCAGACAGGACGGGAAATGAGAAGAAAACCTTTCTCTCCATCACCGCTCTTCTTTATAGAGCTGCCACCCCCGCCTCCCACCAAAGCAACAGGGCAACCTTGAAATTCAAGCCAGCCATTGGAGCAAGTTGGCTGGGTTAGAGACAAGAGCTCCATCTTGAAGGGCTCAGCATCCTCTGTACAGCGCAGGATTCCCGTACCTTCCATCCCGCGTTGGTTTTAGAGTGAGGCCACGTGGAAAAAGAGAGCGAGGAGGGAGCGCGGCCATGCCACAGAGGGCTCACGGGCTGCTTCGTGAAGTCACGTCCTGCATTCAGGTGGTGTGGTCTCAGATATTTTATCAGTCCTTGGCGAAAGGAGGCAAAAACAATTAAAATGCCCTCCAGAGGCAGTTCATACGGCTGTCGTGGATAATCCTCAGCTGAGCAAATCCGCTTTGCCCCAGTCATTACCCAGGACAGCAAGTGACAACAAGGTTGCGATGGGGTACCTGGAGGAAGGGAGATGCCAGCTCGCTGGTCGGGAGACCAGAAATCTGACTTTCCTTCCCTCTCACACCTTCTGCTCTCTGGAAACAGCATCCCACAGACCTAAACCGAAGCAACCTGCAGCAGGGCCCATTTGGGGACAGCCCAGGGGATGCCTTAGTCCCAGTCTGGGACCCCCCACCAACCTGTGCACACCAGGCAAGTGCTGGGACCAGCAGGGCTCCCCCACCTCGAAGCCCACCTTACCCACCTTCAACAGGGTTGGGAGGTGAGTTCCGTGGGTCAGGCACTGCCTCTGGCTGGGTTTGCACAGCCCAGCTCAACGGTGTCATTCTCTTGGGACTCCCGCGACCCAAGCCCTAAATAATGAGGATATTCAAGTGTCATGTGCCCGTCGGACTAAGACCCACGGCGTCGCCCCGATCGATACGGAGCTGATGGGATCAGATCCTGACGAGCTGATGGCGATGGGAGCTATAACCCTGAGATGCAGATAGACCCACCCTGACGCACGACAACCGTGACTTTGGCTCACTGTGCATCCCGATTCCCTGCTGCAGAAGACATAAATGTGCCTGTAGGTGGCCCAGAAACACTGACTTACTAAAAACAAAAAGGGGGGAAAAAAAAAAAAAAAGAATGAATGCAGCGTCTGTCGCCCTTTTGGAGAATTGTTATTTTTTTGTGTGTGTAGTTGGTGCTTGTTTTCCAAAAATTTACATTTTTGTGTGTGTGTCATTCGCTTTTCATGCATTTTGAGACCTCGGAGCTTAGAAATTCAAAACACTTGTCAGTCACGTCAATCCTTCTGGACAAAACAGAGCTGCCACTTGGATGGATAAAAAAAACCAAAACAACAAACAAAACGTACTTTTCTGTCAAGCTGTGACTCGGTCACCCTACTCAATGCAAGCAAGACAATGTTTAGAGAAAGCAAAAAGAAAGATCTGAGTTTTCATACTCGTCGGTGGAACTAAATTGATTAAGGTCATTTCCTAGGTAGGTTTGAAATCTTCTGCAACAATTTTTTGAAAAGAAAAAGAAAAGTGCCCCCCAAAAAAAGGGAAAAGTCACTACTGCAAAAACATTAAATCTGCTTGGGTAACTCAGAATATATGTTGGCAAGGCAACATATCTCAGCTTGAACAGTAAACCTGCTATGTCAGAGGCTCTGCAACATATGAAAGAGACTTGGGTTTCAATACATCATGCTGAATTTACTTCTTTTCAGCCTTTCACAGCAAAGAATTTGATGTCTACCCTTTCACTGTTGCAATCGATAGGGTGACCTCACTTAAAAGTTTCCTGACCTTTGCTGTTGTTGGTATTGTTCTGTTAAAATGTAATTTAACTCTTTTTCTTTAGTCTGGAAATAGCACTGTACAGACAGCAAACATGATAGGGGTTTGGTGTGTCTCCCTCCCTTAACCTAGAGGCGAGAGGTAAAGACATCCATCATCAGAGTTGGCTTAAAACCAAGATGATGTCAAAGAAGCGTAAGATGTACAGCGGCCCACACCCTCTGCTGAAGCAGACCTGTTGAGTTGCACTGATTTCACACTTCACATCGGAGCTAAGCCCGCTGGCGGCTCCAGAGGGTCCTGTTGGTTTCCCAACACTTTCTTGTAAAGGTATATACGTGCTTGGTAAGGTAAATAACCAGAAGGGCCTTGTTCTGATGCTCTCACTCCCGTGCTGAAGAGCATCTTACTCCCTAGGAGTAGCATCCTACTCAAAACGTTAGCCATGGGATTGAGCGGTCTCCCTGGATTCACAGCATCACTGGGACGTTGGTATCTCTTTGGCAATAGAAAGCTGTAACATTTCCAGGATGGAGACCTTTAGCTAAGGCCTTGCACGTATTCCGCATAATGCCAGAAAACCAAATAGATCAGAACTTACATGAAAAAAGTGAATTGTTTTCAGACAGCGACTACCAAAATGGAAGGAGACTGATTTTTCTCATGACAGTGGGTGTTAGAAGCGTCAGCCGCATGCTTTAGGGTTACAGCTGGATTATCCATTGCAGGATCTTTGTGAGCCTAGTTTGAATCGTACTGTAACCCTGTAATTCAAGTACTTTTGCAAAACCAAATTCACGTCATTATTATCTGTTGTGTTGCTATCATTACGACTTTGCGTTATGGCTGTACATGGGTATTACATCGCATTAGTGATGCAGATGCGCACATCTGCACTTAACACACATGCATTTGCACAGGATTATGGCTAAAATTCCTGATCCTACTTATAAAAAGCCCTATAAATCCTAGATAGCTCCCTTTAAATCAGCAGCATTATCCTACTGTAAATCCGGGGTGTAAATCAGAGCAGACTCTGCCTCAGACGCTCTTCAGCCACCCACCGTAATGGAGCGGGGAGGCTAAAAGCAAACCCCGGGCTCCGTACACACCAGTTCCCCCCAAAACCCGTCCTCGCTGCATCATGCCCTGCTCAGCCCCACACCCCATCTCAGGGGCTGAGCCCCACTTCTCAAACTACCAGCCCAACTCTTCTCATCGAGCAGCTCTCTGAAACAAATTAAGAGCTGGCTTTGGGAGCGCCGCCGCCGCCACGTGCTTAAATATTGCTCACAGCTGAGTTATTTCTTGCTTCTTAGGAACTTTAAATGGCTTTTATGCTCAGTGAACTCATCAAAGGCCAGTATCTAAAGTCAGCAGCATTGAAACAATGAATTAGCCAAAGGAGAAACAGGCCAGTTAGGCGTTTCTTACGGTACATTATCTAGATGGTTGCCAGAGGAGCTGATTTAAAGTCACTGTGCTACACCTGAATGTCGTTTATGGCTCATAAAAGGAAATCTGTGTTTAAGTAACAATAAAGCAGGACTGCACTTTCTATATAAAAAAAAAAAAAATTAAAAAAAATATCCTTTCTCAAGGAGCAGATGTATTTTTATTTGCTCAGTGCCTGCCTCGGAGGCACGTGGAGTCTGACCGCGCTGGGATGCTTTCAGCCATGAAATCCAAGAGTTAAGGAGGACTTGCTCCAACATGGCTTATGTCCCGTTTTTACTCATTTTTCCACCGAGGCCTCAGCATAGTGAACTTGACCTCCTTGCAAAGGCAAGACCCGAACACCCGTGTACACCTGTAGCTGTCAGAGGAACACGGGAGATCCCCGGGCACGGGCAGCCAGCCCACCAGTCCTGCCCCAAAGCCACAGCCCCGCAGCGGGAAGAAGCAGGGAGCCTTTGTAACACCCCTAGCTCCAGGGTCAGGACGTTTGGCCAAACAAGGTGTAAGTCACCCAAGGACACGTATTTTTACTCACCTGTTATCCGCTGATAAATTCCCTCGTATCAGACTCCAAGGGGTCCAAGCCCACTTTTTTGGCTTCAGTGCAAACACCAGCTGAGGTATGGTGGCACACACACCACGAGGAAAGCCTCCTAGAATATATACATATGTTTTTTCCTATTAGGTCTCTGCCAAAGTTTGATTTTTGAGAATTTTCTGCACGAAAACAAGTCCTAATGAAAAATATGCAACAACAACAAACTCTATCCTTCTGTCCCTCTGCACTGTTTTGCCCTCCACCGATTTCCCATCATCTGCTCACTACCACCCTTCTCCCAGAGTCACAGCCACTTCGGGGCCACCCACCTCCACACAAGTAGTGCCGATCCCCGAAGAGGACCTCGTGCACCGTTCCCAAGCCCCGGTGCTGTTGGCAAGGATGAGTGCTGCCTCCCAGCTCCACCTGCCCTTCCAGGGGCCAAGGAGACAAGGTGGGTGCTCAGCCCCAGGTCTTCCCATCCAGGGAGCTGGAAAGGACCCGCATGTGCGATGCTACGGCTGTTCACTGACCTTTACCTGCTCTCTCAGTCTGACCCCACTTTTGGAAAAGGCATTGTCCCACCACGATTCACCTCCCCAAGGAAGAGGCCCGGAGACTTTATCGGTCTCCTCTACGCAGCGGGTCTGCAGGAGCTCCCCGACGCTCGGCACTGCCCGGGATATCTCCAGGGCTGACACCGCACAGCGAGTACCCGACTGCAGAGAGAGGAAAAAAAAAATCATGAGCTTCTGTCAAGTCAAACCTCCAAACCAGCTACAGCACGGCATGAAAACATCACACCGCCCGAGACGGGACCCGAACTGAAATAGTTACGCTGCTTTAAACTGAGCAACAGCCTGCAGGCACACGGGAGCAGGACGCCAGAGCACTGTACCTTTGGTGAGGATGCACAGCTGCACATCTGGATGCCCGGCATGGGAAGCAATGCCCAGCTCAGTCAGGAAGATGAATTCCTCAGTATCGACGCACCACCGCTAATTTTAACTATCGGTATGAGGGAGCGTTTTCCTTGCTGTTCAGCAGTACCTTAAGGCAGGCTTACAGGAAACTCAAAATAACCACCTCTTACAAGAAGCGTCCACGCAAAAGGCTGTACTTATGTCACGACGTTGTGACAGCTATGCTCGCAGCCCTTCTCTGCAACCGGTTCCTCCATTTGGGGATGGACCAGTGCTTTTTTAGAAACACCAAGTATAAGGTGCAGTGGTGGCAAACACCTATTTTTATAGGATCGTCTTTGAGAAGGCAGTAATGTAACGTGTAGAAAGAAACAGTCATTGCAAAGTTGTGTGGCTGTTAGGACAACGGCATGCTTTGATTTAATAGGAATTTAAGCGTAGCCTTCAGAGCAATGCAGTTATCACTTTGCTGGAGTTGTAAAACACGCGAACCAGGAACAGCAAGTCAGCGATGGCTGCAAGATGTTGATTTAACATTAGTTACCTTGTCCTGGGACGAAGACGACCACAATTCGAGTGCTTCGCTGGCTTAAAGATCTACTTCATACATCCCGCAGCGGCTGAATCCTGCACCACACTTTGACAATAAGGCATTGCAAATTCAATGCAAACCATAACAAAGAGAAGAGGAGATAAAAAAGGATTTAATGCTGTCAGGACCGTTAACCCCCAAATTCCATCACAAGCAAACACTGCGGAGGACTGAACCTGGATTAGTCCAAATATCCGCTCCATCTGCGTACTTCCATATTTTCCTTCCACGTGTTTATTCCTAAGCTACAGACACAGCCTTTCATCACTCCCAACAGCTTTCACCTTATAAATCCATCAGCTTTACCCTCCCGAACAGCACAGCCTTCCGCAGAGCCGCTCCTCCCACCCCGTCCCCTCTTGCCACGTACCCGTGCCGTCTCGCATTCCTCCATTCAATGGTTTCTGCCCACCGTCAACAAACGTCAGGAAAATACAGGCTGACCTGTTTGCTCCTGTGCCAAACAAAGGAGAGAAGGTGGCTTTGGGATTTCTTCTTTTTGGCTTTTTTTTTTTTTTCCTAAGGAGGAGGAGGATGGCAAGTCAAACCACTGGTAGGCACAGATTTTATTTTTTTTTCCCAGATCTTTATTTTACAAAAATAACTTACAAATAGAGACAACTCTCAGAAGTAAGATCATTCATTCTGTGCATAAGGATACAGCTTTGTGAAGTATGGGCGTAGGAGTTAACAACTCTTACAATACTGTTAATTTTAACATGATGGTAACTATATTACAGTACACACATTTCATGCTCCAGACATGTGGGTATGACCACCACATAAAGCCACGGTCAATAAAGTGTGCCAGCCAGGGAGGATGCACCTAGGAGATCACTTCCATACCGCTATTAATCGGCATCCTCTTACCTACCATAGTTTAAAACAAATGGCAATCTAACACTCAGACTACAGCACTCTGGATACACTCATCAGCAATATACTTCAAATACATGATAAAAATATATTTAACTTTCAAATACAATTGTATAAGGTACACCAAGAGCCAGAAAATAAAGTCTCGAGCTTTTAAATACAACACACTATATATATAACATATACAAGGAGACAAGAGGGAATCTACACAAAGAAGAGAAAGCTTATCCTGGAAATGCATGTTATCTATGGTACACAATGGCTTTGTCTGCTAGAAAGTCATTTCCATTTGCATAGCGTTGTCCTTGAGAAGTCCAGACCGGGCTAGGAGGAGATCAAACAAAACACACCATCAAAAGGCTTAATTTTGGTACCACTTGCGTTTTGCACCTGATTCTACTCTTAAATTACAATTTGCTATTTCTTTTTTGTAGGCTGGAATTCATGCCCCGTTCATAACAAGCACAGGGGAAGGGGGGGGGTGAAAAAACAAAAAAACAACAAACCAACCAACACACAAAAAAACAAAGGTCAGAGAGTCAAGGAGGTTTCTTTATGGGGTTGCAGTCATTTGGCATTTTGCTCCAGAGCAGAGTATTCTGCTTCCGACACTCTGGAAGCATCGATAAGTTTAGTGAGACCAGTTTTGGCAGAGTACTTGAAAATAAAGGCTTTCATGAGCTCGTATCTGTAGTTGCGGTTAATGAAGCTGTACAGGATGGGGTTGATGCAGCAATGGACTAGAGAGAAACACTGAGTGATGTGAAGAGTGGCGTACAAGAAGTTCTCCATCTGACAACTGAAAGGTATGAAATGAAGGCTATAGAAGATGTCAAGCAGGACAGCCACGTGGTAGGGTAGCCAGCAGACAAGAAACACGACAACGTAGGAGAAAATGATCTTCCCATTGCTCTTCCTCTCTTGGTCACTGGAGGCGGAGATGGTCTTCGCAAGAAGGAAATAAAAGACAGCAATGATGGGAAAAGGGATAAGAAAGCCCAGCACGACGGAGATGAGCTCCATGCCAATCAACCACTCTTTGAAGCTCTCCTCTGGATAGACGGGACGGCAATAAGTTTCACTGTTGGAAGAGACCGTCTTGAGATAATAGGTGTCTGGGAGAGATGCGGAGAAGGCAAGAAGCCACACTAAGATGCAGATGCAGCGACGGATTATCTTCTTCTTGCGATTGCTGGAATTGGTGAAATAGGCAACTGAGAGGTAGCGGTCCACACTCATGCAAGCCAGGAAGAAGATGCTGCCATACAAGTTGATGGAAAATATAAGGTGGGTTATCTTGCACGTGATTTCTCCCATATGCCACTGGTTATGCTGCACGAGGGAGACGACCCACACCGGAAGAGTGATGACGACGCACAGATCAGCGATAGCCAAATTAAAGATGTAGAGGTGGGTTTCATAGCCAGTCATTTTGGCTTGGAGGTTGACCCACACCACAACCGAGTTGGCCACCAGCCCTATGACAAAGATGAAAATGTAGAAGAAGGACAGGGTGTATAGCAGGGCGCTTTTGTTGAGCGTGCCAGGGCATGTTGTCGCATCAACTGTGATGCAGTCACCGTTGTTGCACGTCCAGTTGATCTCCGTCAAGTTGGCCGTTTCCAGAAAATCGAGGATGGAAGTCAAATCAAGCGCGCTCATGTTCACTCAGTTTAGAGTTTGAGTGACCTACAGGCAAAATAGGATCAAAAGAAACAACCTAAGTTAACAGAGATATTTCTGCTGCCATCTTCGTACCACAAAGAACATGCAGGACACGCTGTTTTAGTAATGTCCTACTCTTATAAGGCGCTTTTCATTAAAGAGATCTGTGGAGTAAAACAATCAAAACAGACACATAGCAAAACTCATCTGGTTGACAAAAGAGGAACAGCACTAGCTTTTTGTGTGGTTTGTTTTTTTTTTTTCCTTGCAGCTCACATCTGACATCATCAGGTTGGCTATCATTCCCGGGTGTGAAATCCACAAAGTACACTGTAGCCAAATAAATGTCAGGCGACTAAATCTGTCTTCTCCAGCATAAATGATGATACTATCGCTTTCAGCAGGGGAATCTTTAAGCCATTTTATCTGCACTCCCTCAAGCGTAGTAGAATTGATCTGGCTGATACACGGTACCATAAAACATTTACCACAAGCTCTGGTCAGCATCTTGTCAAGCCCAGCTCCAGCTGCATTAACCAGAAATGGGGAACTAAGGGGCTTTGTACCCTCATCCGATTTTAAATTTAAATCCTGCTCTGTCCTCGCCCCCTTCCCTTCAATTCTGTCTTACAAAGCATCCCCTGCATTTAACAATTGTCACGTAGCTTTGAGAGAAGAAAAAAAAAAAAGTCAGAGCTTGACCACTGAGTAGATCTGGTGGGCTTAAGTTTTCTTTCTAGGAGGGAGCTTTGATTTACAAAACACTCCCCCATCACAGCTGGCTCCACAACAACTGCTTCCTCCCCACCCTTTTGCTTTTCTACATCTACTTTTCTTGCCTCTTCAGCGCCTTCTTCCATTAGCAGGCAGCGGACAAAGCAAGGGGGTCCTCGTTAACTTCCTCGCCAGCAGAAGGAAGGGCCCCAGCAGACCCACACGGCTTACACAAAATCCAAAGCTGGACTGCTAATTACCCTTGTGCTTTTGGGGCAGTGTAAAAATGCTGCTTCCCCCGCTGGACCCTCCCACCCCACAGGGCCAACAGTACCACCCATGGCAGCAGCCGGCTGCCTTGGCCCGTGACTGCCATGCTTCAGCCAAGAAAGTTTTGGAGCCCCGTGTCCACAGGCTCTGGCTTGGGGTATGCCAAAATACAGATGGAGAGGTGGGTTTCCAAGGGATGGACCCCACCTTGTTCCCCCATGGCTTCACTTGAGCCAGAGCATCGGGTCAGCCAGCCCACCCGTAGTCCTCCCCATGGACACTTCTAGCACCCTGAAGGGTGGCCACCTTGTTCTTCCCCATGCCCCCAGCCGTGAGAGGTACCCCCTGATGCCATCCCAGCCCTGGGGGAAATGCCAGCATGAGCGAGCTGCCAGAGAGAGCAACGGGGGGAAACAACTCCCATGGCTACCTGCACCTCTGAACATCCTCAACTCCACCATAGGACCTCTGGGTGGTACTTACGGGAGCACGGAGGGGACAGCGAGCAGGGAAGAGCTCAGACACACTCCCGCACCGAGCATCCTCTTCTCACCCCCACTCCCCAAAAAGGGACATCGGTTGACACAGCACCTCTCACTCCATCTGCATAATTGGCTCTTCCCAAACCTCCCACCCTCCCAGGGACACAGGCTACGGAAGAGAAGGGAGATAAGGGGAGAGATTACCGGGGAGGTCTCAAGGCACTATTGTCCCAGCAGAGGGGAAGCTGGTGACACTAACAATGAGGGGGGCCATGCACGCATCCAGGGGAGATCAAATCTCTCCACAAACAGGGCCCAAATTAGACCTGTGAGGAGATGTAGCCTATCGCTTCAAACCTGTGCAGCCTTCCAGGCTTTCATCCTGATGGCCTGCTGAAAGATGGAGTTGAGATTCAAATCAAATTAAGCATCGATTTTGTTAAAATGCTGGCAAAAGAGGGAGCCGAGACAGTAGCAGCTTTCTGTCCTGGGATAGATGATCCCTCATCTCCAGCTCAGGAAAGCAGAGGGTGATTTAACCCACGTCTACGCAGGGCAGAAGGACTGATCCTGCTCCCTGCAGAGATGCAGGCCACCCTTAAGCTGCCTGTACTACCCAGTTGGTGCAGGCAGCAGGGATGCGCGCTGCCCAGGCGCAGTTCCCCGGGGATGCTCTCTTCAGCCCAGGGCTGCAAGCAGGAGAGAGGGATGGGTCTCCTGCTAGACCTCAGCCAGGGTCCCACCACTACCGCTGTGTCCCCAGTGCAAACACTTTTCAAGGCCTCTCAAGCACGGGGAGAAGCAGCACCACCCCCAAGTCCCCGTATCTCAAAACCCTGCAGCAAGTAAAGCAAAATCCCTATAAGCCACAAAACTCCCAGGCCCGTGGCGGTATTTGTGGACAGCGAGGTGAGCAGAGCAGGCGGGACTCCAGGCTAACCCCGTAACACCCTGCAGAAGTAGCACAGGTGGGCCTGGGCATCTTCTGGGAAGGCATGCAGTCTAACAAGGGGTATGGGCTCTCTTCACATCTCAAGACCTCCAGGACGGGGCTGTCACCACCCACCACCAAGACTCCAGCACATCCCCTAACGGAGAAGAAAAAGAAACTCAGACCGGGCTGCAGCACATCAGATCACTCGCGCCAACAGAGAGGCAGCGCGGGCGAGCAGGGAGGCAGCAACAGGGCAGCGGAAAGCCCGTGAAGCTGGGACTCGCACCAAAGCTGGAGACACCACAGCCACCAGCCTGGGACACCACCTAGGAGAGGGCACCGCCATCCCGGCTGCTCGCTCACAACCACCCTGGGGATCTAACTGAACACAAACGATGCTCAGCCCCAATCTCAGCCCGCCTCCACTCCGAGAGCAGGTCTGCCTCATGCACGTGCATCCATCTGTCCGGGGCCGCCCGCATGCCTGTGCACTTTCGCATCCCCAGCACGGTAATAAAAATCTGAAACCGATACGGCCTCCCAGGCTCAAAGCTTTGCTGGAGGGGTGGCTATATTCAGGGATTACAGCCTTGCGAGGCCGGCTCTCTATAGTCTGGGATTAGCTGCTGCAACCTGAGCTCTGATTCCCACCCAGATTAGTTAGGAGGTGTGGGGGGAACCCACGAGACAAACTCAATAAAGCTACTCCGTGCTTCTAAAAAAATACCTTTAGCGCTCTCTGCAGACAGCACAACATCCTAAAAACTTGTGAAGGCAGCTGGAACTGCGTTTTGCATCCCCCGCACTGCAAACCTCTTACAGGCCATTGCCCCTTTGCCCGGCAGGCATGTGTGCCATGGCCGGTCCCTGCTAGTTCGCAGGAGTTATGGTGGGAAGGAAAGGAGATGCACCCAAAATCCTGCTCCAGACACCCAGAGGCGTCCCTGGAGCCGATGCAGCCTGCAGGACTGCACCCTCCCCATCCCACCTCCCGCCCAGGACCCAATGCAGGCTGTGAAGAAAGTAAGCAGGCACGAACATCCCTACCCAGGAGAGCAGCCTAGCACCCCGTGGAAGCCCTCGACACTTTTGGGAACTTCTCAGCACCCCCTCTTCCACCCAGAGTATCTCGAAGCCTGGTCCTGCCTGCACTCAGACCTGCCTCCGGGCAGCTCAGAGGTGTGGGCAAACTGGGCTTTGCCCTTCCCGAGTGGAGGAGAAAATGAGCTATGTCAGGAAAAGCCAGGAAGGCTGGTTGGTTGTAACCTACACACTGTCACCCTTCCTGCGTCAAGGGACCAGCCTGGCTCTCCAGCATGGGGAGGTGGGCAGCACGGCCCCTTCCAGGCTGCTTGGCCAGCGCAGGAGGACAACCATGCCCTCAAGGGGCTTTGCGAGACTGAGCCTGGCACTTTAAACTCTCTTCTGCAGTTCTGAGTTGGAAAAAAAAAAACCAAACCAGTCATAACTGGGGAAACAAGTGTCCCAGGCAGGTCTGGCTTGCACCCAGAGGAAAGGAGCACCCAGAGGAAAGGAGCACCGGGTGTTGGGACGGTAGCAGGATGCTGCAGCGGCCCGAAGCAGGTGACTCCAGACCCTCCGACCCTCCCAGCACGCCACCGGCCTCCGCCACGGCCAGGCGGGCCCGCCCGCTAACCGGCCACGGGAAAACCAGGCGGGGTCCGAGGAGAGGAGGCTCCCCCCAGCATCACCCCAAACGCGCTCCCGAGAGGGGCTGGGGTGCAGCCGAGGGACGCTGCGGAGGCGACGGGGAGCCTTGCCCGAGGGAGCGTGGCTGCAGCGGCCACGCTGCTCCGGCCTCCCGCGGCTGTCACCCTGCGCGGGCTGAGGGGACACGGACACCGCGGCGCACCCCCCCCAACCCCGCCGGGCTGAGGCTCCGCTTCCCCGCCCTCGGGCCCGCCCTTACCTCCCGCAGCCTGGGCGCCGGGCGCTGGCGGAGCGACTGAGCGCGGCCCGCCGCCGCCGCCCCCTTATATCCGCGGCGGGGAACCGCCTCTCGGGGGCGGCCCCGGCCCCGCCGCCCGCCCCGGCCCGGCCCGGCCCCCGCGGGGGGAGCTGCGGGGGCAGCCGGCGGCAGCGGCGGCTCGGGCCGGGCGGAGGGAGCGGGGACCGGGCGCCTCGCTGCAGCCCGGGGAGGGCCGGGGGTCAGCGTGCGAGCGAGGTGGGGTGGTTCTTCTGGGGGCTCGGCGAGCACTGAGAGGAGAGCGGGTGGAGGGCTGGGGCGGGTAGGGAGCCGCGGGCACCCGGGGCAGGAGAGAGGGAAAGGGGACGGACAGCCGGGGGGGGGGTAGGAAAAAAAAAAAGAGACAAAAGAAGGGGGGAAGAAAGAAAGAAAGACAAAAGAAGGGGGGAAGAAAGAAAGAAAGAAAAAAGGGGGGGGAAAAAAGAAAGAAAGAAAAAAGGGGGGGGGAAAAAAGAAAGAAAGAAAAAAAGGGGGGGAAAAAAGAAAGAAAGAAAAAAGGGGGGGAAAAAAGAAAGAAAGAAAAAAGGGGGGGAAAAAAGAAAGAAAGAAAAAAGGGGGGGAAAAAAGAAAGACAGAAAAAAGGGGGGGAAAGAGAGACAGAAAAAAGGGGGGGAAAGAGAGACAGAAAAAAGGGGGGGAAAGAGAGACAGAAAAAAGGGGGGGAAAGAGAGACAGAAAAAAGGGGGGGAAAGAGAGACAGAAAAAAGGGGGGGAAAGAGAGACAGAAAAAAGGGGGGGAAAGAGAGACAGAAAAAAGGGGGGGGAAAGAGAGACAGAAAAAAGGGGGGGAAAGAGAGACAGAAAAAAGGGGGGGAAAGAGAGACAGGAAAAAGGGGGGGAAAGAGAGACAGGAAAAAGGGGGGGAAAGAGAGAAAAAAGGGGGGGAAAGAGAGAAAAAAGGGGGGGAAGAGAGAAACAAAAAAGGGGGGGAAGAGAGAAACAAAAAAGGGGGGAAGAGAGAAACAAAAAAGGGGGGAAGAGAGAAACAAAAAAGGGGGGAAAAGAGAAACAAAAAAGGGGGGAAAAGAGAAACAAAAAAGGGGGGAAAAGAGAAACAAAAAAGGGGGGAAAAGAGAAACAAAAAAGGGGGGAAAAGAGAAACAAAAAAGGGGGGAAAAGAGAAACAAAAAAGGGGGGAAAAGAGAAACAAAAAAGGGGGGAAAAGAGAAACAAAAAAGGGGGGAAAAGAGAAACAAAAAAGGGGGGAAAAGAGAAACAAAAAAGGGGGGAAAAGAGAAACAAAAAAGGGGGGAAAAGAGAAACAAAAAAGGGGGGAAGAAAGAAAGAAAAAAGGGGGAAGAAAGAAAGAAAAAAGGGGGGAAGAAAGAAAGAAAGAAAAAGGGGGTAAGAAAGAAAGAAAAAAGGGGGGAAGAAAGAAAGAAAAAAGGGGGGAAAAAGAAAGAAAAAAGGGGGGAAAAAGAAAGAAAAAAGGGGGGAAAAAGAAAGAAAAAAGCAGGGGAAGAAAGAAAGAAAAAAGGGGGGGAGAAAGAAAAAACAGCTAAAATAAAAAATTAAGCAATTCACTTTAAAAGTAAAAGAAAAAAGAAAAGCGGGTTTCTAGTTGTTTTCTGTTTTGTTTCGGTTTTTCCCCGCCACTATAAAATATTGAGAAGACAAGGCAAGGGGAGGCAGCGGATTCTCACCTCTACTCCTTCACCCAGGGCAGGAAAAATTAATGCCAAGGAAAAGTGACCGGAAACCAGTCGCTAAAACTGAAAATCCACTCCTCCGCACAGGAAAGGCAGGTGATTAAAATGGCCTGTGGAGAGAAAGGGAGTAGGTCTGTACTCCTCCAGCCGGGTCAGCCTGTCTGTCTGTCTGTCCGTCCCGGGGAAGACGCTAGGATTAGATGACATCTACCTGCCAACAGCCGCACGATACAACTTGCTGAAGCCTGACAACGGCGCTGACACAGCTCCAAGGGATCTGACGCACATACGGCCGGACTTTTCCAAAAACGCCAGATAACCCGGAGCGGGGGCTTGGCTCCCCACTGCCCAAACCCTGCTGCTGGAGCACACACCGACACGTACGGCTCCGAGAGCCTAAATCACCTCGTCGTTACCGAGCCACTGTCCAGCCAGGAGAAACGGGCTAGCGAACACCTTTTAACCAGCACTTTTTGGAAGATAACAGGGCGTTTTCACATTTGCAACCCGAGGGCTTCAATACCCCCAGAAAGCACGTATTTTGTTTCCCCAAAGATGCTTAATCCTATTTCCACAGGCAATTAAAAGCTTGCATTAAAACCTGCTGGCAAACGCATGCTTAAAAAGAGAACATGTTTTCCCATGAAAGCGCCTAGCACAAGTTCTCAAGTTTAACTTGAGTCAGGGATGCGGCAAAACAAGTCGGTTTATGCTGTGGCAGAAGGGACCTGTTTAAAAAGAGCAAGGGTGCGGGTTAAAAGGACTCCTAGCTGCCAGCAGAGCAGTCTTAATTCTGAAAAAAAAAAAAAAAAAGATTGCTATTTTAACTCTGCTCCATTTCTCAGCCCACAATGTCTTAATTCTGCTCCCATTAAGAGGCGGAGTCAAATACCTCAAATTTACCCCCCTGCAAGTGAAAGCACAATTAGCTTCAGCTTTTCTGCCAGCAAAGAGAAGATTAAGCTGTAGATCTCGCACCTCCTGCAGATCCAAGCGCGTGCTGAAGCGTGCCCGGTGCTCACCCCGTGCTGCCCCCCAGCTCGGCCCCGCGCATCCCCAGAGACCTCCAACATCTCCCAGCTGACACCGCCCTGGGGAGCATGCGGCAAAGAAATGTGCTGGAGAACGACCCAACTTGTTGGGCTGTTGGTGGTGCCTCCGTCCTCACCGAGATCTGGGCTGCCGCCGGCTCGAAGTACCACCCTGCAACAAGACCTCAAGAAGCCACCAAGCAGGCCACCTGGACCATTCATCCACCACCATGCTCACAAAACTGCTGCGGCTTTAGGTGCCAGGGAAGGAGGAGAGCAGAAGGACGAGTCTCTCGCCATCCCACGGATGGAGAGGGCGAGGTGTAAGGTACCACGTCTCCCTTCCCCGACCCCCACGCTCCCTGGAGGAGGTCCTCCAAACTTCACTGCTATCAGTGAGCAAAGCGTTTCGGCATCCGCTTAAATTCTGAGTGCTCGCCCAAGTCCGTGGATGTTGGCGGAGCTGAAGCACAATGAGTTCAGACAACGACAGGATTAGGTTTAAAAATAAGCATGTACTGAAGCACTTGGCTAAATCAGGCTTTGAAAATCCTAGGGAAAAAAAAAATAAAAATAAAGGCACTCTAGCAGAACTCCAGAGTCACTTGGCCAAAAAAGCAAGCGGAGTGGTTTTTCCTTACTTAGTGTGCCAGAAAATAACATCAAGTAGTACAATCTCTTCCACAGCTCTCCAAAAATACCGGCCAGCATCTGCAACCGCAAAGCTGCTGGCTGTCCGGGAGTCGCAGGCGACATCCCCTCTCCCGCATTCGCTGAGAGAAGAGCCCTCACTGCCCCTTCCAGGTTCCTCCCTCCAGCTATCTTTTTATAGCGAGCACGTTCCTCACGCAGGAGAGACAGAGCCCGCTCCCTTTCAGTTATGAAAGCCAGATTTTGCTCGGCGTTCAGGGATGAAATGCTTGGGCGGTAAGCAAAACAACGCCATCTTGGGAAAAAAAAAAAAAAAACCAACACAAAACCCGCACGATATGAAACCATCTCCCTAAAACACGGCAAGCAGAGCTGGGGAGAAGCTGGGCACCCCGGATAAGATCAGCAGAAGGTCGAGATGCTACCTGCTTGCCGTGATTAATTGGTATCTGCTGCCAGGCCAAGCAGGTGTCCCAAGAGATGTGATGTCAGACAGTTCAGCGACCAGAAACTCCTTGTAGATGCAGCTATATCCAGGCCAGGCTATCCATCGCTCATTGAAAATGAGTTGTCTCCAGATATTTAGGAAAGGGGGAAAGCAAAGCTCCGCAGCTCTTCACCCTGCTATGGAGGAGTCTGTAGCAACGTGCCGGCGAGGGACCGGTCACCTTCACGGGGCAGCGGATTCGCCTCACTGGGTTTTTCTTGGAGTACTTTCACGACGAGCCTTGACTTTCCCCGGACCATGGGGGCCCCTGCATGAGGTCAAGGCTCCACCGTGCTCAGCGCTGCGGATAAACACAGCTAAGGGCGAGCTCTGACCCACAGAGATAGGTACGGCACGAGGGGCAGGTGCAGGGTTTGGGGCAAAACGCGGCACTGAAAGCCAGATTATTATTCCAACTGCTTATCCAATTGGTTTGCATTCATATTCTGCTTAACTGCCTGAACTACAGCAATATATATTTTTTCCTCCAAAAGCACAAGTTTTAACTGGGGGGGGGGGGCGGGAGAGAGAAAAATTAGGAATTTCTCGCAGTCCCTGCAGCCTCTCGCTGCTGGCCTTGGGAATGCGGGCTGAAAGCATCCTCATTTTCTCCTAAGGCTTCCCTTTCCAACTGGGAGGCAGATGGAAGCTAACACCCAGCCCTGCCTGCTCAAGTCAACAGAGGGGAAAAAAAAAAAATGCAAGTTGGCAGCTCTAAGTGCTAGAAAGATTTTCTGGGGGTGAGAAAGAAAGGCAAAGTGCATATATGTGTTGGGTGGAGGAGCATTTCAATTGCACAGCAAATATCAAAAAGGGACAAAGGGAAACATTTCTCCATTGCACAAGAGAGGATCTGCGTGCAGCAAGAGCGAGGCGGAAGTAGCATCACCGAGCGGGCGTCCAGAAGCAGCAGCCTCACGCGCAGGCGGAGAACAACGCACCGGCCAGGAGCGCAAACACCCACATTGAGACGATAAAAGCCATGGAGAGCCCCAGAGGAAATCAGGCTGTGATCCGTGAAGTGTACGAAGGTAAAAAAGAGCTTCCTGCAGTCCTGGGAGCCAGCGCCAGCGGGCTGCTGGATGAAAACGCAGCGCTCATTTCCTCTCTCTTCCAAGACAGCTAGTTCTCTGTCCTCTCCTGGTCACGTTCCTCGTTGCATCGGTTGGATGATGGATGGAGGAACAAGCCACCGGACTAACAAAAGGAATAAATACATGACTACATCAGGAGTCACCTCTGAAATCGCAGGCAGAAAGGAAACAAGCAGCGAATTTCCAGCAGGCAGCGACTGCGGTACTGCCCAGCTTCACTTCCCTTACCAACAGAAAACAATCAGGTCATTCAATGCCAAGCCATGCCTAAAGCAGTGTCAGCAGCCCCCGACAGCCGTCAGGAAAGCCACAGGGCTGCTCTCCTGTCCAGCTCCATCCTGTCCGGTTTGGAAGAGATGCAAGATGAGGAAACCACGGGAAAGAGAGCAGGGAGAAGTACCCTCCCTACTGCTGCACTGTGGAAAGGCGCTACTTGTGCTTGCGGCAGTGTGGGAAAGGCACTCGTGCTCATAGGCAGCTCCAAGGAGACCGATGTCCTCCTCTGTGAAGGATGGAGAGAGCCGGGGGTGCCCCAGACTGAAGGAGCTCCGTAGCCCGGGACGATGGGAAAGCAAAGGCAAGGGGCACGGCGGCGGTGCTGGTGGGATGCTCAGCATGCCCCAGGATGCCGCGTTCACACTTGCAAACGCACGGCGTTACCCTATTTTACAGCTAGGGAAACTGCGGCAGAAAGAAGTCAACCTCTTAAAACTGGAGAGCAAGGGAAGAGATGTGAAGGCAAAGGCTGCCAGGGCGACCACAACCCATCCTAGGGCAAGGCTCCCGCTTCCCCCAGTGCAGCCTCAACCACCAAACCAAGCAATAAAAGAGAAATCACAGTGCAGGACCTCTCTTTCTCCTCCATACCACCCACCTATTAGTTTAAAGGTTCGTGAGATATTTTATTTTTTTTGCAGAAAACCCCTCGTGGGCTCGTTTCCGTCTATGCTGTAGCTTCAAAGCTGTATTTTCAACTTCACCACCACAACAATAAGGACCGAATTTAAGAGTAAGATTTTTAGAGTACAAAAGCTGAGCTCCTTGGGATGTCACAGGCCTCCAGCATCTGCGGTTTGAAGCACCACATGCCAAAAGCCTCGTGAAAACCTGCCGGTAGAGATCTGTGTTTTCCAGGCAGACTATCCAGCCCGGGGACGCTGCCGTCAGCATTCACCTCTTGACAAGTGACGGTGAACAGCGCTGATTCAGAGAGACAACGTATAGCACACAGAGTTTCACGCGGGTCTCGATCAACTGGGCCACCCAGGATTTTAACCGTTCTTTGTCTTTTTCCCCCCAAAGACACAACAGGGGTAAGGTTAATGCTCCCGTCCAGCCACCCGGCAGGGCATTTTCCATCAATCCCATCAAGCTTCCCAAAAGCCAAGCACCGGTACGGCCTGCATCCCAGCGGGATCTGCCGAGGAAAGGGCTGGCAGAGCAATCAATTTACCATTTTCAAGGCGGTAAGAGCTTTTAGGAGAAATCAATTGGTGTTGTAATTAGGAATATTACCCGTGTAGCTAATAATTATCAAAGATGGCTCTCCCCTTCACAGTTCATTTCCATCTTACCCTTCCACTAAATAAAGGTGTTACCTATAGATGTTATTTGCGGCTTCATAATCTACTGTCATAGGCATTATTGCCATTTATTTCAGAGCGTGCCGGAGCGTGACCACGAGGAAGATAAAATAGGACCCTGAGCCAGAAATCCTGCCTGGAGCAGCTAAGCAGCCAGCAGTGAAGATTTTTCAGAGGCATTGATTTTTACATAAACACTATTCATAAACTTCTCCTCGCCACACAGCGCTGTCTCAAATTAGCAAGGTGACATTAATGTGTCGGGGCTAGGTTTTGACAGAAGCCATGCTACAGAAAGCTCGACTCCAACTTTGCCTCGGCAACAAGGGTTACAAGTGGCACGCAGGGACAGAGAGGGAGGAAAGGAGTTTGAATTAGGGTGATGGGATCCCCCCCTACCTTTGCTTGCTTCCATGGGAAAGAGTCCTGCTAGGTGTAAAACGACTAAATACTACACGCCGGTAAGAAATAAAAAATTCATTAAATCATAAATCTTTTGGAAAGGGGATCTACTGGGGAGATTATATTCGCTTTTCATGGACATATTAATTCAACGGTGGCATATCATATTGTTCTCTGCGGGGGAAAAAGACATATTGTTTTAAAGTATGATATTTAGAGCAGTCCTTTAGGAAGGAAAGCAAATATAATCTTGGCAAGGAAAGCTGACTGCATGAGTACTGAGCAAGGGACATTAAAAGCAGGGCCCAAGTCCCAGCTGCCGAAAGTCAGCATAGCTTGACTGGAGCTGTTGGAGCTAAGCCCATGCATGGGAGCTGAGAATGAAGGTCACCTCCATTTAGCCACAACTCCTTGAAAATGTTAAGTAAATGAATGCAAAGGGTAATTTTTTACTGGGCCCGTTGTGAGCAGCCACTGTTTGCCCGCTAGCAAACACCGACAGCAGGTAGGAAAACAAAGACATTACAGCTGCATTCAGTTTGATGGGTGTTGGTTGGGAACTACCTGGCCATCTCCTTCTGGATTGCTTCTGGCTCAGCAGTGGAAATTGCCAAGCTCTCCTGGCTCTCAGTCCAACCAGACACTCAGGATTTGGGTAGAACTGGACGGCCAGCTGCAAAACATGGGCTCACCAAAGCCCTCCTTCAGCTGCTGCCCAATCTAGACTCCCTACGTGCCTGGTCTCCATTCTCCAGGAGGCTCCAGTCCTACTGTGGCACACGCCCAGAAGTGTCTGCAGCAGACTGACACCTATCTCCTGCCTAAATTGCAATCAGATCGAGGCCAATAAACACCTCCCTCCCCTGAGGGACCATATCTGACAGACATTTGAGGACCACCCTGCACACAGCCAGCCACAGTGTATGGACGAGGTCTCCTCACAACAGGCAGCTTCCACACAATGCTGGGGCGAGACTGGTCTCACGGCCCCCTTTCACAGCTATGGTCACACTCCACCTTTGGCTTCCCACCTCTCTCCTGACCCCGCAAATCTTGTATTCCTTTGAAACGGGAGCATCCGTCCCCCCTTTCTCCATCCATACCTTTAGCGTGGTGGTCAGCGCAGCCCCACGGGTGATGTAGGTTCGACTCTCCTCCAGCTTGGCTCCACGCGTGGAGGACACTGGGGCAGGACTTCTGCCCACTGTGCACGTTCTTCAGACACTCATCCCACGCACAAGTCCCCGATGAGCCCCGCTGTCTCCTGGAGCGTATCTCCCCTCACGAGGCGGCTGTGAATCATAGACAAAAACACCACAGACCTGAGCTCAGATCAACTTCACACAACACCATAAGCACAATCCCAATCATCCCAAGCAGTGTTGTTCTGCCATGTGGCTGCTCTCTTAATAGCTACGAGAAGGTCTTCAGCAAACATACAAGTTACTGCACAGTAACTCGTCATGACCATGTTCTTCCTCTGCGATAACTCACCATCCAGAGTAGCTTATTCCAGAGGAAGAAGGGGAGAAGATAGCTTAAGCTTACTGCACAAGATAACAGTGACCGCTGAGCCGCTCTTGCACCATAACACAATTCATGCCAGTTTGACCATGTTGCACTCTTAACCAGCTCAGGCACAGATAACTCAACTTGGCCCATCAGAAAAGATGGGATTTGCTTATCACCTGAATTGCATAGGACACTCTGCACAAGACAGCACATACATGCAAACTTCTGCTGGACTTCTTACTTTTCTCCTTCCTTTTGCCAAGCCAGCTATCTTGATAAAAACTTCCCCATCCATCCCAACGAGGTGTGAAATTTGAAACATCGTCGCTCCCACTGAAAAAACTGCACACAGGACTGTTCCTAGGTAATTAAATAACTAGATAAAATAAAAAAGGGCTGATGAAACATTAACTACAAACGGTCAAAACAACAATGTCAGCGCATACAAACCATAAAGGCTCTTAATGCAACGTTAAGTCAGCTGTACGTTATTTATGTATTTGCCACAAGTGTATTCAACTACCTGCTTGAGATGAAAAACGCTAATAAGGCTGTATTTTTCTCCGTACCTGGGCCAGGTTCCCAGTTGAGACAAGCAGTTTAGACTAGCCAAACACTTGGACAATTTTAGTTTCTGTAGAAACCCTTGTCGCCGGGGTCCTTAATATTGGCTTTAGGTGGAAGGCGCATTGGCAGCAGCTCACGGCCGAATGCCGTAGGAAGCCAGAGAGGTCTTGGACTACTCAAATTATCCAATGCGAGCACAAGAAGGAGGCAGCCTGTGCTTTAGCTTCTGTTCAGGGCCCCTGCAAAGTTAATCCTATCCGATTACACTACTTTTTTTTTTTTTTCCATAGAAGAAATAAACAGTCTTTTGTACTAAACATAAGGCTGCCTTCTTTTGAAGGAAGATTTATCATCCAGGATAAATTCATGAGTTCATTCCACTTTTGTCTCAAGTCTTCAAAGCGGTGTTTTTACTTCATGATGCAATATCAGTTGGTTCTGCCTCTGTGCCAGGCAGTCCCCACAAGACATCCATCTTCGCCTTCAAAAAAAGAAAAAGAGAACATGAACGCAGATCTTCTCATCAGTTGCTTAAAGCCTGCACACCAAATTCCACGTACGCACGTTAGAGCCACGCAAACACGTACGTAAGGAGCTAGGACCGGCTTCCCTTCAGACCACAAACACCAGGAATGCAACTGATGGTATTGTTCAATGAAGAGAAGCGACTGGTGGATGACAAAATCTGCTGTGAGTTGCCCCAGGAGAAGGCCCAGCTCTGAAATAAGAAGGATGGCTCAGTTGCCTTCCCCACGCTAACAGGGACTCCGTTGTACTGAGCTGAAACCTTGAACTCATTACAATGTCACTCTGTCTTTGGATGCGATATCCTGTGGGGGAATCTTCTGGGAATGTATTTTGGTTCAGACTTGGGTCAAGGAGAGTTGACTTGACCTGAAAATAAATCCAGGCAATCTCAAGCTGAAGAGCTATTGACTACTGTTTGCAATACAATAAAGCGAGGAGATCAAACTCGGCTGAAACCCAGGGTTAACATAAATCCAAGGAGAAAGGGGAACAAGAAAATTCATTCACCACCACGACAAAGGGGACATTTTTTGCATAGGCAGAATTCAGAGCAGGGACTGAAATCGCTTCCCCAGCAGCATTTTTAGCGTCCCATATGGTAAGTGCGTGCTGTTTAGCTGTGCTGATATCTTCAGCAGACTGGCAGTAAGATAAGAGGTACATGACTACACGTGTGTGAAAAAGGTTTTGTGAGCTTTTTTTTTTTCCTTTTTAACGTCACTAGATGGAGTTCCTCTGCTCGCACACAGGGCAGCTTTTGTGAGAGGTATTTTATATGGATCCCCAAGGAAAGATCTCAGCGGACAGGCTCTAAGCACTATTGTGTGCACGTGTGCGTAATAACTCTCAGCAACTTTCGGTTTACGGTCCAGGAGAAACGCTGGTTGTACTCGCTGCAGCTCCAAGATAAAATCCTGGTCCTCGCTCATGCTAAGGGAAGCTGTACCACTAACTTCACTGAAGCTAGCCTTTCTCCTCTTCCAGGAGCTTTTATTTTTTAATGTTTGTTGGATAAGCAATTTTTCAACCAGCTGACACTTCTCAGGTCTGTACTGCAGGGAGCCTGAGAGATGCTCCCTACCCATGCTGCAATATAGCCTCAGAAATAAGTAGAATTCCCCCCCGACTCTCCTCCTTCCTAGACCTCAGATCCAGAAGCAGCAGCTTGACTCACCAGCCCTTTGCCAAGACCTGTAACACATACCCCACTCAATAAATTTTCCAGCTTCTCAATAATGCAAAGCTGTCCTACAAGGATCCAGCACCTACAACCCCAGAACAAGTCATGGATGGTAACAAGATTTAGTGGTCCTTGAACATGACCTTTTATTGTGCCTGATGAGTGTCCTCAGAGCTATCTCCAGCTCGAGCTTGCACCCGTTTCCAACCTAGAACAGCTGGCTCATCTCAGGATAAACATTAAATGTAGTTTGGTCCTTCTGCTGGCATTCATTATCCACTCCATTTTGCAGCAAGGATCTGGTCAAATCCCTCTAGTCCCTTTCCATTGCCCCTTTCTCTCAAGCATGCAAAGGGACAATACATCTTCTCCTGCGCTTCGCCAGGGAAGATGCAGAGCAGCTCAGCTCATCGCAGCACAGAGATGCACAGGGCTGTGCCCAGGAGCCCTGGCAATATGGACAGGGCAGGAGCTTCACCAAGGACACATCAACCCAGACAAGACAAAACCGACCTCAATCCAGACAAGTCTGACCAGGGTAGCTGCTTACCACAGAGATTGGCTTCATCTCCTGCAAGACACGGGCGCCACATTCCCCATCTGAGTGCAACTATTTCTAAACACAGCCCAGGGAAAGCTGCGTATTTATTTTTTTTATTTCACTAAAACCCATGTTATTAACCAACTCGTGCTCTACTGTAGATGATCCCTTTGTTTACAGAATAAATTATGCTGCTTCTTCCCATCTCCCACTGTGATTGCAGTGGTCAGACTGTATAATGTTTGATCTAAGAATGTATGAACTCCACTAAACAAAGCTGCAACAGAAAGTTGAATAGTAAGTCGAGACTCCAACCTCTCTAGAAAAAAAAAAAAAAAAAGGTGGGTTTGACAAAGTAACACACTGAGAGCGCCTGGGAATTTTTCAGATGAAATAAAGTATTTTAAGAGGGACTTAATATACAAACTCAGCATTTCACATCTGCACCCTTTAAAACTGTCAGGAACTTCACCCCTGACTCAAGTGAAATCTTCACAAATTGGGATTTCTTTTACCGCCGTGTGAAAATTAACACTTTCTATTGCAATTAGCAGTACCACAGCCCTGCTCACGCTTTTGCTCCAAAAACAAGTTGCACATGAATATTCACAGCCAACCAATGCCATCTAACAGTAGCTTTCTAGTACAGCCATTCCCAGCACACGTCTCTCCTCCAGATCAGGAATGAGAGAAGAAAGGCACGGATCAGTGTCCCTACAGTGGCTTTACAGGTAGGTGCCCAACCACTGGTCATCTCGGGGAGCTCTGGGACGATCTCTTCTCATCAGGGATTGCTCTGCTGAGGACAGCTCTAGGGGCTATACATGTGTAAACACGAGTATTTTTTTAATGGACACATCTTTCCTTCACAAAAAATATCCATCACCACAGCAGCTCTACTTCTCAACCTCTATCTTCCCCGAGACCTACGTTTGCAGGACCAACTTAACCCTCCTTTTTAACAGCCAGTTCCATCTACAACAGCAAAAACATGAGGAAAATCAATCCTGGAGATTTTCCACCCACCGGCAGAGGTGACAGAGAGGAGGGAACCTGCACAGTCCATTACCTGCCCCTTCTCTGCTCAGGTATCAAGTGCACTGCAGTCAAAGTATCTGAGCCCCTTCTGCACGGCATGACAGCTAGCACCAATAAAACTAATCGGAAGAGGGGGAGAATTATTGATTTCAATATCAGAAGTTTCATGGAGGGGGAGTTAAGCGGTACTTTTAATGCTACAAACAGTCTCCAACTTAAAGCTGCGGCTTTTTCAACTCCATCTCTCCTGACTGGCGTAACTAAGCCCAAAGCAGAGGAAGCAGGACAAGAAATGCAAAGAAGGGAAGTCACTAAGGAGAAGGGCGTGGAAAAAACTACCCTCAGAGATAGTCACATTTCAAAGCATACGAAGAAACCCCTAGTGAAGTGGTGAAAGCCAAGCAGCCCCTCTTAAAAACATAAAAAATTACGAGCTCAGTTACAAGCTTTCCCAGTGCACACTGACATGCTACCAACCAGACTTGGACCACAGACTCTGCCTAGAGCTTTAAAAAATGCAAATAAAATATCATCCCTTGGTGGTGTTTCATCCCCAAGCCAGTCTGAAGTCATCCACAGAATCTGATGGGTGGTGTTACATATGATTTACTGGAGAGCTAAAGAAGCCACCTCGCTCCACCCTTTGCAGGCAGGATGGCCCATCCTCTCCTCCTTCTGTGGGACCTTTCATTTCCAGGGTCTGCTCCATCACCTTTCAGCTGCACCGAGTTCATGAGGCAGAAAAGAAAAAGAAAACTAATCGTTTTGCAAGCGTGATATTACTGGCACTTGTCAAAGAGAAACAGCAGATTCCCCAAGGCTCCTTTCCACTCTCTAAAGAGCCAAAAAGTTGTTCTCCACCAGAATAGCTTTCAAATGAAAGGCCAGAAAGAAATTTGGAGCTGATTTCAAGTCTATCGGCGTAAATCAGTGGAGCCCTTGCCATCCTCAAGGAAGCCAGGAAAGCAGAAAACCATGCTCCTTCGAGTTTAAAATATTTACTTAAAACTGGACGCCAGGAAGGTGAACAAAAAAATAAGGTTTGAAAGGAGAGGGTGGCTATTTAAGGGATGGAAGGAAAGATTATATTTACAGGGTCATGGGTTAAATTTAACATGCCTCATCTGAAACAAATTGAGAACCAATTAGGCACCCAAAATGAAACAAACCCCTAAGCAGTTTATTAACTCCTACTTATGGCATTAGAGGAAATTCAGTTTTAAAAGCAAGTTGCAGATAGCTCTGGAAAATGCCTTCTCACTTTGCAGCGAATTTTATAAGGATGAATCAGGTACTAAAGTTCTCACCAGCAGTTGTTTTGCTTGGCTGTCTTAAAAAGCAAACAAACAAACAAAAACCTCAACAACGCCTTGCATTGCCTAATGGAAACTTGAGGCTAGTCCTGGAAAATTCCCTGGCCCACCAATAGAGCTGGTGTGGAGCTTTCCAACAGGCGGGCTTTGGATAGGGAAGAAAAAAAAAACCCACACTGAAGTTTTCATGGTGGGTTTCATGGAAATATTTCAGTTTTCCAACAGGAAAAAAATCGAAGGAACGACATCTTAATTTTCAGGCAAGGTTAAGTCATCATTTGGTCTCCATCAACTACTACTCCCCACCCTTCACGGGCGAAGCTTTGTGCTGGAGCTCTGTTAACATGATTCATCCAACTCTGTCCCAGGAGAGCCGTTGCTTCATTGGCATCCCTCCTGTATCTTGAGAAACACAGTCCGGCCAGAGGAGAACAGAGGCAGCTGCTCCAAGTAGATTACTTTTTTTCTTGCACAGGCCCATCATGTTTCTTCCACAGAAACAGGAGGAGTTAATCATGTTCTTGACACGAAAAAGAAAAGATACATTTGGGTTTTAAGCCAGGCTGCATTGATGAGAGTCAAGATGTTGATGTCAACTGCAGCAGTGTAATCAGCGCACACCCACAACTGGCTCCAGAAGCAAGGGAGGGTTATTTATGAATTATTACATGGAGACAGAGCTGCAAGCAGCAGGATAGCCAGCAGGCCAGCTGCAATTTCTGCTGGTCAGTCTAAATCCTCTGGATCCCCAAACAAGCTATTAATGGCCAGATGGATGAAAGCAGAGTCAAAAGGCACTTCCAATAGGTCTGCAAGATCTTCACCGAGCAGTTAATTGTTCAAGGCAAGAGGCCCACACATCAAGGATGATTGGTCTTGTGCCACAGACATTACACACGCTTTTGGGTCTTTCCTGGTTTTTCAAGACAGGTATTTTGTTTTATTCTTCAAGATTTGGGCATGAAGTATTTATTAGCACAGACAGGTGTTTGGTTAGCAGGGACAGCCAGCCACGGTGAGGCAAACATCTGGAGCCCATGACCAGTCGCTTCAGAACAACTTCTTGTGCAAGTGAGGACAGGCTGGGAGGTCATAAGCAAAACAAGAACAAATTTCACTCACTGGGACCCATAATTGGTCTCACAAGCATGCACAGTATGTTTGCACAGAGCAAAAGGTACTGCTTACTGCATTTGTGCTCTAACTATCAGTAACGCTTTGTGATTGCCCAGGAGTTCAGGGCAGGTCAACATGCCACAAACAATTCCTTTGCTACAGAGATCAATGTTCTGCCGTGACTGGTATTTACTTTATGCCCTGAGCAATACAACCACTACCAGTTCTGCATCAGTTAATATAAGCAGACGGGGGGGCAGGGGGGTGTGCTGATGATATCTCAACCCCTCGAGATTTGTTTCGTCAAAGGACCACCATGCCCTGCCTTACCTACAAGAATTTGCCGGCATTCAGTAAGCATGCCTGGAAGAGCAGTTAGCTAGAAATCCCAACATCAAGCCAGAAATAAAGATTATTTGCCTTTGTTTACTTACTGAACAGCAATCTCTTGTCCTCCCAACTCAGGAAAAACATGCCCTTGTAAGATTTCCACCAGCATTTACATCCCCCTAACAAATCCACGCAGATTAGCACAGAACTTTAACGGGAACACTGCCAGATTAAGTGGCTACAAGTGTTTCCGAGGTCATTATGGTTAAAAGCTACATAATACAAACGATAAGGAGCACTGGGAAAGCAAAGTGGCACTTTAGAGAAACAACTGAAGACAAAACAGCATATCTGATGCACTCATTCAAAGCCTCAGATGGACAGTATCTTGGGGAGCTGCTACGCAGGGCTGCTGAGCTTCGAGACTCTTGCACAGTAAAGTCCCTTCAGGTGACTGTCATTTTAGAAGTCAACAGAGCACTCTTCCAGCAAATTTCATGCTGGGCTTCTCTCAAATAATGGAAAACAAAGCCATTTATTTACTCTCAAAAATTATCCAGGATGACATAAGATTCCCTCACCAGCAAGAAGCAAACGAGGCTTTTCATCCTTTGTGTACATATGGTCAATTGAGGTCTTCTCTGAGTTACACCTGAAACCTCACACTTGGGACAGTCACTTCTGACATCTTCTAGGACCTGATGCTACCAGCTCAGCATGAAACAGCCCAAGTACTTAATCAGAAAGAAGGTAAAACACCACTACTGAGAGCCAAAACATGGCTCTGCTGAAGATAATACAAGTTATGTTTGTCCAAGCCATCCAAGGTTAGACCTGGCCAAACACACTCTTATCACCGACTGTAAAGCTATATCGTTTTAAAATACAACTGATCACGGCCACAGAGAATTACACTCCTTGAGAAAAGGAATTGCTCACTGAGACATGCACAGAATATCCCGAGCTTTTCATTGCCTTTGTGGCCGAGTCCCACCAGCAGCAGTTGCACTTGGCAGAGACAGTCCTCTCCACAAAACCCCCTGCTTCTCAGAGGAGCAGCAGGGCCATCAAGTCTTTCACCTGTACCTCATCACCAGGATACATATTAGCACAAATTGGGGGGATGTAAGCACTGATGCTAATTGCTCTTTGTGGGTTTGGCTCACACCTGCCTAGATTTTCACCAGGTCAGGAGAGCAGCTAACTTCAGAGCATGAGCCACAACACAGCAAGAAGAGATTCCAGTGGGAACCCCAGGAAGAGGATCCAGGAAGCAAAGTTACCATGTTTATAGCCTTTTCAGGAGCTTCAGCTGCACACACTTGCCACTTATCATTTCTATCTTCCTTTTCTCCTTCCCACAGATGATACAAGTGTTTTCATTCGAGCCTGGTGCATGTCAGTGCCATCTGTAAGGACCCTCATTCCTGGGTATTTACAACTGGTTTATTGCACAGCTGCAAAACACGAGAAGAAATAAATTACAAAGCATCTTGAGTGATCATGCACTCCCATGAGGCATTTAAGATACTTACAGGAATAATTTACGACTGCATTATAAAATCCCTTGTCCTTTAAAGTGATGCTGATGCTGCAGAAAAATATAAATCAATACTGCAGAGGGCTTTCAAAGCGGCAGTTACTTAGGGTTTATAAGCGGGCTACGCTGTCCAAGTTAAACGTGGGGGTTGCATGCCTACAAACCAACTATGTTATTCCCTTCCGTGGGCTTTAGGCTGTCAAATCAAATGCAGAAATAGCTTCAAAAAGGGTTCAGAAGATGCAGGCGCACCCCAAGAACCTGAGAAATTGTGCCTGCTCTTACAGACACAAAGCCATCTGAACTACTGAGGAGCAGGAAAGCTTTAACACATGGAGAGTTGCAGGCTTTTGGTGTCACAGAGCTATTGGCAGCTGCCCAACTCATTATGCCCAGCCATCCTGTGAAACAGAAATCCATACCCCACGCACCGCTACAAGCTGAGCCAGGGGGTCGTGACTTATATCAGTGTCAAAGCGAAGACCGAAGGGGTATGTTGGCAGTCCCAGGTGCAGCGGGCTCCCCCTTGGCACGGGATAACGTGCAGGTCGGAAGCGCGGTGTTGGTTGATCCTGCAGTCTAGAGCAAAGGAGAGGAGCTCCCGACGCAATACCTCCAGGTTACCGCTGCAGATCTGGCTAGCGTCAGGGAGCCCGGATTGCGGCCCCTCCGGGCCAGCACAAAGGCAGATGCTGCTGATGGGTATTTGCAACAGCCCTGCGTGGCCAAGCTGACAACATCAGCCCGGTGTCAGACCAATCGCTCCTACAAGCACTGCCTCCGCTCAAAAACAACAATAACTTAATACAAGAGCATTCCTTTACCATGAGAGTATCTTTACAAGTTGCAAAGGAAACGCACCTTTAAGTGAAGCATTTTAATATTCATCAACCCAAGGAATCTGTGTTAGCAATGGATGAAAAAAAGCTTTAACTACATCCAACGGGATCACTGTTGTCCAAGTCTTTGGATCTCTTTGTTGCCAGACACTACACCGAGCCACTGGGCGCGTACCCCTCAATGGCAGAGGCAGGCTCCAGCCGCTTTTCCTCGCTGTCTAAGAAATTATGACAGGAGACTTCATGCAATTAGGCCTCAAAAATGGGGATGTCAGTCCTCCAGGGGAACTAAGCCTGCCTCATGAAAGGTCCTTCAGCCTTTGCTGTCGCTGCATGAGCTGTTTTTTACCCTTAGGATTTATATCAAAGCAAGACACTAGTCAAGACACGGCCAGCCACTGTAGTTTTTACCTCTTTGTAGCTTGTCAAGGTGAATGTCAGAGGAAAAAAAAATAAATCTCAGAGGTGACCAGGCACAGAGATAGCCATCTAAAAAGTTACATACCTCAGTACAAGAAAAATAAAAACCCCACCCCTCTGTTTTTAGTAAAAGCAAACCTGGTGTCTCTCCAGCAACAGGACTCCATTTAGAAATCGGCAACAGAAGCATAATGAGCTGCACAAAGCCAGCCATCTCACACCTCGCCATTTCTCCCCGCGGACCGAAACCCCTCTCAGGATCCACCGCCTTTTTACGACGTGGCTGAACAATGCCCAGCCCAGGGACGCTGTACCTTTCAGTGACCATTTGCATCTTCCTTTTAGCTGGCTCGGTGAAGGATTTTTTTTTTTTTTTTAAGGTGATGTTTCCCAGGGTAGCTCTAGCATCTTATGGGATTCAAGGTACATGCTGCAAACTGCTGATCCTGCATGCAAGAAATAACAGGGGGAGGATGTATAGGGATAATATTTGTACTGAATGTATGTTTTTCAAGAGCGTACTTAAAAACCAGCTGTGTAAGCAAAGCGAGCAAGGAGAAGTATCTCTGGTTGAGCCCAGCTCTGCAGCACGTGGGCTGGAGGGCAGCTCGAGAACAAGGTGGATGTTGGACGAGGGAAGTTTAGGGCTCTGGATCACACGCTCATTTTTCCTGACCCTCTCTGATCTGCGCAATCTCTCAGCTTAGCTCCTTGCAGAACAAACAAAATAAAAAGGCTGCAAGAACACAACTGCTTTACAGAAACCAAACACTGAATCCAGGCTGCTCCATTCTGGCATGTTCGACCTACCTGGACAGGAACTAGTGCCCCAGCAAAATGTACCGTCTGAATAGAGATGCTACTTCCACTTAAGCAGCCACCTCTTACTCGGCCCATGTGGAAATCCCAAGGCTGACAAGATCAGGGAAAGCAGACGCCAGTTCTCACTTCACCACTCCCCTCAGCATCTTCCTCTGAAAAGCCTAAGGCTTATTACGTGGCCAAAACATATCTTGCATTCGCTTCGGTCATGAAAAGCAGCAACAAATTGAGAGATGGAGTAGACTCAAGGTTTTCTAAAAGGATCAGCCCCATAAAGCTTTCAAAAGTTGCAGCTGACAAACCCATTGGATAGATCCAAGCCATTTCTGAAAAAGCACCCAGAAGGCAAACAGTTCCATCTAGAGAAAAAACTACATGTTGCATTTTGGATGGGCTGCACGCCCACAGCGTATATTTTCATAGGCAATTTATGCCTATGCAACAGCTGTTCGCCTTGAGCATCCATCACTCCTCCAGCTACCCAGGCATCCCAGAAAACCTGGTCCAAGTCCTCCTTTTTCCTCCTGGATATGGCATTTATTCTGAACTGAAAACAAAAGAAAAACTAAGCATCCAGCAGCCTGAATGACTGCAGGGTTTCACTGCAAAGGTTTTATCCAAAACATTTCCTGAACATCTTCACTCAGCAAAATAAGGCTGATGTTTTAACTTCTTATGGTGCTTTAAATTTTTGTTGCGTCTCTGAAACGGAGACACCGTAAAAAAATCTAGTCTTAATCCATTTCTTCCCTAACTCTGTGTTCAGGGGAAGCTAAAGAAAGAACCAAACCAAAAATTTACAGTAAAAAAAGTATTTCGCTTCATGCACGGGTAAAGCTCTTCATTGCTGGACAACTGTTTTGACCCAGACTTTTCCCTACTATGGCTAATCCAAAAAACATCTGCAAAGTTTTCTTTTCATTTTTAGTCTGGATATGAAATGCCAGTGATACAGAGGATATCAACATTTGTAAAATCTCCATCCTTTCTGGCCCCCACCAACGAGCAGAAATTGTCAGAAAATGAGAAATTGATTCTTGGCTGAACTACAATTAAGTTGTAGCTTTCCCATAACTTCCAGAGCTTTATTACACAGATTTTATTTGATGAAATCAATTATACGGTACACTGGAGATAAATTAGTGAATTAGCTTTGCTTATGCTAATGCCTATCAAGTCGGGGTGGGTTTTACCTGGCAGAGAAGATTGGGAGAAGGTGTGTGATTTCTTTAAGCAGGAACGTGCCTCGTTACTCCAGGAGGGGAAGATGGCTGCAGGGAGGCTTCCACACAGGAGAGCAGAGGGCAGAGCTCCTCACGACCATCACCCGTGGCATCTGGATGCAAGTCCCTGCACAGTCTAACAGCAGCAGTGCTCATCTGCTAATGTATTTTTCCAAAGCCCACAGTATGCAGAAGTTCTTTGACATTTTGAACACTGGGAGGGGTGGGGAGATGTCAATGTCTTCTGGAGCTTTTGGTTGTTTTTTTGTTTTTCCTTGCGGGGCTAACTTTTGGCTGATTATTTGGTTTTATTATTACCAGTTCTAGCTCATATAATACCAGCACTAGAATACTGCAAAGGGGTAGGACAGAGCCAAAGCTTCTCATGCAAGTAAAGAGCAATTGCTTTCCTCTCTTCTAAAAATGGTGCATCTACCCTAATACAGCATCAAGTGCTAGAAAAAAAGAAAGGACAGATTTTCACAGTTACTATTAACCTGTCTCATCTTGAGATCCTTGGGAACTAATCACCTCTGGACAGGAGGGAGAGCCTTACAGCACTCATTTGGCACTGGACAAATCAAAGGCAAATCCAAAGGCTTCAGCTGATTTCAGAAGGGGACAATTATCTGCTAATGATCCTTGCTGCAAAGCACACAGTCACACTGAGCTGGGCACAAAGCTTTGAAAGCACAACGGTGCTGGCACTAGAGATAGGTGCTACATCTCTTCAAACATCA
Organism: Gavia stellata; assembly: GCF_030936135.1. Taxonomy (NCBI): domain Eukaryota; kingdom Metazoa; phylum Chordata; class Aves; order Gaviiformes; family Gaviidae; genus Gavia; species Gavia stellata. The sequence continues at coordinate 41,615,842 of NC_082601.1, forward strand.
TTACCCAGACACTGCTGATCAACTGGAGACCGGGGAGAGCAGCGCTCTCATACCCCATCCTGCAAAACACCAAGTACTCTGGTCCTGACCCAGCAAACATAGATGTGAAACAGCTTTCTCATGCCACGGGTGCTGGGTAAAGTGATGGCGACCATGCATAACGTATTGCAGAATGACATTTTTGGTGACTAAGTCCCCAAAACTATAAAAGGGTCCAGTGGTCCGTGCTCAGTTTACTGGAATCAACACATAGAAATCCTTTAAAATGGAACAAAATTGCTCGAGTGTCCTGTTGCAAACTGAGTTTTTGGAAGCTTCTTGCACTGCTTGATAAAGCAATACATTTCCAGAAAAAGAAAAACCAAATGAGCAAAGTCAAAACCAAGGGTTTTTTTGCTTTAAAGCAAAGGAACCAACCCCCAGAAGTGAAACCTTATCCTGTGCCTCTAACAGGCTGTATTCCTGACTTCACCTTGCTCCCAGACTTTCCTCCACCAAGGCTGGCTCTGGTTGTCTCCGGAGGGTCCTCCTCCAGCCACATGAAAGACTTTTCACACCCCTCCATGGCACCAGCCTTTAATACAGCCTAGAAGTCAGACCAATGGTTAGATCCCTTCCTGCTAGATCCGAGCTCAGGCTGCTGAGCTTTAGGTCTCCAACACAGGCACAGAGCCTAAATGTACCGTGAAGAGATCTGGAAACAGAGGCACTTAGGGCTTTCATAAATGGAGATTTACTAAATCTGAAACTCAACATCAGATTTCTGCTGTACCTAAAGTAAATACTATCAGTTAATGGAGGAAACATGGGATTTTTTTTTTTTTTCATAAAAATAAACACACAAGCTATTCAAAAGCTACAGCCCTTCGCTTTCTAAGCATTGTTTCTAATAAATTGTACAACTACCCATTTGCAGGCATGGAAATGCATTAGACCACAAAAAAAAAAATACCATTCCAGAGCTATGCAGCCTTTTTCTCCAGCTTCATAGAAATGATGCTGAGTTCGAACTGCCCAAAGTGAGACACATCAGGGAAGTTGCTATAGCTTGGCACTCCGTAGGTCCCCGTGCCAAGTGAGCTCACACCTACCCACGGCGTACTGCTGGGGCATGTGTAAGTGGATGAACCAGAGAGACCAAGCAGGGTGTGGGGAGCAAGGCTAAGAAGGTGGTGGAAATTAGAAGGGGAAAAAAAAAAAAAAAGAAAATCCAAGCTTCCTGACCGGGTTCCCAGCTGATATCAAATCCCAGCACCGGCTGGTTGCTAGTGGATATAGTCCATATGAAAACGAGAGGTCTGGTTTCTGTAATTCACAGCAAGAGTGAACAGGCTAAGCCCCACAAATGCAGCGACTGAAGCTGTCTTTGGGGAAAGCATCTGCAAGGCAAGCTGACTCTTCTTTCCACAGGCTGGTGAGGAACACCTGCTTATCGCCAGCACTTCTGTGTTGGCCAAGGACAGCGCGTGACAGCACATGGTGCCAGAGGCTGGTGCCCACAGAAAGGGAGCAGGCGCTCGTGTTTCTCTGACAGCAGAAAGTAATACAAATCCTCATGGATTGCACCCATCTGCACCCGTTCGCAAGTGTTTTAACCTCCTTTCACCCACTGCTGCAAGTTATTCTTAAGCATTTCACCTTCAGAGGCTTCCCCACCATCTACAATAGCATTTATCACACGTCCCATCTTCCTCACCTTTCTGTTGTCCTACTCCCCCACCACCTGTATTTAGGGATACCACCTGTAAAATACAGTCTCAGGCAGATCTCCGTGACCTACCCGCACCATACAAAAATTCCTCATGCTAACATTAGACATACTTGAATTAGCACGGAAATGAAAACAGGCCACAGGCAAGAAGTGGGCTGGGGGAAAAGATGGAGCTGTAACGCTAAGCAACCATGTCAAGTCACGGCCAGCCACGTCCCGTTAGCTGTGTTTGAGGGTTCCTCATGTCAAAATAGCACCCCTGTAGCAAAGGAAGAATCCTGCACGCCCAGTCCTGCGGCACTTTGCGCTCTTCTGCTGGGCACAGGCTCCTTGGAGGCATCAGCAGCCGGCAGCTACATGTCCCATAGCTCCACGACTCTACTGCTTTGCACCAGGAGAACCTGGAAACCACTGAAGGCTCAGTCCTGTAAAATCGACGCTTTCAAAGACACTTTACAAAGTTACTATGCAATTCTGGGAAAGGAGTTCAGATAGGAATTAATAAATTTTGTTCGGTATTAAAAAATTGGAAAGTTCTGATAAATGTCATGAAAATTCCTGAAAAAAAACAAAAACCCAACTGTTTCCAAAACAAGCTTGTTTTTCCCATTGCTAGTTCTAACACAAACACCAGGAAAGATTCCAGCACCAATACAAGCAACTCTTTTACCCACCTCATAAAAATGGCTGAAAGTAAGAAAATAAGTTCATTTTCTTTTCTTCTAATATCTGCTCAGCCCCTTTCTGTGCTTGAGGATCTCAGGAGACAGCGCAGAGGTGAAGAGAACACTGATAACCCCCTCTTAAGGTTGAGTAAATTGAGGCATTGAACAGTTTCTGTGATTTACCCAAGCAGAACCATAATCCCAACTTATTTGCATGTGAAATATCGTCTCCCAAATTAACCCAGCCAGTTGAAAATATGACTGGGGGGGGGGCAGGGGGAACTGTCAGTTAGTATATTTATATTTCCTAGCTCAAGGGGGTATAAAGCTATTTCCAATATTCATTATGCCCATTTCATTAATGTATTTTTAATATTGTGATGTAGTTTAATATTTTTTCATTGTTAATGCTCTTAATAGCCCATCTTCTCTAAGTGGTCCTGCAGAAGAACACGAGCTACAGGAGCAAAAACCACAACTAGAAGAGCTGGGATCCTGAACGCGCAGGTTGGGCTGCAACAGTGACTCTGCAGCGGTCCAAAAAAACCCCCAAAATTTAAAAAAAATAAAAATTAAAAAAAAAATCAGTCTTTGGCTATTGATAGATTAATTAACTGAGCAATGAGCAGGACTTGCTTCCCAGTACAGACTATTTGCTCCCTGCCACATAAACTAGAAGGGTCTCTTATGTTAGGGGGCCTTCTATCTGTTGTTCCTAAGCTCTCCAGCTCTGACCACACTGCCATACGGTAGTCTTCAACGTAATATGGAAAGAAATAACATGACCACCTTTAAAATAGCTCCACAGATTACAACCCTGGGAGAAGACACTCAAAAAACATGAAAGGTCAGATTTAAATCCACAAATATAATGAAATGAGCAGTTGCAGATGAAACTCCCTCCTTAACGGACTGGACCAAATTCAACCCTGCTTCAAACCACCCGGCAGATGAACCTGGCCCAGCCATGGCTCAGATCTCCAGTCATAATGAAAGCTTGTCCATGGTTTGAACCCAGCAACAATTAACCTTGACAGGGGGAGATAAGATTCAAGTTTCAAAGAACAGAGAGTTTACTGGGTTTTTATGTGCTTTCATGAGGCTTTGATTATTATTTTAATGCAGTTGTTTGTGGTTTAATTTCCTTTTTTTTTTTTTTCCTGTTTTCTCCTTAATGGTCACATTGAAAAGATAAAAGTCTATGTACTTATGGCAGGAACCAAAGGATGGCCAAAGTCCAACCTACCTCCACCCCACCGCACTCATCTGATACACTTCCAGAGAAGGGGGAAATCAGACAAATAGATGCTGTGGATAGTTTAGGACTGACTCGCCTCAGACTTCTTGGAAAAGGGAGAAGAACTCATTAGGCTAAAAGGAAAGTCAAAAGTAGTTATGAGAGCGCTCTTTTAGGGGACTAAAATAAGAAGGCAACAGATCTTTACATACTTCCCAGCAGGAAGCCTACAGTCATCCATAACACTGCTGATAGCCCTCCATGCTTGGCAAGGTTCCCACTCAACCATCTGGAGCTCATCCATCGAGGTGTAACTTTGAGGAAGGAGACTGAGCGCCTGGCAGAGGTGTTCAGATAGCAGCTGGGAAGAGGGTTTTGGCTCCCAAGCTTCAGAGCGGTTTCGCTTGACAGCAACTGAGGGTACATCTCTTCTGCAGATGGTGCAGCTGCAGATGGCGCAGGCAGTCCTAAGCTAACTTTAAGCTAACTAGTCAGAGTCACTGCTGACAGCGGCAGCAGAGTTCCGTATACGCGCTGAAACCCTCCCGAGAGGCTAAGCAAGTAGTTGGGCCGTTCGCCCAAGTGGCTGCTGCACTTTTATCGGTACCAAAGCTAGTTAAAGCCAGTTCACCTTGTGCCTCCAGGAACCACAAAGCCACCGCAGCTCCTGCATCATAGAGGAATACCTGCATCACTTCTGTTCTCACCAGCTGACGTTTTGATCTTGCTGATGTCTTCAGCAGAGCTCCATCCGGCTGAGGGCCAGGAGTTTGCTGCGCACCTCCATCTCTCCTTTGAAGGTAGCAGCTATATTCGCCCTCCTCGAGGGCTGTTAATGAGAGCGTGTTCTGTAGTTAGGGGGAAGTACGGCTCTGAAGCCTCTACCAGAGCTGTTCCAGACAATGCAGCCACGGGAGGTCTTTAAATAAGAGGAAAGAATCAAAGATGGGGAGTGACCTGGTCAAATCAGCTGGGGAAGAAGATGTAGGGGGGAGGTGGGAGAGAGCAAGCGCACTGGAAGCGTTGCAGTTTTCTTCCCATGTCCATTGGACGGCAAATAGCAGTGGCATAAGAGTTCACAAGCGCTCTCAATGTCGGCAAATACCACATAGAAGGGCTCGCCATCTATGCTGCCAGAAAATGTACTATCAGCATAACAGAAAAGCAAACTACAATGTAATATACTGCCCATCTATATGCTATTTATAGCCTCTCCCACCACACATACACACACTTGTGTCCCCACGGTGTTTTCTTGACTGCACTTTGCAACTCCTGCTTTGCATTCACACAGCACGTACTGAAACCAGACATCAAGTTAAACACATAGACTTCGCTTCTCTTATCCTAAAGTTAACTTGGAGGACACCTTGCTGGAGGTGAGGGGAGCAGGGGGTAAAAAAAAGCAGAGGAATAAGAAAGGGCCAAGTTTTTTGCCATGAAGCCACCGCTAGAACACATAACAGCCACCCACTGCAGCAATGAAAAGACAGCCTAGGTTGAGCTGTTCCTCTCCAGCACACACCTCCGTGTTAAGATGAAGCTGCCACGCTGCCTTGCTGCCACATCCTCCCTTCCAGCCCACTCCAATACCTCCTTCCCCATGGAAGCCCTCAAAGATGCAACTCACCCACCTTCAAGTAAGGCTCAGTCCTCTCTTACCCACAGCAGCTCCTCAAGACTTTTTCCTGTACTTTTAGGTATTTTATTCTTTGTTGGCATGCTGTAGGCACACTCAGTTCTCTCCTTAAAGCTCCTGCAGCTCTCCAGCCTCATGCTAGGAGCAACCACTTACTCTTTGATTAGCACATTCAGCCAGAACCTGGGAAGCTCTTTTTTCCAAGGGCTGTATAGAGCCCGGGATTGCAACATGGTCTTTAAAGCATATTGCTTTCACTGAGACCACTAGCCAAAGTTAAAGCAGAGCCCGTCTTCTAAAAAGCAAACCTACAAGGATCTGCTACTACAATTTTAATTACCCAGCAGAGGAGACTGGGGGGATGAGGAGGGCAAGACCCAGGGAGGCACCTGGCCAAGCCCTGCAGAAAAGATGCACCTACAGACAGAACTCAGCCTCCCTCCCAGAGCCCAAAATGGCCCCAAACCCACAGCTGAATCATGTCTTGTTTCAGATTTTCAGCCAGTAGATCACAGGACAAAGGCACAAGAGCACAATAATAAGCTGCAGTCTGACCTGCCCCAGATTTTTTGAACTATCCTGGAAAGCTACTGCAAGGGCTTTATGAAAAAAAAAAAAAACCCTCCCAATAACACAGAAGAGCCAGGTTTTAATACTGTGTGCATCGTGGTCCGGCTCACAGCAGGTCACCAACCTCAGACAAAACCTGGTTAGAGGAGAAAAGCCCTTCTAGGGGCCCAGGAGTCTCTAAAAAGGGGAAAAAAATAAGACATCACACCTCCAGAAAAACAAGACACACTAACAAACTGACTGGACACAGCTCCCAAGACATAAACGAGCCATGGGCAGACTTGATTTTTATGAAGAAATCAGTAATGGCTTAGTACAGACCTAAAGAAATAGCTCCTGGGGCCAAACCACCAAACCAGGACTACTTAAATATACCACAGCTTGTGAAACCTTGCAGAGCAGTGCTCAGACCTGCTGCTGAGTAGGGGATGATTCAGCCTCTGCCACATCCTCCCCTTTACAGCTTTAAAGTGCCATCCGAGCACAGCTTTTTTTCCTGCTGCTTGATGCTTTCAGATCCTTGACCTGGTAACGATATCACATCTGCTAGCTATTATCAGAGGAGGAGAAAGGCTCTCCTCCCCTCCTCGCTTCTCCCCATACGCAAGCTGGTGTGAACCCAGCGCCGCACTGTGTTGTGTCTGTGAGAGCTGAAAGCCGTCAGACTATAATTCAAACAAATCAGATCTAATCACCCTTATCAGAAGGGCGATAAAAATCAGCGAAATTGAGAGGCTATGAAAACACAAGCCGGGGGGTATTTGGCAATGGGCACCTCTGAAGAGCTGTTTTCCTGCAGAAATCCCACCCCACAGAGGACATCAGATCACAGCAGGGTATTGCTGAAGATCAGTGTCTGTGCAGGTTCTCTGCCATCTTTTGCAGACCTAAAAACATTATTTCCCAAACTCTGTCACTGGAGGAGGGGTATGAGACACAGAGGGCTGCGTTCCAGAATCCCCTGGGGCTCCCAAATTTTGGACAAAACAGTCACAAAACCACTACAGATGGATGGACACCACGCTGGCCAGATGCTTAATAGGTGCGATGATGTTCAAACAAAACACGGAGATCAATCCAGGTGCTGCAGAGGTGACAGCAAATCTTATTTTCTTCACACACCTCCCCAGCCCAGAGCTGGACCCTGGCACAGGCACACAGCTGGACATGAGGGTTTCCTGCAATCAGGACCCCACTTTAGAGCAGTCCTGGATGTTCAGAGAAGCACAGTGGGTCTGTAAGCATCAATCCTGTATCTGCTTGTAGCAGTATCCCACAGCTGGTTTTCCTTTGCCTGGTCAGCAAGCCATCACCAGCCCCTGATCCTGAATCAGCCCGCTCATGGCACCATACCATAACGGGAACAGTCCTTGGCAAGTTTCCTGCGTTGGGCTGCCTGTACTTTCTGAACCAGGGTTGCGATGAGATTTTTCAGCTCCAGAGGAACCACCTGGAGTCCTTGGCCAGCTAAAGGAGAACCTCTGCCCTCATATGACTCACCTTCCCATCGCAGAAGAGCCTGAGAAGCATTTAGGGGAAGAGCATTCTGCAGGATGAGGAGCGTACGAGTACGCAGACGGACAGGGAACTTCCTGACACACGCCCCGTAACTGTCTGTTAGTCACGACAGCCACTGAGCCCTGACCTCCCTCCAGCGAGCATGACGCAAAACAAAGCTCCGCTTACCGATTTCAACACTAGCAGTGAATGTCATGCAGCGACGGAAAAATAAGGGTTGGAATAGACCTCAGGAGGTCACCTAGTCCAGCTCTGTGCCTCGTGGAAGAGTCAGCGCTGTATTATCCCCATCAGGCACATATCTAACCTATTCTGAAAGGCCTCTGGTGATAAAAGCAACATATTGTATGCTTTTGCTATTTAGATCACGATTTTGAGCACTACTTGAAGAATAGAGGGCACAGAGGGGAATAGCTGCATAATAGCTGAACATTGCCTTACAGAAATGTTGCAGGACCGGGTGGGAAGCTGCTGAAGAGATAAGCATATCTCACTCACACAACAGTGCAAAAGGACGGGACCACCAGCAAGGTAACAAGGGCATGAGAGTGGAGTGCCCCAATGTATCTGGCCAGGCAACCCGGCAGGGTTGTGATAGCTGGTAGAGCGGGCAGGGATCGACCCTCCTTCACCGTGCAATGCGAAGGTACAGACCGCGGCACTGCCCGGATCCTGCAACCGCTGCCTCCCACAGAAGCTGGTCCGACAGCATTCTCAGGGATTAAAAAAAACACCCAAACAGATAAATAAAAAAATAAAGCCGTGTTCTCAGCTGCACGGGAGAGGGTGTCTGAGCAAGATGAGGGTCTGGGCATATTTACACAAACATGCGGACTGTTGAAAAGAACAGTGGAAACGCTTTGCACAAAATCCCATTAGCAAATAACGGGATTTCTGGGAGCACCATCTGTGCACCACATTGAACATTCGCCCCAGAGCACGGAGGCTAAAGCACGTCGCATACAGAAACCCAGACAAAAGAATATACAATAATACACAAAGGCAGGGAGAACACATATAGGATGGGGAAGAAGCCAGAAGAGACGTTTTCCTCCCCATCCTCACAATACCCGAATCCCATTCCCTCCACAGCCTCCCCAGAACGGTTCCTGAGGCATCTCACGTCCCTTCTGTGCCCGCTGTGAGGCCCCATGATGTTGCCACAGAAGGGGAAAAAGCCTCATCATGAATGAGAATCAGCTGGCAAACCAAAACCATTTGGTGTGAGGTAACACAGAGGTCTAATATTGGAAACATTTCTCTTCCTCAAGTGTTTTCCAAGGAGGTCTCCCATATTTCTAAACCAAGAGGTTACCTGGAAAAGGCTCTGTCTCACCTGTGAGCTTCTTCAGCTCCACCTCAGCAGAAAGGGCCCTGAGAAAGTCCAGGAGTAGCCACACTGGGGTAACCCTGAAACAAAGCACGAGAGGATTTGGTGCGAGTGGGTTTTAGAGAGCAAAACAAACGCAACTTTACAAATCAGCAGCTTGAATGAGCCATCTCCAGTGACTCTCAAGCACCCCTTCTCCTTCGTGCTTCCAAACGTCTCCCTCTTTGTTCGCCCTCCCAAGGGCTCTTCAACAGCATCCTCCAAAACAGCTATTACAGCAATTACTGCAATTAATTGATTTGCATATCCCCAAAGCCCCGTCATTAGTGCAACACAACCAAGCATGTTAGTGTTTAATAATATCAATCAACAATTATTCATAACATCCCGCCCCGGCAGACCTAAATATAGAGACAAGCATTCATGTGAAAACAAAAAGGAGGAAAAAAAAAACCCCAACAACCCAGCAGCTAAACAAAAGAATTAATTTAGAGCAGAATTAGGATCATAGAAACAAGACAGACAAGAGACAAGGTCAGATGTCTCGCTCCCAGCTCATGTGTGCTTCTCCTAACCTGCCTCCTCTCAGTTACTTAGCTAGCTGCAACTAAAAAAAGTGATTTTTCTCCTTGCGGTAAATAGCCAGCGAGCCACAACGAGCATATACGCAGTGGGGTAGAAACGCCAAGAGAGGACCTTTCACAGCCTGCTGGCCCCAGTTCAGAAAAGCACTTCAGCAAAAGCTTGAGAGGGTCTTCGCTCAGGACAACACTTAAGCACATGCTGAAATTACATGCTTAAATCCTGCTCCTCCTCAGGCCAGGCGCTAGTAAGAGGAAAAGGCTGCTATCCAGTTTTCCAGGCATTTTTAGCAATACAAGCTGCACCTCTTAGGGACTGTATGCTCTTCATTAACCTCTGGATTCGGAGCCAAAGCCCATTTACGAAGGCATGAGCCTTCCAGGACACAAGTGGTCCTTTCGTTCTGGGATGGGAGAGCACCTCACAAGCCAATGAGAAAACCCTCATCAAGGCTGCTCTTCTTTATCAGTGCATTTTAAACAATCCAAAACTAAACTAAGGCTTTAATTAAATCTAGGACCTTGCTCATGAGACAGATGATTCCCTGAGGGAACCACATCTAATCAAGCCGTAGCTCGAAAGAGTCAGAAACCCATGCTACTGATACAACCCTGCTGCATTTCACACGTCAAGAGGGACACACAACCGCCTCAGCCTTGTCTCCCTTCCCTGTGGTGCAGCACCCAAAACTTGGGCATCTGCCGTTTCTTGTGGCCCCCTCTCCTCTTGTTATGGGACCTCCTCCCCTCCAGTACAGGAAGAAGCTGGTCCACAACCTGTCCACACACGACACGTGCCCAGGACCAAGGTACTCTACTGTGGGAGAGTGAAGACCTGGACAAGGAGCCTTGCCAGAAGGTACATTTCCCAGCTGCAGTCACACAAGGAGACGTGAGGCCAGCATGAGACCATCACCACTGATGTGACGCCGCACGCACACGAGGATATCAGAGAGCTGACAGGTCTTCACCATCCAGTGTGTTTCGCGTGGCTCAGATAGGCCCAGATCCCACCCACAATCCAATCCCACAATACGCTGCTTCATCACTTGCTCCCGTGAAGGTCTCCATCACCACCTTCAACAGCAGGAGGAGGCCTTTGCGAGAGCCCAGTGTCAGATTACATTAACGTAATTAACAGATACGTTATCACGCACGCTGATCAAGCAAAGAGAACGACCTCTTGCTCCGAAACAGCCGCCAAGCAAAATTCAGGCATTCAGCTCCTCCGTTGGTGTAAACAGATGGAGTACAGCAGGCACCAAAGGCAATGAGTTAGTTTGCACCACTGGAAGAGCTGGCATGACCATGGTGATACAAAGCCACAGCCTTGCTGCAGGTCACAGCTTTTCACCGTGCTGGTGGAGTCCTGCTCTGAGAATACATCTTGTTTATCAAAGAAAATTAGGGCAGGAGGGGTTCAATAGGTGCTTGATGCAGCTGAAGGCACAGCAACGTCTTCAGCCTTCATGACTCCCTACATCCCAACCACCTGGCAGCACCCCAGGCTGTGGCTCCAAAGCCATCTAAAGCTTCCTTCATCCTCACCCGGTGAATCCCAAGGTCCTGCATACAGCTCCACCAGCCCAACCACGGGGCAGCAAATGGTCAAGAAATAGCAGAGAGTGGTGGAAAGGAAGGACCTGGCTGTCAAAACAAATGTCCCTACAAGGGTGGGCATGGGGAAAGAGCACTTGCATCTCGCCCTCTGGCACCGAGACAAGCTCTCCAGAACACGTTTCGCTCTGCCTTGCCTCCGTCGATTCTGTAGCTGCGCTACAGCTATATCCCAACACTATGAATCACACCAGCTTGAGGAGGAGGACACCCCACTTCCCAGCTCGGCACCCAGGGCTCACACTAAGAGCAACCACCAGCTACCGACTGCAGACTAAACAAAGCTTTTTTTACACTGCCCACAGTCTGGACCCCTAATTGAAGACTCACCCAACAGGAAATCTCCTACTCCCATTTCTTTCGTACCCCTCCCTGCCTCCATCAGTGCTGATGCTGGGGGAGATATTGCGCCTTGATGGTAGGAAGGAATAAAATGCAACGTCTCGTTAGTGGCATTCTAAATAGAAAAAGAAATAAATAAGGTTTTAAAGCCCCCTTGCCTCTTGTTGGCCTTCCAACTTCCCCCACCGCCTGTAACCACACACAACATGCCGGGAGGTGTACCCAAGAAATGAACGGCCGAAAGCATGAGCAGGAAGCAAGGCAAACTGCGATCGCAGCAAACCACTTCAAAAAGGCTTCAGTTTTGCTCAGAATCGCTTGAAAGGAAACTTGCCGCTCACGGATGTTCATCCTTCATCTTTCACCCATTTTAAAAGAAATACTAGTCTGATTGTCTCTGTTTTTCTTTGACAGAAAGGGTTTCTGGAAGGCAGGGTCTAAAAGCAAAACACAAACAGGAAATATAAACGCTTCCTTAAAACCGTATTTGGTTTCTTTGTGAAAATACCTAGCAGCTTTCACTGCCTCCCGACAGCAACTAACAGATTTTAGGGGAAAGCTAAGACATTAGCGGCCACAATGCTGCTGTGCAGAATAATGTGGAAGGGGAAATCCAAAACAACTGAGTGGACAACACTGAAGACCTATAGAGAGGTTTGCCTGGGGCAAACATCTCCTAACGGCTGTAATTACCGTGAAGGGTCATCAAGGACACCTCCCTATGCAAGCTAGAAAAATTCATGTAAGCATTTCATGTGGTTAGTGCAGCTTTTTTAGTAAATGTAGCAAAGCTCTGACATTGAGCCATATGAGATGATATCAGCAAACAGGCATTTTTCTCAGAAAGCACATGCATAAGAAAGCTGAGGACATTAAGCACCTTCCAGCTCCTTGCTATCTTGCTCTTAAACATGGCCATTAAAAAGAAAGTTCAACCAAAACACCAAGTAAAAAGGAAAGGCTGCACATGCAGGACTTTGCATTGACAGAGCCATGTCCTGAAATGAGTACAAAAGAGTTCACTCTACAAATATAATTGGATTTAAGAGCCAAATTACTCCCGGGTGCTGGCTGTTGAGAGGTTATTGTGTCCCACCTCCAGCCCAGGAGGGTCCCTGTGCATCCCATGCTCCAGCAAAGGTCAGCTCGTGCCAGCTCTCCTGCCCGCGGTGCCTATGGGGTGGCACCCTCCCGCAGCTGGATAACCACACGCACGCTACGTGCCGCTTGCTCCGCAGTCCAGGGACAGCGTGTGCTCCTCTCGCACGTGGACGTCGACACGTGCCAACACGCCGCTCTGCTTTTTTTTTTTTTTTGCGTGTGGCTTAATTAAAGGCAGATGCAAAGGGCGGTTTGCACAAATGTTTATCCTTAGGTGCTTCCCTCCCTGGAACCCCGCTCGCAGGCTGGGGGCCGAGGACTGAGAGCAGAAGGACAGGCCCCCTCCCCAACAGCCTATGGGTCTCTCCATGGCTTCATCCCATGGGTGGAGCAGTGTCTTCTCTCCTACAGCACCCCTAAGAGCCCAGGGAGTGAAGGAGGATGCATGGGATGCTCCGAGCAAGGAGTCCTTCAAACCCTGCCCTCTGCTCTGCACACATCTGGGGCCGCCAAGGGGCTGGCCACATCTGTTCATGCAGGATGAAGCCACGGCACACGGAGGTCCGGCCACCTGATTTCACCCGTCTCAGGCAAAATAATTGTTTTGGGGCTGGACTGCTTCCTTTACAGTCCCAGATCTCATTTTCAGAGGTGGAGGGAGAAAGCCTTTGACCCATTAAGAGCCTTTGTAAAGGACACACTGTTGGCATACAACTCTCTCGGCAAGATAAATATACAGTCATTGAGGTTGGAAGAGGCCTTTGGAGGCCATCTGGTCCAATCCCCTGCTCAAAGTAGCAGTAAATAAATCGCAGCACGTCTCCTCTGCTCCTGCAGCCAAAGGCACAGGTGGGGGACGCACGAGGAACAAGGGAGGTATGAAAGAGACCTCAACGCAAGAAAAATCTCTCCTGCTCTGAACACCACCATGGAAAACAAGTCTCCTATCTGAGAAGAGGCTGCTAAACCACACGTTGCCCTGACTGACCACCTCATCTCTCTGACCTCTCGCTCCAGAGCCTGGGAGGGTCTCCCCTCCTGCAAGAGACCTCCCCAAAACACAGGTTTTAGCCTTCAAGTCCCAACCAAAGAAGCATTCAGGTGCGTAGAAGGTGCATAACTGACCCGTACCTGCAGAAACAAGTGTACTTGGTGCCTTTGGTCTAACTTTTACCCCTGTCTTCCAAGGGCTGGTAAAATTATTGTGCACCTTGTAAAGCAGTCCTGTCCCAGTGAAGGTCTCCCTGACTTAATTTACCTCACATAGCCAACTGTAACTGAAGTCTCAAATGTGACACACCACCATTCATTAGCATCAGATAAAGAAAATGCTGCAAAGCCTCTGTTTAAACAGAGCAAATTCACCTGTTTCATGCTTTGATCTTGATGAGGAAGCAGAAAAATCCCATGCTACCCTTCTCCAACTCAGACAAAATCTTTCCCTGTGCTCACTCCCAGCTACAACCCCACAATAGTTACGAGCTGTTTTTTTCTCTGGCTTTTTTATTTCATCTCATCATACCAAAAGCAGAGACAGGCATGGAAACTAAATTGCAGCCACCAGTTTCATTCATAAATTTGGTTGCATCCTTGCAACGTGAGCTATTGTTGTTATTTCTCACCATTTACCACCTTGAAGCCAGGGAGTATTGTTTTTATTGCTATTATGGGAACAAGAGCAGGGGGAAAAAAATAATCTTGAGCTTCCCTTCCCCTCCCAATCAAATATAATGGAGAAAAAAAAAAAACCCACAGGGCGGATGTCAGATCCTCAAGGATTTTTTTTTTCTTTTTTGAGCTATCTACAGGAGCTCAGCCTGGTGCTGCGGGTTTCTGAGTCTGAATTTTATCAATGGGCTGCGTTGGGTCCATTTGAAAGGACAGCAGGTGTTCAAACAATGAACCCAGGCTGCCTCTACATCTGGGCTACAAAAGCCATCGCAGTGTTTACAAGAAACAGGATAGTCAAGAAAACATCCTGCCACAGGCACCTAAAAAACTACAGCCCCTTGTTATTCATTTTTCTCTCACACTGCACGTTTATTTATAGCACGAGAAGTTGAACCGGGAGAAGGAAAAAAAATAAAATAAGAAGTTTCACACTCATTTCCACGCAGAACTGACGGACGTGCAACGTGGAAGGGACTGACGGCCAAGCGCTCGGCTTGTATTGTTCCTTCAGCTCTAGGTGGGGCATCATTAACCCTTGAGCTCTTGCTGTAACTCATGAATTAGTCAGGCACAAGTTGTTGGTTTTGCTTCATTCATGCAACCACATCAGCTGAACCTAACTCATCCTGGGACACTCCAGATGGAACCTGAGTCCCCACGTACTGGATGCAACGTCCCTAGAGCCTAAATGCAAAGAGATGGGCAATTACGGGGGAGGGATCATGGCAACTGCTTATCCACCTTAGCCTTCAGCACTTAAGGTTGGATCCTGATGGGCAGCAGAGTAAGAGAGGCTCTTCCAGAGCTTAGAGAGGACATAGAGGGTCCTCTCCCAAGACACCCTTCTAGAGAAACCTCTTTCCCTCCATAGGCAGCACTGGCTGCCCAGCCTTCGGGGTCACAATACACAGTGCATCAAGCACATCTGCAGAACCAAAGGTTGCCACCAAATCTCAGCTGCTGGTGGCTTGTGGCTCCCTACAAAATCACTGTGTTTCTGGGTTACTTTCTGCTGACATTTTGTTCTGCTTCCTTCTTACTTTTCAGCACAAAGCAGGAAGCACCCAATTTAGTAAGAGGCTTTTTTCAAAAAAAAAAAAATCAAATTCGTTTTCATTAAAGATGCACCAAAATGAAACCTCTGGAACATTTCTCACCATCCTCAACAATGACTTGGGAAGCTTTAAGGTATCTCCCCTTTCCAGGCTGATGTTTCATGACTCAGGTCATCCTTACGTTCAGCAAAATTAAGTATCCCCTCCCCTCGTATCCTCTCTTCCCTGCTTTAATAGTTTTGCTTGTGGAAGCCTTCAAAACACACCAACTAGAGCCCCCCCACAGAAACCTGGGGAAATGAGAGCTGAGCTGCTCAGCCTCTCAAGGAGTTTGACTTCCTTGCTTTTGAGTTGAATCAAAGAGGATTAACTCAACAGGTGCTTTTCTTGAGAGTGGGAGGGAAAACAAAACAAAACACAATGAAACAACAGCCTACGTGCACAAATAACAGATTAATTCCTCCTCTTCTGGGCGACGAACTGCTAAAGCAGATGGCTAACATCCCCTTTTCCTTTAGGCCCAAGTCACTCTCAGTTGCTGGCTTTAAAGACATGAAGTCCCGGAGCTCAAATGCTTCTCTTCAATCAGACAGTGTGTCTGGAAGGGGATCTTCCTGATCTAGACTTGACCCCTGCAAGGTTGAGCTGCCTCCCCTGCCCCTTACTCATGGTCTTCTCCACCCTGATCATCCTCAGAAACACCAGTTCTCCCGTTGAAAAGCAAAGGACTTTCCAACCGCCGCTCCATCTCATGCATTGAGTAGGACAGCTGAAGCCAAGACTGCTGCCCCGTAAATTCATGGTAACACTTCACAGCTATTTTTTCCCCACAAAGAGAAAGACCATCAAACAGCACACGTATAAACTGACCACGTCAGAGACCAGCATCTTCGTCCCCCTCCCGCTGTGGAAAGCAAGTGGCACTTCACTGTTCTGAGTTCTCACCAACCAACCCCAGCGCTCCCCGGCAGGCTGGTCCCACCAAACCTCCCACCCATTTACCACAGCATGAGACATGGCGGCTCAGGTCAGCTAAAATCCCACTGCGATCAAAAGAAGCAGATAGCGGTTTATATCGTGTAGCGTTTTCTCCTCGTTTGCTTATAAACGTGAGAATTTTTGAAGTTTTTGGCGCACACAAAGCACGTGCACACATAGCCAGTATTAACAGTCAAACTTTTTATCATTTTCCCATCAAAATCATAAGAGAGAAACACATACAGCCCTTTAAATTGCTGACTGGTAAGGCCATGAAGTGATTAAACGGTTAGAGGATCTGTATATCTTAAAAGAACTGAAATGGGTCTGTCCAGAAGTGCCATTTCACATGCGATATTGAATACATCTTCACATTACACAACCAAAAGAAATGCTACTTATTTCCAATATTTGTTTTGCAGAATAATATAGAAGCTACCTTTGCCCTCCTAAGTGACTAAAGCTTGACACAGTGTTTGTGTTAATTTATTAAAACTTTGCTAGCCGAAGCTAAACGTTCAAGCCAACCAGTTTTCCAAAACCTCTGCTAACTAATTACTTGGATAATTGCCAGAAGCCCGAGTTGGATCCCTTTTCTTATTTCTTTCTCACCAAAAAAACCATCTGGTGCATGTTAGTTGTCAATCTGTATCGACTGCTAGGTTTATGCTGGTAGGCAACTTCAAGGGCAGCATCCTAGATCATTAAATAGCCGAACACCAACGAACAATCGTCAATACAGAATAAAATCAATACGCTCCCCAATGTTTCCTAATGATAGAGAGCCGACGCTATTTGAACCGGCTTCTTTTGAAAGCTTTAATTTTATCGAACAACATTATTTCAGGAGAGATGATTTGGGGTTTTACTTTTTAACAAAGAGAGAAGTGGAGTGTGGCATGGCATTTAATATCTGGCTGAGATTTAAAACGCACGCTCCTTATGAAGTATGACATTTTATACCTGAAACCACAGGAACATTTCCCACATTTAAGTGATAGAGGAAAAATTCTTCAAATTAGATTTGAACTTTATACCTTCTAATTCTGCTCCAATCCTCCTCCTCCATGTACCGTGCTCAGGCCTGATGAACACGCTGGTGCTATATCAAAGTCTAATAGACCTGACTACTGACAAACCCCCTTCGCTTAGCCTTGAATTAAGCAGCAAACGTCCTGTAGGTCCAGTAGTAAATGTTAACTGGCAAAATAGCTCAGCGGCTGATTGGAAGTCTAAATGAACTGGTCAGCGCAGCCCAGCTAGCAGAGCCATCCCTCCTGGGTGTCAGCATGAGCTGAAAGCCGGCGCTGAAGCCGTAAGGCAGACCGAAGTCCCCAAGCCTGCAGAGAAGAGCCACCCAGAGCTCCTTTACACACTTTAATCCAAGCCTAAAGGAAAACTAAACACCTATCTACAAGGAAGCCCTGAGCAACATCTCCCCAGGCTTGCCCATCCAAGGTCCTACTTCTCACTTTCCTGGACTCAGAGGTCTGCTGTGCAACTCAGTTGCAACCAGGTCCCCGTTTGGGGACAGCTGCCCTGCTGTAAGTGCTGTCACGGCCACTGTCCCTTGCAGGAGAGCTCCTCTGTTGAGCCCTCCAAGATGAGAGGGACACCGGCACTCCGGGGTAGGGCTACGGAGCAAGGTGGGGTTTTCAGTGTGAGACGTCCAGCAAAATGCACCCTCCTGGCACTTCTTCACAACGCCAGCTTCATCCAGCTCGTAACTAGCATGCAAACAGGTCCCTTCAACAACCCCTCGTGTCAGCAAGAGGTGCCTCGTAGAGGACATCACATCCTACACCCCAGGGAGGCGCAGCACAGAGATCTCACGCCTATCCCCACGGCCAAACAAGCAACAGGATCCTCGACTCCCAAGCAGTGGCCCAAAGCTTCGGCTCATCCGTCCCATGTGACGGAGAAAGCCCTGACCCACAGCCTCCCTCTTTGGGCCAGCAACACACAAAAAAAACCCCACTTCACCTTCCGTCCTGTGCCTTGAGGGACAATCCAGACCTTTGTAAGCACTTTGAAATACGAGTTGCAAAGGCAGAACGTTTTTCCGATTATGTTCCTTGCTTTGCTTAAGCCCCTACTCAATAAGAGACAGGTGCACTAAGCTCTGTGCCAGGGACCTGTGTTTACAGAAACAAGGTCCTCCAGTTTTATACGTTATCCCCTTGTAAGCTCGCTAGTCACCTCTTAAGCTTGTAATAAAAGACTTTTTTGAAAAATGATGGCACCTAGTTTCCAAGGCAGCAGAACTTTTAAGCCCATGTTTGCAAGAGCCTAAGGAATTATGGATGCCAAAAAGAACACGCCATATAAAACCCATCACCTATTCCTGCTGGATAGATTAAATAACATAGTTTTATTTTTTAATGCAACATGATCTGGATAAGGAAGTCACTATCGATGCTATACAAAAATTGTACAACGTGTGGAGTAACAACTACAAATCCCTTTAATCTCTAGTGGTACCTAGAGATCTCAGATGGTTTGGTGCCTGCAGGGATTATCGGAGGCGTGTGATCCCGGACTGGAAAGACTGAGATACTTCACGGTGTTGACTGACCGTCAACGGTCTGCTGGAGCTCAGCTGCAATTCAGGCTGCGATGCTCCAGGGGAAGAGACGAGAAGGGAGATAAAGGAAAGAAATGGAGAAGAATGCTGGAGGTGGGGATGGAGAGTGGCTGTGACAAACTCAAAGCGTAGATGCAGCCACAGCAGAAAATATATCACAGGGCAGTCCTCTGAGGATAGCACTGTCTGAACAGCCCAGGCAAACCCTCATCCTCTCACTTCAAATTACTTGAAAGCTCAAGGATTCAACTGGAAACCTACAGCAAACCAGAACATCTCACACTCCCCAGTTTCTGTTTATAAACATCTATTTTCTTAGGCTAAACCAATCACTTAGTCATATGCTACTCCCATTTCAGCTACAAAGCAGGCTCCTTTCCCATGAAAAAAACTATCAATTCCGCTCATTTCATAATTAATTTTACCGCACGGCTTTCCCCAGCAACACGATTCATTATTTTTTTCAAGTTCCCTACAAACTGATGAAAATAAAAAGCCCCTCAGCTCGCGCACAGGCTCACTGCACGCTCTCACGCACATCACTTTTTTGTGGCTTAATTTCCCATTTTTAAAAGGAAGATGTTTGCTTTCCTCCAACTTTTTTTTTGAGGGGGGTGGAAAAGGGAGGGGGGAAGTGAGCAATGGGCCTACTTCATTTTTAATACAGTTTCTAGCACAATAAAGACCATCCTTTGCATTGTAACACCAAGGTGCTAAGAGAGAACAATAAATTCAGATTAATAATTAACATCCATATCATATTAAGCAATCTTGTTGCTCTAATTTCAATCGCTTCAGAAAGCTTCCTACTTTTTTGTCTCAAACGCATGCAGTGAGTTGCTCAGCTATTAATTTTAGAAGCTATGTTTGAGTGATGTGTTGCAGAACAAAAGAACTAAAGTTATTTTCTATTCCAACTCCAATTCCTGAATTTACTTATTGAATTGCAAACGTTACTCCCTTTCTCTTAGAGATTTGGGAATGGTATCTTGAGGCCTATGGGAAAATATATAGTGCTTAAGGGTTATGGCCAAATTGGCCCTTAAAACCACACGCACTGATGCAGACGGTACTGCTGGGACTCTGCGGGTAAAACTCTTGGCTGAAAAAAAAATAGTGCGGCAAAAAAAGCGATGTAGAAATGCCCGTATTAATGGAAATAAAAATGTGAGGTTCCCATCCAGGCTGCAAAGACTCAGTTAAGGTATTTAATAAGAACAAAACACCAGATACTTACCACTTTTAAGACCCCCCCCCCGACCGGCAGATGGATGAGAATCGGGCACTAAAAAGAAGCAGACAAATTTCTGATGTAAGCCGCACCAGCATGAAGAACCACTTTCCTATTCATGCAGCTAATTACAAGCTGATTTTACACCATTTTCCAATCCTCCCCCCCCCAAAAGAAAAAACAACAGATACTCAAGCTCACTTACTCCTAAAAAAACCCCACCGATCCAATACGCCAAAAGAAATCATGCAATGGGCAGAGCCATCGCACAGCTCAAAATAATAATACGCCTTCAATGTTTTTTATTACAGTCTTGATCCTTCAAGGTTCATATTTTTAAGCTTCTCCTCCAAAACCACGGGGGCTAGGAACTTTATTTCGAAAACTCGATAGCCAAGAGTCTCACCTAATTATAAGAGCTGGGGCTTCAAGGGGGGGGAAAAAAAAGGGCAAAGGAACGCAGACACCCAGAGATTTATGGCAAAAAACACTATCGCTCACAAAACACTCGTTGTCCCAAACTTCTTGCTTTTTCCCTTTCCCCACCCGCTCGAAGGAGGAGTGCTTTTTTTCCCCCAAAAAAATGTGATTTGCTGTAATCCTGTCTCACCAGCTTTGATTTTTCCCCCTTTTAAAAAAGGAGCCTTTTAACATTCTGCAACGGGAGCTTTGCGCTCTGCGCGCAGGCTACAAATTGCGACAATTATTTTTAAAAACTCCAGCTTTACTACCAGCTAAGCATCGTTTACAGGGAGGCAAAAGAGGTGCATCGCCCTCGAAGACAGCCTCCTACCAAACCAGGGCTCAGAAATCAGGGGTACGATTTTACAGGCTACGTCACAACGCGCTCCCATTCCCCCCGTTGCTGGGTTTGGCTTCTTTTAATGTAAAAGGGAAAAATAAAAAGAGGGAAACAGTAAAAAAAGAAGAGCAAGTCCTGCTGGAGAGATGAAATGGCAATAGGTGGGATGGAGACGGACGTCCCCGGCAGCCCTTGGCCTACAGACGCGCTCGGTTTGGGGATGCAACTGATGGAGGGGATACGGCGCATGAGGCAGGTTTCCAGCTATCGTGAGGGGAAAAGATAATAATAAACCGGTTTTTAAGCGGTAAGGGAATGGAAAACCACCAGAAAATTGTCTTGAGAGGCACTTAGGAAAAGAAAAAAGGAAAAAAAAAAGGAGGACAGATGCAAATGCAAGTAGGACAGCTCTTAGGAGGAAAAGGAAAATAAATAGAGGAAACATGAGGAAAAATAAATGAAAAAAAACAAGACTAAAACCCACTTTCTTCTCAGGACCAGCCCTGAAGCAGCACCAGGGAGGAGATCGCCCCCCCCCGCCCCCCCCCCCGGTCTCCGCGGTAACGGCGGGGCCCGCTCAGGGCGCCCGGTTGCCCGGGCCGCGGACAAGCCGCCGCCGCCGCCGCCAGCCGGGGCAGGGCGGGCCGGGCTGTGCCGGGCCGGCTCCGCGGCGGCCTCGGGGGTCGGTGTCGGCGGGCCGTGCCGGGCGGGCCAGCCCCGCGGCGGCGGAGGAGCCCCGCGGCGTCTCGGCATGTCTCAGGCGTGAGTAGCGCGGGGCGCGGGGGCCAAGCGGGGCGAGGGGCCGCAGGTGCCCGGGCGAAGACCCCCGTTTAAGGGGGTAAAGAAATACACCACCCTCCTCCACCTACCTCCCGAGGAAAAGCACCTGCCACTCCAAACGCGGTACAACCGGTTCCGCCGGGCCCGGTCCGCCGGCGTGGGGCCCGGGCGCCCCTTCCCGCCGGGCCAGGCCGCGCCGGCGGCCCGCGGTCTCCCCTCAGGCAGCGGCGGGGGTTGGGCACCCCAAGGGGGGCTCTGGAGAGGGGGTTCAGCCCCGCAAGGGAATCGCATCACCTCCGCAGCGTGATATTAATATATAGCAGGCCTCAGCAGGCCAATATTATCCGGACTCAGACACTAGGCCCTTCTCTGAGTGCAAAAAATACTTTTTCCTCTCTTACAACCCAAGATTTGCATGTACTGTTGGGTTTTTTCCCTGTAAGGAACTCCTCATGCTCTCAGCACAATACAAAGCTTTGACGGTTTATACGCAATAAGCAGACACTGATCATGGCGTTGTCTCAAAGTGCCTGCAAGGAGCCCTACTCATTTCTCCAGAAATACTACTAAGATACCGAGCCCCTCTATTAAGAGAGCATTATATTGCTGGACTACAAAGTTGGGAACCCAACTGTGGGCATCTTTTGTGACATTATCCCTTAATATTTTGCTGTCTCCAGGTCCAGCCATAGGAAATCCTAGGCACAGCTAAGCCAGTTTGGTCCCAGTTCTGAGCTAGATGGGGCTTGCTCGAGTTCAATAAATAATAGTACATTGGTGGGGGGGAGGAAAAAAAACACACCCTGGGGCAGTATTTGCTGCCGCTTTTCTCCCGCACATTCAAGGTCTGACCTGGTCAAACCTGACTGTATCCAAACCGCTGCCCCAGCAGGCTGCGAGCACAGTCTCTACTGGCTTCTCACCTGTGAATCTTCTCCTTAGGCATCAGTGCTACCAGCCTCAAAGCCGCCTGTTCCTTTTTCTCTATATCATCTTTCCAAACTCCAACTCTTTACCAGGTAAAAACCCTCAGACTCTAAAACATCCTTCCAGCCTCAGAACTAGAGCAGCTCTCCTTGTCACCCCCACGCCGAATTTCCCCTAGCCCAGCCTCCTTACCTCAACACATTTACAGTCCCAGCCAGACACCACCACCAAACTCCACTGCTTTCCAGCCAGGCAGCTTCCTTTTCCTTGCTCCTTGGCTCAGGAGAGAAAGCTGAGCTGAGAAGAATAAAGCAAAACATCACCAAAGGCACAGAAGAAAGTGTCTGGGGCCTCTGTCCAAGGACACAGACGCAGCACAGCGTCCGGCAGCCCCAAGTTTAAGGAATGCTTGGTTAGGTCCCTGGCTAATCCAGTGCAGGGCTTGGATTCTAAAAGCACTAACTGTGCTTTGCATGAGCACGGTGACTCAGTTAAGAGTTCACAAAGTAATGGATAGTTATTTAAATCGCATTGTTTAAAAGAAAAAACAAAACAAAACAACCCCCACAAAAGTAGTGTTTGACCTCTTCCTGAGAGAGTTATCTCAGAATTTGTCATTTCTACTGAGAGTCTGAATCGTGGCTGCTCTTATTTGAGCTGGATTAACACAAAAGATATTAAAAGTTGAAGCACAAGTATTTTCCAACTATACTCAACTGTTCGGCTTAACTCAGTTGAATTTTAATAGAGACAGGGCTCTTCAGCATTTCCTATAGCATTGCCAGCATTGAACAGGAAATCCATATGAACACGAGATGCACCTCCACACCACATGACAAAAATGTATACAGTTCTGTTTCCAAACGAGGCAGTGATGCTGGTATGGGACTCTAACCTGACAGTGATGCTACTTGGCTCACTTAACTATAATCGCTCTATAGCTGTGCACAGCACAGCATTTATAGCTAGGCTAATCCAGTCCTCCATAAACACAAGTCTGAATATACACCAGTTCATCAGCCGCTGCATCTATAGAGCTCGAGTTAAGCAACGGGCTAGATAGTTTTGTTTACTGTATTCTATGCCTCAGTCAGTATACTAAGTTTTCTGGACAGTTTGTGCTTTTTTTCATTGCCCCAGCAACTGGATTCAGGTTATCACCTGAGAATCTCAGCATTCCTTTTAAAAAATAAATAATTTTTTAAAAAACCTAGAAGAAAGGTGACTCAAAAATGCTCCCAAACCCCCAGGAAAATAAAAAGTACTAAATTCTTACCTAAACATACGTGGCCTTAAAGGTTTAATTTTATTATTTTTCAATGGTTGGGGCTGACAGTGCTGGCAAATCCATTAAAATTTTATCTTAACTTTTACTGTTCACAGCCTTGTGCGTTCCTCCCCAGCACAGAGTGTCACTGCAATCAATGCCAGTAGTTACGAAATAGGATCACGCTTTCCTCTTGTCCTAGGCTATCTTGTTTTGCAAGGTACAGCTGCGTTGCTTCTTGAGTAAGTTACAGAGGCTACTGCTGCATGTTTGGATGTAGTGAGGTTGTCCTGGCTGTGTGCCGTAAATCATGCTAAATTAAGAGTATTTTAAAAGGCACGTGACAAAAATGTCTTACAACAGACTGCCTTACTTGAAGGCAGTGAAGCAAAGAGCTAATAATGCAGGGGGTTTATGAGAAAGAACTTCGGTACTGTGGGCAAAAATATTTTAGGGGACACCACCTTATTTGCCTGGGAATGGTTGCCTATCTTGCCCTGTCACACAGAAGACAGAGCCATCCTGCAAAGAAGTAGGCACATCAGTAAGTCACAGCCGAGTCTATAATACTGATTTTCCAATACTGCACAGTCACATCCTGTGTCCTGTATAGAAGTGCTACGCAGCACATAGCTTTTTTGAGCTTGAGGTAAACAGCTGCTTTTTAGACATCTGGAAGAACAGCTGCTACACACAGAGAGAGAAATGGGCCTGCACCTCGTGCAGCCCGTTGGACGTGCTAGCCGTACTAAGCGTGCACGCAGGGCAGTTGTCTTGCACGCACCGCGAGTCGGAGCGGTCAGACCGGCAACTTTTGCAGCACAGAGTCACGCTGCGTGCTATTTCCGCGGCTGGGATTTCGGTATTTCCAGTCGGTTTATGAGGCGTGTTCACCATCCTCAAGGTACTGTGATTGTAACAGAGGTGTGGTCCAAAGCTCACAGAAGCATGTTATTCCACTGCTTTAGTAAGCTTTGTATCAGGATAGAAACAGGACACTCGGAAGGCGCTCAGCTATATTCTCTTCGGGCCAGTAAGCTCCAGCAGCCAGCCAAAAGAAAAGGCAGCGTGTCCAGACATGCTTGACGTTTTCTAAGGACAGTTGTAGGGCTCGCGAGAAAGCATGCCCATTGCATTTGCTGTAGGGTTGATTAAGAAGTGCCGGACATATCGCACTTCCTAAAGTACTCAAACCCCAGCATTTGCATACAGATGTACATTTTGTTCCAGACATTGAACAGGAGATTTACGTAGATGTTTTTGCATTTATGTTTTCCTGCTGCGTTTCCTCCTGTTTTATGAATTTGTTTACCATTTACTTGACCTGTAGGATCTTGACCAGCAATTTCTTCGCTTACCCTAACAGCCCTAATGCAGACACGTTCAAAGCTGAGTCTTGGTACTGCTACCATTTGTACCAGGTTTTCATCAGCTACGAGACGTTTGCCACTGCCACCAAGGAGATTTAAACAATCAAAAAGCTTTAAAATGTAATATAAGTTCCATTTGCGTCATGAGATTAAGTCAGTGGTTAAATATTAATCTAAGACAAGATCTTTAGCATCTTCCCTTCTGCTTCGGACAGAAACAACCAAAGGAGAGTTTGGTTGTATTTTATATCACATCCCCAAAGCTCAGTTAAAGAAAGTTAAGGTTGCAAAACCAAAACATAAGAAAATGTCAGTGCAACTTTTAATCCCCTCTTCTCTACTCCACTTTATGTGGCGGCATTACGATGCAGTTTCTTACGTTGCGATCACATCCTATTGTCTTCCCATGGGGCCCCAGCCTCCTTCAGCGATTGGGTTGTTGCTGAATATTTCTTTTTATCCCCTCATTCAGCACATGGCCCCAGGCCATATTCTTCAAATTCCATCCAAACGCCACAATTATTAGCTTCCTCCTGGGCATTCCTAGCATGTTCTCTCTCATACATCTCCCAAACATTTCACGGATTCATCTTTGTCCCTCCTCCTTTCCACCCCTGGTGAGCATTAGCGTATCATCCTGCTTATGTTAAAGCAGGGAAACAGAGACAGAATCAAAATGATCACAACTAAGACTCAAAGCTGCAAACTTCCTCCCGTGCCTCCCTTCATCCTTGACGAGCAGGTAGGGAAAGATCTTGCGCATTACTCGTACGTTGTCTGCTTTGGGAAAAAAGCATTGTCAGTGGAACTATCCCAGCAGCACTTGTGCTAGAAAATAGTGAAAGAAGAGGTTAACAGTTTTCAGCAAACTGAGTAGACGGTGTTAACTTTGAGCTTAAAGCCTCCTGATCCGAGCAGAGGCAGAGCGGCACCCAGACGCAGCATTTGCCCTTTATGCATGCAGCTGTAGGCAGCTGGACGGGCAATTGCTCTTTCCTTTTCTAAGGGAAGAAAAAAGAAAGAAAAAGATGCACATAAGGTGCTTAATGCTGAAATAAAATTCATTACCACACCCAGTAAAATACGGTGTAGGCAAATGCTGCTTAGAGCTTGAGTAGGTAATGTCTTTTCAGCTCTGGCCTATTTCTGGCTATCTGCCTCTCACCAAAGAGCTCAGTACAGTATGTGCCGCAGCAATGCTACACAGTAATTGGATATAAGTTACCAAAGGTCTCCTTCCCTCTCCCCCATCCTTTCATGCTTCCCTGGCCAGGAGGAATACTGCTGGCAGAGGAGAGGAGGCTGCTGTTCTCCTCCTTACCTCAACGCAAAGGGCAACCTCCAGCCCATGCAGGAGCTGCAGCCTGACAGACAGAAGGCTGGCCCTTGGAGCACGCTACAGCAAAGTTCAGCCTAGAATAACATCTCCCCCAACTTAATTGCTTCGCAATGTCATCCTGTAAGAAAACAGCCATTTTTCCAATCAGCCTTGTGAGTTTGGCTAGAGCAGGTGCTTGAGACCTGCTGAGGTGCAGTGTTGCCACTGCTGCTTAGCAAAGCAGGCTTCCCCGCGGTTCCCTGTTAACATTTATGCCGCAAAAATCTTTTATCTCCTGTTCGCTTTCTATCATAGTACTAAAGACTGCCATGAGAGACAACAGAAGCATAGAGCTGTTCACGTTAACAATGCCAGCAGGCTGTATGTTTTCTTCCCCCCGTCACAACCAAAGCCTCTTGAGGTTTATATCCCTCGCTTTCCCCAAGCGCTTCAAACTCTATAAAAAAACATGGCTAGAGCAAACATGCTTGAGAGAAGTCATCTGGCAGCGTTACCTTCACCACCAGCAGAGAAGTTTGGCATAATTGTAAGCCAAGCTCAAACGCACGAGTCAGTGCTGCTCCAGACTGCAGGCGAAAGGCTTTTAAAACAGGAATTGATTCAGACAACCTTTCAGTCAATTTGGTCGTGTCACAGGGCGGCACTGATCTCTGTTTCTGTCTGCAAAAAGTTTTCTCTAGAATAAGACAAAAAAAAGAGAAGAGAGGGCTGCTCATGTAGCATATGTAGCTCTGCAATCTCTGCGCAATACCCGAGCAGGTTGTAGTGGGGGAACAGGTAACTCTGCTGACCTAAATTAGCCAGCAGTCAGTTTAAGTCCAGTGATTTTTAGAAAGAGAGAAGGAAACAAAAAAAAGAAAAGCAGCAGCATTTGTGCAAGGCCCTTTTCCTCTTGGGGCCTCACTTTCCCCTCCCAACCTTTGTCTCTTGTTTCTTTATTTTACAGAGGCTGCAGGGCAGGGTTTCCCTCCCCCGTGTTTGCCCGGGGCTTAGCACAATGGCTGACCTGTCAAGCCCCAAGTATCTAGAGGAGACCCTGAGGACTGGCCCCTGCACGCACTTCCTTGTCACTAGACCCAAGTCTCAGCCACCTCTCCTCTGCTCCGCGACTTGGTGGCTTGATCTGCGCAGCGGTGAATACGTGCTGGGCTCCTTGTGCCCGAAGGAGCCCTGCTCCAGCAGACGCATCCCTGCTGCAGCCCGGCTCCACACCCCCTTGCTCTCATTAGCCCTGCCGGTGCTTTCTCCATTCCCTGTTAGATGGCCCAACACAGCGCAGTCTCATCTTCTGGGAGAGGAGAAATGCAGGTAGCTTGTAGTAGCAGCATAGGTGCTTTAGAAATGTTTTAACACAAACGCACACGATTTAGCGCTCATTTAATCAATCGGGAGTTTCCATATTAGGCAAAGAGAGCTGGGCCAAGTCAGAGTCAAGCATTTTCCCTTCCATCCCTTTACATGTGCCCATCCATCAGAAAAAACAGCAGGGCCTATGCAGTACCTCACTCTGCATTTACATGGTTGGCGTGTGAAAGCACGAGATATTTCCGTCCTCAGAGGACAGCCCAGAAAAACCAGGCATCAAAGAAGCCTGGGTTCAGCCCATATGCAAATCCAGAGGCAGACGCAGCTTGGAGTGCAAACTGTGCCATGTCCTGGAATAACAGAAATAGCGTTCCCTTTGGCAGCTAAGTAAAAACACCAAGACACTTCAGGGGGAAAAAAGAAAAGCCGCACACACAAAGGTAACCCCACTGACGCCAGATTCCGCTACTGGCTCAAGAGTGGCCTGAAGGACAGTTTGCATGCTCAGCACAAATCCTTCCAAGAAGCATGCTTGTCTCAAAACCAATTCAACACAAGTAAGCAAGCTAACCTTAGCTGCACTCAAAACCGACAGATTTTTTTTTAAGAAGCCATGGGTCAGGCAAACGTGCAGAGTTAGAAGGCCCTAGAATATTAAAATGAGGGGATGCATAATTTGGTAGGATTTTAAATATCTCTTTGTAACTTGAGCAGAAAAACGTATTTTTAAGCTTCACTCTAAATTAGCAGATCAGGCTTTTTTTTGAGCAATAAAAGTGAGATTCAAACTAGAAGTCATCCTATGGCAAAAGACTCTTCTTAAGCCCTTGTTTTAGACTCCGTTTCTACTTTATGGGAATAAAGAGAAGGGACATTGATTAGGAGGTAAGGCCTTGACCTTCCCTCCAAGCTGTAAGCTGCCAGAAAGCACTCGGGGGGGCTCTGGAGTTAAGTCACTTTATGTGCTTTTTTCCTCATCCCTTTACAGCATTGCTTATTTTCCCCATAACACTCCTATTTTGTAGTTGCTATGACAATTTGCAGCATTACTTACACTGCTACACACATGCAGAGATCAAGAGACAAACTTCTTTCTTTTCCAGGATTTAATAATCTTATGCCTTGAGTAGGAAAATTATGCTCAGTCCTGCTGGTTACCTGCACTGGTAGGCTAGTTAGATGCTCTAATCCAATCTAATTCTGATGCGGTATCATCCTCGGGCATAGATACAGCTCACAACCTACCCGTCACAGAACAGGAACAAGCCTACAAGATGACCCAGTAAGAGCAAATAAAAAGCCAGCGCACTCAAGGCTGCGTTGTACTCCCCCCTTCAGAGGGTGGAAGCAATTGTGAGGGAGTTTACAACTTAATGCAGAGAGAGACTAAGCAAATAGGCAAAAACTCAAATAGGGGTTTAGGACTCGCATGCTGCCTGATGAACAGGCAAGGAAAGTCAGTCCTGTCCTTTGCTTTTAACGCGTAACCTTGAGGACATGCGTTACTCCTTCTGACTACCCTCGAACACGTTTGTTGTCAAAGCTGAAGGGCTCCTTAGGAGTACAGCAGCTCTGGCAAGTCCTGCACCAAGCACATCTGATCCTTCAAACTAGTCCAGAAGGGCTCCCGTTTGGACACTAGTAAAACCTGAAATAATTACTTTAATCCTGTTTCAGGGAGGGGAAACAAACGGCTGTGGCATGTGTCTTCTAGTTTTTGATCAGGGTGAACCGAAGAAACACTCAAATCGCATTTCTGCTTGCACTCTCTGATTATCAAGTATCTGCTGTTCCCCATCACGTGCCTAACAAACTGAAGCACCAGGGCCAGGTTCCCCCACAGTGTCAGTCACCCTGACCACAACAGATACACAGGAGCTATGAGCTTATCACAGCTGGAAATTTAGCAGTTCCACGTCAGTGGTTTTCTTCCATATTTCATTTTCCAGCAGGCCTGTCCCTTCTTTCGCCCTCATTTACGCAGAACATCACCGCTGCAAAAGCTACAAACGTACCATAATAGCCGTAGTCTTAACATCTGACCCACTGCAACGTGCTTGCAATCATCTTAATGCTTATCTGATAAACTAATGCTTTATGGAAGCAATTACGTTCCATCTATATTGCCTGATGTTAACGTACTCTGAAGGGCTAAAGCACTCCGTCCCCCTCCTCCCTCAAAAAGTCATTCAAAATATAAAAAGAAACTGGATATTAGCAGGCTCAGCAGGAGGAACCACTTGACATTCCTCAGTCAGAGGAGGCAGAAAGGGAGGTTATTGTAAATTGGAGTGGACAATCGTGGAGTCGGTTCTCGTTGCGGTACAGTCTCTTGTCTCCATGCAATAACCTGCATTTGAAACGCTCTAGCCCGAGGATACCCACTGTTCATAAATCAGCGGTACGGTCATGGGGACAACCTACAGGCCCAGGCTTTCTCAAAGATTTATAACCTCCCTGCTATCAAATGGTCTGTGAGTAGGAACAGCTAAGTAAGTACAATACCACGTTGTTTCCTCCTGTGCTGGAAAACCCCGTGAACCTCGCGCCCGTATACGTTCTTCCGTGTCCTGACTTCAGAGGAAGCGTACAAAACTCCCATTGATCAACAGGCAGAGCTGTTAGGTCAAAGCTAATGCTGGTCTTGTTTGTGCCAGTCTTCTCCACTCTGCTGGTTTTATTTTGTTTATCTTCTGCACCTGGGTTAATTGCTGCAATTGAGTGATTTGGGTGGTGCAATGGGATGTAAATGAAGTTGGAAAAAAGGAAGGGGAAAGACCTGGGTGGGCTGCAGAGGCATTAGGAAAAGCAAGAGCAGCTGCATCCTGCAGAAACCCAGATCAGCTGAAAAGTATAATATGCACTTTAAAAAGTTAACGGTGCAAATTCAATAGCAGGGTTTAGATTGTTGGTCATTTTGCTGACTGCTACAGGGCATCCCAGCAGCCCCATCAGCATCCTGGACGTGCAGCATACGCCCCACACTCGGGGCACTTGTGGGCTGAAATTGGTCCTGTCCACCCCACTGGACCCTCTTGCAGCACAAGCTTCGGGTCATTCTGTACTCCGAGATCGGGAATGATAAGATCAGCTGACAGAGCTCCAACCTAGGCATTTATTATCAAGCACAAGCAACGTTAACAGCTGCCCAGCTTGTCGGAATTAATACACAAGCACTCCCTCAGTGCTGCTCAGACTAGCAAGAGGTCTGCTCTGAAAGCTCATCTAATGGAGGCAGGGCCTTTTACTGTCTCCAGCCTTCTTTGAGAGGCTCTAGGAACAGCAAGCAATAGCTAGGTTCAGCACGTGGATGTGTCTAGATTGCACCGCTGAGGCCAACGGCCTTGATTTCTAGGTCTAAGAAACAAAAGTTAGCTTTCCCTGTTACCTTAGCCCACTCCTCCTGCAAACCTGGCAATGCGAATCAAGAAACTGTTTTTCTCCCAGCATAGCTGAGTCGCAGTGCAAAAGAAATTTCTCAGCTTGCTAGTAGAGAAGCATTTTCAAAAAGTGTAAGGTTTTTTTGAAGCCTGTCACTCCCAAGAGACACTGTCCACTTGGCAAAGAGAGGTTACAAAGTAGAACAGGACATAAAAATGTCTTTCAGTACCACGGATGTTAGCACCTTTCAGTGATGCTCTCCTCTGCATAAAAGCCTCGTTGCCCAGAGTCCATTCCTTGCTCCTTTAGGATTATTTCCCGCAATACTCTGTGCTAATCTATGTTTCCATGAAAAGCCACGGACAGCCAGTGCATGTTCACACCAGGTATCCACCTATTCCTACCAACACTACAGAGTAAACAGCATTACCGCTTCTGGAAATGAAGCTGGCCTTAGGTGGCATCTTCCATATCACATAGTCCTTTAGCCACTAGACCGGACGTTTAGCAGTGGCTTGGAATGCAACAGCTGCTACCATAGAAATAAATTATTTTTCTCACTTCACGTTTGAAATAGCGCCCACAGCTACGCTCTGGCATCGGCACCAATACAGTCCTTACCCTACAATTAGTTCCGAGCAACCGCCTCCGAAAGACAGAAAAGCAACACACACTTCAGAAACATCAGTTGGCCCTCATCCCAACCACGGAGACCCCTAAAACAGACCTTCGCCCATCGTTTGGGGGAAGACACCTTTTACTATTAAACTATCTTCTCACTTAGCACAACTGAATGAAACTCGTGGCACTATTGGGGGTTGTAGCTTCAAGCATTTGAAGGACGCTTCAAGCACATCAAGGGTGAAGTCGAAAAGTTTTTAACTTTTAAGCTTTCATTAACAAACCAGCATTTTAAGATTCCTATTTATAAAACAATCAAAAAGAGAAATGTTTGCTAATGGTTTTTAAAATACATTGTAGTTAAAATCTCTTTATAAATAGAATGGCTCACGCTTCCAGGCTTGCGTCTTTGAGAAATCCACACACATAGAGCCCTGGCGTCATCGTGGGCTAACTCTTGCTTTCATGTCAAGTTAACATAGTCTCCTCTTTTGAATTAGGACTTACAATAAGATGTGGACAGATGCCCAGAAAGACCTTGACATCCAGCTCCGGAGAGAAAGAGAAGAGTTCCTCCAGCCAGAAAAGGACCGCGTGGAAGTATTCAAGATGTTAGCCGCTTGCTACATCAAATACATGCAAATCTTCCGTAACTTGGAGACGGCCCATGACCAACTCGTTCACCGGCAGAAACGGTCAGCGATTCGGCAAGTGCTAGATGGCGTGATTGGCCGGATCCTGGAGATTAAAAAAGAGATGGTGGAGCTGGAGAAGTCAGAGTTTCATTACATTGATAATATCCTGGAAGACCTAAAGCTTCTCCCGGTAGGTCTACCTCTGTTACGAGCAACTTCATAGTCATGTTAAGGACAGTCACATTTACTTGCAGTCTGTGAAGTTCCACACCAAGTGATTTAGCTTCCTGCACGTTCACTACTGTACTGGGTGATGAGTAATTATGGCATTTTTATTAAAGATCAGAGTATATTTGATCTATGATGAGCCCTAGGTATTGGAGCCAGATTTTAAAAGCTGATCTGCCTGATCAACACATGGCATTTCTGCATCTCTGTAGCAGCACAGGCTCTGTGGATCTTTCTCTTGCACATGAAGTCATATTAGCTTAGACAGCTTCACTGTTAATGTCAGCAGCTTGACTCTGCCTGATTTTAGTGTGGGATTAAATAGAAGATGGGCAACTGATAACCAAGATACAATCCGCCCTTTGCATCACTGTGAATAAGCCTGGCCTCAGGCCTCTTCCAGGGATTACAGGCAATGCTAAAATTTGCATGGTCTGGTCTACTAGTTTGTAGTACAACGAACCGCTAAAATGAGAAATCTGAGACAAGTTATTGTGAAGGGGGCAGGAGCTGGGAGCATATTCAACGCCCAGGGTTCAGGACTGCCTGATGTAAAAGCAGCCCCCTGACAGACAACCCACTAAACCAGATGAATATGACAGTAAGGCAAAATCTTGCAGCCGTGCTCTAAAAGCAGTATGAAAAATGAGCTGCAAAAAGCTGGTTACTTCTCTCGCAGACAGCTCCACCTATTGTCAAATTTAGGTACCGCTGGTTGCAGCTTTTCTAGAAAAAGAGAGTTGGAGCTTAAATTACTGCTGTTTTCAGGATCCCAGTTATAACTGGGATGAATTGCCCAATATCTTTAGAGTGTTATTTTGAGATTTGCGAACATGTTTCTGTTTGCAATTACACGTGTATTTCACTCCGCAAATTTAGGACAGTAATTGCCATGAATTTTCACCAGCTCTTTACCTTCTACATTAGCTATAGCATAGAACTATTTTAAACTATGAGAAGGCATACTAGAGAGTATAAACACATCTCCAGGAGAACTGATCCCTCAAATCATATTTTGAAATCATTAAGCTCTGCTGTTTTCATGACTTATCAGTAAATCCTCCTGGAGCAAAAAGTTGGCAAGTCTGAAAGGTCATGCTTGACATCTATTAAAAAACAAGTATAAATTCAAATTCCTGCACCACACCTTAATTTTAAGAAGGCATAGCATACCTACCTACTGCAAAAAAAAAAAAGGCACTGAAGAGATTTCAGGCTTTTCCAAAGCAAACTTTATTTTCCATCGTAAATAGGCACACAGATTTATGTGGGGTTTTCTTTAATAAAATAATCACATATTCTTGGTTCCAAACCAAAATTACTGGCCAGTACTTGACAAACAACTTCTGTTTCTTAAAGAATCTGCCCACGAAGAATATCTCTGGTCCTTCTTTTCACTGTATTATCGCGGGCTAAAATCCAACATGATTGTAGGCAAAGAACACAGCAGAGTAATCTCATTTTATATCTTACGCAATGATGTTTGTATGCTTTTTACTATGTCACTGTAAGGGTAAGCTTCATCCTTCTTTAGTTCTGGGCCTCATCTTTTTTGTACAGTTGCCTTCCAATACTCAGTCACTCCATTTCCTGGAGTAATCATAAAGGTATTTGGATACACAAATCCCACGTGGAGCCAGGATTGACTAAAAAGCTGCAAATTTGACTTGAGGACAAACATCACAAACCTAACTTTTCAATGCCAGACCCCAAAAAGAGATTATGAGGAGAGGTAGTCTCCCTACTCCCCACCCCTTCCAGCTCCATTATTATGGCTTGGATCTCATCTTTACAGTCAGTAAAAGTCACAATCCAGAATGACTTGTAATTAAAGCCACGGTTACACATCAGAGGTACTCACACTGCTACCTGACAGCGTAAAAGCCCTCTCATCCTGTGTGAGGGTGTCCAGACAAACCGCTTGATTTCTTATACCTAAAGACAGCCAGATTTGTAATCCATCCTAGAGCGATTTACACTCTTCAAGTACAAAGTATAATCGTTTCCATCAACACTCAAGGATGTTAGAAGGTGCAAATGGGGAGCTTAACAAGACAAGTATTTAGAAACTTTAGCAGACCAGGCCTCTGCGTTGATAAAAGCACTAGTGGTAAACACCGTCCTACTCAGAAGCTTTCTTGCGTGCCGTAATAGGGATGCCCCAGTCTGCAAAGCGTGCAACTGAGGGAATAAGTAATGAAATCTTTAAGTTGGCAGTTCACAGGAGCTGCTTTCATTGGCCACAGCCTTCCCTGCAAGTTCTTGCTCTAGGAATTGGAAGGCCTTAGACCTCACAAACAGCACATTTACCGTGTGCCTGTGTCAGGGCAGGAGCAGTGCCTGTTCTTTACAGCCAGCACTTTTCTCCTCTGTATCTGTCCACATTGAGGCTGCAAAGGATCAAGTCAGAGATCTTCCTGAGCAGGTCAAAGCCCAGCAGTTTCCATATCAGACAGAACAGAGAGCACCGATAGTGCAGCATCAAGTCTTGTGCCTATCTTAGGCTCCCTGGGAAAAGGACCAAGTGTCCATATATACCTGGGGACAAATTATTGTGTAACTTGACTATGCAACTCCTCACGAGTAGCACAACAGGGTAACTACTGCCTGTCACCCCCAGCCCTCCTTCTATCCTTCTGGGTAAATGATTTGTTTGAAGAGATATCCTAGATGTTCCTGAAGGAGTAGTATAGGGAACATGGCACCAGCATGAAGCAGACCTGTGAAGACACATTCCCCCCCCCCCCCCCCCCCCCAATAAAAACCAAAACAACCTAATATATACTTGCCAGTAAATATTCTTGGAGAATTATCTCCAGTCTTCAACAGATACAAAGAAGCAGTTATACCACTCCTCAGCATCTTGACTTTCGGGGTGTTTTTGTCTGCCTGTCTTTGTCTTTTTTTTCATTTCTCAACAAGAGTGAAATTCTACAAGAGAAGAATCAGTAGAAATATGAATCAGTTACATCTTTTTAATGATAGAAACGAGTAAAGACAGCCACTTCTAATCACACCCGATTCTGAGAAGTGACCAAGATATCAGTGTCACAGACAGTGACAGTCTGTCTACAGGTAGAACAGAATTGTGCTTTGGTTCCTTATAATAGTTAAAAAAAAAATGCAAGATAACAGATCTATTTTTAATGTTGATTAAGAAAAAAGTGGGATGATCATACAACCAGAAGCATTCAATTTGGTGGAAATCACGTTTAAATTTCTGGCAACCCTGCCAAATATTTTAACGGTTTGATAATATAATTGAGCTGTTATAAAAAGGAAGATCTCTGGGCTGCCATGGTTCAGAAGCTGGGTTGATTTATTTGGGTTTTTTTAATTAGGCCTTAAGTAATTGCAAAGTAACAGCTCGGCAGCTGTTACAGAGGTCAAATTCCCCAACACTCCAAAATACTCAACAATCTCAGTCCAATTTAATTGCTTTGTAAAGGTGTTCAATTAATAAATAATGTGATTTTAATGCAGTTCTAAAAAGCATCTCATGACTATTTCTTCCTCTAGGAAGACATAGAAGTACCTATCCCAAGGTACTTCGTTAAAGAAAAGCTGGAAGTCCTGCAGCAGAGGGAGAAAATCCTTGATCAGATTTTGCTTAATACTGGATTGCAAACACAAGTAAGCGTACCACATACCTACATAATAACATGCTTAACTTGCGTTTATAGCCACACGTGTCTGAACACGAGCCACTGAAGTGAAAAGTACTTTTATAGCAGTTAGGAAGTAAAAGTCTGTTTATAGATAAGGCACAAATAGAAAGTAACATTAAATTTTCCTCACAATATCCAGTCACATCTTGAGCCTGGTTAAGACTGCAATGAATCGACTCCGCTTTATGCGTGTGAGCGTGTCAGAGAAAGGGCAGCGCTTTGGCCAAGTTTAGTAGGTGCTTTATTTGTCTAGCTAATTCTCATCACATAATTAGTCCTACTGAAATCAAGCTGGCCTTAAGTTTTACTGAACGAGGATTCCTAACTGGAACAGGCAAAACTCAGAGTTCAGGTCAGCACAACTGTTAGCATTCAGTTGTTTATAACCTCCGAACAATGACTGCAGTCTCTTCTGTACAGCTATAGAACTGCAGCTGCTAGGAGGAGTAGAAAATTGAGTTTTGGCAGAGCAAAAGTCATTACAGAGAAGTACATGAGCGCTCCAGTGAAGATTGTTCTGAATTTGATATACTTTTGACCTTTTGGAAATGGCGCATTGCCTACAAGCAGTCGCCGCTAACCCCTGGAAATAAACAACTGTGGCTACATGTCTGGACAACTTAAATTCATAGATGTTGTAGCCATAAGAGACAGTCCTGATCAGACCACTTAGTCAAACTGCTGCACTGCCCCAAGCGTTGAATTCTCCACCAGTAATTGTGCTGGCGGGAGAAGTCTGCGTATAGATCCCACAAAGCAACGGAGGGAAGGTTCCCAGGGAAAGAAACGGGACCAGACAGAGGCAGTCTGCAGAGACAGAGCGCAGGCTCTCTGCTAGATTACTGTAATGGGCAGCTGCAGTCCTCTTGGCCTCTGCAGTAAATCTCTGGGTAAATTCCCTGCTCTTCTAGTAGTCTGATGTTGGTCCGTAGAGATCCTCTGTTTTAGCACATTACATCTCGAGGCCTTTTTGTTTCCCACAGTTCTGCCCTCACCCCTTTTCAGTGTGGCATCCATAACAGATGAGACTATCTGGTATGCAGACAGCTCACCTGGGAGCACCAGGCTCTGGCATTTTGGACACTGGCAGGGTCCAGGTCTCCCTTGCCAGGATGCCACAAGAGAGGCACAGGATTCAATAAACGTGAATAAAATAATCTCACACAGTATGAGTCCAGTGCCCTGTGCTGCACTTGCAGTTCAGTCACCGCTGGGATTGCTAGAGGGTTGTCAGCACTTCCGCATGCATCGTAGCAAGCCTTGTACACTCAGGAAATCCTAACTGCTGTGTAACAGACTACTGTATTCTTCAGTGTCCGCGGCAGTGCTGTTACAAGCGGTCTAACATAAAGCAAAAACAGTGGAGTTCAGAGGAGTCTGCTCTGCAGATCATTTGTCCTATGTAATTCTGTTACAGAAAACCCTGCTGAAAGTGTGGTATAGGGAGCTCCACACAATATATTTAGAAGCATCAAATGTGAACTGCCTCCCATAGAGGGATTAATGTCAAGAACAATAATTCAGCTTTTCCATGGGGAGCATGAGGGGTTAACAAGAGTTCTCTGGAGTGAGGAGGGGGAATCCCTCTCTCCAGCTGCACTGTTCCGATGTGATTTTCCCCAAGCCTCTTCTACTTGGGCTGAGCTGACCAGGCCTGGGCTGGCTCAGAACAGCCTGTCCTTCCATTCAGCAAGATAGCTGGGGGATTCCAGCAGCACATCCAGAAACCTATCCCCTTCAGAAAAGCAAAAGGAAGACATCCCATAGCCTAAGAAATTCTCCTTTTAACAGGATGAAGCCCTATGGTTCTTTTTGTCTTTTTTTCTCTCTGATGAATAAAGTTCAGCAGGATGCATAAAGCCATATAGAGCCATTCTTGTTTGCCACTATAGCATCAGGCTTTCCTTGGCACACATCAACACGTCAGGTTCGCTTTCTCCTGAAGGTCCTCAGAAAAACACATCTCTCAGGATATCAAACTTCCAAGATATAGCAAGATAGCACTGAAACAGGAGTCTCTGCTGTTTGAGACAGGGATTTTTTTTTTTTTTTTTGTCTTAGAAGGTTCCACAAGAAGTTTGTTGGTTGTTTCGTTTGCTAACTGAGGTAGGCAATTAACAAAATATGTAACTAATACTTCGCTTTGTCCATTCCTTTTTGGCTGTACTGTTGAAGAAACCCCTCAAGGCCATGACATTTGAAGAAGCCGTTAAAGTGATCCAGATTGCAGAACGGGCTCGCCAAGGCCGTTGTCGAGCAGCATTCATGAAACGAATTTACCTTGAAGGGAAGAGAGAAAGACAAACTAAACTTCAGGTCCAGATGGGTCCAAATCCAGATGATGCTGCCACTTGCATTCAAAAGGTGAAGTCTCCGATTTAACAACAGTTCTAGCAGAACCAAATAACAATGTTTTGTTCAGAAGAACAGCAGTAGACAGAGACAGAGCTCATAGGATGGGAAGCATTCTGAAATGATAGCTTTCAGGGTGTCTAGCAAGGTGAAATACATCATTTAAACCACTTCACAAAATGAGACAGGACCCTAGACGCGAGATCAACGGGAACAGTCCTACATTGGCAATGCAGAATGACTAACACCTACATGTTGGTTTTCCATTCTGATTTTTGTGACCTCGGTTGCTCTTTCTGGCAGCCCCTTGGAACCCAGTGCATCTCAGGGAATTCATGCCTTTTCCTGTGATCGCCAGGGAAAGAGTTCATTCCATATCTTGAAAAGATGAGAAAGGGAGATCACTGCTAAAATCCAGAAGAAGTCTGTGCACATGAACAATTCAGACAATGCAGCCTGATGAGAATAGGAGCTCAAGTCTAAATCTGAAGTCTGAACACTTTTTGAACCCCCATGTTGTTGTGTTTAGAAGCTAGATATACCAGTGTGAGGGGATAACAAACCTCAGAATTTGAGTTGTTTTTTTTTTTTTAAAAAAAAAAAATAGCAGATGGCAACCTGTTAAAGAGCAATAGTTTCAATGGTATATTGTGCCTTTCCTTCCTCTATTTGTTTTTTCCTGTGTCTGCCACAGTAAAGGAAGCTGTAACAAGGCCCATTTATCTCATTAGAGTTTTGTTTACAATTC
Source organism: Gavia stellata (assembly GCF_030936135.1). Classification (NCBI taxonomy): domain Eukaryota; kingdom Metazoa; phylum Chordata; class Aves; order Gaviiformes; family Gaviidae; genus Gavia; species Gavia stellata. Next base: position 41,655,095 of record NC_082601.1, read on the forward strand.
AGGTTTGGCGTGGATATATCCAACGCAAGAAAACAGAGAAAATGAGAGAAGAGGAAATGATATTTCTGGGGATGGTAAGTAGTGCTGCCTAGAGAATATAAAATGCCACACTCTGTTTATTCTTCAGACTTTTGTAATTTAGCAGAAGATGAGAAATTAATTTCTAAGGTTCTTCCTATTTTAAAAGGAGTCTCTAAGGAACACAGAGCTAAACTGAAATGATAGATGGCACAGAAGTAGCACAATTTGTCTTAAGCTGCATGCTTTTGCGCTATATATACATAGTCCAATGTATACGGCAGATGCGGAAACAGGCAGTGTAGAATTTGCCTCAGATTCTAGGGAGTTTGACCCAGGCATGACAGAGCAAGGAAATTTTATTAATCAATTTTTAATTCATAATTCTAAGACACTTGAGCTGCCCTATTCCTGAAGGAGAATTAAAGCAGCAGTGTCTTTTTCTCCCACCCCTTTGCAAGCCAGCGTACACGTATGTCAAGAGTAGGGAAAAGGGATGTTAAAACTGCCATATTAATATATCAGTATTTCCATAAGTCCATATGGAAATAAGCAAAACATTCCTCACATCATACTGCAAAAGTACAGGGAAATGAACAGCTGCCTGTGGTCAGTTAGATTGCGTGGGGTGAAGAAAAAAATGAAAGCACCCCTTGCAGAAAAAGGAACCCCTTCCTCCCGCAATCAGAGAAGGTACATCTCCTCCCACCACCATCTTCCTTCCTAGCAAGTACTTGAGAAAGAGGATAAACTCTTTACAGTTGACATTTCCTTTGGCCACCACCAGCCCTTTGGGTGCCTTCATTAGGCACTAACAGCTGTCAAACCTCACAGCTCTCTCCAACTCTAGGTACAGTAGCGCAGCCCTTGTACCAAGTTCTAGTAAAGCTGCGTCATAGCACCACTTTACAGAAACATTCATCAGTGCTCTGTGTTTGGCAGATTTATTTATACCTTCATGTTCTACAGTTCTTAAATGATAATTTATAAACTAATCATTTCCTTTTGAATTAAAACATGCTTTCCGCTTCTCCCAGACAATTTGGATGATTTTTTTACCCAGCAATGCAATTGTCCTTAGCTACATTATAGGTTTATGAAAACTATTTGTGCCTATAGCATACACCTGACAAATATGTATCATCAGTTAAGAATGACCTTAAAATCAAATCCTTAGGAATCAACATGTACATTTACCAAAGTTTGGCCATGTTAGATACAGATAACACTGTATGAATTGTTGTCTTTAATATGTGCTAGTCATTAACAGTAAATGTGGTCAGCATAGCTGAACAGAGCTTTGGGTGCCGATTCCGCCTCTGTTTAAGGCAAAGAATATTCCCCAGAGATTTTACCTAGTGCGGACCTAAAATGGTGAATATTTGGGATGTACCGAAAATTAGTTAGAAATTATACCGTTAGCAAAACAAGGGATCGTTTCCTATCAAATCCCATGACAGTTTCTGTCGAGTCTTAAGACTAGAGTCTTAGGAAGGAAATCCAAGTCTGGTACCAGTTATCAGAGGGTTCACAGCCAAGCACTCTTTTCATGGTGGCCACTGGTAGGAGTAACTGATAACTGGGATGTAAATAGCCTGGTTTATGGGGAGGGAATCTATATGATCATAGGGATGAAGGGAATTAAAACCAAACACATATAGTGTATTTGTTTCCTGACCTCCATTTAGGAGCAAGAGAATTGATGTTTGCAACTTTGCACTCAGACTCATTACTCTTTATCAAGTATATAATCAAAGGAGGTAGGGAAGAAATGGATACCTCTAAATAAAAAAGAAAAAAACCTGTTCATCTTTCTAGTGTTTTTATATTCCCCATTTGTGTTTCCCTTTTACTTTTCATGCCGCATTCCCTTCCATGGTCTCCAAAGGAAGCGAGTGGCAAGCAGGCACTGGCTCACACTGATAGATAGGCAGTGAGCTCCAAAGGTCAAGTCCCTTTGATGTATGATCACGTCAGCCCTCTAAAAAATGACCACAGATCTTCATGTGTAAATATGTTGAATTTGCTTTTCTAATGCTGCACGACTTAGATAAATTAGAAGACCTAGCCATCCATTACTTCAAGTCCATCCCAAAGGAGACTTGACTTTTGCTGCAATAAATACAATTTCTCTTATGATTATAGCTATTTTTAAAATGTCTATGTTATTTTCGCATAAAGACTGCTTTGCAAAAAGAGCTAGTCCATTTGAAGTTCTGAATAATGATTTTTTTTTTTTTTTTTAAATTCAGTTGTGTTTGCCTAAAAAGTATGGAAATATGTGCAACAAAGACCAGGAATTGTCTAGTCTTTTATTTCATTCAGCATTATTTTCTTTACTGTCTACATACCTCAGAAAAATTTATCTCTCTTTTCTGGAATTTGATTCTGTTTCATCTTCTGCTTGATGACAGAGTAGAAGCCTATGTTCCAGAGATTTTTCTTGGCTCAAAAGTAAAGCCTCATTATTATTATTATTTATTAAAGCTTAATTGCAGAAACAGCACGATTCCCTCAGCACATGTTTTTCTAAATCTCCGATAAATCACAATTTGCAATACCGGTTTAATTTGTAAAGAGAAGCAAGCCTTACTAAGAGCACAATATATCTTGATAACTGTATCCTGACCTGTTTCCTGATCTTCCTCACATTGCTGCCACAGTGCTGTTTACTACCAGCTCCCAGCACGACCACCATAACCAATGTTCCAGGCATAGGTCTGTGGTTAAGCCACATCGACCGCACTGATGTTGCAAAAAACCCTCATTAAATTGTCTTGAAAACATGCACGTGCCGTCCAGACAAATCTGTATTTCCTTGCTCTGACTATTTTACCGTTACAACCCAATTATATCATACCATTTTTCCAGTTTTTAAACCGGTGCGTAATTCTGCTTGTCTGTTTCTGGCATTTCTAAGTTCCCTGTCCCTAAACACCCCAGCCAGAGGTTGCTGTGAGCGTTTCGTTTTGCTGCAGTGCAAACTAGCTATCAGAGCCTGGCGTTAACTGGATGTGTGAACTGGCTTTTGGCAAGTGCTTTGTCTCAGGGTGGTGCAAAACAGCCCAAGCCTAAGAATGGATCTACACTCAGCGCTCTCACTAACAGACTCTCCTAACAGGGTAGACCATGCAGGAAGTTATACTTATAATCTCACAACACAGGCTACTGGAAAGAGGAAAAGCTGTTTTTAACGTAAAAAAATGTTAGGATAAACAGTTTGCCATCAGACTGATTTATGGAATGGTGGGAGGAGCCTAGGAACAAGGAATACAAAAAGACAAGAGAAAATCCATCCCAAATTAGGGGCTCAGCCTACTGTTGCAACTTTGAGGCAGGAGTACTTCGAAGGCCGGGACATCCCCTTGCTCGTGTTTTCACTTAACAAGCACAAGTAATCAATCCCATTGGAACCAAGTGCTCTGCATGCCTAAACAATTTATAGGACTGAGCCCTGCATGCTTTGGACATGCACACATGTAAATGCCTTCTTGTCTCACAGATAGATCTACTGATTTACAGTTACACAGCTCTCACACTGCTCTGTTCCGTAATTTCAGCCCTCACCAAAGAGTTAGTGGCATAATACATGCGGATGCATAGTTTTCTCACATAGCATTTCCACCATTCTTCCTCCTTCTGTATCCTTTCACATGAAAGGATCTACGTGGTCTTAAATAAAAACCCGTTCCCTCCTTCTTACCTCTTTTAAACATACCCTAATTTAGGCATGTTGTCTTGAATAATGCTGTTATTTATATCTGAGAAAACAGTCTGCCAAACATTCCTTGTTCTTTGAATTCCTGATAAATATAATTCATTTTCATCCAGTCAGAAAAAAATTAGCATTTCCCAGAATAGCCTTCTGTGTAAACATTACAGGGTATGGCTAAATAAATATTATATGGGATTTAACAAACTGCAAACTCCATAAGTGAATTTTAAAATATTTCTTCGGCTCTGGAAAGTGGGTAGTTGCAGTGGTGGTACACACCAGGCCTGTTTTTATCAAGCACGAGATTAAAATGACTTTTGTTTTACTTGCAACCTAGATGACGTTTAGATGTCAGCACACAGTTATATATTATTTCACCAGGCGTACATATACATCTAAATAGCGATAACTAATCTGTCCTGTTTTCAATAGAATTCTTAAACCTGCTTATTCTTGAAATAGAAAGATGCTGGGAAGCAAGAAGCCTGCTGTATAATTTGGCTTTCATTGGCTGGAGTCACACTAACAATGAAATCACTGCCTTTCAGGGTCCAAAACGTACTTGCCATTTTTAGAAGAAGTTTGATACCATGCCCAGGTATAATATCAGAAATAAACATCACCAACATTAAATAAACTTACATGGTCATGAATATAAATGTTTTCTTCACTTCACATTTTCTTTCTTTTATCTTATTAAGAAGCCTTGTGTGTCAATATTTATATGTATGTATATAATATAAATCTATAAAACAGACATTTTCAATATTTTTCTAACAAGGCCTCTTACTACAAATGCTTTGTTTGAATGCATACGACAATTACTTTAATAGGCAAAGCCATTGAAGTGAATCATATAGTAGGGAAGCTTTAATGAATGCAATATATTTTGCTTAGTTGTTCCTTTTTTGTGCCTAATTTAGGAATTCAGCCATATAATTGATGTGGCTATCACCATTTGTGTACCGTGAACCTATATGAATACAGTCTTCATAAGACAAGACACTTCTTTAAAATCCATTCTTCCCGCAGACAGACAAAATGCATTGAGGAAATGAGAAAGCGAAGACATAGTTAACTCCTGTATCAAACTTTTAAAGAGAATTTGGATCACCGTTTAAAATGCAGTAGAATAACAGTCATGAGTAAAGAACAGGACCTCAGTTGTTTTAGTGGTAAATTCCTTTAGTCTACTAGTAAGGAGTTGCTCGCCTGTGTAGTCCAAATATTAAAAAAAAAAATCTCGCTTTCACTACTGGTGAAAATAAAGTGACCATTAAAAATACTTACTTTAAAAATGCTTCCTTTGCTTAGGAAATAGAGTCCTCCAGAGAAGCAAACTCTACTACTTCTGAAAAAAAGCTATCTACAGCAAAACGCTACACAGCTAGTACGTCTATCGAAACATTACAGTTAAGGACAATACTGTCTGTAGCAAAACATATACTGAAGAAGTCCCATAAAAGCGTTTAGTGTGTGTTTCAGCTGTGCTGTTTCAGGTCTAAGAGAAGAAGCTGTCCTAAATTACGTACCCAGTAAAAAAAGCTGCAGTAAATCCACCTTTCAGGCATAATATGAATGTTAGCCTTAAAACGTGAAGTAAGATGAAATGTATTTATTTCATTGAAATGAAGACTATCTTTCCTTGTAAGTGTAGTCGTAATGGAACAATTGAAGAGCAGTTAGTTCCACAGCATGGGGCCTCCTATACGTAGAACTGTAGCCTTAAGCATGTTCAGCCAGCCTGCACACCTCTAAGTGTTTTATAATGAACAATAAAGCAGTCTGTGTTGAAAAGAGCTGTTGAGCTGACTAAGCAGAAAGGCAGGCTTTTCAAGCTGGGAAAGAGTGATCTATGCAATTGAGTTCCTACGTCGAAAAGGGAAAACGTACAGAGGCTTTCATCACATCGGCTTACCTGGGAGGTGTAGGGAAATTCTTCCCTTCCTTCTGCTGGTGGGTCTTCTGCTTTCATAAAACCTAAATTCTCTTTGGGGAGGATAGGGGGAGAAGGAGTAAAGAACGGAAGGATCAAACAGCGCTCTCATCAGCGTACTTGTGACTGATGAATTGGAATAAAATTCTCTTTTAGACAAATGTCCATTTTGCCTTATTAATTTAAACAAGGATTTTAAAGACAAAGCCCATCAAACATTAGATAAGCATTTTAAGTTAATGGACCATGTAGTCCTATTTTCCCACAAACTGAGGAATCTTCATATTATGTCCTATTTTTACAGCAACATCAATTATTAATATGTATACTTTTGCTGACAGAGGACCACACTAAAAATGTGAGTTTCGTTATCCAGTTCTGGGTCATTAACTGTGAAAAGCTTGTAAATATAATGGTTTATTCACATGGGAAGCCTTCATTAAGATGCATTATTCTACAACTGATGTGGCAGCATTGCATTATCAAGTTCACTGTCTCCATCTAATATTTGTAATTTGTTTCTAAATGAGTTGCTGTTTGTAGGGCAAGTTAACAAATTTGAATTTCACATGGCCAGAGAAATTTCTTAAAGATGGGAAAATGCTTCTTCCCCCAAGGAAATGCTATTTATTAGTGTCTTCCTGTAGAATGCCTCCCTTTGATTCAGAAGCAGGGACATTAGAGGCGCTGAGAGAAGTGATGTTAGAAATAAATTGGCTTTTGTCTTCCTTAACGTGCACAGTAAGTATAGAGGGCTATAAAAGCAGCACTCATCATGTTGGCTCAGTATAACTCTTCAGAGCTCCAGAACAAGCACGTAGGCACATGGAAGGTTGACCTGCAATGCTGGTACGCACAGGTCAAAGACTGGCCAGCGAGGAGGCATTCCTGCTGGAGCTGTTTGAGACCATCCTCTCACACTGACCACCTGTCTTGGCACTCTTTCTGCCATTTCGGTACCTATTTTCTCTTGCATCGTTCAGATAGCCAAAGCTTTTTCAGACAGACTTTCTTCTGAAGTCTGCTCCTTGACGAGAGAATGCAAACTCCACTGGGGCTGTCATAGACTCTGTCTCCGTTTGAAGACCCAAGACTGCTTCCACACTCAGCTTTTATCTAGTTCGTCTTCTCGCTTTCTACCTATGCTCTACCAACTGATTCCATTTCTTGATCGTTCACACCCTTAAGTATACTTGGATCAGTTCTTATAGGTCAGGGAAGCAGTTTTTAAGATAGTCTCCATTTTAAGTGTTACCCGTGTACACATAATTTCTTTTGATATTTCCTCAAGTCTACTTCATTTTTCGCTCACATAACTGCAGTGATTTCAAAGTAACCGAATGGAAAGTCAGGCCAGTTGTACGTTCATCTGTAACGTTTTACTGAAAAAAAATAAAGTTACCATGGCATGATTTCCTCACTGCTGTTCAGCGCTTGCCGCCTCCTCCTCCCCCAGAACAGAAGCCAGCCTTCAGTTCCTGACACGTGTCAGCTTCCTTGTCTTTGCTCAAACAGGGCGCGCTGCGTATGTTCCACATTAGATGACCACGGATCCTTCAGGAAACATTTATCACAGCCAGCTCTGCTCTTCATTTCATACTCTCCCTCGCACATCTGAGCTAGAGCGTGTTATTGCCAAAGCTTTTGCACTCGAGGAGGAGCCTCTGGTTTGGCAATTGCCTGTCCACCGCTAGGCCAGCTTCAAAGGATGTCATTTGTTATTAACGTATCTCCCCACTACTCATCACAACAGCTTGCCTGGCAGCGCCAACTCCTGCTCTGATCAAGGGTCTTTTTGTACCTGCTGTGTCACCCTATCTCGTTGGATCCTCTCCAACACCTACCCTCCTCCCCAGCTTATCTGGCTGTCTAAGGTCTGAGCCAGCTCCGCTTTCTCAGCGTTGGAAGCAATCAAGCAACACCACATTTCACATCAGCAACGGCCTTTTCCTCCATGTAAATAAACCCTGTTCCACATACCTTAATTTAGAAAATATTAATGACAAGGAATCAATAGGATTGGGAAAAAAGACAGTCAAACGAGCATACAGTCTTACCAGCTTTCCCTTTCTCTTTCATTCCTTTCTTTACTGGGTTATCAAAGGTGGGTAGCCAGACTCTTGTTGGTAGAAGTGGTTCCTGTTTCTTTTATTTTCTTGTAGTAAAACAGTCTTTGGAAAAGAAAATGAAAAAATATGAAGGACAAATAAACAGAGCCTTCTTTTCATCAGCTGTTCTACAAGGTTATGTCTGTACTTCAGCTTTAAGGCTTTGCATACAGTTCATAAAATAGTATCAGCAGATATATTGATAACTGTATGGTGCTCAGACAGGTAGCTGCATAAATATTTACTCAGGGCTTGGCTGGGTTTTGCAGCCCAGAGCATGTTCTGTAGCCCTGTTGCTATCAGCCTCTGAGCCAGCTGGTTTAGAGCTACCTGGACTGTGTCCATACCCACTTCATGACTCTGGACTCAAGTGTAGATATGGTCTGTATTAATTCACTTAAAGATAAGAATCTCCTGCTTCTGGTCTTGCTCATGTGGGCACGTTCTTGCCAATTCAAACAGTTCTTACCTCTTCCGGCTTTGGTAGTGATGAAAGATATGCTGGTAGTAAATTTGCAGCGATGAGTAGCTGGTCGTCAAAGGCTTCCTCAGGACTCAGCGGAGAGCGGTTCAGAGGAGGAGCTGAACAGAGTAAACGTTGAGAAATAGTGAAGAGGAGCTCTCCTACCCGTGCTGCTGCACAGGCCATCCAGCTGTCCATGTTGTCCTGGTCCCATGCTCACCCACCACTTCCCTTGCTGTGGCTCTGGCCCTCAGCTGCCTCTTTGGCTGGCTGATTCACCTCATACCAGGAGACAATTAACCTGAGGAGGTGGGAGGGGGAAAAAAGATAAAAGGGATTATTTTCCACTTCTTAGAGAGCTGAACTGGTTCACCACAGGGTCAGGTGAGTGCCAGAGCTTGTGCAGGATAAGGGAGGGACCACACATCCACCAGTGAGGGTGGAGGGAGAACTGCCCTTTCCCAGCATCAATAAGCTGCTCATCTGGTGAGCTATCTCACAACATTTCACCCTTAAACGGTTAAGATGCGTCCTGTAGAGGAGCCTGTCTTTCTGCATCGGCTGCAGATCAGCCTCACTAAAGCTGGAGATATCCTTGTGCCCCTCGCACCAAGTTGCCTAGGCTTGAATACGGATTCTGTCGCTTCCCGAAGGAGACAGGAGGGGAGGCCTTCTGCCCACCCAGCCAGACATCCTCAGCATTCACAACTACCTTTGCTCATGGAAATACTCGTTCAGTTCCTTTCTTGTGCTCCCAAATTTCATAGAATCATTTAGGTTGGAAAAGACCTTTAAGATCATCAAGTCCAACCTAACCCTGCTAAGTCCACCGCTAAACCATGTCCCTGAGTGCCTCATCCCCACGTCTTTTAAATACCTCCAGGGATGGTGGCTCCACCACCTCCCTGGGCAGCCTCTTCCAATGCTCGAGAACCCTTTCAGTGAAGAAATTTTTCCTAATATTCAATCTAAAGCTCCCCTGCTTTCCCTTATCCCTTTTCTTCTCACATGTCTTCAGCAGAAAACGCTGGAAAATGTATTTCTAAACAAAACAGCCCTTCCGCACCTTCCCCGGTGAGCATCTAGTTAGGAAATCTAGTAGGTTGTCCTCTGTGCATAACGCAGCGTCTGTTCAGACTGCGCTACGGCAGCGTACAAAGACATGGAAGAGTCACGTTGGCTCTAGTTGGCTCATCTCTTCGGTAGCAGCCCTGCCACCAATACCTCTAAGCAGTAGTACTCCGATGGGAACTTCTCAGAAAAGCAGTCCCTTGAGTATTGCTGTAGTGAAGCAAAAGTTGAGTGGGAAACTGCCCGAGGGAAGTGCATCTTGTTTCTAGATCTCAGTCTGGGAAGCAAGCCCCGTGGGTCCTCCTCTGGTTTCCAAACAAGCCCTGAGAAAGCATCATTGCATCTGGCTATTCTGAGGTTCATCTAATATTAGTAAGGCAGACAGTAGTGAAATCCAGGTGAAATACACATAAACAGCATTAGCTGTGCCATACTAAAAAATAGGCGCTGGTGAAGGGGAAGGTTGGAAACACTTGACTTCTATGGAAACCGGAACATGAGTGAGGGTAACATCTCAGGGTGAAAGGCAACATTTTGGGTCATATATTCAGGAAGAGCGCATGTGCAGCCGCCTTTCAAAAGCACGCTGCTCTTCTTGTTCCCTCCTGAATATTTTCTCACTGGTGGCCTTGACCAATTCCTTTTGCATAGCGCAAGTCAGATCCCAGATGCAGGCAAGACAGTAAATTGCTTTCCTGAACAGGGCCTCTGCGCTTACTTTGGATAGCGTGCAATCCCGCTGTGTACTTTCTGAAACCAAATTTGCTTGGCACTTGTTAGTGATTTTTGGAACCTGGTTGAAGCATGGAAAAACACCGAATAACAAGTCTTAAATATAAAGCTAGCCAAACCTTTGATAGAAGCTTTTTTGTCTTTGCGGGATACCTCTGGAATTAAGACTTGGAGCATACTAGAATATACATGACCAGAGCAAGAAGAATGTATTACTAAATTAGTCTGAAATGTGCTGATTTAAGGACAATTTCTGTACGTTCTGAAGGTGGAAGGCCAGAGCAGAATAGTATAGGTTTTTTCATGCAAACCAACACTCCCAGGCTTTTGTTCACATATGCTGCCACCTATATGTCAGATACTCACTAACTTTGAAGAGTAAAACACACCATATTATAAAAACAGATATCATATTTCTCCTCTTCTCCATTCTTAAATTTGACATACGCTATCAGACAATATGATTACTACTTCCCAAGTACGCGGAAAATATTTTATTCTAGAATTACAAAAAAAAACCCCAAAGCTAATTTACAAGTTAATTGTTAAAACATACTTTTCTCTACGCTTACAAGGTAGTCATAGCTCGTAAAACACTAGGAACATCTTAATTTTATCCACCATTGCAAACTAAAAAATGCAAAGTTTCAGACCACCCACACAGATGGTATTTTTCATGCTTCTGTATTTGCATACCAGAAAGACTTTCATTTTTCTTTCTCAAAGTACACATGTAAAATCAATCACAAAGCAGAAACTATTGTAAGACTTTAAACTGACTTAGAAGTCCTTCTTGCCAAGGTTATCAAATCATGGGAAACTTGGGGAGCTATGATTTTTATTACAGTGTTTGGGGGTTTGTTTAGTCTTTTGTTGTTGTTGTTCCTCAAGGGAAGTTGATTTCCTAAAGGAATATGACCAGCTGCAACAAAATACCAGGAAACCACTGACCAAGCAGTGCATATAAAAATTTAAGTGAACGAATTAAAAACAATACTGGCTAATTAAAAAGTACCAATGGGAAGTCCAAACATTTGAAAACTCAATTAAAAAAACCTCTGGCACCCTTCTGACATGGATAAAGTTGGCATTTGCAGAACAGCAGCTTTCTCACCTGTCTCATTGAGATTCCAGGATCCCACGCTGGAAGGGTTGTTTTTGTACATTGCAATGTTGTTAATTAATGCTGAAACACTAACAATAGACCATTGTGTGCATCCAGGCACTTTTTATGAGCACAGCGTTTTTTTCCTGGCTTCCCGCAAATAAATTAAGGCTTAAGCTCGGATTCACTGTCAACCTGGCATTCCAGTTTATATTAAGTTTCTTCTAATTCGTACCTTTCATTTTCTCCTCTTGTCATTTTTCAGAGCCTACCTCCTCACTTAAAGGCAACTAGTAGTTCGCAGATGCATGCTGGGCAAATAAACGCCCTGCAAGGTGACGCCCAGGAGAGACACGAGGAGGTATTCATCAAGAACAAGCTGAGAGAAATGGAGGGGCTCGACATCAAGGAAACTCTCCAGGATCAGATCGGACAGTGTTTCATCGAGTGCCGGTGAGCAAACACTTGCCCCTTAATAAATCCATTTGCCCCAAGGAGCTTGCAATTTGTAAGAACTGCAGAATCAAAGTCCATCTTACAGTGGTGATCCCAGACCCAGCTGCAGAACCAAGTTCCTGAAGGGTAGGACTCCTAATCGGGGAAATCAGAATAGTGCATCACTCCTTGCAGAGTCCAGCAGGGTCAGAGGTGCACCTTGAAAGACTGACTGCAGAATCAGGTCCACAGAGATAAAAATGGGAACACGTTCAGATTGCACATCAGCTTGGGCTCCGGCTTTGTAATTATAAGCAGCATGCTTAAAGTTTAGGCACGCTGACTTTTTTCCCCTGTCTGAATACACGAGGTTTAAGAGAAAGAACACGGTCTTCCATGAGATGGAAGTATAATTATTTGCTATAGCAAATCACATCACATCACTGGTACTGCAGCCCAGGTGCCTGCCTGCTGCTGGCGTTGTCCAGCAGCCAATATGAATCTGAAGTACTTTTGTACTTGAGGCCTGACCTTCAAGACACTCTTCCAAATGTAACTTTAGTAAAGTAGGGCTGCTGATCTCAGTGAAACTTCACGTCTCAGTAGAGTTAAGCACATACTTAAACATTCTTAAACTGAGTGCTGACACCTATAGTTCTCTCAGGAAGTTTACTTTAGTTGAAGAAGTTTCGCGACTGGCAATTTTAATATGGTAATACTGTAAAGCTTTGTACTAAGGAATATAGGCTGGTTTTATGATATAGATACTTTTTTTTTCGCAGGATTTACCCCATCCAAGCAGGTTAGTATGTAAAAGTAAATTGGGAAGCAGCACCCAAAAGTTCCAGGATTTAGCAACAAGGTTTCAGCTGCTCTGCAAAAACACTTCCAGTGTTTTTGTGTCTAGAGCTGCTTGGTGATGTTACAGGGCTTGTATTTGTCTTGTGGACTAGTGTCATGTCCATTAATCGTTCAGCCTTTTTTCAGTGTACTGGACCTGCCTTCAGCATGCAGATTCCAGCTGGAAACACAAATGCATTCTGATGAAATCCTGCTCTATTTATTCCTTGACTACTTTAATGAGGTTTTGGTAGCTATACGACAACGTAGTGTTTGTTAAAAAGAAAAAAGCAAATCAAAAATAGCACTCTCACAGATCTGCCACAATCTATTTCTCTCCTTTCTTGTACTTTTGCCTCTTATATAGACACTCTAGTATATTTTTACCCCATCTAGCTCTCCTTGGAGAAATAACCGCTGGTTTTGCAAACCTCAGTTATTACAAAGCACTTCCCCATTCCCTAAATCAAGCCCGTTCCTAGGGCCCGGTCTGCACACTTCTTGAGCTGCCGCTTCCTGCCGCTCCACACAACTCCCAGCATGTTCTGAGGTACAGAAAGATCTTATTTCCTTTGCTTAATATTACTCATCTAATAGTAATTCTCTAACATAGGTCAATCGTGTCCAATTAACTCGACTCTAGAGCTTGAGGAGAACTAACTGAAATACTGTGTGAACCAATAACAATGTTTCTATAGGAGATTTGCAGAGAACAGTCAATCTCTCAGAGAATAAGGCTGAGCCATAAACCTCTTTAAAGACAGTTATGAGACATTATTAGAAGTAAAATCCACTCCACGGAGACACTTAACAGCAGAGCCAACCAAGAGCCTAACCAATCCAAAGGATCATTTGGAGGAAGCCGAAGCCATGGTTCCATCGAGTGAGGTGGAGAGGAATGGCTGAATGAGCAATTCATTAAAACCCTCGCTACCTAATGTATAAGCGACCTCAGTCTCATACATCTATGAAATACCCTGAAGATGTAAGGTGGAGCGTAAATGCTGAGCTTTTTTATTCAGTAGCACTTACAAGTGAAATGGGACCTCATTGCTACATTTATATCCCAGATGTGCCCAGGGGCCCAACTTTAGGTGAGACTCCAAGGCTATAGGCAGACATAGTCAGTATCCCAGCATATAAATATGTGATTAAACAAGTTATAAGGAGTTCTTTAGCTAACCTTTATCTGGTCTAGTCAGGTTCAGTAGGCTTGAATCTCATCTTGTCTTGAAAAACTAATAAAGATTAAAGCAGATGTTAGAATATAAGCACCACATTAACTGATCTTGTATAGCTTTATGGGTATGCTTTTCCCAAGCAAGTGGTTATATCAAATGAGACTAAGATATACCCCCCCACAGTTAATCAATGACACCACTGCTTATAGATACGCCTTTAGTCAGACATATTGCGCTGCAGCTGAGAGACTGAGAAAACAGCTCTCCTCCAACCTTATAGAATAACCGCAGAGCTGCTTCTCTACCCACCTGTCTAAAACAACCTGATATTCAAGAAATTAACCAAAAAGCAGTTTCAAGCTCAATCAGACCATTTTGATAGAGCACAGTTTAAAAAAATGCTGCATATGCAGTTATGTGGTGTGCCTGAGTGCTGGGTCACCTCTGATGGCAGAGGGGCAGTGACAGGCTTGGTATGGGCAGAGCAGTGAGTTTGATCATACTCCCTGTTACTTTCTTCTTTTAAATTAACTGTCCAGCATCATCTCTAAAAATCAGTAAGGCACATTTCAGCCAAGACTAGAGAGATCTCATTGATAAAAAGCTATTCTGGTGATTTAGCAGTGTGGTAGATAAAATCCTACCCCCAGTGAAGCCAGTGGGAGAGCTGCCATCAGCTTTAAAGGCTGGACATCACCCAATATTTTAGTTCATTTGAATCTGGCTGAGTGATGCAGTGATTTACAGGACTGAGAGGGGTCAGAGTGAGCTGCCTGCCATCCTGCTCTTCACAGGAGGCCTCTATTTAAGTGATCAAAATAATTTTCCCTGCAGACATATTCCCTTGCATCCAAAATAGGTTAAAAAAAACCCAGCAAATTTCTACACATGGGGAGCATGTGTCATGCGGAGTCAAGCTTTCCGTGCGGTGCATGCCAGAGACACTGCAGAGCTAGCAGGAGCTGTGTCCTGCTCCTTCCTGGCCTGCTGAACAGTGGCCAGATCTGAAGTGTCAAGGTTTACATTAATTATTACCTGCCAGGATATATTTTGGCTCTCCACTAAGCCAGTCTACAAGATCAACAGCTAAATGTAGTTTATAAATTATTCTTTAACTAGGCTTTTTGACAGGGTTTACCATTTTCCATAGTCTATTAAATAAACAGATAGCTAAAGGGGAACAAAGGTTCTTTTGAATAAATTTTGCCGTATATACTGAAAAAATAAACCCAAACTTCCATATTTTATCCTTCAATTGGAAAAGGATGTGATAGGAAATACAATTAGCAGGTATTGTCTTTCAGCACAGCTGCTATTAGATTACAAAAGCAATGAGCACCTATTAAATTTCTCCACTTGTAAGAACTGCTAATAAATATTTACCACTTTCTTTGCACAAGGGAACAGGCATAGCTTGAGTCATTTCAAGACCCAAGACAACTTCATATGAAGATCGGTTCTAAAATAACAAAATAAAGCAAAACCCAAAGGAACAAATTAAATGAAAACGTTCCAGTCGCTTATAGCAATCCCACTGCAGAGAAGACAAAATATTTTTGATATAACACTGTGCATTTTCAGCCTTACCATCCGCCGTTCTGTTTATCTGTATTGACTGCTGTGGAGCTGTTCTTATTTGGCTTGCAAATTATTCACGTAAAGCTTTCTAGATTTCTATTTGGCACCTACGCACCATACTAGAAAAGACAGATAATTTTTTTTTTTTTTGAAAGCTTTTTTAAAAAAGGATCATGCAGCATACCTATAGGCCTCCCTTTTTTTTTTCTCCAAGATAGCTATATGATTCCTAGAGCAGGAGTACAAATGTTCCTACAATTAACAGTTGCCATGATTATATACCTCTGAGCCTGGATTTTAATCATGTGACTCCCACATATTCCATCCATTACATTAACAAGAGAGTTTCATATTAAAATACAGCAATTGCATAGCTAGGGTTTTAGTTTCAATTTTCTGTACTATTCCAGACCAGAAACGTTTTTCTCTAATTTCACATTTAGGGTTTTGCACTGCATGTGCAAAAACAGTCATAGCCGTCTTCTCCGCTCTTTACCCACTGTACATACCAACAGTTCCCAAATTACGAATCTTCCTTGGAGTCATCCCTAAAATAAATTTTAAAAAGGGGTGGGGAGAAAAGGGGAGAAGGATCCCTTTATTATACGGAGAAACGTAGTAGCATCTTTGTCTAAGAAAAGTCTTCTCTGACAGAAATCAATACGAAGGATAAGAAATCAAGATGAGGTTTTTATTAGCAGAGATTGCCTCGAGAATCACAGGGGAGAGTCTAATACACAGGCTTTGCTGTAATGTATCTTGTGCCCTCTAGCTGTAACAAATTATGCTGTGAATTTCTTGGAGGATTTATATGCCGCTGCTCAGTGCTCTGGGGAGCATTTCATCAGTGGCATTGCTGACCTAATAACAGGGGATCTAAGTAATAGAAACTTTTATGTACGTTATGTGTTATTCCCACAGATTTGGGGATTGGTTTTCTGGAGGAAGGAGGAGGCGAGGGGTAAATGTGCTTTCCTAATAGGTTTACACTTTACTGATTAGCTTTGAATGATCTTCTTGCTCTGCCTGCTGACTTGAGTACTGTCAGAAAAAGAATTGGCCGAGCTTCATGGTGAGCGAATGAGACTCCTCCTGAAGCAGGGGTTCCTGCGCTTTATTTATTCATTTTGAACATTCCTGACAGCCAGCCCAGGCTTTGATGCAGAGGAAAGGAGAAAGAAATAGGAAGTGATCATGTTATATTTCCCTTTTTCACAAGAGTGTTTTGTTGAGCTGAGTTTACTGCCAATACGCCTGTTCACGGGTCTCCCTAGGTAGCAGGGGGTGGGGAAGGAGGAGGCAGGAGGAAGATGAATGGAGAGAGAGAGAGGGGTTTTGCACTGAAACTCCACCGAATAGGGAAAGTATTCATTTGTGTCAGGCACTGCCCGTATCGCATTTCACACTCCATACACACTGCTTTTTATGAAGTTAATGTTAACGTGCGTGAAAGCTGCCAGGCAATCCATCAGGAACTGAAGTCTTGCCAACAGGACAGAGACAGATGACACCTCGGCAGTGCCAAGCAGCGGCACCCCCTCCCTGTACCGCCTCAGCTCTGATTCAGAGGAATCGTTGCTCTAAGTCCATCCGGACCTGTGTTGTTTGTCAGTTCTGTCTGGCTTGTCGTTTGTGCCCTCAGCCTGCCAGAAGTTCTTTCCAAGTAACCAAGGAGTATGAAGTGCGGTCTCTACACAATATGGCAACAGTTCACGAAACATCTGATAGGAAAATTGCTTAATAACCAGTTTTAGTGCAATGAATCTCAGTTCTCTTAAAGAGCGAGCTCCAGTCTGGAAATCCTTGGAACACAACCAACCAGAGACATCACCAGCCCCTTAATCGCAGTCCTCTTTCCATACAATGCCCCGTTATTCTGCAAAATGCATTCCCTTCTTCCCTGACGGCCCAGCAAGGGCATTTCCCCTGTAGGAACCTACCAAAAAATGCCTCTCTGGTATCTGGTGCTTTACATTCAGCACAAGCAGGAGTTACTGCCCAGAGGAGCCATTTAGAGATGGGTGATGAACCGCTCTCTTTCACCTAATCCATATTGTCATTACTTGTTTTCCCTGTCATTGTTAAAGGATTGTCACACACTCACAAGCCACTTGTATGCGACATTCCACTCGGGAGCAAAAATTACCAGCCAGAAGCAACTGTGAGCTCAACGTAAAGATCAGGATATTCTGCAAGTGGGGATAAATAAGTGATTGTCTGCTAATTCCGCCAGGTGAGGATGAGCTGAACTAAATTAGAAAGAGGTCTGTATCTGCACCACAGGTTTCTCCTGTCCTTACCTGTTCACCAGAGTTGAATATATCTTCTCCTTCCCTCTTGTACTTTGTGCACTGAAAGCCTACACAAAGCAAATTCTTTATAGAAGCTCCTTCTGAATCACTCTGCAGCCAGTCTGGGTTGTGTCTCTTCTCAGAGTCTTCTTGTTTTCCTTGGGAGAGTGAAGACAAGATCCGAATTGTGGAAATAAAGCTCTGAAAGAGGATGGCACAGGCTTGGGTGTCCTCCTCTGCCCGAATACTTTGTCTTCCTGCAAAACTACAGAAACATTAATAGAAGAGACCATGTCCGTTTTTTCCTATCTGTAGTTTCGCCTCTGTTTTTTTGACAGAGCTAACAACTTCAGATTTTGTGAAGGCAGTGATCTCTGTATCATAACAACCAGTGCTGTTACAAAGTGCTCTCTGAATGCCTTTCTCCCATGCCAAAAGGCCATTCTGCAGGAACAGCTTACATTTAACATCAATCTTTCTGAACGTGGCTCAGCCTGCTCCCAGATGTTTGACTGTACCTCGTGTGGACAGTCAAAGCTAGCTTCAAAACCCAACAGGAACACCGCAGCCGTGACAGCACATAGCTCTGGCAGCAAAACCTGTCCAGGGCCCTGCGTAAATATTCTGGCAGCTAGACCATGCTGAGCTCCTCGCTGCAAGCAGCCATGCTGCTGAGTTCAAGTACATCTGTGGGAACTAAAATCCTGCCTTCGGGCTCCCGGGTGAGGCAACCTCTAAGACTGATTAATTGACATAATTAGGAGCTGTAAACATTAATGGGTAATGTTCAAGCCTTTCCTAACACATTCTTAAAGCTTTCACTGAGTAGTTATCTATTGACTAATTTTGGCAGACATCTTTAGGGCTGGAGGGAGCAAGGGAATGGAATGCAAATGCATCACTAGCTTACCAGAGGAGTATTAGAGCAAATAGCCCACCAGGTTTCTTTGAACAGAGGGAAAATAAGTTGTCATAAACACAAGGATTGTTTGTGTATAGTGGGAGAGAGTGGAGCCCACAGTTCTGCAACCTGTTTTCTTATCGATTGGAATAAACTATCTAGCTTTAACAGCCATTAAAAAAAAAAAACCACAAACCTTCAGTCCTTCATTTCTTGTTTATGGGAACACCACATTGTCCTCTTTTTAAAAGTGTGAACCCCTCTAATTCCAAAGGAGGGACAACTGTTATTAAGTCCATCTGCAGTTAATCTACTTTACAGGGTGTCTGTGGATTTACAGGAGGCAGGGGACACCTCTGGAAGCTTCTGTGCAGTGGCAGAAGTTGCCTACTTCAGTGCATGCTAAAAATTTACGAGTGCGCTGACATTAATGGAGGCGGCTTGATGGCTTTTGGGGGGGATCAGCCGGAAGCCCCTGGATTCATATATTTCTCATACTTGGCGAAACACAGATAAATCTTGGTGGCGGGTATCTGAAACAGCAGATCAGTTGAACCCTGGTGTCACGCCTCCAGAGAGGCATTGATAACATCACTAGTTCTGCTTTCTAAATCACCACAAACTCTGAAATATGTTGCCTTTCCAGTTTTGTAAGGCTCCTTGACTTTACACTTCAATTTACGATTGCCGCCTCTATGCGGTGATTAAAAACATATGCAAAGGACTCTGCTGCTGATCCTTAATTTTGCTCATTGAACTATCAACAGTTTGAAATAATTCAGGAACAAAAAGAAAATTCTTAAAATATCGCAAGTGCAAATCAAGCTTCCCAAGGGGTTTTCAACATAACAAGTCATCCTCATGAACTATGATTTAATCACTAAGTGTACTAATGCTGCACATAAGCACATCTTCACTAGCTTTCCAAACTCTACTATTCCCTTCCAGATTGTGATTTGAGATACCTGAATGTCTAAGTCATTAGTGAACTTCCCAGAATGATCTCTCCTTTCCTTGATAGTTTGCTTCCTGACTTTGTTACTGAAAAGAGGGTCAGGTCCTGATATTATTGAACAAGAGCTAAGTCCTCATTCTAAGCAGACTCCCATCAACTTCCAAGGGGTTTTATAGAATAAGACACTGTTGTTTCTGAGCAAGTTTATCAATATCAGGGCTTTTTCAAGGGTGTTACAGACAGGCAGAAGCACATACTCTTGCTCCCGAAGCAGTTCGCCACCAGTGCGAGATCAGAGAAAACTATTTCAGTGCCATGGCACTTTGGGCTTTTCTGCTGAAAAGCCCAATCATAGGCTTTCTGCCCGTGACAGGGCTTTTCCTTAGCATCTTGCAGGAATGCTCAGAACTTCAAGCATCTGCAAGCACCTACTCATCTCTTCATCAAGCATGATTTGCATTGCACACCTCTTGCCATGCTTGCATATAAATTATGCATTAGCGACATTAAAAGCTCATTCAGATCTGAACAGTCACACATTAGCAAAGCCATAACGAGCATGGTTCTTCTTCAGACCCCTCTCTCCTCCTCCACTTTTCTCCTCAACCTGCTTGCTTCTAAATCACTTTGCCCAGAAAGACTTAACCTTTTCCCCACCCCATTTCACAGTCCCAGTTTCTGTCTCCGCAGTTTTCAACCATAAAGCTCTAACCACTCTGGTGACCGTAGACCAATGGCAAGTTTCAACTCCTTGTTCTATATCTGGGGAGCAAAAGGACAACGAGCAAAAGACATTCTCATTTATGTAGGATAGGCAAAATTATGTCTTTAACTAGTCTCCATCTTGGAAAGACCTGAATCATATGGGCCAGTATTTTCAGACATATATATCATAAGTTGAACGTTCAGTATTTAAACTTTCAGCCCAAGTGGTTAATAGCTTGACAAATCCATGGTCAACTGAAAAGCAGAGCTTTGTAATGGGTAGTGTCGAGCAGTGACACTGGGGAAGTGCTAAAACCGGAGCTGGAAAACTAGCACAGCTTTTTTGGTGCTGTCAATCCCTGCCCAGTGCACTGCAGAGTGCGTACCGCTGTTCGTGCAAGACAAGAGCCAGGATAAGGTTAGTCATCAGAGGTTAGAACGCAAAAGGAACAACAGCAAGCAGGTACTTGAGCACACATGAGAGACATCCCCCACGAAGCCCCAGATAAGGCAGCGATAGATGAGAGAAGGCAGATCTTGCACCACCTTCCCCCCTGCAGTGCTGCCAATGACTGGGCTTTCCGAGTCCCCATTTTGGTGCATAACTTTTCCAAATATTTTACAGGGATCCATAGCCTCCCCATCAGAGGCCCAGTTCCAGCCAGTTAGGCAGCATGGCTGTCTCCACACCACAGGTGTAGTTCTGCACATACAAACAGGACGCCTCTTTATTCTCGCTCTCATTCCTAAGAGCACAGTATAACATAGGAGTAAAATGGATGCAATCAGAGTCATTTAGGTTGGAAAAGACCTGTAAGATCATCGAGTCCAACCATAATAAAGTCTCAGTGCACATATTCAGTGGCACAGCTGCTGTTCAGCAAGGATAAATTAAAGGACCAAAAGCAGTCTTAGTACAAAGGCAAGTTGCTCTGTCCTATCCTGCTAGTCATTTCTAGCCCTGTTCTTACAGACAAACCCATCCTGAGCACTATTCTGTAGCATGAATTCCTGGCTTCGTTTGCCTTCTGCTTTCTGATTTGTAGCACTACAGAAGCAACGCTGAAAAATTTAGGTTAGATCCCCTTTTCTACCTTCCTGAAATGGCTTAAAGTGACCCATGGCCCATTGACCTTGAGTCTAAGCCTCCTGCTTAGCATTAAAGCTCCTAAAAATATTCACTCCTTTCTATGTCTAGAAGTCTGGAATCAGCTAAAGTAAATAGCATTACTCTGAGTTGGTCCCATTCACAAACAAGGAAAAAAAAATCTTGTAAATAATTAGTTCATTTTCCTCAAGTACTCATACCCATCTACAGTCATACTTCGGAATTTAAAGTCTGAAAATGCTAAGTGTTACCAACATAATGCAACAAACCCCCCACTGATAGTCTCAAGGACACTTTCCAAACTTTAGATTTATTTGTTGTCATAGATACTCACACAGACAAACATCAGTTACATTCAGGGACTCACACTTGCCAGCAGCTTATTATAATACAGCTCCGCGTGTTTTGAAGTCGGGCTTTTTCTGAAAGATGCTGCAGTAGTGTGCCCTGTTCAGTGGACGTGTTAGGTTGCAGTTCTCCCACACTGCACTTCCTTTACTCCTTTCTCAAGCAGAGTCCTAAAGCAGCAGACAGGATTTCTGAAGGCAGAAACAGACAAATGGGGTGTTTAACACTGATAACTAGGGCCCGACTTTCACCTCAGAGCTGGTTTCCGTTCCAGTAATCCAGCTAGACACCTACTACGCTTGGCCCAGAGGGGCCTGCTCTACCATCTGATCTATTCTTGGTTTGACCAGCATAGCTTAGTCCTAATCAATGAGAAAGGAAGAAGGGAATGCATCCCAAGGGGAGGAGACCCAGCGCAGCTATTTTTTTCACTCCACTGTGACAGGGAGAGCTATCTTCTCCAGCAAGTTAATACAGAGCCAGCAGAAGAACCAATTTTCCCACTTGCCCATTTCCAACAAGCAAACTGAATGAAGATCTGCTGGGATAGAGGAACAAGAAACAGGCAGAGAAAAAAGAAACAGGAGTCCCACTGGTGCCTGGTAGAAGGACAGAGAGGCACTGAAGAGCCAGTGGCTGGCAGAGGAGAGGTGTTTGAGGGATATTCTGGGAAGAGAAAGACTAAGGAAAAGCTTAGAAGTAAGGAGAATAAAAATGAACACGAAGCACAGAGCAGTGGCTCCTGAGCTACAGCCCTTGCTCCACAGAACGATCTCTTTGGAGAAGCAAGCAGAGGAGGTAGAAAAGACATTTTTCAGCCATGGCTCTGTAGAGTGCAAAGAAGAAAGGAGGCAAGTGGGGAAAAAAGAAACATGACATGGACTGACACAAGCAAAGGGGTAGCAGAAACAGTCACAAGGAGCTGGAGAGACAGAATCAGAAAAGGAGGGATGAAAGAGGCATATAACTGGAGAAAAAACACCCCTATAAGTTAGCAA
This sequence comes from Gavia stellata, assembly GCF_030936135.1. NCBI lineage: Eukaryota > Metazoa > Chordata > Aves > Gaviiformes > Gaviidae > Gavia > Gavia stellata. Next base: position 41,677,583 of record NC_082601.1, read on the forward strand.
TTTGAAAAATAGGGACAGTTAGAACCAAAAATTGATAGAAAATATTAAGCATGTCCAAGGCAAAGACGGAAGAGCAGTCCCCAAATGCGTATGCCAGCAAGCAAGCTCAGGTGGATATATAAAAAAATACTTGATTGCAGGAAATCAGATTTGACTACTGAGAGGATGAAGGTAGGCAAGTTACGGCTGGGAATGACAGCCTGTTACTCTTTCTCACAAGAAGAGGGATGTATTTAATTCTGAAATACAGTTGTTTCACTGTTCTCACTGGCGGTGGGTTTTTCAGAGTTGACATGCTGGGGGCCATGGCAGCAGAGTCAGATGGAATAAGGCTGATTCAGGGCACTGTGGCTTCAGTATGCCAACGTGTTCATTTAACAAACCGTTGACAAGTTACTTAAGTGCTGAATTTCAAGTGAACTTCACACCCAGGAGACTTGCATCATCTCGTATAGAAAATCCAGGCTTACGCTGGAAATCGGTGTAACATCTACCATGCTGCTGAGAGCACTTCCCCTCCAGTCTCATTTCTCCTTGCCCGTACCTTGGGCAAAACAGCTCATCTCTTTTTGAGTCAAATACGCAATTAGTCTCAAACTCAGCTGCCATAAGGTACCACTAAGGTTGAGAGCACAGCTTCAGTGAAAGTAGGTTCTTAGGTGGTTAATAAAACACCCAGAAGCGTTTAAATAGGATGAACTTACGCTTTTCAATTTGGAGCATAAGTCAAATTCTGATAGGGTTAAGCAGAAGTGATGGGCAGTTGCGGGGGGAGAACGACACAGGCAGCAGAAACAGGTTATCCCATCAGCCTCTACATCTCCAGAGTGGACTAGCTGGTACAGGCTCCAGGTGACAGCGGTACGCTGACTGCCATCCCAGGGTTGGCAAGCTTGTCAAGGGCACACGAGGCAAGGCGTGTTTTTTCTACTGAGCTTATTATTTCTTGAGAGCACCAAACTACCCCTTTGCTAGGTGGGCAGAGTGCTTCATGGTTTGGCAAGCACCTAGGTCAACTCTTTTCAATGCAAAATTAGCATTTAAGTTGGTCCATCCAAATCCTATACTTGGACTGAATCTTGACTTAACGCTGGAAAGGGTTGAAGGTAGTATTTCTGTGGGCAGAACCTGCCTGAAACCTGAATCTCATCCACTCCTTTCCAGAGTCAATATGTTTCAGTTTTACTGAGAATTTCAGCACAGGGGAGATTAGTCAGACTCCATCAAGCAGGTTGTTTTTATTATCCAGGTCAGAGTGCAGAGCTTTTAAGTCATGCTACATTTCAGTCCTGTGCAGGTACAACAGAAAATATAACTATTTATAGTAATTTACTTGAAACACGCCCAGCTATGAGCATCACAAACTAGCTATGTTTTGTCTGCTGTGTCAGGCATCCTTAGGACTTATGCAAGAGCAGTATTAGGACTTACCATCCTAGGTTGAATAATAAGAGACATTTAACAGCACATATAAGGGGGGTTGCTAGTTCTCCTTTGGTTCTACTTGTACAAACTAACTATATCAGCGTAGTACCATTCAGCAAGATACTGTACCAAATAACTTGGGCAAAGAGCATATCAAAAGAGCTGGTTCAGTATTTACCGAGATAGTTACGTAATACCAGGAACCTGCATTAACCTTAACGAAAATCTGTTCAAATACTCCCCCGTCTCTTTTTAGAGCATCTTACTGACGCGGTAATCCTTTGGTGGCTTAGAAAGGAAGTTTACTCTCTTATTTTGTATTCCCCATCCCACGGGGAGACTGGCTCTTTCCTGCAGATTTTTCTGGAAAGCATCTAATCCAGCAACCAATTTTGAAGATATTGGTTTAAAGCATGGCTATAAGTTAAAGGCTGCAGTCTGTGTAGCTGCAGGAGTCCTTAAAGTATTCCAAGTCAAAATACAATTGCTCCGAGGGAGCAAATTCCAGAGCCGGAGCTCTGCCATCTTTCATATTGCATACATGTGCTTCCCATCATTGGCTCAGTTCTGATAGCTGCTGCAGAGGGGGTAACGCTATGCCCAAAATATCGTTTCACCTTCATCCTCTTCTGGGAAATCATGTATAATGCGTGGTTTTATTCTTTATGTATTGCCAGTTTGCAATTGCGGGAGGCCTGGGAACTAGCAGGAGCGAAGGTGGGAGCAGCTGATTGTAGCCTCTCCCACGTATGTGCCTGTATTTCATTCCTGTCCAAACCTAATCTTTACATTCTTTGCCCGGGAGAGCTCTGCTAGCCTATAATAAGGCCATTCCAGACAACTGATCCTCTATACAGGCCTGTGAAGCAATACATTTTGATCTCCAGTAGTGAAAAAAAATCCAAGAGAGCCCCAAGATTTAGAAAGTGAGTAAACCCGCCCTCCAAGTCTCAACCTTCAAATTGCACTTCCCACGCCACCTTACCTGTTACGCTACTTTGGGAGAAGAAAATTACCGACTTTTGGGCACTTCGCTTCTACCGAGGGTGGGCTGCAGGTCCAGCTCCAAATTCCCAGAGGACATCCCCATGCCTGTGTCCCTGGGTCTTCAACCAGGTATCCTCCCCTTCTGCCACGATGCCAGCAACTCTCTGCAGCACTAGCCCCATCTACCAAAGAGATGCTTAAAAAGCACATTATTAAACAGTCATGTAAACAAACAATAATAAAAAAAGCTCCATTTTGTGCTTATAATTGATTAAATTTGAGCACATCCCACTGCGAGTAGCACGTGCAGAAGAATTCAGCCATTTAGAGAGGCAATGCCAGGCATTTGATTCTTTATCGGTCTCTAAGACCGTCCACGTTTTCAGCCAATTTAAGGAGACTATAGATCATACACCAGAGATGCACCAAACAGGTACAGAAATACGGCACTCCAATTTTTCTTTCAAAAAAACTAAAAGGTGAGAGTTAATGAACTTGGCATCTCAAGGCATTACAATGTGTTTCTTGGACTGCAGAGATAACTGGGTTTTTCAGTTAACACCATTGATAAACGGATGCTCTTAATACCAGCCTGACACTGGCTTCTATGTTGAGCTCATCTGGAATGTTTCTCCTTGTCTTTTTCTCATGCTTTTTTAAGTTGCCAAAGCAGAGATGGTAAATTATTTTTCTTGCTACTGAGCTATTTGTTTATCGGCATTGACCAGGAGTCTGTAAACATCTTTAACTTCATATAGGGATTCTCTGCAACATTCTTCAATATCAGTCTCAGTTTTTTCCTGGTTTTCCACTCTGTGTACACCTGATTGTGATTTATTCAAATAAGGCTGCACAAGCCAATTGGGATGAACATTGAAAAATCAAGCACTGTGACTGCTTTCATATGCATGAAATTGCCTCAGATTTATCATTAAATAGTTCATTTAAACACTCATGCAAACCACAGAGAACTGGATCTCTTGAAGTGGACACAAATGTTAGCAGCAGTGAAATAGAGAGCAGCATATTTGGTTGCCTTCTTTAAAACTTAGGAACGTACTATGTGCCATTTTCAGCTTCTCATTCCCCACTGAAGAAGTTTTTCTTCCGCATCACAAGTGCTTTTCAAGGAAGCACAGTCTTAGCTACAAGTAGTGTCATTAGCACAGCACTACGATATCGGTCTTAAATGAAGTAGCAAGCCACTCTCCCAAGCAGTAATGTGATGCCTGACAGATGCTGATTGCACATTGTCCTTTACAAACGCTTAAAGTCAAATCATGGGTAGGCAGCAGGTCAGAGGCACAGTGATCCATGAATGGGACAGCCGTGATATAGCGGTTAGAGAGGACAGCATGCACATACAGATCATTTTAATCCAGGGAGGCAAAACACAAGGCAAGTTAAAGTTATGCCAGACTGGACTGTATTTCTTTCTGCATTGATATCACAGGCATAAGGCAGGCAGAGATCTAGCTACTGAAACATGTCTGACGCCGCCTTCAGTATCACCTCAGGTTTACCCATCTTCATTACACTGTGAGAGAACATGGGCAGTTGCAAACCAGAATTGCATCATTTTACTGCACTTGCATCAGGTAGGCTAGGTTGTTTTAACCACCGTCGCAAAAGGCTACGTGTTGCTCTTAAATGCCACGCTGTATTTATTCCCATATTTAAATAAGGGTAGATCGAAGCACAAAGCTTCACCGTTCAGTTTCAGGCTCTTAGTCCCCAGCTTCCCAGACAGATATAAAGGGTGCGTATGCTGCATCGCACGTAGAGGAAGTTTGACATGCCCCAAGTGCACTGAATTTATTATGCATGCACACAACTATCCATCCAGCGTATGAGCAATAGGTTCAGGGAGAGCAGAGTCATTTCAGCGAGTTTTTAATCAGTTAATACCGCTAATACCCTTGAAATACTTCAAGTACCTTTCACAGTCAGGTGGTGGCAGAAGAAATACGGCATATGCAAAACCATTTCAGAACAAGGAGGAGGGCAAAGTCCTGAGAGAGCTGACACAGAGCTCAGGTGCGAGTGGCACTTTTCCAGGTGGGCGACCTGTCCAGGGCACCATTTCTCAACCCTCCCCAAAGCATTTATCTTCCGGTTGAAGTGATGGGCCATGGCAAAACCATTTAAAGCAGCCATGCCCAGTTTACAGCCTTCTTTCCCTTCCATAGGGATGCATTTTGTTTTGCTAACACCTTGACTTCTAAGAAGCAAAAAGTGATTGCTCGAATGTCCCAAACGACTCCAGTAAGACTAAATGCTCTCTATACTCCATTTCACTCCAAATCCCAGAGAAACTTGTGATGTTGGAGGGCAAGTTATTTCTTTTGGCTGGCCTTGCTACAAAAATCTCATGCTTTATTTTCCTCTTTACAGAATTCATATTGTGTTAATAAAGTACTGTTGATTCCCTCTGGCTGACTCTGCAGGAAAGCCATTCTCGCAAAGCTTCTAGTCTGAGTTAAAGTAATCTTGCTTAAAACTGGCCATAATTGTTTCAGTCTCTCAAGTTTAATACTAAGTACAGGAAATATTGCCAATTTGAGTCAGGATTCGGTATTCTGTGAAGGCGGGATAAGCTGACCAAAGGTAAGGAATTCAGTAAATGCAAGGGGAATTTGACCTGGCGTTTCTTTGAGCCGGCTTCTGTATTGTTGACCTTGCTCTAAGGAGAATGGAAAGATAGAAGAAAAATCAAAACAGATGAGAGTTTACGAGCGTTGCGCGCTCCAGAGTACTCATTACTCCGTCAGCCAAGTCCCCCAGACATGGTGCTGGGCCCTGAGGGGAGTTCTTCCTCTGCAGGAAGGATTGCTCAACCCACTCCCCTTACAGCCGGGTTGACGGGATCGCATTCCTCGAAAGGCTGTAGACAGTCAACAGGAAGCTGTCCCTGGAAATAAGCCTAGGGATAGTCTGACTGCAAAAAAGGGGGAGCAGCCCTTCACCTTTTCAGACAGCCCCTCAAGGGAAATAGCCTGCTTCACAGCTCCGGTCAACATGGGATGATGAACAACACCAGAAGAGAAGGACAAGGACTAAAAGAAGCGTAGACCTAGGAAACAAAACCTGGGTGCAGTGTTGGCTATCAGTATCTGTTCTGTAACTTTCAGAGAAGCAAAACCAGGATTTCTGGTTCTCTCAGGCCTGTTTCTGATAAGCAAGATTTTACACCAACACAAGTAGGTACAGTCAATTTGATGAATTCCTCGCTAACAAGGCAGTTAACCAGTAGGCCAGGCAAGGCCAACGGCAGAAATACTGCAAACTAGAGACTGCTGTGTGACACCATGACATGCCCTGCTCCTAGCTCAGAAACCATTCCCTCCAAGGACAGGGGTGGGACATCCAGATGTCCTCGGGTCCAACCAGGAGATGCTTTCACTGTTACTGCAGAGAGCCTCACACCAGGCTTACCAGCAGCTCTGCCCAAGATTGTTCTGCATGGCAGGAGTCAGGTCAAAGAAACCTAAATAACCTTATAGGAATCTGCTTTCCAGTCCCTTCAATCTTATTTCCATTTGTGTGTCACAGTGGGTCAATTTAATACTCCTCTAGGTTTGTCTAAACTTTCAGTATGGGCTGGATGCAACTAACTCTTCCAAAAGAGTTCAGTTACTTAGGTCAGGATGCGACTTCTCCCAGGGCTGATTTAATTCAGGCTTGAGCTCTGAGAAAATGTTTTGCAATCTTTTCTTAGGGGTGGAGAGGGACATGCAAAATCAGCAGCACCAGAACATTTTCTGAGTGTTGATATTGCCAAATTTTTGTTCTGATTTCTCCATATTTTTTTAAGCTATTATTGGAACTGTAAAATAAACCTTATTGTTTCTCCTTGGTGTTATTCATGCCCATATTGCCTTTTATTTCTATTCAAAAAAAACTTAGCAGTAATTTGCAGCGCTACCTTCCCATGCCTCTGATTCATTTTGAGGAGAAAACCTATTGCCATTTTAAACCAGGAATAATTTTTTGTCAGAATTTTGAAGTAAACAGTAGGTCAAAAAAATCCTTTTCCCCTGTAGTTTACAGCAGGAGGCAGAATAAGCAGGAGTCCTGGCAGAGAAAGCTCATGCCCTAGTCTGTCTGAAGGGGAACAGAGATTCCCTTTTTTCCAGTACACTACTTACCTATTGCTATCCTTAAAAGACCAGGAGGATCCTTGAAAAGGTAAAATAACTTTATGACAAAGCAGAACAGCCTATTTCACTGTTAGAACTCAAGAAGCTTTAGAACAACTGTACTGGGTCAGCCAAAGGTCTACCTTTCCTGGCCAATAATACTACGTGTAATAAAACTATCAGAGAGAATTACCAGATTCCACTTTTAGGTCTGTCCCCTCCAACAACCGTTCCCAACTATTACTTGGCTTTGAAGCTCACTTCTACCATTTCAGATCTAAGGCAGGCACTGAGTACCCAAAAGACCATCTATTGTTTCTAATTATGGTAGTTACTGTAATAAAGGAGATCACCTTTCCCCACAAACCTTTCACACTCATTCCTCCATGGGAATGTTTCTTCTTGCACATTGTTGGTCTCACAACACTTGATCTTAAATTTTTAAAGCCTAATATTCGTCCAGAACAATAAAGTTTCCAGTCCTCCAAACACTTCTCCCTGCAAATCACTCCAGTGAATTACTTCCATGCATAACAGCCACACATACAAGCAAACGCTTGGAGGATCAGGACCTTAGATAAAACCTAAGTTGTAATATGCCCTTGTCCAAACCCATTAAAGATGACAAGAAATCTGTGGAAATTAATCTTGCTTTATAAGTAATTCTATATTTACATAGGTTATTTTTCCTGGAACTGATTTTCAAAGAGCTAAAGAAAGCATGCACAAAAGGAAAGAAAATGCCTAACGACACCTAAAATAAACCTGCTGTTAAGTAGTTTGAGAGAACTCATATCAGGTGGGATTACAGAAACAGGCAAGAACTAGAAAACGACGAGGGGTTTATTTCTTTTAAGTGTTTCCCCCCCGCCTTTGTTTTTGTTCCTTTTCTGTGCAGAACACTCTGCCGTCCCTCCGCCTAGAGCGTACAGCCATCATTCATGCCTTTTCTGCACACAGCCCACATCCTTTCTTACCCTGGAAAGAGCTAAACACTCTTTTTCCTCCAAAGAACAATTTTTTATTTTTCCTGACAAGGCCTTTTATACAATTAGCTAGAGAAGTCATGGCCAAAAAGAAAGAATAACACATGTAAAAATCATGCCAGAGAACAGAGTAGGTAGTAACTTGTTGAGTCTATTACCAGACAAAATGTTTAAATCGATGGCGTGTTCTCATAAATCAAAAGCCATATTTAGCCTTAACTATAACCATCCCTGAGCAACGTGGAATAGAGAGAAAACACTTAAAAAAAAAAATATGATGCTCCTGAAGTGAGGAGGGGAGGAAGCAGCAGATGAGACGAGCACAGCGTAGGGTCATCACACAGACAAAGAGTTTATTTGACAGCTCAGAATTGAGGTGCCGCAGCATTTGGTGCTGAGCAGAGACTGCCAATCACACCGACTCATACCAAGTCTGGTGATGATTTGGAGATGTTAAAGAACCATTTGAACCTAGTTAAAACCTAGACATTTATGTAGGTTGTGCGCTAAAACAAAAATTGAGCCCAGAAGAGCCAAAACTCTATGCTACATGATCGGAGACAAAAGGGTTTGCAACGCAGACCGTAAAAGATCATTCTTTTTCAATTACATTTGACAGAGCTAAGTTATTATAAGAGGAATAAGTCTGGAAAAGGTGAGAGCAGTAACAGTGAACCGGAGAAGAGAATGTAACTCCAGAAACAGTGCAAGAATCTTATTGGATCCTTTTCTTCGCCAAGAGTGGAAGAACATCTCTTTTCAATCCTCCATCTTTGTTCATCCCCTCATTCTTCTGGTTGAGCGGGTTTGATTCAGATTTAGGGTCCCCATTCTTTCCAGTTAGATGGCTTTTCTGCAAAGCTGTTTCCCAAACCCATGCTATGTTTCCACTGACAGGATTTCACTGCTTTCCAGAAAAGTAATGGATTTCTTCTCACATACCACAGTTTATAAAGATCCCTTCTTCAGCAATGTCCTCCGCAGCATAGAAACATTTAAGTAGTTCTGTTAAAGCAGTGGCTCTGACCCAAAGAAAGATACTTTGCCTGCTGTGAACTCTGTTTGACACTCCTCAGTTTGATTTGCAGCAGTGTAAGCAAGGCTCCCAAACACAAGTTTCTGTTCGGTGGCCTGCAAATACACGACGCGGAGCAGGTCATCCACAAGAACCATCCTCAGCTCCTTGCCTGCAGACTGGGAACCAGGAGGCTTTGGGGTCTTTAGTCTATAAGGGCTTCCCTAGGGTACTGCTGAAGTTTGTCTCAAGGTAGAGGTTTATTCCCAGCCCTACCCTTCCATCTCACCTTATTTGATTTCTCTGCAGCCACCGAGTCCAGTCCTACCAAGCAGCCATACTTTTTACAAATTTCATTTGTTCATTTAGGCAGTTTTATTAGAACTGCATCCTCCATGTGAAATCTGATGGTTACGATACAATTTGCTTCTGCTTTTGCTTGCAGTCCTTAACACGTTGTCAACACTCCCACTGAAGCAATCGTGTTGAAAATAAGAGTTGCTTCTTCCAGTTCTGGCATTTGCACATTTTTATGAGATGCTGGAAAAGCACAATTGGATTTCCCCCTCCTGCCCCCCCAAATGCTGAGACAATAATAAGTAACATTCATTGCCTCAAAACCAGGTGTTTCTGACATGTACCATGTCTCTCAAATATATTACACACTCCAGTACTCTTCTTACCAAGAGCTTAAGCTTTTTACAGTCTCCTCTCCCCATCAACATGCAACAAGACTTTCAGACTTTCCTGACCACCGGTTTAGTTTTTGCATAGCACTGCCTTTTCAGTGACACGCAGAGAAAGCATCAGGGTGTGTGAACTTTGTGGGTAACCTGCCAGCTATAGTGACTGACATGCAAAGAAGCTGTCAAAGTACTACGAATATCGAAAATAAATGCTAGGCAGATTAGAGGAAATGCAGACCAAGTAGTTTTTCTTTTTTTCACTCAACCAAGAGAGCAATCTAACAAACACCAGTCTGAAATTCACACTCGGTGATCTCTAATGGGCTAAAGCCTTATAGTGACTGTAGTTGCAACTCAACTCTTGGAGTCAACGAACAATGCAGGTGCAGGTATAATGCTCTTCTACTCCCCAGTTCAATTTTCAGCCTAGTTGCTGACTATGGGAACCTCTACAGCTCCACTTTCCGTAAGTCTTGGTTTACAGTGTGGTTGCGCCATTAGAGCCGCACAGGTGGAACCAAGAAGGATTTCCACCATAAAGCTCTCCTCTACACTTCCAGCAAAACTAAACAGCATGCTAGGCTTGAGTTTGGAGAAAGTTCTTACATCATCTGGATTAATTTTCTTTCAAGTATTATTGCTTTAGAACTGGCTCTAATGCATGACTACTTCATTGTTTCTAGGCAGTTTCAAAAGGGGAGGGCAGTTTAAAATTATTTGAACAATTATTATTGTAAAGCAAGCTCAAAATCATTCTACATGTTTGGAAGATCCTCCTAATTCAAGAGCTGTTCACTGTTCAAGGTGGGACATATGCCTGGTGGGACCCTCTTGAGCCATAGATGACCTGTAGCTTATCTGATGGAGCAAAGACACAGGAATATCCTTGGCTGTTCGCAGAGCGAATGCGTGCTGGCTGCTCATTTTATCCTGGTGTTTTGTCAGTATCAACAACTGTAAAACAAGCTTATACAAAATAGTTCAGGTGCAGTTGAATCCAAATTAGCATCTTATGACAAATGCATGAGACAACCCATTGTGATGGTTCTGAGTAGAATGCTGCCAAAAAGTGAACGGAGAGTGAAAATTGAGATTCATTACATTTCAAATGGACTTTTGACCAGGAAGATCAATGACTGCATTTTTCTGTGCAGATTTACAGGCCAAATGAATCCCTGGTTTAACCTCTGAACTCAGAGGGTTTCATAAAGAGAGGAATTTGTCCGTAAGGGTCATGAATGTGCATGCTTTCCAGGCATTACAAGATTGAAGTTGTAGTCATTTAAACCTAGAAGAGAAAGAGGAAAACCCACAAGAGGTCAGATAGGGAAATGAGCCTTAAGAATACTGCTCCCTGACCATCAGACAGCGATTGATATGCTGAACAACAGTACACAGGAAAGGGTGAAACCCAGAAAGAAAAACAGATGTCCCTGAAGAATTAGCATGACTGAAATGTGTGGTAGCTGTCCGCTCTCAGGTCACTGATGACCATGGGAACTTACATTCTGCATTGCCCTCAACCGAAGACCCAGTCCCCGGACAGCTGACTGGTTAGTAAATGGCTGACGCTTTTCTTCCACTGGGTGAAAGGATCAGTATTAACTTCTCTTCACCCCAAGTTATTTTTCAACCTAAGTGCTTGCTGTAGCTCCTACAAAAAGATGAGATGAGCCATGTCATCCCAAACAGCTGCACCAGCTGCAAGCAGAAGGATCACACAAAATACAAATTATCAACAAACTGGAACCCACTTCCAAATTTGAGAATTTGATAGAATTTGTACAACACTCAGACATACACTCATCATATATATCCAAAGGGTAAATATTTCCATCTCCAAGAGCTGTAAATGATTTAAAAGCAAAAAGCTAACACAAATACCACATGTAACGCTAATAAATACTGAAAGCTGGCACTGATACCATATTCAATGGGCGGTCGACTCTAAACTGATTCTTCACCCACAGTGCATATTGTCTTTCCTTCCTCCCAGCTGGCATTAGTAAAGTAGCAACAGCCTTAACATCAGATTTTGAGAAATTTGTTGCTGTAAGCCAGACTTGTGGCACCATTTAAAACAAGACTGCATTAAACGTCAGATCGGGCTATTTTCTGGCTGTTTGTAAAAAATGAAACACGATCTAACATTAAATAAACTAGACTATGCAGGTTTCTGAGGCCAAAATCCCGTTCTTACTAGATTATTTTTTTAAAAAATATGCTAACAATGACATCCCTTTGTTCATGCAAACTGGTTTCGAGGAATGCAGTGATCAAAGTTTTGCATCTGTTTGCATATAGAAATAGTAATTGTTAAACGTGCAAGTCAGAGCTTACAAAAGAATAAAAAACACTTGTCCGTGATTGTAATTTGTATTACATTAATACTAGCTAGGAATCCAAACCGTACACATGCTACTATAGAAACATAACCGATGCTCTGTTCCAAGGTTCTCAGTTTAAAATTGAATCTACTGCTTAACAGTAGACTAGAAAAATCCCTTAAGGTACCAGTTGTTTTAAAGAAATGAAAGCCATTTTTATGAATCACATTGACCTTTCTGAGCCATTTTCTTCTCAAGGGAAATTTCATTTCATTTAGAGGAAAACGTTACCATTCTGCTTGAAAGAAGCACAAGGATTTTTCTGAAGTGTCAGAATTTTCTTTGGAACAGAAAATCTTCCTGATATTACCAAACAAACAGAAAGTCTCACTGATGTCACCCAAAAAGCTACAGAAATGTAAGAAGTGGAACATTCTTATCAACATAAATGGCCTTTAGATTGTAATTATTATTTATATCTTTTAATCTCTTTCTGAAAGGTCTGGAAGCACCCGATGTTTTCCATGCTATCCATTAAACCTTACCACAAAGCCCCTCATCGCCCCCTCCCCAGCTTCCATCACTGCCTAATTGTGCAAGTACATTGGAAATTTTTAAGGGCGAGATCCTCACATGAAAATATGATCTGGAATTTGTAGAGCAAAAACTGATATAAATAAATGAGTTTTTTTTAAAAAGCTAGATGTTGAAAGCGGAGAGCAGAGCTGTAAACATGAACACTTTAAGCCAAGTCTCTCAGCTGTGAAGCAATGTGCAGTCCTAAGAAATTCCCTGAGAACTTTCAATGTTTGGTGGGCCACAGGACAAGAGACATGGGGTAGTAAATGTTTTAATGAATTTACTGGACAAGAAGCTACTATCCCAGGAGGGAATACAGCACACTGGTTTTGAATAGAAGGTGAGGGAGGGTATGCTTCCCCACCATCTAACGCCTTTGTCAACCAGATGAAAAATTATGGCTTTTAATTCCTTTTCTGTCTTTTGTTTCTCACACAGGCATATCATAGGCAAGTTTCCTGACTATCCTACTGAAGAGGCAGGAGGTTCAAAGGCTATTCTTTCTCAAAAAACTCCAGAGCAGGTACTGTCACTCCTCTAACACAAAAGGTTAACGGGTTTAGGGAAGGAATCTCCACAAAACATGTCTGCACGTAATTTTTCATAACAATGGCCTCTAGCACTCCAGTAACATGATTGTTGAAGAGCTTTTTTGCTGCAAGTGAAAAGATTGTTTTCTTCCAAGGTAAACCACAAAACTCACGTACCAAAATTTATTCCCTTTCAGGACGTGCAGCCACTTAGCGATGGCGGAAGGTGTTCAGGCGTGCACATTACACATAAGATAAAGGTCTGAGGGAGCTAAGAGGAAGGAGCTCAGCTACAGAGTTGCTCTCCTGTTGCAAAATCCGTGTAGTTAGACTGGTGCTGGCTATTAGGAGAAATACATATTAAACAGTTTAAAGAGCCTTGGTTTAAAAATAGGCATGGAAAGCTACCCCAGAGGCTGAAATTGGTTCCAGTGCATTCGCATTCAGTATCAGCACAGTCTAGCAATAATTAATTTAGTTTAAGCAGAGAAGGGTTTCTTATGCAGGTAGGTCTAAGCCTTGATTTACTGCCAAGGATCTTCCTATAAGCAGGCTCGAACAATGGGCACATTCAAGGGAAGGCAGTATCTTAGTTTATCTTATGTATTCTTGTAGTGAACTCAGATGGTTTTCCTTGTAAAATCCCTCTTCTGACTTCTCTAGCTAATAGGAGTGGCTGATAATCTCATCCCCTGATCATCTGGGTGTCACATAGGGAAAGTGATTAATGCCAGTTGAAGCAGTGAAGGCCAGTGGTTGTCACTCAGAGCCAGTTCTACCCTCCACAATGATCTGAGCAGGATGAAGAGCCTGTTGAGAGAATTTATAAACAGGAAGCCCTGCACACAGGAGCGGAATTGGGCCCCCGAGTGCACCAGGCGTGGTGGCTACTAGTGGGCTAGGAAAACTAAACTGTCAAGGACTGACCTCTGTGGTCCTTAAACCTCCCCTGTTGAGACAGACTGTTGTGTTCATTCGCTGCCTGCATCTGATGCAAGAGGTCAGCTACAAACAGCTCTCTGTGCCTCACTAAAACTGAGCTCAGGACATACTCCTGGTTTTAGCCAAGTTCAGAGTACGCTAAGGTCAACCCCACCGGCCTCTGTACCTAAGCCACTCTGTTGTTCAGTTCCAGACAGGGTGAAGGAGACCCGTCGGTTAAGTTTTCAGCTTCTAAAGTAGAAACACATGCCAAAGTCAAGAAGGCTTTGTTGGCTGCTCTGAGCCACCCAGCAAGTATGGCTTATTGCTGGAGAAGCCTTCAGGGGACTTTAAGCTAATTAGACCTGCTACCAACAAGGATAAACACCCTTCAGAAAGAAAACGTTATAAGAATCTATACTGAGCAAAACTGGATATGGTAATAGATTCTGGAGAAATATATTCCACCTGTCCTACTCCCAGCTTTGAATTCCCACCTTCAGCTATTTTGCTGTCTTTCCTGGGCATCTGCTTTCTCTTTGCAGAAAAAAAATATATATAAAAAGGAAGCCAAAAACCTAGAGAGATTGTTTTACTACCTGTTTTTCCCTGCATTTAAAAAAACCTGTAGGAAAAAAACGCAGCTATTTTCCCAACAAATTTTCACTAGCAGTTATCTGATTTCCAAATATTTTGGGGCCTGTTTTTTCTCCCTTTTTAGCCAGCACACCCAAAAGCAGAATGTACGTCACGTAACCTCAACAGATATCTGGACCGCAGCTGGCAAAAGAAAGTTCAGTACGTTCGTGATTTTACCTGAATGTCAGACAAGTAAAACATCTTTTGTTTGACTGAGTCAGCTGCATATTAAAAATCCCTAAACGCAACTGGTTTTGTTCCACACTGGTCTACTGGGCAACATAGTAAATGAAATCCTGGCCCCGTTGAAGTTAATGGGGGTTTTGCCCTTGACTTCAGGGGAGACAAGATTTCGCCTCTTGTATGTATTAGCTTCTGTGAATGGGTTGGTTAGTCCCAAGTTAAACTCCATGAAAAGTCAGGACTGAACTGTATTTAAAAAGCAAGCATTTTATAAGACTTAGGTAAAGACACTTTGGGGAAAATAAAATACAAATTAATCACTTCACGAACCATTGCTGCATTATTATACATTCTATATTTCTTTATCCTTTGACAACTCTGACCTTACTTGACTTTGTAATGTAGCTGGCCTTCTGCACAAACTGCTTTCATGACATTTTCCAAATACCTTTCAAAAGGATATGCCAAAGAGATCCCGATGCAAAGTACTTGGTGGTTTAGTCAGAAAAACATGTACTGTCTCTTGACTGAAAAGCAGCTTTTCTCTACTTCACATACTCTTCAAGAGAAATTTAAGATTCTGAGACATCAGTGTAATCTCCCTGCGTCTGTTCCAGATGTCTATCCCTAATGGTTTTTTATGTTTTGCTCCAAAGATAATCATCAAATGTGACAATTTTTAGCTTTGCCCTTATACTACTGCCAACAAAATTACGATCTCTTCCTGTAGTTCATTAAGTCTCATCACCATGAAAATAAGCCAAGAGAGCTGCCATTTAGCAGGCACATTCCCCCCTCTCCCAACTCCCCCTCATTTCCAATATTAAATAACTTATCAGAAAAAAGACACTTACTTACCCAGATTTTGGTTGTGCCTTCAATTGCTGCATGGAGAACAGAGTCATTTCCACGTTACTGTAATCGCAGTATCTGATCCAGCAGCATCTAGAGAAGGGGTGAGAAAAGAAGTACGTGTTAGCTGCTCTGCAAACATACGCTCCTGATCCTCCCTTGGCACTCCGTGCAATACTATGCTGCTAATTAGTATTCATTATTACCAACAGCTAAAGATCCCCATGAATCCCAGTAATCAGTTTGATCATGAATGGCAGTACAAGAGATCCCCAGTAGTTAGTTCATACTTAATTAATATCCCTGACTATTTCCCAGGTAAGGACAGTAAAATGCAATCAAGTACTGCAATATTCACATGCACGCCCCCATGCATAATATCTTACTCACTTTTACCAAATGAATAGACCACAAATCGCTTTAAGGCATCAGAGAAGGATTCAAGAGGCTATGTAGAGCTGTACTTTCTAGTATTCAGCATTTTGCAAATACGCTTTTATCTTGACAGCAAATACACCAACTGTATTTTTCAGTAGTAGAAGTAGATGCTTACAGTTATATTCACCTTTATTTCCTCTGTTCCACACTGTTCTGGATGCTCCTTTTAGAAATTAGTAGGCTGGATTTTCGCAACTGCTAAACGCACAGTGCCATCAGCTGGAGCTGGGCACCTCAAAGCCTTAAAATGTTCTGATTATTTCAAGTTAACCACGCAAGAGGATGAAGCGGTACTCGGTCTCTGTTAAGCTACACAACGGGCAGATGTGTTCACCTCCAGATGACTATTCACTGCAGCGAAGCCATTCACCGGGTAGGCTCCTAGTCCAGCAGCTCTCCGCTGCCTATGGACATGATCTCTGTTGGCTGAAGTCAGCAGTCTAGGTTGTATGCCTAAAGCCAGGCAGTATCAACAACCCCTTTTCACCTCTACCACCCACCTTCCCTAAAAAACAACCCTACACCGAGCAAAGCTAACAGATTTTTCATAAACACATTCAGTGGAGACTAACATTTTGAAGTGCTTGCCAGGAAACTAACACAAGCGAGTGAGTTTAGCCGGTGAGTTAAACTACGTTTGGATGACGTCTGCCAGATGGAAAAAAGACTAGAGCATATATCAATCACAGGCTGAAAAGCGTGACTATTAAAGCCCGCTGTAAGTTTTGCAAGATCCCGTAAAGCTATGAAATCCCACCCAACGTTTTGAATTCATTCCTGCAAGAAACAGATCACTGGGGATGTTTTTAACAGCTTAAGCTTTGCTTGTAGGTGCACACCCAAAAGTAAATGCTCAGAAATGCCCTGCCAGGAGAACACTACATTATTAAAAGCTACACAAATGGATTTGCCTGTGAGAGGGAACAAATCCAGAACACCAGCCCTCAGCTAGCTCAATGGGACAGAGTCCCAGGCCCACCATGATGAAAATAACATCTCCTCCAACTGTCAAAAATTAATATCGCCTTACAGAAACAATCAGCCTATAGAAACAGTGGTAATTAAACATCCTCAAGCTAGGGGAGCAGGATAAGGGGAAGCACGTTTACAGCATACTGCATGTTAACGTACAATCACAGAACAGAATGAATCACAGAACGGTTGAGGTTGGAAGGGACCTCTTGAGATCATCTGGTCCAACCCCCTGCTCAAGCAGGGTCACCTGGAGCCGGTTGCCCAGACTGCCTCCGGACAGCTTTTGAGCATCTCCAAGGATGGAAACTTCACAACCCATATTGCGAAGTGATTCAAGCGATGCAAACGGGCAGTCTGGTGTTTGACATGCTACCCTGGGACACGGGGATCTCTTCCCATCTCAAACAGTCCTGTTTTATTGAAGAAACTTTTTTTTTTGTCTTAGATTTCAAAATAGTTTCTTCCTGTAGAGTACTCAAAGAGAGCACATTTTCTCTCCAGGAACACTAGCCTACGTGCGTATAAAGTATTTCTGTTCAAAATGGTTTTAAAGCCAGAATCCGCCGCAGCTGGAGATCCAGAATTCCCAAACTCGATCTATCCCTGCATTTCTTTTATGCCCACAACACTAATAAAGACAAGAAGTTCAAGTAAGGTCTTCTTCCAAGGGATGAAGGAAAGGCTTATTCTTGAAGAAGAAAATTTACCTCAAGCATCAGCTTGCCTGAGCCAACACCAAGCTTTCTACAGCTGAGAAACATAGAACGTGAGTCTTACTGACAGCTGGGGGGTTTCATATGCTTGGCTCATAAACCAGCATCAGGCGTTTCCATTCATAGGCTGCACTCCGGTTTAGTGCCCCTCTTTCTCCCAGAGAAGGGGATTTGCACTGCAAGAGTTTGGAAACACACTTGAACTGGTGTACGAATAGAAAAGTTAGTTTGACTTTTGTGTGATGTCTGTTTGGAGGAAAATGTCTTTTCAGCCTCAGAAAAAAACATTACCGGAGAAGAGTCATCACTAGCATGACAGGAGTCCTACAGCAAGACTAGAGAAAAAAAAAAAAGGAGACTAAAATTCATCTGTTCTTACTGATGTGCATTCTCTTCCCCAATATTAAGAGTTTTTTAAGTGCTTTCAGCATCATTTCAAAAGGAGGCAACCTAGCAAAGAAAAGGGCAGTCTAAAATAATTTAGGAAGACATCTGCTTTTACTTCCACTATGAAGTTTTCTTCAGGGGAAAAAAAAAATGTATTATAACATGGGTGAATTGCTTAGTATCTCAAACTAACCTTTGCTTGCCCTTCCCTTTCTTTCCTCTTCTTTTGTCAGATTCTTTAGGCACCCTCTTGTAGCTGAAGGGGAAATTGTTCTGCATAGAAGAGTACAAACCATTCAAGGTTAGATATACAGCCAGCTTCACCCCAGCTCCCAGTCCTCTGCAATTACGGAGCTGCTTAGAGCAGAGGTGAAAGCAGAGCTGGAGAAGCTGCACTGAAGGAGTATGGAGAAGGTGCATCTGACACGGAAGAAGAAAAATTGTATTTGCACTGTCATTCTCTTTTGGGAAGCAAAGAGCTACTTCAGAAAAGTCAGGCTCTGCACGCAGACAGCATTGCCAGCTGCATGGCTTTGGAGCATTTCACCAAAACTCCTTGGCATCTCAGACTACCTATATGTTGCCAAGGCATCCAGGAGAGAAACTGTACAGGTGTTATTTGGGTGCGCGCAACCTCTGCCTGCAGCCACTGTGCGTGTTTCTAGATGTGGCTTCCGGTGTTAGTGTACATTTTGCTCAGTGCTAACTGCAAGCACCATTTTTCCATTCCCTATACGAGCAGTTAGTTCAAGACTTAGCACCGTAGCTTGTGCTACGGTTCTGAAAATAGTAAAACAAGCATTTTTCTTGCCACCTTACCAAACAGATGAAGGCAAGACAGAAGAATACGGACAGTTCAACAATTCCGTCAATTATAGCAGGCTCATGAGAACAGAAACTCTACATAACCCCTTTCAGTATCATTCATCTGTATAAAAACATGAAAGTAAATCATTCCGATCAGAGTCTGGATATACTTAAAATATCGCTGGTAGAACTCAGAAGCACCGCTTAAAATTGAAACCTTTTGTCGATCGCATGTGTGCTTACAGGTATCCTGCTGGATAAAGCCACCCCTGAGATGCTGGGAAGGGTTACGGTTACCCCTTGGTAGGCAGTCAGAGGAGGCGGAGGTGGCGAGGTTGGATTGCTGGCAGGGTACTAGCGCTACAGTAAAAGGATACACTTTGAGTAGCTCTGTTGGTTTTGGATACAACAGGCCTGCTGGGACACTAAAAACCCATTTTGAACTCCAGTCAATCTGTTAATCTATCCCAGGGAATGAAATGCTTCACTGCTTATCACCCGCAAGATATGACTGAACGGTGCTTGGGGTTTAAATTACCATATTTAATTAAATGTAAGATACTGAAATGCTTGGGGAAATCTACTAATGAAATTTCACTGGCTGCAAAGTATAGCCCTTGTCCCCCCCCCTTCCACTGTCCAATCTTCAATGCATTAAAAGGCATTCTTTAGTAATCAAATATTTCTCCTGTTGCAGGAAACATGGCTTACCATTGAAAATTTTTTATTTTTCTACTCTTTCATGGTACTGCCAATATTAATGGTCCATTAATAAACTTCAATGGCCGCAGATTTTCTGATTTACACTCAGCAGTAAATGATCTTAGAATTCCTCTCAGGGACAAGAGAACACAGTGAAAGGTGCCTGGGAACAAGAGAATGGTAGAAAAAAAGCAAATTTCACCCTCTGCCTTTTTCAGATAATAAAGTATAAATGGCCAGGAACTAAACTTACGGAAATTGATGTAGCTGTACCCAGTTATCAGCTGCTACTAGCTTGCAGGGATAAAGATGCTGGGCTATCCGTGTATATCTGTCAGAGGTTGTCACAATATCTCTATCCAATCTCCCTCACCCGCTAGAACAATCTCAGTCTTTAGCCACATATTGAAATTAGACATGCCTCAGGGCAATCTCTCAAAATCCATCTCTATAAAATCAATCTGCCTTAGAAACACTAGGACAAATTCATAACCTGAGTCCAAGTCCAGAGGGACCTTTAAGTCGTATGTCATTAGAATATCGTGCTTCTGGGTGGTTTCAGGAATTGATCTTACTCCATAAAAGCCCTCGTGGTTCAGGACATAGAAATCTCCTCTTTCCCAATGATATATTGGGAGAGTTAGCACCTACGCTGAAGTCTGCAGGTGGGAGTGCCCCCAGCATAAATTAAAAGGATTTCTCTGTAATGGTCAGCCCCTCCAGAGTTCATAGAGGGCTATCAAAGCAATGTATTGGATATCATGTTTCCCCAATATTGGCAAGCCCAAAGCAAGGGAGGAAAAATACACACTGTTTCATAACTCCTACAGCACATGTCTGACACACCTTGCACATGAAAATATTTGACCAACTCTTCACATTCCTTTCTGTCTCTTTCAGGTTGCTGCAGAACTGGCTGCCAAAAAGGAGATGGCTTTGCAGAAAAAAGCCCAAAAGGGGAAAAAAGAAAAAGAAGAAGGGAAGGACAAAATGAAAGGAAAAAACCCACAGAGAGCTGGAAAGAAAGTCAGTCTTCCTGCAGTAAAAACAGTTTATGAAAACAGAGCCAAAGTCCAGCTTATTCAGCCATGTGTGGGCAGAGGCTATTAATTTACATTAGAGCTGTCACCGAGGCTTGAGGCTTCGGTTCAGAAGACAGAGGAACTGGCTGAGGCCAGTCCCTCTCAGCCTTTCAATTACCTTGATGATTCTGGGGAACTGAATTTTAGCTCTCGTATTTTAGGAATGGCCATTCGCATGGCCGTGACTTAGCTCGGTGCAAAGAGCTGATGTAGGTGCACACTGCCAGAGACATAGACGAGGGGAAAAATACACTTTATGGCTTCTGACATTGTTGCCGAGACAGTGTGCGCACACTTTCCAAAGCACTGTTGCTTTTTTTTTTGGTGCAGATGATAAAATGGTGCCCAGCTATCTCACCAAGCATTTCCACTTTTCGTATTGGGTACAGAGAAGTTAGTTACCACCACCCCTTCACGCAAGAACTAGGGAACGAGAACCTTAGTCTCAGTCGGATACCTGCATCAGAGCTTACATGCATTTCAAACTAATTTATAGGTAGAGTTCCCTATAGGCCAGCTGCGTCTTTTGTACTGCAAGCCAATATTTTGTAAGCCTGTAAATTGCAGTCATGCATTTTCAGGCCACATTCTTAGGGTATGAACTCTTTTTCGCTTCAAGTCACAGTGGACACCGCTTAATGTACGATATACTCCCCGAAATCTTTGATATACTAAGGGCTGGTTTCACAGAAGGTATGCTTCCAAATTATTTCAGAAGCAACTTCACTGAGGAAAACACCTGTGAAACAGACCAAAGGGCGTCTTCAAAAGCAAGCTATGCAACAGAAATTGTAGGCTTTTGCTGAAGCAGCAAAAAAAACTTCATAGTATAAACAAAGTTGAAACAATATATTTTTTTTAATAAGGGTCATTAATCTCTCACCAAGTATGTGGAGGAGAAGGGTGAGTTTTCGAGGGCAAAGCTTACTCTTCACCGCAAGTTTTACACAAATTAATTTTAAGTCCTAACCCTAGAATAACCATATAACAAAAAAGATGCTTTTCTTGGACAACATCCATTAATCTGGCCAAAGCTCTCATAACAGCTAGCCAGGAACCTAAACTACATGAACTTAGGAAGCATCAGTCTATCTAGTTGCGAGGTAGATACCTAGTGTTAACTTGTAATTTAGATAGTGTTTTCAACCAGCAAAGATGCTATTTGGGTCATACAAAACAAAGTTTGGGTTTCTTGGGGTGTTTTTTCTCCTTTCTAAATGAAGATGCACAGCAGGCTGAGGCTGAAGGAGCAGCATACATAAACGTGTTTCGCAAGCTCTTTAAGCCTGATCTTGCATTGCCGACTTGGAAGGGTAGTGGTTGTGCCTGTGCAAAGAGGAAATTTTTTAAGTTCTGGTCACACATGTCTTCAGGCAGTTGTTTGCCATCAGGGTGACGCTATCACGGGGTGCACTGTCACAGCACAGCAAAGGCATAATGCTGCAAGCAGTGGAAGGTGATTACTGGTGCCACCTCACTGTATCTTAGTGGCAGAGCAGAGCCAACCTGGGGGAGCGACACGGGAGAAAGTGTAATGCCTGCAGACCTAAGCCAAATAATACCGATACCCAGTTGTTAGTTGTCCACATGACTTCTGGCGACTTGTACTAGTGCCGAGTTCAGCTCTGTGGGACCGCTTTATGGTGTAACCCCTTAAATCAGCACATACACTGCAGAACTCGACAGGAAAGTTCAGATAGAAGTACACGTACAAAGGCAATAGCTTAGAAAAGCTTTCAAAATTAGAGACTTTAAACACCATTGTCTTTCACAGTCATGGAACCCTGTAGCATCTCAGACAGACCAGTTCCCGTGGGGAACGTTCACGAGGGTGTCCTCTAATGGCTTTGCCCTTGTCCTCGCTCCTGCCCAACTCAGCCGGCCCAGAACAAAACCCTGTGACGCCTCTGGGCTCGCACAGGCGATGCAAAAGGCTGTTCCAGACACTTCAGTCTGAGTCAAAGTGAAACATTAATGTTCAGGCACGCCGAAAATGCCAAACCCAGCCCAAACTTCCGAAACTGGATAGCAGCTCACTCATCTGCTTAAAAACCTGACTTTCACGGGATAAGTTTGATTCCTTGTTGGTTTTGCACATTTCACTAGGTAAGGACCAACAATACCAAAAATTAACCTCAATCCCTTCACAGCCTCTGCAAGGTTGTTTTGCAATGGGATGAAAGTACCAATATAGAGCTCTGGGGCTTTATAACTTGATGTCGTTCTCATCTCTTCAGCCATCACAAGTCCCGGCAAGTAAAATTCTGAGCCATTACATCAGGTTCTCTATGGTTCATTGAGAAAGAACAAAGGGAACATTCTCTCCAAGGTTATAATACTGACAGGGGAAAAAAAAAAAATAGTATTAAGACCAGTTGAGAAGTATTTGGAAGAGCTCTAACAGCAGGACTCTTATTAAAATAAGTATAGGCTATAAGTCATAGTGATGCAGGCAGAAGAAAGCCCTGCTTTTAACTTCAGTTCTTAAAGAAAACAAGAGTTTGATCCCAGAAGGAAATTTAAATATTTCTGAAAAGCCTGATAGCAATCTTTAAAAAGGCGTATTTGATATCAAAGTAACTTTGTTTTCTTTTCTCTGTAAGGTGCTGATTTGATTTCCCATTGGGTGCCTAAGAAAAAAAAAATACATACATTTATATATATATAAAACTTCAGCACCATAGGATCCCTCTTTTCAATATCAGAACACCTGTTAGACCAGTCTGGGCTGCTTCACCCAGTAACGTCCTGCAACCCGCCTGCCTCACCGAACACGAACAAGGCTGCGCACCCCTAGATTTCACCCAGAAACGTTTAAGAGCGAGACACATTTTGTCCTTAGCGAAACCCATTAGCAAAATCTCCATAGCAAAAGCGCACAATGGAGTTGATTCAACATTTTTCCTGCTCTTGGGGAAGAATCACCTAGTGTGGGCAAGGCTTTGGAGAGCTTCGGAAGTACATTCAAACTGTTATTTCCATATCCCTGCTTAGATTGAAATGTATATTGTTGGTTCAAGGTGCCGTAGCACACTAAGCACAGAGCAAGCATGGAATCAATCAACCGAACGTAGAAAAATACGTCAACTGACTTCAAAGGAAAAGAAGTTCTTTATATTACATTGACTCTTACGCTGTTAGTAGAAGCAAGAGGGAATACAGCGTTCTGCAACTCTCCTTTAGACACACAGTGGTTTTGATTAAAATCAATGAAACTGACAAAACAATATTATTTACATCAGTGTATAAAATCATTTAAGCTAGTAATTAAAATGATTTATTGGCTTATTTGTAGCAATAAAAGAAACGTTAATGTGTCCTATGCTATTAAGAGGCTAAAAATGAATAGCCCATTTTTAGGCTGTTCTGGGGTGGGGTTTTTCTGGCTTTTTTTTAAATAGCTAGCAATTATCAGTATTTCCTCTTAGTACATCATGATTTAATCATTTTCTATAAAATGCCATGGGAGAATGTTAAAAGGAATGTATTGCGTCGACTGCAAAAGATCCAAGGATGACTCTCAAAATGCCACGCCCTAGAAAAATTTGAGAATACGTGAGAGTAATCAGGAATTTGAGCTCTGGGTGTCAAATCCTCCAATTCTTGTTTATACTTTACCCAAACAGTTCTTGATGTTTAGTCAAGAAACTCCTGAATCTCTTCCAAATGTGTCTATAGAGCTTAGGGTAGAAGTGATAAATGTACTTAGGTTTCGTGTGTCCTTCTGGCCCCAAACTTTAACTACTGTAATAACACTTTAATTAAAAACAGATACTCAATAATTCACATGACCTGGCCGCAACAGTATCTGCTGATAGCAGGTATGCAATGGCACCTAATTGCGGGGGCATATTTAGGGTTTTAGTTTCATATTAATTATTCCAGGAGCTGCACTTTATATCTTATCAATAACCAGTGGGTTATAGACTGCACACTGGTTAGCAAAGCCCAATAAAACTTGTGTTTTCTCGCATAAATCCACATTCACCACCTCCCCAAACAATGATCTAATTTCCCACTGATAACTATTAGCTTATAACACTTTGAGGATTTACAACTGAACACAACATGAAGAAGCTTTCATAACTTTCTGACAAATTTTTCTGTCAGAAATACTGGTTCAATGAAATCAAACTATTTCAGGAACCTGTCAATGTCGTTTACTTTAGACAGGAAAACATCAAAATCTTTTGATAAAGTTGAAGCAAAATATTTTGTTTTGCAAGGTACACCAGGATCACTATTTTTCTTTCTGATTACAGATCAAAATGAGGTTTCAACAGTTTTGAATTACCCATAAGTTGGGAATTCCTTTTCGGGGGGGAGGGAGCAGCCCTACAATAAGAGTAACTGAAAAAATAGCAAGGTAATTTCACTTACATGTTCCAAGTCTTCTACCTACATTACATGTTCAAACAAGCCTAAATTTAATTCCTGTGACCTCAGTAGGTCAACCGATGAACAGACACCCCCTCTTTTCACTCAAGGGGATAAAACCTCCTTATAGCCTGCTAGGAAGGTTTTTGTTGATGAGACAACATCATCTTATTCCTCACATTAAAACAAATCTTTAAAAACCCAATTAAAATTATGATATTTTTTCATACTTTCAAAGTTTCTACATATTAATATTCTGACTTTTCTTTTCACCCCACCCCCCCAATCTAGGAAGAAGAGGAGGACTGGAAAATGGCTCCCAGTAATTTCCTTTCAATAATGGAAGAAGGCAACAGTCAATACAAAGGTCAGTGGAAAAAGATAACAATTATAGCTGGAATATTCTTCTAATTCAGCTTAACCTGAATGTCATTCCTAGAAGGTCAAACAGCGCAGCTGCCCAAACTATGGAACATTATAGAAATGAGGACATTAGGTAAAAACAGTATTTAGGGAGTCTCTCAGGTCTTCGTAGGAGTCTCTCAAAATCAAGATAATCCTACAGGAAGGTACATTCCTATATGAGTGAGAGTGACTGAACTAGAACCAAAGGGCTTTGATGTACATGCAGGGGCTTTCTTGGCTTTTGAGGGCAACAAAAATGACATCCGAATAACAAATAATTCAAAAGCACTATACTGTAGATGAGGCTTCAGCATCGATGTTTTCATATTCCTGTAATTCTTTATCCTGTCTTCCTCTCATTCATGGAAAACATCCACGGATTCATTCACCTATACAGTCTACAGCTAATCAAATTATTTTTTATTACATGTTTTAATAGGACAATCATCTTTTCAAAGCAAGGGCATGAGAAATGCTGCTGGTCTATGAATATACTTGCTTCATTGAAAGTCTGTGCAACTTAGACAACTCAAACTAATAGCTAGGAGACTGGCTGTTTTTTTTTTACTTTGAGAAAGCATCCAAAAGTAGGGGTTTTCAAATTTAAAAAATGGTTTTCACAGAAGGACATCTTACTCTTTTCCATATCTCTTCTATCCTCTCCTCTACACTCAATGCCTTTGTCTATCTCTTAAACACTTGCCTTCACCGTGCACTCTCGATATACAAATGAGTTAGCAATGACTTGTGCTGGGCCTGGAAGTGAGCACAGAAGTCATGCACTTGTCTAAAATGGAAAGGAGCACCTGGCCCATGAACTATAAGTGAACAGCACAATAGGACTCGAGAGGTCAGGCAAGCCCAATTGAAGTCCTTCGTTGCAAAAGTGTGCCTGATCAAAGCTTCCAGGGGTTCTTTTTGCTGTATTTCATGCAGATTCTCTTCTCAAACCATTATTAAAAATCTATTTTCTGCTCCCCCCTCTGCAGAGTTAGTGGTTTGCTAAAATTCCTCATACGAAAGATATCCATTATTCCCTCCTGTTGACAAATTACTGGCATCAAGTTTTCTGCCCAGTTTGGGTTGGCTAGAGAGACAGAAGCATACTTACTTGCTAAATATACATCACCACAGTTTTGCCCGACCTCTGACTTCTAACAGTTAGGATTTTCTTATGCACTATAAATCATAAGGCAATTTTTTGGCTAAAGAGTTCATCCCAGACTCTAGTCTTGAATGCTACATCAAAACCCCACCGAAGTCAGCAGGAGTTTTAGATAAGGATCAAATTCATCTGTGCTTCTTTCCTTAACTGGCCAAGAACATTACTTGTGCTTTTCTACACGCTCAGGGTAATGTGGCGCTTTGCAATGCAAAACCAGTGATAGCAAGACCAGTGTTTCCCATCCAGCAAGTCCCAGGAGCAATGAAGGAGAAGCATAGAGGCCCAACCGGTTGCGAAGTAGCAAAAAGGCGGCAGGAGGGTTTTGCGTTGCTATGTGGGCTTGGCAATATGCTCATCCGGCACTCCGCTAACGAATAGGTGATATAGTAATCATGCTTTCCACAGGGCTTCTTGGATCCCCTGCTGAGGCTTTGCGGTCAAACAGGTTTCAATACCCTGCTGAACTGCAAATTCACAAACTCCTTGAATTTGTGCAAATAACTCTCCTCTCCAGGTTGTAGAAAACATGTTTGGCTGTAAACCTCAACACAGGGGCTTTAAACAGTGCTTCCCAACATGGCAGTGGGTACCAGCGTTAGGAATAAAACACCACAGAAGTCAACAGGTTAGTTTAATAGGAATAGACTCCCAGATTTCATAACTAGCTCAAGTAATGACAAGTCAGGGGGGTTATGAGAGGATGGGGGACACATTTGTCAGCCAAACTGTATCTGAACACCAGTACTGCCATTCCTAACGAGATACCTGCTTTGAGCTCTGCAAGTCTATAACATTTTGGGGTTACTCATTCTAACTCTGCATGAAGATGAGTGATGAGTTGGGGGTGTAGCATACTGTATATCTCACAAGCCCTCCCAAGGGCAGCTCAGCAGCCTTTTAACTGTCTGTGGAGGCTCTGTTCCTATTCAGGCACCTGAATTGGATGCCTCAAGCCAGTCAGCGCGAGTACCTCCATCTCCCCATTACGCACTGGCAGCACTTGCAGGTACGCTGCAATAATGTGCTCGGGTAGGTCAGGCATGGGCAGCATCCTTTTGTGGTAGATAAAGACTCCAGCCCAGCATTTGGAGTTAAACACGGATGCTCATCTCCAGCCCGTCCCGCCAGAGCTGACAGCTACTCCCTGAGCTCTAAAGGCACATAAGAAGGAACCGTTTTCTGCACAGAGCACAACCAGGAATTCTCAGAGTGGAAAGAGGTCTCTTGCAAGCTTCAAAGAATAGCTGCAGTTCTGTCCTGGGCACAGTAAGAGTCTATAGCTGTGCAGTTAAACTTCAGGTGGGTTGGGGTTTTTTCCCCCTCCTAGGGAACCAAGTCTACTCGACACCATATTTATTTTTAGTAAACAGCTGTTCATTCCTCCATGAAGCACAATCCCCTGCCTCATTCACAAGCACTTAGTGCTTTTTATTGCAGGACACTTTATCACAATACTACCTGGTGGTGGTTCAGAATAATTTTGCTTTCAATCTGGCCATGGATAAGGTTCCTTTTATCAAGGCCTCCAGAATCAAATCTAAACCAACTTCTGACCCAAACAGTGTAAGCAGTTTCTTGTATTTTTAATTTTAGCCTGCTTTCACTTCAGTAGCAGAATTGTTTAGAACAAAAAGACTTTTGAGATTAATCTTTCTCACTGGGAATGTCTTTCTATTCTTATGTAGAAATAGCTCCGTTACCATCACAATTTGCACAGAAGTTCAAATTTATTAGTGCATAAAACTTGAAGACATCGTTGAAGTATAAGCGCTCGATTAAGAAAGGTTTATATCAGATGCCTACAATAGAATCATTTAAAGACCCTTATGAGTGTGTCTGAAGTTTACCTAAATGATAGCTGACCAAACAAACATTTTTGTTTTGTCACACACGCCCTTCTCAACACTTACAATTAAGAAAGTCTTCCCATCCCTGAAACCGATTGCTTTGTTCTTAGGTTACTTAAATATTTCAAAATACGTAGCTCCATTTTCCCAGAGACCTAAGCATTTCGCTTACAGATTTTTCCACCCCATTTTTTTTTTCCTCCTCTATGAAGCTAGAACTACTACCTAAACTTCACTGGAATTCATAAAGACTTTTATTCTTCTAGAACTGTATTTGGCAATTTTGCTAGTTGCTAACTACCTTTGCCAAGCCCTATCTAAACCATTTGACTGGCTCGGTGTTGCAGAGGATATTTGAGTTCAACCCAAATACCCCGTGGCCCAAATTTTAAGGTGTGCTGATACTGTGTATTTTTAACCAAGCATCAAAAGATTCAAATCCTTTTGCCAGCAGGTTGAAAGTAGTCATTTTAAGAATGGCTTCAGATAAATATATTTCAATTATTAGTCACCAGCTGTTCTCAGAAATTCAAGGATAGTGGAATTGCCTACCAGTCTGCAGAGCGAAAACTAACGCTGCCGAGATGGTGATGTTGGCAGTCACGTTAGTGGACTGGGCAGTCTTCTGAGTCCTGAGCTAGAGAGGTATGCGTATAAAATAATCCAAAAGATAAGCATGCACTATTTTAGAAGAAGCTATATAAATTGCACTGCATACACACACGCGCAAAAATAGCTCCCATAGCTGGATCACCCTGTCTGTAACACAATACCAGGCTCTTTTGACCAGCCAGTGAAACCATAACATCCTTAGCCTCCTGACCTTACTTTAAAAATAACTTTGAAACATTTTGTTGATCTATAAAAGAACAACATAGTATCTAACACCTATGAGTTATTGATCTCTTTTCTAAAATTAGGGACCTCTAACCTAGGGGCTAATACAGCACTCTGAATACTCGTTGCCAGGTAATATCAAAGGCAGCTGCCTAAGCTGTGGGGGCTGTTGCTGGTTTTCCTGCGGTGGATATTAACTGCTAATCAATTTACAAAATGACAATAAACAATTATGAAAAAAAAAACAGGATAAAGAAATCTGTGGATCCATCTACGAAAAATAAGTATCTAAAGCCTAGTACTCCTGTGAAAACATAGCACTTGCAACCTGTTGACCCAGTCAGGAGCGTGGTTTAAAATTGACATAACTCCCATTAATATCCCCTTTCCCCAAGGCTGAAATTCCAGGCTGGCAACCCTGTAGGAGGTACCTTTTAACTAGGGCAAATCAGCTTTCTCTCTTGAAATATTACGTGACATTCATCATGCCACCTGATGACTCGCAAGTAATTTAAAGAAATTAGCATCTATACCTTTGAGTTTCTCTCCTCCTTACCAAAAAAGTCCACTGTCCTTCTCCATCTCTACCGTTTTCAGTTACGAAATTAAGACTACTCACCTGCAAAAACTATTCCCTACATGTAAAGCCACAAATACTCTGCACGTAATTGGACTCTGAAAATTCGTAGGGGATGGAAATAGCAGCCGGTATTATATTAACTGGACTAAAACTTGAATGATCTCCTATGGGTACTGTGAAAACCTTCCTGAATTTATAGTGCCTTGGAAATGGCATTGGGTACAGGAAAGAGCACCATGTACAAAACAGATTCATAAAGGAGCCGATGTCTTACAGTGGAAAGCTGTCATTTTAAATCATCTGGAAATTGAATTAGCGAATACTGCTGGAGATTAGCTGTCATTTATAAAGATACTAACAGGGCTTAAAATGCAAGGAAGTGAAATATATTAATTGTCCTCCTTTAAATTAGCTCAAAAAAAAACACGTAGAAAGAAGAGAGGTGTTTCCCTTAAAAAAAGGGTAGCTTTTGCTAATAGCGGAGAATTCGGATAGGCACCGAGCTTGCCAGACTTCCTTTAGTTTTCTTTCTAAAGAGCAAATTGCAGTTTGCCTCAACAAAAATGAAGAGCTGCACCTTGGGATCATTAGCTACTTTATCATAAACAGGCAGGGTTTTTTAATCATCAGTTTGCACAAGCTTGTTTTCTTCCTGGAGTTTGGTCTCCTTATTACTTAGCCTTTGCACAACGCTAAGAAATAACGGTGCTGTATCAGGTGGGCCTTGCTGCTTTTTGGAAAAGACTTCGCCTACCTCTCAATTACTACATCAAGCTTAAAACTCCCCAGACAGAGTTAAAACTCTGCGTGATCGTACATCGCTTGTGGGTTGGATGCAGGTTATTGCTCTGTCAGACTCACTGTCCCCTTACACTCCCATTTCCATGTTCTCCACGCAGGCTTTTATGCCTATTCCAGTGCTCCGGCCCCTTATTTCAGCCTCATATGAGTTACTACAAAGGCTAACTTGCAGCTTTAACTTAGCATTAGGTAACTAAGCAGGAGACACCAAGTAAAGCTTCCCGGTTTAAATTAAACCTCGGTCCCCAAGCCTGCCTTATGCCAGCCAAGAGGCACGCGTAGAGACCACACTCCACAGGACCGGAGTCATCTTTGACTTCTTCATGGTAAAGATTTAAGCACGATGCTGTTAAGCAGAGAGACAAAGAATGCCAACGTCAGGTACAACATGGTTCAGCCAATACTGTACCACCTGCTCTCGAAGAGCGTTCAGCTTTACAACCAGAAAACGACAACCTCCATATCCCATTATCCTCCTGAAATCTGATACCAATTCACAGCCCAAGGCAAAAAAGAAGTTAACCTCAAGATTTGCAGATCCTAACACAACAGGGCTCCAAGCTTGGTAAGGGTCCCTGGAGTCTGCTACTTTCATACAGCCAATAATTTAATAAAAGCTGCCTACAACTACCTATTTTTTGCCTCCAGAAGCAGTTGGAGAAACCAATGGCTTCTGTAACTTTCCCCCCCGCCCTTTTCTTTCTTTCTCTTGGATAACAGCCGTTTGGCAGAACAGAGACGAGGGATGGGATTTTCTCCAGGATCACGACCCAGAGCTAATCAAAGAAGAGAAACGGGAAGAAGTGGAGGAAGAGATCAGAGTGCAGGTGTGCTTACTATTGTAAGAGGACACTAATAATGTGCATTGCCTGTGTATATTTCTCTACAGCTGTAAGAACTGGCCCCGGCATAGACCTTACACCTCCTTCCAGAGTCCCTACGATCTGTTCTTTGCTTTAACGCTTGTTTAGCTGAACATTTGTCTGAGGTGTGGTGGCAGAACAGAAGACTCAAAGATTCCACTGTGTTTGTCTGGATAGGTTGATGAATTAATGCAACAGAAACTGGAAAATCTCAGACTGGCTGTGGATGGAGAGAAGAGTGACAAACAGAAAAAAGGAAGAAAAAGTGAAAAGGTAAGAGCAGCCAGTTCAGAGTAAATGTCAGTTCTCTGCCCAGATACAGTGGTATTCAGTGCAAGCCCTAGTCTCACAGATACCAGTATCAAAATGTCTACTCTAAACATTTTCTGAATCTTAAGTCAGAAGCATTTAAAAAAAAATCTGTTCACCTGTGGCTTTTTTTCAGGGCCTTTTCCTTTAGCTATTATTATTCCTCAACCTTCATAAATATTGCTTAGGACAAGTTGAACTATTCCAGAGATAAATCATTATAAGATAGATCAGATTTTCAAGAGGAATACACACCCACTTGAAATCCTCTGATCCAGTCAAACAGGAAAATCCAAGCAGTCCCTCTCTTTAAGGTGACAGGTTCAGATTAATACAGTCTTCTAAGGAAGGCATGGATCTGGGCGCCAGTAAGTTTTCCAGTTGCTGGCTGTTTGCCTTCCAAATGAGGACTGGTTAACGTGTTTCAAAACTGTACACCAAAAAAAAAATTAACTTTGAATGTCTTGGTGTAACCTTTCATTTCATGGTTTAATGGGCACGGTGGTGTTAGTTGATGGTTGGACTTGATCATCTTACAGGTGTTTTCCAACCTTAGTGATTCTGTGATTTATCTGTAGCAACACATAGATCACATAGAGCCAGGTACACATTGTTTAGCTATGGGACTCCTTACTGTTGAAGGGTTTGGGAGCTCACGATTAAGCCAAGTTTATTTAAGCATATAAAATAGGTTAAATACGTACATTATTTTAACGTGCGTTACCCCCTGAAACACAGCACACATCACGTTCACATCTAGTTTCAGAGCATTACCATATGCAAAATTCCACAGCTTGTCGTTCCCTGAATTCCTTACCCAAGCATTTAAACTATAGATCATGTCAGTGCAAAATAACTCAAAGCTTACAGACCCTACCATTCAATCAGCAGATCCACTTAAAATCCTCAGGGCAAATAGCCAACCCCTAATCTCACGTTGTATTTCATTTCTATAATCCTTTTAGCATGCAAATACTTGCTGTTGCAGTACTTCTGCTCAAATTATCTTTAAAAATGCTCTTTCACCTGACAAAGGTGCAGGGGCAATTTAATAATTCAAGACTGGAGCGACTCTGAAAACCGATCCCAATTGGATTGCTAAATCTGTTTCAAAAATAGGGAGGGCTTAAGACACACAGACAAAATATTGCAACAATCTTTCCAAAGTTGTCATGGGCCGATGCATTTAGGTCATCTGGTCAAAACTGCTTCAAAACGTCACATTGGAATTCTAAAGCTTTATGTTAGGGTTTTTGGGTTTTTCCCTTTAATATAATGTTGGAATGATTTTGGGTGGAGGGACGTTATTTAAATTTTGCTTTCCCAAGTTGTGCCAGTAGCCTGAGAGAATGAGGCGGGGGGAGAGGGGAAAGAAGTACTAATTAAATAATACAAGCTCCCTAAAGATTTTCTCTGAAAAAAAAAATCAGTTCTATTTTAGGGGTGGGGAATGGAAGGAGGTATCCAGTTTTAGTCAAAACACATCTTTCCCTGTGCAAAGCTATTTGAAACGTCCAGTCAGCATTGGCAAAGGCTTTTTCTAATTAGTATTTGCATAAATATCTCAGCCCATAAACCAACACAGTGTGTGCATACCTGTGCACACAGACTTCAGATCTGCTTTACGAAAACCTGGTCTGTACAAGGAAGATAAAATGGTTTGTAAAGTTTTGGAAGCAGCTTATTAATTTGTTACGCAGCAAAACTCCTCTAGTTTTCAAGGCTTGTGTTACCACATCCCAGGTCCCATACATCTGCCCTCTGAACCATACAATGAGAAATAACCATGGGTTTGGATTCTCATTGTAGCCATGAACACGTCTGGAGCACAATGTAAAACTTTTTTTATTTCCTCCCAAAAGGGATATTCCTCAAAAGACAAACATTCTCAAAATGATTCAACATTCTTCAGAAAATACAAACCTTTCTCTGCACTCTATCAATGGGGAATGGGCCCCAAGGGTAATTTCTTTAAGTGAAAAGTGGAGTTTTCTGTCTAGGGTCACTTACCCCAATTCACAACGCCACATTCGGCCATCCCGTCTGTTGTAAGACGGGACTTCTTCTACTTCCTTTGCAGAAGACACCACAATAGAACTAGGGCTTTTTTTATTGTCAGGGAACAGTCACTACCCAGGGGCAGAGGTCCTTTGCCTTTTCAAGTGCACCTTAGGATAAGTAGTTTACAACTCTAAAAAAAGAAATCTGTCAAATCCATATTAAAAAAAAATAAATCTGCCTGACCCACAGGCAATAATTTGAGTTTGAAATCCTGTTTGAAAGTCCCTTTTGTGGGGAATTCAGCAAGGACATTTTGGAATTAGACTCCAAAGGGGAAGCATAAGGAAGCTAATTGCTCCCTCCCAGTCGATG
The DNA here is from genome assembly GCF_030936135.1 of Gavia stellata. Classification (NCBI taxonomy): domain Eukaryota; kingdom Metazoa; phylum Chordata; class Aves; order Gaviiformes; family Gaviidae; genus Gavia; species Gavia stellata. The sequence goes on from NC_082601.1 coordinate 41,711,513, forward strand.
TTTCAGATGGCTCAAGTCTTAAATAAACAAAATTTAACAGCTCCAGGCATACCGGTAGGCCACTCCTTTATTTCCATGTACTGTACTTTCTAGGCTGAACTTTATCACTGACTCCCAAACCTTCAAATACCACTTAATGCTAAAAGCTGACACGCTAACGCTGCCAAGAATTAGTCTTACTGCCCCTGAAGATAAAAAGCCCATTTGCCACCTTTGTGGAAAAATCATCTCGGGTGGCAAGGCTAATTGCTCTTCTCATTACAAATGGGTCTCCAGACCAGTAGGCTGATCTGGAAATACCTAAACTAATTAGATTGCACCTAACATGCAACAAGCCACACTGCTATCATTTGAGGCACAGATCTCATATGCCTGTATCCGTGTTGGAAGCATCTCACCTCACAGACTGGCCCACTATTACTTGTCCTTACGGTCCAGCATTGATAGCATATAGAGCACAAGTGTCCTCCTTCAGAGACACACTGCTGGGCTCCGATTGCTCCAGATAGCTCCTGATCTGATGACTGTCACAGGAGAGGGGGTGAGGATTCAACAGAAACAAAGGAATGTTGTTCAGCTCTGCTGCAAATCGCATTTTTCTTCACCACGCACAGCGGCAGCTTGTCATCTGCCCAGCCATGGTTCAGCAAACTGCGATTGTAAGCACCTGTGTAAAGACAGACTGAGGAAAGATTTGAAGGGAGATTGCCTCCTAGTGAGGGATAGGACATTGATGTCTAGGAGGGCTGGCAAAGAGATGTCAGAAGGTTTAAGTCCCCACCCAGTCTAGAGGAGCCTGTTACAAAGCACCTGAAGTGAAAGAGAAAAGGGCTAGCATTTTCCCAAGTAACTGATTTCTAAAAAGTTGGTGACATCCTCATGCCAGCGCAAACTTTTCTTAGAGAAATGTTGTTCTTCTGAGCCCACCCCTTTCTGCTGACAGCCCAAGCTTCTGATTTGGGTGGCTCAACACAAACCCACCAGCTTTACAAGCGTTTCTTCTAGATGGATACTGTGTACCCAATCATGGTATCCAGCCAGAGGGCTTAGCAGCCAAGGGTGTTTCTGTTGAGGCTCTGCAAATACACAGCTGCAGACCTGGCTTCTTTAAACAGGCTTTGCACCCAACGTAAGAGCCAACAGATCAGGTCTCTGCAGTTACTGACCTGGAAGTTATGTTTGAAAGCTTATCAGACTGCTTTTTATCAAGCCCATTGTGCTGCTTTTCCTGCTCTGCTCCCCTAAGGATTTGCTTCCGATCCAACTGCAGGTAAAGCAACCCATTATAAGTGAACATACCCACACATAATCAAAAGGCATGGCCAGAATTCAGAAAAAAAAAAAAAAAACAGTACGAAGAGACATGGGAACCTAAGTGTGTAAGAATTGCTTCTGAAAGAGGCCTCCCTAGGATCTCAACCCAGCTTTGGTTATCCCTTTTTGATGCAGCCAGGCAGAAGCCAAGAAAACCGCAAGAGGTTAACTATAACAATGGCTGTGACAAGAATATTGACATTAGTCTAAAGACGAGATAAGAGCAAAGGCCAGAAGACAGGCTGGGTCAGAATTGAGGAGAGGCTAGGTGTGAGGACAGCGATTCACAATCCCTGTTGTATTTTCTGTAGCTGATTAAGAGATTAGCACCCACAGCTCTCAGCCAGCTGTGGGGACTGTAACCTCTTCGGATGCTGTAGCTGAATCCAACTGGGATTACAGATCAGAGCCCCTTGGTTAGCAAGGGCTTAATTGTCAGCGGGAACATCTTTGTCTAAGGACTTTTTCAGTACAAGTATCAGAAGCTGCTCTTTATATCTCAGCATCGCCAGAAAAGACTTCTTAAATCCAGAGCAGATGCGCACACGGTGCAAATCTGCACTCGCTCAGCTTCCCATCCAAGCATCACACATGACCCAAGGAATCTACTCAAACACTTCATAGACTGCTACTTATACACTGTCATTTCCCTTAAACCCCAGGAGTACTTTCCTCTCGTTACTTCTCCACGCACTTGGTGGCAGTAGCTGCGGACAGCTGATGGCAGCAGGACTTGTGCCATCACAGCCAAAAGGTGACACAGATCCTGCAGTTCCAACGTGGAGCAGTTCCCTCCACGAGACATTTTTGGCTACCCTCTCCTTGCCGGTGCCAGAGATGCTCTGCTCTGGAATCTGGTCTGAAATCAGGTCCGTGTTTGCTCATGGCAACCTCTGAGCTACTCAAAACATTTTCCTGAGCCCACACAGTAAGACAAGGTACCACACTGAGCACGGAAGACCGTCTTCTGTCATCCGCCAACTAACAGGCAATGCAGTTCACTCCATGCGACTTACCAAAGCAGAAAATAACCGAGTAAACGGATGGCTACACAGAAGCTAGACTGACATTTCAGAGATAGAAACAAGGAGATTTCCATTATAAATGATGAGCATGTTCACATTCATTAAACATTATCATTTTCTAAATAAAAGCAGTTCCCAATAAGACATTTTGGAGGAAAGCCATTGTCTACAGTTCATATTTCCCCTTATCACATCGCAGTGTTTGCCAAATTTCCCATAAATGCTGATGGTAATTAGAAAAACACATTTTTCCCCTGCATAGTTCATTTTTGTTTTGCTCTTGAGTTACTTTATTGGTGAAACTGCCTTGAGGACAACACCAGTTGGCCAATAAATTCAACATATGCTTAGTGTCTTTACATAGGTAGAAATGAGCTTTTCTTCCCAGTCAGACCCCATGATATGCAATTTCTGGCTTGTTGGAAGAAATGTTAAAGAGGCAAAGCTGGAGGAACACCAGAAATAAACCACTGACAGTCTCAATATTTCCTCAGTTGTTAAAACAGCATGGCATATGCTTTGTTCTTCCCATTCCTTTTCTTTAAAAGGAAACCCCACTGGCTCATTCTAACAAGTATTTGCTGCCAGGCTTATTTACATAAAGAAACCTAAGGTGTAGTTCTACAGAAACAGATTTCTTTGCATTATTCTAATCCAAAAACTTAAAAACATCACCTTTTCCCAGTTAGCTTATCCATGTAGTTCTGGGTTTAATTTACATTTTCATCTAGATTTTCTTTGTTGCATTGTAAACAGTAACAGGTGATGGAACCACAGGTTATTTACATTGCGACTGTCCTTGAAAACTTACAATTGATATATTTCTGAACACTGCTGATCCATTCTGGAATAAAAACCCCAGCATTTTCCAGATAATTGGATAGGATTTTTCAACTCAACAACATAGCCTCTAGAGCTCTACAGAAGTATTCGCTCTTAAAAAAAATAAATGACTGTATTCCCAGGAAAGTGAACATAAACTTTTGGAAAGAATAAGCTGTCTTGATCAACTAAGCATTTAAGCATATGCCTAAATTTAGGCCATTGAAGAGGTCCCATGGTGCACAAATGTCGCTGTGTAAATAGTTCCACTGAAAACTTCTGCAAAGCACTTCAGAATTACAAGTATGGACACCAGTGGTGGGCACTAACATGGATTAATGATGCCCTCTCCACTACGAGTTATCCCTAACCAGATTTATGGCTTGTGAGCCATAATTAATGGACAGACTTGGCATTGCTTACTCACATCTTTCTTATTTATGTTTTCCATGGGTTTTTTGCAGTACGTAAAGAAACTAGTCAGACAAGTCATAAAATCTTCCCACAGCGAAAGTGTGGTGAAAATATCAAGAGAAGAGCGGGTCATGTTTTTCTGACCTCTTCAAGCTTCTTCCCCCAGGCATTAGGAAAGAAAGGGCAGAAAGGATATCTGATGGATAAGGAGGCTAGCCAGAGACTCAGGAGGGATGGTTTCAGGTCCTGGTCCAGCTGCAAGCACCCTGCATGACCTCAGGGAAGCTGCTTATATGTTAAAAAAAAAAAACAAAACAGCACACATGAACAGCCTCTGGAGCAACTACTTGGACCCCACACCCTTTTCCTTCCCGCTTCCCTCTTGGGTAAGGGCCATACCCACTCAACCAGAGTCGTGCTCCAAAAAGGAAGGAGAGAAGAGTTTTCTCTTGGGGCAAATGACCCTGGGCTTCATTTTGTATGAAACCTCTACCAGAAGGAGCAGGAGCGATTGCTTTAAAGTACGATGCTCTGGGCACTCACTGGGGAGGTGGCAGATGCAGGTGAGGCATATAGGTTCCCTGAGCAGCTATATTCTAGAAGGAACCAACAGCCACCAGGTTACTTCATGCAGAGTCCAACTCAAGAGCACCAGCCACAGGAGCTGCCCGAGATTCATAGGTTGGACACAGCTCCTCAGAGCCCAGGGTGCTTCTCTGCCGTGCCTTGGTGAGACACTGAATGGGAACATCTCCTGTGCTTTTATAAATGGGGACATGACTTCCTTCCCTCAAGGCATTCAAGGATACGGTTTTTCCCTTTGGGTTCCTTCAGTAACAAGGGCCACATTCAAACACTGAAACATTTGCTATTCTGGCCCTCGCTTTGCTTCAGTGCATTCAAGTTCATATATATATTAATGTCACTAATTCTTGCCTGTTTTTATGGTCCTCAGAAAAAAAAGACAACCATGAGGAAAAAGATACCCGAGATGGAGGAAGATCTAACTCCTGACAGGTAGAGAGGACCTGTTTACCTGAGATTCAGACCACAAGACTGCATCCTCTTTGCATTAGATATGCTATCAACCCTTTTAGTTTTTAATTACACAAGGAACATCTCAACACTGCTATGCTTACCAGCATCCGGAGCCCTACAATACATAAAACCTCTTTATTAACAGCTATAAATATCCATAAAAAGCCTAGATCATTAAAAAACTCTTTTACAAACTTGAAGCACACACACTTTAGCCAAAACCTTTTTTGCATTCCCAGAGAACACTACAACCTTCCCACTGCCCCTCCCCGACCGATGGCTTCGCAGCACCACACATAACAGGGCAACAAACCACTGCTTTAATGCTACACAGCACGGACCTTGTTTTCCCCCCCCGACCTTCAACAACGCATACAAATTAAGACCCCCATTCTGCAACAGCACTAGGGCCAGTTTCCAGTAACTTCAGTCAGGTTAATTCCAGTATGCAAAGCTCAGCACCTGTAACATTTAGGCAGGATATTGGCCCTGTTTGCCTCTTTCCCATCCTCTCTGCAGGTGCAGAAGCACCTGGCTGTTTTGTTGACTGTCAGATTTTCCATCCCAGCTGAAGCCTGATAAGGGAGGCTGCAGACAGGCCCCTGTACTCTATAAATCACCCTTCATGTCTGAGCTATAACATACATGTCATAAATCAGCCTTACTTATCAATAAGAGTACTGGCAGACCTAGCCATTTCTCTTGTACCCTTGCTCTTTTAAGCACCCTTTTTTTATTTGGAGGATTTGAGAGGATTTCTTCTTTTGACATTACATTTTCAGTGAGCTCGTGAGGCATTCACTGCTAGTCTGGCCATTTTTCAGCCGTACACATAACAGACACCAAACGTAGAGATCTCACTGCTGGGACCTGCTGACCCAACAGCAGTGCAGGGCAGGAGCAGACCCAGCTCCCAAGAGAGCAGGGCTGGAGAACAGCGTGAAGACAAACACACTCAATCACTGCGGGAGGAAGCACACGGGATTCACCCCACAAATCCATTTGTACGAGGCATGCACAGCAAGACCTGGACTAGATCATTTGGGGGCTAGCACTACACAATCAGTTAATGATCTCTTTACCTGCTTTAAAATAAAAACCTCTCCAAGCAAATATTTAAAATAAATGTGTCGTAGCTTGTAACAGAGCACGACCTCTCTTACAAGAACAGTGCCAAAGTCTAAGAAGGATGCATATATTCTATGCTTTTAAAATTACTCTTGCACATACCTCCTCATTTGTATATAAACTTAGTACAACATACAGCCATTTAAGAACACAAGCTTGTTAGTAGCTGGCTTTTAATCAGAGTTTATGTGGCATTTTGGCTCCATGCTTTGCTCTTCCCTGCTGAGCAGGGAAGGAGGAAGCATTTCAGAAATAACTAAGAGAAGCTCAGGTTCATCTCTGTTTTGGCACGGTGGAGGGGACACAGGGGGCTTTAGTCAACAGAGACTGATCACATCACACTTACTTGGAGGAGACTCAGGGCATGCATCATTAAGCTTGCACAGTAAAAATAATAAGACAGGAAAAGTAGAAGTCATGCTCCCAACAGAACTGTCAGGTTAGTCCCATTCTACCTTCTGCTTGTTTTATGATGCATACTCAACATTTAAAAAAATAAAATCACTGAGAATGAAAGCAAGAGTCAAGAGTGGCAAAATCAATGTTGGTGAAGGTGCGTTACATTTTGTCTTCCCCTTATTACTATATTAATTGTGCCACTAACACTGCAAAAACATAAAACTTCCCAGCTGAAATGGAAAAAGGCTGCAGACTTCAAGTTATATATGTAGTTTTATTAGCCAGCTGAGAGTTGCCATTAAATATTTTTATTGTAGCCATACCAGAACATCCCAATTAAGACAGGTGACAAAGACAAAAAAAGCTCAGATATTGAAGGAAAAGGATGTGAAAAGCACACAGTGAAAGACCTAAAAAAGGTTCAAATCGGTATTGTTTATACTAACAATACAACAAGAATTTCCAACAGGCTTATTCATTTCATGTAATCCTTGAAGCAGTATCAATATGTAGAACCTAGTGCCAAAAGCGTCATTGAAATTAATGCTTAGATAGAACTCCAAAAGAGAGAGCATGGAGAACATCCACAGCATGGAAAACCGGATACAAATGTAAGTGTATTAAATCCTCAATTCCTGGGAGCTGTTCCCAGCCAGTAATGGCCATAGAAAGGAACCGTTCCACTGGAGAAGTTATGCCCGTTTCCACTGTACGGTTTTCCCCCAATCCTCCTTTGGCCAGCATGACCCTAGCACTGCAGAAGGTGGACCACTGGTTGCTCTGATCGAGTCATTCCCAGTATGTTCCTGACAAGATGAGGCTGTCTATTACAAACAGAATAAATTCCAAGAAGAATTAATGAATTACTACTAATTGGAGAGCTAAGTGAATAGGTATAGTAGTGTTAGGATTGCTATTATTGTATAATTTAAAAATAATTTCCCAGTAATTGATATTAATGAATGAGTCTATTACACAAGTCATAACTGATCTTGCATCACCTGGAAATGGGTAATGGAATTGGTGTGAGAGGGAGCCATGCGGTGCATGAGGTAATAAAAGATTCCTTGCCATAACGCAGAAAACGGTACTTATTGATTTCATATTGATGGAGCTAATCACCTTTACCTCTGAGCTACAAAGCACATTTATAAAGCTGAGGAAACATAAATAACTCTCAAGCTCGTTCAGTTATTGAAGGACTGAGGTTTTACTTACAGTGCCCTAGAATTTCTGAGTGATGTCTCTTGTCCGTAGGACCATCGATTCTCTGTACACAGAACTAGTGGAAGAAGGATTACTAATAAAGGCCAAGACCGTCAATCTCTCCGATTATGTTGGTAAAGTACATATTTTACAGCTAATGTGGTGTTTAATCTAACCAAACCTTCAGCCATTCAATGTTCACTGACCCCTATTTCCAGTCAAGAATGAGTTCAAGAGTAATTACACTTTCAGGACTTTCAAACTTGAGTATCTAAAGCCACCTATGCAAATCAAGTCTGTTTCTGCAGGTTGCTTAGTACCTTTCACTTCTGCTACTGAAACCAGGACCTGTTTGTAAAGCTGGTGCTTACCTCCAAGCACTAACACGTGGAAGCCTTGAATGTTTTTGGCTATCAGAAGCCACTTTGAGGTGGAACCAGGACATCCTTTAAGGAGCACTGGCCAGGCATCAGGCCAGACAGTGCAAGTCTATCAGACTAGGGGTCATAATCCATCCAGAATACTTCCCAGAGAACAGCAAAAAAAAAAAATCATACCTTCAGCATTTATTCATTCAGCAGAGAAGACTCACCCCCTTAACTCCACCTCCCTGACTGCCCATGAACTTTGAGCGGTGCTTTGAGGCATATCTGGCCCTTGAGTTGAGCAAGATGGGTCTCTGCTAGTTCTGCATTTCATAGTCCTCTTGCCCAGTTTCTGTTACCTGCAGCTGCAGTTAGACATGCTTGCCTACGCTCTACAAAGAGCAAAAAAACCCAAACAAACCCACTTGCAGGCTGCACAGGGGGGTCTAACACCTTCTCCAAAAGCACTTGGTGACATACAGTAAAATCACAGCAACCTTAGCAGCAAAAAACCCAAGATTCAGTTGTTTCAAAGACCACCTTTATTTGAATTTGCGGACATCCAGAAGCCACAATGCCACTGGCTGTTAGCACAGCACATATCTGAGCCAGGAAAGCTAGATTCTCGTACGTCACCTCTAAATGCCACGTTTGTATAAGCTCTTAGAAGCACCAATTATTGCCTTCAGAGTCTTTGCCCGCTCTGTTGAAGGCTGAATTAACAACTATTCCATCCATTTTATGCTCATTAAAGATCATGAAGTAGAGTAATGGGAGATTTTCATTATTCCTTCGTTCACCCAACCAGTACCATTCAAGGTCGCTTTTGTCCAACAAACATTCCCTACCACGGATGTTTTTAAAGCACATCTTAGCCAGTGGATAATAATTAACAGCTGGTAACATCAAACTTGGAAAGAGTCCGAGATGGCTTTGGGCCACCTTCCCTCATCCCTGAGGTTTGAAGCCTTGGCTCCTCTGCAGCCTAGAGCAACACAAGGGCCGCTCCAAGTTACACTAGCAGTACTCACTTCCCAGCAGCAGAAGATAGCGGGCACAGAAGTGCAGAGCCTAGCCGTATTCCTCTGACTGCCTAGACCCATGCCAGGTCCCCACCGTGTCCCGGCACAGACGCTGGCCCATGCAGACTCAGCAGCACGGAGGCAGCCCAGACTCTAAAAGCCAGCTCTTCCCCACTCAAAACTCAGTCATGCTTCTTGAGCTGCCAGAACAAGATACAGAAGGCATTTAAAGTTGGCCTAGGATCTGGACCTAGTTGTTTTCGGGGTTTTTTTTTTAATCCAAAAAAACCCTCCCTTTAAGGGTCCAAGGACACAGTCAAAGCCTGCAGAAAAATAAGTCCTCATCTGCTCAGCTCTTACAGGGCTGAAATCTAAGGAAGGTCACTTACTCCCAGTTCCTGGGAAAAGGACAAAGGGTGGAATTGTGCTGCGCAGCGAGTAAAGGCACTGAAATGTGCCCCCTCTATGACAAAACGACATCACTGAACTAATTTTCTTGGTGACCTTATCTAAATTAGTCAGAGAATATCCACTGTGATTTATGTTCAGTTGCAATTAAACCCTTTGATGCCTTCTAATTAAATCTGTGAAGATTAATTCCTATCCAGTTCTTTTGATTTCTCCTTAAATAAGAGATAAAACCTGAAATGAATTTTATTCTTCAGAGGGGAGGGGGGGGTTGCACCAGGGCTTCTCTGCCTTTTTGCCCCCAAATTACAACTCCACTTTCTCTCTTAACCACTGCTAATTTACCTCTGCTCCAGAGAACTCTAGTGCTCTCCCTTTTTATCTCCAATAAAACCGAATATACTATTATTTCTCAATAATATTCACCATAACGACATGTATTTTACGCTAAAAAATAATCATTGACTACATTGTCACAACTAGTTTTGTTGCTTACGGCCCATCCGTCTGGATCTTTGTTCTCTAACATGTCTCGTATATGGACTTTGACAGGGTAAGCAATGCGATTATGGCTCAGTAACGAGAACTAAGGCAAGATTAGATTGTTTCAGTTCACGTCAGGGATTTTCAGTTTTCTTGGGTTGTTTTGTGGAGGGATTTTTGAACAAAATGGTGAACTGCAAAGCAAAGAGCCCCACCAAATTAGGTGACACGCTTAAATGTCTAACAGTGAGAAGCTGAGATGCGATACAGCCAGGGGAAGCGCTTGTTAAAATATCTTTTCCCCCTTTTTGAAATCCTTTTGATAGAGCGTGGTTCACTGGGATCGCAGCCCTGCAAAATCCCCAATCTAGAAATCCTTTGCCAGCAGTCTGATTTACGATGCTACTAATGATTCTTCTCCACAAAGTTTCTTTAAAAGGTTACTCGAGACCAACTGCTCTGCTGAACACCTTCCAGTCTAGAAGGAAAAGTCCGCAGCGTGTTTAACTTCATTTGCCTTTGCAGTTCACCTTTCAAACTTCTCAGGGCCACATTCCACAACAATATTGCCCTGTTTGAATCCCTGTCCCTTGACGGTACTGGGTTTGCCGAGAGCACTTTATATTGGTATTCTAGGGTAGTTTCTCATTACTTAACTTACGCATTTTATAACAATGCAGTGTCATGTTTATTAAGCCCATGCTTCCTCCCTACAGGCGAGTACAGCTATCTGGGGACCACACTTCGTCAGGTAGATGTAGAGCCGATGCCCTCTCTCGCAGATGTCAGACAGCTAATAGCACTGTATGGAATATTGCCATTAGGTAAGAGCACAGCAAAAATTACTAAAGGGCAGAATACAACGGCTTTGCTTCCTGTCAGTAACGTGCGTTTTTACCGGCTTTGACAGGGCTTGATTAATCGTAATCTAAAGCATTTTGCAGTATAATTGTTTTTCAATTAAGCCTTCTGAGTGAAGACCGTATCGTTTTAATAGTGCATAAAGGAGCTTGCACATGCTATTGTCAGGTATTGCATTTCCATACCATCTCTGTTTGCATGTTAACAGTTTGTGAATGGCAGCACATAAAAGGAAATCACTTGGGAAAGATAATAGCTAAAACAAGCTCCAGTGATCAAAATTAATCAAGTTAAGGGAAGGGCTAAGGTTGCAATTTACCTTTTACAAGCTGGCTAATGTTACTCAGTACTAAACAATGCAATCACTTAAGGAATTAGTCTGAATACATTTTGTACATCAGAGAGAGCACTTCTTAAATGTCCTGGCAGTTCTAATGCCAAACTTAGCCAATATCCAACAAGGCTTTGCTGGGTCAGGTTGTTTGCTTTTAATATAAAAATCTATCCCCTATTTTACTTGGGAAGGGCATTAAGCCAAACTCTAGTGATTGCAAGAAGTGCCTGTCTCAAGGGCTTCTACTCATACTCTGCTTGCATCCTGTTCCATTCCTGATTGGATTTCGGGGAGATTTTAACTAGGCATATCCTCCCCCAAGCTGTGTCATTGTCTGCTCGTCCCCTTTATAGGGCAAAATAGCTGACGTCTCCCTGCCTCCCACTCTGGCAACCGGAGCAGAGATGACACAGAGCTTCTGCTTTTCCCTCCCCTTTGCACGCCTTCCAGAGAGACCGGTGCTCAGGCTATTCTGTACGTACATGCTCCATGGCTGTTCTCCTCGGGCATTGCCTGGCACGCCCTGTCCCCAAAGCAGGCTCGATGTGTTGTAGAAAGCTTGGTGCAACGGTGCAGGAGTCTACTTCATTGGGGTTTCAGGAAAAGCACTCATTCTGCCCCACGAACAGTCAGGTTAACAAACAGGGTGCTAGCAGCACCCCTGCCTTCAACCTAGATGAGGCTCTTGCCATCTAAAACACTCTCAAGCTGGTTTTGGGTGCACCCCCGGGGGTTGGCTGCAAGTTTGACCACAGTCAGCTGAGAGAGCTCAGCAGTTATCCCTGTCTGCACCAACTGCAATGTGGTATTTCACATACAACTCCTCCAAGGTTATGCCTTAACACCATCTAATCTGGTGAAATCAAGCCCCAAGACACCCCAAAGGCAAGAGGAAAGACAACCCATAAATTTTCCACCATTTATACAATTGGCTAAAAACCTAAGGAGAAGAGACCCTGGACTAGCTAAGCAAACAGAATATATTTGCAATAGCAGTTTGAAAAATGCCTCTGAGTTGGGGGCGGGGAAGATCTTGCATGAGCCAAAAGAAAGGCACAGGAATGGTTTTGCCTTTTGGGTGATATGTTATGGATGACATTTTACTTAATTGGTCTCAGAACTAGTTAATCATTATATAATTGTGTATGTGTAGAAGGAAAAGTTTTTCTCAAAAGAGTCACCTGATGGCAAGGAAAGCTGCAGCTTAAATGGCATTGAGAAAATTATAAGCAGCTGAAAGGAGAAATAATAGTAGAAGATATACTTCATCTTTAACCACAGAGGAGTCTGCTGCTCCCCTCATAATAAATCTATGTGTAATAGTAATAGATTGGTATGAAATGACCAAATATTAATAAAGCCTGGGTGGCTGACAACTTCACTACATCCTGCACAGTGCTGAAATAACGGCATTCATCTCAGCACTCAGTCCATTGTCATTTGGGACGTCGAACCATTAGGACGCAGATAGGCAGCCTGATTGGATTTGTTTTTAAATACCATTCTTACCTAGCTGTCCCCCTTAACCCCGAGACCTTTTCCAGGCTAAGCCATCGGCTCCCTCCGCAGCCCGTCACTTTTGGGGCTGATTTCCCCCACGAGTCCCATAGTCTGAAGGTCTTTGAGATCAGTTGTCTATCAGAAGTAGTGGATGCTCACACAGATTTTTCAAATCTGACTTTGTAACAACGACCACTACTGACACAGGACATTTTTAGGTGTTGAGGCAGTGATGTTACCAGTGGGTATGGATAAAGCATTTGGCATTTTCTGCTACTTCCCTCTCTGGAGGTTCACCTGTACCTAATTCATACAGTGACAGAGCTGCAGGGAAGACAAGTTCTATCACCATCAGCCGCCTAAATCTCTCTCTGTGGTTCTGTTTTCACAACGCAGGCATTTCTGCCAGGCTTTCCCAGGTGATGGAGCATATTTCGTACAGCCCAGAATGAATTTACCTGGAGCGGCCATAGAGACAGATTTAGAAACGCTGAGCAGTCATCACTGCCAGCAGAGCAAGTGAAGCATAGCAACGCTGGCGTTTGCTCACCCGAATAAAATGAAGGGAACGGAAAAGGATCCTCCTTCTCCTAGCAGATATATCGTACCTGCTCTGCAATGTGCAACCGCCGTATTCCAGACTGGGGAATAACGTTGGCTCCTCTGCAGATACGCTAAAGCTACCCTCAGCAGGCCCGCGTAGAGGGGATAACAGCAGTGAAGGATTTTGGAGCAGAGCTAGCCTAAAGTGACAAACAGTCAGAGTCTCCAGCGCTCACTGAACAACAGTAACGTTTAAGAGGAAAAATTACCCAAAAAGGGAGGTGCATGCAGAAGTTAAAGGAGAGAAAATAAAACGCGTGGTAACATCTGGTTTCAAAATCACTGAGAAACACAGCTCCAACAGATAGTCTCATTAGTTTGTTTTCTCTAAAGAGGGGGAAGCTGGGAAGTGTCATTACAAACAGCAGGAGGAAGGAATTCTGCTAGTCCTACATGCAGCAGGAATCTACACCCTTGTCCAATTGCAGAAAGTGAGGACCTGCTCTGACAACAAATGCAAAGCTTAAAGCCACAGGTACATCTCTAACTCTACCTCTGCCTGACAGCCAAGGGAAGGCAGTTGTCCCTGTGCAGAGCCCCAGGCTCGTTTGTACACGTAGCCACCAGCACGTTCCATTTCAGTGCTCTTATCTTGTGTCCGTCCTCAAAAATTTACCCATGAATTACCGTTCTTTTAGCTCACATAGATGCGAGAGCTGAAGTTTGCCCGTCAGAAGGTACAAATAAGGGTGGCTGAGTTTTGCTACAAACAGGGACGTTATCTCAAACGCACGCTACGGTCACAGCTCTGGTTATACAGAATTGAACTCGAGAGCACTTGTGCCACTTTAAGGAAACACTGAATTCACTTTATAAATTATTTACCGTGAAGAAAAAAGGAAGAATCATTCCATTATCTTTATGGCAGACTTAAACGAAGCAATAATAGTGCCATATGTTTTTTTACAGGTTCCCAAACAGTCCATGAGAAAGCTCCTTTGGTGAAAGCCTTGTTACTAGCTGGACCCGCTGGTGTTGGAAAGAAAATGTTGGTCCATGCCATCTGCACAGAAACAGGAGCCAACCTCTTCAACTTATCTGCTTCCAACATTGCTGGGAAATATCCAGGCAGCAATGGCCTGCAAATGATGCTTCACATGGTTCTCAAGGTACTGTGTTTCGTGTACTTTGCTACAAAGTCGGTTCAGTTCATCACATCTTCTGTGGATCAAACAGGGAGTTGAATTGCGGTTCCTCCATAGCGAGGAAGATACACACCAGTCGTACGAGGGCAAAGCTGCCCAAGGGCCAAAGGACTGCCAATCCAATTTGAAATTCCCTCCCTGCTTTCAAGTTTTCAAACCTATTTGTTGACAGCCAGCGTGTGTACCACTGTAGAGGATTTAATGCCCCTTGAGAAATCACTCGTAGTAGCCATATTTTTCACATTAACATTTGTGCAAGCTTTGTGTTACCTTGAATCTGAAAAGCATTATAAATAAAGAAAATTCTGTTCTCTGTTTATATGCACATCAGTCAGGAATGCTTGCCATGCAGCATTTAATCAAATACTAGGCTGGGGGTGGTCAAAAATTTCCTCTCTGGGACTGTTGCTGTAAAACAGCTCTCCCCTATACAGCTCTCTGTTTACCTATTATCAGCAAGCTTTTCAAAAGAGGGAATCCTAGTTCAGGATTACATTAACAGAAACGTACAAGAAGTCTGGAAATGAAAGAAGGCATATGAACTGCGAGGAACATATCCCAAATCCGCTTCAGAAAAAAAGACACTATCCTGGCAGGATTTCTTCCACATTTTAAGTCCTCAGTGTTTCTGCTAAGGAAGGAAGCTGGTAAACATTTCCAGACGAAATACTCTTAGGAAGAAGAAACACAGCACATATACTGTATTTGGCTTTTTCTAGTGTTTTTCCAGTGCCGGAGGCCTACTGAAAGACTGAATTCAAATTGGCTTTCTCTGGGATTTATCAGATGTATTTTATTAAATCCGCCATTATAGCAGGTTTTGTGACAGGTGCCTCCGTGCCCAGAAAAGACAGGTTTCACAGTTAAAAGCAAAGCAATCCCCAAGGACTCCATTTCTTGCTAGTCAGAGCAGCGCCTAAGGAAAAGCAACGGTGCTGTGATCATGCACCTTTGACGCTGTAACACTAACACTGGGACTAGCCCTCCCTGACACAAGCTAGTGCCATTAGACTGAGCAATACTCCCTCTCCTCTGCACATTTCATCCTTCTCCACTTAGTTTCTCTGCCCTCATCAATAGCAAAGCGCATGACTGGCTGCGGGCACGGTGCACACACACTGTCCTTTCTATCATCTAGTCCCTGCTCGAGCACAAGGCCTTTAAACACAGGAGAAAGGAGGGCAGCCTTTTTTTACTCCTATAGAAGGTTCCAGCTGAAGATATTAAGGTTTTTTGTATGCAGGCGTATATATAATATATACAATAACTGGAACATACATAAAACATGTATATTTATACACCTTAAACATGTAAGTTTATATACACACTTTATGTATATATGTAAATAAGTCTAGCTATAGGTATATAAAAACCCTTACATTTTTCCACATTACTTAAGAACACAATCACATGGAATAAGGGCTGTCCAGACACTTATCAAAAGGTGACTTTTTCCAACTGCAACAGCAGTACTGCTTCAAACTGCTCCTCTAATAACAGAGCAAATGGCAGAGTACGGAGTATCTCTTCCCAAAGGATACTTCCTCTGCACGCTCATTTCTCTACAAACTCTTACTGACATAGCACCGGCCTGTCTTACCATCATTCAAATCAGCTATGTCCAACTTCCATTCCTAATTCCTTCACTTGTTTCACCTCTCTCCTTGCCACCTTCCGTCCCCGTGGCCGAGTCACTGATTTGTCCAATCTGCCGATGATTTTGACTCGGATTCACAGAATCGCTAAGGTTGGAAAAGACCTGTAATATCATCAAGTCCAACCATCAACTGTAGGTTGATGATTCTGTAGGTTCTCAGAGCCAGGCTAAAAGCAATCCTCCATCCACATAGGCTTTTCACCCCTGCAGTTACAACCCCTCTTTTTTTGGTCTTGAGAATGCCAAATATGTCTCATTTTCCTCTCTGGGAACTCTTAAGTCCCCTGCACAGCCAGCCACTGCATTTGTCCTGCCATCAGTTGCTGCTTCCTTACAACATCCAATACTCCCAATCCAGCATCTAAACCTGCACCTAGGATGAAGTAACTCCACGCAACAGCACAAAGAGGTCCAGGCTGTAGCCCACCGACTAGACAGCAGCTTTGCGGGAAAGGACTGGGGGTTCTTAAGGACAGCACGTTGAACACGAGTCAACAGCACGTCCGTACAGCGAAGAGTCAGCCACACATTGGCCTCTATCAGCAAGAATATAGCCAACCACTTAAAGCAATTAATTATTCCCCTCTGTTTGGCACTTACGTGACCACAACTGGACACTGTGTCCAGTATGGGACTACCCAGTTACAAGACAGGCATTGACAAGCCTAGTACAGAGAACAGAGCCAGACTCTGCCCAGCAATAGGACACGAGGCAACAGACACAAGTTGCAACAAGGGAAATTGTTTATGTGTTAGGAAAACAGCTTCACAAGGAACCAAAGGATAAGGAATCTTTTCTATCCTGATTTGCAGCAATCTGCTGTTACCCAAGCTGAAGCAAACACAAGGGCAACACGAATTGCAAGCAAATTCCTTGACAGGAGGCAGCCGAACACTGGTATTCGTCCCAAAAAGTTTATTTTTCACCGTGGTAAGAAAACTGGCGTGAACACACTTGGATTATTGTAAGACTACAATATAGAGTGACACATACAAGCCATGAAAGCCAATGGTATCTTGCAGCTGACACGTAGTATTTAATATTCACAGCTCTCAGTCTACTCTCTGACACACCGTAGTACACCTTGCTAAAGTGCCTTGCATGCAGATGGTCACCAAAAGATTCACCACTTCTCCATAATCAGACGCTTCTGGTCATGTTTTTGCAAACAGCAGCTGTGACTGTTGTCAAGCAAGCTTTCTGCTCCAGCTTTCCCGAAGTGCCTTTATAGAGAGTTAGTCAAGCACAACACAGACCTTCCATTTACAGTCGTAAGCGAACGACAGGAAACATGACAGTTTTTCTGTTGTCTTAGGATCCACGTAACCGTCGTTAAACACCAAGATTTAGTAAGTAAGAATTAATGGTGCTCTGTAATGAAGGTGAAATAACCTTGCACTTCCGATTACCTATCATATCTGCAAACAACAGAGTTTCTGTAATGAAAGGAAACTCTGGAGAGCATAAAATGACCATTAGGAAACTTTCTGTCCATAACTGAGCGTTGGCTGCTGGCAGTAGTTTCGTGGGAGACACCCTAAACAAGTGAATAGCATTGGAAGAAATGAAACTTTAATTTGTTTCAGATGCAAGAGCCAAATTCTTTTTTTCCCCTCCCTTATTTCAGGGAGGAGACTTGCAAGAGACATACCAGCCCTGATCCAAAAGACAGGCTTGATTGTTACTCAAAGCAGGCATTTTAAGTGTCATACGGAGGAAATGACTTCTCATACCAGACCAGGAAAACACCAGCATTTCAATCTGCCTATTCAAAGGAAATGTAAGGAAGATTAATATTGAATAGGAAAATTATTGAAAGAAGCTGCAAACACCAAGCCCAAGCACTTGTGTTCTCCATAAAGGCACAGCAAAGCCTGCCAGGTCAGCTCTGCTTCGGAGTGAAAAAGCGAGGATCTGTCTCTAATATAGAAGCACTTCCCAGCAGTCCCCAAAACAAAACTCATCCTTCAAGCATGAACCAGCACATGCTGGAATATTTCAGTTAAGCCACATTTTCCATGTGTTGAGCCAGTCTGAACTCAGCGGAGCTCTCTGCCAGCTTGTACCACCCGACGGCTTGGCTCTCCCCTGTTCCCGTCAAGGCACAAAACGCTGCTGCAGTGCAACAACTTATATAAAGCATGCAAAGAAGGATAGCGAAGGATGCGTAGAAACAAAAGCAAAGCCAGAATGGATCGAGTAGAGAGGGTAGAATGCATGACTCCGCAACACAGAGGTGTAAAAACGCAAGGTAGTTCATAAGGCTTAACTCCAGGGCAATAAAAGTGACAAGCACTGGCCTTCCATTAGCAACCATAAGGCAGCCATCAGGTTAATCGTTACCAGAGCGAGACAACCCCTCTCGGGTCCTTTACCAGGGCCGCAGCAGCACACAGAAAGCACATTGTACAAAAAGCCACACATGGGAAAATGTTATTAGTGCAACGCTGACCAGGCTAAAAGGTTGGGGGAAAGAGGTGGCCAGGAGGAAATACCAGCGGAGAAGTCGTGTACGCGTATCAACAGCTCAGCGTGTGCTGTGCAGCAGTCTCTACTGAACAAGGAGTTTTACAGAGCAGCGAGCCGCAGAAATATTTCAACACCATCACTGTCAGGGGACTCTGGTATCAGGCTATTTGGTTACGCTATTTGGCAAGTCAGAGGTGACTCTAAAAGCGTTATACCAAAAAGGAAGACGATGGGGTTTGTTTAAGATTAAATTATATAATCCCAGTGTTTAGAGGCAACCTAATTTTGAAGTCTGTCATTAATTTTTTTCCACTGAGTCCGGTTAATTTATTCACAACCGCTGCTGTGTTGTCCCTTCAGACAGGTCATTTTTCTGGCAGTCTGAAGAACCAGGTACAGTTTACCCTACTACATTGACGGAAGTCGCTGTGTATTTAGCATTTCCATGCCGCACAGGACTCTTCCATTACACTTGAAATTTGGGAACAGTACAGCCAGCCTTTCTTCCAGGCATCCCAGAGCAATTCTTTTCTCTTGGTGCAGCTCAGCCTGCTAGAAGCCTAGACCCTTGGAGCGTTAAATACCACCAGTGCTCAAATATACAGTGTTATTTCTGCGACAAAGCAGCTTTACCTGTGTTGGACTTGGTGTTCTTGCAGGTCTTTTCCAACCTTAGTGATTCTGTGATTACTCTAATGTCAAAAAGTGAAATGCATCCTGGCAGAAGACAGTATTTATAGTTATTTTCTGTCTAACAAACCAGAATACAGCGGCATCATCACTGTAGCACTGGATTATTTGCCTGGTGAGGCTGCCACAGAGAAGGTCTAATCACAGGTTTCAGCATCTTGCTGCTTTGAATATAAACTACAGAGGATTGAGTAGCTTTCAGCAACAGATCGAGCTTCCAGAAAAATCATAGTCTCGGGTCTTTAAAAAAAAAAATGCCACCAAAGCCTTCAAAAGTTTGGAGGAGCCTTGCGCACATGTCCCCTGCGAGAATCAGGTTTCTGTATTTGCGAGCGTAGCGATTTAACTGTTAAACCCCAGGTCTCAGGTTTGAAAAGTTTAACCCAAGGCTTTCAAAAAAAAAAAAAACAAACGCCATTTGATCTTTGATAAATGTCGATAGACAAGCAGGATGAGAAGGCTTTTTTTTTTACCCCCCTTTTCCTGGAGAGCACACCAAGCCTGGGTGACCCATGGGAGCGCGGTTTGCGGCGCAGGCGGTATTAGAAGGGTTAAGGAGCCATCTGCTGGCACCTCCGACAAATTGTGGAGTGCAGCACAGCTAATAAAATTTCAATTACAAATTAATTATGTACAGCGCATTTAATTATCCATGGATTCAAACTGTCCACAGATAATTCAAATGAAGCGCTTTCACGGGGGATATACAGTCTGCTACGTATCTGCCAACAATTTAAATTAGATGCCAATGGATTCTGGGTGTCTGATCTGTCTTTAAAAAAAAAAAGAAACAAACAACCAGGCCCAAATGCAGTATGTTGTATTTGGTCATATTAATGTGTATCAACACCAGAAAAATACACGCAGGCCGCTTTATACATTTACCTCTCAAAACAGAAAGCACAGGAAAGTATCTCT
Organism: Gavia stellata; assembly: GCF_030936135.1. Lineage (NCBI taxonomy): Eukaryota > Metazoa > Chordata > Aves > Gaviiformes > Gaviidae > Gavia > Gavia stellata. The sequence continues at coordinate 41,731,315 of NC_082601.1, forward strand.
TTAAGAAAGAGCCAGAGCTGAGGTTCTTCATTGCATTTCCACTTTCTTGGCGGGGAAATAAAGGGGACCAAAAAAAATGACAGGTGTGATAACAGTGAGCGTTCTTCCTTAAGAGTTAAACCGAAAGCATAGTCTGATTTAAAACTTAAGGCTCCATTTTAGAGGGCTGCTAACCACACAAGCTGTCTCTGAGCCAAATGGGGAAGATTGGCACCTCCCTGACTGCGGTGGCCCCACTGGAAGAAGGGCAGACATGGTTCCTTTTGAAGTACACGAGCAGTGTTCAACCATTGCCAACAGCTTTTATAGCCTCTCTAACCTCCCCCACCCTTATTCCCCCGTCACATCGCACTGCAGCATCAGACACAGAGGTATCGAGAATATGTTGCAGAACAGCTACGCGGCTCCCCAGACTTCATACAGCTGCATTACCTCGCAAAGCAACAATACCAGAAGACGACTGTTCTCCTTACGAAGCAAACGCACAGCACTTCTTTGGTTGTAAACACGAGCGAAGCAGGGAGAAAGCACCACAAGCAGATCCCACCGTGACAGAGTCTTATTGGGGTGGTATTGCGTGCAAACGGTCTGTAAACTTGAGTAGACAGCACGCCACCAGCCCAAACTTCACTCGGGGGAAAGGCAGGCTTCGAGGGGAACAGACTCCCACTGCCTCATCTCCCTCCTGACATCCTCTGCATGCACACACAGAGCAGGAGTGAAAAATGGTTGTTATCTTATGTCTCAGAAGGTAAAAGTCACCATCAGAAACATCAGAAAGCCCCAGCTGGTAATCCATTCATTAGCGGTGCTGAGTTTGGTAAGGGTCTCTGAGTCAGAGCTTCCACATGTCACAACAGATTTCACAGTGGGTGCACGAAATGCAAACGCGGTTCTTTAAGAAGCTGTAGGTTTCTTTTAGCCACTTAAACTACACCTATATTTTTCTTCCCAAAGCTTAATTTTACAAAGAATGCCAGTTATCCCATCTCTGCTATACAATCACGCTACCACATTACACTTCTTTCACCGCTTGTCTCCAAGTCTGTTTACAGACATGCAGGAGCTAACTGAATTCACCCGTGAGTGCCAATCAGTACGATTGACTTGCATTTTCTGCAGGTGTCTGAGCCTTTGACTAGTAGGATCCTCAGCAGAAAATCCCCGAGTCTAAGGCCGCTGCAGCTTTTTGTGGCTTTCGTTGCCTAGTGCAATGAAAGCCACAAGCTTGCCCTGTCAAGTGTACCTTGCAGAGTGTGTGCAGGCTTAGGAATATGCCAAACATACCTCTGAAAAGAGATAAATAGGATAGGTAAAAAAGCATCTGGCCTTAAAATGGCCGATACTGTTGCTGTACAATTTTAATTGGTCATTTCATTCCAGCTTGTATACTCAATGCACTGCTGGACTGAGAAGTTACCCCTGAAGTTGTACATGCAGATGAACATTCACACAACCACCTCGGTCCACACATCAATTTCTGCAGGATTTCCCTATTATCTTTCATGAGATGGTGTTTATTTTTTAAATCCTCATTAGTAACACTAAACATTTGAGTTCCTGCCTTCTAACAAAGGGAAAAGCTCAGTTTTCCTCGGTGAAACCATTCCGAACTTGGAGGTACCACTTGACATGTTCTAGGACTGATGAGTTACCGCAAATTAAGCGTCACGTACCGAAGGCGGCATTGTTTCCACTTCACCCCGTCAGCAGCACAGCAAACAAGTTTAACAGCCCTCATCTATTATTCTTTTCCCCATCTTCAATCCATTTTTACTGTACAGACACACACACACGCGCTTGGTGCTTTTGAAATGCGCCCATAAAAATGTACTGCGGTGCTTTGAAGAAAGATGTTCATGACTTAATTCTCCCTGTGCTGGCTGTCGGTCAGACACTGAGCTTATGATGTATACAACCTATCGATTTTGTAAAGCTTCCTTCCTGGAAGCAGCGGTTTCAACTGGGGCGGGGGGGAAGCAGGACAGAAGACCGCTGTCTCTCTCTTTCTCTTGTTACCCGTTGACTCCGAGCCATCACTTTTGTTGCTGAGCAAACTAGCACGGCTCCGAGAGCCACTGGAAAGTGATTAAAATTTGGCAGCAGAATGTCTAAACCACTGGCGTTTCTATAGCAATAGGGAGAGTGCAAGACGTGAAAAAGCCTGTAGCATTGCTGCCATCCTGCTGTGAACCAGAGGTATAGTGCCTCTGACTTCGGAGCCAGAAAGCCCATTTGTATAGGCACCCCCCCGCCTTCAAATTTATCAGGTTCCGTTTTAATTCTTGGGCTAACCACAAATTAAATGCTATTTTGTAAGCCAGAAGATTGCATACCAGCCTGTTTTGCTTAAAGATCAGTACCCTCATTTCTCATGCAATACCTGTGTCTTGCCTGTCTCCCCATCTTTTTTGCCCTTGGAAAACCAGGGAGGGATCCCCACGAGCAGGGCAGCCAGACTAAAGCTGCTGGTGGTCTGTCGTTTGCCGTTGAACTCCAAGTCCAGGCTTCCTTTTTCCAGAACTGCAACTGAATTTGGGTTGAGAACTGAAAGATAAGCATAGCAGTCAAAATGATCCAATTTGGGTTGGGCTCTTAACTAGAAACTGCTTGATTTGCCAAGACTGCTGAGCAGAGCCAGGGCTGTCCATGAGTGCTTAACATTTCTGGAAAAAAATTAACCAGGCTAATTTTAACTGCTGAAATATGGATTCAAAAGCATAACTGTAAGCACCCAGGGATGAAATTGTAGCCATTTTAATCAACTTCTTGCCTTCTCTCCCCCATTTTCTCTTAGGTGGCTAAGCAATTGCAGCCTTCAGTCGTGTGGATTGGAGACACAGAAAAAATATTTTCTAAAGGAGTGCCAAAGGCCAATGAAGAGGTGAGTTGCTCCTTTTATTTCAGTGCAGATAATTTCTCCTGTTGCATTACAGCCCACACAAAGGAGCAAGTGTATTTCTTAGCTTAGCACATACCAGTATGACCAGACCTGCCAAAGCTTGCTTGATAATAACTTGTCTCACTGACTTTTTTTTTTCTTTTAAGAGAGTCTTGTGACTTCTTAAGAGCCCCCAAGAGGTCACATTTCTCTCCTACACACCTATACTTGCTTTATTTAAAAACAGTCCAGTCACTGCTCATCAGTGCACTGAAAAGTAGAAGAGAGTAATGGAGAATTTCAAAATATGAGGCAAGAAACTAAAAGTTAAGATGAGCTTATATTGTTCAGCTCTATTAATTTGAGAAATTGGATGGAGCCAAAGTGAACAATAAAGTAACAAGGATAAATTTCCACTGTGAAAACAAAGCGCCTACGTTAAATAGTTATGTTTACAGATTATTTTCTTTGGGCTCCCAGGAGTCCCATTGCCATTGCTTCCATTCCTTCCTCCCTTGTGCAGCTTCCCCTCTAGAAAGAAAATTAAAACACTGCCCAATAGGCACAGCAACTCAACCACCGCAGCAGAGAGCAATTCACCCAAAATCCTGATTAGATTCATGCTGCTCGCAAAATATTTTACTTTTACAGCTCCATGTGAAAAATTAAACCTTTTTTTCTTAAGGTGAGTCGTGTGAATTTAAGTTGTGGGATGGACACAAGCCTGTATTCTGGAAGACCGATGAAGTGTCACCTTGGATGAGGGCTGTATGAGCTGATGGGTGTGCAGTGGTTGATGCCCTCTAGTGGTCCCCACACCAACAGGGAACCTTTCTCTTGGCCTCAAACCTTAACAGCAAGTGCAGATGGGGACTAAAATTAAGACCGGGGGGCAAAGATTGCCTGGAGTGCTCATGATCTTTGTCCGTTTTAATAGCCACCAATAAGGAGAAATTTCTCCCCATGCCCACCTCAGTATCAGGGGTATCACCTCCATCCCTACAATCGCATCCGTAGATCTGCAGGTATTTAACAAAAGGTCTCATGTTCCTGGGGGGAGTAGATGGCTCCGGGCTTGAAATCACTCATGTCCAAGATAGTTCACAGAATAACCAATATTTGAAGCCAGAGAGCATGAAACAGGAGGGACAGGCAGTGGTAACTGGCAGTCTGGGGAGCCTTCCTTGGGAGCACTAGAATTTCGGAGACGAGCTAAGCTCAGCCCTCAGCAGCCAAAGCGAGTGGAAGTCACTTTGCTCATCCCAGTGTGACATTTCTAGCACCATGACTGAGAACCTGCTAAAAAGAAGCCTTAAATTCTTCAAATACCTGCTGGAAAAGTAGTCTCCCCTCTAGTCCTTCCCCCAAGGATGCAAAGTAGTCAAATAGCAAATACATTATGGTAAACCCAATTGCCAAGGACGATGTGCAAGCAGTTCAGCCTCTCACAGTTAAACAAATAGGAGTCGCTTTCACAACTCACCCCACTTTTCTCCAGCTCAGGTCCACATGACGGCTGAAATCATAGCTTGCCTTTTCAACAGCCCTTCTTGCTACTGACACATCTCTTTGAAAGTGGAGGAGATATTATTAGCTTTCAGGACATATCCCCAAGATGTGCGTGCTATGGACACACATTAGTTCCACAAGCATATCAGGAGCTGCTGACACATAAATGCCAGTCTGTTTAGTAGGCTTAACTTGACAGTGGAGTGTTTGGCTTGATCTCTGATACTAGTACAATCATTTAAAAGTTTAAAATTAAGGTTCTTGCAAACTGAGTGATGAGCAGCTGTTGTAACCAACTCTAGATCAGCGGGAATCCATGAATATCATTTGTCACCCAAATAAAATGATGTTCTAAATGCTGGGGATAAATTAGAACTTATTTTCACAAGTAAGAGGTGAAATAGCAGTCAGACAATTGTTTTAACAATTCTCCGCATCTCCTAATAGAGTCAGGGGTTTCCCAGCAGAAGACACATACTGCAAGCCCAGAAAACACCATGTTTCACTTGAAGCAACTACTATCTTCTATCAGTTAGTGAGAAGGGATCCCACCACTCACCCATCTCCAAACCTAAAACAATTCAGTAATGCTCACTTTTCTAGCGATATTGGTGTCTCAAAACACATTAGAGAACATTTGTACTTCCTTCCAATACACGTGAAGAGGAGGAAAGCTTGAAGCCTGTGAGCAGCAGCAAATATAAAAGTCATGGGGAATAATTTAGTCAGCATAAAGTGTGTTAAAAAACAAAGTAAAAACCACATTTCAGTCATTGCTGTGACCAGATCTCCTCGACAAAGCAAAGGAGACAAGGTTGGCTAAAACTTCCAAGGTGGATATATAACAGCAGCTTGTTTAATCATCAGAGAAGTCAAATCTATTACCAAAAGCTTCCCAAACAGGGAACGGCAAAGTTTAGGTAAGAGCTTGTGATTTGAAGTCATGCCCTCAGACAGCAAACATACTGTTTGGGTATGGACAGAGCAACGTCCTTTTTTCGGAGCAAGAGGAAAAAAAACAAGATTTCTCCTTTGCACCAGGGCAGAGCTACTGTGCTTACAGGGCATGTTCTTTTGGGAGCCAGTGCAGGCATCCCGATCTCCTGGGAGCGTTGGGTGCATAGGCACAACAAGGAGGAGATGAAAAGACTGCAGCTGACATTCAGGGACGGCCATAGGAATAGTTCATCCAAGAGCAAAAACATGAGCTGGGTGTATCATCCTGGCAAGCAACATGCCCGTGCTTCAAAGTGGGACCTAAGCCCTAGTGTGAAGACGTGCTCAACTCATTATCATGATTAAGCAAATGGCAAACTTAGGAAGAGGCCTAGGATGACCATGAGAATAAAAAGAATGAGAAAACAGACGTATTCTAATTAAGACAAGTTTAGCTAGAAAATAACTGTGTGACTCTACCCCAAGACTTTTGGGATTTCTTATCGATTTCCCAATTTCCCCTCCTCCATAGCTTTCACTCAAAGAACAGAGCTCTGTCTCCTTTCTGTCAGCTGTCTGCAACTGCAAACAGAAAAATTGGATCGCAAAGATTGTATGTGCAGTGGGGATTCACAGGTGTTTATTATTGCCTTCCAACTGAGAAGGCTTGCAGGACATGGTTTCTTCCTCATTGACATTAAGGAAGGCTGATCTGAAATTGAAGCTCAAGTTTCTCAGGGAGGTGCCTACTATACAGTTAAAAAAGAGTCACAAGGTGATCTAGACAGTAGAGTTTTCAAGTAAGTGGTGGTGACTTGGATGTTAAATCTCAATCAATGTCTGAAAAGAGGCTTCCAAGTCATTAGACTTCTCAGACACACTATCCTAACCCAGTTATTCACTTAGAGCTTTATTAACAGTAGAGTGACACCACAGCAATTTGATTAAGCTTCTCCAACCAATATTCACTTGAACATTATCAAACATAACTATCTGATAACGGGTTTTGCTCAATACTCATCTGTTCTGTAAATAGTAGTTAAGTATTTGTTATGAAGTCAAATAGTAAATTCTTGCAAAGAATGAATCCTGAGTTCAAAGAGCTTGCGTTCTCAAGTTAGAGCCTCAGCAAGCTAGAAACCACAGCAAAAATTAGGGACTGTATTTTTCACATTTAAACCACAAGTAGGAGTTGGTAGATCCAAGAGCCAGGAGGATTCCACACCAGGTTACACACCCTGGCCATTTTTCTACCTGTTAAGGTTCATCAGGTACACAGGTCCAAGCAATATTTCTCCTTGAACTGGAAATCAGGATTTCCTTCTTTAAATGAATTGTTTCCTTCCTGCTTTTTAGTAACAGGACCAGCAAATTCAATAACAAAAGGCACAAACCCACAAATACATAAACAGAAATCAAGCATTTACCTGACTTTCAGAAGCCAGAGGCTTTCCACTTAGGTTGAGCATCTACTCTGCTTATACTAAATGCAACTAGACTACTAAAAAAAGCACAAAATCCTGTTGTACATAGCATGTTTGCAACTTCACCTCATTAACTCTAGACTGTCAGCATCAGTAACAACTCTTTCTTCCTTGTATTTACATGTATGCGCTGAAGATGAACCCAAAACGACTGGAAAAGTTTCTCCCCAAATTCCTTAAGGCTTTGAAAGCACAGGACAGAGTGCTGCTAGTGGGAACCACCAACCGTCCCTTCGATGCTAATCTTAAACCTTTCTGCAAAGTCTACCAAAAAATTATCCTGATTCCTAGACCTGACTACGCTTCAAGATTCGGCAAGTATTTCAAGTGATCCCGTTGATTACTACTGTTTGAAATCTATGCTTATTTGCCTGGTTATCCTCAGAACTGACTTTAACCTCAATTCGTACCCCAGGTATGATTTTTCAGCTAATTTCAGTATTGCCTAAATTTTCAATTCCTGAAAGTTTAGGTAATACTAACGCAGACTACCCCAAAGATCAGATAGTAAAAGCGGAAGGTGGGAGAAGGGTTTAAAATACTGTTCTGCGGTGATTAGCATTTCTTTGTGAGTTGTTTAGCATGCACCGAGTTCATCCCAAGCTGTTTTTTCACTGTAGGAAGGATAAGATCCTATTTCAATACACACTCTCTATTTAAAGCTTTTCTTTTTACACAAGGATTCCAAATTTCTGTTATTCCTATCCAGTTTCCATACTCTAAACAATATGCTTCAGGGCCTCTCCGTAAACAGAACCACATCTGGAGAATTGAGTTTTGTCACTATCAAATTCCAGTTTTGTACTTACAGATCCTGAGAGAAATTGTAGAAGCATCCAGGATTTTGCATGTCTAATCTATCAAGCAGTGATAGACAGGCCCTCCCCAAAGTCCGACAAATTCACTGAGGACCCCATACACCGAGAGGCAAAGCTTGTCACGAAAAGCTTATTTTTATTAGACCAACTTACACAGGTAGAACACAAAGACAAACTTTCAAGCATGCAAGTTTGTTTTCAGATTTGAATCACCTTGAAGCCTGCAATAGCTCAGCAATGACTAGGAAGAAATGCTCCAAATTAAGCACGATAATGTAAATCAATTACCGCAAGAAAAATGGTAGTTTCTCCACATCCTTCAGAATTGGCTGGCGGAAGGACTCTTGTTCCCAGAAGTATAATCTTTTTTCCTGTGGTTTTATCACAGATACCATGTGGTTTAATACACTTTTCTGGGTACTAAGGAGTCTGGATGTTGTGACTCATAAGCAGAAGGGCTGTTTAGGTTCAGTCTAAAGATAATGCAGGGAAAAAAGAGGTTTTGGGCTATTCAGGGTGGCACCAAACACTTCGAGTTAGGACTCTCAAGGGTGCGTTTCTTCTACCAGCAGCTCCTAGCATCAGTATCCCTATTGATCACCGTATCGAGGAAAACAGACTCCCCTCATGCCACTAATCTCTGGTGGATCATGTCCCAGAAGAATACAGTGGTAAAGGAAACCACATTCAGTTCAGGGACCCCGCTACGCAATTGTACCTTGACTACAATATTGCTCTACATAATCACCTTATTACAAAAACCATGCAACTGTATTGTGAAGTCCAGTTTGTGCTGCCTTTCATGGAGGGAGCCAAGGTACTGAGATGATGCAGGTTTGGGCAAGCTCAAGACAGGTTTTGACTGCCTAGCACGTTGTAAATCTCTCCCACATTCAATAATTTTCATAGTGTGGATGGGAAATGGTCTCTAAGCAAGCTAACATGTGTTTCATGTTACGTTACAGCTCTGATGAATTGCTAACAGATAAGGGACATGAATAAGACCTAGAGAAAGGAGGTGATAGCAGCTGAATTTAGTTCACTTCTGGGGATTGAACCATCACATTCTGGGATTCTCAGCGCTAATTTGGAGTCAAAAAAAGGGCCAGCCAAAGGGATTTCAACTGCAAACTTAAGAATGCCCCCAAAAGTGAACTCTTGGCATTTTAGAGCAGATTAAACTTGCAGCTTTACTTCTTTGACATTGTCCCATTTAAGACAGTGCCAGGCTTGTCCTTTAGCTCCAACCTTCCCTGAAGTTCAATGGAAATGTGATCTTTACAGTACAGAGCACTCATCTTCCAATATTGACAGTTTTCAGTGCCTGACACCCCATTTGAGAACTAAAGAAACTTGTTTTGACAGAAAAGCCATGACATAAGAGATATTCATAGCCACAGTGCACAAGCTACCTGTCTGCCACAATCCTCCATTTTCTTACAAGCCAGAATCTACTCATGATGGGAAAACAACATACAATGGAAATCATTAAACCGGGAGATTGATGATCCTGAACCGATTTCTTCCTTTTAATCACCCAGCAAGTCAGTACCTCGTATTACGCATGATCCTGCCTGCAACAGAAGCTGCAGCACGCGATATATGGCTGTGCAGAAGTAGTGCTCGCTGTTGTGTGCGTCAATTCCTCTTTTATGAATTAGTGATTTGGCCAATAATTATTGAGCATACTTATAATTCAAATGAAAGATCACAATTCGCCCGAGTGAAAAATTTAGTACAAAGTTGTCAATAGTTATGGGCACAAGCCCATAGTATCGACACTACAATCGAAGCAAGAGCAAGGCAGGTTTCCTCCATGGCGTAACGGCCCTGACATCCAGTACCATTAACTTTCCCCCCAACATTTTCATACTCTGAATGAGCATTCAAACACATGATACTCAAACCGCAAATTGTTTGTCTCATTCAAGAACCTTTTTAATTGCTATGCATAATACTTATTTCTTCCAAATGTTTTCATGTAAGGCTTTCAAAGAAAGCATGGCGAGATGGCATGAAAGTTTTCCTAAGTTTCTCCGAGACAGACCGTTACTTTACACAGGATAAAATATTTATTACTCCTATTAAGTTGGTTGTTTGGAAGCAAAATCTCAGGTGCTTCACAAACATTAAAAACACCTTCCTGTCACAGAGGTTCACAGCTAAAAGATACAAACAGGGTCACCATTTGACTAACGAGCAAAATGCCAATCACAGAAATTTACACCTGGCCTTTGCAACATGTGCCTGCATAGCTGGAAGCCTTTGGCTTCCAAACCAGACATTGAGTCCCCATAGCAGCCCTCAGGTCAGCAGGAGTAACCTGTGATCAGGGTCACAGAAATAAAACCAGGCTGTTAATATAGGTGCTTAGCTCTACACACCCAAATAAGAACGTTCTGGACAGGTTCTCTTTCCGTGTGTACACAGAGGCATATTTAAGCGGTTCTTTCCATTTTTACACACGTATCCAACCGCACTTTATGTGCCCTCAATGGCTTTCTGAAAAGTACTGACTGGCAGCCAGCAAATGACCACTAACGGTTTAAGAACAGATGTGCCTCAAGGCCTCCATGCTACAAATCTGTAGACGAAAGGAACAGCAAACAAGAAAAAATTTGAATCTTGGCTTTCCTGACTGATATCCCTCATTTTCCTGTTTCAATTTCAAAATGCAAAAATATTTCTTCTCCTGCTTTCCTTAATGCATGTCTTTGGCATTCTCTCTTTTTCTGGGTCCTGATGAACAGTGTTATGGAAACACATCATCCTGCAGAATGGTGGAGCCATCACCAACTTGCTGAACATAAGCTGCCTCGCAAAGGTGTCTGATGGTTTCACCCAGGGACACATCGTCCAGGCGGTGCAAGCTGTCCTGAGCGAGCTACGCCTCCTGCAGATGACCAGGAAGCCACTGAGGACTGCCGAGTTCGTGACTTCTCTGGCCAGACAGGACCCAGTGTACAAAGAGGAGGAAGAAACATTTAAGGTGACATTAAGAGCTATGTTAACTGGCTGTCTTTCATCGTCCCCTGCCACGTCCTTGTCCGGGCACACTTGATCTAGAGACCTGCTAATTCCGCTGATGGGTTGGCACATCACTATTTGAACGATGATGTATGGCTCAATGGCACCAAGCGCCCATTTCCCCCATTTTGGGATGTTTGGCAGCGTGGGCTGCTGGACATGCCAGGCAAACAGTCATTATTACAGGCAGCAGCTCTGCACGGGCAACATGCCTGGCACACTACTTTGCTGAACCTACCGCCTGCACCCAGCTCATGTTGAACAGGGTGGCCTTTACACGCGTGCGTAAATTATGCAGGTGCCATTAGTGCAACGCATTGATCCTTTTTCTTTCAGAGCTGATATGTTCAGCAAGCCCAGCTGTGTTATCTTGAGAAGGCAAAAAACCTGGACACGCAGGGTCTGCAGGGTGTTCCACATAGGGATCGAGTTTTAAGTCCTTATGTAAAATTATTTCAAACAAGAATTTTCTTCATTTCAGGGTTCAAAAAAAATTAGTTTCTGCCTCAAACTCTATCCCTCTCCCCACCCTCAGGGCCATAAAATCCTTAAGGCAAAACCTAGTGCATTCGAGGTGCATTACACGTACCTCGAATATACATGCATCACCCTGCAAACAACTACTTTTTCCACATGTAGCTCAGTAATAATTACTCTTTCTCTCCCTAGACTAGGATTATCTTTATGTAGTGGTTAATTCTGCTTTCACTGTATTGCTTTTGGTTTTCCTATTGATGGGAACAGTTTATCAGGCTTAAGTACAGGTCTACATTGCATTTACTGTGGTGACTTCAGTGCAGCTTAGGGACAGCTGAACTGGACTTGAACTAGCTCCTTGAGTGCAACACTATAGCTTAGCAGCACTGACACCCCAGGAAAATAGCACAACGCTTGACTAAAGCACTTCAAGCCTACTAAACGCTAGTAAAAGCCTTGGCCACCGAACAGCAAAACCCTGCTGTGTACCAAGGAGGTGCAGGCAGCCCACACCCGGGGCTCCAGGCAGGATAGGACTTCTGTACTGAAGCCAGGAGACCCCCAAAGAGCTTTCTCAGTCCCATAAACCCCAACTTCTAGCCAGACCTGCTTATAAACCATCAAGTTCTCCTGGCTAAAAGGTTTCCTCTTCGTTCTGCTCTTTGAATCCCCTCTGGTTTGGAATCCCCGCCGCGCCTCGCACAATAAACAGGATGCAGTTTCTAACAACTTCGTCCAAGTCTTCTTCCACTGCTAACCTAATGATAGTGCATATTTCTCCCAGCCCTAGTTGAATACTTTCCAATTTCCATTTAGAGCCATTTGGCTCACTCAACACAGGCAGCATTTGTGATATTTGGCAAATTACTCTTTTTTCCTCATGCTTCCTATCTAAACCGATATCTTTCCTCAGGGAAAGGCTAATGGTTCAGTGTTGCAGCAAAAAAAAAAATCCCTATCGTTCCCAGCTCCAAGTAGTAATCCATTTGTACCCTGAAACACGAGAGCTAGTATTTAGTACAAGTTTAACTTGAAAATATTATTCCACTTAGTATAAATGTGCCTGTTTTGTACAGCACAAAGTGTGCAGGCAGCACTTCATTTTGAACACAGCTAAAATGATACTGTCCTCAGCGTCCCATGGCAATCATTTCCTTGCATTAATTACAGCCCTTAAGAAAGTATTTCCTTTTATCTGTTTTAAATTTGTTTCTCTTAAATGTCATGGAACCTTGCCCCGGCACCTGTAATATGGCACAGGGGAAGAGGACTGTCAAAATGGCCTCGTGCATTAATTAGCTCCGGTATCTTCATCTCTTCTCACACAGAAGCCCCTTCTTCCTGAGTCTCTAATCATTACCATCGCTGGACCTTTTCTGTTGCTTTGCTTTGTCCTTTTTGAAGTGGGGCAGCTAAAACGCAGTATTCAAAGTGAAGATTAGCTCTGTGATGAATCTTTGATTTTTATTCACTGGAAACATGAATCTCCCTGTTTGACATTTATATTCTGCCAGTGTTCCAAAATGAATATAAATAATGCAAAATTTGCGATAATGTGATTTCTTCATTCAATTTACTCAGATTTCTGCCCCAATTACACTTTCAAATTTTTGAAGTTATAAATTATTGCACCAGTGTGATTGATACAAATCCTTACACAGAAATAACGGTAGTCCTAGAGAAGCAAAGGGTAGTCCAGCTAGCACACTAGTAGCTCTGCCTGGCAGCGACTGGTACAGAATGCTTATAACATGTAAGAAAGCCCATACCAGGGAACTGCAGACATGATTCCTCTAACAGGCGAAGATTTTTAACTCTGATCAGCCGCTTACTGTCAGTGACTTACATCCCTAGTTCAGATGCTAGTGCATTAGTGATAAATCTACTTTTCTTTTAACCATATCTGAGGAGTTGGCTTTGTAAATCCCACGTAGCAGTTCCACTAGCCAAAGAGTCAAAAGCGGCCGTCATCCCTTGCCAACAGCAGGTAGATTTACTGCATTGAAATATATGCACAAAGAAATGGGAAGGGACCAAGAGAAGACATCGAGTCACACAGCTCCTCCTGCCACATGTAGCAGAGTCCTTTATCAGCAACACAGACCAAGCAATGAGATGACTTCCCCAGGCTGCACCCACCAAACAGCGCTTTCAATCTTACCGAGCTCCCAGCAGGCGTTCGTTATTCTTTCCATTTCACAGAATCACTATGGTTGGAAAAGACCTGTAAGATCATCAAGTCCAACCACCAACCCAACCCCACCATGTTCCACAGTGCCACGGCCACACGTTCCTTGAACACCTCCAGGGATGGTGACTCCACCACCTCCCTGGGCAGCTTATTCCAATGCTTCACCACTCTCTCAGGGAAGAAATTTTCCCTAATATCCAGTCTGAACCTCCCCTGGTGCAACTTGAGGCCATTTCCTCTAGACTTGTCACTTGGGAGAAGAGACCAACACCCACCTCACCACAACCCCCTTTCAGGTAGTTGTAGAGAGCGATGAGGTCTCCCCTCAGCCTCCTCTTCTCCAGACTGAACAACCCCAGCTCCCTTAGCCACTCCTCAGAAGACTTGTGTTCCAGACCCCTCACCAGCTTCGTCGCCCTTCTCTGGACACGCTCCAGCACCTCAATGTCCTTCTTGGAGTGAGGGGCCCAAAACTGAACACAGGATTCGAGGTGCAGCCTCACCAGCGCCAAGTACAGGGGCACGATCCCCTCCCTACTCCTGCTAGCCACACTGTTTCTGATACAGGCCAGGATATAGTTGGTATTTTCCACTGAAGGTCTGGAGAACATCATACCCAGGACAACAAACCTGGGGGGAAAACAGAATTTCGCTGACCTATCACATGTGGAAGGCCAGAGACATTGCTTGATTTCTAGCTACTGCTGGGGAAGTCAATTCCTCCCCGAGCCAGTAGCCACAACCACCATCTTGTCTTTCTTATCCCACTCACGTGAAGGACCATAAACAGCCATCTCCAGGCCTCTCCCTGTCCCATGTTGTCCCAGCTGTGTCTGCTCACCCCAACACAGGAGTAGCTTGGCCAGAGACCACCTTTAGGACAGCAAAATTCAATTGCCCAGGCCACTGCATCGAAAGCCCAGGGCTTCCTCCCAAACACCTCCCATGACACCACCTAGATGCAGATGCCTGAGAAGTTGCATGATGTTTTAATCAGTGGAGTCAGGGTTCTTAAAGGAGGGAAGCTCAGTTAATTCGGGCAATTAGAGCAGAGATCAGAGTGCTAGGGCTGCCCAGCAGCCACGTTTGACAGCTGTGAGACTTCATTTCCTTGCTGACAGTATTTAATCTGCAAGACAAGAGATCCCAATAGGGTGGCTGTCAAAGCCTTTAAGCAGCATGACACCAAGAAGGACCATCTGGGACCAGGAGAAGAACAGCAGGGGTTTCACCTCCCTTTAAATTTCCAACACATACTGGGAAACCAGACAAGGCAAATTGCTAGGGGTAGCCTTACCAGGCAGCATTCTGGATGGATCGTATGGAAAAGGCAGACCTTACAGAATGCCGCATCGGTAGAAAGCTCGAAGACAACAGGGGCCCCAAGCGAAGGGCGGAGGAGACACGGTTGTGGCGTTAAATAGCGGTCTGCGGTCAGAGGAAAGACATTCAGTCCTGGGGCAGCGCATGGATGAATACGGTCAAGAGGGAAGGTGTTCTATCAATCACGTCAACACCCAGTGGCATTTTAATCTCCGGCATAGGCAGGACTTTGTTGATAAAGGTTCCTGTATGTACATATGGGGAAAGACTAATTCCTACACACTCCCAACTTTAAAGCATTACCCTTTCCTTCGTTTTACATTATTTTCACATGGCCTACAACTGCCTGGTTGACATTACAGTCCAGGAGCTTGGCAAGTTTGCAGAGCGACTATACCAAAATCATTTACAAGTCACAGGCCCGTGAACAGGCATCTGAAAGCAATAAACAGGTTTTTAATGTTCGGGGTTTGTTTTGCTTCTTAAGCTCTCTCATTGAAATAAAAACTGTCTGGATTGATTTGCAGAGCCATGAGAAGGATATGCTTTGTCTATTGCCAAGTTTCAGACCAGAGGGAGTTTTGACAAGAGCTATATACCTCAGAAATAGGGTTGATCATAGAAGTTCTAACATTTCCATAACTATAGCAACACAAATGGCCCAGCTAAGTATTCCTGTTAATGAGACACACTTCAAGCAAGCAATTGCTATACTTCTTGATATAATAATGTACTCAAGAGATCTGAGGATTTCATTTCTGCTTCTCCACAAGCCAGCCAGGATTTTAAGATTATTTTTTTAAGGAATGCTCCATTGTACTAGTAAAAAGTTTCTTAAATGGTCTTTCTTTTTTTATTTTAAGTATTACTAAAACATAGCCATGCTTTTTGATTCTCTAGGCTTGGTATGCCAAGACACCGCTGGGTAAAGCATGCATCAGAGCACTGGCAGACAGCAAGAACACAGGAAAAGGAAAAACAAAAGAAGGAAATAAAGGAAAAAGGAAAAACTAACTTCCTCGAGAACTTTGCATCTGGCAGTACCGGTCACCCCTACTTCACTGAAAAGAGGGAGACGGTAGGAAAGCAGACACGTCAGCATAATGCGCCCCAAGTTATAGCTATTCCAGGAAAGATAATTCCTTCCTGAATAAATTTCAGAAAGTTACAGAATGGGATGAGACATCAATGTGACACGTAGCTCTCCAAGGATGAAGAGTTAATGACCACTGACTTGCTCAAGCATTATTTATTCCAAGAGATTTTAGGGGGCAGAAGGGTTCATTACTCAGGACTGTAACATGCCATCAACTTTTAGGCTATACTCATTTATTTCAGCAAGTAACTCTCCTTAAAAATTGATGTCACATTAATGTCTTTCATTACTTTAATATCCTATATGCTTTATAAAACTAACTGCTTTATATATCTGTAGGTCTAATGTGTTACAGTTCTCAATAAAACTATTATAGCTATAAAGACTGCTTTTTAATTGGGATTGATTATAAGACACTTAACACAATCCACCACAAGCTGAATATTTACACAGCCGCGTGAGGACCAGCACTGTTTCACCTTTTGATGCCTCATCGTGGGCAAATTCATATATGTGGACGTTAGCAGAAAACATAATAAGCAGAACAAAAGCAAAGCAGTCGAGCAGTGTTCGTTTGGGTGGATGTCCCGAGAATCTATTTTGCAAAAGAAAACAACGCCCAATTACCTTGTTTGCACAAATAGCAGTATACCTGTTGCTTATAAAACCATATATAGCAGAACAGCAGCTGTAATGATGTTCTGGTAGAGGCCTGCTGAGCTTTCTAAAAGGTTGTTTCATGCTGTGTTAAACCCAATCCACCTAGAACTGCTTCAGCTTCTTCTAAATCCAGTCCTGCAAGCTCTGCTTAAGTAGCCCACTGGTGAAAGTCTGCCCCATCACGTTCAGACCTCACACGTGAAGCCCTGTACAGATGCAGCCTGGGCGATCGCAGCGGCTATTTCTACGTGCTTGAGCAGCAACACGTGAAGCAGGAAGGTCTTCTGCACAAAAGGACCCAAGACACTTGGAGACAGAGATTTCCTGGTCTTGTGCTTTGATGCGTCTCCTACTCAATAGGGTGCATTAGGCCTAATAGCCAACCATCACAAATAGCAAGTGCAGGGAACTAAACCTTCTCAGAAACACAACACGCCAAGTAGTCCACAACAGCATTTGATGGTGTTTCTGTTGACAGGCAATCAATCTTGTTTGCTCACAAATCAGCAATTTTGGGGGCAAGTTATTTACAAACAGTGGTTAGAACACCCTAAATCTTTGGGACATCCTACTTGACAGTGATGGAGCCAGCACTGCCTTTACATCAAGTGCAGGATCTCATTCACCAGAGTCTTCTACAAATAAGAGCCACAAATACCTGTTTTCACCTCTACCTGCAGCATACCTATGTTGACTTGACAGCAGGTAACTCACTGTACCTATTTATAAGTCTCGAGGTCTGTAACAAGGGGTGTTCTCCAGGGGTCAGAACTGGGTCCAGTCCTGTTCAATATATTCATCAATGACCTGGATGAAGGGATAGAGTGTGCCCTCAGAAAGTTTACTGATGACAAAACTGGGAAGAGTGGTGGACACAGCGGAAGGCTGCGCTGCCATTCAGCATGACCTGGACAGGCTGGAGAGTTGGGCAGAGAGGAAACTTATGAAATTCAACAAAGGTGAGTGTAGGGTACTGCACCTGGGGAGGAATAACCCCAGGCATCAGTGCAGGTTAGGGGCTGACCTGCTGGAGAGCAGCTCTGTGGAAAGGGACCTGGGAGTCCTGGGGGACAACAGGATGGCCATGAGCCAGCAATGTGCCCTTGGGGCCAAGAAGGCCAACGGCATTTTGGGGTGCATCAAGAAGAGTGTGGCTAGCAGGGTGAGGGAGGTTATCCTCCCCCTCTACTCTGCCCTGGGGAGGGGCATCTGGAGTACTGTGTCCAGTTCTGGGCTCCCCAGTTCAAGAAAGACAGGGAGCTGCTGGAGGGGGTGCAGCAAAGGGCTATGAAGATGATTAGGGGACTGGGACATCTTTCTTAGGAGGCAAGGCTGAGGGACTCGGGTCTTTTGAGTCTGGAGAAGAGAAGACTGAGGGGGGATCTTATCAATGCTTATCAATACTTCAGGGGTGGGTGCCAGGAGGATGGGGCCAGTCTTTTTTCAGTGGTGCCCAGTGACAGGACGAGAGGTAACGGGCACAAACTCGGTCATAGGAAGTTCCACCTAAACACGAGGAGGAGCTTCTTTCCTTTGAGGGTGGCAGAGCCCTGGAACAAGCTGCACAGAGAGCTTGTGGAGTCTCCTTCTCTGGAGATACTCAGAACTTGCCTGGACACATCCCTGTGCAACCTGCTCTGGGTGACCCTGCTCTGGTGGGGGGGTTGGACTAGATGCTCTCCAGAGGTCCCTTCCAACCCCTCTCTTGCTGTGATTTAGCTGGAAACACAAGGCACACCATCCCCAGGGCGCCGAAGGACTTCTCTATACCATCACTGTAGGCAGGGTGGGAGGTACGAGGAGGGCTGGGTTGCTGTAGGAAGCTGCTCAGGTTTCCTCCCTCCAGCACAGACCAGGCCCACCTGCCTTGGGGGGAAGGCAGGCTGAGGACAGTACATCACACCTGCATCACGTATACTCTGCCAGTTACAACTCTGAGTATAAGTGCTGCCCACTACTTATTAAGATCTTACTGATACATCTTCTATGTAAAAGGGAATGATCACATTTTAAACATTTCTGTGTCTTTGTACTACCCCAACCCCTTACTCCCCCAGCTTCCCCTACTAGAACAGAGTCATTCCACCAAAAACACAGCGGCAAGTGACTTGCCAAAAAATGCACTCTTACCCAGATGGTCAGTACACACCAAGGTTTAGCACAGAAACTCTGCAGAAAGACCAAAGCCCACCCAAAAACCTGCTTGAGGAGCTGCTCCACAAAGCTTGCCGAGAAGGGGATGGTATTGAGCCTCTCCTGCTCCTAAGAAGAAATCCACTAGAAAAATATGCTCCTGGAAATGGCAAAGCCTGAACAAAAGCCCGGAAAGATTCCTAACAAGGCAACTAACTGCACAGAAAGTTATTCCAGTGTTCCTATCATTGAGCACAGCAGAAGGAACTGGATGCTCTGGTTAAAGTTAATTTCAAAAGCCCCAACTCAGGCTTCTTGTGGTCCTCTTTGGCTACTTTTTGTGGTCCTCTTTGGCTACTTTTTGCGGTCCTGTACAGGGCTCCCCTGGATTTCAGCCTTCCAACCTTGAGGCTGCATCTCCAGCCCTGCCCAGGGAATCCAAATAACAGAAGACAAAATGCTTGCTAGATCCCCTCTGTGCAATGCCTCGGGACATTTGATGCACGCAAGTCCTTCCCCCAGCCATCCCAGCAGTAATCCGGCTGCTGGAGCCTCGTCATGACCCACACAAGGGACCCCGCAAGACAGGAGCTGCCAGCCCCTGGATTTCATTGCTTGCAACAGAGCAGCTACAAACTTTGGCTTTCCTTTCTTTAGTCTTTCTTTTTGCAGAGGCTTACTTGCAGCAGGCTGCTGGCTTCGCGAATTTGGCAGCACATCCAAATTAAAAAAAGGTACTCTTCAACTTCATCCTCAGTGAGAAGAGCCAGACTCTCCCCAAAGAGGTAGCAGGGCTTGTGTCAAAAACCTCATCTCTACTCTCATCTGCAAGGAAACTAATTTGGATAATTCTGCCCTCAATCTTGCCGACAGTAGAATACTCCTCTCCACAACAGGTTTGACAGCAGAACATGATGTGATGAAAAGACCGCATTTAGGTTGGACATAAGCAAACCCATTAACTAATATTTCAGCAGGTTCAGTGCAATCTCAATAGCGAAGTAACACGCTGACTGGCAACATCCATCTCTAGGGCACAACGCTGACCCCATGCAGAAAGGATGCATGAACCTCTCACCATCCCAGGTCTGCTCAGCAGGGCAGAAGCTTGTGGTTTTCCTCCAGTATTCACCAGTTTATGGGGAAAAAAGGCACTGGGGCAGTTTAACCTCTAGGTGTAGCTTGCAACGGTGGCCGCTTTCGGTGTAAACTGCATTTTTTTTTTCCCCACAGGGATCTGGAAGCCACAGCTGGTGTATCTGCAAACAGCTCCGTGGGTGCGGGGGGTGACGAAGGAGCAGAAAAGCAGACAAACTCCACCCTGCGTCGCTGCCAAGCCCTCGCTCTCCTTCAGAGAGTCCTCTCAGGAGGATGGGAAGAACGAGGAGCAATTTTAATGCTATTCATAATTATTATTACAGAAAGCGCAGCTACTTGAAAGTGAAGCCGTTGCATCAAGCAGAGCCAACACACAGCAATTCCGGTGTCAACGGCTGAACTATTCAATTAAGTGGCCCTGGCTGGATCTCCAATGCCCGTCCAGCTGCGAGGCTGAAGAGTGCTCTCGCAAGCAACACCGCTAGAGATGCTCTACCGGGCCTGGGTAAGGGACATCCGCCCAGAGATCTATCGCCATGAGGGGAAAAAAAAAAAAGAAAGAAGGTTGTGGTTTTGCTAAGCCCAGCCACAGGGCATTTGGGCTCTGCTTTCCAGCCACAGCAATCCCAAAATATCACAAGGAAGGAAAATCCCCTTCACTACACCCCGTCCCCCACTTGGTTTCCAGCAAGAGGCGAGTTTTGGGGCATGGTGGAGAGGGGTGCCAGGCTGCTTTGCCTCCTGGTGTGGTGGTGGGAGGTAATCCAGCAGCACCAGCAAAGTTGAGAAAAGAAGCTGTCATGCTCATTTATATATGTAAGTGATCTAGAGAATTATCGGCTAAATTATTTAAATGTCCCATTACTATTAAATTACTGGGCATTCATTGTAAGAACAGTCATAATACAGTAACTAATTTGGTATTAATGTGAATGTCAGCGTTTCATTGCAGTTATTTTGTACTTCATCATAAGATAATTTACCAATAAATTAATTGGCTTAATTGCTTCCTCCAAACCCAGGAGAACTACATATGACATGACTTCTTAAAAGCGTTCGTGCTCACTCCCCATCTTTCTGCTTGAACCACACCAAGTGGGATCCCCTCCTTGAAACCCTTGGGGAGGAGCAGCCGAGAAGGAGGGAGCAAAGCATGACTTCGCTCTCCCAGGGGAAAGAAAGTCTTGCCATAACCCTGCCCTGTGGATTTTAATGTGATTTAAATATAGCCCCCGAGGCCACACTTGGAGCAGGAGCCCAGGTTTCGGTGCCAGCTTTGCAAGGTCCGGGGTGGTGGGCAAGGAGCACAGCCCCAGTGCTCAGCCTCCCTCCAAGGCAGGGAAAGCACCTGGGAGCCATCCTCACCCACCTCCCTGGTGTGCAAATCCCCCACATCACCTTTGCCTCCCCAAAATACCAGTAACCCCCAATCCCCACCACCTGGGCATCAGCCAAACCACCCAGAGCACAAACTCAGGTGGCAGCTGACAAACCTCCTGCTCCAGTTGGAAATAAGCTGCTACCAATTTGCCACAAGGTTCTCTACAGAAAAAGTGCCATAATCAGGATTTCAGGTGTGTAGTGGATATCTCAGATGAGGCAGGGTATCTGTCAACTGATTTAAACCCTATCAGTAAGCCTGAGAAACACAAGCAGGTTACCATAGCACTTGGAATAGGATGAACAGGAAACCAAAACCAAGCAGAGCCTTAAGTCACAAGGTATCACCTCCGTGCCGCTCTACAGCACCCACCAAGCACCCCAGGGAAGAGCCCCCGTTCTCTTTGCAGACCCCAGGCACCATCCCTGTGGGCATCCATGCAGGAGACGCATCTCCCTCCCGGCAGCGAGCTCTCGGGGATGCAGCTGAGCGAGGGCAACCCCAGTCCCACGCGGCCGGGCAGGAGGGCTGCATCCTCGCGGCAAGGAGGGAGGAAAACCGGCCCTCGCTAGGTAAAAGGCAGCAGCCGCCATGAAGTCATGCTTTTGCAATGTGCCTTGGGTATTATTAGGTCCCTGGCTTATTTCAAGTGCTCAGGTTATGCTGCTGTGACCAAAGCCCTTTAATCAGACACTGTAACTCCTGTTAAAAGCAGTGCCAGCCCTTGTCTCTGATCCCTGCCAATTTTGCATGAGCTATTTTGCCTTGCTAGCCCGGACCGATTTAGAGATAGGGTTATTGGGAGTGCCGCTGCCTTCCCGAAAGCCGACTCCTCCAGCACCGGGATTTTTACAACCAGCACTGAAGCTCTCTGGCAACTACAGCGTGTCTCCCGGAGCTCCCACCCCCTCCGTTCCCCAGGAGCTTAGGAAAAGTTTACTGCTGTTTTCTTCTCCAGGAGACAAAAAAAGCTCCATCGAGAGCCCAGTGGGTAAGGACAGCTATTTTCTCCAGTCTCTTGGTTTATATTTTTTTTCATAAATTGTCAGGGCTCTTTTGCAAAGCACTGGGAACAGATTGCACCGGTCTCAGCGCTTTGGCATGTGCTCCTCCACTGTCAGGGAGAGACCAGCCCAACTGCAAAACGCTGCTAAATCTTTATTTATGATGATTTGCCCCAGTCCTGGGCAGTCTGCATCACGCCAGGCTGGCACACAGTCCCGCTCCAGGTGGGAACAGCCCAAGGGAATACATCTCCTTCCAGCGCGCCCTGGCCAGAGACGAGGCGCAACCACACAGCGCCTGTCGTAGCTTATTGTTTAAGTTGCCATTGGAATTAAAAAAAAACCCACACACAAACAACATTTCTCAGCAAAACCCCCCAAATCTGGTAATACAAAGTGAAGCTGACTGTTCTATTAACTCCCATCCTGCATCAGCAATTTTCTAAAGTGTGGAAACGTTATAATTGACTTTTCTGCTAGTAGCAGAATGTCATTTTTTCTTAATACTTCCTAAGTCAGTAATGCATTTCAAAAGCCTCCGATGCCACTACCACAACAGGACTTACAAATTAGCACATTTTTAGCTTTTCATTAAGCACAATGCCAAAAAAAAGTCTCATCATATTAGGGTTTCTCTCCTCATTATTGAAAGTACTGCGACTTTGGAACTTCGCGCAGCAAATTATAATGCACTCAGCCTGGGTCTATTGTAAATCAGGGCTTCAAAAAAGGTGTCACGTAGTTGGGCCCTCTTTAAGCACTGAAAATATTGGAGTCTATTTGAAAACGCCTTATGTAGTCTCTCACTAGCCTTGCAAATCATCACAGCACTGGGTAGAGCTTCCTTTTATTATTTGCCTCGTGGCATCAAGCCATTTCTATTCCGACCAGAAAAAGAGGATTATTTCTTGCTGGGATTTCAAAAAAGAAAAAAAGAAAAGCCAAGCCTAAGATAACAAGCTGCATAAAATCCCCAAATCATTTAGGGCTCTTGTGCAGCTTTGCACGACATCCGTGGGGCTGTTCTCTTCAAAAGAGAGGGGGTTTCTCCAGCCGGACCCCCGGCTCGCTGCCCTGGGATGTCCCTGGCTGTGGTGCAATCGAAGGCACAGTGCCTACGTGGCTCCGGCTAATTCCCGAGCTCCACATTGAAAGGCCACTGCCCTGGGAGAACGCTGCAGAAGAGGGGCCCCGTTTCTTTTGCAGAGCGAGCGCCAGCCCGTTTTGTGCGCAGTTGGCTCCTGCAAAAGCACCAAGCACAGCCTCGCTCAGCCTTTAGCATTACAGCCCTCAGCTGGAGTCCCCTTTCTTGGTAGGCAGGGGAAAATAATTGGGGTTGTGGCAGCATGGGAGCAGAGAAAGGCTCCCACCCCGCTCCTGGACCCCTCAAACCAGGTGCCATCCCAGGGCAGGGCACTGCCAGGCTCTGCTCCCACCTGAACAGTGGCCTTGAGGCCAAAGGATGGGAAACCCAAACTTCCCACCCTTTCCTATTTTCCTATTCCTCCGCCTAAAGGAGGCTAAACACTTTCCTGATTTCCTCCACGCAGCTGCAAGCAAGGCCAACGCTGCGCAGTTTCCCATAGGCAGGATGCTCCTCTCCTTAAAAATATTCACGCTTTAAGTTGCTCAAACTAGCAAGAAAATCATCCTCATCAATACAGCTAAGTGCCCCCAGCAGCAAAGGGGAAGAGAGGCATGAAATAAAGCTCTTTGCCGCACAGGAGGGCAGCCGCAAGCCAGGAGCAAATTAAAGGGCATTTCCTAAACCCCTTCTCCAACTCCCTTACTTCAGGCTTCTCCCCTGCCTCAGTTTCCCCAACAGGGAAAAGGCAACCGGCAGCAACACGAGGCAGGAATTAATGCAAACACTGGGAAAGGGTGAAGGACAACTCACAGCACAGGCAACAGCAGCACCAAAGCCCAAAAATGAGCATCAGCGAGCAAGGAACTGGAACGAGGAGGACCTACAGGGGAGAGCCAGATACCCACATCATGAAAAAAGCTAACACAAGGAACTCACCTTCTCTTGAAGGGTCACAGCTTCTGCACAGATATAATTGGCGCGGAGCGCTGCTTTGTCCATCAACTGCCCAAGAAACCAGCCCAAACCCTACAGCCAGCCAACAAACCCCAAGGAATGCTGGGGCTGAGGCTTTTATCTGACTCAGTGGATCACCTGCTAATGGGAAACCCAGCCCACCTGCTGCCCCCACCGCAGGAGAAACTCCTCAGCTGCTGCAACGGGGCCATTAGCAAAGCCAAGGGGGTAAGCAGGCCATGAAGCCTGGGGTCCTCAGCTGGTTCTCCTCCACAGCTGGTTCTCCTCCACCATTTTCTCTAGCAAGGTGTTGAGGGTGAGGTGATGCATCCGCATCGGGCTGTCACAGCATCTCAGCTGGGTCAAGCACCGGGTAGATCTTTTTCTAGAGGTTTTCTTCCAAAAGTGCGGTCTGAAAGCAAAAATCGTTTTGGTGACAGCAGTGAGCAGGCAGGTCCTGAGTGTGTGGGACAAGGGGGTGTGAGGGTCTCTCCAAAGTCCTTGCTGCCCCATTGACCTGCTCTTGAGAAGAGGGAAAGGCCCTGTGAGCAGCGGCCACACGTGGAGCTGCCACATGGGGCAGGGACAGACACGGAAGGGGGTACAGGACCTCCTCCACCTGCAGTCCCTCCTCCTCCCTCATGCTGTGGATCTCCATCCCTGTCCTTCCCTGGAGTCGAGAGTTGATCTTGGACCAGTTGGGTCTTTCCCCTCTTCTCCCAGATGAAAGCAGTTGAGGTCTGGGATGAAATAAGGCTGCTTCAGTCACCTCCAGCAGTGTTTTCATCCACATTTCAAGGCAACAAGCTCTTAGAGAAGATGACCAGAGGTGCTGGTTTTCAATCCCAGGCACATTGTTATTTGTCCCAGCTCCTGGTATCCTGAGTCATACGAAGAGAAGCCACCAAGCCTGCCCACCCAAGGGCTCCTTAATGGAGCGGGACTTCTGCTTTCTAAGTAAAAATAACTCAAGATCAAACTCCGGGAAGAAAAAAAAAGAGGGAGGAGAAAGAGAATGGGCTGAAACAAGAGGAAAAACACCAAGAAAGACTATTTGGAGAGCAAGGGAAACTCTAGTCATCAGCCATTAAGACCAGAGACAGCGTGATGGGCCAAGCCCCAGTGAAAGCTTGACGAGAGGTTAAAGGTTGGGTGCAATCCTGTCAGCTCGTTAGGAGTAATTGGAGTGGTGAATAGACTGGAGGATTAGCAGGAGGAGATGGAAATCATGCAAATGAGCCCTTTGGCCAGCAAAGCCAATAGCCCTGCTCAGCACAAAGTTTGGCTAAGTTACACCCATAATTGCTCTAATTAAAGGTGCACTCAGCTCCCGAAAAGCCTCTCGCAGCAGTGCCCTTTGGGAGGGAGCGATGGCCAGGGAGAAATGCTAAAATGCATCAGGCCAGCCTGAAATCTGGGATCTCGGCAGTGTCATTTCAAAGCCTGATGGAAGCCTGTGCTGGCGTGGTGGTCCCCCATCCCACCACCCATGTTAGCCTAAAAACACCAGCAGGGAGCAACCCCTCCTCTCCCATCGGGGTGGGTTGGAGGGGCTACGCGTGCGGGCACACCGTGGGGCCACCTCATGGCCCAAAAACCTGCCCCATCCTTACATCGTCTTCTCCAACCCACCCAGGAGATGCCTCTGTCCCTGAGCCCCTCAAGCGGGGTCCTGCCCTGAGCCAGCATTTCATTTGAGGCTTGCAAAGCCATCCCCACTCCATCGCCAAGATAAAGCTCCCAAATCGGGGATGTCCCTGACCCGCCGGTGATGTGCCACGCCGCCCCGGCAGGCAACGCATCCCCCTCCGCCCGCTAACGAAGCCCCTCGCAGGTGGATGTTGGGGCCAGCCCAAAGCCCCATCCGCCCCCCGCGTCGCCCACCCGAGCCACCCTCCCGCGTTCAGCGGGGAACCTCCTCGGCGTCGCAGCTCAAGGAGGGCAGGGGACGTGGCGGCGGGGGCGATGTGCTGACAGCTCGCCCCGCCGGGCACTGCCGGCGTGACGGATGGCCCAGGTGCCGGGGCCGGGCCCCGAGAACCGGCTGCCTCGTCCCACCGCGGCGGCAACCTGTAATTTCCGAGGCGGCGTTTCCAACCCGTACCCTGCGAGTGATGGGAAGCGGGGGCAGGAATGAAGGCAGAGCCGAGCAGGCAAACCAGATGGCTCTCTCGTTAAAGTGCAGCTGCGCCAAAGAGAGGTCGTAGCCGTAATGAATCGGGCTGAGTCCCCACTAATTAATGCTGACAAGCGAAGTTCAGATGTGTCCACTGGTAAGGAATAAATCAATCCCCCAGAAATGGATACGGCCAATGAGGGAGAGTGGAGTTTGTTCTTCTGCATCCCAGAGGGCAAGCAATTATCTCCATAACTTTCTAGTTAGGGTGTACTTGGGAAACACGTCTTCCGATCCATAAATGCCTTTCTTCCACAAATAGGTTACACTTTCAGGTGTCAAAAGCTAATTTTGCTCAGGAACAAAACAGCACAGGACGGCATGAAACCGAGCGAAGGGCTTGTTGAAGCTCGTGGTGCCATCCAGCTCCTCTGTTTCTACCTCCCGGAGCATTTCAGCAAAGAAAAGCCTGTGGGATGGCAGTGATGCTCCTGGTGGAGATCCAGCTAGGGAATGGGGTGAATCTGCTTCAGCTTGCATGAGTTTGGGGAACAGGATGGGGTTTGAGCCCTGGGGAACCCAGCACTGGATCCTCACCACTATCATCATTTCTAAGTCCCTTTTTAGGTGGTCAGCCTATGAGCGGTGGTGTTGACACGTGGCACATCACACCCCTGATGTCTCCCATCCCGGGAGGGGGTCCTGCATTACAGACCCTACGAGGAGCCTCTAAACCCTTCTGCCTTCCTCCTCCCCTTTCCTCCTCCTCCTCTGCAATCGCACCCTCTCTCCTCCTCCCCGGGACCACAGCCCCCACCCCAGGGATGCCATGGTGGGACCCACTGGCCACAGGGCATCTGGCAAGTTGGGGGGGTCACCCACCTTTCACCCCCCTGCCCCGGCAGCCATGGGAGAGCATCGACTGCAGCGCTGGCTAAACCGAGAGCAAACCCATGCTGCGGGGATGCTAAACCTTCCCCCGCCTCAGCTCACCAACAAAAATGCCCGCACGACCCCGGTAGCATTTTTTGGGGTGCGCAGAGCCCTCACCGACTTGTGCTGTCCTATGAGCTGCTTCGGTCAAACAAGATATTTGCTCTGTCCTTCCATGCCACCCTGCTATATAGGGCGATGTTATTTCACGTGTCTCCTTTCCTCCTCTTTTTTTCACCAGAGGCAGGCAAACTGAAAAGGAAAACGATGCCCTGGTGCCATTAAACAGCTGGTGGAGCCCAATCCCCTGCCAAACCCAGCAGTTTTGAAACTTTAATCGGAGAAACAGATCATTTTTTTTTTCTGAGCACTCAAGAGATGCCTCTTGGGTTTGTCTTCTGAGAGATGGTGTCAAGGTCGGTGGCATCTCCAGGGCAAGTGCCTTGGGAGGGCTGCTTTCCCGCCCTTCCCCGTTGCACACAACCTTCGCAAAAGAAAACTGTCCCTGCTTTTCAGAAGAGGGTTTGTTGGGCAGGTTTCTTTTCACCATCTCCTTCATCCCTAGCTGCTTCTCCTCTCCTGAGTCCTCCCAGGTGTAAGTAGAGCAGGGCTGGTGGTTTTGATAGTTGCCATATGCAGGCAGGTGGTTAGATTGCAGCTTTGGGGCATCAAAGTTTGAGGTGGGCATTAAAAAAGAGGTGTTACGCGGCAAAACCAGCTTTCACATGGGGAGGGACCAGCCCTGGCACTGCTCACGTTGCGATAAACCCTCTTGGGTACAACCCTCGAAGCGTCACTACCCAGAAGTTATGGCTTTGCCTTAAGCGTTCGGCCGTACGCCTTCTAAGAGAAAGGGGTAACATGAGAAAGAGAAAAAAAAACACGCAGGGAGGAACTTGAGCCCCCCACGTCCCCAAATCTAAGGCAAACTGAGCGGAAAGGTTTGTGCCTGCTCGTGCCACTCACCGAAAGTCTTTTGCGGCACAGGCACCGCGTCCGGCAGAGGTGCTCGGCACCTTCCTTTGCCAAAGGGGCTCTGATATTTTAGGGTAAAGGGGGGGAAAAAAAACCCCTTTGAGCTTTACAGCCCAAAACCCAACAACCTCAAGGGTGATTGCTAAAAATAACCTGGTCTCCTTGCTGCCGGCGCTGAGCGGCGAAAGCGCCGGGCGGCTGCTAATTAGCAAATGCCATCACCCAGCCTCGTAGTGTAAGGGGGGGCACGTGACGGAGGGTCAGGCTGAGATGGTTTTCCAGGCTGGCACTCGGGGTGACATTTCACGAGCGCATTACTGAGGGGTTAAATAATTGGTAGCGCTCCCCTTTGCCTTGAAAAGAGGATGCGCACCAGGATTGAATTCCCAGGGGATAATTAACACAGCTGCAATTCCTCGGGGCGGGGGGGGAGAAGGGAAGCCTAGTATTTTTAGTTGAGCTAAGACCTATAGTTTTTTTAGTCCTGTAATTGATGGAAAAAGGGGGAGGGGAAAGGAAAGCACTGCACGGTTGTGAGAACTAGAAAGGGTGTTTTTTTTATCAAATTGAATTATTTATGTTTGACGAAGAAGGGCCACTATAACCCAGCACAGCGGAGAATACCTTTCCATATTATATAGAGCTGTTAAAGGGAAATGTTTCGGCACTATTTAAATATTATCTAATTTCCAATAAAAACCGGACAAAATCAATGCAGCCTCAGGATGAGTTTATACTTCACAGGGCAGCAGTTTTTGAAGGAGAGCTGGTCCAGCAGCAGCAGCTCGGCCAACTCAGCTCATGCGATTGCATCTGCAGAAGTTTTTTGGGGTGGGTACAAAGCGTGACACCCCCACCACCACCACCCCAGCACAGAGACGTGCGTCTTCACGGGCAATAATCCCGCGGTCTGACCCCCTCGCTCAGCCACCGGCCGCATAACTGGGCAGCGCCGTCACATGGAGCGAGGGAGGGGGGGAAGCGCTGGAAATATAAACGTGGGGACGTTTCGGTGGCAGGTTGGCTCTTTGCAAGGTGGCACCTGGCTCCGAGAGAGGAGATTAAACCTCCCGCCCCGTGCTGCCCGGCCGGGGACGGTGAGCCTGGGGGACCAGCAAGCATCGCCCGGGAGAGCCGGCCTCACACCGCTGTCCTGCCAAGGTAGGCTTGGGCAGGTGATGGTTTATCTGGTGGCGTGGCGGCCTCGCCATCCCGCCTGCCCACCTCTCCATCCCCCGGCTGCGGGCACAGCATCACCTCCCCGCGGCCGCGGGGTGCCGGGGGGGACACAGCCATCACAGGGAGCTCCGCCACTCAGCCAGCTCATTTTAAATATTTGGGGGGGTAAAGGGGGTTGGGGGGGGGTTGCAAGCTTTAAATCTGTCACGCCTTGCCATCCGCGCTTGAGAGCAGCTGGAGGAGGCAGTGCCGCGGGCTGCCAGCCCTCGGGCTCGTTCGCCGCGCTGGAAATTTCCCTGGGAAAAAAAAAATAATAATGCCATTCCCCGCTGCCGGAGGGCAGCTGTAAATCACGGCGGCGATGCCAGGAGCTCTCGGCACGGGCACATCTGGACTCGCCGGATTTTTTAAGGCAGCCTCATGGTTTTTTGAAACGGCGGGGCAAGTTATTATGGGCTGAAATCTCCCTGGTGTGAGGACTAAGTTGTTATGCGGCAACTTAACTTGGGGAACAAGCTCGTGCTGAAGTCGTTTTGCTTCTGCATAGCATTCTCTTTCATGTGCCAGGAATGAGTTTTCCTCGTAATGTGAAGCCGGCGCAGACAATTTAAGTCATTATTAATAGATACACTTGATCTGAGGAAGTAAAATGCTTAATGTTTTGTTAAATGAGGTGTACTCTGCAAACAGTCGTATGCAGGGAGAAGGTTAAGATGCTACCCCCGCGTTAGAGATTAATGAGTGCGAGGCTACTGCTAATGAAGTGCTCATCGTTTGGGGTCCGATCCTGTGTAGGAACATCTCTACTGAAGTAAGGACGCATAAGGATGATCCCAGGCTTAACTGGCTGCAGGATCAGGCTCTCGGGGCCTCAGGGTCTCGGTGCGCGGGGACCGGGATGCTGGGAGGAGAGGTGATGCGCCCAAGGCCGTGCAGCATGGCAGTGGCAGAGGAGAGGGTAGGGCTGCGGGCTCCGGCCTTCCTCCACCACCCAAAATCACTGCCCAAAGGTGACAGGGAGTTTATAAGCAGTCAAAACGCTCCGTTTCCCTTCAAAACCCAATCAGGGACTTCTCCCCCTCTCCTGGCCAGCCCCAGGATGCTCCGCAGGTGTCCTGGCTGCCAGCTCCTCTCTGCAGGAAATCACTCCTGCCTGTACGACAGCGTTCCCCCAAAAAACACGTGAATATTGCTTCATCCTGACTTCACTTTCCACTCATCAGTGGAAAAAGCACTTGACTCGTCTGGCAGGAGCTCAGGCTCATGCGTTTATACATGCCACTCAGCTACAAGAGGACTTTTTCTTTCTACTCTTGCTGGCCCTGGCTATTTTTAACCACCACCCCCCCATCAGTGATGCCGTTAATCCTGTCATTACCGTGACCCAAGAAGTGAGTGTTGTATGCAAATAGACGCTGATTAAAAGGCTCGTGAGAAGAGGTCACAGGGTATTTCAACACACTCTCAACAGCAGTTTAATGCCAGACACACACACCCACCCCCCTTGCAAAATTAGCCCACGTCTGACCGAGGAGGTCTAGACTCCCTGCTAAATATACCCAGCTGCCAGCGCCGGAGGTGGTCCGTGCCGCGGGAGGGCGATCCCCTCGGTGCGAGCGAGAGCACGTGAAGGCAGGCTTCCTCCATGCCACCGCAAAAATATAACCACCGCGTTGCTAATAAGGGAGGGAAAGCGAGCCAGGGCTGCAAAAACACGACCCAGGACAAGTCCTTGGGGAAAACGATCCCTGTCTGTGCCGCTCCCCAGGTCTCCAAGCCTTCTCCTGTGCCGGCTAAGGGATCCCGGGGGCTAACGAGGCTATTTTTCATACCAAAGCAATGCTTTGAGGAGGTGGTTCAGTTGATACCAGAAGGGTAAAGGGGCACAAAAAGGCTGGAGGTAGCAGGATAGCAACAAGTGGTAAAAGAAGAGAGAAAGACGATGGGATTTGGAAGTTCAAACCAACCGAGCAGTTGTGGACAGACAGCCAGGTGGGAAAGCCAGCCTTGAGTTCAGGGGAAGAAACAAAACAGGAAAGACCATGTAGGTTGACCTCAAATTAGGTCCCACTGCAGGTGAACGGGGATCTCAGGGCAGGGGGTCCTTTACACAAGGGATTAATTTACACAAGGACGCCAAGTCGGACCCTTCCCCGGCTCAGAGCGACCCCATCCTTGATGGACACACTGTGATTTTTTTGTGGCTCTGTGCTCTTCCCACGGTCTCTGGGGCCAGGGGGCTGGATGTCACCGCAGCCAAACCCAAAAAGAAGCCTCAGGTGACTCTTACAGCGCGGATGTGTTGCCCCGGGGCTGGCACAGCGATGCTCATGGTCACCTGTGGGAACCTGGCAAGGTCCCCACTTGCAGAGGTCTACGGAGAAGGTCCCAAACATTTTTTCCAGCCTGGGGCTCCACACGGAGGGAATCACCAAGTGTTTCAGCACTCCCTCCACGTCTGGTTGCTTCCGTATAGTTTAACATCGTCCTGAGATCCGCTTTGATCATTTTTATTCCCCGGGAAGGTGGGGCAGGAGGGCTGGCAGGCGGGGGGTGGCGGGGGGTGGGGGTGGTGTCACCCAGAGCCTTGGGCTGGTGGCGAAGCCACCGGGTCACGAGATTCCAAGGTCTATTCTTGTCCCTGCCGCGGACTTCTCCCGTGACCTTGAGGAAAGGAGCCATGAGCCTCAGGGCAGCGGGAGCCCAGGAAGCTCTGCCGGCATCCGTCCCTGTGCTTAAATGGCAGCAGAGCCTGGACGCGTTCTCTCTCCTATACAAGGCATCGGCAGGGAGAGCGGCTCCCCCTGCCAAAGCCCCAGGAGGATTTGTACCTCGCTGGCCTTTGCCAAATGCTTTGCATCCCTGCAGGGACGCGCCGGCGTGCCAGCCTGCATCGTGCTGTCCTCTAATGTGATGCCCAGATTTTTCCGTATAGCAACCACGAGACTGGAAACAGGTATGAGTGCCTTCAAGAAGAAAAAAAATACAGCGTTAGACAGAGGGGAAAAAAAAAAACCACCACTGTCTCAGAGCTCAGAGGACACAAATAAGGTTATATGGGTTTGGGCAGACAGGAGCTGACTAAATTTTTTTTTTTTTTTTTTACCCCCTAAACGCTAATTTTCCTCCCAGCCTAAACACCCGTGTCCCAAGCTGCTGCCTGCAATTAAACCGGCAATTTAATCCAAGAGTTGCTGCCACAACACAGCCCAGTGACTGTTTGACCCTCATTGTATCTCATGCCCGTTATCATCTGACCCCGCCGGAGTTATAAATACAACGACAATAGAGCCTTAACCGGATTATAATTAGACAATGAGCCCAGAAGGATGGAAACAATGAACTATAAAAGCCCGTCTATCCTCCCAGCTAGGACCTGCACACACGGGAAGCACTGGAATGGGCGAGTTACCGGGACCTGTAACAGAAAAGCTACAGATTTCCCCCAAATTGGATTCGGAGCATCCTCTAACGGCTCACGCTCCCGCCACCAAGTATTACACGGCCCTGGTCACGGGAGACCTGAGAAGCCTCGAGGTCCTGACTGACCGATACTATCAAGATGTCAACCTGGTTTTTGAGATCAGTAAAAATGAGCTGGAGTGGCAGGTGAAAAGCCAAGCGTCTTATGGACTCTCAGGTACTTTTCCTTTAAAGGCCAGTCCAGAAAAATTTGAAAAAAAAAAAAGAAACCAACAAGTATTTACTAACCCTAAATAGGAGTGGTGCAGTGCATTTAAGCGTCTAACGCTACTTTTATAAAGCCTGTTCCCGAGGTGGCTGGTTTCTGGGTAGCTGACTGCACCCTGCAGCCCTAGCCCTAAATATTAAGCACTTTCTTTCATTATTTTCTTCTCTTCTGCACATACTAACCTACCGGAGGGGCAGGGAATTGTACAAAGCGTGTGTCCACATCGTTTTTCCAGGTTGGGATGGGGCGCTCTGTGGCTTAGGCATGCTTGCAAGAGGGCTTGCAGCCCAAATTCCCTGTGCAGGGGCTCAGAAAGAGCAGCCCGGTCCTAATTGGGAGGAATAAGATGCTCCCCAGGTAGCGATACCCATCGCTTCCTGACCCCAGGTGATCCCTGTGGTCCCAGATGCTCACCAGGCATCTACTAATGGTCCCAGAGGTCCCGGAGCTGCTGGGAAATGCGATGCCTTGTTCCAGCTGAGCCCAAACCCAGCTCATTCCATGCGCAGACCTGCATCACCCTCCCAAGGCGCTCCCACCCGGCTTGGGTGCCTTCAGACCCAGCCCAGTCCCAGCAAAGACAGTTTTTTTCCTCCCCTGGGTGCAGGTGGGGAATTCGTGAGCTGCCTTTTAGTTTCTGCCAGCAAGGTCCTGCACCCAGGGCCCCCTGGGCAGCTGGTTGCGGGCAGGATATTGGTTTACCCAGCTCGTGCCATATGAAATCCCACTCCTGGACGTGCACACGCCGAGGGAGTTTCGCTTCCCCTCTTGCCAACAGCGCCCGGAGCAGCCACCAACCATAACCAGGCTCTTCAAAACCCCTAAAGCTGCCGGGGAGCTAAAAGAAAAACAGAAAAAGAAAAATGATGTGGTTTATTCGCAAGGCTGGTGCACAGGGGGTGGGAATATCCCCAAGCCCTGTTCCTGGTGCGAACACCACGGGTCCCCAGGGGGTCAGCCCTGGCATCAGCCCGCTCCCTCCTCCCCAGTTCAAGAAGGACAGAGAGCTACTGGAGGGGTGCAGCAAAGGGCTACGAAGATGTTTAGGGGACTGGAACATCTTTCTTAGGAGGCAAGGCTGAGGGACTCGGGTCTTTTTAGTCTGGAGGAGAGAAGACTGAGGGGGGATCTTATCAATGCTTATCAATACTTCAGGGGTGGGTGCCAGGAGGATGGGGCCCGTCTTTTTTCAGTGGTGCCCAGTGACAGGACGAGAGGTAACGGGCACAAACTCAGTCATAGGAAGTTCCACCTAAACACGAGGAGGAGCTTCTTTCCTTTGAGGGTGGCAGAGCCCTGGAACAAGTTGCCCGGAGAGGTTGTGGAGTCTCCTTCTCTGGAGATACTCAGAACTCGCCTGGACACATCCCTGTGCAACCTGCTCTGGGTGACCCTGCTCTGGTGGGGGGGTTGGACTAGATGATCTCCGGAGGTCCCTTCCAACCCCTCTCTTGCTGCGATTCCCACAGGGCTGTGGTCGCTGGAGTACAAGCGGGAGCTGACCACCCCGCTGTGCCTCGCCGCCCGCCTGGGTCACACCGCCTGCCTGCGCCATCTCCTCCGCCGACGGGCCGACCCCGACCTGGCGCCGGGGGGACGCGGGCCCCTGCACGAAGCCTGTCTGGGGGGGCACGTCGACTGCGTCGAGCTGCTGCTGGAGCACAAGGCTGACCCAAACCTGCGGAGCGACGAGGGCCTGGCCCCGCTGCACCTCTGCACCACCCAAGACTCCCTGGGGTAAGGAGAGGGGGGCCCCCCCATCGGCATCCCCCCGCTGATAACCTCGGTCCGCATCCCCTGCACGCAGACCCCAGAGCCTTTGCCTCTGGGGGGTGCAAAAAAGATGCCACACTCCCCAGCAAGGCTTCCCACGTGCTCTCACATCTCCCAGCTGCTGCAGCACGCTCAGCATAGCCAAGAAGGGAGATTTTGGTGCCAGGCACATTGCACAGCCTGGGTCTCCTTCCCACGGACAGGAACAGCCCAGTCCAGCTTTTCCTTCCTCCTCTTCTCTCTCTAAAAATCACTCTGAGGTCCCACATCCCAGGTCCAGCACGCTTTCCCCCAGGAGGTGCTCAGGATGGGGCTGGTTAAGGGGCATGTGGGTCACCCCAACCTCCTGTGCTCCTCAGCCCATGCCGACCCCATCGGTGAGGGATGTCGGTGCCGATCAGGGCGCACACTCCTCCTAGAATCCCAGCCCCAGGGCCATAACGAAGGGATGGGGTCTGCGGGATGGGAGCAATCCTCCCACCTCCTCGACCCGCTCAAGCCACGTACAGGTCCACCTCAGTTTATAGTCAGGGCTAAGGCTCAGCCACGTGCGTCCGCTCCTTTCTCACCCTGGATCCGCATCGCACAGAGGCTGGTGTAAACGTTGCCTTGAAAAATAAGCTTTTTGTGCGCACGTGTACGTCTCGGCAGGACTTTAAGCTCCTGAATCATTAGACCCAGGGAATCGGGATTTTTTTATAAAGAGCTCAGCCCCTTGATATCCTGACAAAACTATTTAGGGCCATAGCAAATTTCATCGCCTGCCAGCTTCAGTGAAAAGCCACCCTGGCTTCAATCCTCTCCCCTTTAAGCAGGCAGCAAGCGTAACTAGAAGTAGGTGATGAAGGCAAGGTTCCCGCTACGGATCCACTGTATCATGGGCCAGGTGTCAGGGAAAGAGCTCTGCTAAAGAAGAGCAACCAGAAAGGAAAAGGTTTGCAGGTGTAAATATCTCGAGCCCGGATAACAAATAAGAGTCTCTGCAAGAGGGCCGAAAATCGGATATTAATGAAATTTTGGTTCAGCCAAAAATCTAGGGATTAATCAAACTCACCCTTGGTGCGACAAGGGTTGGAGGGAGCGGGATGGATAAGGGAGGTTGCTACAAGCAGCCCTCATCATTAAGAAGGAGCTGGTTTTAATTCCTTCTCGTGGGCTCCCTTTTGACCTTAAAGCCTTCAGCCTCCAAACCCCAAGCCATCCTAAAAGCCCCATGGGGGTATTTCAGGCTTCACCAACTTGCTCTCTCCCCATAGAGATGGGGCACAGAAACCAACCTGGTGCGTGGAGAGGACCCCATGGCCCAAAGAGGTCCGGGTGTCTGGGTTTTGGCCAGATGCTTCCCAGCTTGGAAAAAAACCCATAGATATATCTACCTAGCTAGCTAGCTATCAAAAATGAGCCGTTGTCACCGATTTACATGTTATTTCCCCCAGAAGGACGGAGGGGGATGGCAGGTGAGCCAGCAAACGGTGATGCGGGGATCAGACAGATGCAACGTGGAAACAGCTGAGTTATAAGCCCTTGAATATTGGGGCTTTATAATGGAAATGCTGAGAGACCCTTAACTACGCTACCCGGCGCTACGGGGGCTTCTACAATAACTAAGCCAACTCCCCTGAAAGATCAAAAATTAATAGACATTTCAGACAGGTTTTGAGGTTTCGACCACTGCTTTTCAATTGCAAAGACTTTGCTAAAGTTAGAGACTGAGGAGGTCAAGCTTTAGGTAACACAAACATTTCCTCTTTGATTAGGGGGAGACTACTTTACCTTGCCTTTTTTTTTTTATTTTATTATTTTTTTCATTGAGTAGTAGATTTTAGGTCATCCTTAATTTTTTACTGACAATAAAGAGCAGGTCATTGACCTACATAGAGAGCTATTTTATTTTTCTCCCTCTCGATAACAATGGCCAGAACACCTATGTGCCGGGTTCTTCTGTATTCCCATATACTCGGCAATTCACCATAGGGGCAGGACTTAAAACCTTTGAGCCTCTCAGTGACTGGGATAAAAAAAAAATTATCTGGGCTTCCTTCCAGCCATTTGAGCTTCAGAATCCATGAGATTTCAACAAAAAGGATATCAGAGCTTTAATCTAGAAGCTTTTTGAAGAGATGGAAAAAAAAAAAGTTCCAGTAAAGTTCACTCTTACCTTCTTCACTTTAGGAGCTGTTCATGCCAACGTCGGCCTATTTAGTAGAGTTCCTCTCCTTGACCTCTTTTTTACAGCGGAGATAATTAACATGGTGGGGTAAGATGAGTCTCTAAATTCACTGTACTGTCTCCCTGGTGCTCTCCCGTTTCCCTCTTAAAGCTGGGATGATTAAAGGAGTCTGCCTTTATTGGCACCCCGAAAAAAAATAAAATAAAAATAATTGAGGGGGAGAGGAAGAGTCTCAACCCTCCAGCGGTGCCGGGGGGAAGAGCAGACGCGGGGCGGTGGGAAGGCACATCGCAGGGACGCAGGACGTGGCCCTCGCCTCCCATCGCGGTACCTGCAGCAGAAGGGATGGCGAACGCTACCGCGTTTGTAGAGTCCTCCTTCAGATCTGCGAGTCGGAAGAAAGCTCTCTGAAGATCCCAGGTTTTCTGTGCAACCAGGGAGAGCCTACCTGGAGAGAAATGCCCCAGCGCTTGCCTTCTCCAGCCTTCCACATAGGGAAGAGGGCTTAGGCAAGCCAAGGGATGAGAAGATGTCACCATTGCCTCTGTGCAACCTGGGCTTATGGCTGAGTGATGCCCTTGTGTTCGCTTCTTCAAGCTTTCTCTCCACCCTGGGAGCTGAAACCAGAGTTGTCTTCTGGCTCCCACCCTCCAGGACCAAAGGAGGGGAGATAAAGGGTGAGATGAGTCAACGCAAGAGGAGACTCGGTGTCCGAGGGCTCTGTGCAAGAAACAACGGAGTAGGGAGTGAGCGCAAAGAGCTGCCAGCCTGGGGAGGCAGGACGAGTTTTGCTTAGGGGATGTTAGATGAGGATAGCTCCTCACGGGAGGAATTAGCAGAAAACAGGAGCAAAGCAGGAAGGCAGGTACCTAAAAAGGCAACGCTATCAAGATAGCAAGGTTCCCAATGCTGGGGAGATGGGCGCTAACCTGCTGTTGGTATATCCAGCCCCGTGGCACCCTCCGGCTATTCCAGCACCAGCCCGGACACACTGCCCTTTTGGCTGCAGGAAGGACGCATTACTACAAATAAAAAAGACAACGAATTTTAAAAGCCAGCATTTAGCATCATCTAGTGCTAAACCTTGTCCTCTGCTCCGTTCAGCGTCAATAAAACACAGTACTCTGAGCGTTTGGAGCCATCGTTTTGGAAACTCATCCCCTCGCCAGGGAAGACCAGCTCCTTAATGGGTCCTGAGCAAGAAATAAAGAGCCCAAAAGCAGACACAGAGCACAACCCAAGGCCTGACCCCGCTCTTCGGAGAAGCTACTCCCCAAGCTGGTGTGACAAAATGAGGGCTCATAGGGATGAGTATCCACAGCTCACGAAGCTTTGGCAAAGCGACGGTGCAGAGAGCGATGTTCCTGGGCTGGTGTTTGCCCCGGCATGACCAGCCCCGCTGCGGCCAGCCCTCGGCACCGGCGTTGCCGTGGTTCACCGGTGGGCTGGTGGTGCCTGAAAAGATTTTCATCTGTTAAAGAAAAACAGGCTTCCTTTCTCCTTCTTGTAGGAAATTAATCAGAATAATCCTTGCATTCAGAGCCAGGCTAGGGGAAGGCTGTTTTCTGAGCAGGATCAATCCTGCAATAAATCACAGACAGATCGGGAGATGGTCGCTCGGATGCCATGAAAAAACAACCAAGCGAAGGATGGGAAAAACGACGCTCTGGCCCCGGGGAGGGGGAAAAAAATCCAAATAGGAGATTTTTCCTTAAGAAAACCGAGGGTCTGAGTGGGTTTTTGGGGACAGAAATTTTCCTCCAGCCTCCGCTGCCCCAACCTCCTGCTCCTCCTGCTGGTTATTCCTCACATCCCTTTTCAAGCTAAATCCCGCTTTCCCAGCCTGGGCATTTTTCATCCCGAACTGAGCAGCATCCCGCCGGGATGCTGGAAGCCGTGGCCAGCGGGAGCCATCCTGGCAGCGAGAGGGCAGGGGAGGGCGATGGGCATGTCCTGCCCGATGTTGCACCCGACTCTATTGATGGGTGAAGAAGGAAAATAAACCCCAAATCATTTTATCCCGTTTATTTGAGCCAGGACCCCAGCGTGAGACAAACAACAGTTATCACCAATTAGCGTGACTTTGACCTAATGAGTGACGTGCCCAAGCACGGAGACATT
Organism: Gavia stellata; assembly: GCF_030936135.1. NCBI lineage: Eukaryota > Metazoa > Chordata > Aves > Gaviiformes > Gaviidae > Gavia > Gavia stellata. The sequence continues at coordinate 41,770,332 of NC_082601.1, forward strand.
CGGGTGTGTTACCCATCACTTGTAAATGTGTTAGGAAGGGTTTGGAAGTGAGTATAAACTAGCCAAAATCAGGCATAGCTGTGTGTGAAGGTGGCTCTTTGAGGGTATCGCTGCCTCCAGCGAGCTGCTCAGCCAGGTTGATGGTATCAGGCTGGGTGGAAAACAAACTGGTTTGTTTTGCCACCCCGTGTCTGAATTTCTGCAGGACTAAACTCGTGGCTTCTTGCAATATTCCCAGAAAATTGGAGAGGAGACCTCAAAAAGCAGCAAGCATTAGCTGAGCCCCGTTTAATGGGATCGTAGTCTAATCTGATGGGGAACAACAGGGCATTAATTAAAAAAAAAAAAAATCCACCAAGAAGCTAGAAATGCTGGCAAAGTGTTAGAGCGTATGAGTTCATCAGCGGAGATTAGAGGCTAAAATAAGAGCATACAGCCAACAAACATGAACGGCATCTCCCGGCACCTGCTGATGTCCCATACATCTAAACAGAAGGCACGTGCTCCTCACGGGGGCCCACCATTTCCATTAACCGGAGGAGATCACCCCTTATTTATAGCCCCTCACTACCATTCCCTCTTTGCCAAGGGAGGAGTGTCCAGGGGGAAAATTCAATATAAACCGACTCGGGCTTCTTCCGACAAGTTAGCCATTGAACTTGATAATAAATAAGAATAACCCTGCAGGAAAATAGCATCTGGGAAGGGTGGCATTTCCACCCTGGTATTTCTAGGAGAATATTTGGGATGTCTAGCAGGAGGCCAAGAGGGATTGAACTCCCTGTAATCGAACTCCCATCCCGCTCTCGGTAAGGGACAACCCTGTGAGTGGGCTGGAGGTGTTGGGCACAGCTCTTGGCTTTGCCAGGCAACCCGTGGTGTACTGCCCCTTACCTGGAAATTAAGGGTAGGGGAATATTCTCGCTGTCTTGCATACACGGATGTAAATTTTCATCCTGGGCGCTCTCGATACGCAGCACTTGCCAAAATCGGCACGGTGCTTGTGCTCGGGGTCTCTAGCCCCCAAGCTAGCAGTTGCCTCCTTGCCTGGGAAGGAGCGGAGATGCTTTAAGCATGATCTATGAAAAAAAAAACCCAACCCCAAAAGAAAACCAGATTTTTCTCCTGGACTAGGCTGCTGCATGTTTTCCACACAAGTCCGAAATAATTTTAATTTTTGTCTCCATTTTTCCCTGCAGAGCCACCCCTTGGGTTGCCCAGAACACATTATTTTAGGGTGCCAGAGCTAACTGTGACGTTAGGATTAAGCTAACCCAGAGGGGTCCCGAGGGAGTCATTACAATTAGGCCTACAAATCCCTGCTGTCAAGGATGGACAAGACCAATAAACATAATCAAGTCACGGTGTGATTTGCTCTGGCAACAAACCCCCTCCAACAAAGTTTTACCAACCAGCAGCGGACAGCAAGCACCAAAAAAACCTCAGCAAGACAAGCCATTGCTTGAGAGAGGGATTCAGCACGTTTTAGAGTAGAAGGGGAATTGTAAAGTACGGATGCGAGGATTTGAGGGTTGCTGGCGCAACCCTACACTCAATCTGCTCACCCACAACTGTATCCCCAGCAGAGAGCATTCCTTGTGGATGCCTCCAGCGAGGTCCGGTGCGGGCTGGCAGCATTTGGGAGCATTACACCTGCCACAGCTGCAGACACAGCCTGTCCCTACAGATCCTGCAGGATCTTTTCCGGGCAAACTCAGGCTTGACATGCACGGGAAAAGTGGCCCAGGGAGGTATTTGCAGATCCTGCACCGCCAAGGACAGTGAACGTCCTATCAAACCTTGGGGAAGGTGATGATACAGGCCCACAAAGATTCAAGTAGCATTATTATTATTATTTTCCCCACATATGTTAGCATTTATCTGGGCCAGGCAAAACGAGCAACGCCCTGGCGCCATCCTTCCTTCCCCGGGCTCCTCTTCCTCTCCTTCACTTCTTGGCTCCACTGTCCCCCAGCTCCCCCTCGTTTCGCTTCTGTATCAGCCCAGAACCTCACTTAGGTCTCTGGGTTACACCTGAGCTAAAATTAAAGCGTATTAGAGGAAAATAAAACAGGCGGAGGGGGTTAAAGGATGATGGACCTCCCTAGACTCCAGCCAGCCACTGCTGAGGCTTCCTGAAGGACCACTCTTCCCACCTCCCCGGCAGCATCTCTTGGGAAACAAGAGCTGGCCACGTATTCAAGGTCTCGCTTGGACGGCACGTGGGTCTGGCCCCCCTCCAAAAAAATAAGCCCTCCGTGTCACAGTGATGAGCTCAGCCCCACACATTAACCCAGCTGCTGACAGCCCTGCCCGGGCAGTGACATTGAGCCACGCCGGCCCCGGCAGCTCCCGGCAGGAGTTGGAGCAGTCACTTTGATTCATTTAGACTGGCTGATCACATCCGTTTAGTCACATACACACCAAAAAAAAAAACCAACCCATCTGGGCATACCAGGCATCTTTAACCCCAGTCCGTTGTCAGAAGGATGCAGGTGGAAAGCTCTGATGGGAACCAGTGTCCCCGCTTCACAGCAGCCACGACCCCTTTTTGCAACCACACACGGTGACATTAGAGGGAAGGAGAGGCAGGAGCAGTGATTTAGGAGGGGGAGGATTGCTTACCTTGCTTTATTCCTCCTGGGAACTGCAGGTGCTGCCACTCCATCGTCACTGGGTGCCAAACAAGCCGGCAAAACTCGTTTCCACAGACTTAAACCATCTGCAAAGGTGTTTCTTTTCAGGACAGGTAGAAAACACCATCCTTGAGTCCTCTCTGGGGTGGGACCCCAACACAGGCATTTGGGTCCCTTACCGGGAGAAGATGAATCCATTTTTATACCCAAGCAAACCCACACCAAGCTCTTCTGCTGCAGAGAGGTGTTACCGAGGGTTTCCCTGCATGTCAGCTCAGTCCTAGCGCAGATTAAGGTGGAGGCAGCGCTTCAGGATGTTTTCGGCTGAGAAGCTCTGTGGTTGTCAGCCAAGGGGTGGGCTTGTATAGATCATCTCCATAACACCCCAGGGCTACGCCCGTGCCAGGAGATGAAACTGCAGCCGACAGATTGATTGCATGAAAGGGCCCATCACCCTATGTGTCCTCATCACGGCCAGATGCGTCCCTCACCCCTCACCAGCTGGGACAGAGCCGGCTGGCACAGCTAACCATGGGCACCGCTCCCGGTGCAGTCTGACCACCAGCATAGCCAAGACGAGGATCACCGATCCCTGGTGGGTCTGGGATGGTGGGACCCTGGTGGATCAAGGATGGCCAAGGTGGTCAAGGTAGTCAAGGAAAATCAGGGATGACCATTCATAAATGGTGATGGTCAAGGTGGTCAAGGATAGTCAGGGATGACCATTCATGAACGATGATGGTCAAGGATGGTCAAGGTAGTCAAGAATAGTCAGGGATGACCATTCACAAATGATGCTGGTCAAGGACAAGAGGGAGACATTGCCCAAACCACTATCATCACCATTATGGTGGGCACCAGGGCACAGGGTCACCCTCCCCAGCCTCTGCTGCTTCCTCCCAAAATCCTCGAGTGCCACAACTCCTTTGGGAGCCCATCCTCACTCCATGCCACCTCCCACCCCATCATCCCCCATGGCTCCCACTTCAGCCCATGCCCCCCAAAACCCATCCGGGTGGTTCACCCCCCTAGTCTCCCCATCTCTTTGCAGGTGTGCCAAGCTCCTGCTGAGACGCGGGGCCACCGTCGACCTGCCCAGCGAGGACGGGGGGGAGACGGCGCTGCATGTGGCGGCCAGGCACTGCCTCTGCAACCATGCCCGCCTCTACCTGCGGCACGGAGCACATGTCGATGCACGCAGCGCGCGGGAGGAGACGGCCCTCGGCATCCTCTGTGGGCAGGCGCCACGCACCGACGAGGGCTGCCTGCAGCTTTGCCGGCTGCTGGCTGCCCACGGTGCCGACATCGATGCCCGGGATGAGACGCGGAGGAGCCCCTTGCACAAGGCGTGCGGGGCCGCCAACGCTGGCCTGGCGCGCTTCCTCCTGCGGCGTGGGGCCGACGTCAACGCCATCGACTACGACGGCGTCTCCCCGCTGGGCTGCGCGCTGCAGAGCGCCGCCTTCAAGCGGGAGCTGCGGCCCCACCTCGCCGTCCAGCTGCTGCTCAACCACGGCTCCCAGAAGATATGGCCCCCCGCCTTCGTCAAGGTACCAACCCCGAAACAGCCCCCACGCATCCCCTCGCACCAGGGATTTTGCAGGTGGGGTTGGGCTGTTTGGGGAAATAAAAAGCCATGGGAGCTGGGAGAATTTGGGAGAGCCTCCCTGTCCGGGCAGGGAGAGGGGACCGCGGCGTCAGGGCTGGCGGTGCTGCTGGGAACGATGGAAATGAAAACACCCGCGTGGGGTGGCAGCGGGGAAAAACAGGCAGGGCGAGGGGTGGGATGGAGCCAGCACAACCCGGGGGGACCGGCAAGGAGGATTTTTTTCCTGCCTGGGAAGTCAGAGACAGGCGAGAGCGGCTTGGTACATCAGCCATCAGTGCAGCTGCCTTATGGCTCTGCGTTTCATTGATTTTACATCAACCAATAAAGAAAATATTATCCTGGCTTATCACGCACAAGCCAAAAATGTAAATAAGAAGTAAGGGCCGCATCCGGAGGAAGAAGTGCCACGGCAAGGCAGGTCTTCCCACCGCTTCACAGGTGGAGAAAGCTCTCCAAAGCATGCCGGCCCAAACCCTACGCCTGCCTCATACCGACATGGGACTATCCCAGCCTGGACCGTGGTGGGGTGGGACGAGCCTCGGCAGCAGCACATGGATGCTCTGCCCCTCTGGGACATGCATTTCTGTCTGAACCCCCTCGCGTTGCCCACGACTAGGTGCTGAAGTCCTGCGCGGCCGTGCCGGAGATCATCGAAGTCCTCTTCAATTCCTACTCGCAAATCCCCGTCTCCGAGAAGTGGGCCGAGGCTGTGCCAGAGGAGGTGTTTCAGGTAAGACGGCACCGGGGGTTTGGCAGGGATGGCTGAGCCCCGAGGAGGGGGTTTTACCCACCGCGAGTTTTTTCCCCCCACCCAAACTTCACAAAAAACCCCAAAGGAATAGCCCTCAGAGAACCACCACGCACACAAGTCATCTTGGCAGCTTTGCATCCCTTTGGCTCCATCAACACCAAAACCCCCATTCCTGCCCCTGGCCCACGACAAAATACAATCCCGACATCTGGAAGCGTCCCTGGAGCCAGACCGCTGCCCGGCAGGAGCCCACCCCGCTAATTCTGGTTTTAAAAAGCTTGTCCCCAGCCGTGCAACAGGTACGGCCAGCCTGCTCTTGAACGCTCTCGGATGGCTGCCTTGCCGCCGCAGGCCTTCGGTTAGCGTGGCTGCCGGAGGGGGACGGCTGCTGAAATGCAAATAAAGCCCTTCAGCACTTTCTAGGGGATGGGGGAAATGATTTTTATTCTAAGGAAGGGCTGAGGCTTGCCTGCTTTGTTTCCCCGTCTTGGAAACAAGTGGGTCTCTTCTCCGTCGGCTCTAAGGCTTTCTGCAGGGATGCCGCCGCCGGTGGGCATGAAAGCACCCTCCCCACGCAGCGCCCGCGGCGAGGCTGGGTTTCTTCATGTGTGCTTCCACAGGAGAATTCCTTAGCCGTCCTTTGTCTGCAGGAGCCGCGTCAGCCCACGGACGCCTAACCCACGGGCGAACGTCGCCGACGGGTTTCTTACCTCCTCCCCTTAGAGCTTCATCTCAAAAGTACCTCTGGCTTGTTTGGCTGAATCAGGAAAAAATTAGAACTGAGGGATGCTCACGTCTTTTTTCTCTCCCCCTCTCTCTTTGCAGCAGCACCAGCTATTCTACGAGTCCTTTTTCCGGCTGGCGGGCACAGTCCGGTGCCTGCAACATTTATGCCGCTCCGCCATTCGGAAAAAGTTTGGCAGCGAATGCCATTGCCTCATCCCCTTGCTGCCCGTCCCCAAGCCCTTGCACGACTACCTGCTGCTGGAGCCCGAGGGAGTCGTGGTCTGAAGGGCGGAGAGGAGCCGGCCGAGGGCCGCCGTCCAGCCCTCCCTTACCTCGTCGGCCCTCGGTGTAGCGCGGCTGCATCCATTTCTGTCAGCCGAGCCAAGGCGCGCCGGTTTTCATGATAGATGGTTGTTTTTCAGGGATTTATAACGTAACTAAAATGTGCTTTCGGCTGTAACTTTGTATAGATTTTTTTTCTAATTGTGCTTTAAATAGATTATAAAGAGTAATAAAATGATTAGTAGCTGTTACAAGCACGCTGCAGATATGAATAATACTCATTATAAAGGATCTCTGCAAAGCAGCGGGGCTCCTCAGGTGTGCAAAGGCAAGCACGCACGGCAGATGACTAAAGTCAGCCCACGTGGGCATCAAATCCCTTCGGATAGACCTTCCCCGCGAGCGGCAGAAGCAGACCCGGGACCAGAGGTGCAGCGTGGAAGCTCCTAGCAGGGTGCAATATCCAGTGGTGTTAATATAGACCGTAAAATAGACCAAAAAAAAAAAAAAATCTATTTTTCGATGCAGAAGCCACCAAGGAAGAGCTGGTCGCTCCACGCGGGACCAGAGGCCGGGGGGTGCCACAGCCCCCTATTTCTCCCGGCTCCCCCCACCCCGGTCCGAGGGGTGCGCCAGCACCTCCGGCGCCCATCATGCCCATCGCTGCTCCCGGGCTGGCAGGCGGAGGGGCTGGAAAACCCGGTGGCAACCCAAAGCGGAGACGTTTGGGCTTTCTTTTCCCACGGTGACTTGGCCAAAGGCACCAGGAGGAGCGAGGATTTGTTTTCCCAGACCCTCAGGCTCCCCAGATGAATTCCCGTTGAACGGAAGCAAGCGTGCGCGCCCCTTGGAAAAACAGCTGTCCTTACACTCTGCCACGGCGCTCGCCAAATTGTTCCACTCCTTAATTACACGCACTATTTAAAAAAGCACGTATAAATAAATCAGCCTTTTTGCAGGTTTGGTGGGACTTTGCACCGGCACCCAGCACCCTCCGCTATTTAATTGTGGGTGCTGTCGTGCGCAGGGTGCAGGCAGCATCCCTGGCTCCCAGAGCCGCTGCCCGGGGAGCGGGGAGCGTGGAATTGGGGAGGGAAAAAGAATTTTCCCCCCCCTCCCACCTGCCGCTTCCGCAGCTTCCCTCGCCCTTTCAGTCGTATACAGATGTGCAAGGGCATCGCCAAGCTCTCACCACCACCACCCTGTTCCCCATTTTTGGTGCCTGAGCCCTGTCCCACACGGGACTGCCCCACGGCACAGCCCCACGCCAAATCTCCGCGACGCCTCGAGACCTGGCACTTCGTGACTTTAGTGGCCGTTTTGCTTTACGCTTTGTTTCAGGGGGCAGAGCGGGGTGGGGGGTGGGTGGGAATTGAAGGGGATTTAGGGAAAACAGGTCCCGCCTGAGTCCCCCCCCTGCGTTTGAACCGGCCAAATCGAAATTTGGGTGCCTCTCACGAGTCTTTCATCTTTTGTGCCGTCGCCGAGCGGGAAGAAAGACTCGGTTTACATTCGTATCGGGTGAGTTTGCATGGAGATAGAGTCCCACCAGGTGATCCCATCCTCCCCCCCCCCCAAAATCCCTGACCTCGGCTCCCCGCTCGGGGGGGAAAAAAAATCAAAGCACATCAAAGAGGGGCGGGAGGGGGGGAGAAGGCAGCTCTGGGGCCGGGTGACAGAGGGAGGGACAGAAGGGCGGTGGGGGAAGAAGGGAAGGGCCGTGGGAGAGTGGGGGGGGACCCGCCGCGGACACGCGTGGGCTGCCGCCCCAAGCACTGCCTGCGCGGCGCTCCGCGGCCCGCAGGGGGCGCCCTGGGCACGGCCGCGGGGCCGTCGGGGGGAGCCGGTGGGTACCCCCGGGGGGGCGACGGGGCTGGCGGCGCAAGAAGGGGGGTCGGGGCGGGGGGGGGGGGGTCCACGGCAAAAAGAGCCGGCCGAAAGAAAGAATAAAGGGGAAAAAATAGGAAAAAAATGACTTTTAGGGCGTCCGGTGGGGGGTTTTCCTTCGGTTTAAGCCACTCCGGCGGCGCGGGGTGGGGTGATGCTCCGGGTTCGCCCGCTTGGGTTGATAAGTTTGGGTACATACATATACATTTTATATATATATATATTTTTTTCCTCCTGCCGGCGCCTTGTTTTGATGCAGATGTTATGGGAAAACATCATTTTTATTTATTTTTTTTTATTTTTTTTTCCCAGCAGCTGAAGACGGGAGGTCACATTAACTTATAATACGGAGACACATAAAAATGCGATTATGCCTGCTAAACAGAACACAGTAGGCTGCTAGTTAAGACAATGAGATTTCCAGGAAGCGATGCATAAATTCTTCCCCAAAAATGACACATTTTTCACGTTTCATTCCAATTAAATTACTGAGGCAGCTAACACAGCGCTGCGCGCACCATACATTTGGGTGAAATGAAGGTTTTTCTGGGTTGGGTGGGTTGGTTTTTTTTTTGTGTGTGTGTTGGTAAGTCTATCTGGATGCGCGTGTTTTGTGAAAGGCGGGTAATATTAAGCTGCTATTAAGGAAAAAAAAAAATAGCAGAGACCTTCGCTCCTCGCCTTTTTCTTGCGGCGGGGCCGGTCCGTCTCGATTTTTCACCCTGCAGCAATAAAAAAAGGCAAAATAATATTCCAAATAATAGGAATTCCCCGCCTTGATGCGCACACGCCTCGGTTTGCAAGGAGCTGGTTAAACAGCCGGGGCTGGGGAGAATTAAAAAGCCCCTCCTAATAGCAAATAAATAAAAAAAAAAAAGGCTTTGCCGACCCGTCGGGTGTTTCGGGGGAGCCGCTGCCGCGGGCAGGATCGGGCCCCCCGCGGAGTGGGGGGCGCGGATGCGGAGGGGGTGACAGTGAGAAGCCGGATTTGCTCCCCACAACCTGCTTGGTGGTTGAAAAGGGGTTTAGCAGGGTGATAATCAAGCCCCGAAGTGGCTCCGGTAATGAAATACTATTTGATTTTTATTCTTATTCTTTTTTTTTTAACCGAAAAAAAAAAAATAAAAATAAATCAAAACGCGCGGAGGGAGGCGCGGCGCAGGCTGCGCTGAGGCGGGTGATCCGCAGAGCAATCCAAATCAGAAATGAGATTTTTTTTTTTTTTTTTGAAGTCCTAATGAACCTGATTGCATGAACATTTATAATCCCCCATGGCTGGAAATGAAATCAGCTATAATCAGGAGCTACGGGGAAAGGGAGTGTTTACAGGCAGAGATTGGGAAGTGCTGCTGGATTAGTAAAGATGCGGGTCCTTCTCTTGATGTCGAAAATGATGGATAATGTGAGAATGGCAAATATACTATTTGTCTAATGGCTCTGCAATTAAATTCCCCTGTAAATGACCCATGCCTCATTTCATCCTAATCTATGGAATTTTGATTGAATTCGTCAGCTCTAATTGAAAAATACTGCACTTTAATGTCTGCAGTGCAGTTTCAGGACCGCGCTGGTTTTAATGAGACGCTGCCCCTCTGACCTGGGAATATTTTAGATTTTTAGTCGGGATTTTTTTTAAACGAGAGGTTTGCTCGATTTCTTTTTCCCCGAAGAAAGCGCGAGTGGGAGCGTGGGTGCGTGCGGGGGGTTTTCCAGGGCTGGAGAGAATCTCTGTACCGCTGCGTTTTATTAAGGTCTCCTTTAGTGCTCTTAAAATATTTGGACTCGGGTTATTTGAATAGATAGCTATTTAAAAAAAAAAAACCAAACAGGTTATTTCCCCTTATCCGAACGAATTTTGGGATATGAAGCGGGATTAGGGAAGCTAAATTTTTTTATTTTTATTTTTCTTACCCTGCACCGCGTTATTTTCACCTTTTTCCCCTCCTTTTTCCTAACCCGAAAATCCCGAGCGCCTTCAAGTTGGTTAAGGGGGAAAAAAAAAAAAATAGGGGGAAAAAAAAAAAAACACGGGGAAAAAATAAAACAACCGAAAAAATAAAATAACAAAAAAATAAAACAACCAAAAAATAAAACAAACAAAAAAAAATAAAACAACCAGAAAAAAAAAAAGCAGCACATCTGCTGTGCGTGGGGTGGAAGTTGGGGGGAGAGGGAAAACACCCCCGGGGTGACGGGGATGCCCCCGGGGCGGGGGGGGGGGGAGCCGCCCGGCACCCCCCGCACCCACCGGAGCCACCCCCCCCCCCCCGGGAGGGCTTCAAACGGGACCACGCGAAGGAGTGAATGGCATTAAGCGAGGCGGGAGGGTTGGGTTGGGGTTGGGTTGGGGTTCCCCCCCCCCCGGCTTGGAAACCGAGAAGGGGGTTTCTCGGGGTTGCGACCGCTCCCGCGGACACGCGTGGGGTGTGGGGGGGGGCCCTCCTGTCCGCTCCCCTCCGCACACAGCCAGCCAAGGGCCAAATCCTGCTCCCCCCCCCCCCAAATCCCTCTTCCTCCCAGCTCCTGCAGCCCAAATAGGCTGAAATAAACCCACGGCCACGCAGGAAAACCGCCCCCCCGGTTGCCCCCCTCCCTGCGGGGATGTCTGGGGTACGGGCTGGGGAGCCCCGGCTGCACCCCTTATTTCGGCGTTCAGCGCTCACGCCTAATCCCTGCGTCATTAAGCACATACTGCTTTTTTTTGGGGGGGGGGGGGGGGGGGAGTTTTGCTCCTGGTCTCCCCCCATGCTCACCCCCCCTCCCTAGGGGAAAAAAATAAAAAATCGCTTGAAAAGCACAGTAGGGTGAGATGCTTTTGGGGACATTTCCCACGCAATTAAAACGTCCCCGGCGAAGGCAGAGGGTCTTGCAAGAGTCACCTCGCTCGGCTCTCCGTAAACCCGAGTTTTGCTCTTGATGAAGTCATTGGTTTTATCGTTGGCTGCGAAGCAAAGTTGCTCCCCCCCCCCCCGCCCCATGGCCCCCATGGCCCAGCAGCCCCATGGCCCAGCTCACACCCTGCCCCAAATAACACATCCCACCAGCGCAGCCCCACCGCGGCCCCGATCCCTGGTGGGAGGATGGACACGAGCCCCTGTGCCCCACGGAAACCCACAGCACAGCTCCCTACAAACAGGCTGGAGGGGCCTTCAGCCCCCCCCCCAGCCACATGGCGGGCCCAGCTGCCATCCCAAGTGGAGGGATGCTCTGACCTCTGCCACCCTCCGGACTCACGCCCGGAAAGGTTTGAGCATCTCCCAGTTTTCCTTCTGCGTGGTTTCACATCGTCGCTCCAAAACGCCCTACCTCGGAATTTGGGGGCATAGCCCACGGTTTATTTAGCAACACGTACTCTCCGCCCAGCCAAGAGACTGCCGGAGTCACAGACCCCCCCAAAAAAAATCTGCCTGGTTCAAACAACGCTCTATGTATCCAACACTCCTTTCCTGGGAAAGATTCTTTTTGGGGGGCAAAACCTGCGGGAAGCACCTGCTCTTCATCAATCCCTGCTCCGGGTGACATGGGAGCATCCCTGAGCGACCTCTCGGTGCCACCTTCCCAGTGGGGCCACGCGGGACCCGGTCTGCACCCACGCCACGGCCCAGGCGGAAAAGGGCTTCTGTGTGTCCCCCCCCACCCCAGCCAAGCCTGACCCTCCGAAAGAACCGATTTCTACCGTCTCCTCAGATTCAGCCCCCCCGGGAAAGGCTCCCGCTGTGTCCCACTGGTGGTGGGGGGCCCTGCGTGGGGTGTAGGGGGGGGGCTGGCAGGGGTCCCCTGCCCACCCCGCCTCGCCCCTCGCCTCCCTCCCGCCTGTTACACTTCCCAGGCACAATCACGCTCCGGTTGCTTCTCCGACAATCAGAGATCGCCGACGTTTTTTGGTTTTTTTTTTTTTTTTTCTTCTCCGGGAGAAAAATCAGCTAATTATGTGCCGAACAAAAAGCCTATTCTCGTCCGAAATAATACTCCCGTCTTGCAAAGGCACTTGTTTGTGGGCAAATTTTGAAGAGGGCTGACAATAAAAACAGCTGCAGGAGCTGGGTGTTGGTACACATTTCCATGCCCTGCCAGATTACCGTGCCTAATTATCTCCCCTTTCCGCAATCCAACGCGGTTTCCTGAAAAGAGACGGTTCTTTTTTCCCCCCCTCCCTCCTTCTGCTTTTCTATTTAAACGAAAGCTTTCCTTCTCCGCGAGGATTTCCAGCCCGCTCTGGTTGGTTTTGGAAGGAGCGGGGATGCTGCTTGATTCGAGGGGCCGGAGGGTTTAGCTCGGCTCCATCCGTCGCGGTGGGAAGGAACAGGAGGCAGGAGAGGGGCCGCAATCGGACGATGCCGGCTGGATGCCGGGGAGGGGTGGGAGGCAAAAAAAAAAATGAAATCAGAGAGAAACAACCACGCGTGCGGCTAGGAAGCATCCACGAGGGAGATGAAAACCCTGCCGGCGCTGTGCTGGGAAAAATCCCGAGCGCTGCGCTACGGCACATATGGTGGCCTCCGCAAGACGGAGCTGGGACATATGGAAATGAGCTGTATAAGTAAACTTTTCCCAGTCCCTTGAAGTCAGAGGTGGGCCCCAAAAGTGGATGCGCGCACACGCATACCCCCTCCGTCCCCAGCGGCAGCTGCTTCGGTGGCCGTCTACCCCGTCCCATTTGCCACATCGCCGGGAAAATTGGTTTCTCCGACAGAAACGCAGCATTGGGGAAGGGGGAACCCCCAAAATTCATGTCCCGGGGGGGGGCCAACGGGGCTTGCTACCCCAAAAGTTGCATCAAGCCAGGGATGGGGAAGCAGATGCAGGACAGGCCGGCGAAACCGCTCCTGGGCCCAAAAGCAATAACCCCCCCCAATCGTTTCTGCCAAGAAAAGAACAGTTTCAGATGTTGGCTGGAAACGCGGAGGGATAAACCCAACCGGAGACCCGGGCACGAGGTGGGGGGCAGCCCCCAGCCCCCCGTTTGGGCAAGCCACCGTGATGGGAATCAGCAGTGAGTGGGGTTATTTTGGGGGGGGGGTTGAAAATGCCGCTTGCGGAGGGCTGGGCCAGAGGTCGTGACACCCCCCCCCCCCCCCCAGGGGACAAACCCCAGCGGGTACAAATTTGGGAGGGTAAAAGCCCCCACTGCTTTGAGGGAGGGGGTCCCTTGGGACGTGCGGCTGTGCCGATGCTCAGGGGAGCACCCTCACCCCTTGCCTCGCCCTCTGGGATTTTGGGGCCTGGAGGGTGGCCGGCCAAGAGGGGTGGGATTTGGGGGACAGAACGTGGCTGTCCCCATCCTTGGCACCCGCCAGCCCAGCTGCCGTGGGGGTCACCTTCCCCCCGGGGTGCGCAGCCCCCCCCCGGCCTGTCATCTGCCATCCTCCCCCAGCACACACGAGCACCCAGGAGCTAGAACGGAGCGACGCGGACATTCGGAGCTTCCCAAGCGGGCAGGCCGGGCAGGAGCGGGATCACCCCCTGACCCTTGGTTTTGGGGACACCCCCCCTTCCAACAGCCAGAAGCCACTTTTAGTCGAGGTTTGTACCCAAAAGCCCCCCAAAACCAAGCCCAGAGGCGCAGTCGGTGCCATTGTCCCGGGAAGGCTTCAACTTCCCGAAGGCAGGAGGGATCCCACCCCCAGCCAACCCCCCTCCTTTTTTCTTTTTTTTTTTTTTTCTCCTTTTTTTTTTTTTTGGCATTTAATTTTATTTTCCAAACCACTTGATCTTTGCTTGGGAACCTCCATTAATTGCCTGGGTTTGCCTCTTTTCCCGGTCCCTTTATCATTATTTATGGCCTTTGAAATTGTGTAAAGTTCCCTTGACGTTCAATTTACAAGTTTGGGGTGGGTTTCTCCCCCCCCCCCCCCGCTTTTTTTTTTTTTTTGTTCCAGCTTTTGTCCTCGCCAAAGACGTCGTGTTGGAAAAGGCTTTGAGCCGGCCAACATGAGAGGCTCGCCGGAGAAAAGGGAGCAGCCCTCCATCGCTTTTAATTCCGCCGTGTTGCTGAATGGCTCTTTTACATAATTGCAGAAGCAATTTCAAAGCCAAGCCAGGGGCTGACTTTACCCAGAACCACATGGAGCCTATTTGGGGGCTTTTCAAAAAAAAAAAAAAGGGGTGAGAAAGGGAGAGAGGGAGAGAAAAGAGTGAATAAAACAGGGTTTGGGGGGTTTTTTTTAGGAAAATAAGGGGTTGCAGTGCTTTGGAGGCACCAATCGGTGTGGCTGGGGGGGAATGCCAGACGCCCTGGGGGAGCGGGGCACCCCACCGAGCTCCCCGACGGCCCCGCGGGCCGTGGGCTCCCGGCGGGGCGTCCCACGCGCGACCCCGGGGGGCGCAGCGGCCGCTCCCGCGTGGACCGCCCCGTCCGGCGGCCGAGGAGGAGGGCGGGGAGGGGGGGGGGGAGAGGAGGAGCGAGGGGCGTGGTCTCGGCGCTCGGCCCCGCCCCGCCGCCCTCCCGCCCAATGGGAAGCGGCGGCGGCGGCCACGTGGGGCGGGCCGCTTTCCCAGCCGGGCAAAATGTGAATGGGCGCGGGGGAGCGCGGGCGGGCAGAGCGGCGCGGCGGCGGCGGCGGCGGGCGGGCTCCGCGGGGGCGCACGGCGGCGGGCGGGGGGCCAGCCCCGATGTGCGGGCGGCGGCGGCGGGCCGCGGCCCCGCTCCGCCCCGGCTCTGCCCCACGCGTGGGCGCTGCGCGGCTCTGAGGAGGAGGAGGAGGAAGAGGAGGAGGAGGAGGAGGAAGGTGGTGGCTGCCGCCGCCGCTCCGGCATGAGCGCGGCTTTCCAGCCCTCGCTGATGATGATGCAGCGCCCGCTGGGAAGCAGCACGGCCTTCAGCATCGACTCGCTCATCGGCAGCCCCCCGCCGCCCGCCCCCGGCCACTTCGTCTACACCGGCTACCCCATGTTCATGCCCTACCGACCCGTGGTGCTGCCGCCGCCCCCCCCGCCGCCCCCGGCGCTGCCGCAGGGCGCCCTGCAACCGGCGCTGCCCCCCGCCCATCCCCACCACCACCAGCTCCCCAGCCTGCCCACGGGGTTCTGCTCCAGCCTGGCGCAGGGCATGGCCCTCACCTCCACCCTCATGGCCACGCTGCCCGGCACCTTCCCCGCCTCCCCCCAGCACCAGGAGGCCGCCAGGAAGTTCGCACCCCCGGGGAACTTCGATAAAGCCGAGGGGATGCCCCCGGACGGCGGCGGCGACGACGGCAAAGCCTTCCTGGGGAAGGACGGAGCCCTCCTGCCCTTCCCCGCCGCCGACGCCGTCCAGGCCTCCCTCGGTGAGTGAGCGCCGGAGCCGTCGGGGGGGAGCGGGGTCCCGCCGCCCCGCTCCGCGCACCGGTCCCCGGCGGGGCGGGCTGGGAGGGGGCCGGGGAAGGGGCGGCCCCGGGGCCGGGGGACCCCCCGGGAGGAGGCAGGACTGGCCCCCGGGGGGGGGCGCAAGGCCGAGGGGAAGGGAGGAGGAGAAGGGAGGTTTCGAGCCCCCGCGCTTGAGAAAATAAGAATAAAATCAGTCCGACCAAAAGACATTGGGGGGGGGGGCACCCAAAAAACAACCCCCAAAGCCAACAGTTTTGGGGTGATGGGGGCGCGGGCCGGGGGCTACCGAATGGTCACGAAAGGCCTCTGCTTCGCTTCCAGCCGGGGCTCTGCGGGGCCAGGGGAAGGAGGACCCCAAAGCCGAAGAGGACGCGAAAGGCAAGGAGGAAAGTTTCTCCATGGACAGCGATCTAGACTATAGCTCGGACGACAACATCCCCGGCCAGGCGGCTCACAAGGAAGAGGACTCTGGCAACGCGCTGGAGGAAAACCCCCAAAACCCCCCTAATTCCACCAACACCACGTCCACGGGCAAAAACCGACGGAGGCGAACAGCCTTCACCAGCGAGCAGCTGCTGGAGCTGGAAAAGGAGTTTCACTGCAAAAAGTACCTGTCCCTGACGGAGAGGTCCCAGATCGCTCACGCTCTCAAACTCAGCGAGGTGCAGGTGAAAATCTGGTTCCAGAACAGACGGGCTAAATGGAAACGGGTCAAAGCGGGCAACGCCAACTCCAAGACAGGGGAGCCCTCCCGAAACCCTAAGATCGTGGTACCCATCCCGGTGCACGTCAGCAGGTTTGCCATCAGGAGTCAGCACCAGCAGCTGGAGCAAGCCCGACCCTGACCTCTCCTTAAGCTCAGAGCCACAAGTTTTCGAGGGAAAAGTTTCCAAATGGGGGTTTAAAAGCAACCCACTCGAGAGAAAAAAAGAAAAAAAAAAGAAGCAAAAAAAAAAAAAACCAAAACCCCAACAGCCAACAAGACAAAAAAAAAAAATCCCACGCGAGCGCACGGCAAATCCCCGCCACGAGCGAACTTTAAAGCGAAACTTTCCACTTACCGAGGCGAGCGAGAGTCTGCGAAGGCAAGAGGCTTGGAAACTCTTATGGTTCGGAGCAGGAATATCAAACCCTGGAAGAGACCCACAGATATTTATTACGCCGCTGCCCCCTCCCCACTTTGTACGTTCTGGTGCTGGCCTGCCTGCGCTGGGGACCACGGCTGCGGGAGGCTGTCGGCACTGGATCCAGCAGCCCCTTGTCCCCCCCATCCCCGGCCGAGCCACCCCCAGCAAAAGCTGCAGCTTTTCCCATCTTGGGGGGGTTCGTTTCTTAGCGGGGGCGAAAGGTAAAGAGACGAGAGAACAAAAAGAAAACTCAGAGTTTCATTTCATGCCTTTTTTTTTTTTTTTTCCCCTCCCCTTGGTTGATTTTTTTTTTTTTCTTTCCGATGGCTGAGTGGCAGGCACGGGGGGATGATTTTTTTTTTAAATCTATTTTTTGCCTGGCTTTCTGTCGATTTGGTTTGCTTATTCTACCAAGCCATGTTTAAAAGAGAGAGGGGAGGGTGGTGGTGGGGGGAAAAAGCAGCACGGTCTTCTCTATTGTGTTTAATTTATTTCTATATGTAGCTTATTTCCTTATAAGTTATGAAATTTAAAAGCAAACTAAGTCTTGTGAATAAAAACCGACAAAGAAACAAAAAAGACAAAAAAAAAAAAAAAAAAGCCCTCCAGCCCCCGGCTGTTCTGTCCAGAATTTGGCGTTGAGCTGATTTTCCCTTCCCCTCCTGCGCTGCGGAGCGGAGCGATGCTGCTCTCGCCTTTTTTTTTTTTCCTTTTTTTTTTTTTTTTTTCCGAAGTCGCATTTATTATCGGGGAGGGGTGGAGAGGGGCAAAAAGTTTCCTTTTTTTTATTTTTTTTTTTGTTCTTTTTGTTTTTTGGTTTGTTTTTGGGGGGGGTGGGAAGGCTGGAAAAAGCTTTTTTGTGTGTGTGAATAAACGTGAATAGCCTCGACGGGGTGCGGGGGGGGCAGGAAGATCCCTCCATCCCTCCCGGGCAGCCGGGGCAGAGCCTGGCGGGGGGGGGGGGTCGGGCCGGAGGGTCCCGCGTTCCCCCCCCTCCCGCATCCTTTTCATCCCGGTTTTTTTCCCCATTTCACGCATCCCGGCTGCAACCGCGCCGCTGTATCCGTATGGCCGTCGGGGGGCTATTGGGAAGGAGAAAGGATTAATTTCCCGAGGAAAAAGGGGAAAAAAGGGGGGGCTAGGGGGTGGGGGGGGGCTAGTAAAATTAAACTAGGGTGGGGGGCAGTTGAGGGAGCGATTCGCTCCCGAGGTAACGGCGAGGAAATCACGGCTCGCCCGTGGTCGCATCATTTATCGCCTTTGCGACTTCATCATTTATTTATTAGTCGTTATTATTATTAGCAGTATTTTGTATCGGAGGGGGTCAGTGGCCGCTCCGGAGGTGGGGGGGGGGGGGGAGGGGGGGTGTCCCTGCTCCCTTCTCCCACCAACCGAAAAGGAAACGGCCGCGGGCGGCATCGCTGCCGGTCCCACGGGCAACCGCGGACACGCGGGGAACTAACGGGAACCCGCGGGGGAGTCCACCTTTTTTCGGCAGCCGCCTCTAACTGCCCGCTCCTTTAGCTCGTTAAAAAAAAAAATAATATATATATTGTTGTTAATAATAATTTTTGGGTTTGTTTCTACGCGGGAGGGAGCGGGGAGCCGGGACACGCGTGGGGCACCCCCCCCCCCCTCTCCCCGGGGCTTCCCAGCGCTTCATCCTCATCGGAGCGCCTTTTTTCTTTCTTTAAAAAAAAAAAAAAGGACTATTTTAAGTCATTTTGGTTTGCTTTTGCTGCAAAGGGGATGCTGCTTGGAAAGCCCAGCAACCCGCAGCGGCCGCCGGGCTGTACCCCCCCACGGGCTGTACCCCCCCCCGGGGTGGGTGTATTTTGGGGAGGAGCAGCTGCTCCTCACCCCAGTCCCCCCCATGTGTCCGTGTCCCCCCTCCCTCTATAAACCAGCATCCTTCCCCAGGCGCAGGAAAGTTATTCGCTCCGTGGGTCGGGGTCCCCCATCGCTTCCCCCCACCCAGGAGAGGGGCTTTGGGGCTGGGTGGGGGCGTGGGGGGGGGAGCCCCGGGCCGGGGGCTGGAGGAGAAGGAGATAAACAAGCGAGGGGGTTGATAGCTGTCATCATCACCATCATCATGGCTTTCATTTGGCTGCCTAATGAGTCAGATCACAGGCAGAGAGAAAAATTGTCAATCGCCCAGGCTCTAATGAATTTTTTTGCAAATTGTAATCAAGCCAGGCCGTCTCAGCTCGCTGATTAATGAGACCCAGGAGGCCCGGCCAGCACCTCAGCTTTTTATTCCATCCCGTCCTCCCTGCACTAAATTAACAGCAACTTGTCTGAGCTTCAAATTAACTCCCAATGATTAATTCTGATGGGGGGGTCTGAAGAATAGCTCGTCCTAATAGGCACTGGCCTCTGATGCTGTTTGAAATTAATACACTTCCCCTTTGGCTGCCGGCTTTAATCCAAGGTTGGGTTTTGACATCACTATATTTGTTGTTACAATAAATTCCTCTTGCATCTGCAGATCAAATAATTGCACTGCTCGGGGAGCGCGGCAGAAACGCCGGCCCGCTTCGCAGCGGCCCAAAGTCGGAGGGGAAGGAAAGCTGCCCGCTCCTCTCCGCCTCCCCTCCAGCCTGCCTTAGGAAAAACCCCTTTTTTGCTAGAAACAGATAGGAAAATATACATACATCTTTTAAGTTCAGCAGCACTGGGATGCGGTGGCCGGAGGAGGCCACCCCTCGCCGGTGGGGCGAGGAGCGCGCTGCCTCGCTCTTAAATAAGACATCACAGCTTTTAAATCCTCCCCCCTCCCACGCTTTACCCCCTCACTGCAGCGACCCGACAAACTCACCGCATGCCAGGGCTGCCGCAGAGACCGGACAAACTCAGCGCATGCCAGGGCAGAGGGGAGCGGCGAGGGAAAGGAGGGGGGGACACCCCAGCTGCGGCCCCCGCTTCCTCGGAGGGGGCAGCTCTGCCTTCCGCCTTGTTTCTGTTTGTATTGACTTAATTGGTTTAATTATTTCAGCTGGGACTGGCCAGGCTGGGCTTTGTGCCTCTTACCTGCCCCTCCTGCCCCCGGGGATGCGGCTGCCCCACTGACAAGGACCCCTTTGTGCCTGGGTGGGGGGTGCTGGACCCCCCCTCCATTGGGGGTTATCCCCCGTGACGGTGGAGGCATCCTCGCCGAGCATCGCCCAGAGCGGGGCCGACCCCGATATCTGGAGAGATGGGTGAGGGGGTCCTTGGTGGGAATAACCCCCCAAGGACTGAGCATCTCCCCCATCCCCAAAAGGGTGCATGTTACCCCTTGCAAGAGACAGCCCCCCCACTCTGGGCTCGCTGTCCTCCAGGATCGGGCCCCTCCCCCAACCCCGGCACGCTTCCACGGGACCGTATCAATCTTCATCCGTGAGGATGAGAGCGATGAGGCCGGGAAGCGGCCGCCAATGCAAATTCCCGCCGTCACCGTCATAAAGCACCCGGCACCCTGACACACAAAAGCAACACCATATGTACGAAGACAACCTGTATGAATTATAAATTGCATCATAAAAATTGATTGCCGATCCCAACCCTTCAGAAACACACGCGGCGAGGGCTGGGCTGGGCTGGGGGGGGAGAAGAAACCCACCCCCGTGCCCCGAACCGGCCGCCCCACGGCGGGAGGTGATGCTCTGCTGAGCCGCCCCGCATCCCTCGTGGGTGCGAGGTCCCTTCGCGGCCCCCTCCCCGCCGCTGCGGGATGCTCGCCCGCCCCTCGCTTGCTCTTTTCTCCCTCCCGCTACGCCTGGCCCATAGAGAGCCTTAATCTATTTATTTCAAGCCACTTCATCCTCTCTCCCGCTTTTGTCCCGGCCCCAGCCTCTGGCTTTGTGGCAGGACCGCTGAGGTTTTAAAAGCCCCTTCCCCTATAGTTTGAGGTCTCCTTGGCTGCCTGAATTACAATGGCCAAAACAGGATTACACTGACCTGATCCTATTAAACTCGCCAATCGATCTGTGCCGCCCTCCCTCCGGCTCGGCAAACTTACTCGCCCAACTTTCCTTGAGAAGAGGAGAAGCGAAAGGCCGCCTTTCCAAGCAGGCCTGACGGAGGAAGGAGGGATAGAGGCTATTTATTGATTTGATTTCTTTTTTTTGGAGCCACGTGGATTTTAAACCTCTGCTTTATTTCCCAGCACCTCGGCCCCCTGAGAAAACCGCGGCGTTTTTCTTGGTCTCGCGGGTGCTCTGACTCCCAGCCCCGGCGGGAGATTAAGTCATATAGATAAATCATATAGATAAATCATATATAAAGGGGGGTTTTAGCTATAAGCGAAACGGTTCACCCTCCCTTCGGGAAGGGCAACGCTGAAGCTGCCTGCTGCGGGGCGCGCGGGCTCCAGGTCCTCCTGCAAACCACTCGGTGCGAAGAAAACCCCGGGGAATAAAGAGCCTCAGCCCCCCGCCGCCATGCCGAGCGTGCCGGCCCGAAGCCTGAGCGAGGGCTGCCCCACGCTCAAGGTGCCCGTGAGCCCCCCAGTACTCGCCGGGGCTGGGACCCCCAACGCAGCCCCGCGAGCAGCTCCCCGCCGATGCCCGGTACCCCGCTGCGCCCAGGGGACCGCGTCGCCGGTGCAGGCAGGGCTGACCCAGCAGCAAGTCCTTCCTCCCTTATAATTTATAAAAGGAGCGGAGGAAGAGGAGTGCAGACTCGGCTTAACGACGTTTGCCTCCTCAGCGGGTAAGCGGACCTCGAATCGGCGGCGTTAGCCGCTGCCAGGGGATGCTCTGCGTCGCCTCGGTGCTAGGGCACGCCACCATCTGCGGAGGAACGGGTGCCTGGAATTAATCCCCCGCCGTCCCCTGGGAAAATAATTACAAGGCAGGGGAATAATCTAAAAATGGCAGTAAAATATGGGGTGTTTACGCTGACCTGCCAGGATGACTGAATTAGTGGCAAGGGGCCTGAATTAGTGGCAAAGGGCCTATCGCCGACTCCGGGGGAGCAGTTTTAATGCTCAAATCCTATTAATTAACAGAGTGAAAGACAAACCGGGGACTCCCATTTATAATTTCCTAGGAGCGTGTTATCAACAGCGCGGAGCTGGAGCTCACAGGGTGAATAGGTGTTGCCAACAGCCCGGAGCTCTTCCCTCTTCGCACCCCCAAGCTGCTCTAAAGGGTACCAACACCCCAAAACTGGCCTCCCAAAAAGGGGCATGAGCAGTGATTGATGGCTTTCTTTTTTTGAAAGGTAACATGTCCCGCTGCTATCTGGGGCGACAAAAACTGCGTCTGCCCCGGTCTAAATAGAAATCTTTGCTGTTTTCCTTCCGCTTGCAGTCCTGTTCGAGACGCTTCCGCAGCAAGAATAGACATCTGACCTCAGAAATGATGCAGGAAAATGTGGGTATGGCCCCCCATACCCCCTTGAGAGACATCTGCCTCCCTTGCTGGTATTCCCAGAAGGAAGCCACGGGCATGGTTATATGAATTAAGCAGCGGCTTGTTTTTGCCGGCAACCTCGACTCAAAGCGAACCAGCCAACTTCTTTGGGCAATGGCAACGTCCCCTTCCCCAAAGCCCTCTCCTGCACATCCCTAAAGCATCCTCAGGGCATGTCCCATCACCCCAAATCTGGCAGCTGGTAGTAACACACCCTGTGAAAGACACAGCCCTCCCCAAACCCCTACATTAAAATTACCAGGTCACCCTCCTGCCCAATTTCTTAGGTGCACCAAAGCTGGAAGGCACGCAAGAGTTTTTAAGTAGCAATAACTGGTTTGTTTTTTCTCCACTGCTTGGGGAAAAAAAAAAAAAAAGCATCTTTTTCTTACTGTTTTTCACCCAAAAAACATCAAGAGGATTTGGGTTGAAATTCTCTCTTCCCCCCAAAAAAAAATCCAAGAGAGACCCCCAAATAATTAAAACACTGTACTGCCCCAATGGCAAAGACCAGTGCAAAGAGTTACCCAGTCCAACCGGCACCAGTAACAGCAGCTTTCTGGTCCCTCCCCACAACTGACATCCATCTCTTTGCACGGAGAGGACGGATGACAGCAAAGACCTTCTGCAAACCATCGCCGCTTGTAGCTACGCCGTCGAGCGCCGAACATTTACAAATAGCCTGTTCATCGCTAAGAAGCCACTTGGGCTTTCGTCAGCGTCGTTATGGCCGTGGTCTAATCATATCTATCAAAAACATTGCCTTTCTCAACTGGGGTAATGGTCATTTTTAAGACACATCTGTATTTTTTTTTTAAGCAGATGCTCGGCTCCTAAGCCCACGACTGCTATTTCTCCCCCCTCCCCAATTATTTTCATATTTCCCCATTTCCAAAGCGGCAATAAGTTCCCGCGAAAGAAGGGTAATAGGAAGTCTCTCTCTAAGAGAAATTGTTAATTTGGGATTTATAAAGGACTTTCCTTAATGAATAATAGTTGAGATCGATCTGTCTTCCTGCCTCATTCTGCAAAGTAACATTTGTAAAGTAAGGTGATCCCAATTACTCCCTCTAATAACCCTCTCCAGCAAGAGATTGCAGAGCCGCAGCCATGAAACCCGCCCGCCCGCCTCCGCTCCCCCCGTGCCATGAGCATCGCCCGCATCGGGGCCTTCTGGCCTCATCCAGCTCGTCATCCCCCTTCTCCCTGCCCGGCATGGGCAGGCTCCACCAGCCGAAAACCCCGGGGCGGGGTGCCCCGTAGCCCCCCCAGAAGGATGGGATCCGGATTCTCCCCAGTCCCACCAGCCATCGTCGCTGGCTGCGTCTGGGAGGTCCCACGCTGGGATTGTCACCGGGGTGCCGGGGTCCGGAGGGGGTCTTGCAGCCCCTCAAAAAGCCCGATGCTCTGACACCCACCCACCTCCCGGCTTATGAGAGAGCGGAGATCGAGAAATGACTCGATTATTGTCTGTAAGTGCCTTCACGGGGAGAAAATACCGGCACTAAAGGGCTCTTGAATCAACAGGAGGACAGCAGCACGAGAATCGATGCCGGCAGCTCAAGCCAGACAGACTCAAATGAGAAGCAAGGTTTTTTTTTTTTCCTTCCCTTTTTTTTTTTTTGCTTAAAATATGGAGGACCATTAAAGGTCAGAGCCAACTAAGAAGGCGTGGGGGGTCTCTCCAGCCCTCGGGCTCTTCAGCTCCGGGCTGGATGCCTTCGGGGAAGAGATGCTTTAGCCAAGCGCGGGTTTTTGCCGTAGCAAGTGCCTTCTCCAGCTGTTTTGCCACGTCTTCCCTTTCATCCTGCCTCCCTTCCCTTTGGTTCCTCTCTACGGCAGGGAACGAAGGTGAGGAAATCCCATCCCCTTCCCTCCTTTGCTTGGTGCCACCCCACACGCGCGTCCCTATCCCGCATCCGGAGACTGGCGGGACTTCTGAAGGGACAGAAGCTGAGGGAAGGAACCTTTCCGCCATGCTTTAATTAACAAGACCTTCTTCCCCGGCCCCCCAACACGCGGGAGAGAGGCAGGCTCTGCCGCAGCACCAGCGCTCCCCTTCTCCTTGCCTCCGCTCAAGAGACATCCCGCACCAGCCCGGAGATGCTCCGGCAAACCCAGGGAACGCTAAGGCCACTTTCCTGGTAATTCCAGGGGAAAAGAAAAATCCAGAAAAATTCCCCTTTGTGTTTTTTGGTTTTGTTTTTTTTTTTTTTTTTTGTAAAAGCAGAATAAAATTCTCTTTTATATTGCCTTCGCGCAGATGGAGGGAACTTAGAAGCTCAAGTTGTAAGAGGCTTGCTCTAGGTCACCTTCAAAAGAGGTGACCCACGGACGACACTGCCTTTGGACACCTTGTCCCTGCCGCAGGGACTATTTTGGGTGTTTGAGCTCTGTTACGCTGCCGACGTGCAAAGGGCAGAACACGTCCCTTTTCCACTCTTGCCTGCGAGCATCATCCTCCCGGTGAGCCAGAGCTGGTCCGAGCTGGGCACGGTGCTCGCACCCTCCCTCACCCCCCGGGGAGGGGACGCTGCGGGTACCACCCCGCCCGCATCCGAGCTCAGGCGCTCGCCGGGCAAATTTTGCCAGCTCCGAGTGCTGGAAAGGGTGAAATCCTGATATATTTATTCACCTGGCACAACCCTCAGCACTGCCAGTATTAACTGGCCAGGCCGATTAGTGGCAGCCATCAGCCAATAAATAAATTGGAACCATCTCCAGACCTGATTAGCTTGCTAATTAAGCTCAGTTACAGGGAAATCTGCAGTCAATCAGCCCGGCCGTTACCAGTTGGATCTGTGGAGCGGGAGCTGTAGATGCTGCATCTCTGGTGGGGAGGAGGAGGAGGGGAGCGTGCTGGGGGTGGGAAGGAAGGTTGTACCGAAATCTGCTTTCCTCAGCAGCAATCGGAGATGCTCATCCCTCTGGGGTGATTCCCGGCAGCCTTCGG
Organism: Gavia stellata; assembly: GCF_030936135.1. Lineage (NCBI taxonomy): Eukaryota > Metazoa > Chordata > Aves > Gaviiformes > Gaviidae > Gavia > Gavia stellata. The sequence goes on from NC_082601.1 coordinate 41,795,004, forward strand.
TGCCCCCACGCTCGCCTGGGCTCTTGCCCCGATGCTGTTGGGGGGGATCGCCCCGTTCTGTTTCAGTCGCCAACCCGCTTGGCAGCACAATCCCTTTCCAGTCCTCAAACTCCCAGAAAGGGCAGAATGCCTCCAAAGACAGCCCATTCGGAAGGGTAAACACAGGGCTGGTGGGGTGAATTTTTTTTTTTTTGGCCGGGCCAGGCTGCTTTCCCCCCTTTTCCCAATGTGCAGCTCTGACACCTCGCTCCAGCTCCCAGCTCTTCCCTCCTGCACCCAGCCGGCATTCTGGGGACCCGCACCGAAATGCTGATGGCCATCTTCATCCCAGCAGAGAGGCCAAGGGCTCTCGGTGGTTTCTTCTTGCCTGCAAAGTAGATGCAACATCCCCTGGACGGCCCAAAGCAGAGGTAGGATTTCCAGACACGCACCCAGCCGTTGCTGTCAGCGTTGCAGAAGAAGGTGTTTTGGCGTTCAGGGACCCCCATCCGGCAGCTGCCCATGGGCATCGGGTGGTTGCTTGTCTCCCTGCCGTGCCCTTCCTCCGGCTCTGGCAACTCGAGGCCGGTTGGCATCCCAGCCCTTGCTTCATTAGATGAAAATACCTGGTCTCTGATTTCCTCTAATCCTCCAAAACGATGTGAATTGTTTGCTCCCGCGCCAAAATGACAATAAATGATGATTTTCTCCTGCAAACGGTGATCAGGAGGTTCTCTTCCAACCAAGCAACGAGCAGCCCTCGGTGTCGGCAGCACCGGTGCCGAGCCATTTCTTAAAAGGCTTGAGCAAACCCCAGGCACGTTACGTTCCCTGGGAGCCCAACGTTAATCCCCCGAGCAATGGGAAAGGCCTGCAGATGGTTTTGCAGCTCCGCGTCCCTCCGTCGCTCCTGCCCCGTGGCACAGCATCACCTTTTTGCTTCCACCGCTGCGGCTCTTCTCATCCTCTCTTTGGCAAACGCAAGGAGTCTCCCTGGCTTAAAACCAAGCAGACCTGGAAGTCGGGGAGCGGAGATCGGCGGGGGCAGAATGCAAATAAATAAGTGCTAATTGCTGGCAGCGGCGCTGCGCGTCGAGCGCAGTTATTGCGGCCGCATTTATTGGCCAATTAAGGGCTTTACTGGACGTTAGGCGAGATAAATGACTGCCTGGTGGGTTTCCCAGTCCTGGCGCCGGTCTGTGGTTTTCCGACCGCGCATTTAGCGGTTTCACCAGGAGTACCCTCCCGGTAACTCCTGCAGTCCGTGCGCTTGGAAGTCACGTCCTGGGCATCGCTCAGGTGGGAATTGCAACGCTACAGGAATACTTCAAGAGGGAAAACACCACATCGCCTGCTTCTCCCTGCAAGCATCACGCGCCTCAGATCCACCACAGAAATAGAGAAAAAAGGGCGAAAGGATGAGCTCGAAGGCAGGTGATGCTGGGCTCAGAAGAGGTTTGCGTGGGACACACGGCTCCCCAGCCCGGATTTCTGCTGGGTTTTCTGCAGTCAAGTTTCTCAGCAGCATCTCCGGACACCACTTCCACCTCCCGTCACCAAGTCATCGAGGAACTCAGCGCGAGCGACACGCGCTGCCTCTGGCAAGGGCCATCAGGGAGATAAATCGGGCCGAGTGACCCCGAACCAGGGGGTCCCGCTGCCGCCCTCCCTCCCCGGGGTAGTGCAAAGGGAGGAGGGAGGAAGGTGGTGGTGGTTCTTCACCACCACCGCGGTTCAGCGGAGGAACTCCTCGATGCGGGATGCTGTGGACGCTCAAAGCTTTCAAGAGATTGAGGGGATCGCCCAAACTGATGGTAGAGAAATCCACTGAGGATTACTAAATTCACCGAAAACAGGCTGCTTGGAAGTCCCTGAATTTTAAACAGTTACAGGCTGGGGAAATACATAGCAAAAGCCCCATATAATCTGATTTTACACTCTCCTCCAGCATTGGCTTTTGGCAACAGGTGGAGAAGAAGTGTTGGTGTGGTTGGATCTTTGACCTGGCTCTTCAAGGCTACTCTTCCCTGATATTCATGAAGCACGAAATGTTTTGTTTATGAAAGCAGCTGAATTTGGGTGAGCTTGGCTCTCTTCTGGAGAACAAAGCTGTTTACCAGAGAGGGTCAGCCCCATCCTACCACGGCGTTGGATGTGATCGCTGTGTGTGCTGTCCTCAGTCGTCTCATCCTGTCACTCCCTTCATACCAGTTTGGATTTGTGCTTGAACAAATAAGAAACAGCACAACTGCCAAGGGAATATTCGGAAACGAGGGCTAAAAGCATGCGGTACCTACGGAGCAAGCGTCTTCTGGGCTCTGGAGCTGGTTTCTTTAGCTGGTGCTCCCAGCATCCGTCAAAGCAAGGGTGGAATCGCACAGCAAGGCCTTACAGCAGAGCAACAGTCCGGGCTTTATAGTAATTGCTTTTTTATTTAAAAAGAAAAAAAAAAAAAAAGAAAAAAAGGGGGGTTCCCCCTACTCCCATTGTGGCAATCAATAGTTTTCCTTCAAAACCTCTTTCTGACCCCTGTTGCTTTGCAGTAGGATAGTTTCTTTTCTTCCCAGGCATCTGTGAATGCCACCAGCTGGGAGCGTTTCAGGGGTACAGGGGGGTGGGCTTGGGATAGGTGAGAAATGTGGGAATGAAAGACATCCTTCAATCTGCTCCACCATCCCTGGCACCCGGATCTTCCAGGAGAAGCCAGATCTTAGGAGGGTTGTTAGAGCGAGAGCAGCCAGCCGTGCCCATCACAAAATCAAACCCCGTACCCCTGTAGGAGAGCAAAGGAGGGGAGGGACGGATGGTTCCTAAAAGAAGCACTACTATAGCTTTACACCCCGGGGGAATCCGAAACAAGTTCTCCCACGTTCCAAGTTCACATTTCAAATCCAGAAGGGGAGAACACAAAGCACCCACCTCCCGCTTAGGTGCTGGCTGGATGCGTGATAGGGTTAAACAGGGTGGGAAAACCTTGCAAGAACAAAGGTGTACAGCTGCTGCACGACAAAATGGTGATGCAGGCCCCCAAAAAAGAAAAAAAAACCCACAAATCCACAAGCAGTCCTGCAGTTTTTCATCCCCCACAGTACTGCTACAGCCTCCCTGAAGCACTTGGAGAATTGAAGAGCGGAAAAGGAAAAGCTCCCCGAAGCCCCAAACAAACCCCCATCAGACAGGACAGAACTGACAGCTCCCTGCAGATGGGAGACCTGATGGGATGGGCAATAACCTGAAGAATGAACAAATTTGGGCCAAGGCACAAGCAGACGTAAAAAATAAAACCAAAAAACCCCAATCCCATACCGTGGGCAGTCCCGCTCAGTCCGTGAAGATGCAAGCTCACCTTTCCAATCTCGGCCAGGTCTTCTCTTGGGCAAAATCCCGCTGCAGCGAGGTCTCCGGTCCCGTGACGCATTGGAGAGCCCGTCCCTTTTGGTATTGGTTTTGACCTTGCTGCCCTTCGGTATCAGCCCACGCACCGTGCTGGGTGCAAGACCGGGAAAAGAGACATCCCCAACCTGCCGCTTCTCCACCGCTTATCTATGCCTATCATACCCTTCTCTTTGTGTCTCTCTTGGAGGGAAATGCCCCCCTTTTTCCACCTCTTCATAGCTCTAACTCATTTCTGAGCATCCCTAATTTCTCTGTGTCTTTTATAAGGCGGGACAAGCATAGATGGCCAAACCGTAGCATTGGTTGCCTCGCTCCATGGTGCCCTTACGGATCTTAAAATCGTACATTTCTTTCTTCACCCCAGGGCACGTTATTTAAGTCATCTCCCTTTTTTTCTCCATTCATGCACATTTACTGAATTTTATCTGCTATCCTCTATGTACCCACCCTGATACCACACAGCTCTCTTGGCCTTATGTAGTCTTTCCGCAGCCATCGATATCACTAACCGTATTGCCAACCCATCGAGACACACTGGTCCGGGCTGCTCAGGTGAAAACCCATCACTTCTTGCTTCCCTCTCCGCCCCATCTCTCAACCTTCTGCATCAGGGCAGTGTTTTGTCTTCTCCTTGGGCCTACTTAGATTCCTGATTTCTTCTCATGACATACTCGGGCCAAGACCTTTAAAAATATAAATAAACGTCAATCTGTTGCCCATCGTTCGGCGCTTCAAATCACTCGTTCAGAGAAGCCTCATAGAGAGCCATGATTTTCCTCCGAAGAAGTGATTAGACCATACCATATCATGACCTTAAAGATGTTTTATTATTCTTATTTTAAATGATCATTTCAACCAATTTAGCAGATACAGATGTAACCGTTACTGGCCTAATTCCTTGGATCTCCTCCAGAGACTCTTAAAGCCTAGGTGCAACATTTACTACTCTCTCTTCCTCGGGGAGAATAACTGTTTTTAATGAAAGCTCACATATTTTTGCTGGGAGATCTGTCATTCAGTTCATAAGCACTTTCAGAACTCTTAGATATACACCATTACGGCCCGGTTGACTTATTGCTTTTTAATTTATCAATTTGCACCATTACTGGCTCTTCTGACATCCCAGGTCTCGGATAATACTTCATCTTTATTACTGGCAAAGAGTGACAGTATCTCATCGTTAATACGAGAAGAATGTGGGGCCAGGGCAGGTGTATCTCAATAACGCGGCAATGAAGACTCAAGCAAAGAAGCAAGCTGCGACGAACAAGTTTTCTTGTCTTTATTAGAAAGAGACCTATACAATATAGCAGCCTCTCTCTGCAGTACTTTACAACTTTTTTTCCTTTTTTATTTATTTTTTTTTTTAAGTATTCAGAATACTGTACAGCTGACACAAAAATCTCAACGCGGAGAGAGAGGAAAGGGAAACATAATACAAACTGGCATACTTAATCAAACCAAAATCATATGAAACAACAAGCAAAGTGAAATGTTTGTCAATCGGTTTAATTACAGTACAAACAATATAAATAAAGCATCATTGACTCATTGTAAAACAAACTTGCTGAATGAGGTAATATAAAAACAACAACAAAAGATGTATTTTTTTAAGAATTTCCACACTGTCTTGTCATCATTTATACATTACTATTTACAGAAACAGAAAAAAAACCCAACCCAAACTTGCTATAAAGCCTGCCATGTGCCAGGTATCTTCTGCCTCCACCCCAAGCAGAGGTCTCAGGCGTCCCTACTCACCTGGGCTCCCTTTCTCCTCATCCCAACCAGAAAGACAAACATCACAAAGCCGAAAACCTGAAAGACTTGGGGGCTAAACGCGGCCGACCATAAAATCTAGCCTTTGCAGGCGGGTCACAAAGTATTAAGGAATAAAAGAAAGAGTGAGCATACCCATCTGCTTCCCCAGTGGTGCCGACGGTGCTTCCCAAAACAGAGGTGCCAGCTAGATTAAACCTCAAATCACAACCTCGCTGAAACCAGGGGCCAAACTCCGACTTCGGAGAGGTCAGGATACAGCCCAGCCGCGCCCAACTCCGCCGCCTTGAAGCTGTTTTGCCTCGGACTTGGGCAAAGCTCAAACCCTGCTGAAGCCGAGAGGTTTAAGGCAGCAGGAGCTGCAGGATCAGGCCCCCGGCAATCCCAAACTAGAGTTCAAAGGCAACGGTCACACAAAACAAGTCCCTGGTGTTTTAAAAGACACTCCTCTCCCAAATACCCCTTCAGTTTGTGCACACCCACCTACACAAGCCATCTACAAGTGAAAGGTGCCCTTGACATTGAAATAGTAGAAGAGAGCTGGACCGATGCCTGCGGTCCCCTGGAAACTGGGTAATCCCACGGAGCAAAGGGCTGTGCTTTCAGAGGATGGGTACGTCCTGTTTTCCCCATGGATTGGCAAAACGAGCTCCATAGATTCAATGTGTCTTGCACCTCTGGATACATCAGAAAAAAAATGCTTGGAGGGGTTTTCGACAGCATTTCAAAGAAATTACTTTGTCACAGGCGCAAGAAGGGGAAATAAAAGAGCTTTCCACCATCTCCATGCACCCAACCATGTTTCCTACCGCGCCTTGCCTAGCTCCAGCGAACTGCCCTTCTCGCCCTGCCAGACTTGCCCTCTCCCTATTGACTTCCCCCGATACGACTATAAACCGAAAGCAAGGGTAGAAACGGTGTGAACAACACTTGGTCAAGTCTTCCTGGACTCCTGGGTACACGCAAAGCCTCAGCACTTCAGCTGAGGTTTGTGGCTCCCTCACGGCAAGATTTTGGGGCCAGAGCTTAATGGCCAAGAACAGGCGGAGGGAGGGACGAGGAGCTGCTCTTGGGGAAGGACCCACCTGGACACTGCTCTTCAGAAACATCTCACCACCGTCATCCCCACCAGCCCCACGAAGAGCAGCAGGACCCGAAGCACCGCTGAATCAGCTACAGGAGGGCAGCTCGATGGTCCTGCGCTTAAGTTCAGCCAGTAAGCTGAGGTTCAAGGAATTTTATACAAAAAAAGGGCCTCTGAGCAGCAAGTCCTCCTTTGTCCTTTTCACCTTTGGAATCTCTTTCCCTGGTGTCTCCCATGATAACACCCCCAGGGCTGGTGAACTGGGATTTCTTCTCTCAAGCAAGGGGGGTACTTCAGTCCTGGTGGCCAACTTAAAGGTTTTCTCAAGTTGAGTGTTGCTGTCTGAAGGAGCTGGATTTTTTTTTTTTAATACCTCTGAGGCAGGTATCCATGCGAGTCCAGAGCGCCTTGATGGCTCGCAAGAGCCGCAGTAAGCCTGCACCTTGTATTCCTGCATCTTTCCATCCCTTGAGTAGGTGTTCTCCATCCTGCGCCTGCCTCCTGCGCTCTTGGAAATGGCTGGTCTTACTCAAGCTGGGAGACTTGCCCGTTTAGAAACATCTAACTGAAAACCTGGCTCTAGCTATTGATTTTGATTAACGTGCAAATGTGCGCGCGTACACATCCACAATCGCTAACAGCAGTATGTAGAGCACATATGCATACATAAGCACACATAGGCACACCAAATGCAACGCATATGTAGTGACCTCCACGTGATACACTGCCTTTACCTTAGGACTCAAACCACCTTGACTGCGCTTCATCCTCCAATCCAACTCAACTCAATCCCCAGATGTGGGAACTAGTTGCCAAAGAACAACCCCCCTTCAGCACCAAAACCTTTCCTCGGTCCTGCATGAGCTTGGGGTTTGCCTTACGGCACGGATCAGACCCTATCAAGTTGTCTGCTCTGAGGGGTTTTACTCCCTGTACCTTGTCATTCAAGAGGACCAGGAACGTGTTTTCAGCTGCTTCAGTTCTCAGAAACAAAAAAAAAAGACCGATCGGTTCTGGAAAACGGGGCATACACAAAAGAGCTGATGGTGCATTCACTGCCAGCAAGCAACATGGTCATCCCAAACGCATGCCATTAGACCTCTGTGAGCATCCCCACCCACCCCCCCCCATCACATTTTGTACATAACACACAGGTAAAAATTACTAGCTCTGAAGCACTGCAAAAGAGTCAATCCTTAGTACTGGAAGCTAAACACACATCCAGAAAGTTCATGGGCAAGAGAAAGCTGAAGCTCTGCCTGTCGGCAGAACGGACTGCTACTGCTTGAATATGCCACAGGGATCTGGGAGATAGGCGGACATACAGAGATGAAGAGGCTAAAACTGCTGAAATGCGCAAAGACATTTTTCTTCCATCTGCCCGCAAGCAGAAGTGCCCCTGAACATTCAGGGAACAATAGTAAACGATGGGAGTTAATTTGCCCACATATTGCCGTCACCTGAAGTGAAGCACAGGGGCCAGGATGACCAGAAGCATGCGTAGCTATTTGGGGCTTAAGATGGCTCTAAAACCCACCCAAAACAACTTTTTCTTTTCAGAAATCACGCAATCCTCCTCTCAAAACATGAACTATTCATAGCTCCTGAAAATCTTGGCCAAACCCCTTTGAACCTTGCTTTAAAATGTGAGACAGATTCAGTCAACTCAAGGTAAACTGTCATGAGATGAGACCGCTCGATAATTACTTTAAAAACTGGCCCACGCTAAACAACAAAACAAACCCTAGAATATCGTAATACAACAAATCTACCTACCTACAGCTTTGGATATTTTGCTCTATTACCCCAACGTTTTTTCAAACAGGAGATTATGCTCTAACAAAACCATTCAAACCAACCTTCTTTTTGTAGCTTGGAATTTAAGAAGTCAAAACTCATGGCAGAACCTTTTAATTTGGGGTAGTTTAGGGTTTTTCTACCTTGAGAGGGACTTTAATCTGGAGCGGGTTTTTTTTCTGCTACGCAGCAAACACAAGAACATCCAAAACTGGTTTTCTATGCAATAAAGTTTACCCACAAACCACCAAGAAGGGAAGGAGATGTTGAACTGAGGATCCAGGACTAATAGCCGGAGATCCCATGTACGCATCGCTGTAGCAGCCACCGGAGGGGAAACAAAGATGCTTGACAATGAGATGGGGATGGGCAAGTTGTCTCCTATCCAGCCAAGCTGCCCCAAGGTTGGTCCCCACCGCTGTCCTCCTTTACCTTGAGTCCCTCTGGCCACAATGACCATTTGTTCCCTGTTAAGGTGCAAACGCGGCTCCCCGAGACGTTTGGAAAGGGCCCCTTCGGGACGCCCTTGTGAAATCTGTGCTTGTCTCCACTATTACTACTTTGTACTAGAAACTACAAATTACTTCATTTTTCCCGATCTCCATACAAATATAAAAGATGAAGCTATCCAAACCCCATATAATCTAATTATACTACATTACAGTGCCGGAGATCATTTCTAAGCCCGTATCCGCATTCCCACCTCTATTCCTCTCCCTACGTTACTCGGCTTCCTCTGGCCAGGGGAAATCTCCAAGTGCAGCTAAAGCTTTTTTTGCACTAACACACATAATTTAAGGAAATGGGGAAAAGACGGCAAATTAAACAATATTGTTTACACAGTTATTATACACTATGCCCAAATGCTTAAAAATCCTTTCTACCTTCCTGGAGCTCACCTGGCTTTCTGAGCAGCACCTAGTCCAGAATACACCAAGGTTCTCCAAAAATAGCTTTTCTTCTGCCCGCTTTTAGCAACGAAATTGGAAATCTGGTAACGGGAGCCCTTGGCCAAATCTCTGCACTGGCAGGACCCTGAATTTTCCCAAGGTTAGATCTTGTTTCTTCATAAATAGTGAGGAGAAGTAAAACCCTGCTCAACTCCGGGAATATCAAGGTTTAGATGCCAGATACGACACATCCGACTTATCTCCACCATTCAGCAGCGATTAGCTTAAAATAAATAGAAGGAAAGTGTTGATGTTAATAGCAACGGCTGACTCGCTTCTAGTGTTTTAGTCATCATGGATAAAGTGCAGAGGAAGGGGGATTTAAAGGTATCTGGGATGCTGAAAAGGGTTAAATGGGGGACGCAACGAAAGCCACAGCCACCGTCTCCATTCTTGGAGAAAACAGCTTTAGCTAACGTGTTTCTGCCAGGACTTCTTATTGACTGGATCTCAATTTATTTTTAGTTTGCCCTTTAGTTAAAGGGCGTAAACAGCCTGGCAAGCGGGTTCCATAAAAGCAACGAGAGGGGCTAAACGCGAGACGAAGAACAGAAAACGGACGGGTTAACAGAGCGAAAGCAAGAGGAACGATTCCTGCAGGTTCTCCAAGTGTCGGTCTATATTGCCTGTTTCCGCACCTGGACGGCTTCAAGAACATCCTTTGCAAAGTGCAAACGCATCCCCTGAAACGCACGCGGAGCCCGGAGACCTCGGCTCACTAAGCCAAGGCCCGCTGGGCTCCAGCCATGGAGAACTTCCTCCATCCTCGCTCCCAGCTGTGGTGGGAAGGGGGTTCCTCTCCACTCCTTCACCATGCAAGAAAGGGATGGAGCCTACGCTGGCCCGACTTCCTTGCCCCGTGGCCTGTCCCACTAGCTCAGGAGGTGCCACACAACTTCTCAACAGCCATCCAACCTAACCCATTTGAAGAGGAGATGCTGTTGCCATGAGGCACAGACCCTCCTCGGTCTGTTCTCCCGTGGCTGGAGCATCACCAGCTCCAGTGCCAGAGAAGGTCTCTCCTGCCTTGGAGAGACAGCGCTGGGAGATCTCCCGTCTTTCGAGGGATCGCCGCTGCGTGCACGACCGGGTATCGTCCCCGCAGACCCCTACACGTTTAGGGAAGCCATCACATAGCCTACGCCACTTCAACACGGTTACTGCCAACGCTTACACGGCCAAGGGAGAGCTATGTCTAGGTTAAAAGAAACTGTGCTACTGCTTAATTGAAGTACGAGGTTATTAGTCGGCTAGCCTGGATATATCATTTTTCCTATAATACAGTTGAATGTCCTCTCATAAAAATACTCTGTTTTTTTTCAATGTTTGCCTTCAGAAAATTTTTATGAAAGGAGCATATAATTCTTCCACCTGAAATCTGCATGACAGCCTGGTTGCCCTTGTTTCTCAAACATCACTCTCAGCTTTATGAGAGGAAGGTGGCCCAAAGAGAGCTTTAAATTATGTACAGAAAATATTTTCAATTAGGAAAAAAACAGCTCGGAAATGGAACATGCACTGAGAACTTAAGGGCGGCAAATCTGCCTACCCTGCGCTTGAAACATTGGACTTGGTTTTTGGCTACAAATGCCCTCGATGCTCCCAGGGGAACAGCAGGCAGCTATAGCACCTCCGGGACCACGAGCCGCGATTCCTGAATCCCCGCTGTGTCCCCCCCATAGGGGCGTAAAGCTCGTGAGCACCAAGACACAGCGGGCTTCACAGCATCCCCTTCAGCTGCACGTTAGACGGGGTGTCCCATCGCTGAAGGACCACCCGTCAGTACCAAGGATCAGGGAGCTGCATGGGAATGATGGAGAAATAGCAATTATAACAGACACCCTTCCTCAAGTTCAAAAAAAAAAAAAAAAAAAAAATTAAAATTATCCCGGTATGAAGAGAATCAGCTGTAGCCTTACTCTGATGCAGCCAGCCTAGGCTGGTGAAGAAAGATTTCCCCCCCCAAATAGTCAAAGGTCTATACAGTAACAAAGTACAAAATGAGAACACCACCAAATAGGAAAAACTGGTCAATATTCTCGTGCTTCCACCTTGAGGCTCGCTTTTCTTCCACAAATTGATGATTTTACATCAAATCCGTAATTTTCTCTTTTTTTTTTTTTTTTTAAGAAAACCAGATTACGCTTTTTCCTTCACGTTTTGTCCACGTATAGTGTATTTAGCAATCGCTACGCTCCTCCCATTTGCATGCCAAACGGAACGCAGAGCCCCAAGGAAGAGCACCACTGAAGGCTTGGGAAATACATCCGAACAGGTAGATTTGCAAATTACTATGCCGTGTGCACCTCACTGCCTTCACGTAATTGCTCCTTTGCCATCGAATTCAGTTGAGTTTTCAACTTTCTCCGTGATACACCCTTCCCCCATCCTCACATTGCCATATGCCGCTTAAAAAAAATGACTTTTCTGCCTGCCAAAACCCGTACAAGCCTGCTTCCCCGTGCCAGAATCCTACTTCATTGAAAACAGGAGAAGCTGGGATCTGCCCGGCAATACCAAAATAATCAAATCAAGTATTAAAACTTGGAATTCAAATGAACTGTCCAGGCTACTTTCACAAGCCATTTTTCTTCCCGAAAGCAGCCAAGTTGGGAGTCAAGCGCAGCCATGCCCTGCCCGCCGCGGTGAAGGCTATCAATTCTGAACTTAATCAAATCTGATCTTCCCCCAGCCAGACTAGGGCTTTTTGTCTTGGCTTGTGAAAGCTTCGTGACTTCTGGAGTAAAATATATTTAGAGCGCTGAGAAACAGCCTCTTTTTCCTTTCTAAAAGGTCTCGTACGCTTTTTTTTTTTCCCCCATGCCAAACGTGCCATAATCTCCTTCTGATATGTTCCTCAAAGGCTTGCGATGGAAACAAGAGTTCAACCGCTGGGAATATTTTCAATGTACAATGATCTGCAACCCACAGATCCTAACTAGTTGCACATTATTTAGTTCACATCCATTACAGTTTATAAATTAACAGAGATGTAATTTTCTGTACAAAAAAAAAAAATATCAATGCATATTTCTGGTTTTTTTTATTCAAATAGATTTTACATACATATAACCTAGACACAATACAAAAATCTGTATAAGTTAGGCAATGCATCACAGGAGTGACCAAAAACTCAACACGTTTACCTTGGCAAAATGACAGAACCTATTTCTGCTGGCTGAAAAAATATTAGCCTTTAATGCGTTTATTAATTTCACTAAATGTACTTGAAATGTTTTTTCCTTAGCGGTATTCATTATTCCTTTTTGTGTTTCATAGTTACTCTTATTTATTTTTTCCATTTTGTTTTTACACCAAGGAGACTGCAGTCAAATAACACTCAGCAACTCATTTCCTCTCTTTGGACTGAAAAATTAAACAGATACTAAATTATGACAGTGAATTTAGAAAGGAGGGCTCCAAGGGCTTGAAAGAACATGTCTGAGATAATATGATGCTTCTAAGAATATTGCAATCACATCCAAGCAATCACCGAAGCGTGCCATGTAACTACCTCCTCAGCTAATATGCTTTTTTCTCCGTGATGACTAATCATGTTCTATTAAACAGCGGTAATGCTGGAAGAACTCAACTATACAAGTGTAATGAAGCCAGTATTCTCCCCGGACAGATTAGCTACAACTGATTTGACACATACCATCATAGGAGCTTCAAACCTGACAAACTCTGTGCTTGCTTCTGATTTATGCCGTCAAGCTCTTCAGAGAAGAGAATGAAATCCAGGCGTCGCGTTTGGTAGAGGTGAAATGTACTGATGTGCTTAACTGTCAGTTACGGAAAGTCACCATCTCTCCTTCCTTCTCCTCTCGCTCGCCTCTCCCTCCGCCCCTTCCCTCCACGCTCGGGGAGCCTGCGTCCCCCCCCCGGGGACGACCGCTCTCCCATGGTCCCGGTGCCACGCACGGCGTGTCCTGCTCAACCCACGTGCTCTCGCCCGCTTGTTTCCATCCTTCGAGAGCTGTCACTGAAAGAACTGCTTTCTCTGCAGCCCCTTTTGCTCCTTCTCATCCCCTCGCGCTCTCCAGACGCGCCGTTTCCGGATGGGACAGGGATGTACCGAAGGGAAAAGGGAAAAGGAGAGTTACCAGACTCACAGAGCAGAGCTGTGATGGGGATGGAGGAATATGAGGCTGCGGATGTAACTCAGGTCAGCGAATACACGAGTGAGCTCCTCAGATGATGGTGGGCATCCTTCCGCTGCTGTTGTTCCGGTTATTGTTCTTCCTGGACAGGTTTGGAGTGGCCATGAGGACGAAGCGCTCGTCGGGACAGCCGTACTGCAGGAGAACGTCAATGCACTCCTGGCTGGAGGCCTGCCGGGCGTAGGCCAAGGCCGTGTTGCCATGGGCATCGCGTGCCATCACGTCGACGCCGTACTACAGAAAGAAGAGGTGTGTTGTTGGAAGCTGCGGTGCCAAGAGAGCGTTAAAATGGAGGGAGCGGACTCGGGACAGCTTGGTTTGAATGTAACCGAGGATGGGGAGAGGGAGGAGAGAGCAGGCAGGACACCAGCCTGACAACGCGAGCAGCACTCACTCACATACGTAAAAGTTTCTACGGGGAGAGGCTCATGCATGGAACAAAATGTACCATGGTGGTGTTTCAAAGAGGTGCTAGGGAAATTTCTTCTTCATTTCCTACGCTCTCCTTTACTTGCCATCAAGCAGCAGCGGACAGGCAGAAATAGACGTTTTTACCACGTTGCTGTCTTTTGAGAGCACGCAATGAGGAACATCTGGACTCGGGACACCAGCAAAGGCTTTGTGGAACCCACAGGAAGGTAGGTTTGGGAGGTCCTGCTCAGGGACATAACCAAGGGAAAGCCAACCCAGCCAGCCCCCTCCCCACACACCAAGTACTTACCCAAATCAGGAGCTGCACTAACACCACGTTTCCTTTCCTGCACGCCAAGTGGAGGGCAGTGCGCCCGTCACCGTCTCCGCAGGTCTCGTTCACCTCTTCCCGAGTCCCGTGGGCAAGGAGCAGGATGACCGTCCGCAAGTCCTCCTCGGCTGTAGCCCTCAGGAGATGCTGGCCCAGAGAAAGCTCCAGACACTGCAGCGGGGCAAGGAAGAGCTTCTGCTCATATTTCGCACGTATCCAGCGCTCTTTTTCTTCCCTAGAGAAGCCAAAGGAGACAGGTCACTCGAACCCAACTTCGCTGACTCTGGAGAACGGTGCAAGTTCAGCTTTGGCTAGCGTTACGTTAGCAAACAGCAGTTAACCAACAGGAAAATTATTCCCCCTTCAAATTTTTGGCAAGAAAGCCCTCATAGAAACAGTTCATCCAAACCTTATCTTGGCAGTGATGTTTGCGTCACCCATCTCATCATTACCGAGTCGTATTATCGCAACGCCCCAGATCGCCCTTGGTGGATGCCGTGCCTACAGGGTCGTAAGATCACAACAGCCCAGAGGTCTTAAAAAACCCCGGGCTGCCCTGAGGACTGGCAAGAGGTCAATGCAAGAGCCCCCACCGTCACGAAGACCAAAGACAAAGCAGGCAGCCTGGTTCCACGTTAAGGTTGTGCGGCGAAATACGTTACAGAAAGCGCACCAAATTTCTGTATCTAAGACCAGATATGCACCCGGGCTTGCATTTCAGACGGGAGAGCAAGCCCTGAAAGCCACGGCCTTGCTTGCAGGGGTGCTCTTTCCTTCTGCAAGTTGAGTAATGTTTCCAATGCAAAAGGCATAGGGATGGTTCCTCTGTTTGTGTTTCCAAAATGCAAGCCACCAAAAGAATACTTTGAAGCGCCATTTCCTCCTGATGCGTCAAAGAACTATCAAAAGCCTTCGGGATGCTCTTAGGTTACAGGATAACAAGGACTACAAACAAGTCCCTTGACTCTCCGTTAAAAAAATTACCATACAATTATATGATCTAAGAGATCTAGCCCTAGACAAAGTCCCATTTAGAGGTACCTCAGGTAATCTGTCCAGCCTGTGAAAACCATACACATCACCTAAGCCAGGCAACTTGCTACTGGTGACAGATTCTCTCCTCTGGACTACAAAAGGCAAAGCTCTGTTTACGCCTTTCAGCCGTGTTTACACTACTCTCAGTAATCTAGTGTCAGGTTAGCCCTAATCTGTTTTTAAATACTTAGGTAAACAGATCCTTCCAACAGCAAATCTGGATTAGTTTTGCATCATTTCCTGGTACATGCGGAGTGACCTTGCTTTGACCTGCCCGGATGCTTTCAAGGCACAGCTTCCCAAAGCATCCGCTTCTCTACCCCGACCGCAACTTACCTTACAAACGGGTCCAGGGCTTTTTTTTGTAGAGCAAAAGCGCAAACAGAAAATCAACACAAAGAGTGCTTCGTTTAAATCAAACCTTTGAATGACTCCTGCAAGCTAAAAGACACACCAGGAAAAAAAAAAAACAAACCCAACAAACCCAACGTTTGGGGAGCTGCAAATTAACCTTTGATGGCAGGATCTGATAAAACAGAGTATCATCTCAGGTATTCCAGATGGAGAGGAGGAAGAAAAGGGCTTCTTTTACTATTGCATCCTTAATTCATGGTTTTTGCCTTTGTATTTTTTTAAGGTTAAAAAAAAAAACCAACAAACCAAAAGCAGTGCAATGAGGAGGCTGAAGTAACACACGTGCAACTATTTACAATAAAACTGGCATTCTTGCAACACTTCTAGGTCCAGTAACCATCTAGTGTATCTTCAAGAATGTTTAGTAAAGCGCTCATACGTTTTTAAATACGTACAGAGTCTGCAAATGAATCCCCCCTCTTCCCCAGACCATCTTTTGAGCGATAGTAAGTTTTGGCTCCTGTCAAGAGCATCAGTTGCTGCGATCGCCATGGTTTGAAGAGAGAATTCCCTCTCCATTTAGAAAACAAGCTGTTTTACACGAGTCTCCCACTTCTAATCACGATTCACCTATAAACCGCAACAGCGAGCCATGGTGTGTACCGACCCAGAGGCAGTCCGTGCCCAGTTCAGGCGGCGGCTTTCAGACCTTTCAGGCTGCTGGTTTACAAATTCATCAGCACGAATTTCACCTTGGCAGCGTGCGGCGTAGGAGCAAAGGCGATCCTGCTGCTCTCGGAAGGTTGCAAGAAAGCAGGAGAGACCCCACCCCAACCCGATCCTGCTCAGGTTTATCCTACTGTCTCAAAAGGCTGGGCAAAGAACAGAAAACCCATTTAAAAATTAAATCTGACTCTGAGGAAGGGGAACGTGCTGCCACCTGTATTAGCGATGGAGAGGATGCAGATGGTCCTTCCTTAAGCCACTCTCCTGCAGTATGATCAAGTAACCCATAAATGCTCTGCATTGATGCTGACTGTACGTTCTGGTCAGGATCCATCCCTTCACCGGAGGAAATCTCTTGCAGAGCCGGGCAGGAGACATCGGGTCCCTCAGGAGATGCTCACTGGTGTGCCCGGCCAGAGCAGGACCCCGCAGCCAGCCGCCGGCTGTGCCGCTGGGCACCGCTCACCTAAAAATTCCACCTTCGCACGTGGTTATTTTACCTCACTTCGGTTTCCCTTTTCAGAAAACCCGCCCGATTTTTCTTGCCCACGTAGGTCACCGAAAGACTCAATGCATTAAGGCCAAATTCAACCTTTGGAGTGACATTAAGGGTTGTGGTGGGAACACAGCAAACATTACAAACAAAAAGAAAGGTGTTTTAAAAGGCTCAGGCATTTGGGGGCAGCGCGCCACTGACGTCAGCTATTGAATGAGATATAGATCTTACTCGGCTGTACAAACCGGGCACAAGAAAGATATGTCGTTCGCATTTTCTGGCAGAAAACCAAACTTTCTCATAGAAGTAGGAGGAAAAGCACGCTCGCCCATGCCTCATGGACAGCCAAAATGTAGAGGGACTGTTTTTGAATGAGTATCTAGGAAGCCGATGTCCACGGACACCCTCCCTACATCTCCGGCACAAACGACTTTCTTTTGAACGGGAAGTCCTGGGGACTTTCCTGGAAGACAGCTTCAGCTCTGCCGCTCCCATTCATCTCAGAAATCCCGACAGCCAAGCCATAAATACTGGAATTGTTTCTCTGATGCCCCTATTTCACTTCTGAGATCCACAGCGTGTCTTGGCTGAGGTCTCATCTCCCCCAAGGAAGGCCAGTCCAAGAGCAGAGTTGTCAGCAGTAGATCACTTGACCTCTCCGCAGTCCTCCGGAGGACCACTGTTCACATCCCCTCTTAGCTAATGAGCTAAAAAATGAATTATTGGAGCGGTCAGCAATAAGCAGGAAGAGGAGGCACAGTGTTTCATTTCAGCCAGCGCTGACATACCTTTAAATAAATCAACTGAATAAGAGCACGAGGAAAAGCGAGGAAGAGCAACTAATCAGGAGAAAGACACCGAACCAATCCCTAAAAATAAAGGAAACGTACATTGGCTAGTAAATATTTCCCTCGTTTTCTTCCCTTAGCTGTAATCCTGGTAACTGCCACTCTAAACGACTCCCTCAGCGCCGGACTTGTTCAATTGTGGCTGTCAAAGCCAAAACAAGACGCTTTTACCGAACTTTTAAAATCCAGCGGAGTCCTTTTCTCAGGACCGGGTTAAAGCCAGGGTGCGGGAGAGGCAACGTCATCGCGCGCTTAGATGGTCCCGACGATACCTAATGCTGGAGAGTGTGTGAGCTGCCTCTTCCTCACATGTCCTAAAATGACTTGACTTTTCTTCAGCGATCATGCTAGCTGCTCTTTTTTCAATGCATATGCACAAAGGAATTACTAAATGAACTTAGAGAAAGAAAAAAAATACATTTATAAGATTAGGCTTTCTTGGAGCCTTTTATGGCTGAAGCTACGCATTCAAACCCAGACTGCCGCTACAAACTTCAAACCTCACTGGTTATGCAAGGGCCAAATACACCAGGCTGCAAAATGCTCTGCGGTACCAGGAGAGGAACGAGCCACTACGCCTCGGCCCCAAAAATATACGACCAAGCTCTTTGCTCTTGCAGGAACCTCCATCACGAGTAAGTACACACAGTGCTGTGAATAATGAAATCTCTGCCACGGCAGTGGTACTGTACATAGGTAAAGGGTTATTAGAAACAGATGAAAATTTCAGTTCTCAGTTTATTTTGATCTAATTAGGTGCTTGCTTCTCAAGATAATGTCCAATTATTTAAATTACTCTGCCAGCCACATCACATCATTATTATCTGGAAACATAAATACCGGGCGCTGTAAGGGGGGAGGGCTAACTAGGTAGCACGAGCGAATATAAAAAGCGGATTTGCTTAGAGCGCAGCTTCGCTCCAGGAGCTACACTGCATTCTCCATTTGTGGGTTTGCACCAGAGATGCTCATTTAGGAGCCCACGTCCTACACAGCTCAGCCCTGCAGAGTGCATCATGTGGCTCTCCCTCCTCGGTTAAAGGCGAGCGGTTTTACACCCGACAAATCCAAGCAGGAGCCTCGTACCGCTGCTGTCGACTCTCCACCCTACTCTTCCTCGCCCCCGTTCACTTCTGCCTTCTACTTCGTTTGTCCTTCACATATACTTGGCGGAGAGGCACGAAAGGCAAACACGAAAAGGACGCGCAGGGTGGAACTAAAAGCCGTGTTCATACGGCGACTCAGAACTGATTGTGTAGGCAACAGCATGCGGATGAAGAGCCTGAGAACTTGCCATCACAATTCAACGGCTCTGGCGCAAGAGCAGCCTCGTTCTTACCAAAGCGGTAACAAGGATGACGAAAATATTGCGTCGCTTGCTCGTTATCCAAAATTACTCATCGTTCGGTTAAAAGGCTGGATGAAATTTTGAAAGGTTGCATTAAAAACGTAACGGACGGCAGGTATTTACCACGGCAGAGTATTGATTTCCCACCATCAGAAACACCGAGCAGGCTTGGTGCAGGCATTTTGAAGTGAAGTTTTATCCTCCACACCTCCAACAACACTAAAAAGCTCTTGAATTTTTTAATCTTTTCTTCTCTCTTGCTAAAGAAAATAATTCTGTAACTGAGGAGGCCTCTAAACGGTCTCCCTAGCGTTGCCACGCATGTGCCGTGCCCGTGTGTTGCCACTTCTGGTTGCTCACTGAAGCACAACCGTTTAACGCAGTAGTAACCTGGCCAGCTCAGCAAAAGCACTGCCAAATTTTCTCTCCTGTTGGCCAGCTGACAAGGTTAATGTGTCTCTTCCAAGAAAATGAAGTAAATCTAACCCCCATCCCTCCCAAACTCCTGGAGAGTCCCAGAATGTGTCATTAGCTTCGTGGTTCGGCATGCAAGAAGCACGCATCACCTAATGACCAGCGCTGGGCAGCCGGTTGTGCCGGGGCTTGCTGTTTAAATAAACCCCTTCGCGATGATCCCGCGCGCATCCGATAAACCGTATTGCTTTGGATAGGGTCGGCGATGCAACGTTGGGATGGGTAAAAGAGAAACATGGAGGGTCGGGGGGAGACGGGATTGAAATGTTGGGAAAGGTTCATGATGTTTTTAATTGCAACTAGCAAAGGGGGGAGAAGAAGAGAAGGCGAGAAGAAAGGGCTAGCAGCAAGGAATTTCCAAAGTGTTTTCCTGCCCCAAGCAAAGCAGGAACTGGGAGGAGAGGCATGGAAGAGGAGCTGGGAACAATATGCTGAGAAAACACAGGGGCTTCCTCTCTCTGCAGGAGAAGACCCCACTCTATTGCAAAGTAAGTGCTTAGCAGTTGACTGCTTCCTAGCATGCATGCCTTCTCTCCCCGGCTGCGTTGCTAAGGGGGAAGGCGCACAAGCCCACCGGCGAACTACAGGTTCCCGGCAAACAAGAGGGCTCCAGACAGCAAACAAAGACCGATGGGTATTTATTCCTTAATTACGAAAAGCTTTTAAGAAACGGGCCACTGTAAATCCCGCCTGCTGAGGAAAAGGAGGCAAAGGACCAAGATTTATGTGCGCTGGGGCAAAGAGGAGATAAATATCTCTCTGGCTCCTGATCAATATTATGAGTGTTTTGCCAACCTACAGGGTGTTTTATGAGCTGTAAGGACAGAAAGGGATCATTAATAATTAAATAAAGTCAACCTATTAAGCTTATTACTTCTTACAGGTTAAACATCCCTGATGGACGAAGAGCAGCCCTATAGGAAAGCTGCAGATAAGCCAACCTGCGTCTTCTCTTGTACTCTGGACCAGGGCTCTGCGGGCCAGCAGCACAGTAACCCAGCTTGGAAATTATTTAATTACTGTCTTTGCTGGGGAAGTTACCTGGCTGAGGACAGAGTTCAACCCACTGTCAAACCTGCAAAGATTTGCCCACCAGCCAGGAGAGGCGAGAGAGAGACAATTCAGTGCCGTAGAAATATTCCACGTTCAAGTTACTTCTCCTACCACCAGACCTATTCAAGCAACCAAACCAAAACACCGGCCCCAAAAGACACAAATGAAGGCGGTTTCCCATCAGAAGCACGTCCAAAGCCCCTCGCGCTGTCAGGGAGCTGTTTTCTGGAGCCCACAGGTCAGGATCTTCTCCACCGTTAGCTCTACTACTACATATTTCAGTTCTCCTTTTATAACTATGTGTTTAAGGAAAAAAAAAAAAAAAAGCCCTACCGTGCATGATGGACAGAGATTGCTCATACGTGCAAGTCTGAATGGGCTTCTCAAATTCGTGTCTTGCATGACACTTACCGGTATAATCGTAATTTGGGTTCAGTGGAGCTTCTCCACTTTCTCTGCCCTCTCTTCTGACAGCATCCCACTACGTAGGGCTCCAAAATAGCTGTTATTTCTGCACTTCTAGGTTAGCCTTCCAGTGATGCCACGGAGGATCCAGCAGCTCTCCTTTAGGTGTTAAGACACCTGCAGGATTTATTATTGCCCAACATTACTTACCAGCCTGGCCGAGACATCAAGGTTTACTGACTTCAGGCTTTTTAGATAAAATATCCTGCAATTGTGGGCTCTGATGTATCACATAAAATTGCAGCAAACTTATGTTTTCATTGCGTGACACTCAGTCGAATAATTTTTAAGGTATACTTGATAAAAAGCATCACATCTGAGGTTTACCCCGTATAAAGTTAAGCAAAAGCTACGTGACATACAACGGTAGGGAGTACTGCGGATACGAAGAAAAGGCTTATTAAGCTGAGAATAAAGATCGTTAGTGTGGCAACTGGAAGCCCTGCAAGCTGGTTAACTCTTTTCTCCATACAAATGCAAGCTTTTTTTGTTCCGTGCAACTATGTGAAATGAAAAGAGTCCCTAGAGATGTAACAAAAAGCTTGAGGAATGCCACAAACTGTACTTTTCCACTAACCCCAAAATCCCTACAATTTTTTTAAACAGCATTGCCAGCAACATTTAGGAGGGGAAAAAACCCTAACAATGGTGAACTCTAAGGACTTTAAACACTTAGCTTGGTGAAAACAACTCAAAAAGCATTGTGAACAGTGGAGGGAGATGGGTTTCTGCTAAGAGGCGCAAGGAGAGACCTTATGAGAATCTGGAATACAACAGCCACGAATGACTGCTTCCTTCCACCACCCTCTGCCGACCTACAGAAAAAACTACTGAGTTCATGATCCGATTCCTTTTACCTAGATATTGATGTACAAGCATATACACATCCATGGAAAATTTAAACCAAAACATAAAACATATCACTGTGCTGGCTACCAAAAAACCCCCACAGGCTAGTGAGTTATCGCTGTGTGGTTCTAGATACATACGTGGACTGCTTCCATTTCTTGGGTGATCAACCTCAACGCTTGGGCATGCTACAAATATTACCTAAAAAAAGCCAAAAGCTGCTCTACAACAGTTGCATGGAAATGCTAAGGCCAAGGAGTATATTTTCTTCTTGCTTGTTTGCAGTAATATACACATATATGCAGAGAATAGCAATTGCAAACACGTATCTAATGCATTTCATTGTTCAGGTGTAACCGTACTGAATCTGATGTCTTAAGCGTATAAATCAAATTGCATTGGGCCAGCACCTTAAGACAGACTGGAAATTTCAATTTATAATTTGATATACAGTCACTCAGTTTAGAAGATTCCATTAATTTGCTATTGGTTAACCCCAATTTTCTCCTACAGGAAGGCTACACTTAATGCAATATTATTTCAAATATAGATCAAGAAATCATTACGTACTTTTTTACCTTTTTTTTTTTTTAGGAAAAAATATGAAAATTTCATTTGACATCAATTTTCACACAAAACGTGGAAATAGTTTTGAACACCTAACGGCATTAAAAATGAACTATTAGGAAATGTTCTATGGAAATGAAGGTAATCTGTTACTTTGGTTATTTACGTCTAAAAATCCGGCCATTTTCACCCCAAACCAGGCTTCTGCTTTCATATTCGTATTAGAGGAAGCTCTTGTAGAGTATTCAGAGCCGGGGCTGGGGCGGGGAGCGACATACAAATACTTCAATGCATAAATCTCAATAATCTGTGCCAGGTGAGAGACAGAGCGAGGTAGCCAAGTGAGGTTCCCACAGACCCTGAGTAATGTGGCATGTAACAGGGACGTACATCAGCGACGCGCTTTCCAGCGGCTCCTCCCGTGATGCGACTATCACAGCGCATTAAGGATACCATAACAGTCGCTGATGTGATCTGCTTTGGAACGTATCACATCATAAACAGATGAGAGAAGAGAAATGGAGCTTTTCCTCTGCTCATAATGCTGTAAAGTGGAGAAGTAGCGTAACTACGAGTGCACCAATGCCTTATAAATAATGAGAGGGGGGGAAAAAAAGCCCTCCGAGGTCTACCCAAAGGGCTGACAAACTTGCAGCATAGACATTAAAGAGATCTCAAATGAGAGCTTGCTTAGCGCACAAAGGTGACTTCAATGATCCAAAATGGAAAAAAATACGTTGTGGGCTGCAGAAGGGGAATGCACTCTTTACCCGAGGATCAGGAACTGGAAGAGGACAATCGAATTACAACACTTCACAAAGACCTTCAGAAATTTTCTCGACAATTTTGAGCCTTTGTTACCAGTAACTCCTGAGCAATCCTATAGTTTGGTTTGCAAGGAACAACAAAAGCCCTTTCAGGGGGCTTTAATATGATCTTAATTCCGGCAGAAGCGATAAGATGATACTCTTTGGAGTATTTGGAAAAAAAAACAACCCAACATTACACTGCATTTATATAAGACATAAAAGTGAAAATACAAGTAATAAACATTGTATTTGAGCATAGACTGTGAAGAAAAACACATTTGGAGCAGCAAGCAAATAAAAACAAATGCTTGCTCCGCGCAAGTCGGTAGTGGAAGGCAGGCACGTTTGCAGCTGAAGGTTCAGAGGGCTGGGAAGTCCCGGACCATTCCCGTGGGCAGCATTTCTGTGACCCCCCTTCTTCAGACGCTACAGGGACCTCTCCGCCATCCAACTCTTCCCTAGTGACTTGGAGTTCGCCCCTCTGCTCCTCTCACCTTCCAACGTCTCCTCGTCGGCAATTCCAATATATCCCATACCCTCCTCTTCCTCTCTGACACATCTTCCCCTCTCCACCAACACACCTTTGCCTGTTCCGCTACGCCACCTCTAACGGTTACTTCTTCAGCTGCTTTGGCTGCCTCTTACATCTCACCGACGCTAAGGGCTCTACAGAAATCATTGATGTCATCAGCCTCTTCCATTAGTCGCATTTTTTAATGACTATTTTCTATTTAGTAAAAGTGACGCCTGCCTTGGCAAGTTAGATCTCCTGAGGTATCCCCTCCGTTCAGCAAGCGATGGGACTTCCCTCTACCTCAGTTTTATGTGGTTTTTAAGTGTTTGATGCCTTTCTGAAACCACAAATGATAATTAGTGTAAAAAAGGCTGTTGGTAGGTCAGCCCACATTTCTGAAAAAGCAAAGGAGCTGAAGAATAAACTTGAGTAACTACGACTACAAAAAGAAAAAGACTTGAGAAATCCTCAGCAGGTAACATCCACAGAAATCCATGAGGTTTCCTCTGTACCTAAGAAAGGAAACCTCGGCGTTGGTTTTTTGTTTGCGTGTTTTCAACAACGGCACACGCAACATTGGGGTTGCCCAAACGTGCCCCAAAAGGCGAGATTAGAGATGGACTCGGCTTTCAAAAGACACTCGAGCGCTCAAGTACTGCTGAGGCATTTCTAATTGCGCACCTCTGCCTATTAATCACTTGCGAACCTTTAGGCTTTTATGATTTACAAGCCATACGGTTGGTGCTTAACAGTGGGAAACCCGCATAAAACCTGACAGCAAAGAAAACCCGCACCGGAGACGCCTGCCAAAAGTGACAGCAAGTTCCACTTCGAGAGCACCTCCGCAGAGAGGTGTGCAGGGATTTAAAAGCCGTGTGCCAGAATTAAAGCCAGAATTAAAGAATTAAAGCTTCTTGCGCAGGCGCTCTCAGTGCACAAGTGCCCTCTCTCTTTCAGCTACTTCCCTGCAAATCCCTCTTCAGGACACATTTGGAAATTATTTAAAAAAGATAAAATATCCCTAATCTGTTACCAATTAGAAGAAACATGTGAATATTATTTTCTAATTTGTGACTCAATCTTAAAAGCAAAGTCACTGAAATAATTACATCGGCTCCTGAATATTTCTATTGTGCTCCTGAAAAAAAAATAAATAGTGGGTATGTCCTCTTCTGCCCGATATGCCCCAGGGCTGAATGTATCAATAAGTACATCAAAGCCCTGAATGTGAACTGCCAAAAAATTGTAATTTCTGGTTTGTGGCAGCTGCAGCCCAAGGGCTGCCAAACTGATTATAGTTACCTCCTAATGGTCTCTGTGCAACGTGGGTTTGCGGCAAGGAGGTGGGAAGGAGGAACAAGCCAAGGAGGATAGAAGTTGAATGGCAAAGACACGGTGCTCAAGTTGTCCACTGCAGAAGCGACCCGTTTCCAGCCGGCTGTTGATGTACAAGCGCTAAGCCAGGATTTATAAGCGCGGCGATGTAGGCTTCTTTTTAAAACCCAGACGCGGTGCGACTTGAGTGACTAACTCCTGAAAATTGGTAATTTCCTGGTGGTTAACAGGAGAAGGTCCGCCAATGGGAAAGCAGAAGCCGCTAATAAATTTATAGTGCGTTATATGCCAATTAGACCCTTCCAGCCCTTCAAGAGGCAGTGCCACCAATCAGGTTATCATTCCACAAATGTACTCTTTAGAGCTGATCTCATCACAAATCAATCCTGCATTTAAAGTGCAATTCTCATTAGTATTACCCGGGAAGGCACTTGTGAAACAACGCAAGCAGGTATTTTTCTTCTCCCCTCTAAGTGCCCTTCCCCAATGCCTTGTGCTCAGCTATTTACTTCTCGTACACAGTCACGTCTGAACGTGAAATGGTAAATAATCTTTCTGAATACCACATTAATTCTGCATCGAACCAGATTTATTACACACGTCATACTTGGGAGTCTCACCGTCATTCACGAGCCAGCCGTGAATCTCTCGGTTAAATTACATCCTTGTATCTGACCATGCACCATGCAATATTCTATCAATACCGTGACTCAGAGCAGATCCCTCAGCTTCCCATCCTGTGACATCCACAAGTGCCAAGACACCCAATGCTGCTTATTTAGGCGTTCAGAAAAAGGAAAAAGCAGAGAGAAATAAACAGTCTGTATGGTTTAGCATCTTCAGCATACGTACAGATTTCCGTTAAACCTCTGGTCATAGCTTAAACCGCATCTCGGTGCTTACAGTCTATGCAAGCCACACTGTGTTTTGGATGCTTTGCTAAGCAAGTTCACCTTCATTTTCTGCTGAACAAAGCTAGAAACAGACTTTAGTTTCAGCTTTGTAGCCTACGGCGGTACAAAGATGCCTCCTGGTCAAGAACACAAGGCAGCCCGAGTCACTAGTAACGTGGTTTCCTTCTCAAACTAGGCTCAGACCTTGGAGAAGCGCACCCAGAAACCTGACCCAACCCTAGGCGACCTCCGCATATTTCAATTCAAAATTACTTCAAATTTGTCCTGATTGAGCAAAACGCTTTGTGATTTGCTCTCATCAGCTGCCACAGCACGAGTAGCAGACAAACGTCGTATGGCTGTAGTTGTTTTGGCTCTGAGCGCTAAAAGACGTGCTTGGGGGGGCTCAGGAAAAGGGTCACAGGATCTTCTGAGCTTGTGACAAGACCAACAAACCACCATAGTCTTTCACGGCGCTTTGTCCTCCTCCTCCTCCGTTGGGATGCCCAAGAGCACCAAGACACGGTAGCCAGTGCTGGAAGCTCACCTCGCTGCACCTCTTCGACAGACGTAACATCCACGTTACGTGGACATAAGGAACGGGTACTCTTCGATGCAAGAATTACCAAAGCGACCTTCATTTCCCTGCTCCCTCTCATGTGCAGCCAGGTAAGCTCATCGTTAGTCACGGGAGGACCAAATTTTACTTGCCAAACTTCCCCTGCCCCCACTCCTTTTAAATTTTGTGGAGGCTCTTCACAAGAAAAAAAAAACCACCACCCTTAAGAAGAGCGGTGTACGATGCCCCAGCCTTGGGCTGTCACCTGCATCTTATTTCTACTTAACCTCTTAAATAACATTGGAATTCACTTTGTCCCCTGATGGGCACCGTAATGAGAACCACCTGTCAATCACGGCTCCATTAGCCTGGACAGACTTTCACTTCCTGAAACAATTTATTGGATTCCCAGAAGCGAATGGACCTTCTTCCTTTTGAGCCGGGTTTTTTGGGGGGAGCTATTCAGCGGGAGCGGGTCTCCCTTCTGTTCCTGCTGAGCGGTCATTGTTTCCTCCGTTTGCTCATGAAAACGGTTTCCTGAGTTGACCCACCTCTTCTTGTCCCGGGCAGGCCGAGTGTTTGCCAAGAACTCCTTTCGACTGCTCAGTTCACCGGCGCTATACAAAACCCGCCAGCTGTTTCCAGCCACTGGGGCAGGGGAAAAAGCCCATCGTACTGTTAACCCCTTCCCAACAAAAAAACCCTCTGCAGGAGGAGGTCTGCTTGGGTTGGGTGGTTGGTTGCGCGCGGAGATCTAGAGGGGCGCGAGCCCGTCATCCTTCCGGCAGATGAGCGGGACTCCGAGGTAGCTCCTTCTTACTTAGGAAAGAAATATCTGCTCTCATTTAGCGTGAAAACGAAATACAATTTTATTTTCCTCTTCCTTTCTCTTGGTTACACTCAAACGGCAGCTCAAAGAAAAATCTTACTAATAGAGGCTAAACCCACTTCACTTGAAACATTTTCTTTAAGGGAGTATTTTCATTTGCCTGACTGTGTGCGGTCCTTATGAGGTTCATTTGCAATGCGCCTATCTGTTTTGATGAGATAATAAAATGTGCTTTATTTAAAAATATTTCCATTTTCCCCCAAAGGAATTTAAATGGTCAGTTAATCTTTCTGCTTCAGAACAACCCACTGAGTAAATAAAAGAGGGCTGAAGATTATATAAACCAGTATTTTTTCATTCTAACACTGGTCTCAAAGACTAAAATACAACTGTACCTGAGCATGGGCTGTATGCCCTTTTAGTATAAATCAGTTTAACTTTTAGCCTGGGAAAGAAAAAAATGGAAACAAGATGATATTTATCTCTAGCCTTCTGTGATTCTCAAGTCAATAGTAAATGGGGGGACTCGTTAGTGCCACAGTGATCCAATCAGGATGAAATTACGCAGTCATGTACGAAATAATATCTATTAGACTAATTTAATCAACGAATACTTTACAGATGAATTAGAATGCAGAATCCAATTATTTCAAACATTTGGACTGTCAGCCGCTGTGTTTTTGAAGCGGTGCAAGGGGAGAAAAGGAAGGTTTAAGGATCCTTTTAAGATGAGGGTGGCTGGGCTGTATTTATAGCAGGAGAGCTTCTAACAGCAGAAAACTGACAACTACAATCAGCACCTTCCGCGGCTCAGAGGGCTCGCACCCAGGCGGCTCTAATCTAACCCCTTTCCGCAGCTCCTGGGGCACCTTCCTCCGGGATATTGGTATGGACAGCTTGATTTGCCGTTTTCAGTGGCTGATAATTACTGTCTCAAGTCTTGATAATTTCCCCTTGCCAGTCACCCTTTTAAAAGAAGGCTTACGCTCTAATTGCAATAGGTCTTTTTTTTATTTTGAAGAGAAGATGTAGCCCTGGATCAGTGCAAAATACCCTGGCGCGGGAGAACGCCATCGGTTGCACGTAGCATTTATTCCCTTTGAAAATAAAGGGCTTGGTTTACAATGCCGACCGAAGGGAAATGGTACCCACGTAATTACGACTAGAAAGGGAAATTAGTTTAAAATGCAACTTGACTCAAATAGGAGAGGACAGAAGAACTGAGGGCTGCGAGTACACACAAATCATATCCTCGATCCAGCGCGACTCTACAACTACTTTGCCAAATCACGCGAGGATCATAATGCTCACCAGAAGACCATCATCCCTCCACCAAGGAGGCTTTTGGATTGGGGCCTTGCCGCAGAATAAAAGCACAGGAAATCCCACATCCACGGCCTCTCCGCGGAGAATTTTCTCCCAAATCCACTGGAATTGGCGTTTCATAGAGAAATACAGCAGCCACCCTCCGGCTGAGAAGTTTCTGTGAGAAGTCTCATCACCTTCCATAGTCCAAGGCGGGCTCAAGTCCCCCAGCGCTTCTCTGGAACCAGTGAAACGTCTTACACACACGTCTACACCAGCCAGTCTCATCACACGGGGCCTGCCCATTGCATTTGCTATCAGGGCAGGTATTTCTAGAACTGAAGATGGCAAATGATTATGTTTTGCTCAAGTCTACAGGATAAAAATGACTTTTTTCTCCCCTTTCTCATCGTTAATAGACACGCTACTCCCGAAAGCTATTACTAGCTTGTACAGAAGAAAACAAGGCTACAAGAAAGTGATGACGTCTTTAACTATCTCCTGGACTACCTTCCACAAAGAGCTGAATGAGCTTCATACTGCAGCTTAAGCTAAAAAAACCTCACACCATTCTGTTGGCGCATATATTTCTTTTGAGTATTTGAGCAACATCACGAAGAACACAGAAAACCTTTTGCCTGTTGCAGAATGTAGATGCCCCATTGCTCTGTAAGGTCTGTGCTGCGATTCCCAACGTACCTGTGATCCAAACGTTTTTCTGCCCTGTCATCTGGAGCGGTTAATGGAGTCTCTCATTGACCGGCTCTTGCTTATTTAAACATTTAATGCTCTTCTGATGCCCAAATTATGCCTGTTTCATGTGATGGATTAGCCCAGAATACAGCAGTGACAATTTTCTGCAATCTGTGGAATATCAAATTTTGATTACTTCAGGAGGAAAAAGTAAAGTTATAAGTAAACTGTTTTGATTGATAAGGAACAGAGGCATACTTAATGCGGTGGTTCATCGGAAGCCTTGATGAATGCCTGGCAGGACTATGATAAGTCTCCACAGAAGACATGCAATAGCTCTGGGAAGATTTAAGATATTTATTGCTCAAATAAAACAAAACCAAGTGAGATGAGTAGGTGAAGTAGCACAGGGTGATTGCAATCTGCTGATCAAGACCAGTGCGACTCTTATTTTTGCAGAGCAAAAACCAAACTAATTTGCCAGCTTGCCTACAGAACACTGATGGTTAATTTAGGAATTTCACATGCTGCTTTTCTTCAACGAGGAACTGAGGACCCTTTCCAGACTCAGGTCTTCACAGCGGATTACCTTCTAGTTAACGCTGGCAGTTGTTCTACTTTTGGGCTCTGAATTATTTAGCAGTACCTTTTTAAGATAAAGATATAAGATCCCCACGGGTCCCGCTCCTTCCAGCGGCAGCATTTCCAGCTATGAGACTATCGACTTCAAGCTGAGAAAGGTTTTCCAAACGGAGCGTTCTTGCACGGTGATCCGGCTGCTAGCTGGTGAAGTTTGTAGGCACTGATGTCTAGTAGAAGTACTAACTTTTGCTCCAAAGCAAGGTGTAGAGCTTCTCTGAAAAGACTGGCTGCTTTCTTATCACTTACAAATCTCTCTTATTCAGGGCTTCGATGGCAATAACATGTCAACAATCTTCTTGTGATGGTAGAAGCAGATGTGACCCCTCCACTCTGAAACAGTTGCTGAACTACGTCTTTGTGAAAATCCCTAAAGCTCTCCCTGACTGTGAGCAAGGAAGGGACTTTGTATTGAAAGCATCTTCCCAAAACAGTTCAGACTAAGGGAATCTTCTGAGAGATGCAAGGAAGAAAAAAAAGCCACCAGTGAAGAGTATGTTGCACTTGAAGGGAGGGTTGCATCAGAAGCACCTTCTCCTCCTTCAGAAAAGGGAGCTCGCCTGAGCCCACAGTGCTGTTTTGCTATTACAAAAGGCACAGTTACAGTCATGCGGTGAAGAGAACCGAGTTTTTACGTTCAGTTTACTATTACTGGGTGGGGTTGATGGATGTTTTGGACAGAAGAGTCTGAAAGGAGGCTTTGTGACCCAAGATGATTAAAACAGTTGTCTTGAGCGGAATTTGCCTATTCTGAAAAGAAGCGGGGGAGACTCCAACTAATCCATCAGCAATCTACCGCTGGCAGACAGATGCGCTGATTAGAAATGACAGCTTTGCAACAGGTTCGAAATCAAAGTGCAGTAAAACTAGCTCGCTGTCGTATGTTGTTGAAAAAGCTGCCCAAGACCTACAACTATCCCGGCAATTTTCAGCTTTTCTGGCTTACCTACTCCAAGAAGCAGGATGTGGTGTGACGGGAACACCAGGGGCTTTGCTGGCACTCCAAGGAGGATAAAGATGATCCTGGTAATAAACCAAAGGATGCCTACAACTGTATTTGCAGGCGGAGAACACGGTGGCTTTGGAGGATGCTTTGATATTTCAGATGCAGAGTAGAACCCAACGGCAGGGTCTGTTATCGCTGACTATCAAGACAGACCATGCAACAGCGAAGACTAAGGATCTCTTGTCTTCCCTGCAAAATACTTGGACTTTGCAGGGCTATTAGGCTGGGCCATCATGTGCCCCAGATCACGTGCCCTCTGCTGATAATGTTCGGGATGAGATGCTTAAGCTGTAAGTAGTCAACCCATTTTGTCTACTGTAAAAGGTTCTTCCACCCTCACAAAAAAAAATAATTACTCATTATTCTGAGATCCAAACAATGTGACAGACCTAGCTGGTCATTTTGTACGGCTTTTACAGTGAAAAAAAATGTTCCTTTTATTGATGTGATCTAGCAATTAAAATGCATGTTTTAATTTCTTGTCTGCGTTAGGAAATGTTGTATTTTCCATCTGACAAAAGCCAGACAAGTTCCCACAAAAAGTCAGAAGGAGGTCTACCAAGTTTCTGAGCATATATTTTTTTTTTTTTTTAGCTCCTGGATCAGACCAGAAAGGATAGACCACTGAGAACTGCCGGGTCAGACCCTAAATCGCATCTCGGTGGGGAACCGATCCCGGTCCTGCCTCGCCGAACCATGCCCAGTGAGCTGAGTGCCGGCAGTCCCAGCAATCCCGCTGTTCGCTTGCAGTCCATCTTTTGGGATTCGCTTCCACTTCTGAGGAATACAGTAACCTGGCAGCTACCTCGAATCCTGCCTGGATGCTTCGAAAAAAGCTATCGCTCCCTTAGAGATCAAGTGGGCAGCAGCCCCTTAACAGGAACTGGTCTATGAGCTACCACCACATGTCTAATTAATGACCCTGCCGGTCGCAGCTGGAAGAGCTGAGCTGGGGGTGATTAATTAAATTAGCTGGCAGAGGAAATTACAGTGGAAAAGCCAAAGTTTGATTGCTCCATAATTAACCGCAGTGCAAATAATATCTGCATCTATAACTTCCAGCGATGAGATCAGAAGCCAATTGAATTTGGCACTGATTGAAGCTGTAAATATCCTGTGGTGAAAAATGATAGGTTTGTTCTGAAGGGAAAACTTACAGAAATGGACATCCAGCGGATGCAAGAGGGGAGCAGGGGACACGGGAGGAAAGAGCACTGGAATTACATCTTGATTTCAGCTGATTTCTGTAGTCTTCTGGAGTGGTGGAGGACTCCACATGAAACGGGAAGAAATATTTCCAAAATCTGCTGTAGCTGCTGAATGCTGGGAGTTTCCTTACCAGAGCTTCAGCGAATCCGGAAAGTAAAGGCCACCTGGATGATTCGGTCCGTTGCCTCGCTCCCCATCGTGTGCTCACCAGCGGTGGGACGCGTTGCTTTCCCCGGGAGATGAATGTGCAGCTGAAGGTAACCAGTCCAAACACTTCCTCTCAATTTCATCCCCTACTCTTAGGAGCACTTTCTACAAGAACCCATTTTTCCACGGAGCGTACCACCTCCAAATGCCTGCGAACCTCTCCATCCCCCCACGATTATTATCATGTCATAAACCCCCTTGAGCACCTCCTCCTGAAGATACTCGCTGAAGACTTGAAATCTTTCTTTTCGTTCTTCTCCAAAATTCCCTTTTTATTTTGGCAAGTTACGGTCACGACACGCACACACCTCCATCGCTGTACTGAGCTGAATTACTGTGAGTCTTATCCCACTTCCACTGCTGATGTAGTTGCCGCTTAAAGGAAGCTCAGACTTTTAACTGAGGCCCAAGATGCACCCCTCGCCCCCCCAACACGAGCCAGATTTTATTCGCATGCTTTGCAAACTGCTACCCAATGTACTCTTGAATAAAAACTGCGTATTCCAGAAAAGATTTACATTTTTTTCTTTTAAAGCAGTGAAACTAGTTTTACTGACTGTTGCACTAACAGCGAAAGGGCACTATATACATATATAAAATAATATTTCGTATTTTATGTATTTTATGTAGTATTTTGCTCTGCTTGACAAGTAGACGTTTGGTAAATATACCCACCTCAGACAAACCTGTACTTACCAAGATTCCATTAAAAACCCAAAATCAAATACTCTGAGGCCAGCAAGAATTTGGCGTTAGCAAAAGACCCCCAAACTACGCCGCAAACCCTGAGGAAACCTGGAAGCGAGCACTTAAATGAGAGGTGATTGCTGGGTTTGGGCCAGGCGGTGTAATTCTATCTACTGCTTTCCGTGGAAAACTCAGTCTCTACCAACGCCGGCAAATAAACGCGCAATAGGAATGAACAGACGTGGAGGTTGGAGCAGCCGGTGCCAAGGACCCTATCTATTAACGATCCAGGGGCACTACCTTTCCTTGATGGAGCCTCATCCTTTGAATGAAACATTCCCAACTGTACAAGAGGTTCAAAGCACCATGGGTTGGCCCCTTGTGTTCAAAGTAGGGTCTGGAGCACGCTGGGGGCAGGTGGAGCTGCCAGTTGGGTTTCTCCAAAGGGAATCTCGTTTGTGTGCACCAAGACCATCCCGTGAACCAAACTCGTGCCTGCTCCTGCTGCAGTCCAAGCAGATTTTGGCCCCTACTTTGCAATCCAGCCCTCCTCACCAAGCCTGCTGCCTTGCACTGGGTGGTACAAATGGGCCCCAAGCAAGAGCGTACTACAATTCCTCTATTTGCATGAAAACAA
Source organism: Gavia stellata (assembly GCF_030936135.1). Taxonomy (NCBI): domain Eukaryota; kingdom Metazoa; phylum Chordata; class Aves; order Gaviiformes; family Gaviidae; genus Gavia; species Gavia stellata. The sequence goes on from NC_082601.1 coordinate 41,828,431, forward strand.
AAGCACGATATTGATCGTAAACACAGAACTCCCGCTCCGCTTTGTCATTTCTTTTTGACTGATCCGAGCGAGCCCAAGACCGATCATAAAAAGTCTGAGAAGACCTCTCAAAGTACATTAATAAACAGCACAGTTATTGATTGCTGTCAAAGAAAATAGGCACATTCAAATTTACAAGCTACCCTGCCCACATACATACTCATAAGCTGTCCATTAAATACCGCTTGACAAATTATTCTCATGATTAACTGGAGACTCAACCCGTTTCCCCGCAGAGGAGGCAGGCACTGCGTCCCATTCCCCTCCTCAGAAACACGCGCTCCTGCTCCTGCTCGGTGAGCTGGAGCTCTGGGGCACTAGACACCTTTCTGGAAGACAAGAAGCTCTGCCCGTTAGCCCAAGTTACTTGTCTCAAATCTGAGGAATAAGAAAACCAGCTTCTTATTTTTTTTTTTTTACTACTTTATTACTCTTGGGCTGTCAGTACTGTTTTTTGCTTTATCCTGAAAGCCTTCCCTGTAGACTGGGTTGATTCCAGTACATCCCACTACGGCAATGAGATGGTCTGCCACATCTCCACTGTTAAAAATACAAACCAAAGCTCTCTCCCCCACGATGTCCCACACACTTGCCTCTTAATACAGCATCACGTTTGATGGTGGTCATTTTTTGAAGGGTATTTTCCTTGCGCTACTGAAACATCCTTGCTGAAGCTTACAGTAAAATTTACACCGTGACATCTCAGGTTCTCCTCTCTCTCTTATTCCACATTTTAACACGTACGTTGGTATCCAACCAGCCGTCTGCCTCCACAATAATGCAAATGTGACAACAAACACCAGCTAAAACATCGGATTTGGACACATATTAATTTCACGAGTCCCAAAACTTTATCAGAAGAGTCACTGTCTGGACACTCACTTCCCTCATTTTTTTCCGAGCATTTGCATGTTCCACGCATCCCTAAGTCTAGTCTGGTTCTCTACGCCTCCCCTCCCAACGCCCCCCAAGATCCCCTCGCAAGTGCGAAACCACGCTACGTCCACAGGCAGAAAATTCAAAATCTTGGTGACTTATTTGTAACAGAAGTGCCATCAGTCGTACAAAACGGATGCCTTGCGTTTCCAAGGGACCGTACGCAGGTGAGTTTATCTAGCCTCCAAATACATTCCACGGAGTCGCCAGCAAACCCGTGTGCCAGTGACACTCTGCCATACCGGTCCCGGGGCTGCTCTGCGTGGGGTGCCACAGGCAAGGGGCTTCACCAAGACTGGGTTTCGAAAGGACATGAATTAGAGAGAAATTCCACGACATAATTAAGCAACGTTCCCCTTCCCCAATTTTAAATTCTCCATTGGCTTTAATTAACTTGTCCTAGAGCAATAAGCCAAGCAAGGAGGTTGGCGAACTCTTAAAAATATAAAGCAAGTTGTCTCTGCACAGCTCCTACCCCGCTCACATTTGAAGCTATGGGATATTCTCGTTTTCTCTCTCTTCTTTTTTTCTTTTTTATTAACATGGTTCTTTAACACGTAAACTCAGCAATATTTTACAGTCTGGCTCCATGGAGAAAAACCTGTATCTGTCTGCAAAATGCTAGTGCCAGTGGATTTCTGTTTAAATAAGAAAGCGAACAAGAAAAGATCTGACCAAATTCTAATTGAACGTAAGACTTACTTCACAGGAGGGAATGACTTTTATTTCCAGAAGTGACCTGAGAAGCCGAACGATTTCGATGGTGTGTCTAAAAGGGGCCCGATCCTTAGCTAGAACACGGGCAGCTCTTCTGACCACCAAAGCCCATTAGCACGTTGCAGATCATGGGCTACACCCCTCCAGTCGGGAAACCTGTCCTCTTTTATAGATTGCAGTGGAGATTACTGGCCAGCCCTCCTGAAGGCAGCGGTGCTCAACCTTTCTAGGCTCACAAATACGTGATGATGTGAACGGCAAGGACAAGCTGTGTGCCATAAGCCCACGCTGCACAGAGTCACCCCGTGCACGGGCAGAGGGGTGGACATTTCCCAAGGACCGTGTACGCGGGTCACTTGCAGTGTGCACACAGCACGGGCGCACCAGTAAACCCTCGTCTTGCCCCACGGGATGCCAGCCAAAGCAGGCACTGACCTATACCAACACCCTCCCACTGGTGATGGTGACCACAGCAGCCAGCTGAAACCACGGCTGGGTGCGCCTATACCAACCGAAACTGCAGTTCTGCCTACTTCTCAAAACCGCAACTGCAATCGTATTTTAAACCCATTAAAACTTCTATGTCTCCTTGACTCGGGGTCCGGACAAGTAACTTTAATTTCTGTAGCTGCTTTTGGGTTTTTTTTTTCTCTTTTTTTGAAAGCGGGTTGTGGTGAGGTGGGTGTTGGTCTCTTCTCCCAAGTGACAAGTGATAGGACAAGAGGAAATGGCCTCAAGTTGCACCAGGGGAGTTTTAGACCGGATATTAGGAAAAATTCTTTCCTGAGAGAGTGGTGAAGCATTGGAAGAGGCTGCCCAGGTAGGTGGTGGAGTCACCATCACTGGAGGGGTTCAAGGAACGTGTGGACGTGGCACTGCGGGACATGGTTTAGTGGGCATGGTGGGGTTGGGGTGATGGTTGGGCTTGATGATCTTACAAGGTCTTTTCCAACCTTAGTGATTCTGTGAATGCAAGAGGCCAATCCAAGCAATCTCAGGTATCTATTTATGACTAGCCTGAGCTGCGGGAGTTGCACAAGCAGCCAAAGCAGATCTGGTCTGGAAAGGCTCAGACAGGAGCACATGCATGTAATTAGTAAAGGATTAGAAACCGCACATTTTTGCTTCTTGAGATGAGAAAGGAAAAAAGTCAACTTTGGATATTCTCTCAAGTTGGAGGCTGAAGATATCCTTCAGTTTTAGCACACAGTGACACAATCCTATTCTTTCCTCTTGCAGAGGAGTCTTAAAAGTGTTAATTGAGGTTGTGATTTAATTGGGCATGCACCTCGGTTTTCCAAGTCTGGCTGGTGCTGTAGAGAAGTAAAAATACAACAAAAACATCCCTTAGAAATTCTGACCTGGATGAAACCAGGAAAATTTACATCTTTTGGGGAAAAAGAAAAGTGAGCTGGGAGATTTCTAGGCCATGACATAATCATCTGTTCAGCATGAAGACTTTTTGAAGTGTATCCCATCCGTACCTTTTGAGGCTTACCAATTATTAAGAGATGGCTTCTTCTCACTACCGTACGTCTCTGCAGACTCGCACAAAAAAATGCTCCAGTGACAGGACTTTGCACTGTCTGCACAATCTAGTTAATAGGCACAGTAAGGCATTTCATTTCACTCTGATTCCTACCCTCTAAAGGCTCCGATTCCTCACCTGCATTCACCTCAACACATTTTAGCTTGCTATTTAATTACTTTAGAGCTGGAGCGATGGCGGTCTTATTTCTTCCGGTCACTCTTCTCTTTCAGGGGTTCGCTGCCGGCTCCCCCACCAGCACCCGCACATCTAAAAATCCAGCAGTAAGCGCATCGCCTCTGACAAACGGATAATTTTTGAGAGCCGTGGGGAAACTGCGTTTGGGCTGACGCGTATATCAAGTTTCAGTCCAGTCAAAAGCCGGCACCATCTTTTCACTGCTGCCCTTTTCATTTAGTTATCTTACTGAAGTCTTATCTCCCCAGTCCCTTGCCATAGGCTACCAGCTTCCTGCAGAGCCAGAAACAAAGCTCGGTCTTAAACAAAGGAAAAAAAAGGAAAAAAATCACAAAAGAGAGAAAGTTGGTCACAGTTACTGTTATGGAGCCCTGCAGGTTCTGTAGCCACGACCAAAGCAAAGGCATGCTGCTGCTTCTGTGCCTAGTGTCACCGGCCAGCAAAGCCACCAGTAGCACGGCAAGGCACTGCCTTTTTAAAAGTACTCTTCAGCATCGCCGCTGCTGGTTTTAGGCACGCTCTTTTCTCCGCAAGCTCAAACAAAGCGCTCTGCCAGCCAAACAACCTCCGAAGGGCTGAAACGGTCCAAAACAATGCGGGAGGATGAAGGAAGGCAACTACCGCCATCACTCGCGACCGCTACCAAAAGCTTGCTGTCCATGCAACGTAACCTTCCGGTAACACCCCGTCTGGGTTAAGCCCAGAAAAAGGTAACGTGAGGACCGCCTTCCCAGGCTCTCAGCCTAACCAGCGACAGCCTGTCCTCCTCTTCAACCACAATTGGTTTACACCTCTCAACAGCAGAAAACCTGGGTAGAAACGTTAAAATAATTTAGATAATAAAGCTTCAGCAGCACAAACCAGGAATAAACTGGCTTTAGATATGCCGCGTATATCAACCGGTTTGAATTACATGATTAAACCACTTTATGTTTGGTACGACCTGGCGTACAGCGAAGACAGCACGACCTTTGGGCAGGAGAAATGAAAAGAACAGGTTAAACACCAAGTACGCAGAAAAGCTTCGAAGAAAATGTTTTATATAAGCTCTCTTGCTAACAAAACATCTATTTTTTTAATGTGCTGGCTATTTCCCTCGCCAGCTAAGCAGCTCTGCTGTGTTCCTCAGCATCAGCAAAGCGCTCGACTTACAGTACTTTCTGCAGTTGAACGCATCTCATCGATGAGCCTTCGGATCTGACCCGAGGGACCCCGTAATAGCCGACGCTTGGCATTTGGCGTTTTTTTCCTCGATTGCTTTTTTTGGCCTTTTTATTATAACAAGTTTCAGCCTCGCAAACGACTGAATTTCGATAGCAACACAAGAGTTCTATGCTTTTCCTTTTGGAAACAACTGATAAACTAGCTACTGTTACAGATCGCTTTGGTAAGGCTGCCCAATGCTTTATACAGTAAATTTCATTTTTCAGTTGCTTTTTAGCTTGCCACATTTACAACGGAACTCTTCATATTTATTCCTCAGGTGTTGTGGAGTAGCAGGTATGTGCATGCACCCGTACATTGAGCAGTGTGCAACTTAATTTCAGTGTAAATGACAAAAAATGGGTTCAAGTAAGCCTAGCTAATGTAAATGTGCTCCCCTGCAAGCGTTCTGTTGCAAAGTTCAGTAATTTTTGTGGTTTTGAACAAGGAGTTGCTCCTGGAGTCACAGAAGCATCTGTTGCCCTCGCAGTAAAACCCCACCCGATTGGATAGATGCTAACTCCTGAAAATAAGGAGCACGCAAGCTTCATCAAGTTTCTGGCGGCGGTGGTGGGGTTTGGGGTTTTTTTTAATAGTCCTCTAGACCGCGCTTGCCCCGTCTCAGAGTTCAGACTGTAAAGCTGCGCTACGCTCTACTCCTAATTCAGGTATTTCACCGCAGATAGCTAAAATAAGCACCGTAACTAACATCGCGCCATCAGCGCGGTTTCAATCTCCAGACCACGCAGCCAATTCCAAACCTGGCAAGGCAGCAATTTTTATTTATTTACTTATTTATTTTTAGAAATATCAGGGAGAAAATGTGCTCTACAGTCCAGCTGTTACCTATTTCACAACTATTCATCACCAATCTGCACTTTGATCCAAATGAGCAATAGCAGGGCGCTGCTTCACCTTATCTGCGGGCTACTGCTGGAGGGGGTGACCTGCCTCCATCTGCCCCCTCGCCCCCGAACTCCCACCGCTCCCTTTACATTGATACAGTGCTCACGCAGGCTGCAGGATGGAAGGGACCGGTTTCTCGAACCAAAAAAGCTTTAATGCACCAAAACTATAGATTCGGGTGGGATCCATGAGCTGACGGGACTCAGGCTTGCGTGGCTATGGGGGAAAGGATGGAAACGTGCGGTTCTCGGTGGAGGAAGGGAAAGATGGATGGCCTCTTTCAGCACACGCACCGCATTACCCAAGCCTGATGCTGCCTTCTCAGTAAAAGGTTTTCAGATCTCTTCAAGACCCTAGAGAAAGCTAACTTACTTGGTCATCTTTACACTTCTGCAGAAGCGTTAATCATCATCCTGGTCTGCGTTCTGGACTGAAATATGGTATTTGCTTATGGACCTGTCCCTTTGCAAGTCTGCAGCGATGGGAGGCTACAGTCACCAAGGGATGGGAAATGCCACTGTCATAGAGGTATCCTCGTCCATCTTTTCTAATGGCCGAATTTGCCACGGCATGCCATCGAGTCTCATTGCTACTTTCTTTCTAAATGCTTATAAAAGTATCAAGGGATTTTCTGGGGAAAGACTAACTCACAGTGGCTGGTGTCTGAGTCATTTTAAGTGGTACTGGTCTTTGGCCATTACCTTGATGTAAGCCACATTTCCCCTCAATTTATAAACACAATATCTGATTTTTTTCTCATTTGAAATGAATCTCTCTGTTCTAATTAGCTCTTCCATTCCTCTGTTGTAGTACCACAGTTAAACATTGGCCCAAGTAGTTTCTAATAAACACAGCGATGGTCATCTCTCTATTGGTAAGCTCTGTGTTGACAACTTCAAGTAGCTTATGGCCAAGCAGATGTGAAATCACAGTGAAGACACTTTGGTCTTCAAATCTGAGATGCTCTCTAGCTCTGCTAGGTGTTTGAGAGAGTGCTAACAGAACAAGAAACAATCAGTCTGTATCTAAACCGAAAATCAAGCTTGAAGCCAAGAGCCTACACCGTTTTGAGACCTTTAGAACAGGCACTCAACCAACAGGCTGGTTCTTATTCTAGCAAACAAAAAAGATGACTTTTTCTGACAGCTGATTATTGACTTATGAATACTCTTTTCCCAACGTATCTCCCCACTGCCTCGATCATCAATGTTCATACAACAGAAAGAAATCCTCCTCGCTTGCATCCTGAACTCAAATCTTAGATTTCCCAAAGTGTAACAGCTCATCAACGGGAATTTCAGCTTCACCCGGTGCTTTTCAGTGTGGCAGCCAAATACACACAAAAATAGAACCCCATATTGTCAAGAATCTCAGCAGAATAAAGGTACCTTGAGTTGATTGTACCTCCAAGGTAAAACATTTCAGTCTCTATCAACTCTCCTACTGCAAAAACCTCAAGAGGCAAGATGTCCTCAAGCAGCTCTGATTTGTAAGCTTAATACACTCAACGCTGTCTTTCTTCAAGTCTTCTGGGTGTAATCAAAGTGGGTTTCTAATTCTTTTCATCAACGCTGAAAACTACCTTCAAAAACAAGGGGCGAGTATTTTCCACAATTCCTGGGGATGACGCAGTACGGGAAAAAACCCACCAAATGTCACAGGACTTGTAAGAAAATGGCAAAAAGCTGCTAAAATACAGCCTTCCCCTTCCTCTACCGTATGAAAGCAAAGCTACTTGCCTTCTCTTTCAAGGCCCCTTGAAGGCCCTTCCCTTCTTTTTATCTTTAGTTCAGCGTTCAAAGCTTGACCGTTGCCTCTGGCCCACTACTCTGATCTTCATTTTCATACTGTCACCACCCGCATAAAATCTGGGTTTGAGGAAGGACCTTAGCGTCTTAGCTAGGAGGTATCTTAGCTAGCAGGTATTGAAACCGGGCCGAAACATATCGCTCTCCTCTCTCTTCTTCAAAAAACATTTTTCAAAGGACGAACAACAAATGGATGTATGGATAATCTAATACATGAGAGACGTCAGGGAAAATGAGAAAAAGACAACAGCAATGATGATTTCTTGGGCTCTTCTCTCCAAAACGCCCAGACTACACCAGCAATACCCGGGCAAAGTCTCCAGAAGGTAGTTGGTAAGCAAGAAGGAAAGGACATACTATAAACTCAGTGTAATCGGAAATCTCGGCTGACCCTGGTCCATATGGGTCCATAACGTACTACGACACAGCGCCCGTATAGCACCTGTATGTTCCATGCGAGGTATGAACGCAGAGAGCAGTGTGTCAGGTCTGTATACATGTACAAATCAAATATTCAGAGAATTTAATAAAAGTGGTACCTATGCTATTTATACTAAAAAAAATTGTAAGTAGTATTGTGGGTTTTACACCTCTGCTTAACAAACGCTCTAAAGCACTGCGGGAGGAGACAGGAATACTGCTCTCCTTTGCAGGTTTCTCTTTCACAGGCAGTGAGGGGACTCACGATTATAATGATAATTGCAAACTAGGCTTCTGTTTACAAAGTGTTCGAGCTTTTATCAAAGACAGATTTGCACATAAGAAACGTGCAATTGAGCCAATTTTATCTAAAGCGCTCATTAACTTGGGACAACTGGGGTCAACGGGGGTTTTTTTTTGTTGTTGTTGTGTTTCTATTTTTAATCATCCAGGCATCTCCCACGCCGCTGTAGAGGCACCAGTGTTTTAGCGGATCAGCTCCTGGAAGACAAGGTCTGCCAAGCAGCTACAAGGACAATAAAATATGTCGTACTACTACCAACCTTCATCTTTGGAGTATTTCATTTGAGCTTCTGAGGCCTCCAAACGAGGTGAAATCCGACCAGCCGCCACCCAAGCCGACATTTCATTTGCCTCACTTAGTTATTCCTATTAGATGTATTTCCTGGAAGCTACTGGTAAGTGACAAATTTTATTTTTTTTTTAAATTTCATTTTAAAACAATTACAATTACTCTAATCTGAAAGCATGCAATCTGGCATGTCAGAATCAGTTCATTTCTACAGCCGTACGGGGAAAGGTTTTAGTTTACTGGCAGCGATGAATCAGTCTTTTTATTTATGCGCGCATTTGAGAACGCAATGCTCTTGCAACTAATAATTTATAGAGTTTCCTCATTATCTTTATGAAATATCTGCTGTCCAAAACAGAGCTAATACAACTCCAGCTCACTGGGAGATGCGCTGTTGAGCATAGTTCAGCCACCAGAAAGACCAGGAGGGAGTTACGACTCGTAGGGTTTGTCGGCGGGGTTTTTTCTTGCCTTTTAATGAATTTCTTCCCAAAGTCTCCCCCCGTTCACAGGTCTTGCTGAAATATCTTAAGTCAAACCTTAAGTTCCCTAGCAGCCGTTGGGTCGGCAGAAGCCCAGCTGTCTAAACTTTATTGGCAGTAAATGTCATTCTTGCACACAAACTGCAGGCCAGGAAAACCCAACGGCACATCTTGGGCTATCACATCCCATCACGTTCCCCGACGAGATGTGAAAACCGAAATGGAAAACGTCAACAAACTCCGGCCGCGGTGAGGAGCGGGGCATGCCCGCTGACAAGCGTGCCGCAATGACAGAAATGGACTTGGAGTTGCAATTAGTGGCACTGTCATTTTCGGGCGCTCCTGCCAATTAATTAAGCCCGTCAAATGGAAAAACAGCGGCATTCACATGATAATTTATATAGGGAGAGACTAGCCTAGCGAAGCTGCCGCTGCAGCCAACAAAATTCCCTCCGAGCGCTTAAAAAAAAATAAATAAAATAAAAATATAAAGAAGTAGGGGTGGCGGGGGGGGGGAAGAAAGAAAGTTAAACTGTCCTTGTTATAATTGTTAACTCTGATCGCTCAAGTAGAAGACGGGCTGATTAAAACTCCAAACGAGCCCCTAGCTCGCTTAAATCTCAGAGTCCGGAATGATAGAATCAGAGGAGTTTATTCATACCATTAAGCCCCAGAGAACTTAATTGAAAGAAGAGCATAGCCTGGACCTTGACAAGCGGGAGGTCACAGTAATTGCTGCCGGACATATTTAACATTAAGATAATCAGGCCATTAATTACCCTTTGGATCATTAAATCAGCCAGTTGCAAAATGAAATTTCTGCCTCTATTACTCACTTGAGAGACCACAGGGGTGGCTTTTAATTTATCAGTGAGCTTGAGATACAAAGGACCAGGCTTGGGGAGGAAGGAAAGGGGGAGAAAAGGGGGGGGTTCGCTTCAGCGGAGGCAGGAATATCAATCCGCCATGCTTGGTGATCGTGGCAAATTAACTAGGTAAGATAACCTCGGCTTCTAAAGGCAGAAGCTGGGGGTATGTAAATAGATGAGGGCAGACAGGGAGATCAGAGCCTGCACACCACTTAGCAGGATAATAAAGGAAATCATCCTTGATTATCAGTGCTAATTTGGACACTGCCGGTAGCTTGTTATGCGTGTTCTGAGTAGCATTTAATTAATTCAATTGCTTGTTAATGAGGGAAGTGACATGTGGGGAGCAGATGCCACCCAACTGCAGATGGGTTCTGGTCAGCCCTTCACAATAAAATTTTTTTTTTGTTTTTATTATTTTTTTTTAATTTTTTTTTAAAAACACCCTTCCCCCAGCCCTGGAATGGGAAAGGTGTCAAGCACGGAGGAGCATTCAAAAGGCACAAAACACTGACCTCATCAGGCCAAGAACCGCTAAGAAACCAGACCTGACAATCGCCGATAGAGAGGTACCGACGTTCCCCCAGGCCCCATTTGTAACGCCGCGGCCTTATGCCAGGAATCGCAGACCAACGGGACTGTAACAGCAATCTGATGGCCAAAAGGAACAAGAGGAGAGAGAGAGAGATGAAACAGAGCATCCTTACAAGGTTCAGGATACGATACCGCGTTCTTGACTACCCGCTTTCCCTGGGCTTGCCCTTTATCTGTACTGTCTATAATGAAGGAATAATTATTTTTACAAAAAAAAGAAGGCATGGTTTAATATTTTTCATGAAAGTCGCTCCCCAGTTATCCCCCAGGAACCAGAGCGCGCTCAACGTAGCGGACGCTAACCTCGAAACGGCAAGCCAGGATTCAGCTTAGGACTGTACAAGCCCGCTAAATACAGTCGAGCTGCATAATGTTTTTTCCGACACCATTAAATTCAGTTCATTAGTGAGCGACGGATCAAACTGGATCTTACGTCGTAAGGTGAAAGTCAATTCCCAACGCTGCCGGCTCCCAGCTCCAGATTTCTCAGACAGCGTTAAGAACCTCTCTATTTCCTTACAACCTTTGGTAACCGGAATAAACGGGGTGACTGCTACGCAAATGGACTACCTGAGCAAAACTGCAGTGGATGCTCCAAGCTCCATTTAAAGAGCTGCTGCTTGGGGCTGCCTCGGCAGAGCTTCAAACTACGCCCGAGCTCCTACTAACCGCTCATCCCTCACTTTAAAAATACATTTTAATGGAGACGGAGGTTCTTTCTATGTAGGAATAGTCTCAAAAAGACGCCGAAATGGTGGAGCCCTTAAACTCCAAGGTTTGCACATAGCTAATGCAAATATTCGGCATCGCTTGAGCCGGAGAACAAAAAGCATGGCTGGGATGGTGCCTGGGTATCACGCTGCCCTCCCTCCTCTTGGCCAGTAGCTTCCAGCTGGCGGAGGCGGCACATCCCAGTACTCCCAGCAAGACAGAGGTGGGGAGACCCTGGGAGCTCAGAGAAAGAGGGTGAGGGCCAGGGAGCAGATAATCCCCTCCTGGACAGGGCAGAGGGATGGTGGCAGCTCATCTCATTTAGAAAAGGCCAACAACATCTTAGGAAGTCAATGGTGGCAAGCAAGTCTGCAAACCAGAAGCCACATGGGCAAGAAGAGTACGTGGAGAAAGCAAAGCATGTGAGGAGCGTCTGGAAGAAAGCTAAATATCTGGTAGGAGATCTACGTACCAGTGCAAAAGGCCAAGGCAGAACACGGCGCGGGCTCCCCGAGGTGCCTCCACCACATCTCCGACATTCCTCCATGGAGCGGTTCTGCCCCTGCCCCACCGGGCTACTCCTGCGTCGCACCACTCCAAATCAATGTTTTAAGAGTGCGCTTAAATAGTATCAATAGCAATTAGAGGGGAAAATCCTGATCTCAGCCCCAGCCCCAGTTAATTGTCGCAACATTGATTTACTCTAATTTGACTTCTCGCTCCAAATTAAACCCATGTTACCGAAGGAGGGACTGCAGGCAAACTCTCCCTGCTCACCCCTTCCCCTCCAAGACAATAAATTTAATATTGAATACACTTGGAAAAAAAATAGCAGTTGTTGCAGGATCCATACCGAAAGATCTTTTCCCTTCCACCCCCCCCCTTTTTTTTTCCCCTTCCTGCGAGTAATTAAAAGATGCTTTTCTTGACTAATGATCCCCCTGTTTAGAAATGGGAAGTCGATACTCCTTCACCAGCAGTCAGCTTCAATTTGTCACAGGGCTCCCGAAGTTTGAGCGGCGGTTCTCAGGGCTGCTGGTAATTGCTGGAACCAATTACCAGCCTTCCAAAGCTGACCTAATCAGGGACCCACGGACACTACCGCTCAGAGGCCAGCTGGTCCCCCTTTCCCTTCCACACGCACGTATTCGCCCGCGCTTGGGTTTTCTGCCGCTTCGCCAACTTTTCCTGCTCACCGGGAGCTCACACTTATTCCTCTTTCCTCCCCGTAATCACGCCAACACCCTCAGCCTGAACTTTGCCTCACGCTACTGCTTTCCTCTCCGCTGCTTCCTCGGGGATCCCATTGCACCTGTGCTCCCGTGACCTGCGCTGCCTTCCAGGTTCATGCTAGAGGCCATCCAAGGTGTTGCCTTTGATCCAGAGGCACCGAACGACCTGGAGATCTGCTTATTTTGTACGCTGCCTCTCAGACTTGATGAGACCTGGCACGTGTTAACATTAGAGGACGTACCTGGGCAATAACATAACCTTGACGAAAGTAACAGGAGTAATGCCTTTTGCTACAAAACGCTCAGGCTTTGAGTTCACGTCCTCCGATCTGAGAGCCTTTCTGACCTTCAAAATACATTTTAAGGTTTTTCTTTCCCCATGACTTTCTCGGAGAAAGAGTTTTTAGGTGAATCTGAGTGGACTAGGAAAGGATAGAAGCATTGTATGTTTGATTGATTGATTACCTGAAAGGGGGTTGCAGAGAGGTGGGTGTTGGTCTCTTCTCCCAAGTGACAGGACCAGAGGAAATGGCCTCAAGTTGCGCCAGGGGAGGTTCAGGCTGGATATTAGGAAAAATTTCTTTCCTGAGAGAGTGGTGAAGCATTGGAACAGGCTGCCCAGGGAGGTGGTGGAGTCACCATCACTGGAGGTGTTCAAGGAACGTGTGGACGTGGCACTGCGGTACATGGTTTAGTGGGCATGGTGGGGTTGGGTTGGTGGTTGGACTTGATGATCTTACAGGTCTTCACCAACCTCAGTGATTCTGTGATTCTGGGATGTGGTTTAAGTTTGGTATCGGTTCAACTTATTTTTGAATGTACAAAATTAAAAATGCAAGCTGTACTCACAGCCTGGATCAGCTCTATTCTTATAAATATTGGTGACATTTTCCTGAGCAAGACTCCTTAATCATGCTGTGGCCTACAGTAGCCATTTGGCAATCCCTCCTGCAAAACATCGGTCTCCCTGGGTCTCTCCACCCTCCCCTCTATTCAACAGAAAGGCATGGAATGCCGCTGCAACGATTCAGTGATCAGCGCTGACTTCTCCCAAGCTGAAGGGACTGCTTCTGAAGCCATGAAGACTTCCAGCTTCCTTTTAGTCCAGCATGCGAACGCTCCTCGAGCTTCCCAGCCCAACAGATTTAGTATTTGTGGAGCAGTCGCTAATCCTTTTTTTTGGCCCTAGAAAGCCTGTGGGTTTCCACTCATGGCTTCATCTCCACTGGAAAGACACAACATGAAATGGTGAAACCCATGTAATGTCTGATCCCCTCTACGAACATCTATTAACAGAGGGTCCACCACTGTGCTGACAACTTTTGGTGCTTTGAGGAGGGCACAGTGGAGACAGAAGAGTTAAGAAACATGACTATCATAAAGAACCACGTGAGAAGATTGTATTTGTCTAAGGTCTTTTACCGATGCTTTGTGCAAAGCCTATGAATCAGTCGGGGGAAAGGTTAAGACATCTTCTGTTCTTGTGTTTCCAACACTTCGTTTGCAGGCACAGCCTGAAGGTCTGAGCAAACATGCGGAAAGCCACAGAGGGCGGATTAATGAGCGTACGTAGCGGAACTGAAAACGGGAGCACTATGTGGGACAGATGTAGCAAGTGAGGCTGCAGAAGGGAACGGGGATATTCACAAGTTCAGGAGAAACTTGGAGGAAAACATGGGAGTACTTCCCTCTCCCATCTGCTGGGGTCTTGGTGAGAAGAGAGCTCATTAAAGCTCACTGAGCACGTGAACCTCTGCATATAGCGGCGCTCAGGCTCCAGCTGATCCCAGAGCCCAGGAACAGCCCCCCAGCACTAGCTAGCAGCTCTCTTCCCCTTCAGAAGAAGTTTCGCTGAATGATTCTTCCCCGATCTCCAAATATCCTTGGACTCTCTCCATCCCTCCTCCACCAGAACTCCAAATCTCAGCTCCCCAGTCATCCTTCTACTTGCTTACTTTCTTGCCTCTTCCCCCAGTCCCTCAACTTCAGCTGCCTCTTCCCCCTTCAGTCCCTCAACAACAAAAAAAAGGAGGGGGGGGTTGTTTAACCCCACTTCAGGTCCATCGTAGCTGCTTCTGATAGGGTTCCTCCCGCAAAACTGCAAACAGCGGCCAGAAAAATGGAACGCGTAACTTACATCTAAAGAACTTGGAACTTAGTTTCTTGCCACGTCTTGGACAGAAGGATTATGATGCGAGTAGAGACCAAAGTACAAAAGGAGGCACATGCTTTCAAAAGAGCAGACCTTTCAGATATTTATGTGAAAAGTATCACTTCAGTCCCCGCTGCAAACAGCGGAAAAAATGGGAGTAGCAAAGCAAGATTACGGTTGCTCTGTGGGAAAATTTTCACATAATCTTAACTCTATTTTTTTCCAGCAGCTCTTCCATCACATAAGTGTGCACTTGGACACACAGATGGAAATGCATATGTATAAAATGAATCCTTATAACTTTTGTTCAAAAAGGTTCGAGTCCAGGAAAAAAAGTGCAATTATGTCACTGACAAACATAAACAGCTGAATATAAACAGAAAGATGTACAGAAACAAAGAAGAATTAAAATAAGCTCTGAGCATGAAATACGAAGAGAACAAAGTTGATTTTCTGTAAGTAAAACTCACTTCCAAACATAAAAACCCAAATAATTCAAACGATGGCTCTCTTTTCATCACGGTCACGTGTATTTTAGATTTTTCATGATAATATCTTTATTATATGCATACTAAAATAATATTTTTTTTAAAAAGTGAAAATCCAATGGAGCTTATGCCTTTTCCTTTTAAAAGTACTTAGAACTGAGGTATGTCTCCAGCTCGCCTCAGTAGTAAGGAGCATCATATCTATCTTAGTTGCAGCCATATAGGATCTCCGGATTAACGTAATACTAATGACTGAAAGGCAGCAATAAGTTGATTTCAATCTACCTGATGAAATCATTATATTAGCTGTCTAATAATAGACACGTATACAGCAGCGTACAGTTTCTACATGAACAAAACCTCTGTGTAGGTCTCCCTGAACATTTTTATATGCATAGTCATTCATCTAAGTAGCCTGATTAATGTACTGGCTTCATTCTCGAAGATGAACCAAAGGTGGCACCACAAATTCATTTTTCAGCGCTAACGAAATAATGCAATAAGAAACAGTTGACTTTATTACAGACAACAGTACAAACCTACTCCTACACCGTAGGAGGTGGCCCAGGTATAAGCTCCCGGGTTATAATTTCACTCGATCCGCGGGAGTGGAAAAAGCAGCATCCAGAGATATCCATAAACAAACTCAGAATATAATTCCCTCTGATTTCTCTCCTGTGCAGGAGGCAAACACCGAGAGCTAAACCTCCATCGTGCCGTTTGCTCCCCGGGGACCGAGCAGTGCTCGGATGCAGGCTGCTCCCCTGGAGCTCGCCCTCAGACAATTAGAAGGCACTTCTGAAGACCGCTTCAAAGGTTGGCCCAGCTGCGCAAGGTAGTCCAGAAGGTCTTTCTCCTGCCCGAACCCCCGTGCCGAAACGCAGTCTGCCAGAGGTCACTCTGCTTCCCCCAAGCCAATACCTTAGTTACAACTATTAGCACTTACGTTTTTGTATTTTCAGAACATCTTCCTCCTTCGACACCGATCAAGATCAATTAAGCATAAAAAACCTTTAGCTTTTGGTAGGACAACGCACCGCAGAAAGATGATTTTCACTGTGCTGGGCTATGGCTGGTAAGTAAAATACTGCTCTCATAGGAAACACACGCTCCCCCATCAACTTACGCCTTCACACATATCACACACAAAAAAATAAGCGAGTCCACAGTGAGCAGGACTTTCAACATCCGTGATGAGAACCCAAAGACCTGACGGCCAGGTACAAATTCCTGGGTGAGCCTGAACTACTGAAGGCGGATTATTAATCACAAACTGATAGTCCAAGAGCCAGGAACTTTGTGGCTGACCGAAACAAAGAAATGCATTACAGTATAATTTAGACTCAGGAACAACCAGGCGGGAGGTTTCAATCTCCTGCTGCTTTGTCGGTCAGTCAACTGAACAAAAAAAATTGTCGAGCTGCTGAGGAAACCTTCATAAGAGTGAAAAAGTAACGGGGTCACCCAACTTTTGACATCCCCCCACTTTGACACATGTTCTTCCTGGGCATGCAGTGAAGAGATATTTATGTAACGGCTTTTCCAAGGCTTACTCCAAGGGAGAATTTTAAAAGTCCGTGTTGTAAAACGCTGTAACGCCCTACCACCTCTGACTGCAATGCCAAAATGAGGATTTATGTGCTCACAGCTTACAGCCTTGGCCAGGTGTGGTATCACGTACTACCTGCCCGCTGCGTGCCGTGGTGAGATGGAGTAGGAAAGCCTACCTTGTGGAGTCTGACGACGGTTTCATGTGGCCTTGGCTGCTCTCCTCCCAGACGCTGTTTGCCAGCTCATTCCCGATTGAAGACATCACCTTGATGAGCTCTATAGGCCAGTCATCCAGGTCGAGAGAGCGGACCCGGGAGAGGTGCGTGCCAAGGTTTCGGTGTATACCTGAGCATTCGATACATATGAGGGCTCCCAGATTCAAGCTGGCCCAGTCGGGGTCTACGGGAAAAGGGACACAAGCAATTAGTACAACGGACCACCTAACAAAACTTTCTAGTTAATGTCTGTGGGCAAAGATTTTGGCTCTGGGGGGAAAAAGGTGCAGGTGTCCTGTCCAAAAGCACAGTTGGAAGGTCTTCCAGAAGGGTCAGTTTTGCCCTGTGGAGATAGTAACCCTTCCAAAAAACCCTCAAGGAGTAAAAAAAATTGTGGAGGCGAGGGTCTCAAAAGATGCATCATTCCACCTCCACTCAAAAGAATATGAATTAGAGAGAACAGAAGAAACAAAGAAAACATAAACGCAGTGGCAGGCAGCGGATGAAGTAGTGGCGAAAGCCCCTCCTTGGGAATCTAGAGCCACTCGTAGCCAATTACAAGGGAAAAAGGAGAAAAAAAAAAAGAGCGACTAGATACAATGTCTCTGTTGCTAACTATATCAACTCCCTTAATAACCATCTATATCATCACCTACATATGGCTTTTACATCTAACACACTATGGGGTATGTTTTCATCTCTAAGATCAGGGAGATAAGTACTAAGATGAAAATGTGATACTTTGAACAGTGCCAGTTTTAGTGTACGAGCCAGAAGGATTCCACCGACACACACACACACAAAAATAAGCCCGCAAACGATAAGGCTGTGACAAACCTGACAAAAGCCGGGAAATTCAAAGTCGTTTCCCAAGACGGTTCACTTTTCTGTCACTGTCCTGTGTTATTTAAATCTAGATTTGTATGAATCTCCCTCTCTCCAACAAACATTCATTTTAACAAACGCGATGAAAGACGTATGGGAGGAATTTTTGGTGGCTTTTTTTTCTCCCCTCCTGCTGTCAGGTCTTTTCTTCTCGCCTTACCCTGGGCCTCCCAAAGACCTAGCAGGCTATCACGAATGCCAAGCAGGAAAATGGTGATTGAGAGGGCAGGCAATTTTTATTCAAATCTAAATAAAATTTAGTGCTGATAGAAAATGAATTTTCAGTGTCTCCTTCCATTTGGGGAAATTTCATCCAAAGACTCATTTCTACTTTCTGTAACCCAAAATCGAAGTTATTTTTGGCAGCTAAAATACGTGGAAACAAAATGTTTCCTAGTACTTTGCCATGTCACGTTTGGACAAAAAATACGAAAGGAAAGCAGAGAATTGTAATTGCAAAGTCCCACACTTCACTGAAGGCACTGATTGACATTTTTCAGTCATTCCTTAGAAACCTAAAAATATCCCCGACAAGAAAAATCCCCCATCTTCTTTCACTTGAGCAGGAAAACAGATCTTTTGTTTAAACAGTTCTTGTCCACACCAAGTCTTATCCTAGGAATATACAGCATTTCAAAAAATAAGGTGAGACAAAATGCCTTCCATGCTTTCCAAGTCCTTGGTGAGACGACCATGGCAAACTCCTTCCCTGCCTATTTCTTCAGGTCACCTCCACCAGTTACCTTCAGTGTCTTGCCAGTGGGGGAACCAAGAGTATATTTGAAACCCGCTAAAAATCCCAAAATACTATTTTGTTGGTAAAAGCTTAAACAGAGCAGATAATTGTTTAAAATTTGCAAACTGCGTCTTGAAATGAAATCTCTGTCCCTGACCTGCAAAGGCCAGGGTTATCTTCACAAAAATAAAAAGTGCAACGAGCTCAAAGAAGCACGAACTCAGAACGAAGCAAGAGAAAGAATACTGATTAATATTTTCCCAATTATTCCAACAGAACTGATGTTAAGGACCTGACCTCCCTCCCAAATACCTCTGTGTACTTGAAGCACATCTAGCTTACCTTTTACTGAATAAATTTTTTAAATATTCACCTACTTCCAATTGATAGTGCTGGTACGATTGAAGTAGTCCACCAAAGCGATAACCAAGAAGTTAGATGAAATTTTGTCAAGACAGTATTTTAAATTTCAAGAATCTGACAATACACAGCTGCGTTTGAAGGTGGCAAACTAGGAAAGGTGAATGTTGAACTCGTTACAGACGCCCAGTGAAAAACGAGACGCGTTGATCTTAGTTACAACCAGATAACGCGGCGCAAGACAGGGCTCTAATGAGGCGCTCGGACAAGCGTCGTCGTCTGATGGATTCGGGGAAAAACCCAACATGGTATCACTTATGACATCTGTTTTCAATGTGGGCACGTCAAAAATTGTTCTCAAAAGGAGGTATTCTAGATGACAGAAGTCACTACCCACCAATAATAAAGGCACGCTGTTGTAAACTACATCCTCAGGGATGTGCCTGTTTTCAATTCCCTGCTTCAGTCTGCACCTTCCTCTTCTCGTACGTAGCTGAGCACTTTTAAAATCTCATGCTTGTGGTCAAGCATTGGAAGAGGCTGCCCAGGGAGGTGGTGGAGTCACCATCCCCGGAGGTGTTCAAGGAACGTGTGGACGTGACACTGCGGGACATGGTTTAGTGGGCATGGTGGTGTTGGGTTGGTGGTTGGGCTTGATGATCTTACAGGTCTTTTCCAACCTTAGTGATTCTGTGAAATTTGTTACCACTGATTTGTACTGAAAAGAACGACACGTGGTTAGTAAGCCGTAACTACCCAAGCTGGTTTTTTCGCCCTTTTTTTTTTTTAGATGATCAAAAATCAGCTCACTTTTCCTGCTGATGTCAGGAATAATTCTGAATCGGAGGATGCTCAGAATACTTACAAGCACGTGGCAGGCTTTTCTCCAGTATGCATACATCCAAATTTGATGGTAAAAAGAGGGGAAAAGGCCATTTAGGTACTATAAAGCTAGTTTTCTCTCTTCGTTTTACTTTCAATTTGTCAAACAAAATATGACCTTTTAAACATCACTGAAAATTCCAGATTACAATTTCCAGCCGCCCATATTCTTAAAGGTGTTTTGTTCTCTCCTTCTCTAAAAACCTCCTCCCCACTTTGACTTGCACCTCAATCAAATCGATCATTGGAAGGTGAAAGCTCTTGGAACAGCTCTTTTAGGAGAATAACGCCTTGGACATGAGGATGCTGATGAAAGGCTTTGCCATGCTAAATCCTGGTGAGTTCGGTGTGTGCAAGACAGAGCTGGGCTGAGCACAAGAGGAGCAGGGAAGAGCAGAAGAGCCAGGGAAGGAAGGAGAAGCAGGGGGAAAGCATCTTGCAAAGAGTTGCAGCAAAAGAGAGACGGAAGATTACATCTTTTCTATTCTTTAAGGGTTTTTTTTTTTCTATTCTGAATATAAAATTGAACCTTGTGATGGGTCCGACAGGCTTCCCAGGGTCACCCAAATTATTACTCCAGTGTTTGGCTCTCAAATACAAAAAACACCATAGTAAGTTATTAGACTCCTGGACTGGAAAACTCATGATGAGGCCATCCGTCTTCAAGCCCTCCTTGTTTTCTTCTACAACAGAGAAGACCCGATCTTCCCTGCTTTCCAGAGATCTTGGAAAAGTGACTCTCATTTATCCTCTCATCTCCTCTTTAAGCAGGAAGACTGGAAAAGCTAAAATCCTTCCCAGGGCAGGAATTTCTCTGGGTTTGCCTAAGCAATTTGATCACCTTCAGCGCCTTCTCCAGACAGAAATCAGCACTGGGACTCCAATGCTCTGGGAAAAGGCAATGTCCATTTCCTTCTGCAACATGAAATGAGATCTTCTTGGGCAAAAACTCCAGCAGCTGAAGAGCACTTTGTCTCATCTGTTGCTCTGGGATGGGAATGTTAAAAAAAAGGACTTAAAAACTTTAGGCTGAGACTGCCAAAGGGCCAGAAGGCTGGTGGCACCCAGATGCCGCTGGTGCTACGACCGCTGATTAACATACAACAAGGCAGAAATTCCCCGGTGAAACAAAGTGCTGTGATGAAGTGTAAAAAGGCAAAGAGCTCTAGAAAGAGGAAGAATGAGACTTCTGAAGTGGAAGATTGATGGCTCTTGAATAGACCTGAGGGACAGCAACATCTTATATTCCTTTGCTCCCAAACATCTGGCTTTGTGAAGATGCAAAATACGGAAGCTTGCCCCAAGAGCGCTGGTGTTTGTGATGCTAAATGCTCCCGGGGTAAGGACTTGCCCAGGCAAGACAGAAAGGGAGAGAAGGGAATAAAGCAGAGCCTGGCAGAAAAAGCGGCAGGCTGAGGTTCACCTCAAGTGCGCGTTTACATTTTAAGATACGTCATTCCGGAAAGATCTCAAATTTTTCAGAAGGAAAGACGGTGGCCTTCAAAATTAGGAAGGCCAAATGGCGAGAAGAGTCAAAGAGGGTTTAAATCATCTCCAAGAACACAAACAATTAAGAGAGGTTCCAGCTGAGATTCAGTCCCCCAAAAAGCTACACAACCAAGAGCTGGGAGTTGCCAAAAGGGGCAGTCCCACCCTGCCCTCTCTCAGCAACATGTTCTTGGCACATCCCTTCTGCTGGCACCGTGCATGCCCGGCCAGCTTGACCCATGAAGCAATTTGGATGAAAAACAACCCGGCTGAAAAAGGAAAGGGTTGGGAAAAAAAAGTGCTGCTTTCTTGCACAATTGTTTTCCTGATTAAACATCTAGCTTGGCTGCATGAATACTGGGCTACGTGCAAGAGTGGGGATAGCGTGGATTCTGGGGAGAGCCGAAACGGATCCCGGATACGTCGCAAGGACACGCGTGGGTGTGGGAAGTCGCCTGCAGCGAAGGGATTGCACGGTCCCACTCCGCCTGGGTGACCACTTAGGAGGGTCTGGGAAAATGCCACCCACAGCCGTACAGACAGACTGGCGCAGAAATCAGGAACACTCCCATTGCGGTCTGCTCACAGACAGCAGTGAGTACTTCAAATGAGCTAAATATACATCTAGGTCACTTGAAGACCCCGTTCTTCTCATACAGAGCACAGCATCTTATACGCCTTTTACTTAACTATATCAAAACTCTGGCGTAAATCTGAACGACTAGCAGGTCAATATGAAAGAACGTTAATAAATAAGAGACACTGGGCTGTATGTGTTAAAATACCAACATTTTCCCTTGTTTATCACCTGCTGGATTACTAGCCAGTGGAATATAAAGACCTTAATTTATCCACGTTGCTGTTATTTCTTTCTCTCTGTGAAAGGTCTCTGTGAAATCTCTCTTTGGGATCTCCCTCCAGCAGGTCAACAAGCTGTTTCGACAGGATCCCAGTCTTGGTGCTCAAAGCCCGGTCCAGCCAGGGCTCCCATCCCTGCGTGCTGAACCCAAAAGAAGCAATTAAATCCAGTCTGTACGGGAAGCACATTTCGACGGTATGGAAAAAATCTTTTTCTATTTTAAGCGGCTGTTAATGTGCTAACCACCTTCCCTTCAAGCCTTCTGAGGATGAGGCGGGGGATAATAGGTTTGTTTGGTGGATGACCGAATTGGCTAAATTGCTAACTATGCAGATAGCAAATTAGTCATGCAAAAGCACTTGCACTTCCAAATGACTGTTCATTTTAAAGTTAACTGGGATGTTGGAATGGCTTAGACCAGCAGTCAAAATCCTGAACAGCCAAGTCTTAAAAAAAAAAATGATACCCAAAGAAAAAGAAATTAATATTTCTCCATTTTAAGCACATGTAAAAATCACAAGAAAAGTTCTGACTTTCAAACATCACAGAAATAAAAATGCACAAGTTCTCAATCCTTCTGCTTCTCCAACTAATTGCTTTAGAGCAAGAGTACTTCTTTCTTGTGGCTTTGTTGCAAACCCCTGGAACTAAAGAGCACCAGAATAATGACCTCAGCTGGGGTTAGTGAGGTGAACCGCAGCTCAAAGTATTCTCGAGAACACTTTTCTGAACACTAAGTGTATGTTTTAAAAAATACAAAAAAAGGGAAAGAAACACAAAAGGGAGGAAAAAAAATTACCAAATCAGTTTTCTAGTATCTAGCTATAATGAGCAATGACTTTGGTTTCTTCTGACAAGTCACCCTAATAAAACCAAACCAAAAAAACACCAATCAAGCTCTACCTCTTTGAAAATACTACCATGGCACACGTGCCCTCCCCACGCAAAATAGGAGGAAAATGGAAGTAACCGATGTCAAACAGCAGAACTCTTTCTCCTTTTCTTCAAAGGGAAGTAAAGAAATGCTGACATTTAAAGTGGCATGTGAAACAATAAGGGGAAAAAATTAGGATACCTCTGACACAGCATAAATTAAGAATGAATTAACATAAGTCTGATTAAGCAAACTTCACAACGCAGAAGAAATGTTCAAACAACATATGGAACGTAATACCGAAAAAGACAAAGCCCGTGGCGGGTGTTCACCTAAGTCTTGGCCAAGAAGAAGTCTTGGCCACGAAGGAGAAGAGGTCAGTTTTCTGAAGCCAAGCGGCCGTACTTACTCTGTGCTTCACAGTCCACGCAGTGGGAATTGCCTCTGATGTTCCTTATGGACTGAAGGGCCATGGCCTCGTTCTGACTCGTCAGGCGGGACTGCGTAGATTTAAAGAAATGCATAAGCAACAAATCAGAACCCAAGAAAAAGGGTTAGTTGACACAACCGTCAGCTGAACGAACGGCAAAACCCAAAGCTTAGACCAAGGTTGTATGAACGTGATCAAGGAAGCCAAGTCCTTGGTTTGCCTCTCAAGAAACGGCTATCCTTTGGCATCTCCAAGTACTGCAAGTCCACGCCTGCCAAGCAGGGACTCCTCTTTCCTCCCATGTTTCTGACAGCTTGGGATTTCTCCCAGGGCTCTCTCCGCCCTGCCCAGGAGCTCCCAGTGTTTTGGGGTCTCCAGTCTGGATTCGAACAAGTGGGGAGACTGTGCAGAGGAAAACCGAGCTTCAAAATGAACCCTGTTCTTCACAAGTAAAGTGGTCACAGCGTAGGTTTATTTCTTGAGATAAATTAGATAAGAATATTATTTTCTAAAATCAATTTCTTTTATTGATGTTTATGCTTTTGCTAATGAAGACTAAGGGATGGTTTGCAAAAGCAACTGAAACCTTTTTATCATCAAAAGGTCAGATTTAATCAGACGGCTCCCATTTAAATTCTCTCCATGATGACCTGCCAGTGACCTCTACTTGGACCTGGAGAGACTGTCATGATGTACAAGTAGTTCAGCTGTACCCAACTAAACCGTCTTGTGGGCTTTCTGAGAAGAAAATTGTTAGCTGTACCAACTAATGGACTCTTTGCAATGAATTAATTTAAGCAGGATGAGGACCAGGTCTTAAGTATGGCCATGTGGAGATACGTCTTTCTGATCTATTATAACAGGATACCTACTAAACCTGTCCAACTAACCACACTTTGCTATTCCAGCTAGTTCTTCTGACATGTTTTGAGACCTCAGGAATACTTTAGAGAAAAAAAAACCTCTCTGAGCATTACAGCAGGTTGAATATAGGCAACCCAAAAAGCTCCCTGTACATGCATAATCTTACCAATGGGTTCTCCCTTCCAAAAGAATATCGAATATACGCAAAGGCCAATTTTCTCTGTGGGTACTGCAGAGCAAATATTACCAGCAACTCTTTAACCTTTTTTGTATTAGTATTTTTATATGGGTGTTAGGGTACAAATTTCCTCTGTTGTGCTCCCTTAACACACATAGTCAAATGCGTAAATCCATGAAAGGCAAAAAAATCATATAAGCAGTCATTTTTCTCTATCTCAGAAATACATATTGGAAATAAATAATTTTTTTAAACAAAATGGGAAGTAAATTATATTATGATGATGATAACTACTGGTGGCTGATCTACTCTGGCAGATCAGGGCAACGAAAGCAGGCATTCACTTCAAAATATGAGTCTCCTCCTTGCAATATAAAATCATTAGAGACATCTGTTACGTGGACAATGCTAAAGGATCTATAGGTCTGAATAGTTACTCCTCACTTCTCTCCCCCCACTACCACTCAACACTTTGCTCTCTAGTTGTGAAGTGTTTGCAAACACAGAGACTCAAGAAGCACAAGTTCTCCTGCCCTTCCAAAAATGAGCAATGGCTGCAGAAGGCTCAGATTTTAAACATATTTTGACAGGAAAGGAGAACAAAGTACTTGTGTCATCATCTGAAAGCACTGCAAGGTAGAAGGCTCGTACCTCTTAGACAATGTTCATCTTCCCCCAAAAAGCTTTGATGAACTGTTTCTGGATTTGCTTTCTGTTCCCTTAGTTAAGGCAGAAAACCATAAAAAATTAATTCAGTGTAATTAAAGAAAAGAAGAACTGTGCATATGCTTTGTAAAGCAACAGACACAAACGCAATAGCTTAATTTTGATTTCTGTGATCTGTACTACTTCATCACGGCAGAGTCCTATGGCTGAACGCTACTGCACATTGACGGTTAGGGCAACCAGAACCTGTAGGCAAATTTTGCCATGCAGGAGCTTAGTAGATTTAACTAGAGATTTGACTAGCAAGTACACTGGTTTTGGGGTCTGCCTCCACTCTTCTCCAAGACAGGCTTTTCCTCAAGGGCCTTCTGCAGATCTCTAACCCGAAGCAAACCTGAATCTGCAGCAGTGACTACACTACACAACTTCTCAGCTGGGAGAGTCCATGACCTAGCCCCAAGTTTCAGTCAAAGTTTTAAGAGCAATACCAAAGGCAAAACAGACAATCCAGGAGCTCCATTAATTCAGTTGCTGTACAAAATAAACCGTAAAATAGGCTACAGCACCAGCTGTCTTGAAATATCCGAGATACGCACGCAGCTCTAACGCTGCTCTGTTGCGGGCGTAATACACGCACGTCTCTAGGAGTAGAGCTTTAAAATTCAGAGTTCTTGATTTTGCTTTCATCGTAATGATCATCCACCCGTCACTTATTTTCAGTGTTACTCTGTGTACCATACCTTGTTCTTGCTGCTCTCGCATGACTGTAAACTGGCCAAGATCTGACTCTCTATGGCTTGTACCCACGCATCTCTTTCTTCGTATGTGGTAGCTTCGAAGTGCCAAGTCTGGCCAGTGAGAGAGACAATGATGAACTCAAAGTTTTCTTCTTGTTCTGAAAAAAAAAAACCAAACGTGCAAGAGGAAGAAAAGTTTTAAGTTTAAGGATATCGATAGCTAGGCTCAAACAATCCTGTTTGATGAGCATTCCTGCAACGTAACAAGGAAACGCAGGTCTGGATGTTTGAGGTTTGAGGCTAAATAGATCCAATGAATGGTTGGACTTGATGACCTTAAAGATATTTTCCAACCTAAACAATTCTATGATTGAACTACCCTGCAGTTGCACAACGCATCAGAAAATGACTTGTGGATCCACTGCTGCTTCTCTCCAAATGTTACGCAGATAAAGTACTGGTTTGGGTAAATATTCGGTTCCTGTGTGTGTATCGAGCCTATACCCTTTGCGAACACAAAGTGGCTAACAAGCATTCCTTAGATTTAAACCTGAGATGCTACCAGCTACGTAATGTAAAAATCAAAGCGTGTCACAAAATAAATTAAAAGATGAATGGACTATAAAGAGCCGACAATATAGAAAATTTGACAATTTACCCTCTTCCTTCAAGCAGCTTTTTACATGCACAGATATATTAAAAGCGGATGTGTACATTTTCTTGTCTACAGCATAAATACACCGGGTTATAATACAGGATTAAAATCAGTTCAAGCTATTCAACATTCACGTTCGACATGGGAGATGAGAAAATGATCTGAGAAGCTAGCAGAAAGGGTCAACGCAATATCCTTCGGGCTACTGGAGTGTAAGGACAAGTATTCAGGCCAGAGGACCGCAGCATATGAAAACACCAGCAGAACTGAACTAAACGGACACATACTCCAACTACACATGGGACACCAAAGTCAAATTAAAAAAATCAGGGAAGCTGAAACAGAGCGAGTGGAATTGGGAAGGGCAGGCATGAAGCATGAAAGGAACAGAATAATAGAGCACAAAGTTCTGGTGAACATCAGCCATAATGGGCTTTAGAACGAGCATTTACGTTCGCTTGTCTGCTAATGACTTACTATATATTCAGAGCCATGAAACTCCTGCATTACCTTGCCAGCCATAAGCACGCAAAGATAAGTGACAAATCTTTAGCTTTAAAGACAGCGCTGCTGCTCGCTGGCAGTCATTTTCTCAACTAGTTTTCTTTGATAAACTCCAAGCTAGCAAGGCCAGTGCTTACGCTGCTTTAATGATGCCTCAAAAAAATAGCAGAAGGTTATTTTGCACCTTGAGGTGAGAATAAACACGGAGGTGAAGGTTATTTCCAGGTGCATGAGCTGCATGAAGCAGCAGTTTTACTAAAAAAAAAATAGTGTATGGAATATGTGGGAAAAGAAAGAGAAGAGAAACGATGCAACTGTACAACTACTTTTCACTTCAGCCACCGTGTTAAAAGCAAACAGGTAGACTCATTATCCAAAATGCTATGATTAAATCCTGGAAAAAGCCACCTTTATCAGAGCTTTCAAGAGTTTATCAGGCAGATGTAAGAGGAATTACTCAACAATAAGGGAAATTACGTTCAGTCCCGTGCGCTATCTCCTGTAGGACAACACAGTTATGGTCTTCCACTGACGTAGAAGTGGTATGGCATACGGTCAGTGGGGAGGGTCTAGGCACATGCAGAGTTATGCATATCCTGACGGGAACAGGGAATGATGGCGAAGGAAGAGAAGATGAAAAACTGAATTCCACCTGCAGCAGCTCCCTGCAGAGTCCAATTTAGCAAATTCATCGTTCTTAGGCTTTTCAACGGCGTCTAAGCGATAAAACTTTCTACTCCTAAAGTCTTACTAAAGGAGGACTTCCAAATGCTGGTCACTAAACGTTCAGAAAATCCTTCCATATAAATTACTCAGTGCGGGTGGTACCGAGACACGCGTGTTCTTACGGCAGGGATCCTGCAATAAGCAGGATCTGCCTACTACAGAAAAAGAGTAATTTTGCCACCTCAACTTAAAAATTCCCCTCCGCTCCTTTTCAAGCAGGGAGGAAGCCCTGTAGGGATGCAAAGACACAGAAGAGGACAACGAGAGAGGAGACTTCTCCAGCACACGTGGCAGGGCTGACTTTTCAATGTGTAACAGCTCAACAAATATATGTGGTATATAACTAACACACAGCAGGTATACAGGGTATATCTTCAGAGAGTCTCTCCGCACAGATCCTGTATCAGTTCATCCCAGCATTTAAGTACTAGGTGACTTTCCAGCATTACAATTCCAGACCTTAAAAGAAATATAGACAATCAAGACGCAAGCATCACTCAATCCTCCTATCTCCTACTTGCCAATAATCCTGATCATATCCATGAAGCCGGTTTGCCCAAGAAGGGCTTATGAGAAACAAAACTCTGCAATTCAGCCAGCGTACCGTTTAAAAGCGAGGTTGAAATACTGTCCTCGCAGCGGTACCTCTGCAAGCTTTGTTTTCCAGCAACGCTACACAAAGTTATTCCCCTGCTTACGGGAGACCTTTGGCAGAGGACACAAAGCCGGCTATTCAGGCGACTGGAGTGCAATTCGGGAAACACCTCCAGCCATTTCCCGCGGTCGCTCTTTTATACGCCAAGTCTCCTTTTCCCAAAGGAGAGGCTCCCGTGTTTCACCTCCTGACCTTTTCTGCTGTGACCAGCCGGCACCATGACAAAAGCTGTAAAGACCTTGTACAGCCTTTGTGGCTCAGGATCGCAAAGTCCACGTAACACGCCGGTGAATCTGTCCCGGTACGGCCCCACCGTGGGTTACGAGGGCTACAGCAGTGCGTTTTAAGGCTGGGCTGGAAGGACATTTTCAGTTCATTAGCAAGTTAGCCGACAACTTGGTCATTGCCGATGATGCATTGAGAACATACGAGTTTGCACTCTCTTACATCCACCGAAGCTTTGGGTTTACTCCCTAAAAAGCTCAGACAAAAAGCAACCGTGCCAGCTGAAGATGCGTTCAGTAATACATTTTCTGCTTAAATACACTGCATTTTTTTCTTGTAAGCACAACTGTGAAACAAAGCAGCAACGCCTGCTCCACCGCACTCACAGAGCAATGCCTACAGGAGACAAGTAGCCAACGCGTACGTCCTTAACCACCACATACATGAGAACAGGAAAATCCAAGCAGCAGAATGAAATTGTTCAGTTTTAATCTTCAGTAAAATTATAGGTTGTGCTATTTAAATCCCTGTGAGCCCAATCACAAAATTTTATTAAACAGTACCCCATGTTTAACAGTTATTCATAGAAAGGTCCACTATAATAGTATTTTAGCACCATCAACCTGTCGAAATCAACCTGCCCAATTACTCCAAACTACATTAATAACACCGGATATTACACTAATTGTGTCCAGTTTCTATGCAGACGAGGTCCCGCGGGGCTAATTTTGCATCCTCAGGGGCAAGCAACTCAGCCATCAACCTGATTTCACTAGGAATCCCTCCTCATTACACAAGTCCGGGCTGTCAAACTTTTTTTTTTAAAAAAAAAAAAAGGTTAATGGGCCAATCAGTCATCAATTATTTCCTGGAAGGCCAGCAGACAAAGGGTTAAAGTGCGAAGAACCAGCTGCAACTGATCTCCATTTGGAAGCTGTTATCAACAGGAGATGTCTGAAATGTTGTTGTTGTTGTTTGTTTTGCCTTTTTCTTTTTTTTTTTTTTTTTAAGTGGGAAGGGGGGGCCAGGATGGGAAATGAGGTGAAATGGTAAGATTATGATGATATGGAACCTAAAGCATAAGTTATTTATTTTTTTTTTTTTTTTTAGAGGACCAGTGGAAGTGGGCGTGCAATCAGTGAATTTTAGGAAAACCACACCATCATAACCACCACACCACTTCCAAGGAGCTACACGGTACCACCGTTTATGCTGCACATACTGTTTTCGCCATTATCTTTTCATAGCAAAGTTACTGCATTTAACCCAAGTGAACATTTATTTTGCTTTCCCAAAAGACACATTGCTACAGCCCACCCACTTACCGAAAACAAGATATACAATTTCTTAGAAGCAAAGGATCGTGCAAGGGAAAACAAACATTTAGGCATGGTCTCACCGCATTCCTGTACCAATGCCCGTGTTTATGGGATGTAACAGAGATCAGATTGAGAGAACTACGCTGAAGATAACTACAGGATACAATTAGTCTATAACTTGTTCCAGAGAACTCAATTAAGTCTACTAAAATGTAGGGAAAACACATGTCCAGAAGCAGTTACTCCTCTCGGTATCCCGTAGGAGCAGTTCTAAATGGTGTGCATGTATCAGTTTGTTCACAATTTCCACTTCCCGCATCTTTTGTTCTCAATATTAAGAATTGCGTAAATAGCCGCCGAGGCCCTGCACCACAAACAAGCATGGTTTGAAGTCAACGGAAGACAGGGGTTTCCTTCCGCCAGGCATTCTACAGTCAGAAATTACACCCATCCCGAAAGCATGCTTTTAAACAAAAAAATAGTTCTATTTTTCCATGGGTATAAACCCAAGACTTGCCAGGCTTAAGGCGCTTCTCATAGGTGTACATGAGTATTTTGCCAGAATCAGAAATAAAACGATCTTCTGGCTTCCAAGCCAACCAGTCTCTTTCACTAGGGGCCAGATTGTGCATTTGCATCTTTGCCCAACGTAGCTGTCATCAGAGGATCCTGCTAATTAATAGTAACTCACCGTGCACGTCTGGTGGATGATGCCACTCGCACAGAAAACACTTTGCAGAAACAAGAAGTCAAGTGCAGAACCAAAAGATTCTCAATGGCGTATTTCAAACACCCGTGAAGCACCTTCGAGAGTTGAGGTTACAGCTTGAAACCTAGTCAAGCCCGCCTCAAGTAACGCTGAGACCTATTTAAACTCCCCTTTTATCACGCCCTCCTCCCTCTCTCAAAAATCGCTTCCGCTCAAGCACCCTGCCTTAATAACCCTTCATCTCATCAAAAGGATGAGGATGAAGAACTGCCGAGGTGCCCTAGCAATTGCATTAGATGTTTACAATATACAATTTGTTTACAACAAAGGCGCGTGTTATTTACGTACTCTGTAATGTTAACTATCCTTACCTTTTGCCACTTAGTGTAAATTACCCCTCTAAGTTGGAAGATAAGTATGTTTATTAGCAGCCTCAATTAAGGAAATATTTGTGCCATGTCCCACTGGGCATGACTATGCTAATACTTCTCTCCCCTTTCCAAACCCAGTGTCTAAATCTAATTAGTTTTGAAAATCAACCCTATCAGGACAATATAGCTCTGCTATCAGTTGCCCACAGCTCTTGATAAAGGTTGTGTTCCACTGGAAGGATTTTTCAGCGGTACTGTTTTATATCGCTACCCGTGAGTGACAAACTGGTGATGAAGGGCCGGTTTCTAGCTCAAGGGACTAAGCCCCCCCCGCCATACGTACTTGTTGTTTTATTCGGATGCCAAGACAACAAGGTTTGAAGAAATCCACAAAGAAATTTTAAAATTCAGTTCTACAGCACGTGAGCCTACACTTGCATTAGGTGTTTCCTAACACGTTTCAAGCCCGCGGTTGACTTGTAAAATGATACGTGTTTCAACGCTGAAGAGCTCGCTTAACCGAGAGGTGTTGCGAAACCGGGTCTACTGGGGAGAGCTTCTCTTGGGTGCTCTGCACAGCCTCCCCCTCCACCTGGCACGGTTAGCAGAAGCGAACTTTCTGCGTAGGCACAGCACCGCGGCAGCAACCGCAGCACTAACTCTTACGCAAAAGGTAGTTTGGGAGTTAACGAATATGCAGAAGAAGAGTTTTCCACGAGAGCCTGGCAACTCAGATGCAGCACTGTTTAACGTGTCACATAGGTAAGCACGAAGAGCGGAAAAACGAGGATTTAATATCTTTATGCCTGTTGAACCATAGCATGCAGGCGCAGCCATTGAATATCGTAAAGATACTCCTTTCTGCTGTGCCGCAAAATCTGTTGCTATAGGAAAAATAATTC
The DNA here is from genome assembly GCF_030936135.1 of Gavia stellata. Lineage (NCBI taxonomy): Eukaryota > Metazoa > Chordata > Aves > Gaviiformes > Gaviidae > Gavia > Gavia stellata. Next base: position 41,860,097 of record NC_082601.1, read on the forward strand.
TGTATTTTCACAATACTGCTATCATAGCTGATACAGGTGACTCCAGCTTGTCCTAAAACCAGATTGGCGTCTGTTTTAAGTATAACACACTAACATCACATACTTTCCCCCTAGAGAATCAAAGGATTGCTTAAAGCCTGGCCACCTCCAATAAGAAGCAGGTGGGACTTTCTCATTTGTCAGTGGCTCCCTATAGAAAAAGCCCCAAATCTGAAAACGAAGAGTTTGAGGCAAACTCTAAACTTCAAGAAAGCAAAATTTCTTGCAGTCATACAAAACTGATGAGGGAACAGCGGAGGACATAGTTGTACCACGTCCTGCTTCTCCCTGCCCTCAGAAGTTGGAGTTCTTCACCCAGCCACCTCTGTGAAGATCCTGCCCTTCCTCACTCCTCTGCGACCGGGACAGACACAGCCAAAACGTGCTATTTTTGCTATCAAATAGCCAAGAGAGAGGAGCCAGGTTTCAGAGAGGACTCTCAGCTTTGCACGGCACACAGCGAAAGGTGACCCTGTGTGAGCACAGGAGACGCACCACGCTGATGACCATCCATAGACCCGCTTCTGCCAAGCATCTACAGAACAACTGCACCACCTGAGCTGCACATCTCTTCATTGGAGATTTGGCTACCTGGAAGCACACAGAATACCTAAATAATAGGACCGGCATTAAAAATTATAGGCAAGGCTGCTTTCTAGATCAAGCTTTCAAAAATGGGACTGTACATGATGGGAATATTTTGGTGTAAGTGCAATCGAGCAAGGGTGTGCTAAAGACTAAAGCAGATTTGTTATTCTGGACTGTCATTTCCTATCACCGTTCTCTTCTTTGAAGGCATAATTATCTAAACATGTGGCTTTTAATACTTACCATGCTCATTAACTCGACATTTGCATGTCTCACCATTCCAGCTTTCACACAAAGGCTTAAGGTACCAGCTCAAAGACGCAAAGCTATGGAGAGCATTGAACATTGGTTTTTAGCGGGGATAACACTTCCAAAAAAAGATGCATTCGCCTGATTTCAGAATTCCGTTTTGATGATATGTCTCAAAACTCTTCAGGCCATGGCCATCAGGAACGTGTTCCCATACGCTTAGCCAAGGTGCCTTTGATACTTAGTTTGATCAGTAAGATAAAAGATTCCTCAAACCAGACAGGCCCTAAAAAGTGAACTCTTTAGCTGTAAAACACAAGGGAATTCTTTATACTTGTTTCCCTGCTGCAGTTTAATAACAGGTAGATACAAACTCAGGAGCTTCTCAAGGAGGAAACCTGTAACAACAAATGTGCCCACACACTGATCAAAGAAAAACCTGGCTGGGAAATAAAAAACAGCAAATACATACAAAATTGAAATAATTAAGAAGTATCTGGCTAGTTTCCTATTAAACGGAAAAAAACACCACCCAAACATACTGATGCCCAACAACTGTTTTCCCTCATTTCGTATTTTGCACTTCATACATGAAGAAGTAACAAACAACCGTTTGTCGCCATTCAACAAGACCAAGTGTCGGGTCCTGCACTTGGGTCACAACAACCCCAGGCAACGGTACAGGCTGGGGGACGAGTGGCTGGAAAGCTGCTCAGCAGAAAAGGACCTGGGGGTGTTGGTCGACAGCCGACTGAATATGAGCCAGCAGTGTGCCCAGGTGGCCAAGAAGGCCAACGGCATCCTGGCCTGTATCAGAAATAGTGTGGCCAGCGGGAGTAGGGAGGGGATCGTGCCCCTGTACTCGGCGCTGGTGAGGCCACACCTCGAATGCTGTGTTCAGTGTTGGGCCCCTCACTCCAAGAAGGACATTGAGGTGCTGGAGCGTGTCCAGAGAAGGGCGACGAAGCTGGTGAGGGGTCTGGAGCACAAGTCTGATGAGGAGCGGCTGAGGGAGCTGGGGTTGTTCAGTCTGGAGAAGAGGAGGCTGAGGGGAGACCTCATCGCTCTCTACAACTACCTGAAAGGGGGTTGTGGTGAGGTGGGTGTTGGTCTCTTCTCCCAAGTGACTAGCGACAGGACAAGAGGAAATGGCCTCAAGTTGTGCCAGGGGAGGTTCAGGCTGGATATTAGGAAACATTTCTTTACTGAGAGAGTGGTGAAGCATTGGAAGAGGCTGCCCAGGGAGGTGGTGGAGTCACCATCCCTGGAGGTGTTCAAGGAACGTGTGGACATGGCACTGCGGGACATGGTTTCGTGGGCATGGTGGGGTTGGGTTGGTGGTTGGACTTGATGATCTTACAAGTCTTTTCCAACCTTAGTGATTCTGTGATTCTGTGAAAAGGGTCAAACCAGAGAGTTTTGCAACTGTTGCTCTGAAAGGTAACAGTTTTACATTTACACTGAGAAATAAAACAAAATCATAATTAAAAAAGCTTCCTTAAGAAGCTGAAGTAAACCCACACTTTTGTTTCCTCCGTACACTTTGTTTGGGCAGCGAGAGCAAGGCATCCGGCAGCGGTAATTGCGCAAAAAAAGGACGGTGATATAAATCACCAAAGGTTAATGATCAGGATGTGAACAGAGGGACTTGTTTACAGAAATAGCATGCAATTTAAAATTTACAAGAGATTTAATGCCACCGCTTGGCAATCACTAAAATCAACAGCCCAGAAAACAGTGACATTAAGAAAAATATTACAGTTATAATCATTCCAAAATAAGTCAATTAGTGTTAGGGCATGCGCTTGCGATTACTTGACCCATTTGGTTTGCACTTAAGTGAAGAAAGAAAAAAATCCCCCTCCCTTATACCGAGACTACTGAGTTGTGACCTATTTTGCATTCCCTATTTCTTACACCATCCCTCTTACACGCTGTTGGAGACGGTGGCGGAGGTTTTGGTTTTTTTCTTCTCCTTGCCTGGCTTCCAAGTAATTCTGACCTTTGACATTTGTAATAATAAAATAAATAAAAAAAAAAAAGAAGGAAGTTTATAATTGTGTTGTTCAAATGAAGGTGGAGGGGGGGGGAAATATATATAAAATTCAATGTGCTATTATACAAAAGCCATGACGGCTGTCTTCGTTGGAAAAAAAAAAGCAATGTAAGTCAATTTGTGAACTTTGGCACCAGGTGACCTTTAGAAATACAACAATATACAGAATTTACAAGCACGAGTAGCACATGCAAATGACCCGGCACTGTCTCGCCTTTGGATTAGAGCTGCAAAGAGCATTATGGAGAAGGCTTGCACAAAACAAATTAAGACTGTTACTTAAATGTCACGGCACACTATTGTATTTGGCTACAGATCATTACACCTGATACTAACACTTTTAAAAACTGTAATAACTTGGGAAATATTACATTGAGTGCCCACATGTAGAAAGGGAAAATATATATATATAAAAAAAAATAAATAAAAGAAGAAAATGGGTTCCTGAAGTAATTTAAACATCACCACTCCACGACTAGAGGGAAAGGTCAAAATTTAAGTAAGCTGAAAGGAACATGAATGGCAAAAATAAAATGCACAAACAAAAAGATGAAAAGACCAACTGGAATGACTCTGCAAACACGAGATGAAAGCACGCATGCTTTGGGCAAATTTGATTTCCACGCCCGCATCGGGTAAGGGAGAGAGGCACGGAGGACGATTTTTGGAAAAGCGGGTTAAAAAAAAAAAAAGAGGGGGTAAGAGAGGAGGTGTTCATCTAAAACGGGTGGGTTTGTTACCTTCGGTGTTGGTGCTGCTGCTGCTGTATATATTTCGCAGGCTACCAACACGGTTTAGTTTCCAAGCTTTGCGTTTGGCTGCGTCCAGAGAGCAGAAGGGGAAGAGAAAAAAAAGACAATAGAATAAAAATAAAGAAAAAGGAGGGGAAAAAATAAATGGAAAAGGGCAGAAAAGAAACATCAAAATAGCACGTGAAGTAAAATACAAGCACAAGCCTGTTAACACGTGAAGAGCTACACACAGAGTCCGCACACAGGACTACACAGCCTCTCCAATCCCCGGACGATACGGAAAGCCTCTGATTGAGAGTGATTTTGGAAGTCTCTGCAACATGATGCGATTTGACAAGATTAAATGGATCTGCTATCGGAAAAGACAAAACCAGACCAGTAGAAGTGAAAAAAAAATAATGCAGGAAGCAGTTGGATAGAGGGTACATGACTAGACAAAACAGCTACGGTAAAGTGAGATTTAATTAATAACAAAACACAGCCAGACAAGAGCTCCTTCTCCTCCAAAAGCCTCGATTGATCACTTGGTGCCTGTAGGTCACCTTTAAAACACCTTTTTACATCATCACCTTTAAAAGTCGAGGTGATGATGTAATGGCCTTACATCCTCGTAACAACAAAGCGTGTTCTTTGTAGCACCGAGCTTAGAGGCATTACTTAATTATTTTAAAGAGCGTCAAGTAGACATTGATGCAAATGATGTTTGTGGTCCTCCCCTCCTCCCCCAAGCAAATCACTGCAAAATCAAAGTGTTCATTTGGAAAGTAAAAAAAAAAAGTCCATTTTCTATATGAGAGGCAACACCCTTGCTTTATTAGAATTGTATCAAACTTTGAGATCCTCCAAGTTCCCAGCTGCCGTTTTAAAATTAGCAGAAAACATTGCTCAAAAGCACTCCATTCCCGTGCTCGTTAGGAGAGAGCACTTTTTCACGTTCTTTAAAATCGACATGTTTTGCCTCAAGAGTGAATTCGCAGCGTGAGAAGTACGTTCAATCACCAATACGTTTAGCCGCAGTTTTACCAGACAGGAACGGTAGGAAACATACGAGTACAGCGTGACGCTGCTGGCACCTAACAGCGACTGAAATAACAGAGATGTCCCCTCTTCTTCACCCATGGACATCCCCATGGCCCAGGAGGGAACCACGTATCTGCTAAAAGTGGTATCTCTACAGGCTTTCCAGCCACCGCACCAGCCTACCTAGCCAAGAAATAACGATGCAGCACTGCCTGGCGTGCAACTATTTTGCAAAATCTGTTTTATAGGATTGAGGAAGAGACCACTGGGGTCATCGACAGCATCCAGACCTCCTCCTAAGCCACCTTTCTCAGCAGGTGACCCAGCCCTCCTGCCCACAGACGGTGGAAAGCCTTGAGTTCGGGTGTGAGACTTCTAAAAAGGACAGCATCGGTTACATTAATTACGATTAATTTCTAAGATGTGTTTGAAAACTGAACAGTCTTCCAACTCCCATTCAGCTCAGAGTCTGTTATGAAGAAACTCATATGGTAAATCCGGAGTAAGACCATTCTCCCCCTCACCACAGATGCTCCTGACCCTTTAGGATGACACGAACATTGCAAAACGTAGCGAGTACTGTCATACAGACGTTTTAAAATTTTCTTTCTTCTGTATTTTCGAGAGAACTTTTTGACCGCCCACGAAACTCAGGCCAAACGGCTGCTTCCACAGAAAAGGAACAGTGATGTAAAGTCATCCCCACCTTTAACAAAAAGCTCGATTTTCAGCTGAAGAGCTAAAGCTGGAAGAGAAATGCCCAAAGACCCTAGACTGTTAAGCTATATACTGTTTTAATAAAGCCATCCGCAGGCTTCTATGTTATATACTCAAAGGGAGGACTGGGTGTCCGAGTGCCATCCTTTAGAACGCATCGTGCTGAAATTAAAATAGAGAACGTTATCTAGAAGGCTGAGTTAGATCTAGCTAAAAATGAAAGTTCATCAAATCCAAAAATATCTTAATGGCGTGCATCCTTCAATACGAAAAATCTTCAGTTTGAAGACCTGTTTAACAAATCCCAGCAGACACCAGCACCTGGAGAGGCACCATCTCCCAGCAGGAAACTTGTTTTTCCTGAAAAAAAATTTACATATAAATAGGCAAAATCGAGGTTCGGCACCCCTCAGAAAGGGAAGACGGTCTCCAGTACACAAAGACCCTTTCCCAGTCCCTTTTCATTTTTCACACGGTAATGGCACGTTAGAGCACGGCCGTATGAGCAGGAAGTGAACTCGCAGCCTGGTTTTCTATTAACCTATTGATGAAATAATCCATTTTAATGTGTTAAGTGTCATGCCTTTTTCTTCTCTTTAAACAAATGGACTTTTTTCCCAGTGATGCTGAGGTCCTGAGACACCCGAGTGCGTCCTTTCGCATCGATTAGGCTCCAGCCTGCGTCCTCGTGGTGCTCCGCTGTCGTTGAGGATTCAATAATATTATCATCAGCGGGGTTTGGACACTGCCAAGCGCAGCCTCCGCGGGGTGATTGATGTGCGTGCGAAGGCCAGGGCCCAGCTTAGCCATCCCACCCTGCCTGCCTTCAAAATTACACACCGTCTCCACGTTTTTGTTACCTACCGACACGGCCTTAACGGGCACTGGCCGTCATTATTTGCCTCGTTTGTCTTTGACTTATATCCCGGGATATTCAGTCCGTCCGGTCTGGCTTGGCTTGCTGGTTCAAAAGTTAATTCAACAAAAGCTCTTGTTGCCAACTCTCGATATCCATATCCATAGATATAGTATATATACACTTAAACAAATAAACGCCAACTGGTGTCCAATAAAAAGCTATAAGAAATACTTACTTCATTATTTAACAGCAACAAAGCTCCCTAATTGGAAAGATCTTTGAGGTAGATTGAAGTATCTTCTGGAAGCCTGTTGTCTTCAAAAAAGACACTAAGAAGCATCTCTAACTAGAGATACTAGAAAAACCCAGACGAACACCTCTCTGTAATGTCAGCTATCTGGAACGAAGTTAACTATTTCCCAGAAGACACCGGATATTTAATTTAGCTTGCACCAAAGCGGCAACCAGTATTCTGCCTAGCATGTTGCACTACCACAATCTGAATGACTAATGTATTTTAATAATGTTTCAAGAAAATCTTTTATTAACTTTGACACTTGCCCTGATCTCTGGCTTCGCTGCCGACAGAAAAACAATGCCTCGCAGCAATCAAAGCAGTCCCCCCATCCCGACCAGCGTGTAGGCACAGAGTAGCAGCACACTTTCTGCTCTTATCCAAGCTCATTAACTCCAGAAATTTAGATTGCCAAGATTAAACTCCTATCTTGGCCGGGCAAATTAATTTGTGCATCCTAACACTCAACCCGGACTAGCACAAGAAGTCATTATCTGTCACCCAACGGCACAGAGCTCGGCTTTTAACAACCCTGCAAAACAACGCTGGGATCGTTGCAACCTTCCACTCGGTGCAAGCCATCGCCCGGCCATTCCTCCCAGTAGTGACCGCGGGAAGAAACAACAAAGAACCCAACCATGAAAGCTTTGACTCTTAGAGCCCGCGATGCGTTTTGTTAAGACGAAGGATTAAAATGATTTCTTGAGTTCTTGCAAGGAAGCTGCTTTCAATTGCATCATCTATGATGGGATGCATCACTTCTGCGGCGCACAGGTACTGGGGTGTCTTGTTCAGAGGTACCAGTTTAGGACCTGGAATCTACCAGATTGATTTGTAAGGAGGAAAGAATGACGTGCTTCTATATAACTGTGTCAAGTGTTACAAAAGGCCATCTGTATATTAATTTTTTTATAGCGGGAGCTACTCCGCAGGTAGGAGAGAGATCAGTAATTGTTCAATCATACCGGGAAAATACTCAGCAGCTAGCTGAAAATCTCCATATGGTGTAGAAGAACCACACACTATCTAAACAGACACGTCGGCTCAGTCCTAGAAAGTCGCACACCAACCTGAGGAGTGAATTTTCCCCTCTCAGTAATGCAGAAATTGGAAAATCGTTCCCTTCTTCCACTAAAACATGCCCAGCAGCGCTGCTACGCATTTGGAAACGAGCAATTCCTGGGTTTGCATACGCCCGAAAACAAGTTTGGGGTTTTTTTTAAATGTCATCCTAAATTTCAACATAATTTTTATGGCAAATGAATGACGTTAGCAATCGCAAACATTTGCTGTGGTAGAACTCTTCAGTTCCTGCATCCAGGGGGATGAGCCTGTTCCCTTCCCCATCGAAGGGATTATCGTGGGCATACAGCCACGGCCTCCCCAGAAGCCCTCCCGTTTCCCTCCTTCACTCCTCCTACTTTACACATCCAAGACTCTCTTCAACTTTCTTATTTTTAATCCCAGCTTTATGTTTCAGGGATATTTGAAATGCGGTAGCTCAGACTTGTAGAAAGTACTTGGCCTACCTCTCCACCTAAACACGAAATAAATAAACCGTCCAGCTCGGTCCAACAGCGTAAGACAAAAAAACATTTGTCATTGTTCCTTCAGGCTTCATCTATGACTACTTACAAGCAAAAAAAAATAACCCAAAAAACCAAGAATAAAGATTTCCCAGGCATTGTCCATGACCTGCATTTTGACCCACAGACCCTGCGCTGACCTAAGACCCAGGAGATGAAATACTCCAGGCTGAACACTTGCTCGAACCACTTAGAAAAGCGTCCTTTTGCATGATTTCTATCAGCAAACGCAGTTTCTCCAGTTGCACGCTGCTTGCGTCCAGCTGGGAGGCGGACACAGCACGCCAAAATGCGTATAGCTGCCTGGCGCTTCACGAGGGCCGATAAATATTTGTCGCTGGACGCGCTCTCTGTAATATAGGGCTATTGTTCCAGCGATCTGTTGTTTCAGAGGGGGTTGCGTTACCCTTGATGGCTGTCAAGTTTCTTCAGCATAGCTTGCACGTACCATCATACTCCGCTGCCTCTGCCGTTAGTGCAGAACAAACTCCCCGCCGCGGCAAGGTGCCGAGATGCACCCGCCTCACGCGCTACGGGCACCAGAAAACGGCCCCTGGAGAAGGCGATTTCTAAGACTGTTGGGCAAAAGTGAATGATAACAGATCAACTGCGGGCAAAGGAGTGTTGCAGCTCACCACGCCATGTCCTGGGCATCTAGCTACCTAAAAATTGCTAACGGTGCACACCTTCAGGAGTTGATTTTGAGTCAATAAACTCATCTTTCCAGAAAATAGGCTTTGACCTCTTCTGGACTTGAGGTAAACAAGGCTCCCACCCTTTTTTTGCTCCGAACAAACTTTTCCTGCTTGTTTATTTTTAAAATATATTACTCCCACCTATCTATCCTTCTGTTTCACCAACCACACGAGAACCATACAGCTTCCAGATCGACATCTTGGTCCTTTAAAAAGCCATACAAACCTGGAAGGGTCAGAAGCGTTTACTACTGTAGCTTTCCCATGGAGAACCTTAACAAACCGCTTAAATCAAACACAACTTAGGACGCTTGCGGTTTGCCGTGAAGAAATGCTACAGACCGACCGTTGCAAAGGGAGAGAGGATCTGTGGCTGTAGAGCTCATGGAGCACGGGGGTCGTGAAGGTCCTTGCCACGCTTCTGTAGGTACTGACTGGACTCACTGTGCTTGACCAGAGGCAATTCCACTCCGTTATTTCAGTTTTCTAGGTCCTTATCCGCAATTTTTCAGTTTGTAAGGCAGAGACTGTAATGCGCACGCTCTGAAGTGGAAGTTAGACAGGTTATTTAACGGCTGTACAAGCCTTTGACCATCCAAACACCACTGAAACCAAACAGAAGATACTTAAAGCTAGCGGGAGATGATTACATGTTAGGTCTCTGTCCATTACAGTAAGCCCCGATGATAAAATGGTGGCAACAGCTTGCCGTTTCAGCTGACGCTCCGGGAGGCCATCCAGCTGTATCTGGAGACACGGGCAAGCCTCGGTTGGCCGACGCTTTTGAGTACTCCACTTTGTGAGCTGCGCTATACTCATTGAACATACGTGTTGTATGTAAAATCAGCCCGCTTATCCGTTTTAAATGGGTGCATCTTAAAGTGAGAGTAGGTATGTCGGTATACGAAGAAGAAAACCAGGCTTTGGTGGAGCCTTTTGTTAAGATAGGGAGTAACCAGGAATCAATTAAACTTAATGACTCCCAATTACCACGTATCTTTGTATTTGTTCAGGCAATAACTTCACATCTGCGACCGGCCCCTTGCAAACACAGTTTCTGTGTTTGCTTTCTTTAATAGGGATGCTACTTATTCCCTGTTAATGAATCTACTCTCCCTGTCCAGTTTAGTTAGGTGTCATAGTAAATACGTTTGCCACCGCTACGATCACATACCACTATTTCTAAAAGCAGTAAATGCTTTTAGAAATACTTACCCGTGTGTGCGTGTCTGAGGATACAGCTGTTTGATACCCATGAAGTTCTCTAAGGATGCGTAAGGTACTATACTCACCAAAACCACCAGATTAACCCCCTTCAACTTGCTCAGATTCAGTTCTTCCTACACTCCGATAAGCAGAAATATGCTTTTATTCTTAGGAGAGTCTTAATATCTACAGTCGCACCCTAAAAATCTTCTTCCACTAGCGTACTGAGAAACTACAGCCGTGTTAACGTCACCTCTGGTCTCCGTGTGACAGAGTTCTTTGTTGATTAGATAAATAGTCCTCAGATAGCTGATTAAAAAATGATGTAGCCGTTAGGTTGTGTGTCCAAGCCTTGTCAGCCATGTTGGATGTTAAAGTGTGCATGAATTACATCCCTGGAGTGTGCTGAAGAGCGCTGATTAAATGAGGCACGCCACAGCCCTCAGCATCAATTATCAGAAATAATAGGATCTTTGCACCTACGCTGGAGGAAGGGGGCTGGGGCCGGAGTCGGCCTGCCGCTCGTTTCGCAGAACACCTCCTCATCGTCTGCACAAAATAAATAATGCTGTCCATCCACCTCAGGACGTTGCGTTTATTTATTCTCATTGTGCAACAATTAAAGACCGAGAAGATATATGAGGAAAAACCTTCTCCCGTAGCGTAGGGGAGAACGTTTTTCATACGATACCTGTGCAACATCTAGCTAGAAAAACAGGGGTATACAAGATCTGGATGGAGGCAAACTTGAGCGTCAGAGGGGTATTTAAGGATAAACGCCGGGACCATCTAGTCACCACCCCGCTGGGGAAAGAATTCTGCCCTTCAGCCCTCCTCCTGTTCTCTTTCAACTCACTCTGCATCACACGTGGTTTCATCAGGGGCTGTAAAAAGGCAGATTGGGGATTCTTCGTTCTTGTTGGTCAACAGAACAGCCATTTGCTCAACAAGACCACGCTCTTTCCTAAGAGGCTGGAAATGATTTCAGTAAGATGCAACCCAGGACATCCTTACCCCACGTAAAATTGTTTCTGTGGCCGTGAAGGGGCTTGACGCTGTCTGTTTTCCCCTACAGGGAAGCAGCAATGACAAAAACCTCCTCAAAAAGGGTTAAAAAAAAAAAAAAAGACCAGTCATATATACTATATGACATTTAAAAAGTAAAATAATCTGGATACATTGTGTTTCTAAATCCGACCAACGCTTAATTTTCAAATTAAACAAAACCCCACAAAGTGCAAGGATCTCATAAATATGTACAGTACTTTTCTGTAATTCCTAACAAATGCATACAGCGTATCTATTACACCAGATTTCCAAAGTAAAACACCTCTGAACACTTGACCGTGACTTTTAACGTTTCCAAACACTGCTGTTCAGTGCATTGGTGTTAACAGGACATATATCCCAACAGCCCCCCAAAAAATGGAGCCAAAATAGAAAAAGATTTAACTGCTGCCAGTTATTCCATAAACATTTGACAGTAATAGCCCTTACTACATCCTTTTTGGATACCAGAATACGCAGAAAAACAAGCTGCTGGGTATCAAAGGAAACGACTAAAAGTGCCGAGTTACAGAAGTCGCTAGCCCAAACCCAAGTAAAACTTTATGTCTGATACAAAACTCCCCCAACCCTCCCCTCTAAAATGGAAATCCTTTCCAGTGCTCTGTTTTAAACCCACAAAACACTCTAAAAGTAATACTTCAAATCACGTTAATAGTTAATTACGTTTGGCTTAGATTCAGCTTTGAACATTTCAACTGAAGGAAAAAAAAAAATGAAAACACATTCATACTTCTACTCGTGACAGGGAAAAAAAAGTTAATTTAATTAAACATTTCTAAAAAAATGTTTTAATTCCCCCCCCCCTCCGTAAGATTTCTCCACTGAAACTTCTGCAGTAGGTAAAGGACCCACTAAACTATTCCAGCGCATTTCCAATACACTATAAACAGACAAGATTCAAATCGACAAAAGTAAATGTTAATTGGAAACATTTTTCTCGGTTTTTCATTATCTGAAGCAGAAAATTATGGGTCTTTTACACACACACAAAAATCCTTTTCAACCACCTAGAAAAATTGTCTTTTAATAAAAGCTTTAAATTATACTATCATATTTCAAAGGCAACGAACAGTTAAAGCAGCTAATCAAAGGTATAATTATTTAATGACTACTACTCATGCTATCTAACAGGGCCGTAATTGCTTGGCTGTGATCACTAGACCACCAGCTTCAATACTGGAAAACAAGTACTCGGCTTGTAGCATTTGATCGACCAATTTCTAAGGTTAGCTTCTCCAATGGGGTTGACTTCACCAGGCTAGCTGAGTTATTACGGGTTTAGAGAATCACTTTGTCACCCTGCCTCCGCTTTTTTGTACACGTTTCTACTTAGAAAAAACCACCCAACAAACCACCCAACAAAAAAAAACGCGGAGGAAAACAAAATATTTCCCTGACAAAACGTGATTTGTGAAAACCATCATTGATTTTTTTCACTTTTAATGCCACATCACTGTTTTCTGTAAAGCCCAGCTGACCCCACTCTAGTAATTCAAATGTAAAAAACCCCCCAAATGCACCTATTGAAAATTATATTTTTATCTTCATTGCTTTTGAATATTTATTGTCCATATTAATCTACTCCAAACAGGTGGAGCAGCGCCTAAACAGACCTTCTGACTCTGTTCCATTGTTTATATCATGTCTTTTACAACTGGAAATATGAGAAAAATAATGTAGCAGCATCATGTATTAATTACCAGAGCTATCCAGAAGCTAAGCAAGCGCACAGTGCGTGTTGGCTTATTTTTGCATTAGTAACAAAGCACTTACGGAAAAGCTGCTTGGATTATTGTATCTTAGCGTCAAATGCTAAAGATGAACTCCTGCTATTATACTTCTTTTGTGGTATTAAATTCTTTTTTTTTTTTTTTTGCAACACAATTAGATTTGATGCAAGATATTGGGCCCTCTGGAATTTCAAAGATATTTGAATTCCTATCCAATTATCTAGTCAACATCTTGATTTCAAGATCAGTCTCATGCTCGTAATTAGTATCATCGGAGCTCAGGTGACACCACCACCTGGGATACCACTCTCCAAACCAGACACGGCGAGGAAGCCACCCTTCTCAACTTCAGCCAAATAGGACTCCAGGATGAAAGGGGACACCGACCGAGACTTGATCACACCGCCACACCTGGCCGGAATTACCTCTGTGACAGCAAACCCTGTTTGATGTGACATCAAAACCGCTTGGGTTTTGAGACCCTTCTTGGCAAGGCTACCGTTACAGAATGCAAAATGCACCATCACCAAAACCAACCCAATGTATTTCGAAGGAGAGCAAGAAAAAGCATCGCATGGGACAGCTCTAGAGGAAACAGAGCGTGGGGGAAGCGTCTGGGACCCAAAGGAGAGGCAGATTAGAGGAGAAAGAGTGGGACATATGGGGGACGCGTGTTATTCGCCATCAGCCTACCTTCTTTCTGCTGTTTAGACACAATATTGACTCAGTGAAAAGAGACAACGCTTCCCTGCTTACCCCACAGAGAACCACTGCTTTTATGGCATGATGGATTTATTCTTGTTTCGGACCATCAGTTTCATCTATGGATAGGGAGACGACAATCTTGCCCGTTATAGGCTGATAAACAAGGAGCATTTAAATCCATTAACCAAAGACGCGTTGTTCTGTACCCTTCTCCCTCTGAACAAAAAGCAGCCGCATTTTGTTGATAGTGCCAGCAATTACTGTCAAGAAACCAGTTACAAAACAACACAAAGAGCTGTTCCTGCTCACAGGAGTTATGTTCTCACTGCTCACTTTTAAAAGATATACACGGTGCGGGCGTCTTGACATTTCCCAAGTATTTGGCCATTGCTTTTTCACGAAATTTCTTTTCCAATGTATATTTGGCGTCAGAGTGGAAATAATGCCAACTAAAAATAAAATACACTACAATAAAGTAGTATCGTTGGGCTGAATTAAAGCCAAAAAGAGCACGTTTGTTTTCTCATGTGGTAGAAAAACCGTAACTCGTTTGAAGATAAAAAATATTTATGCACGAAGTAGGATGGGAAGGTGCTCTCTGCACAATCAATGTGCTTCACAGCAACTTCTGTCAAGGTATCTTATGAGAAACAAACCAAAGCTGAGCCGGTACGCAGGCAGCAGGGAACACCAATATTTATGTAGTTCTTACAGTTCTCATTTCCTTGAGATTTTTTGTAGATATAGATAATGAAGCGTTAGATTTTTCCAAAGGCCTGGGTATACTGCTTATCTTGGATTTATTTGGTTCAGCATTTAATAAAAATACCTTAAAATGATAAGGGAGACTTCCCGCTACCCTCAGTGTTATCAAAGGAGGCATATATGTTGTTTATAGAAGTCTTTTAAGATAGCGTAATGCTACATTAGGCGTTAAAGTCACTTTGTTAGTTCCAGCTTTTACTTATCCTGAAATTTAAAACAATTATAAAATTGAAGCGAAATCGGAATTTCCATTCCTACCAGCTCCCATTTTTCTCACCTATTTAATCCACACCTCCGTAAAAGGTAAGCTCACACTATGCAAATAAAGACTTCAATAAAAAGCACAGCTGCTTAAGATTTCACAAGCAGTCTCCTCTTCCGAAAAAGCAACTGCTGTCCCTATCAGTTCCTAAGGATCATTAGCTCTATCGCCAACCCACAAAGCTCAGGCAAGATAACTTCGCTAGAGGATCCAACCTCGCTCAACAACGCAAGCCAGGTCAAGTCGTGCAACAGAACACCTTGTGCTGGACCGTTTTAGAAAAGCCTATCCAGAAGGCATCTTAGAAACGGGCTTATATGAAGTGTTTCCATCCTTTGCAAAAATCCATCCCATGATGCAGGCTCATTAGCAGTTTGCCCTCCAGCATGGTAGGCAGCGACGGGCACGCACAAACCTCTTTTGTTTGTTCTTGGGGAATCACGTCCATATGTGAGCCGACCCAGCACTGCTTTCCACTGGAGCTATATATAACATGAATTCTTCGTTAATTTTCATCACTTGTCAAAATAAGCACGAGCCAATCTGCCACTATTAGGTGTTTAATAGCTCAGCATGTTACTCCGCTTGTGGTGCAACCTCCCATGTTAGCATAGGGATTCCTCACTGGAGACATTCTAGCCGGAGAGATTTATTGTGTCAAGGTCTTTTCCTACAAACCACTAAGGCATCTGTAACGATGATTTCTCTATAAACCCGAACGCTCGTGCTAAAACAGGAAGGTCACCATCTCCCCTTTTGCCTGAGCTCCTACATCAGCCTGCAATGACACAGTTAGAAGACGACTTTCAGTTCCTTCCCCCAGCTTCATTAGAAAACACAGACCCGCAGGTGTTGGGTCCTACGTTGCCAGGAGGACAACCCAAGGCACAGAGGGTTCGTTGGCCCTATGAATTAAGCAGAAGTTCCTATCTAGTAGCACGCCCACCGTATCAGCACTTAGGTGTGCTAGCAGCAAATCTATTAATTTGCATTTTAGGACTCCCCAAAGCCTGCCAAATTAAATAGCTAGCTCAAAGCTCCTACTTCTAAAGGGGCAATGGGACAAAGAACCATGGACCTTTCATACGTAGTTTGCAGATGAGCCAGCTTAAGTTCCCAAACTCCCTGCTCAACCAGCGGTTACTACAGTGACCCACAACGGAGCCTGAAGGTCTCCGTCTCTTTGGGCAGGTAGTCTTAACCCAGGTCTCTTCCGAGGGAGAAAGTAAGTATTACGACTCTTCCATTTTAAACTTACGGTGGGAATAGAAAAATTCTCTCCAACGGCAGATTCAACATTTTGTCTCTTCTCCGTAGATTGCACCTGGATTTCAAAGGGCTTTACATGCAGGAAGCTACTGTTATCTCTGTTTGTATTGCATGGGGCTCCTCAGATTTACTGGAAGCTGTTCCTTTGAACCTAAGCAGCGAAAAATGTAAAAATGACAAATTGAAGACGTTTCGGATGTGCCATTACCCAATGTCTGCCCAGGTACTGTTCTGAACAAATCCAACAAGATGAGGGTTTACTCCTGCGGCTGCGCTTATGTGAAGGTTATCATTCCTGTAATTTGACTTCTTTCAAAAGCTGCGGTTGCAGAAAATCCCTGGGGAGATGCTGTGATTAGCTTTAGAATGAAGAAGTTGGAAAAAGGAGGATGCAATTGTCTATTTGCATATTTTAAATACCGCGCGTTTTGTCAGGGCATACACAAACACCACACGGCTGCGTGATAAAGCAAAACCGGGAGCCTCACCAAATTAAGAGACTCACGTCTAAGTTGCGCTGCCTTTCATCTTTCAGTAAAACACTGAGTAACAACTGCATTTTGCCTGGGAAGATAAATATTAAATCTTGCATTTACATCAGATGCTAGTGTCAAAGGCTTCCTTACTAGCCAAAGCTCTGAGCTGTTAACTACTAAATGGCTAAATGACAATGGCTGTTACTAATCGCTTATTGAATAATGAAAGTGACACAACTGATAAAAGGTTTCAATCCCGGGAAAAAAAATGATTTATAGTATTTCACTCTACTGGCACTGTTATTTGTATGACAAATGGTTGGACAGACACCAGTTAATCTCTGCACACCTCCAACTCTGATGTGGCAGCTTCTGCCGGAGCAGCCAAATAATCAAGAACAGCTAACAATACAGCCGCGCTGTCGCGAGGGGCTGAATGCTGGTATTTTATCAAGGCTGATCCCCAAATCAATTTAGGCGATGGATTTCCCCCCCCGCCCCGCTCAGTGGGGGGAGGGAGAGCATGGCGAGAAAGAGGAGGAGTCTCATAAAAACGGGAAGCCGCAGCTTGCAGCTAGGTAGATTGGCCACGCTCCTCTAGCGCAGAAATGAAATCATCAATACAACTAAGGCATTAATGATTTCAGAAAGCTCAGTATAGTTTATAGATTTTTCTTGATGGCAAAATCCGGACTGCAGCATCATACAGAGCTGTCAAGACTGTTAGGGTGTAGCGTAACATCGCGTCGCCTGCTGCGTACCGCATTTTCCCCTCGGATGGGAGAAGGGGAAGTGGCTGCTTTTGAGGCAATACGAGACAGGATTTCCCCCCCGCTTCCTTGAGAAATGAATGAAGCTTTATATTTATAAGCAGTCCATCAATAGTAGCTTCATCTCATTGGTTGTATCGCTATCATCCTACTTCCCGCAGAAGTCAAACGTGTTTTATCGAGCCAGTCTTTCAAACGCAGCAGAGTGCTGAGCTTCCCGGAGTTCGCCTACTCTCGGCATTGTTTTTCAACTTTGCACCCTAAAGTTTTAATTTTTCGTATTAAAAAAAAATGATGCCCGCGTCTTTTTAATGAGGAAAACCAGCTTAAGGGAAAAAAAACCCAAACATGCAGGGCGAGAATAAAAGCATTCCAATTTTGCCAATTGAGCGAAGTGACGGACCGAAGATTCTTATATTCACACAACGCAGCCGGGCTAGCATGTACTTAACTAGAGCTTGTACCTTGCAAATGATTAACTAAAACCCCAACAGAATCCCATTAGACTTAAAAGCAGTTTCACGTACCGTAGCGGTAGTAAGATAACTGACTTCCTTATCTCATTTTGCTGTTAAAAAAGTTAAGTATAAAATAAACAGCACATTACAATCCAACTAAACCACCATAAACCCCAGCTTTTACGTGATTGCCAAAGGGTCAAGCTGTCCCATCATATTTAAAGGTTACACAAGACTTGAAGTGCCCATTTAGGTTAGACAGCCTACACAGACAAGCAAAGTTTCATTCGGTTCTCCACTATTTGCATACGTAGGCCTTAACGCAGTGCAGCCCTTTGCAAAGTTACAAGTATTTTTAGGCTGTAGGAGCCTGATGGCAATGTTTTTCGTTCGCCTGCGCTCAACCCACGGAAGAGAAGAAAATTTTAACAAACAGATGTTGAGGTTCATAGGAGGCAGACGCCAGCGGGGTGAAAGTGAATCAGAAAGAGCGGATGCTGTGAAGGGTCTTCAAAGCGGAGAGCGGCAGCTCATGGTTGATGCGGTGTCACAGAGGTGGCCATTGGGAAGGACGCCAAGTGATGGGTGATACAGGAAAAGCGACGGGCCGAGGGAGCGCTCGGCGTAGTAGCATCTGGATGGAGCTGAATGGGTACCGCATTCATCAAGGCCAGGAAAAAAAAGATGCTGTAGCAATTGAGATGTGACGTGGTGAAAGAGGTCCGAGTCAAAAGATGAAGCCCTGACCACGTACTTCAGTGATACTCGAAGAGCTAAAGATAGCATTTTTCTCAAAAGATGGCATTTTTCTCGGTCACAGCGACACAGAAGGGACATAGCAATGGGGGGTTTAAGGTAGTTGGTTAGCCGCATGAGGAGACGTGTGCCGAGTGGCGACTTTAGATAGAGAACACAAAGCCCCATGCAGATGAACCTCTCAAGTCGGCCACAGAAAGACGAAAGCTCGGTTTGCATGTGCACGCGTGAGATTGTTCAGAGAAGAGGAGGAAAAGGGGACCTGACAAAGCAGAAGGAGCAAGAAGAATTTTCTTCAGAAGGCGCAAAAGATCCCTGGAGAGGTAAAAATCTTACAGGCTGCACTCCCCCTAACAGGAGAAATGAGGATGGGGATGACTAGTATCACTGGAAGCGAGGAAAAATCACCCGTAACACCAAAGAGCACATGGCTGAAAACAAAACCCAAGTCAACCCTTCCCTGTGTTTGGGTGACAGATACCCATTTACAACTGCTTCTTGTCATCTACTGGTTAGTCATTTCAATCCTTTTAATTTAAATTACATTGATTATTTTTCTAGGGCTGGCATAACTTTTTTTTTTTTTGAGTTCACATTATCAGGCAGGACTAACTCAATGTATTTGCTCTTGAAAGATATTTGTGATAATGTAACATTAAAAACTGCTCAGCTTTTTATCACTTGACAATCTCCTGTAAGAGATTCACACAACTCTGTTACTTACTCTGCCAAAGGAAATTGTTTTCTGATCATATCACATACCAGCCTTCCCATTATTTTGCACAGGATCAGTATGAGGTTAAATCATACATAGATTCTTCAGGATACTGTCCCTCTTTTCAGCTAGAAGCATCAATTTTTTTCCAGTTCTCTGAAACATTCTCACTGAACAAGATCCCTTCAAAATTATATGACAGTTGATTAGAAAGCTCTTAAGTCAACTTTGTAGTGCTCCTGACCACAGCTAATCTGGTTGTGCAGATACAAATAATAATAAAATAAATAAACAAACACCGTAGATGATGTTTAGCCATTGCATAACTGTTTAGAAGAAGTACAAATTCAAGAGTAAGGTGAATTCTTATTTTTTCCAATGACAGAAAATGTCTTACTTTTCCTTTTTGAAATCAGGATTCATTATTATAGCCTCTTGTCAAACATGAGATTCGTATCACGGCTAGAATTTATTTGTTGCTGATGAATTTAAGAAATTCCTCTTTCATCAACCTTACAAACCTCACATTGTACAGACCATCAATTCTTTCTAGTATCTTTAACTTCCTTTATCAACAAATTACATTTTCTATCCACTGATCCCTATTCGTTGCCATCACCTTCACTACCCTTCCCATTGACACTTTCTTCAATTGTTTCCTCCGCTTCCACTCTTAATCATAATGCTTTTTAAAATACAAGCATCCTTTTGAGTGGAGAACTGTAGGTCTTTTGCACTTAAGCTTTCCTAAACATTTTCAGATTATGCACATAATTACGTTTAACCTCTCCTCCCACACAAATTCTCTCACCATTGTTCACTGTTATAGAAAATAAGCCTGTTAAAAGCTTCGAGTTTGTGTACATATATGTATTAATTAAGAGAACTATGCCTTGTTCATTCAAGGCAGAGGAATTAGGCTTGTCTTGCGCTATACAATCTCAACTCCAAGCACATGACTTATTGCCCAGGTGGAGTGGGACTAACAACATTTAATTATTTACTCTGCGTCTCCCAGACCTCGTCAGGAATTAGCATGACCCCGCTGTATTCTTCTAACCAATCAATCAGCTCTCTAAAAGAAAGCAGAGGCTCTCACCCTTCCACGTGGAGTTAACGTGCAGGTAGTCGCAGTAATTGATGGCACAGAAAAACCACGACACGTAACAGTAGGAGATCACTGCCAAAACACTGCGCAATCCGATATAATCAAGGTTGACGGACTAGCAGACTCTTTCTTTTCTTGGGCATAACCGCATGTGTGCACAAGTTAAGGACTGCTTGCTGGGCGGGAAGAGCAAATGGGTTTGGTAAAGAAACTAAGCATGAAAAACCAAGCAAAAGCAAGGTGCTACTGTAGGTGATACAAAGCCTGCTCAGGAGAAAATCAGAGCCATCAACCACTCATCTACTGGGTTCCCTCCAGAGCGATAAAACACATTTTCCCCAGGGAAGCCGTAACGTCACCGAGAGGATACAAAATCCTTAAAAATGCTGTAACCAACACAGTCAGCTTTTCCTACTTCAAAGGGGAATACACTGGATGTACTGAAAAATCACGAGTCATTGATTTAAGCTCTCAGGTTAGTATAACTGGTAAAGAGGAGAACCTCACCCCATTGATTGATCTAGCATAGACCGGGCTGGAAAGCAGTTTCAGCCAAAAAGTGGAGGGGAAATAATAAAACCTGTCCCCAGAGACATACAGCTGAGATATAAACAGGGATTTAAAAGGAAATTTTCCTAGTAAATCTCTCAGCATTTCCACAGTTCTCGTTTCAACCTAGTCCATTCCTCCCACCCCCTTGCAAAAGCGGCTGGACTTCCGACTTGTATTACCATTAGGGAGGCTGCCCGGCGTTTGGCAGTACCTTTCACTTGCAGATAAAAATCTCCATCTCCTCCTTCCCCAAAGCTTTTTAAGAGGAAAAAAAAAAGGGGGGGAGGATTAAAAAAAATAGATTCATTTCAGATTCGTCAATCAAATTCTGAGGCTTCGGCATACTGTCTTGGTTGATGTGTTAGGACAGACCTACAACGCTCTGAAAAATGAGTCCCTGCTAGGGCCTATGAGCTGGGGGGTGACAATCCTTACATGCCGAACGTGGCGTTGCCCTTGAAATGACAAAACCCCTCTGTACCTCAAAGGGTCTCCGCGACCTACTTCGTTCCAGAAGGGTAACTGGAATGAACAAGAATCCTTTCCTCTTAATGCGCCGCAGAGTTAAGTTTCTTGTATATTCAACGTCCTCCTACAAGCAGGACCAAAGCACAGAACCATTTTCACAAGCAGAGCCTCAAAGAGACCAACGCGCTGGCTCCTGCGTTGCTCAGAAAATCATTTTGGATTTTATTCCGGCTCTGTTCGGGCTCTGGGGGACAGTTTATGTCACTCTTTTCTTCTTTTTTTCAGAAGTATTGTAGGTTAAACTTTGGGCCTAACAACCTTGACAGCATCCCTTTACGTTTTTAAGATGAGCCATTGAGTAGCATTATGACAAATTATGGGACCTGATGATATGTAACAAGAACACCTCCTCCAGCCAAAAGGCTGTGGAGGAAATAAAAAGCCTGCAAGAAATATTTCTGGCAAAAAAAGAAACTTTCTCCTCTTTATTAGTATAAGGAATTGCAAATGGTGAAATACTTTACTTAACCATGAAGTAGGGTTTCCTTGTACAATGAGTCTATTCACTTAAGACAGCACGTAGAAGACACAAACTCTTCTTTTGCTTGTGGAGCTATATAGACAACATGTGAAAACCTCTGAAAATCATCTTATTTAGAAGCAAAGTTGCCTTTACATAGTGTTTTCTGTACTACTTTGCTATCATTCTTCGTTACGGAAATAATCTGTACGAAATCAACATTTCTATCGGAGTCAACCTGCTTCTGCCTTTATCGGCTGAAAGCAACAGGCTGCTGGCTGTGATGCCAACTAGCTGGTGAAGAAGCTGTTGGGATATTCTGCAGGCGGAGAAGCAGCAGAGTTCATTATTAATAGATTATTTATTATTAAAGAGTTCATTATTAATCGATTACTTACAAGTATTTTCTAAGTGTCATCAGCTGTTTGCCTGGGAATAGCTTTTTAATACCATTCACAAAATAAAGAAAAACCCAATGAACTATATTGATATTGTTATTACTAAATAACAGCAGGTAATTATCGATATGGTTCAGAAAAAAGCAAAACCCTACTTCCAATCTCCTCCATAGCTATTTTTTCATGTCATAATAGCTCTGAAGATATCTTGTGCTCTTTAGTTAGTAATAAACCAGAGTACTGCACTTCAAACCTTTGGTATATATCGTTTTGCAGAAGCAGATCCTGATGTAGACCTGCTCTTAGGAGCTTCAGCCATAGCTCACCATCATGCCTCTAGAAAACAGTGGAAGTCAGTAGTCATGAAGCTAATTCTTGCCCAAACCTTGGTCATCATCTGAGTAGAAACACCATCTCCCATAACAGTTCTGACGTTGTTCAAGATGACTGGGTAAACAATACAATTTTACAGGTAACCATCAACTTTACAGGTAAACACCCACTCTACTAGTCCACCGTTAGCACAATTTTACTTTATTTTTTTTTTTAAGATCACACCGTAAGTCGAAGCCCAACTCTTCTCTGTCATAGTGAAAAACCTCCCCGGCATTCTGGTATGTCCCATTCCTCCATGGGGCACTAACAGTCTGTTACCAAAGTTTACCTTCTCACTTCGCATCAGGGATCAAAAGGTTATCGATAAGCAATGGTGACCTAATTATTAAGACGAGTTTTGCCTAGGCAAACTGGTATCTAACTGTATACAGACAGTCTGACAGACAACAAATATAGCTGTCAAATCACTAAAAATCAATCAATTTTCACCTTCTCCTTATAAACACTATGGATCCTCACACTAGATTCTTTAAGTAATCTGGCAAGTACTAACTTACATTTTACCTTACTATTAAATACTTTAAGTACATATTAGTCTGTGATTTATCCGAATTAGGTTTGCTCTAATTTAACTTAACACTGAGGCCTCTTAAGTATTCTATGAAACGCAGGTATGTTGCCTGCAAGCAGGGATTTTCTGAAAACGATTCTTCAGGAATCCTTGGTGATATTTTAAAGATCTTGATTGTGGACTATCTACCATTGGCGAGCTCTTAGTTTGAGGGTGAAAAAGTACACGTTTGTTATTTAGAGCATTTCAGTGGAGTATCTCATTTGAGGCTCCAACTACTGAAATATTTTGTATTTAAACAGACTTGTACTCTCACAGCATCGTTTCTAAAAAGTATATTGTCTTCAATCTCCATAATTACCTCTACTGTTTTATATATGGTCCTACAGGTGCCTAGTCAGTAAGTCAGTAAGGAATTAACTGTATAGCCTGTTGTGAAGCCCCAAGAGGATAAACAAGGAATGGGAGAAAATGTTAGTATCTTTGGGCCAAGCTACATTGTACAGGGAATTCTCCAGCAACCCCTTCTTGCAAAGAAGTTTGAAAGGATACAGGTGGGGTCAAGGAGAAAACGGTAGTGGAAACAGAAGTGATGGAAATGGCAAAGAAAGCGAAGTTTCATGAATTTTCCTGCAGTATGCTGAGACTCGGAATCACAGAACGGTTTGGGTTGGAAGGCACCTTCAAAGTTCATCTAGTCCAACCCCCCTGCCATGGGGTGGGACATCTTCTACTAGACCAGGTTGCCCAAAACCCCGTCCAACCTGACCTTGAACACTTCCAGGGTTGGGGCATCCACAACTTCTCTGGGCAACCTGTTCCAGTGCCTCACCACCCTCATGGTGAAGAATTTCTTCCTTGTACCCAATCTAAATCTGCCCTCTTTCAGTTTAAAACTGTTGCCCCTTGTCCTGTCGCTACAGGCTCTGGTAAAAAGTCTCTCTCCATCTTTCTTATAAGCCCCCTTTCTAAATTGTGCCTTTAGAGGAAAAAGGAATATTAAATGAGCACCAGCACAAGGAGCTATAGGCCACAGGCCATACCCCTTATGCGGCTGGATTACATCACACACGATGCCAGAATGTCAACTCCACGTGCAGAATATTTCCCCTTGACATACTGAAGTCAATAACTTGCAGCTGAAGTTGGAAGACGAAAAGCAGCGTGTAAAATTTCCCAGCCCATCTTACAGGTGATGGCTGATTCTTCCAGTTGTGTAAGATCATATTAAAAATACCCACCCCCGTTCCTCTGCCGCGGCAGACGACACATGCAAGAATGCACTGCGAGCCCAAGGTAACGAGTCACTGGAAATGGAAAATACGTTCGATAACTTCGTATTCAAAATACTTTTTTTTAGTAATTTGAAAGTCAGTGTATCCCTTAACCAAACAAGATCCAAATCAAGAGTACCAAGGAAAAAAAAAAGTTATCACTCAATTAACACTACTGGCTGTGAGATGTCTCCAGAGACTGCAGAAATATTTTAAAAAACCAGTAACGAGCAGAAAGACGTGTACAAGTCACCGGATAAGTACTGTATGATTTCCTTCACTGTATCCACCTTTCTAAGCTCAGACTGCTGCGACATTCATGTGATAAACAGCACGTCTCACCATAAAATTTGAATTGGTTTTTCAAAAAAAAAAAAAAAAAAAAGAAAAAAGTTATTTATAACTGACCATTCACAGCCCACTGACTGGCAGCCATCCAACCAAAAAGTAATTATGTGTGCGACAATGATGATATTAGGCCCAACGTAATAGGATTGCTTCCAATTTTAAGGTTAAGTAAATCATGAACTGTACTTTTATGGATAAATATGTTGGTTAAAGCATTCGAGTTGTCTGGAAATGGGTTAGATCACTTTGGCGTTTTGTTTACCACTACAAAGTATTACCCTGGCTGAAAAGCTCTGGCATTTATGATAATCACAAACCAGTCACCATCACTAACACTTTTCAAGTGATGATTTAAAAACTAAAATGTCCTTTTTTTTCCCCTTGAAATACTAGCTCGCATGACAATTGCACACCGTGCGCACAGCCACTGAAGTCCCAAAAGGAGGAGCTTGGGAAAGGAGAAATAGAAGGGAGCTGAAACAGTCTTCGAGGGAGCTGCCAATTCCTTGTCAAATGAAGCAGAGTCAGAAATACTCCAGCCTAGCTTTGTAATCCATCACCAGACACCGCAGCGCTTCCTCCCCAGATTAAAACGACAGATTCAAAGCACTGGGGAAGGAGGCGCAAAGGAAGTCAAAGTCAAGTCAATGCCACATCCATTTGAAAACCCCAATGAAGACGACGCGGGTGTGGCAGCAGAAGCTGACAAGTGCCAAACCACCTCTTCTCGGACGTACCCTGGAAACCGGAGCCTACCAGGTGAGAAACATATTCTGTCAGACATGATTTTTTTAAAAAATACACAGATACTGCCCACATTTCAGCATCCCATTCCAATGGGAAATTTGCCGTGGTGTGTCTGAGCCTCACAGGAGTTGTTGATATCACCGCATACATCATGCTGTTAAATACGAGATGCTTGCAAGATATCTTCTGCTAGTAAGGAATCTGTTCCATCATTGTCTCCTCCCAGCCCTTATATAAATAATTGTTCAGGGAAAGCTTGTACTCTCGTAGGTAGAGTCAGTAGCAGGCTCAAACAACTGCGTCCACCACTCAAAGAAAGTCAACAGAGCTAAAGATGTAGAACTTTTGGATGCAGAACACCACCAACTGTGGGTGTTCGTCTCTTCTCCCAAGTGACAAGCGACAGGACAAGAGGAAATGGCCTCAAGTTGCGCCAGGGGAGGTTCAGGCTGGATATTAGGAAAAATGTCTTTCCTGAGAGAGTGGTGAAGCATTGGAAGAGGCTGCCCAGGGAGGTGGTGGAGTCACCATCCTTGGAGGTGTTCAAAAAACATGTAGACGTGGCACTGCGGGACATGGTTTAGTGGGTATGGTGGGGTTGGTTGATGGTTGGGCTTGATGACCTTACAGGTCTTTTCCAACCTTAATGATTCTGTGATTCTGCAACTTCTTGCCCTTAAAAGTTTACCTTTCTAAGGTCTTTACCTCCTTGATGGAGGCAAATACGGAAAATTAGGAGCTGACCATGGGCCTTCTGGTTTATTACAACTTGGGCACTAAAGGCTTGGTTCAAAACCTCACCACAAAAGAAGCACCAAGGCCCCCCAGCCTGAAAAGTTCGTCTCTCAGTGCGGGTGGCAGAAGGCTGAAGAGCACACAGCAATCCTGGCTGCTGGTACAGGGATCAAGCACACACGGCTCAGCAAATACACACATTTAGAGAAGTTTCTCTTCCAAAGGAGAAGGGGAAAAAAAAAAGATTCTCATAGCTCTTGTGGGCTGCCTGTAGTAGAACGTTACTACAAAATAAAACACATAAATCCCCCCCCAAACTAGGATATGGAATTTCAGAAAACAGCCGAACCCAAAATCATTGGAAGAAGACCCAACAGCTCTCTTCCAAAGAGCAAAAACCCACCAAGACTGCCTATTTTTTTTTGCTCTTACTTCTGGTTTGGCCCTTATATGGGAAGGGAGAACTGATTTTAAAGAACAGAAGAAATAATAAAAAAATAAAAGCTGCTTTTTAAGGGACAGGACTGGCCAGTATAGGATTAGTTTTAGGAAAAAATACCCCACAATCCAATTAAAAGGGAAGCAGTAGAAGAGGGTCCATAAGGAAGGTTGCACTTGCAAGTTTAAGGAGCAACTGAGCTTTTGTTCAGATTTCGCCTCTTTAAGCAACCCCGTCAATTCTGCTGGACCTCGGAAGGATGCAGTCCCACGAGGGAGACATTCAGCGGCAGAATCGCCTTCAGAAAAGGCTGAGAGCCTGCCACGTCTTTTTGCAGGACTGCTTCATTATTTCAGCCAGCGGTAGGCAGGTAGAGCAGTATTATACTGACAAGAGGAAATAAAAATTTGGGGTGCTAGCAGAGTATTGACTGCGTCTTTTCACTGCCAGTCACAGCGTATTCTAGGCAGGGAAAACGTTAAGCTCCTCATCTGACCCGTGGCTAATACAATGTTGTACTTCAGTCTACTATAAAGTCCTCCTCCCATCTCTCCAAACCGCACACGTATCCAAAAACTAGATATTGTGTGATATTGGAATGCGAGAAACAAGATTAGTGGTACTGGAACAAGAAGCGTCGCTCATGATTAAATATTTTCTTATACGATGCTTCGAGTTCGATAGGCATGCCTTTAATGATTTTTCTTTTCATTTTAGGAGGAACCTGAATTAAGAAAGATATGATGTTTTTACAGGCAAGAAATTAACAGAAACCTAATCAGCCTCTGAGACGAGAGAATCTAAACTAAAGACCCAGCTACCAACCCCTTTGCTTCCTTTAAAGCGCACAGATTTATCCTCATTACGGGATGAGAAACAGCGCTCGCTCCGCTTGGTCACGTCATCTTCGTACCAGTTGCAGACAAACCCAACGCTCGCTGGAACGGGTGCCAAAAAAGACACGTTCTCCCAGCCTGAAGGTTAACCTGGATTAATTTCGAAAACCTGAAAATTGATACGCTGCAATTTAACACGTGCTCGACGTGTGTGCTCAGCAGCAAGGGAAAATGAAATATCTTAAATATTATCAAACGTTACATCATTAAATATAAATTAGATGGAAACAGGGGAAAGCTAAAAATTGACTAGGAGTTCAGCTACTCTAAATGGCTAATACGTCCATTTTTCACCTGAAGCCCTCTCCAATACAGTTTTGCCATTAAGCAAAAACCTAAAGAAAGGTAATCAATTCCAACTAAAAAGCACTTCTCCGGGAATGACTGCACTTCAAACCCCTGGCTGGCTGCCAGCCCCCCCAGACAACAGCTATCAATGTTTCTGACTATCACAGGAGCACGAGGGGCCATGCATAATTGACTAGAAGATGGGCTAAAACTGTGCCCAATCAGTGTGTGATCAAAAACGCGTGGAATATTCAGCGCCACTTGATTACATGGAGGCACGTCCTTTCGCTCTCCTCATGAAATCTCTTCAAGGTCCAGAGTACTGTAATAAGATCATTACTGTCAAGCGGTACGAATCGCAGGCAATGAGTCTTGGGATAGGAAGTCATACTTCACAAGCTCCTCTGGTCTTTTTTTCCCCCCCCTCCCTCTTTTTTTTTTTTTTTGTATTTTACTGCGTGTTGAGGCAGCAAGGCGACGAGGTGACAGATAATGATCACATCACTGTGTGGCAACTAGAAAGGCACTTTTAAGAAAGAGCACAGAGAAATCAGCTTAAGAGAAACTCAAACATTTTTTTTTTTTTTGGCTTTTTTTCCCCCCTCAAAAATTAAATAAAATTAAACTGTGCAGCATTCCCCTTTCATGAATTGTGATTTAATGTCATTGAATTTAATCATTTGATAGATTTTCATATTATACCAAAGCCTATTACCGCACAGACAAATGGCCAATTTTCTCCATCTCATGCTCACAAAAGAAACCTTTATTAATTTTTTTTCTTTTTTTGGAAGGGGGGGGAAGCAGTGGAAAATGTCAATGATGAGGCCTGTTCAAGTTTTCTTTTTACCTACTCCTTTCGCTGGAGTTGCACGCTACATATAATGCATAACATCTATCACAAGTAACCCATCTGTAAAGAGAAAGGTGGAGGGACTGAAAACAGGAGATTAAAGCGCAGGCTATAAACCAAACATGCAGCAAGCTCACTGCTGAAATCTCACGCACAGCACACGTATCTGTAGCAGAGACTTCGGACGGAAAGATCCCTGGTATCTGCTCGCTGAATTTGACAGCTAATTTAAGGCACCTATTTGATTAAAACTTGACAAAACAACACAGGTTTGAAATGACTGACTGGTCAGGAGTTGGAAATAAAAAGAGGTCTACATTACTGTTACGGGGTTGTCTTGTAAATGCCTGACATCAATACCTCAGAGCATCAAAACTGCAATTGCTCCAGAGCTGCATTTTTCAAACGGAGGAGGCTGCTATGATCAGACAAGTGCCTACTGCTTAAGGGGAAGGAAAAGTCAGCCTAGTTAAGAACGCCCAACCTCCAACTACGGCACCTCCAACTACAGCGCCTACATCTACGACGCCTCCATCTACGACGCCTCCATCTACGACGCCTCCATCTACGACGCCTCCATCTACGACGCCTCAAATCCCATACCGTGGCACTCTCCACCTGGTGTTTCACTATCTAGAACCCCACCCTCTCACATTAGTTGGTCACTCTTTCAAACACACAGCGTTTGGAGACTCCTCCTCAGGGCAAGATGAGGATGTCCAGCTCCACACGGCACAGACTCTTACGGGCTCTATCACCATGCAAGAACCAGCGATGCATAGCGCTTGCCAATGCGCGTGTTGTTGATATCGCAACTTGCAGTCTAAGAAAGGTTGAAACATCGTGCCCAGCCAACCCCAAGCTAGCCTTTGAAAATCATCACATGAAGAGACTACGGCCATTGACATACAGAAATGAGGAAAAAAAAACCACTTAAAAACATCAGTCTCAGGATTAATAGGTAACTTTGGAAGAACCAAAATCACAAAGAGAAATTGAGAGAAGAATCACCCTCTCTTCGAGGGGAACAACTTTAAATTGCTCAGGTTTTTGCACTTTGCCCACTTTTCTTAAGGAAAAATTCCTGGGAGAAATACGTGCATATTCAACAACTCATTTAGTAAAACTGTTCATATGCACCGTCACCTTCCTCAGCTTTGGTTTGGACCCGCTTTTCGAAAGGTGTCACAAACATTTTGGGAAAGAACCGAAATGAAAAGGGCAAAAATATTTCTTGATCTACAGGTTGTTATTAAATCCTAAAGTCTAAGAGAGCTACAAAAAAATCCCACCAGCATTAAAAGGGAGCGGAGGAAGCATTTGGCCGCAACTGGCAAAATATAGAGAATCTATCCGCGTGAAGCAAAACTCGCAAATTCCCCAAACCTGTAACGCCTACAAGGTACAAAAGGGAACGTCAGACTCCCGATGCTGGGCAAATCCTGTGTATGCAGACTCTTGAATTGGCATCAGCTGGAAACATCATCTTCACCCTCACTTCCCTGTAAGC
The DNA here is from genome assembly GCF_030936135.1 of Gavia stellata. Classification (NCBI taxonomy): domain Eukaryota; kingdom Metazoa; phylum Chordata; class Aves; order Gaviiformes; family Gaviidae; genus Gavia; species Gavia stellata. The sequence goes on from NC_082601.1 coordinate 41,890,176, forward strand.
AGACGCCATTAGGTACTCCTAAATTCACAAACTTTCTCAAATGAGACTCTACATCGCTCTTGCTAGATGCCGTGCCTGGAATACCTTTATTTGGAGCACAGAGGGGAAACGACCGGCAAAGCTGCGCATTTGGGAAAGATCATCACTTGTTTCACCTGGATTTAAGGGCAGATGCGGTTTCACTGCCCACTGCGGTTCTTCAGACCTGGAGCAAGGAGGCTGATTATACAGCCGACACTATTTTCTGACACTATGCTCAGATCAGTTCTCAGCCCTAAGAATTCATTGAGTAGCAGCATATACTCTTCACGGTTTACCCATAATGACTAAAATGTAGGGCTCTGCAATAAAAAAAAAAAAGAAAAAGAGGACTAACTTGTAATTTCTAGATTCTTTTCTGTGCGTACCTCTTGATTACAAGCTCTTTTTAGCGTAACGCCAAGAGCATGTTTTATAACCCTAGGGTAGATCAGACCTATTGACACATCCCCCCTTGAATTCCTGGTTGGAGCTATACATGGCAAACCTCCACAATCAAGCTATTGTCATTAATCTCACGTTCCATACTATGAATAAAATAGTAATAAAAAAAAAAGTGTGCTGTAATCAACTGGCATCCCATCAGCCCTCCCCTCAAAGCTGCCCTGGGCCTCCTAAGGCAAACGTCAATTTAACAAGGCATGCCGTAGAGAAGCAGAGCGTACGGACAGCCACAACAGGTTGGGGCATGAGGTCCACCTAGCCTGCTCTGCTTGCATCAGCAACCAGGAGGAGATGCCTACAAAAAGCAGAACAGCGACCGACAGAGCAACGTGTGCCCTGCTACACCTTCCAGAACAGCCCGTGCTTGGGGGACTTCCTGGGAGAGGTTGTAGTCTTTATTTTAAGAGACCTTCATGGATTTTTCTTCTTCATATTTGGCTAATCTAGTGCTTCCGTTTTAGCTGCTTAAGGGCTTCTGAAGGCAATTACTTAAGACTTCCACTCTTTAAAGGCAGCTTCTTCCCGGCGTACCTCTGTAGCTCAGTTCCAATAAGCTGATGAGTCCAAGTGCACAGAAGGCTGAGGACAAGGCATCCTTCAACAGCCAAGTCTTCCTTCTAGCCTGAACAGGCCAAAATAGCCTGTTCATTTAAATTGTGACACCTTGACTCAAGAGTTCAGTTATGTGGTGAATGGGAGAACAAAGTTACACTTAACACGACGACCTTATTTTAGTCTTTTCATTTACTATAGCTTTATAACACATAATAATCTCATTTTATTGTAAAGGTATCTTAATTTAGCTATATCGATTCATAATGAAATTACAGAGTCTTAGGCTCTGGAAAAACTGGCAAGGAACTTTTAAAGCAGACCCTTTTACTTAAGTAACAAAACGCAACTAACTTCTCTAGCAGGATTAATATCTTACAAGTCCTTCTTGCTATCTTGTAAACATCATCTTGCGAACATCAGGAACCTTTTTCATAACCAAGGTTTCCGTCTCAGGCTGACAGCATAGTTCTAAGGACACTAATTACCTGAAGCCAGTAAAATGCTGAGGTGTCACTTGTTTTCATTCAAATTATAAAGCTACTTAAAACGTCTTCCTTTTCCAAAAAAATCAGGCCAAATCACAGCACAGCACTTGTACTAAGGACACGCAGCGTATGCTTCTGCAGTCACACCGCAGAGCACTTCATGTCCTCAGAGTGGGATGCTTTTCAGAGAAATGTAGGGGGAAAAAAAAAAAAGCAGCGCCTTATCTTTCTCCAGCGATCCGGCTGGGCCGGTGCGTACAACCACCACCAATTCATCCTGGGACTCATCCTTTCCAGAATCTCCTTTCCTGCTGACCACCACTGCGACACTTTTCCTTTCAACCAGGTAGGTGGAACCAGCAGCCTCTTCTGACCCTGAGCTAACAGTGGTTTTAAAGAGAAGAAGGAATCTTTCAACTTGTTTAGCCTGCAATGAAGTAGGTTAAAACAATAGATGAGCTTCACCTCCCTTGCCTTTCACTCCTCGGCATCAACATAAATGTCTTTCAGCAGCAAACCTTTCATGTCAGATAGGCTGTGACGACTGAGGCTGAAGGTTTCCCAACGAGTGACCTTTATGCCTTGGTTGAAAGCAAGTCTTTGAAGATTCGCTCTAGATTTTATTAATTTCTGCCCTCCTGTTTCTCAGGTGTACAGCCATCGGCCACTACTATATCTCCTACCAAGCAGTGAATGAAGTTACTGATGATCAGTGGAATTACAACCAAAGAGTGTTTTGACACCGAATAGGTGATAACCTCCGAGACACTTTCAGCACGCTTAAATCAAAACAAGCATTTGGCATTACAGACAACAAATACCGTCACATACTGTTGATTTTTTTTTTTTTAAGTTCTCATGCAGACAGAAAAAAATACAGTTAGATATTTTGCTCATTTTTGTTTCATTTTTAATGCCAACTAAGAGCTGTTTTTTTTTTTTCTTTTTTTTTTAAAAAGGAAATTTTTACCTACAAAGCAGCGAGAGCAGAGACTAGATGGATCAGGAAAAGCCTACAACTCTTCCACGATAATCCTCAAAATAACGATCCATATACTTACCAAACCACGCTCTTAAAATCTTACTAAACCCAAGCTTGTTAAACTCTAGATTGATTGATGATTAGCAAAGCAGAACTTGGGGTTTTCTGTGCGTGCAGAATGGAATTCAGCAAAATGCTATCTGCTGAAATTTCTGAAATGTTTAATGCACAGGAGGACTACACCAATGACATTGGATCAACAAACTGTACGTGAACAGAATTCAGCAGTAACCCTAAATGAATTACAAAACTATTGAAAATAAACCCACCCCAAACCAAACACCTTCCTAGCTACCTGCTTATAATGCAAACCCTTCCAGTTCCAAATAAATGCTGCTTTTCTTCATTCAACAGAGCAGTCAAAATGCCATTTTTGTATCAATCTCACTTTAAACACTGCAGAACATTTTTGAAAACTATGGAACATTTACTCTCTAAAACTTCAGGCACTTAAGAGACCAGAAACAGAAACAAAACCTGCTCCCACTAAACTATCCACCACGAGACGCACAGAAATACTGCACAACAGGACGGAAACACACGCCTCTTCTGTATGACACGGGTCTGCAGTTGGGTTTTTAAATTTTTTACATATACGTATTTTGTTCAGAGGGGAAAAAGCTTATTAAGATACCTCTTATGATTTTTATCATTGGGACGCTGCTACTGCCTCAATGCATGAGGTGGCTGACCACGCTAGCTTGGGTCAGTACCCATGTGCTGTCAAGCAATAACAAAGTCTGGGGCTAAATCAGTAGGGGAAACCAATTATTTCCATGCTATTTTTTCTTTTTTTGCAGTTAGAATTAACTGATTTATCCCAGACTTTGTGTTATTGCTTTACCACAGGTGGGGAACCCCCCGCCCCAAGCCAGCGTGCTCAGCCCCCGCGTGCACGGCAGCGGCGGCAGCACAGGCGACACACACGGGTAGGGTGCTGGGACGGGCTTTGCAGCCGGCGTGGGGCTAGGTGGACAACCGCCTTCTAAACGAGCTAGCTTAAATTAACTCTGATACGTCCACGTATAGGTCACAGGAATATTGGGAGTGAAATGATGAAAACTCTTCCCTAACGCCATACAGCAATACGGCTTTATTTCATTTTTGCATGTTCATCCATCCCAAAGTATCAAACCCTGGCTTCTTACTGGAATTAAAAAAAACTCTTCTCCAAGAACATCTCCGTATCCACTCCTCCTACATAGTAGGTTGCAATTATTGATAACTGATTTATAGGGACTAGGCAAAATAATTAGGACGACAAGATTACCAGGACTAACTTTTGCGGATTTCCTAATTAGGCAATGTCTATTTGCCCGTACAACTGCAGCAGTATTATCCTGTAACGGACTGGAAAGAGCTTTTACTAGAAGAAGTTTCGGTGGCAGCTTAGTTCTGTGCTTTACTTCAAGCAACACAATCCACGCAGGGACCTCGACATCTAATAGATTGGATTCCAAAGGTTACAAACTCTTTAATAGGTGAGTAGTTTTGCCCTTGCTGCAGCTGCAGGTCAAGATATTAGATTTCACATCTTCCTTGCAGAGAAAAGGGAGTGAAGATGCTGTGACTTTTTGTGCTGGAAAGGTTTCTGAACACGCTGTCCTCTGACAATGTCAGAAGGTTTCTTCCAGACCATAAAAAGCCCCCCAAAAAAAAATTATAAAAAAAGCACCAAGGAAAAATATATTCCTTCATATTAGTACTTAATTCAAGGTATTATAAATAAGTACTAGCATTAACAACATCAAGCCCACCCGTCAAACAAAGAAGCTACTCTCCCACAAACACTATAGCTCATTGTTTGCACCTGTTTCATTGAACGGATGTGTTTCCACTACATTTCCAAAACTCCCAATTTTTTTCTACACATGGTTAGAGACATGTCCTTTTTTTTTTTTTTAGTTCAGCTTGGCCACAGCATGCTTACTAGAACTATGCACCTAAGGAAATGCATGGTAAAATTGTCTGGAGAAGACTACACACAGCTCTCTGTATAGAGCCCAGCACGTTTAAATCATTTCAGCGTACAAAGCTGGCAGGTAAATGGCGGAGACGCCAAGGGGAGCTCAGGGTGAGAAGCTGCAGGTAAAACACACGGAGTTTTTTCCATGCATCATACACTGCATTTCAGTAAACAGCTGTATGGCTTCCAGTTTACACAAAATATCAACTTTTCAGGTGTTACACAGATTCCAGAGACCGATGCTAAGAACTGCATTTCACAGAATCACTACGGTTGGTAAAGACCTGTAAGATCATCAAGTCCAACCACCAACCCAACCCCACCATGCCCACTAAACCATGTCCCGCAGTGCCACGGCCACACGTTCCTTAAATACCTCCAGTGATGGTGACTCCACCACCTCCCTGGGCAGCTTATTCCAGTGCTTCACCACTCTCTCAGGAAAGACATTTTTCCTAATATCCAGCCTGAACCTCCCCTGGCGCAACTTGAGGCCATTTCCTCTTGTCCTGTCGCTTGTCACTTGGGAGAAGAGGCCAACACCCACCTCACCACAACCCCCTTTCAGGTAGTTGTAGAGAGCGATGAGGTCTCCCCTCAGCCTCCTCTTCTCCAGACTGAACAACCCCAGTTCCCTCAGCCGCTCCTCATCAGACTTGTGCTCCAGACCCCTCACCAGCTCTGTCGCCCTTCTCTGGACACGCTCCAGCACCTCGATGTCCTTCTTGTAGTGAGGGGCCCAAAACTGAACACAGCATTTGAGGTGTGGCCTCACCAGCACCGCGTACAGGGGCACGATCCCCTCCCTGCTCCTGCTGGCCACGCTATTTCTGATACAGGCCAGGATGCCGTCGGCCTTCTTGGCCACCTGGGCACACTGCTGGCTCGTATTCAGCCGGCTGTCAATCAACAATTTCCCTGATTTCCCTAATTTGCTTTGTTGTTCTGGTTTTGGGATGGCTGAGAGGGGCCAAGAAGTCTTGGGAATAAACTGGCACCTCCCTTGGCTTTTTGCACCTTGTCCCACCCTCCCGGACTCAAGTCCCCCCACAGCTGAGAAACCAGATGAAAGCAGTGAATTTTTTGCTTATTGCTGAAAGTACAAACGAGAAGTCTGACTAAGCCCTGGTTTTCCATCCACAGAAATCAAGTGAACGTACTTTCATTTCAAACTTAACTACATCTCATCTGCGACGCCCCCTGAGATTCGGAACAGAAGAATGACTTCAGTGTTATAAAACACGCTTGTGAAGAACACAAGCTTTTGAAACGTATTTATTAGCTCACCCCAGGAAAATAAAAAAATGCAATTTCTCAGTCAACTGGGGTTCATCCTTAGCTACAGGCCAGAAGGTGTACACCTAGAGTTGGGGGCTAGACCGCACAGATCAGAAAAGCACAGGGAAAAGCAATTACTTTACCAGGGGCAGAGAAGAAATATCTTTGTGTTAAGAAAACGGTTCTAAAAAGAAACATAAAAGGTCCTTCCTCGTCCTTCAAAAGTTCTTCAGCAGCCAGCGATGAAGAAGAACGCGGAACACGGATTTGCAGAGAAAACACAGAGTTTGGAAAGTCCGCCGAGTCGCTAATCACATTTATTACTCTCTCATCAATTCCCGTTTCTCAGCTCCATCTGCATGACCGCGAACGCAGAGCTACGCTTGTTTTGCCTACGCTGCTGAGAGAGAAGATAAATTAGCAGTGCTCTGCCTGCAGCCGCCACGCATCTCCCGGACCGAAGGAGCGCGTTCACCCAGCTACTCGGACGCAGGGGGACCGGCCCTACAGCCGACAGCAACGTCGGCCCCGTTGGCCAGAGCTCGTAGTCAATGAAATGCTTGCAGAGCACGGACAATCTCAATTTGATGCTGAAAGACGGCCATACCTTGGGCTTTCTACAGCTCCTGAAATCTCAGAGATGGATTGAGGGCAGGTAGGCTCAAGCTGGCATAGCCGCTAAGTTTTAAAACTGTCTAACAAGAGTAAGAAAAATAAACACTCGGAAAGGTCTTTCTTTGAAGAGTATTTCCAAGAAAGCTGCTTAATTTTTCTACTTGGTTTCAAGCTGAAAAACCTTCCTATTATCACTAGCTGTTCCACTAACTGCAGCAGCACAAGGGTACCAAAACAGACCGGGCTCCGAGCCGCTATTCCTCTTTGAAACACAGCACCGTATAATCCTGCTCTGAGCAAGTTTAGACAGCATGGTGGGAAAAACACTGCTGGTTGCTGGCACCTTGCCTAATGTAAGCGGTCCTGCTGTTACCCTCAAAAACACCGAGACATTTCTCCAGTGACAAGTTCTGTATAGAGAACTAAAAAACTTCTCTCTGGGTTTCACTGCACTGGAAAAATTTCACAAGGATTTGATTTTCCAAAATAGGAATTGGATTTTAATTTTCATCCAACTGCCGCAGAGTTGCTTTAGTATTTTTGTTGCCGTGAACGTTGTCTCAGAAAACCCGTAGAAAGATAAACCAAGTAAGATGAAAGGATCAGTCCCAGAAAGAGAGGGCTGTGCATGTGCAGATAAGTGTGGAGAAAGAAGAATCAGCATGACCTTTATCGAAGGGCATAAAAGAGATGAGCATCAGTCCTTGGAATTAGGGAATCACCCTGGGCTCACTAGTGTCCATCATCGTGATATCTGAATACTTGGGCAGAGGTCAATGATCAATGCAGGCACGTCCAAGGAGAAAAAAAGACCGCAAAGCGCAGTAAAAATGCTGGAGTTTGCTGAAGACCAGATTTAAACCTCATTGAACACCTACGCTTTGCTACAGACAAAAATGAAGGAACCCAGCATTTCTGTTTGAAAGTCGACACCTGAAATGTGCCTGGACCCAAAGGAAGGCAACATAAAATCCAGAATTACCCAAATCATTTGACTCTGATCCATTGTAACCGTCTGAGAAGAGCTACTGCAGGAGGATCCTCCTCCTCCTTTTCACAGTGAGCTCAGGATTTCCAGAAGGAAGGAAGATATGGTTCTCCCACGGGTATCACCACAGTCTTCTGTAGCCCATTTTCAATAAGTCAACCTGCCGTATCTCAAACACTTCATCCAAGTTGCAAAGCGTGCATCTCTCAGAACATCTTCCTGCTACTGTTTAATTTGGATTTGTGGTCTTCAAAACTGCAGTAATCCTCAGAGGGTTTAAATCTACGCTTACGGCAAGTGGGGAGGAAGAAAAAAATCAAAAAGGAAATCTTTCAGGTCATTGGACAGATTCGTAGCCAAGCGCGGGAGAACAAGGAAATAAGCCTTTTCCTGAGGAAAGGCTGAATTATTGAACTGACAACTGCTTTGACTTGCAAGACTCTCCAACTGCTTGGAGAGAAACCCGTACCAGCCTGAAGCATCTCAGACGCACACCCCACTAGCAGCAGACCGGCTTGCGACATAGGTTGTCCCAGGACCGGAGTTATTCCCAACATCCAGCATCACAGCAAGCTCCGAGAGACGAACACTACCCGGCTGGTCAACCACAACAACCGTAACTTCTGGCTTGCACCAACGCAAGTACCAGAAAATACAGACAAAGGTTGCAAGTGCCAGGAGTTGGGAAAAGCAACCCCCAGCCTTTGTTAGTCTTGCTAGAAAGGACTGAATGGGAATCTACAATCACTATTCCTTTTTCTGAGATGCCCTTCGTCTAAAAGGACAGGGAAATCGAGCACGCTTCATTGCTTTCTCCTTCAGTTACCGCTGACGGACGAGGCTGACCGTCCTAACTGCCAGCCATCTCCTCCCAACCTCGCTAAGGATTCAAGGGCCAGGAAGATTAGTTGTCTGCTGAAGGATGCCCGGAGCGCCTCTCACACAGGGCAAGAACGTTGCGTAGAAAGTTGCGATACTGTTCTTGTGGCCAATCGGTGTTTTTCACTGGGTTGTGCTTTAAAAGGGATGTTACAAAAATAAAGAATTTAACAAGCACTGTGGCCCACCCAAGACAGACAACTGCGAGCCCCAAGCCGGAAAAGAGTGCCCATCTCAGAAGACGCGTAAGGAGAGGCAGGTCAAAGCAAGAATATGGGCTAACGTAGAGATCCGAAGACTGTAAAAGCAGGTGTTGGCACTCAGTGCTACTTTAAGGCTCCCTGTGTAGTACTCAGTTGCTGCTTGCCAGCCAGTTCTTGCCCTTCTGGAAGCGTATTTATCCCATTCATATGAAAGGGGACAGTTTTGTTGAGTTATCTCAAAAGGATTTCAGACTAGCGTGTTACGACGTTGGACGACAAGGAGAAGAGCAAGAGAAAAAACAGGGAAGGGTGAAGGAGCATGTACTCCCCACTCCAGTCAGAACAGGGTCTTCGGGGTTAAGATTCACAACTGCAAATCCCCCATTGCTCGCTGCGGGTCAGAAGTCCGCGCCCGCAGTCGGGGACCACACAGGCTCCAGCAACTTGTGAAAATAATCTCCCCAAGAGAAAGAAAACATACACGTATTAACTACTTAGAAAGAGATTTTTTCAAAGGCCCTTGATATCCAGCTGGTCTTGATTCATACTGACTTCAACAAAATAGTCTTGGACCAATGGTGAGCCCCCTCTATAACTTGCCAGTGAGGTACGAAAATAAGTGGTGTAAAAGGGATTGTTAAAGAAAAAAAAAAAAGGACAAATTAAAAATGAAAGGTTAAAATAAAATTTGGCTTCAGGCCATAAACTGGGGGGGAAACGAACAGTAAAGATAGTTAAATGACTGGAAAGAGAACGCAACAGGAGCTATTATGAAAAAAAGCTGATGGCTTTTAAAAAAGGATTTGTATAGATAGCTGAGGAAATAAATTCCATATGTGATAGAACTGCAATTGAGAAATTAAATAAATGGAAAATAAGGATGACTAAGTAGTAGTTAACATGCCCCTTCTCAGTTGTATACTATTATCACATCTATTTTTAATGTCTCTTCAGCTGTCTGCAATTGTCAGCCGTTTTTCAGAACTTGTTCCAACGCTCTTTGATACTGAATTAGCTGTTTTTCACTCGCCAATGCTTACAACTGCATCTTTTTCTTACTCAACACTCCCCTTTTCCGACAATGTTATTCCATTGTCTCCGTTTTTCATCTCTCCTTATGTGTTGACTCCCCAGTTTCTGAGCTTTCCAACTACCCTTGTTCCTCTTTTTTCTGGAGCTCTTTTGGTTGAATCCTAGCATGTTTCTTTTCTTCTTTTCTAAAGATACAAGCATGTTTTATATCGTATCTGGCTACTGTACACATTGTTACCCCTTCAGAAGGGCATTGAACAGCTATAGCAGTGTTGGCGTTGGGAACAGTAAGCTAAACTAAGGGAAAAAAGAAGTTCTTTTTGGCTTTTGCTTTCTGGTTCTTAAAAAAGAACCCAAACATTTAAACTCTCCCCTTTTCCTTTTTATCCGCAAATAACACAGTCTTTCCACGAGCAGCTGAATATTCAAACAGTAACAGGCATCAGAAGCATTCGCGATTCTAGAGCTCAGGATGTGTCTAAGCAGAAGAGAAGAGGAGATTTAATAATACTGAAAAAATACACAAGTTCTAACGTGATGCATCGGCTACTGAGTGAACCTGACTACTTCTTTCTTTTTAACTTCACAAGTATGCCTGTACCTTACCTTTACGGCTAATGGCGCTCCGTATTAACTTGGGTATGCTTTTTTATTTATTAAAAAAATTGGTTCCAAACACATTCCAGACAGACAGTTGAATTTACCATCGTGTGATACCTCAGATTATTCAGCTTCATCATTATAACATCAGTCTTTAATTTCTCTACTTTGGTACGATTCTCTTTACCTTTTGTACGCACAGCCAGCGATGTAGTTGAGTTGTACATAACAATGCTCTTTGGAATGGTATTTTCAAAATTCAGACTTCCACCACAGAGTAAGCTTACCTTCAGCTGTGCCCGAGATACCATCAGCTTTGAAATTGCTCGTGCTTTTCTTCCTGCGGTGTTTCTTTCTGTTGGCGTGAGGTGAAGGAGGTGGATCGAGTTTGGGGCTCGTCGTACTGGATATACTTGGGCTTGAACACACAGAATCTCCTAACCCGGTATCTGCAGTTTGGGGAAAAAAAAAAAACAGAAGGAAAAATAAAAATACTGCATATTTAAATTAACGATTGCTAGAATCCAAGATAGAACCCCTTGCTGTCTGTTAGCGGCTAACTTCTTGAGCTCATTGACTTCCAAAGGCTAAAGGAGCGCCTCCTAACAATGTCCAATACTTGTTCAAAAAGGTACAAAAAAGCAACTTGGCTGAAGTTCGGATTCAAGTCCTATTAAATCAACAGGACTCTGCATCAATTTTAGAAGCAGGCCAGCTGGAACACACAAAAAACGATGGGAAATCACTTTATTACTTCCAATTGCTCTTTCTTCCAAAGATCTTACAGATCCTCAAATGAACTTGTGTAACGCTAGAGCATTTTAATACATAATGGAACAGAGATACTGCAATGTCCTCTGAACGCTATCTACCTTCATTAGTATTAGAGACAGACACATAGAGAATCACAGAATCATTAAGGTTGGAAAAGACCTGTAAGATCGATCATCAAGTCCAACCACCAACCCAACCCCACCATGCCCATTAAACCATGTCCCGCAGTGCCACGTCCACGCATTCCTTGAACACCTCCAGTGATGGTGACTCCACCACCTCCCTGGGCAGTCTCTTCCAACGCTTCATTGCTCTCTCAGTAAAGAAAGTGGTGATGGCAATAAAGGTGGGAAAACGAGGTAACTAACGTACGCCTGGTACAAGTAATATCATCTGATAAAGGGTCATTTACTACCTGCTCCCAGTGAAAACAAATAATCCCATATTTCGTTTCCCACTGTATTAGCTATGGTGGCATAACATGCAACAATTTTAAGAACTAATGACAAAGTAATTTTCTCCCCTCCCCCACCAATTAGCTTGCTCAACCAAATAAAAATTCAAGGTTTGATGACACCCCCTTCTCGGAAGCAGAGACCCAACGGTCTCTTCCCTGATCCACGTAATGGCCAGTAATACATGAACGCCTTCTCTTTGAGTAGTTCTGCTCGTTTTCAGTCAAGAAACATCTAACAGCCATATTTCACGCAAGTTTAGGAAACAAAGACATACTTGAAATTTCACTCTCCATCTGGGTCCTTTCACATAGCAAGTACTCCAGTAACCCTAATCCAGTATTTTTACCCCAAGGCTGATAATTGATTTTAGTTTGATTGCAGCCAATCTTTTGGCTATGATTAGTGCTAAATGCATTTCTATTTTGTTGATTTGCTTTTAATTATAAAATTTAACGTAACATCCCACACTTTCCTTAAGGTGCTTGCTGCCGTGTAAAGTGAAGCTGTTTCCAGAACCTCGGTTAGATGCTGTATTGCACTTAAGTGCAATACCAGGATGGCACTTAGGAAAAGTGAACTCGTATGTTAGAAAAATATCAAGCCAAAACTATTTAAAAAGTAACTTTTGCTTTTTTGAGTAGTTAAAACCCCATACAACCACCTATTTGACAAAGAAACAATTAATTTTTTTTTTTTTTCTAATAAAGTTTACTTACTAATTACCCACTAAGCACAGTTATGCTACAAGTTATTTGTGGGGCATAAATGATGTAGCTAATTGCCTGGCAATAAAGATCAACTCAAACATAAGCTTTATATAAACTGTGTATCTGTAGAGGAGATTCTAAGTATTTGACCCAGAAATGCTCAAAGCAGCTATCCTGCAAGGGTTTGCTGTCTCTCCAGGTGAAGAGGAAGGCAAATCCTGACGAGAACCCATGCCAGCGCTCAGCATGCGCTTGGCAAAGTGGTCACGGATACCTTTGGCTACGTGACGCTGAAAGAAGATGCCGAAGGAGATGCCAGCAATACAAAGGCAGGACACCAACAATGCAAGTTGGGTACTGTTAGTCCTAAATATTGACCTCCAGTTTGAGGCTTAAGAAGGTTTCCTACCTTGGGTACTTAAAAAGAAGGAAAAAAAACCACACAAAACCCCCTCCTTTAGGGCAATGACATGAAAATTGTCGTGTTGAGACAGGTCAGCTGCAGAGCCGAGCACTGCAAGGAAGGGACCCGGCTGTGGTGGCAAGTTCTGGCATGGGACACCAAAAATGTGTCCCGTTTATTTTCATTTGCTTGGTAAAATCCAGAAAATTCATAAATATCATGGAAAAAGCCCAGAGAGCACACCAGCCAGGACGGCTTGCTCGCTTCTAACACTATTTCTCAAAATGCTTCAACTTCTTCCCTTCAGAAAATATGAGGCAGGCCTCATTCTCAGCTTTCGCTTTACAAAGAATTATCCCATTTTACCCAAGGGGAGGAAAAACCCCCCCACCATCCAGGAAAAGGCAACTCTACCACCCTCTCCCATGCCTTTCACAAAGCTTGCTTCTGAATACTCGCGACGGCGAGACGCGTGCCGAAGCGCTGCGTTCCCCGAGGCCGGCGTACGAGGGCCGCGTTCATCACCGCGTGCGACCGCAGCGTCAACCACGATGTCCCGAACCCGGTAAAAGGGTGAAGAAACCCCACCCTGACACAAAACCGCACAATATCTTTTTCAGCAGGATCCTTATTAAAAAATTTTAAGGTAGATCTGTAGGCTCACTGCGGCTTAGTCTAATTTCTAGGCTGGAAATTGCACCGACAAAACCTGCTCGTGAGCTGTGAAAAACGAGGATACGTATGCGCGTACAGCCCAACTAGTTGCGTCGGAGAGCTGAAGAATTAACCTCCTATGGTAAATCCTCGTGATCCGCAGCCCTTTCCAGGTAATAACCTGCCGTCCTTGGGTCAAACGGCTCTGAAGCGAAGAGCCCGAAGCTTTCCCTCCCCCTCGACCAGAAAAGAAACGCAAGTCGCTCGTAAACGGGTGCCGAGCTGATATTGTTGGTGTATTAATGCCCTGTATTCCTGGTTTCGGAGACCACCCTTTGAAGATGGAAGTTATTTAACATTCTCCCGGTTTAAAATATGAGCAATCAAAAGGCGCTAGGCTTACACGCTGTGCTTTCCCATTTCCCACTACTTCTCTTGCCTGACAAGGTATTCTTCAAATTGAAAAGAGGGCTCCTGAAAGCCCGGCTTCGGAAAACTGTAAATGAGTTCAGGCTTCAGCCCGCTGAATGCAATTTCATACTCCTGACTGAATACAAATAATGCATTTTATTTTGTATCAATTACCACGCCTGAGAACAGACGACCACTGCCGGCACTATTAAATATATAAAAAAAAAAAGGCAAGGAAGAAGGCACGCCAAATTAAAAAAGCAAGCGCCTCATTACTCCACATCTAAACCAGCTTTGACAGAGGCACTGGAACTCGTAAGACGCGTTTCACTGGCTTGGGATGGGCTGTTTTGCAGCCATCCCGCGCGTTCAATGTCAGCCATTAGTTCTTCCCAATCGGGCATCAATGTTCGACGCACACCCGAAAAAATATATAATACTAGTAATAATAATAACAATCTGCAGCCTCTCCGAGCTTCAATACTTGAAGTATGAGTCAAAGAAGCAGTTTCACTTTTCACTCGGGAAGCTGACAAGCATGACTAGAGGGGGAATAAAATAACATTCAGTTCGCATAAATATCAAGCGGGCTGCTTGAGACTGATGGGCCAGGAATGTATTCTTAGCCATCATTCTGGCAGACAGGCCCAAGGACACTCATAACTTATTTTACAATCATTTAGTTTCAGCTCAAGTGGAAAACGTGACAACTTATCTCTGCTGACAAGATGCCATATCGAACCTTACAATTAACTCTCCCACGATTATCTGCCCAGCCCATCATTAGCTTTGCAGTTTTTGATGGACTGTACGGGCAGCTTTCCTTGATGACGGTCATCATTTGCAGGGTGTATATCTATATTATACAACATTAAGGACAAAACTCTCCCCTTGCCACGTAGCCGGGGTTCGTCCTGACCGGCACATCCTCTGTTCGGCAGCTGCTGGGCCACGTTTCTAAGTGATCTGCAGCAACACGCTGCTGAAGAACACCACCTTCTCCTCCAAAACGGAGCATCACCGTGCTCCAGCCTACGCCCGCTGCCGACTGCAACGTATAGAAGCGAGATATAATTGCCCGTGCCCTCTCCCAGCAGCCAACCCTTCCTCCCTGCCCTCTCTCCCCCGTGCAATTACTACTCCTCGCGGCTGTGAGAGCTGACACAAGCCGCGTCCTTGCAGTTTACCTCCGCACCCTCACCTCGCGTTAAGGAGGACGCCGTGAACTTCACACGCGCGTTCGGCGACTTTCCGTACCGACGAGGAAACGTGTTCCTCATTGAAAGGCGAGTTTCGAGCTTTGCCGGGTCGTGCAGTACCGCAAGCTTATGCCAAGGGATAGGAGAGCTCCTACACAAACCAGTGTGACAAAGCATCGGCACTCGTTCCAGAAAAAGTAGTAAAATAGTCAATTCAGAGCGTATTGAGGGTAAGTTTACATCCACATACAAGTTATTTGAGGCCATTGTAAAATATGCAGTAGCTCACTCCATCCCCGGGATGGAGTCAACAAGTGACACTTGGCAACCAAACCCCTTAAGTTATCAAGAGATGGGCTATCAAAAAACCCAATCGCTCCGCTGTGGGAGCAGCGATTTTTCTCTGTAGGTGCGTGACACGTGGGATAAGACAAAGATTCTGCTTGTTCAAGTCTGACCCAGCTTTTATTCCACAAAGCAAGCCCCATGCTTGCCTCTCCCCCTAGATACATTTTGTAACTGTGGTCATAAGAGAAACTCTTTTCAATCACGGCAAATTCTGGTAGGAGAAACGAGAGGTGGAAGGGAAGTAGTATGTTGTCTACGACCACAACCCAGAATTACGAGATGGAACGTTACATGAAAAAAAGAAACCAACCAATCCTTCTCAGAAGAGTCTCAAGGGATGTGCTGTTGTACTGCGCTTATTTGCCGTTTAAAACACTTACATTTGATACCCTCTCGCAGTATCATACAATGTTTGTAAAACCTACCCTTCTGCACAAGTCCCACTTCTTCTCTCTTTCTAGCTTTATCATTTGGGAGCCGCATGCACTCCACGAACAGATCTCAAAGCCAACTCCGTTCGTGCACTCTAAGGACGTCGCGAGAGCCCCCCTAGATTTGAAAAGGGTAAGAAATCCAGTTCAAACCCAGCCCGTGCTTCCTCGGAGCCCCCAGCACAGGACACAGCTGACTTGCACCCCAAATTCCCAAGCATCGGCTCAGGGCGCGCCCGAGATTCGGGTTGAAGCCGTTTCTCCTTCACCGCTTGCCATGCCCGCAGAGCAGAGCTGCAGCGGATATCAACGCAGCAATCAAGGAGGGGAAGAAAACGAGGGACAAGAAGCAGATATGAGTGCCCCAGGCCAGGGTAAAAGGGCTGGGGGTGGAAAAAGCGTGAGGAAAAGAGGCGACTTAGAAGGCACGGGAATAGCGCAGCACAAAGGCTGAGATACAAAAATCCGAGAGCGGAGCTTCATCTTTGGCCCACGGTTCCTATTCTCTCTCATACACACACAACCCTCTCTCCTGTGTAACCATCTGCAGCGGAAACAAGGATATTCTGACCTCTTCTATCTTCGTGCCTTTTGATTTATTTCGTATTTTTGTCAAATCACCTATTTACAAAAACTTGAAACAAACTCAACAGGTGACGCTATTCTCCACAGACCAAAGTCGAGCTTGATCTGGTTTACATTTTTCTTGCATCTTCTTGTTAAAATTTTCCAACAGGCTTTCAAAGTGAAATTAGACTTTTTTGTCAAGCCCAGCTCCCCAACGCGGTCTTATTCTCAAGTGGCTGGAGATTGATTAATTTGGGTTTTTGATTTGTCGAAGTGACAAGAAGTCAGACGTTACAAAAGCGGGACCGGTGAATGGGATCAATTAAAGAGCAGAAGCAGCAACACAATTAATAGCGCCAGGTTCAAGGGGAAGAAGAAAGCGCTGATGACGAAAACAACAGCAACAGCTCTGACTGCAGCAGGAATCTTTGCCGCGACCCAAGGAAAGCTGAATCCAAAGAGGTTGTTTCAGAACTTTTACTATGCCATTAGTGTTGAAATGAAATAAGGCAAAGATGTCGGTAGCTGGTGGACTGAATAATAAAAAAATAGCTGGACACTTTCATCTTCTACACATGTGTTTTAAATAGAGGCGAAAAAAGCAATCCTTTTATTTAAACAGGGGAAGCAATAGACTAAAACCATCTGTAGTTGTATTTCAGACCCATTTCCCTGAGCTGAGATTTTTCTGGCTGTGAAATCCAATGCTCTACAGCTTCCCTTTACAGCTATTACCATAAATGTTCTATCAAGTTCTTTATATTCCTCGTCTGCCTCAAACCGAAGTTAAAGGGATGCTGCAGTTGCACAATGACTGCAGAAGGCTGGAGTCAGGCACGGATGTACAGGACTGACATTAAAATCCTGTCAAAACGGCAGCTTGGCAGAAGTCTGCGGATGATAATAAACACTCCTGAGTGGGGGAGAAGGGGTGGCATGGGATTACAGCCTACGGGAAGGAAAAAAAAGGCAAATATTGTTGAAGTACACACAGCTCGTACCTTTGGTAGGAATTAGGCGCATCCGGTCATCGTTTAGCTGAATTCAGCTTGGACACTCAAGCTATCGAGGGCTTAAATTAACCTGCTGCACTGAACGGAATTAAAAGGAAGCTCTGAGCAGAACTGGGGGATGGAGATGAAAGAGCCTCAGGAGTATTCTCTTTCCACGGCGTCTACCATTTTTCCAGCCTTGTGCCTAGAGCCTGTAAATCACAAAGCTATCCTGTCACGTACCGAAAGCCCCACTGAATGCCCAAGTTACTGCCTCCTTCCCTCTAACAGCGATTTCAATTAAGTAAGAAAAACAAAGCTTCCTTCTCGACAAAAAAAAAGAGCTCCCTGCTTTAGGAGGGTCTGGCTTTTGATAGGCGGTAGCACGCCCGAAGCAAAGCAGACCCGAAGGCATGTTTGGCGTGACGGGATCGTTTCCACCCGGCAGCCGAATAAGCCCCTTAGTGACAAGCGAGGGACATCATCCACAGGCTTAGGAGAGAAAGTCGGTCTCGTGACAGTAAGGCACAGGTATCAGAAGGACTGGCTTTAATAATTTTGGCGATAGCGAGACCCCTGTTACAATCTCCCTTGTCTAAAGGAAAGACAGTTACCTCTAGCTCGTTTCCTACTAACACACAATGTCTGGCCATCATGAAGGAAGCATGAAAGCAAAAAAGCAATACAGGGTTTAACCCCCCCCCAAAAGTACATTGCTCACTACGCTTTCTCTCCTAAGGAGCAACGTACTACAGTGCCAGCAAAACACCATCCTGCTCCCCAGAAATCGAAGTATTGCTACCAAGAAAAGGAGCAACCGTATCCTGTTAACTCCCTTTCAAAGCCCTCTTATGAAGTACGCTCCTTGTATCACAGAAGGAACTTACCATCTGACACAAGGAGAGGAAACATCTATTCCTAAGCGACCCTCCTGTGTTGCCAATAAGGTGACAAACATCAGCAGTAAAGACTAACTGTATTTTAGAGGACCAGCAAGCCTCAAAACATGAATCGGGAACGAGATGCTAATCCTTCCTCCGCACAACTTGCCTAAAGCAGGTTTAGGTTGGGGGCAGAGATATTACGAACTACTCCCCGAGTTAACGCGGTTTGCTAATTTATCTTTATCCCACATTACACAGATGCATCTTTGCGTTTGCCTCCTTCGTACCGTGTGCTGAATATGCCCCGCGGAAAGATCAAGCGTGACAAGTTGTTTGAATACGTAACAAACTCAAAAGAGACGCAAGTCTCGGATGTTACAGGATGCCACCACATCCCAAGGCAAACTAACTTCATGGCTCCCATCCCAGTCTAGTTGTATAAGGGATGTCTCTAATTCTTCTGGCATAACAGTTTCGCTGGGCAGCATCAGATCCGTTGAGATGATGTGATTCTAACGTGGTGTCACCCTGAATTGCTACTAACTGGGTGTACGATGCTATGGGCATTGCTTCTCCTGGCCATCAACTGCATACAGAACGGAGAGGTGAGGAATATTACAAAAGGCAGCTATAGTTACGGGGATTAATTTCAGGTAACTAGTTCTTAGCCACCCCATGAGGGAGAAAGAAGATGGATGGTCCTTTGGAAGCCAAACCATATGGCTGTGGAATGGTTTCAGGGCAGTATCTCCTGGTTTGATTCCAGATCTGCCACCGCTGAAGCCAGGTAGATAATCAGACACCTCAAGAACAGTTACCAACTGCGGCACGCTGGACCTAGTGAACCCGTCAAGACCATCCCAAGCGACGGTGATTTGCGGAAAAATAAACACTAGGAGCACCACTAAAAGACTACATGTTGGATGAACGAGCTACACTGTGATCGTGTACGTACAACGTTGTGCGACAAATACTATTTTATATCCTTGGCCAAAATGATATGCATAATAAATTCACCTTAATTACACAGAGAGGGTCAGAGCTCCGCCCTGATCTAATGATCAGCGTTGTCTTCTAATTGCAAAAAACCCCTCATTTAACAATATTTTGCTTTGAAGTAGAGCCTTGAGGTCTCAAGACACTTGGAAAATAACAAACCTGTGCCTTACTGAATCATTTCCTACTAAAATATTTACCTTGTATTTCAAGATAGGCAAAATAAGACAGCAAAGAAGAACTGACTCTCTTCAAAGAAATGCTCAGAGCCAGAAAGAGAGCCACGTCTCTTGTCTCTACTCTTGTACTTTAACCTTCAGTCTGTAAAACCTGTGGATAACTTCCAAGCATCAAACCCACTCACTGGTAATTGAGAAGAGGTTGGGAAACTCTCCAGTCAGTCCACAGGACTTCAGTGACAAGCCCTAATATCAGTGTTCTGGAAAAAATCAAGAGACTTTTGCTATTCAACATTTCCAATTAAAGCTGAATAACTGCTGTACAGCAAACAGGCAGTCAATTGCATCATGCTAGGTAGGAAAAGGCTAAGGCTTTCCTGGTAACGTATGCCACGAGCACCAGCGTCAGAAAGGAAAAGAAATAACGGAAGCAAACAGCAAAGATCCTCTTACTCAAAGGCAAGACCAAACGTTTTTCCGTTGCAGAAACCTACAGCCGAAAAGTAAAGCTCTTAACATAAAGCTGCGTCTTTGCTACCTTTTATAGGCGTCAGATGACGTAACTGTCATTGACAAACTGGTTTTTTTCATTTTTAAATTTAATCAAGCACTCTTTCTAGCTCTTGCCAGCTCTCCTGAGTGTTTAGATAACCAAAGTCAGGGCCCTTCTTCTGCCCTCCCAAAATCCACGCGTCCGAAAAAGCCACTCGACTAGAGCGACTTGTGAACTGGATACTCCTCCTCGACCCGGACCGTGGGTGGCACAGGCGACGGCTGAATTAAGGGATGCTATCAACTGTAACAAAGAAAGGGCCCCGAGACTTGAAAGGAGATGCTCTTCCACCTGCGGGAAGGCCAGGTCTGTGCGCTTCAGCTGTCCCCCAACAATCAGCAGGTTGTGAAGGAGTTGCCTATCGGATTTAACAGCGAGGCTTCTTTCACTCCTTGAACTGTATATGCTGTGAAGAAGCTTTGAAGTGTTGGATTCCATAGGTAACGTATACACAACATCCCTGTACCCCACGCTCTGTGATCGGCACTGGAAAGAAATAGAGCCTGCAAGCAGCCGTGCTTGAGGAGACAACCGCTCTCACGTTAATTGGAACAGAAACCTCATTAAGCCAGAGAAGAAATCAAAGCATCGCGGGCGGTTCTTGGACGTGCTTCGTCCAGATCCTGGCAAAAGAAAGCAGTCTGCTTCTGGACATACGTGATCCAAGAAATCTAATTGTTACAAGCGTCTCTTTGAAATTCCAAAGTATGGACATAAAAAGAAGAAATTCTGAAATCGGGAATTACTCCAATGGGAGCTATATATTAACTTTCTACTTTCTCAACTTTGTGTTTAAAACATTACTGAACTTTATCTAAATTTAAAACTTATATACATTTAGATTATTAAAATTTCAATAAAAAGATTAAGAAAAATAAAAAAGTACTCATCTGGGAAGTTTCCTCATTTCCCTGTGTAAGTCTTACTTAAAAGGTCCTCAAACATGGAAAGGGTTGGGCTTCTGAAATTTTTAAGCCGTATTATTTGAATTAGAAGAGTCTACAAAGTGTCACACTTTGCTCTTGCAGCATTATGTCTTTCCTGTAGGTTGACTTAAGAACCGGTGTCTCTGAATTTATATTAGCCGTAAACATGATTTTATTTTTCAAAGTTCATAAACTCCTGTAGGATATTGCGTGAATCCGGCTCGTGTACTTATTTCCTTGCAATTGTGATTTAATTTATCAAGATACATCACTCTTGAATGCACACAGGCATCCTCACACCAAATGCAGCTCTTTGGCTTTTAACAGCTGGTGCCAGAAGACCCGTCCTTCTGCCGCTGCTGAACGCAGTCGATGTGTTGATGTCTCGGCCACTATTTAAGCACGTTTATTCCCGAGATAGCGGGAAAACCAATCACAGCTGATCCTCTATCTCAAACTATCTGGTGACTGACCTGCCAACAAACATCACAGCAAAACTCATTCCAAACTGCAAACATTTAAAGATTGCTTTAATCTTAAACTACAAACATACAAAAAAAATAATAAATCTTTGGAGAATTAAACTATCTTTTTATACAAATGAGATTACAGAAGGACAGCCCTGACAAAGCATTCACTTGGAACAGGAGTGCAATCGTCTTCAATATTAACCCTTCCATTCTGAGAGATACTAATATAGAAACAGAGAACAGAATATATTTTACAGACTTCTGAGCGCTGTATCTGTCAAACGTCAAGCGTCTGAGCTACAGAGAACCAGCTTGGAGTTAGACAAGGAGACAGCCGTGGCCAGATATATATATATATATATTTATATATTTTAAAAACCCAACCTGAAGTTAAAAGGACCCCCTGTTTCTAGTGATATCCGCGCCGGGTATCCACTTTCCTTACTTGCTCAGTACTGACTTTCGGCGGGGGTCGAATAGCACGAGCGGTGTACTGCAGCACACTAACCCTGCGCCCGAAAGGTCAGGAACGGGGAGCGTCTCCCGGCCACGAGCCTGAAGACCTGATAAAAAGAACATTCACTAGTCTCACTATCCTGTCAGGCTAAAGTTTATGCTCCATAATAAAAATAAAAGTGCTTTGGTTTGAGGTTTGTAGGTTTTTTTTCTTTTTTTCTCGTGAGCGGAGACAAATGGAGAAGGTGTGACAACCAGACCTAGCTACAGGCAGAAAAAGCACTGATTTATTGAACATTGCTAGACAATCAAGTCAGATTAATCAACATCAGTAACCAGAAAAAAAATTCTCTTTTTTTCCCCCTATTGCAAAGAACATGCCACACGCTCTCCTATTTCAGTTTAAATTTTAAGCGGAACTAAACGCAAAATACGCATTTAAGCATCCATAAGTAAATGTCGGGAAAAAACACGGCTTTATAGTTCCACTCAAAAAGTTAATTTAGTCACATAAACAATTTACTGACAGACATTTGGCACTTCAGGCTGTGAACAAGATTAAGATGAGCATGAGGTTGCCAATGTCAAATTATCTGAAGATGAAAACTCACATTTCTTGCCATTTTGGAACCAAGCGCAGGATTTAATTGCTGAACGCAACAATTCTTTATGTTTTAATCGGGGGGAGGGAGGGGGCAGAAAGAAGAGGCTCTTAAACAAGAAAAGCAGATGGGTTTCTGGAGAACTGCAGAATTGTAAAAATCCATGTAACATAGCTCAGGATTTAAACAGCAGCACTAGGTAAATACAGAAGTACTTCGTTGAAACCCAGCAAAGCTGTGCAGAAACGCTGACGTACGCAAAGTCCTCCTTCAACCAACATCCCGACGCAGCTCGGTTTAAGCCTCGAAGGTTTATTGGTGCCGTCTCCCCCCTCCACCACCGACACAGAAAGAGCCGATCCGCTTTCATCTCTTTCATTCTTTTACCTCACGATGAAGCGATGCGTTCCCTGATGGACGCGAAGTCCGGTGGGAGCAAACGACAACGGCTCATCTACAGTTTGGCGTTCATCGAGCTGCAACCCCCAGCCTGGACGCCCTGGTGAAAGGCAGACTGAGGGCAGTAAGCAAGCCGGCAGCGTTGGAACCCGTACTGCACAGAGCTAGCAGATTGTGGAGGTTTTTGCCCCGCTTACTTCTTTTTTTAGCGCGGTGCGTCGGGCAGAATTTCAGGAACTCTTCATCTGTATGACAGGACAGGTTTTTCCCATCGTTTTGGCGATGAACACAAAGGAAGAGCTTGCATTTTGTGAAACTGGCGGGAACCTCCCCAAGGAAGGCAACCTTAAACCTTCCCATTCCATTGAGATTCTTACGGTCTACAAAATGGAATGGGTAAGCATTGGGTCCTACCGCTTTTGGACGCCAACACGTTCCTACAAGAACCCCAGGCAGAAACTATCACTTAGTTTAATGCTCTGAAACCCTTTTCAGAGAACTTATCCTTGTGCCGACACCGTTTTGGAGAAGAAAACGCAGTGAAAAGACGAATGGGACATCTGCCTACATCTCAGAAACTTCACGTTTCCTCTCTCCGTCTGCCTTCGGGCTCAGGTAGGGCGCAGGCAACGTGACACTTTCCTGACTAATGCTCAAGCTGCCAGACAATAATCAGATTTCCTTGCTGACCTCCTCTTTCTAGCCGAGCAGTGAGATGATACAGCTTCCTCCTCCTTTAAAAAGTTCTAGAAACCAGTATTAAACACCTCCACTCCTAGGGTCTTATTCAAACATCAGACTGTCTTTGGTATCCTCCTCTTCGTCACGCTGCAATGGAAAAATGACGAATGACGCAACCATGAGAATAATATAGCAGAACATCTAGCTGCAAACGTCTTGCCTCTACCTCACATACTTTACGGTGAGGATCCAGAAGGAGATACGCAACGCTCAGAGACAATGAAATCTGCACGAGTGAAAACCGCTGAAATTATAGTCTAAATGAGGTGGTGCTGGCAGATTGCTTGGGCACTTCGGCAGATCTCATGAATTGTGAAAATACGATAAGGGTATTCCTGTCCTCTTTCTCAAGAAAGAGGAGCAGCAACTCATAATTTGCTTTGAAACCAAGAATGAAGTTCGAGACCAATTTATTATTAGAAGGAACTAATTTGTCACCCCACGCACAGCAATCGCTCTGCCCTGCTTGCCTCACGTTACTTCGGGGAACCGCAGGTTGCAAAACCGCGTCTCCCCCCTGTATAAATGAAGATCAGTCTGAAATGTGAAGACCTGCGGGGTAGTTCTTGCCATGCGTCATAAGCCACAAGGAAGACGCTACAGCGATTCTGAGAAAATAGCAGTTTCCTATTCCCTTTCTCGACCGACTAAAGGCAGAGACACAACGCTGGTGGGAGTCCGGCTACCTAGGACACTGGCTGCCTGGGCTACTTCAGGTAAGAGCTCGTCAAAAATGTCAACTAAATTTTAATACTGGAAGTTTCTGAGTATGCAACTTCGTGCCGAAAGGGGATCATTTTCCAGAAATTACTAAAAAGTAGTACTTTATAACGCAGGGTTCCTCAAGGTATGTTAGGCTACTTAGAAAGCCAAGGCAATAATAAGTTGTTGTTAGCAGAGGTTACCCTGACAAAGATACCCTCTGGAAGTACTTGCCAGAAGCAATTTGTCTGTTGATCACAAAAGGGTGTGAAAAGTGCAAGAATATTCCCTTTTCCTTCCTATTCTTAAAGATAATGTAAACTACTTGCACATATACTGCCTTATACATGCCAAATTTTACAATATTAAATATTAGCAACTGCAGAAAAGCCCAGAGTAGCTCTAGGGTAGCTAGAAAAAGGAGAAAACGACTTTGTATTTGCTTTTCGGTAATTATTTCCTTCTTTAAAAAGGAGGAAAAAGCTCTTCCAACCTAAACCATCTATATACACTTAACACAAATAAATCTGAAATTCTATAAATCCATTTGAAATGATGTAATTCATCCTAGCCACGAAGTTACCTATTGAATTCCAACAACTCTAAACGATGTTTTCTGGTTCATTTTTGAAATGGAAGTGTTATGACTGTCAGAAACAAGTCGAACCATTTTCTTTTTTCAACGTACAGCACAAGACTCCACCATTTCATCATTCCAAGCGCTTATCATCAGAAAAGTAAGGCGAGTTGGAAAGTCTGCATTAATATAAACACTCTGACGACCTCTCATACCCCATGGCACAGTGAGAACTCAACTTCACATCAATAAAGCCTAACACCAAACTGTTAGAACCTCAAAAGACGCCAGCTATTACAACTTACATAAATTACAGCCGAGATCAAATGGCCCGTACACGCAATTGTACAGTGATAAAGCCTAAGTGGATGATATCGAAACAGATATTTGATTTACGGCAGAATTTTATATCATGCTAGAATTCAAATGACAATTTACAAGTCCAGAGGAAAGAAATCCCTGTCCCATGTAAACTAATGTTCGCAGCGCTGCTTCAGAAGGGCTTAATATTGTAACTTTAAGAAAGAAATTCTGCCCTCTGATATTCTCAGGCCCCAGCCTTAGAAGCCAAACTGTAAAACCTGACATTTAAAAAGAGAATGAACAAGCTGCTACTTCATCCCCAGGTAGGAAATAACATCCTCAGTCTTCTGCGAGCTAAGCCTCAGGAACGTAATTTTGCCATCTAATACTGCGGTTTCTTCCGTCACAAAAAATAAATCTCTGATGCTACGTTTGAGGATCTGTCTCTCCAGTTCTTTGAAGATGTACAAACTGCAAAGACTGCAGGACAAACCCACCTCTTGTTAACGGCAGCAACACCGCTAGTTAAGGTTAATCTGTTTTCCACGGGGAAAAAAACCTTCATTTTGTACTCAAGTTTGAGGTGCCTCACAACAGTACTCGTGGGCAGCTTCTCCTCGATTGCTCAAAACAGCCCAGCTTTTCTAGCCAAGGAAATTTGCAGAAGAAAAAGAACGTAAGGAATAAAGTAAGAGCTGGATTTGCAGAGAAGGAGATGCACCTTCTCGAACCAAACCCGAACACCTGAACAGGTCACGCGTGGCTCCCCTGAGACCAGACAACCCTCTTATTCCCCTCCGCAGCGAGCAACTATAGATAAGTCCGGGCGAAAAAAAAAATGATCCAGCAAGGAAAAGATTTATCAAAGAAAAAGAATTGCAGGCTTCCAATGCGATCCAGGAAAACCTCTTGGCCAATAGTTGCAGCAACAGTAATTGTTCTAAATCTATCAATAAAGCTAAGCTGCTCCTTCATTGACTGCGAACACCAATTTCTTTCATGGAGGATTATAAGTTGATGTTCGTGCTTTCTCTACCACCATTAGGGTGATAAACAGTTTAAACTACATCAGGATCTGACATGTAGATCAATTCTGGGTCCATAAAGAATCGACACAAGAGGTTCCCGGACAGGGATTTACTGCCCCCAGTTTTTATTCTCTCTTGCTGCCAAAATTACTTCTGTCAAGTACTTACAAGAGTAAGAAAAAAAAAAGTAAAAAGAATTAATTTTCCATGTGCTGCCGGAACAGTCTTTTTAAATTTCTGAGTTTTTAAGGCAAATACGTTCCTGCACTGAAAATTATGCCGAACAGCGGGTGGTATTTCGCTAAATAGCGAGCCACTGGCGGGATGCGCTCACTATCCGGCAGACGGCAATTTGAAACACTGAACCAAGCTGTCTAGATTTTCTCCGAGGGCAGTCACAGGCTTCACGTTACCAGCGCCAAATTATATTAGACATTTAATTTTAAACCTCAGGTACTTAAATGTAAAACCTTACAACAGTAATAGTCATAAAGCAGTGGGGCATTCCATTTCAGAGAATGGATTTTTCTATTTTTCCCCTTTAATTTAACCAGCACCTCCTGTTTTGTGGCTCTGCCCACTACAAAGTAATTTATCTAATTAGGAGATGTTCACAGCTGCTTGAAAGACAGAAGCCCCAGGAAACCAAAGGTCTGGTTCGGAAGACTTTGAAAAGTTCTCCAGAGCCACACAAAGTATTAATTTAATGTGAAAAAAAGGTGCAGAGAAAAATTGAATCCCAATATGTTATTTTGTCTACAATAAAACCATGTGACAATAAGCAGGCATATTCTCCAGTACACTGGCATTTGAATTCCAAAAGATGCTTAGCTTCTCGCCATACCTGCTGCTTTCACAGTATTACCTTTTTATGACTAAAATTCAAAAATCTTTTAATGGAGGAAAAAAAACCCCTGAAATTAAAAAGGGTTTTTCATGCGTCAACTTGCCAGCATAAAGGACACGTCTATGAGCTTACCAAAAGATGATACACTGACAGCAATGAATTATTCTTGAGTTTTTGTAGCAGTTTTATCTCAATACTTCTGGTTCTGCTGACCCTCAGGTTGCCTAAAACTCACCGTTAGTCCAATTTTCCCCACACGCTTAGAAAAAAGCAACTTTTCATTGTTTGTTTTTTTTTTTTTTTTAAAATTAGAGCCTCCGCAAGAAATTATTCAAGTCAGGCTTATCCAGAAGTACCCACCAGTCATCTGCCTTTTTTGAATAAATATTTCATAGATAATTCTAGCTGCCGTCTCTTTTGATCCAGAAGTAATCACGTATGAACGTCAAGTCAGCAAAAGGGACTGCACATGGAGTACAGAGCTCGTGGGGGAGAAAAGGTTCCCTTCACCAGGAATTTAAAACCAGCCGAAGCGCAGCATCAGGAGCGGAAGACGAGTCCCGCAAATATCTCAAGAATAGAAACGGCATTACAAAGTAAAGGGGAAGGGAAGAGGCAGGAATTTAAGTTAAAGTTCTACTTTTCCACATATTAATCACTTGCCATTTTTAGGAACTCATTGAATTCTGCTCTTTGAAGATTTTCCTCCACCGCAGCCTCGGTCGTCACATCTGGTGCTAAGGAGCAAGGGGACGGAATCTGCTCACCTGTCCGTAGGGATGTCGGGTGTCGAGGGCCAGAGACTACGTCTTGGTTTCCACTTGCCTCCCTCCCGGTGCAATCGTACAATATTCTCCAACTTTTCTTTGGAGAGCTATAGTATAAAAGGAGGGCGCAAAAAGCCAAAACTTTGGTATAACCTTTTAAAAGGCAAGTAGAATTGGGGTGGATTAAACCGCCGAAGCAGCTCGGGAAAAGGGAGAGGAATATATGGTCTTAACTGTGAAACCGGTTCCGTCTAAAGGAATCCGTGTAGGGGAATGCCGATTGCCCTAAAAGACTAAGCAGCCGGCAAAGGAGCGGGTGAGTGGGGTGGACACAGAGGGTAAGAGTGTGGAAGGAGTTTATCATGCCGCTTAGCGGTACCTCTGGCTGTCGCCGAGGCTGAAATAAAGGATGGTTGCTTTAGAAAATTCTTGGTCAAAATCTGTACCCTCTTGATGCAAATATCACGCTCCCGAAGACACTGCCCACAAGTTTGGAGCTCCACAAATGGACGGGCTTCAGCAACGACAAACCTGAGAGCTAATGCCACTCAGAGCTGAAGTGACCAAGGTTTTCAACTCTCTGTTCTCATAAGGTGGCACTGAAAAGCTGCTTAAAAACCTGGAGACAGCACTCAGTACAGCCTGAGCATCAGGGAGATATATATATAAAAATATGTATATATCAGGGCTATACTCAGATTCAAACCTTATACAGATACATACATATATATACACACATACGTATATATGGGACATGTGAAACAGGTTTCATACTCCTATAATTCTCACTATTTTAGGGACAGCCATCAGCTTTCCTCCCCTCTTCTCCTGTTCTATTCCCATTTCTCCCCGTTACCCGTATTCTCCATTTCTTCTCAGTTCATTCTTCTCTTTCACACGCTCATCTCCTTGTCCCCTCTGTTCCATGAACTTCCCACGGTTTCTCCAACCGCCTGTTAAAGCCCATGCTCCTCCTGGCCACGTGTGCTTGACCGGCGTCAACCATCTCCGCAGCACACCACAACCGAAACACCCGAGTCCCAGCTCGCCCGCCACGGCTGCTCCAAGGATGCTCTCATTCGCGCAGGCGGCAGGTCAGCTATAGGTGACCAGCATTATAGCCCTGTCCTCCCCCGACACTCCATCGAGGCCAGATGCACCGTTTTGTTACCAAATACCACGCATACCCTTTAAAAACAACCACCCCTGTCTCACTGTTGCAATCTAATCATTGCAAAACACCATCTGGAATAGCGTTTGCTCCGTTTAATACCGGTAAACGCTCCACAGAGACAACACCATGACTATGCCCGGTCGTGTGCATACATTAAAGCAAGAGCACAGCCGAGAACGGACATGCTGATGAAAAGATCTGGAGGATAATTTACTGCTAATACCTACCACACAGAGTAAGGAAATAAGAATATCAAGCAAACAACCTACATTACGTACCTGAAATTAAAATGAAGCAGTATTATAATTACATTAGCTCTTCCTGCTGAAAAAGTATTGTATTGACCTGTTCTCTTTTATCGAATTTCTCCTTTTTCTCTCAGATGGTGGAAGTTTGGCTTCCCCCAGAGCATATGGGTGAACATCAGGTCGTGGGTTTTTTTTTTTTTTTTTTCCTTTCCCTTCTCCTTTTAAAGAAGCAAACCACCAAATTCCCCCTTCACCCCGAAGCAGATAACCCCTCCCAGCTCCAGGTTTCTTACCACTGCTAATGCCAGAGTTTGCAATGACTGTTGCCTCACTCCACTGATCTGCACTGGAGACCGAGTAAGAGCGCTGATGCATACCATCCGGACGGCTGTTGAAGGAGACTAGACTGATCCCACTTGCCATCTGAGACACAGATGTGCTAGTAGTCACGTTCCCTAGACATAAATGGAAAACAAATTGTGTCAATAGAGAAGACAAAATTGATTTGCATGAAGATGGATGGATGCATCTTAAGAGAGCAGAAAAAGAGATTACTTAAGCAGCACAAAAACCAACGCAGCCCTCCCTGAAACTCCGAAGACAACGGTCCCGTGACCAGCTTGGGGCACCGCGGATTTCATGCAGCCTACTCAAATCCAACCAGGAACTTCTGACAAAAGAGCCTAAATTTTCCAAGACGTCAGCTCATTCTGTTCATTCATCTTCTGGAAAACGCAACCTTCCAACAACCCTGCTGCCAGTCACGTTTTGTACAGGTTCTGCCCTCCTTACAGGTAGAGCACGAAGGACAGACTGAGCACAGAAAATAAGTTTGTTCCTAAAAACCACTGTTTACACAAGCAACCGAGATGAGACAACTACGCCAAGTCAAAGCGTTTAAAACGATCTACCTCTAAATGAAATTTCAAACAAGTATGTCCCCCAAGTAAAGCCAAGACCACAGCGATGGGGAGCAACTACTCGCTAGCGTTGCAAGACCAAGCACAAAACTTACTGGGATTTTTAATCTTAAAGCCATGTCGTGACACACAGCACACACTGGAGGCTTGTTCCATTGACTGCCAATGTCATTCCCGTGTCTCGTCCCACAGCAATACACCCATCACAACTCTGACTGAAGGCCTACGACACAAAAGGTGAGCCACAAAGACCAGCCGTACCCAGTGAACGCTAGAAACAATTTCAGTATTTTCATGATCCGTGAGGGCTACGACAATAAAATGCTGGGAGGTATGTGCGCGGAGGTGCAACAGGGACAAGTTTCTCACCATAAAGCGGGTGAAGTGTGATCTAGTTGAATAAATTTTAGAGTCAAAACAATTAAAACCGTTCCAGAAAATCAGATTTCTGATGGTCTTACTCACAACTTTCTATGGACCAAAGTCTGCTCTACAGTTTTGGTTTCTGAGCACATTTTACTCCATTCCTGGCATGGGACTTGCATATTACAAAGATACAGATAGTTTACAATGCTAGTTTCATTCCTCATGGCAGGCGCTCAAAAGGTACCCCACAGGTCTTCTATGGGTTTAAGAATACTCTTTAAAAACACATGTAAAGGGAAAGCAAAAGACACAATTTTATAAAATACCCTAACACTTAGCATTTCCATTGCACCTTCTACTGATGAGTTCAGAAAAATTAATGAATTAATTTTCAATGCTCCTGTGAGGTTGTTAATTATCTGCTATCATTTCCCCCATTTTTCAGAGGTTAAATGACCCAGGGCCACAAAGGAAGATTGTGGCAGACTTGAAAATAAAACCCAGATCTCTTGACTCCCAGTTCTATCATTATGTCTTTTCCCAGAGCAGCCTTTGGGAAGACAGCAGAGCTTAGTGAACTACTTTGTGTTTATTAGAGTTGGCATAATTGTCCCTTTCTCTCTTCCCGTTTCCCAAGACTAAATCTCATCTTTAGTCCTTAACACAGATCCATCACTACAATATCTGTCCACTTCAGTCTTGAATGTACTTACTCAGTCTCAAGAACTTCTGTTTGGCAACCTCGACTTTGTAGACATGAAATACATACAGAAAAACTAATTTGCTCAATCATGCAAAGTCTAAGGTAGATCTGGGAACAATGTGGGGACCTCCCAAGGCAGTGCTTTAGCTACTGGCACGTAATTCCTCTCCAATCACGTTCCCTGGGCAACCCTTTTGTCCAAAAGAATTCTATAATCGGAGCATCATCTGCCAAACTGTTGAAAAAATGTATGCCTCCAACAACTGGTCCCCTTCAGGACATTGTGTGC
This sequence comes from Gavia stellata, assembly GCF_030936135.1. Taxonomy (NCBI): domain Eukaryota; kingdom Metazoa; phylum Chordata; class Aves; order Gaviiformes; family Gaviidae; genus Gavia; species Gavia stellata. The sequence goes on from NC_082601.1 coordinate 41,921,376, forward strand.
TTGACCCATCAACTGAGAGCCATTTGCTAACGCTGGTGTTTTAGCACCTTCTGAAGACACCTTCCAAAGAAACGTTCAGCAAAGAAATCAGGCCTACAGAAATGAAGGCACAAAGCAGAGGACCAAATTATAGCTCAGTATCTTAAAGTTGCAACAGAAAATGGAAACACTAGCTGACAATACATATTTTGAGGTCTCTTAGAACAAATAACTCCTTCCAAATGAATTTCTGCGATGCCAATGATGCTCTCTTTGAAATAACCTTTTCCTCTGGCTTTCACAATCCAGAAAAACTATGAACCTTAATAAATCATTTTGATGATACACCAAATTAAAGGGAGTGGCTGACGTGAATGACAGAGCTTAGAATCATAGAACTGTGTAGGTTGGAAGAGACCTTTAAGATCATCGAGTCCAACCGTAAACCTAACACTGCCAAGTCCAGCACTAAACCATGTCCCTAAGCGCCTCATCCACACGTCTTTTAAATACCTCCAGGGATGGTGACTCCACCACCTCCCTGGGCAGCCTCTTCCAATGTCTGACAACCCTTTCGGTGAAGAAATGTTCCCTAATATCCAGTCTAAAACTCCCCTGGCGCAACTTGAGGCCATTTCCTCTTGTCCTGTCACTTGGGAGAAGAGACCAACACCCGCCTCACCACAACCTCCTTTCAGGCAGTTGTAGAGAGCGATGAGGTCTCCCCTCAGCCCCCTCTTCTCCAGGCTGAACAACCCCAGCTCCCTCAGCCGCTCCTCATCAGACTTGTGCTCCAGACCCCTCACCAGCTCCGTCGCCCTTCTCTGGACACGCTCCAGCACCTCAACGCCCTTCTTGTAGTGAGGGGCCCAAAACTGAACACAGTATTCAAGGTGCGGCCTCACCAGCACCGAGTACAGGGGCACGATCACCTCCCTACTCCTGCTGCCCACACTGTTTCTGATACAGGCCAGGATGCCGTTGGCCTTCTTGGCCACCTGGGCACACTGCCGGCTCATGTTCAGCTGGCTTGAGACCAAATCGACTGTAGAATCCTGAGATTTAGGCCAACACAAACACCGTGTCGTTCAACAAGCAGAAGTCCTAAGCTCTGCTCCTGGAGCAGAACAACCTGGTGTAGCAGCAGAGGCTGGGGACCAGTTGGTTGGGTAGCAGCACTGCTGCGAAGGACTCAGGAGTCAACAATGGATGCCAGAACGTGCGTTAACACTGTGCTCAACACAAACCACAAGCTGGGCACACCATGACGGGCATATGAAACCCTGTTCTCGGTTCTGGGTCCCCCACTTCAAAAGGATTGCTGGGAAAGGGGAGAAGAGCCAGCAAAGAACTACCAAGACAGTTAAAGGTCTAATATACACAGCTCACGAGTGCTGAGGAGGCTGGGCTGGTCTAGTCTGGTGAACAGGAGGCTAATAACGGCTGATCTAATAGCTGCCTACAGCCACCAGAAAGACACTTATAAAGATGAGGGAGTCAAATGCTTGGTAGTTGTGGACGACATAAAACAGCAGCAACAATACAGCTTGGAAAGTTCAGCTGCAGCACTGGAACAGGCTGCCAAAAGAAGCTGGGGGATCTCCATCCTCCCAAGTTTCCAAAGCTCAGCTACGCAAAGACGCAGCTGAACCTACCCAACACTGGTGACAGTCCTGCTTCTTCAAGCAGGAGGATGGCGCAGATGATCTCCAGAGGTCCCTTTCAACCAATATTTCCAGGGGGTCTCTGAATGACTGAACGGTCGTCTTCTTTTTTTCTTCCATCCCAAAGCAAGACAAGACAACCCTTCTGAGCTCAGAAGCTACTCTGTATTCCCATTTGATTCAAAATATTTTCAACAATTTGCACTTTGACACGTCTAACCAGCAAAATGGCTGTGGTTCCTTTGACTGCAACTTGAGTTGCAGTCACAGGATAAGAGATACCTAGAGGTCCTTTACATTTGTTGGTTTTAAATGAACTTACAGCAAAGTTACCAACTTTTTTCTGGTCTTGTTTCTGATTTTTGTTTATTAGCCTTCAACTTTGCAAATGAGTTTACCAAATCAAACTTACAGGTGACAATCATGTAGCAGATTAATCCAAACTCTTTTCTTTGTTTGTGCTGTAGCACCTTTTTGGGCATCTTTAGATTATTACTGGTAAACAGCTTTGGAAATAACGTATTTTTCACACGCATCTACCCTGCCGGACTCAAGAGCAATGCCACAAAAGCGCACTTTTAGCCTGTAGCCATCTTTCACGCTGCGCCTAGTAAAACGGGAAGCTACATGTGATGAATTCCTGCAAGAGCATCTTCGTAACAAAGATCATGAAGGAGGAAACTGGTATGTGAAAGCTGAGATGGAGCGTTTCCTAGCTATCATGGGAAAATGGAAACAATTACGGGACATCTTTGCCTGGATGACACGTCCCCATTACTCTGTGCTGGGTGGCTGAGTTGCAGAGAGCAGCAATATTTGTATGTTGACACCTTCCATCCGGTTCACAAAATTTCTGAAAGCAAGTGTCCAGTCACTTTGTAACCATGATGCAAAATCAAAAATTTAAAAGGATACCCAGCATAGTATCAAGACTTCTACATCATCACGTCAACACCAAAAGCTTTACGTTCACCTTAATGCCATCTTCAGAAACTCCACACCCCACGTTATGACATTAAGCTATTGAGGAAGTGACTTATTCTGCAAACGGATTAAGAATTTTCCTTTCACTTCACATTTCTCAAAGGTATGGGCTGCTAGCCGCAAATAGGTGCCAAGTCCCCTTGTTCAATACTTGACTGATCAACGATGCAACCCAGCTCAGCTCTGCCTTTTCTACCGCTACAGTCTTGATAACCCTGCTACCTACAACCCTTGCGATAAGATTTTTTCAAGGTTAAATTCCACTTTGTTCACGTGCTGTAAGATTTTCATGCTGTATCAGACCACGCAAGCCAGAATCCATGGGTAGATATCAGAAGGGCCGGACTACAGAAAACAGAGTATGCCCTTTCCTTTCCCCTTCCTGAATGCGTTCAAGCTCTAGCACAAACTTGTTACTTACAACCTTATTTAAAAATCATTATTTCCCAACCCATTGCTAATTTTCCCACTTCTCAGCCTAATCGCAGCACGCCCAGGACGCGTATTCCACCACCCCAGCAGGCACTAATGCTGTCACACCACAACAAGGACTACTGGAAGTCAACTGCTGTTCTTGCCCACTTGGTATGCCGCATAAAGCTTCTACAAAACAGTCCTACGGTTTTTCCTGTTTATCACAGGCAAACCCCAATCCAGACCTCCACAAAGCAACTGTCCTTTATTTTTGCTCAAGGATAAAGCCTCCACCGCAGAAATCATCTCAGTCTTTTAGCAGACAAGCGAGAGACAGTTACAAAGAGGAGGCCAGCAATACTCCTTGAAAAGTAAACCCCGTATATTGGGTTAGGCACATGAAGCCTTTACGTCAAGTTCTTACAGGCAATGCCTCGATGCACTCTGCATCTGTTGTCTCCCCACTCTGTACATATATACACGCGCATGCGTATATCGAGCTATACGTAGACAGAGGGATGCGTATCTCGACATTAACACGAAATCCATGGTCAGCTACCTGGCCCATTCTGGAGCTGTGAAAGAGTGCCTCTTCAAACACATCATATATGCATCAGCTGGTTGCTTAAGTTGATTAGCAGGGGGCAGTTAAATTACTATGCTAATCCATGTGTTCTCAGCACTGTTTCCTTGATATGGATATGTGTATGTGCTTACTGGGAAGCCTTGATTAGTTCAAGCTTCAATGTGTCAAAGGCTCCAGATTCTTTCCAAAGAATAATTTTAGCTGTACTCACATCCCTAAAGTGTGGGAGCTGATTTGAAAAGGTACTTACCTCTACCATATGCTATTTTTCTTTAAACAATTTGCATTTCAAAGTGAATATGGCATTTATATTTGAATGAATATCAGTATGTTGCCAGAACGGGTCTCAAATGAGCAAAAAAAGATGCTGGTCTCCTATTGAACAAAAATGTTTTCATCTACCAAAGGAGCATCAAAGGAAGAGTTCCTCTTTCTAGCTCTAGACAGCTTTATTAAAACTATCTTTTCTGATATTATAAAATACCCCGTTATGATCGCGCTTACAAAACGTTCAAACAATTAAGCTCTACAAAAACCATCCAAATTAAGATTCAAGGTAATTTCCAGGTTTGGTCACTGCTCAGCAGAAGAGCCTTTGAGAGAAGGGAGCACGCTCACACAAAATCCAATTTATACATCCATCTATTCAATGTCAACAGCCACCAACAGCAAAGAGCAAGTAAAGACGAGAGACGCAGCGTAAGAGGAATTAAGCGGAGGCGGGCGTGCCTGTGCGTACGTATGTATATATGGAGAGGCTGATAGAAATCCACACACTGGGGGCAGAAGGTGTCTCCATTCCCTATGCACAGAAGGACTCACTTTGGCTCTTCATACACCGTTGTTTCAGATTCACAAAACAACAGACCACAAATGCAACGTCAGATTGTAACACTTGGAAACGCTGTCAAAAAAGCAAAGATCTATCCAAACACACGACCGCAGAAGATGCTAAGTGCGCATCTAGTCAGTAAAAACCAAAAGAAAAAGACTCTGTGTATTATAAAAATTCTAAGAAAATATACAATAACGTTTAACATAAATGTTATCTCACATGTATGCAGTAACCTGCTCAACCAATAAAGAAACCACTCAGGGTTTTTGTCATGTGGGTCTTGTAACGGAGCAGTAGTGTGGACAGCATTTTGGCAATTCCCCTTTTGCTGTCTTTGAACTTAACAAAAATAATATAGTGAATCATCACTGGGCAGCACAAGTTATTTTAACAGACCCATCACTGCAACCTAAGCCTTCACCAACGATACCACCCGCTAATTACAAATGCAGAATGAATATAATTCACAACTACACCCTAAAAAGTGAGATACCAGGGACTTAAATACATGGAGGTGGTCTCCATTTCCTGCTGCAGACACATTTGTGATCCCTCCCAAACAAATCGCTTCATTACAAGAAGTTACATTCAGGATTGCAACTAATATACTCTTGAATTTATGAGACGAGCAGACATTGCAAGAGTCGTGAAGCAGAACTATATTTTTCTGTGAAGCAGCAGCAGCATATGAGACCCGCAGAGAGCGGCTGCACAGAAAGACTGAATCAGATAAACCACAGCCTACTGCTCCGCTTTTCGCCGTGGCCATGTTTTATTTGTGTTACGCTCTTCATGTTCACGATGAGTTTCTCTTCCAAAAAAAGAAATAAACCTCTTAAGGCCAGAGGGCTGCGCTCACCAGCTGTTAGAGCTAATGAAAAATACATTAGAGTTGTGGGTCAGGAAATCCTGACTCTTGATATCAGAGGGTTAATTGTTTCAAATCACGTTGGGTCAATTTATGTTGCAGGAATACGGTCTATTCTTGAAATGCCCTCTAATTCAGTAAAAGGCACCGTCAAGTAGATTAGATTGGCTGTTGGTCGCCTGTTCAAAACCCATACCCAACACCGCTCCCCGAAGTCTCTTCAGGCATTAGGGCGCAAAAAGAAAGTGAAAGAGGCCCCTCTGCTAGCCGCAAAGACGACAAAAAGCATTCCCTTCCCCTTTCCTCAACCCTGCGTTACGTCCATGAATTAACTCCCAGAGTCATGCAGAAATCTTCCCAGCGGACAAAACTTTCCCGAGAAGTGGCTGACCACCCAAGCAGCGCCACTTTCTGCCTTCTGCTTTGCCTATAAACATGAATGGTGGGGGGACAACTGCTTTAGCTGGGGAAAACTTGGGGATGGCTCTTCTGGGTTCCAGCATCCGTCTCTTCCAGACGCATCCTCCTTCCCTTGCCATCTCTGGAGATCATGCCCTGCATTGAAATGCGGGAAAACTGCTACTTACAGCTCCTTGCATCTCCAGCTGAGTAGAGTCACGTCCGCATGGGAAGGGAAGGTGCTGCCCAGGTACCACGTCCATAACCAGGTTCTTGAGTGGGGTTATTAATGGGGGGAAATCCACTAACGTATTGCTACGGATTCTGTTTCGATCTGACTCCAGGGTGCAAACAGCACGTCATTTCTGCCTTGGGCTTATCAGGGACCTAAAATAACTTGAGGTTACTCGTACGTGGAAGGAGAGCGAGTGAGACGACAGCATCCTTCCAAAACGCACTGGTTCCAGTATTGAAACTCTCCTTCAATACACTGACAATCATCTTCAATGCTGTAGCAGACGACCTGCTTGTGGGTTTTACTTATTTTTAAGACTTTTTCAGAAGCATTTATTTACTGAACAGATTTCCTGAAGATAAGCAGCTATTAATGGAGGAAGACCTTCCATCTCACAGCCTGGCAGGGCAGCCTCTGCGAACCGGGCTTGATTAGCAGCGTACAAACCGAGAAGGGTCAATACTAATGAACAAACAAGGCAATGCCAAGAAATATCCTGGCAGTGAAGGACATGGTGCTGGGAGTATAACGAGAAAAGCTATTATTCTCAGAGCACGCCAAACCGACACAGCAAGCGGGGAGGAAAATTAAGTCATCAGAGGAGACATCTCTTCTAAAAGAAAGTTAAACCCAAGATCTTCACCAAAGGCTTCTGCTCAAGATCCCAGGTTATTTATTCTGCTGGGATCAAAGCGTGCTTTCCTTTCCCAGCATGCATATTACTATCTTCTCAGTAGATTTAACAAATAACAGTAATAAATAAGGCATGCTTTGCTTTCTGGGCAAGTCCTGCTCGAGGTTACCTGCTTGTTAAGAAACTGCATCTGGACCCAGAGGTGACCATTTTACATTGGCAAATGCTCTACTTTGTATTGCCGTTATTCGGTTGTAATCCTGTTAACAATTGTGAATTTAGCTCTGCAAAAAATAATGGCGCAAAATCAACTAATTCCGGGGTATTGTGCTGCTCGCGTGTAAAGTGAAGCGTGTTGTAGGGGCCTGAGGCAAATGATATAAAATGCTTCCTAATCCCTTTGACTGTCTGTGGAAGTTATTCATAATGAAATTGGAGAGGGGGTAGGAGGGAGGGCGTCTTACCTGCGCGTTGGAGCCACATCAAAACACGGTAAGATTAACTGAACTAACTTTGGGAGCTTTCCATGAGCCTACGAACCTCCCCGGACCCTGCGAGCTGCAACCAGAGCCTCTTCGGGATGGGGAGGGACGACTGCCGGCATTCAAATACCCTCCAGACTTGAGAAAATGGAACAAAGAAACTTTATTTTCGAAAAAGAGACAATAGATACGAATACGAGATGACTTCTTTTTTTTTATAGCTATTGCCACTGTAACAGCAGCTAAGTGAATGCATGTCTGCAGTGTGAGCAGTTTTGATAAACAGCCTCTGCGGGCCACACAACGGGGATAATGTATCCTTAAGTACTGCCAATGAGCTGCCATTCTGCACAGCCAATTACTTCTGTGCGTCTGTCACTCAAAGGAAAAATGACTGAGCCCATTAGATCAAACCTTTGTCACTGTTCCTAATGCACTCTTAGGCCTCATTAATCTGAGGGAGCAGCAACACAGCCGCCGGTGCCTCATTGCCTCCCCCACAACAGGCCCACGTGAATCTTCTCATCTCTCCCCCAAGTGCACCACGTTAATCAAGCTCTCCTTATTACCCCGGTCCCTGTCACGGCGGAGAGCGCTCTCTCTCTTAAATGCTCTCATTATGGTCCATCTTTAGAGCCGGCTGAGTGGGGAAAAAAAAAAAAGAGCCAGAGAGAAAGAGAAGAGGAAAAAGCAAGTCCGATCACATTAATATTCATGACAATAATTAGTATTCTAGGTCACTGAATATTCATGCTATTAGTTTGGTTTTTTATGGGTTTGCTGGATGTCCTGATTGCTGGAGTGTGGAGGAAAACAGCATGGTTGGGACTTTAGATGTCAACGGCAGTTCAATACTCAAAACACATTTGTGAATTTTTTTTCCCTTTTGGTAAATCAGCTTCAACCCTCCTGATGGCTTTAATATTTTAAAATCACTGGGGGAAAAAGAACGAGCAATTCTGCAAAGGTCTTAACATCCAACCGGTTAGCATTACAACGTGTAACCGTCAAAAACTCGGCGAGATTGCATCGGGTGGACAAGACAGATCTGTGATTTTATTCAGGATACGGCGCAATGCAGGCATGAAAATCAACCAGAGTGAAACAGGCACAGGCTGAGCAGCACCGACTGCATCTTGTCCGGCATCTACAGTCATCCGCCTGAAGCGTCACGACACATTTCTACCCTTTACCTGCCTAATCATCGTTAGAGATGGGCACCATTTGCCCACCTCAAGGAAGAATCCTGAGACAATTTGTTGGTTCCTTCTTTCCCTAAAGAGGAAATCTAAGCAAACTCGTTTTTTTTTCTTCGATATTTAATAAATGCAGTGTTTTTACCAAATATTTATTTAATTAACACTAATATTTGCCCTGCTCCTTTTTTCCCCAATATGAAGGAATATAGGGTACTAACAGTGAAAGTTCATTTTTCTCTAGTTCTGGAAAAGGTAAATCCTAGTCCCAAGGAACTGGAGAAGACAACCTTGAGGGATTCCCCTCTAGTGGGATGAAAGGGAAATCTCCGATGCACTTAAAATTGGGCTTTTTTTCCTTCGAAACAAGCAAACTGACAACTTCTCCTTTCGCTCGCTACAGCTGTATATCACTGAACTAACCGCAAACCCAACCAAATGGAAAATTGACTCGGGTGATTAACGACAAAAGTCGGCCACAAACTTGCATTTGTGATCTGTGGTGAACCCATAAAACTCACGCTCAAGTTGAAGCGCAGAAAACGTTTCACGTGGAGTCAAGTCATCCCACGTACCACATTAGACTACAAAATTAGTAGCAAGTAACTACCAACCTCCGGCCCCGTGGGAACTCCACCAGATGAAAGCCAGCACTGTCAAGACACACACCGCTCCAGTATGCAACCTCAGTCACCTACAAGTAAGGAGCTAAGAGCAGATTCAAGCATTTAGGACTCAGTTCTGCATATATTTGCGAAGTCATCCAAGACCTACAGGCTTTGGAGCAATTGCCTACGCTCTTGGCTTGATGTACATTTTTATCCATCGCCAGCCTGATCATAACATCTGGATCCTCACCGTAACCTCCAATTAAAAAAAGATTATTACATGATCTACAAGAATACCGATGAATTCGGTATACTTCGGATCAAGACTTGAATTCACGACGCGTCACAACAGCGGAGTGCTCCTACCCACGGTTTTACATCACGCTTCCCCTCCTGCATATGGCACGCCACGCTGCCGAGGGTACCGGCTCTCTCCGGGCTCGGCAGCTATTAATTCAGATATTGTGGAAAATGGCTACCCAACGTGACAGGTAGGGCTGTAGATGTGAGTAAGGCTTAAAAGGAAAAAAAACAAGAAAAAATGCAGTGGTTAAAGAACAGAATTATTAGACAGGTATTGGAATCTAAAGACACCATGTCAGAAATCTTACTCTGAAGGTACACCGATCTAATTGAAACATCAATCCTCTCCCTTTTTAAAAGAAAAATCTGGAAGGCAGTCCACTCCAACTCAGCCCGATTCCAAGCACTTCAGTGTAAAATAAGATTACTTAATGACCACTGTGTTGATTTGATAGATGATCACAATTAATAACAGAGAGAAAGCTCACATTTATAAAAATGTGAAGACGCTGTTCTTACAACATGTCTGAAGTGTCACATACAGTTAGCAGATAACAACCTTTAGCATACTTAACGATGGCTATGTAGCTAACACATTTTAGGATACTTCACGTACTGTACAGTCACTATTGTAAGTAAATTTAATAGCACCAAATTATTTAAATGAAGTGTTAATCAGGAAACAATTTATCTCTACACCATAAGCTATTTTTAGACATGAACTTTCTACATCAGTGGCTCTTGCTGCAGCTCAGGCTTTGGGTTGTTTGCAGAGGAAAAGAAATAAATGACTCCTGGGAGAGATTTCAGGAGTAAGTTCACCTGCAGGTCACCAGCTCAAGTCCAACCCAACTTGGGAGTAATTGAAACCCAGACCCTCTCCTGCTCTAAAGTCAGCACGAACTGAGTCAGCTTCTAAAAGGCAGGGAGACTTGGCCAGTGGCTGACTTAAAGGACTGCTGGCCCTTATGACATTGCCGCAATACGCTACCAACTATTAGATAAAGTTGGAACTGAGCAAGTCCACAAGCTACCCTTTTCTGAAGTACTTCCAGCTGAGACGCATCAACAGACTGATGTTCGCTGCCATGTAAATTTAATTTAAGTTACTTAAGCATCATTCAACAACTTTGATTTCAGACACCACAAAAGTAACGTAACTTTAGATTAAAGGGAACAAACTTCCCTTTCCCCCAACTCAGAGATTCCTACCGAGTTAGCATACAAGTATGAGCACCTTTGATAAAGCCACAGTCAAAAATCTGTTATTGAAAGCCTTCGTATGACAAAACCAAAACACATCCGTCGTCGTCCGTCCGTCGTCCCCCCCCGCCCCGTATCGCCTGGGAGAAGCGGCCACACAGAATCCCAATTCTTACAGGATAACCCCCAAATTGCACCTCCAAGAACCCAAGAAAGCCCGGAGACCAGCTTTCAATTTTTCAGGTGTCATAGCAAAACTTCTGGGAGAGAATCACAGAATTGTTAAGGTTGGAAAAGACCTGTAAGATCATCAAGTCCAACCATCAACCCAACTCCACCATGCCCACTAAACCATGTCCCGCAGTGCCATGGAGAGCTTGGTATCTATCTGAACTTTAGCTTACCTTCTCCGCAGAGAGCAAGTATCTCTTAGTTAGCTAAGAACCATGGGTTTGAGCTAAGTCACAAACTTTAAGCTGAGTATATTTGTCTTGGAGTAAATTGTGTTGAACTATAGGGAAATAATCAATGCCTGGAATAGACAGAACTTCCGACACTGAAACCTTAACATTTGCGACATCATTCCAGTTACAGATTACAAGTCAACCTTTTTTCCAGGTAAGGTGTCTGGGCTTGCAACAGCAGAAACAGCCTTACCTTCTACTCATCTGTCTGTTTTCTGACAGAGTACAGAAAATACTCCTGCCTCCCACTGCTGTTTCACTTCCAGTTTGGTTACTGTCCTACCATGACTATACACATCAAGGGACAAGCCTTCTTCCCGGCTCTTGCGTCAGTGTGGAAACCCAGCAGGAAACAGTCATCTTGGGGTTTTTTCCTTCATAAATTCTCATAGAGGTCTTTATTTATTTTTTTTTTACATCCCTGAAATGGAAACTCTCAAGAAGGACTGGAACTTGGCTTTTGCTGTTAAGATGCTTATTTCCCAGAGATATCTGCTTCCAGATGTTTGGGATGTAAACACATTTACAGATCGGGATAGCTGTCACTGAGTGATGTTTATTATATGTCTGTTTATCAAATAGTCTTTAAAACCAGAAAAACAATCTTGTTCAGACAAGAAGTGCCACAACGCACGACTAAATTCAACGTGCTAGGAATGACACGCTTTTAAACTTGTCCTTCTGCGTGTGACATCTACGTCAATTAGATCTAACAGATAAAACTTCCGCTTACTGCTCGGCCGTTATAAATCATATTACCAAATAACCGAGTATAGCCCTCTTGAATTCACACCACCATCGCCCTGATTAGCTTAATTCCTTCTATTCTTCTCACAGCAACGCTATGGGAAGCGCCTTGGGAAAGGTGCTCACCGCGCTTACGCATGTGGGAGAAAGAGACTGAACGTGTTTGATGCAAACGATCGCTTAGGTCCAAGAAGGCTTTACAGGGGGAAGGTGATGAGAAGAAGGAAGAGCTCAAGCTGCTCTATTGCCTCACAGACCGTGGTGGGGATTAGAAGAGAGACTGAATGAAGTTTTGAGCTCTCTTATGGATGAAGCGTTATGTCTCGTAACAGCAAGCACTGCTTCGTAGAGACACGAGGTACCAGTGACCATCCCGGGAGAAATCAAGTGGGAGCTAGTAAAAGCTATCCCCAAAGTGTCTCTTGTGAGATGACTGCTCCTACTCCCTGACCCAAGCTATGGCAAGTCTGCCCATGTGCTATCCCTGACACCTATGCCGAAGGGTACCAGTCTCAGCGACAGCATCCCCGTGGCACGTATTTTACAACCCAATGGTTGACAGGCGAGAGGCTTTGCCTTTGCCTCCCCGTCGGAGCAGCCGATGCGCTGGCATCTACCCAAAATACAAGAAATTCCACTAAGAGACAGAGAAAACTATCTGCTGGGTACTCGTGAAGGAATGAAGTTAAAACACATCAGTTAGGCAATCAAATAGACATCTAATACATCTACTTACCGGCAAAGTCGGCATTGAAATCCATATTTAAGGGGCATCTTCTGAGCCATGTTTAATAATAGACCATTGACGTCTTCAAACGTGCAGCACTATTTGACTGTTTCAACACTAAAAATGCGTTGATTTTTTTGATGTTTGAATGAAAGTAAGTTCAGACATTTCTAGGCACACAAGTTAGTGGCAAAGAGGTAGCCTCAGCCGAGAAATGCTTTTAGTGGGCCGGGGCTATCACCACGTATAGGCGAAAACGATAGATTCTATTTCCAGGGGCCATCTTAAACGTGACATTTTAATCGAGCAGTGGTATTCTTTTAATAGCTTAGCTTTTTCACTAAACCGTACACAATTACAGAACAGCAGAAGGAAAACCAGTCTGTTCCTGACCACATCAAACAATCAAATGAAATACTGTCCTCGCTTCTAAGCACGGAGAATATTACTCCAGGTACCAAACCTGCACTGGCAAAAAGCACAGCTGAACAGAAAACATCACTGTTTTGGGGAAGAAGTAACATGTGAAGCAGTGAGAATGTACTGTATTTGCATGCCTAAAAATAAAAATAGCAAGGGCTGATTCCTTCCGTACAGCAGGTCCCTGTACAGAAACCTCCCCACGAAGAAACAGTAACAGACAATTTCAGCCCTCCGATCAATTTTAAAGCATCCGTCAGGATGAAGACAACATTTTGCCAGCGGTAACACCTGAGAAAAAGCTCTGAGACAGCACTACAGACTGTAAGGGACAATTTGCAAATGTTTTCCGTTGCACGACAGACGACTGCAGAGACTCCAGAAGCTGAGCGCCGAGTACCTACGGGTCTCCCACCCAACAGGAGCTGTGACCCTCCGCATAAAAAACGCCGTCAATATACTTGACGACACGGAAGTTCGGACTAACGAGGCAGGCACAGCTTGTGACAGTGTCTTTTTTACAATACTAATACCCCCCTACCATTTTAATATCACGCTCAGGGATGCAGCTCTTCAGTCTTACCTGAACAGGAGAGTATGGAGAGTGACATAAGGACTCATGCACAGCTGAGCTGCTGATGGTTATTTCCCAGATCCAGTCTGTCCTACTACTATTGTTTTTAATTTTTTTTTTTTTTAAAGTAATACTTTACCAATTAGCAGCTCCTTTTTTCATTTGTTTTCAACCCAGTAACCAGAGCTCGGATCGATTAGCTTTGTAAAAAAGCTCCTCTGTGCTGCTGCCCCGGTCAGTCTGTCCAGTAATGCAATAACCAGACAGACCTCAAATGTGGCCTTGAAGTAAGAAAGATTCAAGGAAGGCAGCTTCTTCAGAAGAAGCAAATTCTGTGAAGAAAAACCCCAGAGAAGAGATACCACGGCTGATAATGCACCAAACGTACCGACCTGAATTGCAGAAGCAACGGCTGCAAGGGAAAATACTACAGCGGGTCTGAAACCACTCACTGCGTATGCAGCTGAACTAATGGAATACAACCTTACAGAGACATGCGCATCTCCACTGACCCTCCTCTCACCCCAAAACCTTCGCCGTCCCCCTTCTGTATCCTCCAAAGTGGGCACGAGACAGCGGGTAGCGAGGTACGAACAGGCTGGCCGGCTGCCACGTGGAGCATAAAGCTGTTCAGTCCAGCCTGTCTTCACCCGCTCCCCCCAGCACACTACAAAGATGCTTCAAAACTGTTACGCTTCCAGCCAGCTAGAGGGTTAATATACTTGAGACATCAGTCCTCGCTTTATCTATGGGAAGAGCACCATGCGAAGATAAGCAGGTCAAGAATTTGCTTAAAATTAAAGAAGTATCAGTGTAGCATCTCAGCTGTGTGAGAGGGGAAATTAAGGTCTTCGAATGGTGAAGCATTGGAAGAGGCTGCCCAGGGAGGTGGTGGAGTCACCATCACTGGTGGTGTTCAAGGAACGTGCGGATGTGGCACTATGGGACGTGGTTTAGTGGGCATGGTGGGGTTGGGTTGGTGGTTGGACTTGACGATCTTACAGGTCTTTTCCAACCATAGTGATTCTATGAGTGGGTAATGATGAAGAAATCAGGTTCAACTTCCCTTGGATACAACTCTTCCATACATGAGGAGGGCATTAATTATTTTAAGACTTAACCACCGTAGATCTCTTGAGCTGTGGTAACCAGACATCAACAACAGAAGAAGCCTTGCAGTATTTCTAAGCACAGTGATAAAGAAGCCAAGAGAGAGGACAGAAGCTCCAACTATTGCCACCATGTCATTCAAGAACCGCTATCTAAAAGCAGAGCTGTTTTCCAGCATTTGCACTTTCTAGCGTAACTCACTCTTCTCTATTAAAGCCGTGCGCGAAAACCTCAGGCTAGCCAGGATACCACAGCGGCTACCCCACGGCCAGAGAGAGCTGTCTGCCGTACAGTTTCATGTTAAGAAAGCATTTTATGTGCAGAGAGTCCTCAAATAAAATGAATATCGCACATTTCATTAAAGTCATATACAAGCCATTTCCCTCTGACCTGACAATCTAAGGCATGTGCCGTAACACGTAAATTCCATGTTAGTACATGTAAATTCCATGTCCATTAAAATAGCTTTCTACAGAAGACTCTTGCTGTTGCAAAGTCCAAAGCTCTGTGTTAGTAGGTATCTCTGTATATGTTTTCTCAAATGGACTTCTCTGGAGCAATCAAGTAATTTTTGCCTGTGTTCAAGTGTCTTAAAAGCAGAAATTTCTCATTTAAATGTCTTACCGCTGGTTTATTGACTCAGTCCAGCACTCTTCTTCCCTCAATTAGAGAATATGTTGAAAAACAAAACACCCCCCCCCCCCAATCATCTAAATTAAATAGCAAAATGGAAAAAACCAAACCAACCATGAATAATTTTCTCCTGCGAACTGCTCCAGTGACAATGCAGCTCCGCACCTCTCCAGGGGTAGGTTACAACTTGAAAAAGAGTCTGAGGAAATCATGGCTTCAGACATTTCAGGTCCTCTAGCCAAACTAATAGAACATGCCACGCAAGATCTCCAGGGACGTCTGCTCCGTGGCATCACTGTAAAGCCACAAGGCTTCCCCCCCCCCTTTTTTAAAAATCCATCTCAACGAGCAGCATCTGCAGTTGGAAGGAAAATCCTTCTCCCTCTTCCCCTAATACAGGGGAACGCGCACTGCAAAATCGCAGGGAATTATATCTTGACTTGAAGCACAAGATGACTATTGCTATCCAAGAGAAGACACCTGAATAGCAGCGTGACCGAGTTCCTTCCTGCGGTTGCTCATTCTACCTGCGGAGTGCATATTGCCCAGGGACAAAAGCATGTTTGGATGGTTTTGTCGGCACATGCTGGAGGTGTCTACGTTAATCGTAAATGCAAAAGGCACTCGGCACTTTATGGACGTCATCCCAAACATGCTGACAAAACTTCCCCACCAACACTACGCCATTATGAGTTTCGTATAAGCTGTGCGTTTTACAAGATAAATTGTCTTAAATGATTTTCCTTAATGCAATTTTTTAAATCCACTTAGCTGTACGGACAAGTACTTCAGCGAACAATAAACTTCTTTGTTTAGAGCTCACAAGGAGCTATAAACCACTTCTATAAACGAACTAAAATAGCTTTCTACAGAAGACTCTTGCTGTTGCAAAGTCCAAAATTATGCATCCTTCTAAAGGTAGAAAGAAGTGCCGTGGATCCCACCAGGAAGCCACAAAAAGCCCTTTCAAATGACACATCTCCTGTTTTTCCAAAGTATTAGACCTACGAGATCAGTTGTCCGGCAGCATCAATTCTTCAAATATGTTAATTTCTGTGAAATTCTGTAGGGTTTTGGCAAACATAAGGCAACAAATACAAAAAGATGGACATTGAAGGTTACTCAGAAACTTCGAATCTCTCGTGGAGGACAGATCAGCAGTCAGGGCTTAAAAAGTTACACATCAGTGGTAATTTGGATTTGTAAATTATTGATAGATACCATCCCCATCCCAGTACTACATGACAACTGCCTACAGACACTGGAAATGCCGTCTTGCCCTTTTTTCCCCTAGCATGGTATTCTCTTACCTGAATTCGGTGAGATGTGTAAACTGCTCATGTCCTTGGAGAGGCCGTTCGTTTTGGGACTGGAAATGGGTGCACAAGCCGATGTAGCGCGGGGTGGCCTCTTCCCGGGGACCTTCACAGTGGTTCTCAGCAAGTCGATTTCTTTCCCGTGGACGTTCTGCATATAGTCCTAGCAAGAGGCAAAAAAAAAACAAACCAAACCCCAATATCAAACGGGTAGTTCTGTAAGCAACAGAACTAATGAAACCTGGTTTCATAAGACTTTTGCCCTATGTCAACTGCCAGCACCCACCATACGGTTTTCCCCTTCCTCCCATTTTCTTGGTAATTCCTTCCACTCTTCTCCCTACAAATACTCCCCGAAGACTGGAGCTTTCTAATACCAGTCGGGTAAGAGGCAATCCACGACACGGCTGGTTCTGAGCTACATGTAGGAGTTGACCAGCTAGCAGGTCCCCAACAGAAGGAGAAGACAAGGCTGACTGTCCCTCATGAACACGCTTACTTGCATCTCCTCTCTGCCAACGTTTCATGCACTTATCTCTTTCTCCCTCAAATTTGGCTGAAACGGGTCAGCAGGCACTGAAGTTATGAAAGGGCACTGACTGGTGAGGTTTCTGCAATGACAACGTTGTCTCCTTAGAATATGATCCTTCCTCCACACACGTACAAAAAAAAATAATCACAGAAGGGAACAAATGATGCAAATTGTGTCTGATTAGAGTAAACACACTAAAAAGCTGGAAGCCAGAAGTGGAAAAGGCTCCTTGGAAAGCCCACAAGGAGGAAATAAGCAGACAAACCCAGTCAGCTGTGGAAAGACGGTGGTCAACTGACTGGAGCCAAGCCACCGCTTCCCGAGAAATCCGTGAGAAAGCTCTTCAAACTGTAAATAGCTTCTGGAAAAACAGGCTCTTGAGATTCTGCTTCAAAGGCATTGCCTAAATTATCCGTGGGCTGCTTCAGATGAAAACGGAAAAGCAAATGGACACGGGTATACACCAGGAGAGGTATTTCCAGTAGAGATGGTGAACGTTAAAGCCAGTACACAACACACCAACCTTTTCACCTCCTGGTACACATGGTTGTGGTTATTTGCTTTCCAGAAAAAAACCCAACTGAAACAGCTATGAGGACACTAAAAGAAACAAAGAGACTGTATTTTATGAGAAGACACGCAAGGTGGGTAGCACAGGATAGCGAAATAAAGAGTGAAAAGGGGCAAGAGCACTGCACAAGAATACTGCTGGGTATACGTACCCCAAGAGGAAAGCAGCAATTTGAACTAAAGATTGGGAAAAGATCTGGGCTGAAGCTCTTGAGCTAAGCTGCAAACCAAGGGAACGGTATTCTTGAGCGATCTTCCATGTGGAAAAATTGGAATTCTTTTTCAGATGAAACTTGACCAACTTAGAGAAGCCTGGTTGATGCCGTGGGTGTCTGCGTGAGCAAAGACTCACCAGCAAAGACCTAACTCCCAGTTGTCCAAGTGTCCAGGGCAAGATTTAACCAGATAACAAGGTGTTATATGAAAGGCTACCAATATTTAACTAGGTTGGTTCCGAACCTGTGGCATACCGACCCGTACACCGTCAGAGCATCAATTTTATAAGTAAATAGCCAAATGGACTAAAAGCATACCCAAGGTCTACGTCGCTGCTGCTGCCCCGATACGGGGAGCCATCAGCTCCCTCCTAAAAATCCTTCCACCTTTGACAGATTTTACAACACAAATTATATATCCTGCTCAAAACACACCAAAAATGTACTACCAGACCAGCATTCATTTCTTCGCAGCTAGCATTAATCCATGATAGAAACCCCAAACTAAGCCATCGCACCAGCTTTATTTTCCCTCAGCTGTTTGAGAATTATTAGCAGTAAAAAGGGGGGGGTCTGAACAACGCGTGGGGAGAGGACGCAGAGCTCTGCTGCCAGAAGAAACAAAGGCAATCCGTTAATAAAAATTCACTCACTAGGTGTTAGATAGAAAGGAGCAAAATGGTTTCATCCATAAATTATCAAGTTGGCGCCAACTTTCTCGTTCAGTGTCAGTTCTTCACAAATTAAAATACAATAAGCAGAACATAATTGAGCATTTATTGCTTATGGGCTCTAAAATGAGGCTTAATCAGATAGTGACTAAACCTCAGCATGTACTCTTTTTAATAGACACGTTTTATTTAACGTACAACAACCAGTGAACTCCATTTAGATTTGGGAAGGAGGGGTTTATTCCAAATTCTTCAGATAAACAGCGCGGACGGTTTCCCCGCTACCCTGCCAACTCGCGAGATGTGACAGGGCATTATTAAAACCCTTTTAATTGAGAGTAAACCAGGCTTAGGTGAGCTATAAACCATTCGAGAGAGTAAGTGAATGTTGGCAAACAGGAAATAAATGCGCTGTAGCCATACCGCTATTATACGAGAGTGCCCAAACACAACAGATGCCACATAGGTATTAACGTCAGCTTAAATATTTATAGGGATATATCAAATGTAAATAATAAAGCCTCTTTCATTGTGTGCAAGATGCATAGCGATAATCTCTGCATTTCCCCGAGGAGGAGAGGCAAGCACCAAGTTTCCAGTCGGCGGAGCATCCACCCCCACGCGCGCTCCTTCAGATCTGCGCTTGGGGAATAAAAGTTGAAACTACAAACTAATGTCGCGGCTTCAGAAGCTCAATGGAGGGTTTGATCAGATTAGAACAGATGAGGGTCTTGCTGTCATCTGGAATATGCTGTGTTAAAGAGAAGACAGCAAGCCTGATTTTGATATGCAAATGTTACAGACATAACTCCCCTAGATGTTAGTTGTAGAAAATGCTGATCCGAGAAAAAAGGGGAAAAAACCCTTTAACAAGGCACGAGGGTAATTCAAAGCCAAGTACTTTTAAACAGCACTTAACAAGTCCCTAGAGCCCACTCAAGAGCGGGCCACCCCAGAAGTGCCATCTTCTGCCCCTCAACAGCTTGAAAAAGTAGTAATTGCAAATCCATTTGCATTTTTCTTCTCAACTTGTCCATGTTCATCATTCAGCAACGCAGGAAAGGAAGGGGGGGGGAAAGCAAGCGGCAGAGGAAAGGGAACCCTCCCCAAACGCGCGGCTAACAGGAGAAGCCAGCGCCCCAGTCCCCCGCACCCCTGCGCTCGCACCTTCGCCATCGCTTGTTTTTTACATTTCGCTCCTAATTATGTTGCATCTATTGCCATACACTTAATTAGCTGCATTAATGTGATTTCTTTTCACATAGTCAAGCAATTAAGAGCTATGATTGAGTTTCATTCAATTAGCCTCAACAAACATGCTAATTGATGTCCCAGATGCAAATGAGGTGCAATGAGAGAAACCTGCTAGCAATTGAGAGTTGTGGCGGGGAGACCCACAGCTCTCAGCTTGCTGACAGCAGCACAGCTTAACATGGCTCCCACCTTCCGCCGAGCTGCCTTCGGAGGCGGGGGGACGACGACACGCAAGCCATTAGTGCCTCAGTTGTCCCAAATCGATCCCTACAGGAATAACGGGCAGCGCTGACTCAAATCAACGTCGTCTCCAATTCTCAGGGCAACGGCTGGTATGAGCTGGAGAAGAGCGTAGCGTTTTCCTGCAGCCGGGTAGGCATTACAGACCCTGCGAACGCCACAGTTTCTTCAGCTACAGACTATAAAAGGTCTCCATCTAATCTCCGCGCTCGTGAAATACTACGCAGGTAATGGCCTGCAGTTATCAGTAACTGGCAACTTAATCTTAGTCAGCTGTGGGGCAATGCTGCCTCTTCAAGTTAAGGCCAGAACGCATCAATCAATCAATAATCCCTAAAAATACGCTCGCTATATTGATTCTCATTGCTTTTCATCCTGAGGTTACCGTTAGCGGTTTGCTCAAATATAGTGCTGCCGAGGTGTTAATTTGACTACTCAAGGCCATTGACCATTATCTAGAGGACTAAATAAACTGTTAAAATATCAGCGAAAATCGTAAAAGCTACATTGACTGAAGAGGACACAAAATATTATTTGACAGCACCACAAAATGAATTGCCTTGAGTAAGAAAGAAACGATGTGCCATGACACAGAATAATGTAAAGTAAAATTACTTTAGTTCTGCTCTTAATACAGCTCTCTGTTTACAACAGCGGAAATTAATTTAACCAATTAACTGAACAGAAGCCTTTCAGACATGCAAATTGAGCAAACGGGTATGATGTTGTTTTCTAAACAGACCTACCAAAGAGAAACACTGCTATTTTTTGGGGGGGCTCTTTTGTTTTCAACGCCAGCGGTCGTTAGACTTGCTGCCATACATCGCAATGGCTTCTGATCGCCCTGAAAGCCGGAGAAGACACGCCACCAAGGGTCACAAGCCCAACCCTGGCTACGTGACGCTTCCAGCTAGCTGCCTACATTCTCCAAGCCGAGACGACTGAAGACAACAGCCAAACATCTCTTCTTCCACAGCCACGCTTAGCGCTGCTGCCGCCTGCTTGGCCCCTTTTTCAGAGGAGGCACAACACATGGGTGAGATTGAGGGAAAAGCAGAAGAAAGTGCTCATTGCTGCTTCCACGAAGCTGGGACTCAAACTCACGTCATCCAAGTCTACCACAGTTATCTCAAATACTTCACTGAAGGACCACTGAGCACGTGGCAGCATGGCTCCTCCCTAGAATGATCCTCAAGCGTCTTTAAATAAGTGGCTCACGTTAGGCATGTAACGCCGTGGATATCAAAAACGTTACAGAGTTTGAGGATTTTCAAATGTCTCTAATGCAAGAGATGATCATCCTTCTCATGCGCACACACACAAAAAGGCCTTTCTACCACCTAGGTTGCGTTTCAAAACCAGAGTATTTCATTATCAGTGTATTAAACTAGAAAACGTGTAGGAATGCTGAGTTGCTGAGTATAATATTTATGAGTTAGTGCCTTGAGACCTAAATCCCCCACACTTTCCTGTAGAGCTGCCTGCAGGCAAAGTGGGAGTACCTGTTCTCAAGGCAGGTGTTTTCCTCTTGACCTGCACAAAATATTTTCCAAGGTAATGGAAAACAAGCCCCATGAAGAATGAGAGCCGAACCGTTTTACTCAGCTAGGTTTCGGCCATGCCGAAGCAGCCGAGCGGGCAGGTTCCGGCAGCCTGCCCGCGCAGGCAAGTTCCGTTCTGCTCTGGCAGCAACAGAAGACGGAGTCGGACTCTTTCTGATTGAACTTGCTTTGGACTGCGCTTCTCTCCTGGGATCGCAGTGAAAAGGCTCATGCTGCAAGCTATTCTTCTTGGCCAAGAAACCTCACCAAGAAGACGGAAGGATCAAGCCGTAGAAGACAACAGTTAGGGTCTCCTGTGGCTGGGGCTCAGTTGGGCTGTGGATAGAGCTACGCTGCACAGAAATCACCTTCACGGGAGTTGCATTTTTCACATCGCGGCACTCGGTGAATGGGACTCAAAGCTCACATCAAAACCCCTGTGTCGTAACGTTAACGTGTATTAGAAAAAAATAAATCACCCCTCTCCTAGAGAGCCTCTCCGTGCGTTTCTTCCACCACGTACCTGTCCCATCGCCACCCTTTTCCAACGCACAACATATCAGACAAGATAGACTCAGAGAACAATGCCTTTCCACGCCTTTAATGGTCCACAAGCAAGCACATCGCACTTGTTCTCATTTTGAGCTGTTAAAATCTCTCAGAAGCAGCCTGTTTTTCCAACGCTAGGAACTGGTCCAGGCCCAGGATCCTTCCCAGATCCATCCCTGGTTTACACTGAGCTTCGGAGAAAACCACCTTTGTTTGGTGCCAGTTTTTCCCCACCGTTCAATTGGACAAAACACTCCTAAGGCTTAGCTCGCTGAGGTTGAGACAGCGTTTCCTCATCTGAGATGAAATAAAAATGACTATGGACAAGTTAGTTTATGGTTGTACCTCTGGATGACATTTTAAAGACTGTGGGTGGCATATTTTTTTTGAAAGACAATTCCAATTTCGTGAGCCGACCTATTGGACCCACAAAACCTATTGTTCACCCTTAGCAACAACTGCTTCCGAAAACCAAAACCCAACCCCCTTCCCCCCAAACCAAAACCCCCAAAGCCCCGGCAGACCGGTAAATGGCTGGAGCCTTGACTTTTGTCCCTCTACGTGGCAGTCAGACATTTTTATTGCAAAACGCCGTCTGGAAAAGATGCAAAACAAAATTGCTAAACTGCAAAAAGAAGAAGGGGGGGGGGGCGAAGAGAAAAAAAACAAAGGGCCCCCTTCCCTTTGCTTATTGAGTTCAAAGGCATAACATGCAGCACCCTGCAGCAAATGGGAAGCTACACTAATTTTAAAGCCATAAAACGCTATAAAGTGCCCTGCGGGGCAGGACTACACTGAAGCTAGTTGCACCTAAATAAGACATGGTTCATTTACTTCGCAGCTTAGCCTAATGTAATCATCAGCGGATTTCTAGCCTAGAGTTGTAACAGGCAAATAGCCGATACTGCGGAGGCGACACTCCCAGCCATTGAGGGGCCTCGGCTAGATTGCGGTTGATTAGAAAATTTTTCAGTTTTGACAAGCACTTAATGAACATAAATCGCTCCTTGATTGGTTTCCATTTGGGGCCACAGGCACACCTAAGAAGAAACAAAAGTCTCCGACTCCTCGTCCCCCGCCCCTTCCCGGGAAGGACCTCGGCAACGAACGCACCATCAGGTTATGAGCCACAGTGGAATATATTCATCAACCGTTCCTGTTAAATTAGCCATCCTCCCCTCTCGCATATAAATACGGGCATAATATCACTCGGCTTCATAATATATAGTTAATCTTAAGAAAAGCAATGAAATGTTGTTTTCTGAGGAGAACATAGGAATGAAAATGCGTTCTGGAAAACACTGATCACCCTAAAGCGCTCTGTCCTGACAAAAAGAAGGTCGTCTCGAATCTCTTATTCACATCGGGAATCAAGAACATTCAATTTCAGTAATAAAAAGCATTGACTATATCTATACCACGGTGTTCATCAGTTCGATCAGCGTTGCAGGGGCGGAAGTTAGGGCAACGCTTTCAACACAAAAGCAGTTTCACAACACGTTGGGTTTTTTTTAGATGGATCACTCATTTTCATAAAATTTTAAGAAAATTCTTCCGCCCGCACTTCCCTTCTCATTCAGACTTTGTAGGAGGAACTGTAAAAGACAAATCAGAGTTTTACCATCCTGAGTAATTTATGAAGCGTTTATACCCACAGCCATTAGCTCTGCTGGACAGGAAGCTTGAATTTTATAAAACCCCGCAATTAATTAATAGCTTGGCTTTCGCCATTTCAATTGCAACCCATTCCAACACCAAAAAAAACGTTCCCTGCCTTTTTGAACAGGGAGTAGACCCGACACTGAAAGGTACGCTTGCTGCTCCTTACTACAAGTTTGCACAGCTCTGCAACAGCAGGATTGTGTTTGCTACAATACCCTCCGCTAGTGCCGGGATACATCTCATCACGCCCTCCGAAATGAATGGACTTGAAACAAAAAACGCTTCACGTTCGCCTCGTTTGTGCATTAGGCGACCTGTGAGTATCCGTTGCAAGTCATGGGAAGTGATTGTAAGGAGTTACTGTGAATAAGCAGTCTTTCCCTCCTCTCCCATCAACTGGGCTTAGATATTCGAGGAGTATTTCGCGGGGCGGCTTGCTGACCGTCAGTAACTACAATCGGATTTTTCACCGAGCAGAGCAGGTGCGACGGCACTTTCAGGCAAGATCGTTTCTAGTCTGAAAAGCCACGGAGCCAGGGGGGTAAGCAAAGAATTTGTCTTGACAGCTATCCCAAATGACAGGACCCACTTAAGGACTGCAAACACATTTTAGCTTCTATTTTCCCCATCAGTTCTTAAGTTTTTCTCCGAAGCTGATCTTCATTCGAGTACATCTTTAGGATAATAAAGAAGTTTTCCAAGAAGCTATAAAGTGAATGAGTGATCTCTACAGCTATCCCACTTTATAAAAGCCTCTTTTGCTTTTAAAACATTGCAGGTTCTATGTTTTATGTTTGGTATCCTTACCAAAAAAAGTTACAGCAGCATGACTAACACTTATTTTTTCCATAAAGGTCAGTTATCTTCTAGCTATCCCTGGAAGCAATGTAAATTCACAGTGAAACATGCCAGAATGAAGAAAGAAAAGCTCTGGGAAATTGAAGTCAAGAATGTTAGAAAGGCGAATGTTGCCCGGAACATGGCTCTGATGAAAAGGCATCCAGAGAGGGCCAGTTGTGGCGAGCGGAAAAAAATACGGCGTCAACTCATCAACTGTAATAAGCAATTACTAGACACATATTTTGTAACTGTTCCTATCATTCATTTTTTCTAGCTTAACGCACATTTTAGGCATATTAATGGATGAAATAACTATAATAAAAACTTACACGTGCTTCAGACAGATCTACCTTCATCACCAGTCAAACTATAGCCTCAGCTTTGCTCTGTAGCATTTGCTTTGATCACTACTCTTTTGGGAGGTAGAGCTACACCTTCTGCGAAAAAGAACTTAGGCATCTCCTTTTGTCAGTTCATATATGTATTTACCAAAGCCCGACTTGAGGATTAGTTGTTCACAGAAAGGCCAGCTAGAAGGGCTCTCAGAGCCAGCCGATATCCAGCTTTACATTCCCTTGAAGAAAAACAGGAGGGAAAAAAAAAAGGGCATACACGATGGTATTTTAGAAATATATAAGAGCATGAATATTTCCATTAAAGCAACACAAACAACACACTTCGGAGCTATTAAACAGCCTGAGGTAACGCAACCCTGAAAATAAGGCTGAACAGAAACGATGTCTGTAGGCGGTTATTCATAACCACGGAGGCGAGCGCTGCTCCCTTGGCTAGAGCAACACCCAGCCCCGCCGCCGGACAACCCCGCCGCCGCCGGGTCACGCACAAGGACGCCACGCAGCCCAGCTAGCACGGTGTTCTCTTAAAAACGAGGAGAGACGGAATACTTTATTTGCATGCACGCTTTCCATTTTCAAATTATTTGGGAAACCGTTAAGAACTGATAACGGTCAAAAATTTCAACTGCAGCTCTGAGAAAAACGCTGCATATTGCGGGGCCCGAGAGAAGTGCATGGATCTGCAACGCTTCCCGATACCAACATACAGGGCATTTTCAACGGCCTTCCGTTTCTCACCAAGTCTGCTTTTCCTGTAGGAAATGGCCAAGCAAGAAAGCTCAACCGCAAGCCTAGTCCCCCATCCCAAGTCTCAAAGAATTTTACAAGGCCATGAGTTGGGTCTGTTTTGTAGAGAAGATGTGTCCATATAACACATTGTTGAAGCTCCTGCACAAAGTTCAGCCTAGTGTTGGATATGACTCCTTCTCAGGCTGAAATGTGACTTTTTAAATGAACAATACATTCACTTTATTTGCTGACGGAACAACATGGCTAATGCTCCCCTTGAGCTAGCTCATGTAGGCTGCTCACCCAGTCAGCACCATTTTTAAGGAAGAGTTTC
Organism: Gavia stellata; assembly: GCF_030936135.1. NCBI lineage: Eukaryota > Metazoa > Chordata > Aves > Gaviiformes > Gaviidae > Gavia > Gavia stellata. Next base: position 41,947,250 of record NC_082601.1, read on the forward strand.
AAAACTGTGGTTGCTGTCAGATGAATCGAGGTGAATCCACACCCTTCTCAAGGAGATAAATGACACGTTTCCTCCCCTCAGTCATTGCTACAATCCTACACACCGCCGCGCAGGTTATCCAGCCAGATCAGTGAGGATAGGAGTGAGGTTGAAGAGTGGCATTACTGCAACAGAGACCTCAGCAAGCAAAAAATAAACCTTGCTGTGTAGGTACGCGGTATTCATGTACCATGCACGTTCTACACGGGCATGAAGTCATGGGCATCATCAGACCCTCCTTCTCTTGTGTTTCAGAAGCTGCTCTTCCCCCATAAGGTGCCACAGCGCTGTGCTCTTATTTGAAAGCAAATCTAGAACAGATTAAATACAAAAGGGGGGGAAGCGCCCTTCCCTAAAAGAGCTGTTTTCAGGTTTTTGGGTTCTTCTTTTGGTCTTTCCATAAATGAGGGGCAGCGATGAAGACAGGGATAAAAGAGCAGAACATGGACATCCACAGCTAAAGCTTTGTCATCTACTGACCTGTGGCACGATGGCAACCCTCCGGCAGACAGACAGTGGTGAAACATTATCAGCTATTCGTCGGGATAAGGCTTAGATAAAGAAGCGGCACGTAACGCTGCCCAGCGGGTATCCTGGTGAATACATTTCGGGAGCCCTCGCACATGGCATTCTGCCATTGAAAGCCAAGAGATGCCTAGACAAATTCCCCCGGGTCCCTTTGGGGAGGCTGACACTGAATTCGTCAGCCAGAATTTTAGTCATCCACTCAACGGCTATGCTCCAGAAGCGTAAGATGAATAGGTAGCTATGGTGAACTTTGAAGCGGGCAGGTCAAAGTTCTCTCTCATTATCCCCACCATTTTCTATCGGCATAGCTCCTCGGCATCCCAAGGGACAGGAAGGTTTGAGGCTCTTGAAAAAAACTGACATCACCAAGTCAGAAAACAGTAGGGTGCTTATGTACGTACATTTTTCTTTCCCCGTTTTTCTCTCCCCCCACTTTCTTGAAAAGAAAGAATATGAATTTAGCTATTGTGTTGAATGTCAACCTGGTGGGGTTAGTAGTTACTCATTTAGCTGGCACAAGACAGCAGTCATTTCAACATGCTGCCCTGCCAAACGGGCCTGACCCTTCCAGGGCTACCTCCTCTGTAAGAAAGGTACTAATTTGATTTTGACTCCCCACCCCTAAACCTTTCATTTTGTAGCCAATCCTTTAATTCCAGGAGGATGACAGCAGATTTCTGCAACGCAGACAGATCCACTACATTAAAAAACATCACCTTCATGCCTGAGCTGCCCCGAAACACATCTGACAAGAGACAACTGATCCACTTCTGGCCAAATCTCAAGCAGTATTTAATACAGCACTCACTATCAGCCATTAAATATTACAATAGGTTCCTGCAACGCAGGTGTTCAACAAAACCCTACGTTCTGCCTCAAACCACAGTGTGGCAAGACCAAATTATCTTCTAAATTTACTACTTCCGCCACCACTAGAGGCCAGCCCACCTCTCGCTTCACGGAATTACAACTGCAAAATTTTGTATAACCAAAATGACCTGCATACTTGAGATAAGGCGAATCTAACTAACAAGTCAGATTAGAGCCAGGCTTTTTGTGAGTTTAGGAAACTGACTTTAGGTGGTTAATGAAAGTTCTTTTCTTCAATGCTACTTAATGGGAAGGTTGGTAGGAATCAAGTCCTCATTTTTCAAAACTATGTAAGAAATTATCCCAAACAGCAATGCAACCACAGTAGTAAAAATTAATTGTTTTCTTTGATTTCCTGTGAAAAAAGCAACAAGCAGCTACAGATAAACAAAAAACAGCAAAACCAAACCAGAAACACATAATCAGAGTCCTGTTTGGGGGAAACCCCATTCACTTGGCCATACCCCAAGGGGGAATTCTGACCTTCCCGCTCTCCCGCCTACAAATTTTTGTACAAACTCTACCAGGAGTGCAACTGACTTCAAGTATCTGGTCCTGCCTCTTCCTCCCACTGTGGTTTGCACAGGACGGAGGAGATGCTACTCACATACTATTGCCTGATGGATGAAGAATGCTCTGCAGGGTATATTAACAACGGCTAATTGACAAGAAATAGTCCGTTGGCAGTAAGGGAACGTACTGCAGAAGTAGTGCAGTGACTCTTTGAAGGCTGAAGGCAATAGAAATAAGGCATTAAAGCAGCGTAATTTATAAGAGAAATCACATCGCAGTAAGATTTTAACACGAATGAGCAGAACCCTAGATACTCCTAGAGAGTGGGTTCAGCAAAGGTGCCTCAAGAAGCCCCCGAACGAGTACGACGTTTTCCCCAGTAGCTTCTCGTCAGCTAGGAGCCGGGCAAGGTCCCTCACGACCATCCACTCACGTACGTACAGCCAAGGGAAAAGTAGCACGTTACAAACCTCTGCGATCTACGCGGGGAGGTCTGAGCAAATGGAAATAGGGAGCCGGGTACCTTTTTCTTGGGGGTGGGGGGGCCATGGTGGGGGATAGAGGGAAACGATTACAGGCTAGTAATTACTTCTTCTTTAAATGCATTCTCTCTAATCTCCAATGGATTTACCTCTAATCTCAAAGTAATTACCTCTAATCTCAATGGATTCTCACTCTGGGGGAGACTAAGCAGCTCCAGGGAAGCCTACAGAGAAGTAGTCGTCTATTGTCTGCGAGACGCAATGAAAAACTAACACGTGCACAGCACCGCCAGGAACAATAGAGCACTTCTACAAAGCGAGGAAGGGACTTGGGCGCAGACAATGGCACCTTGCCTCCTCCTCGCTTGACGACCCAGAGTTGGCCAACACAATCCGAGGGAAACTCACGCGGGAGCTCCGTGGGGCACACAGTATCCACGCTTCCCTTCTGTGAGCAATACCGATATACCATTTGGGTATTTCGAGACCACTTCACGGCACAATTCCCCCCAGTTTAAAGGCACTAAGAGTGGCCAAAGAGGATAGACTTGTACAGTTTCAAAAAAAGGAACGGTGAAACCCATGCTCCAGAACGCAAGGGCTGAGGGACAAGATTCCTGATGGAAAGCAGCAACGCCTTGAAGCTAGTTGTCATTTAACTTATTTAATAATTTTCAAGACACATGGAAGTTACATTAGAAACTATAGCAGAGCATTATTAGGGCAGGATCTGAGACTATGAAATCTTGTGCCAAGCCAGAGAAAGTGCTAATAATGTTGAGCAGATAGGGAAGGGCAAGTTGGCACAAGCACAGCATCAGTGTGGACATCACCCATCTAACGCAGAAGTTTCCTGCCAGTTCCACGTGCAGGTCTATAAGCCCCAGAGCATATCTACAGAAATGCATCTGATCGAAATCTTGATTTTCACTCCTTAATGAAAAATGGCTCAAAACAACACCAACAGGCTTAGAAACAAATGGCCCTAAAACATTACAGCTGGCCACCCTCCAATTTTCATATGTGGGAGGATGATGAAATGTAAGACCAGGTACGATACTAAAGATCTTGGCGAGGGTCACACTATGTTTTTCGTATTTTACCCTTGCCTGTACTACACAGAGCAAGCGAAGGAGCTGGGAATCCCCTGGCTGTTTCAAGATCTGGAGTCTCCACATTGGCTCTTGTCTTTTGAACTGCTCTGGCATGGAACGAGCTCCGACAAATCTCACCTTTCCCCCTGCTGGCATGGCCGGGGCGGATGGGGTGGGTTAGTTCTGAGTCAGATCACTGTGCTCCTTCCACCCCCAAAACCGCACCTAGGGATTGCGCTACGCACACTGAGAGGGACAGGCAGGATCCTTGGGCAGAGACGATGATAGATGCCTTAACATGAAAAGGTTTTATGGCACATATTTTAATAGCTATATCGTTTTCAAAAGGCTGCTCAGAATTACTTCTGAATAAACCATAACCACTGCACACTGACAAACACCGGAAGCTTTCCTCACTCTTTCTTACATCTAGGATACTTGTTCTTATAAAACGTTCCTGTTTTTTAATCCTGGGATTGACAACAAGTCCATAAAAGCATCAGCACAAAATAAAGGCTTAAATCATTTCAGCTGCCTCTTGGGATGCAAGGGAACCCCTGTTCCAGGGGACGCAAAGGAACTTGACTGTACTCCCAGACTTGCACCAGGGAATTTTATTTCAGATTATGCCTTTTTGAAAGGGAGGGGAATGAAGAGAGAGAAAGAAGTTTCTCCATGAAGGAGGGCTCAGCAAAAAACACGTCAGAACGACCTTGCCGAACGTACAGAGAGCACGGTGTACTTACATGTAAACTAGGATGGTAGGTCAGCACACCGTTGTCGCACAACGTCACGTATTTCTTCTTCCACTCTTTATTCAATGACTTGCCACTTCGTTTTAGCAGCATACCCTGTTAGAGGGGAAAAAAGAAAATAGATTAAACACTCTCTTGCCAACGTACAACTATTTAAGACACAGAAAAAGACAAATATAATTGCCAACGTTTTTAGATATGCCTTCTCCTGCAAATTACTTATTTTCCCCTGCTTCTCCCACGATGCACGTTTCTCCATTGGCAGCTTCCATGCATGCAATTTAGGAGGGAAAGCTCTGAGCGCGGCTTTTGTAAAGCAAGTCACGAAAACCGAAAAAGACTGTATCAGCGCTGGCTTTGTCCAACGGGTAGAGAAAACCCTTCTGCGCTGAATCCCATGCCTCAGGAAAGCACATTATAACGTGATGCAGAGTAAGGTTACCCTTACCCTATTCATTCCAGCAAGAGAGACACCAATTCCAGGCGAGAGCAGCAAAATGGAAACAGGGCAAATACAAAGTTTTTCCAATAAATTCTGGCTAATTTAATGAAAGAGGCGTAATCAGAGAGGAAAGGAAGTGGGCAAGGTGACTCACCTTTCCACAAATGGTATTCCACCTAAACATCAGCAATGAATGCTAACAATCAACAGCTGAGATAAAAAGGCATCATCGTGTTTGAACGGACGAGGACTACGACCGCACAGCCACCTATTCTCAGCTTAAAAACAGAAAGTCACTTAGAAAAGCAAAATACAACGTGCTGTACCACACTGAAGGTGGTAAATCAAACCACGCTTTAGCGATGCACTTCCCTAGGAAATGTTGATTTCCAGAAGCAAGTCAGAAGGCAGTTCCTAATGAATTCATACGGTACTTTGGTTATTGCAAGTCTTACTGGAATGTCCCGGTGGAGACGCTATGTACAGTACCTACCGCAGGGATTCACTAGTTCCACAGATCAAGTTCCAATACAAGCTGACACTTACATTCATTTCATTAAATCACAACCAGGAATCGAACCCAACACAAACTTCAGTTCTCTAATCCTCATAAAATGAGTTTTTCCGTTCTCATTTTCCATGGAACTTAAAAAATGGGAAAACAGAACACAGAAAGACACACTATCAAGCATGGTGCTGCCAAGACCCATGGAGTTGTTTCTGTTAATGAGGGTTAAAACCCTCAAAGCACGTTATGTGATCGGTTTTCCCATTAAACCTGCAGCTTTATAAAGCCATCTCTCTGCAGACCCAACCCCAAAGCCAAGAGGGGACAAGGGGCAGTTCAGCAGGAGTAGAAGTCCTCCAGAGGTAGGCAAATTTTTTTCTCCCTCCGTTCCAGACGTTATAACTCTCGGCTGAAGTCCCTCGCCACAATGCACACGAACGAACAACTCTCCTTTTGCAACCGCGGAGATGATCCCAGTGGAAAAGCCGAGTTCATAACCGCCTGTTCCCCGACACACACTTTGAATCAAACTTCAGAGAACAATGCTTCACGATTCAAAGCGATCTGGGAATGGGACCGTAAAGAGAAGCTCGTGTCGGATGACTGAATTACGCAGCGGTACAAACTCCGAACTTTCTGACTGTCTGGGGGTCAGATTGCCTTTTTTTTTTTTGGGCTGTTCCTTGCTACAACTCAAACTTTTACGAGAGAGAATGGGGTTTCTGAAACGCTTTCTTACAAAAGCTTCCGCAAGCGCGAGTCACACATCCCAATTACCGTCTTCCAGCGGTTAGAGACGTTGTTTTCCTTCTATTAAAAAAATGAAAGCTTATTTCTGCCTTTGACTTGTATGTTTGTCTATAGTAGGTGATCTGTCGCTTCACCTTTCCTATCTTTCATATCTCACCTGCAGCACGTTCGCTCGCGTTTAGGGGGACCCAATTCTAGTTATCGCTGTGCTGTGGGGATCAAAAATTACTGCTTCCTTGCACTGGTCTGTTCTTCAGACCTTTTAATGGGGAAAAAGGTGTAAGGATCACAACGGTGACTCCCCCCGTCCCTTGCCTTTTTTTTTTAAGTTTTGAAGAAAGTAAAATATATGTATTTCACACCTTTTTAACTGTCCCTTTACTATACAGAAAATGTATCATTATTTATGTAATTTTTCAATTCATGGCAATTATAAACTCAATAAATAGTAACACTCCACTGCTTTCATGATTTTTACTACACAGAGGTTTTGCTCCTATGTAGGTGTGAATTATGAAATTTGGTTTTTGGATCTAAATGAAGAAAATGATCCAAATGGGGCTTCATCTTGCCTTTGAAGTGGAATTCTGTGTTTTCATGTTAAAAAAAATACTCAGCAGTAAATACAGACGAGGTACCTATTTGTGCCTAACTAGCAAACCGGAGTTCCCAATCCATTTTCTTCAGGCGCTACCTTGGCAAAAAGAATAGATTTTCGTATTATGTGAGAATTAAAAATATCTTCCAGTACCTGCAGAGGAAACTGCTCTGAATACAAGGAGCTAACGTTATGAAGCAGAGAAGCCCGTATAAACCGCACTTTTTTGCCCCCGGGCCAGAGACCGCCACTTTGTCTGTAGTAATTATATAGAACGGTCTGCAGAAATGCTCTTAGTATCGGAGTTTAGATCAGTTATAAATGCACTTTAACGTTGACTAAAGTTAAAAAAAAAGAAATGGCCCAGATATGACAAGAAATGTTACTTAAAAAAAAAAAAAAGAAAAAGCCCTTCACTTCAGTCACATTATGTCTACATTTAAGTCACATCAGATACTCTGCCTAGGAAACGAGATACGCGGGTTCCCACTGACCTTTGGTACCTCCGGGGCAATTTAGAGGTAGCTTGGGCACGTCTCCAGTCATGGCCAAACAGGCCCCCACAGACACCCAGCACATCGCAAAAATCACATTTAGTCTCCAAGCAATGCAGTAAGGGACTACGTAACCCAACTTCTACTTCAAAGTACTGATTTTTGTTGTCGAAATAATCTCTGCCTCTAATTATTATTAATCGGGTAACGTGATTTCTCCTAATTTGTATGAAATCTTTCGTTGTTACAGTCTTCCATCTGCAGTTTTAGCCCCGCAGTTCGGCGTAGCTGACCCAAAGCCTCCGGATGCAACACAAAGAATTTAACACCTCCAATTTGCTCGCAAACTGAGAAGAATTTCACACTTCAAATTCAATTTTTTTCACCGCCTTCCCTCCAGAATTGCAATTCTGCGTCTAAGGGAGGAACGCTTCTCCTACCGGACTGCACCAGCCCGTACTTTTAACGAGCCACAGGAAAGAGACTTCAACCGGAGCGCGCGTACTTCACTTCTCGGGTTGTGCTCGAGAGTCTGCGTCACCGTACAAAGCAAACGGAGGAACCGGCTGTACGTACTGCGAGCTCTTTATTAGTAATGTGTATGCTACGTCTAGTCCCAGGAGGTCATTGCAAGCCAAAAGCAATGTTAAGTGTACAAGCTTTAAATAACTTACAAAGTTAATGTAATGAATGTAAGTGTTATCTGAAATCCATCACTCAGTGGCTTGCCGTAGCCTCAAGCTGTGATAAAACACCACTCATAAATTTATATTAAAACTCTGCTCAATAGCAATTATTTACCAACAAAGATTTATTGATTGCATTTGCTGTTAGAGGCTGGGGCTCTAACTGAGTCAATCAGCTTATGTTGTTGAGCTTCAGGGCACCAGGAGAAGTTACAGACTGCCATCAGGCTCTGCATCCCCATCATTACCGCGAGAGCGGCAGCAGCTAATGAAAAGCCGCCACTGTAGGACTGATCGGACCTAAGGTAAAAAAAAAAACCCACCCAACATCGGTCAAGGGACCACTACGCATAATAGGCACAGTTGAGCTGAAATCGCAGTAACCGGCTAAATCTCACCGCTCCGGATGCCTTCCCAGGAGCTACAAACTTTGCTTGCTTAAACAGCAAATGAAGACAAATGGTGAAACAATTATGAATTTGTTTGACGGAAATATTTCAGGTTTTAAGCAGCAAATTATCAGCATTTAGAGAAGTGACCTCTTGAAGTTGCTTAATACTGCATCGACGATGCTGGTAGGTGAGCCGCCTTAATTTTTCAGACAGGCCGGAGAGATGGTAGCAGAATAGACTTACATACTTCCCACAAATAAATGTCATCAAAATGCACGTGCTGATCACCAAGAGATGTCTACACCCACTGCTTGGCCTGCAGAATTCATACCATGTGTGGAGCAACATACTTTGCATGCCCTGTTGTGCTCCATTTGAATTTTCCCACTTTCCCATTTATTTTGGATTTTCCAGGGGCCACAAGATAAAAAGGGTTTCACAAACAGGGTAACGCCGGTGCCGACAGCTTAACTGACTGCACGTTTTCTCGCATTCGCTCCAGCTGTAGCACTTGACTTGAGGTTTTTGGGTTTGTTTTAATAGGATTTGGTACACTTGACTTTTCTTGGCATGGTAGAGCCATTTCGAAAATGGTAGAGCCCTCGAACTCAGCAGAGCCAAGGCTGGACCTTCTGGAAAAGGAAATATGGTACTTTCGTTTCTATTTTCTTTCAGAAGCTTACACCACTGCCACGGCTACGGTACTGGCATCATGCAAGCTTTTTTTCCTTCCCCTCCCTAATTTTTAGCCAACCCCACACTGCTACCCTGATGCTGTTTTGACAGAATGAAATACGTAATCTCGCACTTCATCATTAACAGCCTAAATTCTTCATTTTCCACTCAGGTCTTTAGTTCTCCTCACTGTGATCAGCAGCTAGCAGTGCTATGAATTTTCGACAGCTCTATCACTTGCATCCCGTTCGCAAAAGAAAAACTCACGCTTGCCAGAAACATCCTCCCTCAAATAACTGCAATGGCGACCAATTCACAGTCAGGATCACAAACCGACGATTACGTATGAATCCTGCTCAAGAAAATATCTGCTTCTTTTAAATCTATTTACATGGTGAACAAATACTGGTAAATCCTCCAGGTTCGCATGACTAGCCAACTCTAGGTAGTCTGGCCAGCAACACTGGGACTAGTCCAGCTTGTCCTAATAACAAACAAGAGATTAATTCTTAATTGATATTTTTTGCTTCCAGAATATTTAACTGTAACAGGTTTCTAGTCTTAAAGTCCATTCTTCCAGCATATGGTAGACACCAGCTCCAACTATTTCAGCTACAAACAATACTCGCGTGCTATAGGAAGCTTACGGTAGTCGCTACTCTCTCTTCAGCAATTAATTTGAGCAGATACCAGAGTATGCAACTAATCCTCTTGGGCATAAACTGCTGAAGATACCTGATGTATGTGGAGTCCTTCCATAGAAACGTAACTTGTTTTCTTGAGTTCCCAAACTTGAGTCTCTCTTTCCCAGGAATTTAAGGGAATGCTGCTTGGTCTTTTGGTCAATTAGCTACGAAGCTGTTTGAAGTTTTTACCGTTGCGAACCTGGAGTAAACCTCTCTTACAGAAACAGGGCACAACTGGGGACCAACTGAACCACCCAACAAAGGCAACAAGAAAGCGGAGTGCCTCTAAAGAGTGCTGAAAACAGGAGACCTCAAATGTTCTCAAGCTTCAGTATCTAACAATAACATTTCAAAGAAACCCTAAAAGACCCCGTATATCCTTACTGTAGCCAGGCACACAGGAAAAACTCCCACACCTTCTTTAAAAACTGGCACTACAGCAGTAGCAGAGGTTTGGTACAGATTCAACGATGCTTCCCCACTGAAGAAACCATTCAAATTTGTGTTATACACCAGCTTTACGAGAAAACGGAATCAGATCATTGAACCCAATTCTCTTCTAACATTCCCTGAACACAAGGGGAACTCAGCACAGCGGGTAATTACACCACGAATGGTTACCTAACGCTGAGGGTGATCAGCCACTGTTGCCATCTGGAGACAAAGAAAAGAGAAGATCCAAGATCTGACTCGGAGCAAAAGATAATAGCTTTGCTAAAACTTGAAGGACAACCAACCTGCAACCCATTACTTTCCAAGCTCTCTGCACACAAGCTACTTAAAAAAAATTAGAAAGATGTACTAAAAAAAACACCCCAATGCTGATTAAGTGAGTCTTACAGTTCATTGTAGCACCGGCAATGAAGATTGCCACCTCCAACGAAGAACGGCTACCGAATTCCTGCAAGTAACCTCAGCACCGAAGACACAGTAAATGGGAAGAACAAACTTCATGCTCACCGTTACTGCGTTTTTATTTTTAATGATTGTTCCAACAATTCAGCCTCCAGATTCTGACCTTACCTGCCAGCTGCAGGTAATGCACAACTTCCCCTGATATGCAGCAAATAATTTTAAGGGCAGTTTTCACCATTCCCCAGCTTGCAGCTGCGTTTTTTTTAAAAGGAAGGCTACGTCTTTCCAACATGGCATGGACAAGGATTCCTCGGGATCTCGCTGAGCATAGGAACCTACTAACCTTACTTATAAGCACGATGTGGTCAAGAAGAGACAACTGCACCGCACTTTGGGGACTAGAGAACAAGAAGCCATCATCCGGCCCATCACATTCACCCACGTAACGAGCAACTTTCTTAAGAGGCAAAAAGACGATCACGCAAGAGCAGTCACCCTGGTGTCCCAGGAAGAATCTGAATGGAAAGCTGAAGACCCAACCCTGCTGCAGTATCCAGATGGAGCAACGAACACACCGCCCTGGCAGAGCGCTCCAAGTCCAAAGCTGTACTCGTCTGCGCAACGGCCAGGATAATACTCCAGAGCCCCAAACAGGCACGTCAAAAGACAATGCGGTACATGTAGTTAAAGGACGGAGATGCTCAGCAAAGTAGGAGACTTCAGGAGCCCTCCTTCAATTGACAGCTTTGTGAAAGGGGCACGCTTTTGTTAGCCCTGGTTTATGATTATTTCTACAATTAGACTTTATAAAATCAATAGCACGTTGCATACTCTACAGTTACCTATATGCCCTTTCTACAGCGTTGAATGTTCAAGTGTGTTACAAAATACAATTACATATTTAAAGGAAAGGCAGATCTCTCGCTTTAAACCCCGTTTAGCACTCGGAACGAGGCACAGCACCTAGCAAGTCACAACATTTTTCTGCCTTACAGTAGTTTCTGCCTCTGTTGCCTTCCGAGGTTTGTTCCACTTACCCTGGACTGTTAAAAAAAGTAAGAAAAAAAAAACCACAGCCCTTAATAATCTCAAGTAGTTGGTTTATTAACCCCTTGGCATTGGCAGTTGTGGTTTCCCTGACACCGTCGTCAGCGCTAATATGAAATGCACTGCGATGCAAATCATTATCTTAGTGTCGGAGAAAGCAGACGGCTGATGCCAAGGGGTCTAAGTCAGCTGTAGAGGAGCCGGCAGCGCTCGGCTCCGTTTGAACTCTTACCTCTTGCTGCGGCTCCAGCACCACGCGCTGCGCTCTAACTACGCTGGCCATTAATGAAGTTAGCATCCACGCCAATCAGCTTGGTGAGATACTGCTACTTAGACTAAAATTAAAAGGAAAAACAACGTTGGGAAACTGGTTCGGTGCAAGCAAACATGACTGCGTGGCACGGTCAACTTGGAAAAGGCTCTAAGAGCGGAAACGTTTGTGGCGGTAGGAACGGCTGCAGGGTCAGGCATGAAAAAGAAGTAACAAAACATTTATTTTGCTGCAGAAACAAAGTGAGCATCGGGGGGGATGATATAAAAAAAAGGAATCATGGTGCAGACATTACTTCTTCTAGGTAGACGATACGGCTCTCATTATAGTAGCGCTCCATCCCCTGAACCCTGAAATTCTCTTTATCGTATTTTATATAAAGTAGGAATTTGGGGGGGGAGGAGGGGTTCATGGCAGAAAAGCTATGAAAAGCTTAAAAACCCAATTTTAACTTTCTATCCTGATACTATAGTGTTTCCATAGAAACATCAGGAAGACCACTTAAGAGCAGCTTTTTTTTTTTTGTAGCCATGTTTGGCACCATACCCCTCCCCTGGACAACCTATTATTTCACAAATGGATGCTTTTTGCAGCTTGCTCTGTGCAGGCTCCGATGAAGGGGGGAAAGAAAAAGAATACTGGATCTTTAACCAGTTCCCTTGTGGCCCCCTCCCTTTTTTGTTGGTAATATTTCTGTCATTCTGCCAGGGTATATGGTACAAAGGGTTACACTTTAATTGAGCTGTCAGCATCTCCAACAATCCTATAAAACTCCGATTATGCACGGCGGGGTTAGTGACACACTTGTTATTGTGGATGCCCTATTTGCTAAACCCGAGCCCCCCCCTCACAGGTCACATAACCCACGCGACCTTCCTGTCATTAGCCGCGTCTATTCCTACCTCACTGCTGTGAAAATCACACAAGCGAAGGCTTCAAAGCCCTTGCCAGGACTGAATTCGACCAGGAGCTAATCACCCACAAATCCAGCTCAAATGGCAATAATTGGCTAAACTGCTCACCTCTCCAGAGCTCAGCAGTAATTTGGGATAATAAAGAAAAGAATTATTCAGCTAACTGCCCTGAAATGTATGCTTTGTGACCGACACACTTCACATTTTAATAATGATGGACACAAAATCCAATTTAATACAGCATCTACTGAATAACAAAACCAAGAATGCTGGCAGAAAAAAGAAGTGTGTGTGTGTTTCTTTTTTTTTTAAACTGTGTTCCATATTATTGTGCAGAAAGGATTCACGCTTCGTCTTGTGAAATTTTGGGACCAAAAAGGTCTTCGTGAACGACCCTCAAAAACTCTGCACCATAATAGGATTTTTTAAAATTTTTTTTATTTGTTAAGCAAAAGGAGTGTCCTGCATTAAAAAAATAATTTTGCTGAACAGTTATACCTCTGGTCCTTAAACCTTTGTAGGGGTAACACAAAAAATATCTTTTTTTCTTCTGCACTACCTTCGTCGTTATTCTAGTTAGCAGTATTTCCCGATTGCCTCATTTTTCTTTACTTTTACACCTTGTCCTCTGGTCGCAGGATCGTTGGCATCAATGATCCCACTACATACGCTTGCTGGATAGGGAGCGACGCTCCCCGGACGGCTTCAGGATGCGACCAGCCCCTCCCAGGACGCACGGAACTGGTTCACCACTGCAAAGATGCTCCATCACTCTTCCTTCCACCCACCCCATTCTCCTTCCTCAAATCTCTCCTAAGACCAAGAAAAAAAAAAGAAATATATATATATACATGTGTGTGTGTACACACGTAGAAACAATAATTGCATGCTCAGACATCTCATACCATTTATATACCTCAGATGTCCAGCTCACTCCAAGGAATAGGAATGAGGATGACTTTCATCATGAAGATCTCTTTCAGAGCTGCAGTTAATGTCTGTTGGGCAACTAGAACCCTCTCAAATTACATCAGAAAAAAAAAACCCCAGAACCTAATGAGAAAATATTGCTTCACCCTCTTCAACTGCCTCACTTTACATGCTAAGGGAAATTGTACATATTGAATTAGCATCTTCCAAACGCAGAGCTGCTTCAGAGCTATTGAAACGTTACAAAATGTACCCGTAACTCTAAAACTCGGTGAGTGAAATGTCTCTGCACCAGGCACGTTTTCTTGCTGGCCTAGCACCAAGCGGTAGGTACAGCTGGATTTTGAGGGAAGACATGTATATGACCCTGAATGCCAAAAAGATCCAAAAATCAAGAGGCAGTAATTGTGCTTAGTTCAGAGAGGGATCACAAGTGCTACGGCTGTCTCAAGAAATTAGTTTAGAAATGCTTTATACCTCATTTATTTAAGGCATTCACAAACCTGCGGTTCTATAAGTTAACAGAAGGTGAGTCAGAAAGAGCAGTCGCACGAGCAGATACATTAACGGGCTAAAAGCGCTTACCCATTAAAATGGTTGAGTCAAACGTGACATAACTGGGTTTAAGCCAGATCCTGTTTCCTAACGATCACAAAACCATGTTTCGTGTTCTTAAAAGAGCTGCAGGAAATGGGAAAACCCAATTAGTCATAACCATATTTCTTGTACTACCCAATCATTACATCAAGGATCACTTTGGAAAGGATATTTTAATATAGTTGTAACATAAATACACACTTTGCTTTCCTTAGAATAGGCTCTTTGGTACAGTTTTTTATGTTTCGTGAGGAGAGGAAAAAAATGTAGACCCTACCCTACTCCACTCCGAGATGGCATCCGAGCTGGTTACACGGAGGCCACCAAGCTGTTCCAAGAGGACACGAGGAAGAGCAAAGCCACCATCTTGTGACACCTGAGATGTAATATATACTCTGAAGACCACAGCCCATTCTGGACATAGTGAACTGCCAACTATAGCCTACGTTCAAGCGAACGCATTGAAGCACTTGTGTTCTCAATTCCATCTTAAACAAGAGGCAAATATTCAGATAAATGTAGAACATGCCCAGACACAAACAGGCAACTGTATAAAGAGACAGCTACGACCACATCCCTTTGCTCTGTGCTTGACACCCGAGTAGACACTGAGCTAAACAAACTGTTTATAAAAAAAAAGATGATATATATAGCAGCAGAGACACGTCTTTTTAAAAAATCCTTTTTGGAACATACACAGTTGTCTTTTTTTCTTGCAATCCAACAACTTCCAATTGTGCTGATGAATCAATCCGTACTTTATCATCCGGAAACAAAATCATTCTGGCTTCAGCTTGAAATATATGATAATGTGTAACCATTCGCCTAAAAACCTTCCAGCACTGGTCAAGGGCCATGACTTGAGTTGCACTGTTTTGGTCCTTTGAGAGAAGAAATGCGTTTTACTGGGTGTAAAATTTCCCTGAAAAAACCCAACACACAACACCTTAGATGACTTCTGCTGATCAACAGGTCTCTAGGAGAAGACAGGAAACAAGGGTCTGTGGGTTTTCGCCTTTTCATCTAAGACCAACTCAACGTCTAGTGGAGAAGAAAGGAACTTCCCCAGCTCCCAAAAGCAACCCACGGCACTGACAGGGTCAGCGAAGGAGACCGGCACCTCTCTTCAGCACAAACTTGTAGTCAACGTTTCTGAAGCCTCCTCGTTGCCTACTCTATACTATATATTCGGTGGCTCTTCTGTATCAACCTATCTCCACACGTACGACGTCTCCCTGAACCCCAGTGAAAACCTATCCAAGGCCATTTCCAGGGATTTAAGAGTACAACCTGAAGACAACTTTCAAATACAGGTTTATTACACTGTGTTCTTAAATTGTTACTATAAAAAGGCAAAGCTACTTCTGTCATTAACAGAAGTAATCAATTTTTACTATGATAGGTGTTATAGAAATTACAGTTAACAAAATATGAGAGACATTGCCAGCGTCAGTCATTTGAAAGAACTTTTCTGAGAAATTATAAATCAATGCTTATGACAAGGTTATTAATAGGATTCCTGAAGTAAGAACCTGAGACAACCCAAAATTTATTTAATATGCCTCAAACCAGTACTTCTGAGAAAAAAAGGCTACTTTTGTCTGGGCCTGCTTTGCCTTATATACAGCACACAGGCCTCCTCTCCCCCACTTACCAAGCTTAGCATTAATCAGTGCAATTTCAAAATAAAGGATTCTGCATATCATGTCAGCAAGTTAAAAATTGTAATATTGTTTTAATGTTAAAATCACTCCAGATACAATACTTCCTATGTAGTATATTTCATGGCTCATTTGCTTCAACAGATATTAAGCTTCAGTCAACAATTAACTACTGACACCTTTTTTTTTATTATTTCTTAAACCAAGAAGATTTAGCAGAAAAGCTAAGGCGCAACTTGGATTTATTAGATGGATGCTAATTCAATGTCACCAGTTTATTTTCTTTCTATAAAGTATCCATTCTTGAGAACGACAGGGTCACTTAATCTACATTTCAGCTGAATTGAAATTCAGATTTGAGCCACGCAGCACATATTTTAGTCAAAAAAAAACTGCTGTAAGTGCATCAGTTTAAAAGACCATTTAAACCGTTAATTGTTTTTCACTTACCATATAAGCTCATTCCCAAACATAACCATTTAAGCGAACGTTCAAATGGCGTTTCGCATACAGCACTTGCTCTGTTTATACCGATAGGAAAATAGTGCATCAGAAGATATCGGCATCGGGAGCCATTTGCTGGGTCTCTGCAACGACCCCGTCGGCGCTCCCTTACACTTCAGCCTGGGTTTGCCTGCAGTTTCATAGTACTGCTGCTTCAAAGCCTGGACGCAAGACAAACCATCTCACTTCCCACTTTCTGAATCAAAAAACATTTTCATTGTCGTAACGGCAAAAATTAGGTGTCGACGGAAGAGTTCGTCCTACCTCTTGGCCCACTCAGAAGCACAGTACAGCACACTTGGGATGTAAAACCAACCCATCACACAGATGTAAACCCAAGCCGTATTTTGCATTTCACAAGGCTGTTCCATCTATCAAAAGCCTGAAGAATCAGAAAGCAGATGATAGATTTTTGGATCGCTGGCTCATACCCAAATGATGTCAGCATCGGCACGTTATGTGACACTAGCTAGGGTGGTCCAGCCCGCAAGCCCGGAGGAGTATAATTAACACAAGATGTTGTAACGAAGGTGGCACTGACTAAATTCTCTTGGAAACGTCTACCCCTAGAAACGGTTGGTATATAAGCCGGCGGCAAAGCGTGCTGCTCCAGAAAGAGCATCCCATTAGTAAAAGCAGACGGCTAGACCACGGTCCGCTTTAGGCGTTTCTGGCAGCACGTCTGCGAGACGTTTCTGGTAGCATAGGGTTTTGCCCAACGAAGCCTTAAAGTTAGGGTCAACTCTTCATGTGCGATCTGTAATACAGAACATGGGTGGCTTTGACGTACCTCAGGTAATTTAACGCACTGGTCACCCAGCATTGTCATCTTTTAGAGTACTCAGTAGCCACAGCAGGTATAGCAAAGGCTGTTATCCAGTGCTATATATTTCTACAAATAAAGACTTACGTCTGGAGGAGTCAATCCAGGACTTTTTAAAGCAGAAACCCAAAAGATATTTCCAGAAACAAAGATATTCGCTCCTCCCCAAAATCATGTAAAGATACACACAGCATATTTTCCCTCTCAGAGCAGTCTTTCACACATGTTGATCGCTCAATTTTAAGCATATATGCAACATCATTAATATTTTAGTCGAACAGGCAACAGAAGAATACCATGCAAGCGAGCTGCTCGCCTCCAGAGGCTATTACTGTTTTATGAGAGAGTATCCGAGAACCAACTAGCTTGCAGACCATACAGAAGAACACTACGTTCACAAAAGGTAATTTATAAAGATCATTTGTGGATTTCTCTGTGCGGTTAACTTGGCTGTAGACTAGGCACGTTATAACACGCTGGAGACAAACTCCCTCAAAAAAATACAATCCTTTATTTAGTTAAGTAATCAGCCACAGACAAGACGAAAGACTAATTTTTAACCACCTTTTCCAACTTTCTGTAGATAAAGAATGTGTTGGTAAAGACAAAAAAAAAAAAAAATGCAAGGTACCCAGAGTGCGGCTAATGGGATTTGACGCTGGCTTTAATTTTAATGAAGAAAGTTGCCAGTAGCAACAAAACTGTCAGCAGCAGCCAAGCACCATTAATAAAGACCCAGACAACATTAGTGGCACGGCAACAGTACAAAAGGTTCCCCCCGGTTCATGCTGTGCTAAATTGGCTGCCCAATTTTTCTTAAGTGTCCATACTATTTAGAAGACAATTTATTAATTTTTGTCATCCATTGTCAGTTGACAGGCCATCATTTTGCATCCCGAATTTGAGATGAAAACTAATTGAAAAGACTGGCAGTATTTATGAGGGGTATTATTTGTCAATTATGGCTGCTGATGAGAGTTGGTACTACCAACTTTAATACCCCGTGCTCGGGTGCGTCAGTCGGACTTTTTTCTGTCATTTCCATGTTAGTTCTACAAAAGTGACAAAAAGCAATGAGCAAATGAATTTAGAAAACTCGTTAAGGAAGAGGGACCCATCAATCCCTGCTCCGAAATCACCGGAGTGGGGAAAAAAGCACCGGTGTCACCCGGGAAATAACAGCTTTCTCTCCCAATGACACCTTCCAGGAAAAAAGGCCACGCTCTTTGTTTCCTACAAACAGAACGGATTTGCAAGTATGTCATGATTTAAAATATCCCTGCAACTTTATCCAGGCTGCCTAAACCAGAAGGTTTTGCTATGTTATCACTGCCCTTAAACCGCTTCGTTGCGAGTCTGAATGCCCCAAAGGCCCTCAAATTCCTAACTGCAAAGCGGCAAGTCTTAAGTCCGGTCATCCCAACTTTCCTCTTACCACATCAAGTTTGTTATTTAAAAAAAAATAATAAAAAAATGCTTTCAGCATTTGAAAGCTTCTGCTGCTGTCCCCGGCATCTCTCAGGAGAACGCCCTGTAAAACGGTACCGTAATTGGAGCGTTTAAAAAGCAAAACCAAACCGGTACGGACCTCACGGCGTATCCTGGAGATTTTAAAACAAACAATTAATACTCTGGAAGAGCAGAAATCTGACTGCTTACAGGCGATACATCATACCCTTCCAGGACGACAGGCTCGCTCGCACGCTGAACTGCCTGTCGTATCGCGATAGTAGCTACTATCGGGATCAGCGCTGGCTTATAATCTCAAAAGGATGTCTATTTGCATTCAGGGCTCTTGCCCGCTCTTTCCGAAGCAGTTTCCTACCTTCCAGACTCGCAGACACTTACAGCAATGGTGATACCGTTATCAGCAATTAGCGAAAAAGAGCCCAGGAAAATCCCAGCTTTGAAAACAGCAAAGGGAATTGGGTTACCCCACCCATCTCTAGCCTTGATTTCTTTGTTTTCAACGCAATTTTCTTCTTTCGAAGCACCAGGGTATTTTGAGGCTTCATTTAAGTCTATCACCCCAACACTCCCGGGATGCAATGACACATGAGACACCGATGCACAGCAGATGTTGGGACTGAGGACATCCGCGGGATCAGATCGCACCTAAGTGCCGCTTCAGTTTTGCGGCAAGTGTATTAGTGAAGTGTCACAGCACCAGGACGAGACAACTTTGGGTACTGGCATCGTGAAAAATTTAACTGGTATTTCCTACGACTCCAGCAAAATAATGACGTTATTACACTGTTGACAGTAGAACCAAGAATGTTATGCACCTGACCAAAGCCTACGCTTGGTGGCTGAGTCTGTACGAGTGAGGTACCTCTCAGGTGCAGTCCACTGCTTTAAACACCCCCCTGTGATCTTCCTGTAGACATTACTATTTTCTCAGTTTTGAAATTTTACAATTTCAAATTGTCAATTTGAAAAATTTTAATTCTCTCTTTCCTCCATACTTCTCCATTTAGTATAAGTAAATCTCAGTATCGATTTAAAACATGGACATTCTTTAACATGCCCTATAACATACTCCACTCGTTTCTGAAGATTTGAGCATTTGAAGATGACAGCCAAAATCTCATTTAAACGTTCCTTTAGGAACGAAGCATGCCATTTTGCTTTACCAACAGCAACTAAAAAGCCTGAAATTGAGTTAGTCTACTATGCACACAATTTTCTCTAATGCCTATAGTAAAATGGGTATTAGAGAAGAAAATGTGTCCTGTTCAAAAGAAAAAAAAACTTGAAACCACAACTACATTAACTACATTAGTTATGTAGTTTATTATTAGTTCTATATATGATTTACTGGGGTTTTATATATGTAATATATATATATTTACAAGTCACTTAATTTAAAAAAAAAATCCAGTGAAAACTCAACAAGAAGAATATTCTTCTATCATAAAACCAACCATGTAAACACTAGTTCAATCCGGACGGAATCCATCCTATTAATTCACACCCAATTTCCAATGTCCGCTTTGCTTTAAAAAAACCCAGTTGTTCAGGGATAGTATTTCCCAACAACATCTTACACTTCAGACTCAAATCTAAAGCAAAAGCTTTCTCCCCTCCCGCCCCCAGTTTCCTAGAATTAAAAGTAATGCGCACTTAGATATCCTCCTGCGTAAGACAGCGCTATACAAGGTTGATATCAATTTGAAGTACACATTCTGAACCCGGAAAAAATTTTGGCGTGGTTCTTGCATCATAGAGATGCTCATTGCCTTCTTTTCTTCCACTGTATTCATGTTTGGTCTCTCTCGCACAGAAAACACAACTAAGTGCCTCTTTGGGGGTCATGAAGGCTGTTTGCTCCCTTCGATTCACTTTCAGATGCAAGATTCAAACCCAGCCCTTCTGACCCACAACCAGGAGCTGCGTGTAGGGAAAGCCACGCATGCTACGAGAGGCTCCCCTAGCCACATTAAAAGAAGGCAAAAAGATTGTTGATCACCAGCAGAAAGGTTTTCATGTTTTCATCACAGAACTAGTGAAATGAGGCTGGAGAGGTTGGGCAAGGTACTCCAATATCCCCCCGGCAACTGTGTCTCCGTATACTCCGTACAGTCTAAGTCTCCATGTACTACGTACAGTTTTGGGCGTATGGTGGGGGGGGTAAGACTCATATACAGAGACTATTTTGTGTTCAGGCTTCCTCGGGCGTTTGTCTTTTTCTCTCATCTGTGCGCCAGTGAAAAGTGCCAACAAGTTGCCTCCATGAAGCCCTTCCAATGGCAGCAGTATTCCCATCAGCGATGGGCAGAACCTCCAATGCAGCAAGGCTCTGCTGCTGAGAACAGAGGACCTTATACTAGGCCACCGCTGATTTTCACTCGTCTCAGAAGTGATCCTCCAGCAATCTTTTCTTCCTATTTTAACTGACCCTTAGGTCAGTTAAATTCACTGAAGCTAAATTCACTGAAATACAAACACAGGTGTCACTAGCGTTCCGGAAGCGTCAATGACAGCAACTTACAAAACATGACTTTGCTCACTAGATTACCCAAGTACCGCCTAGATTTATAGAATCAGATCAACACGTGTTGGAAAGACCTCTGGAAGTCACCCAGTCCAGCCCTCTGCTCAGCGCCAGGCCAGCGTGGATCAGGTTTAGGGCCTCGTCCAGTTGACTCTGGAGGAGTCCATCTCCAAGTCAACCTTGGAACCACCTCCAAGGATGGAAATTTCACAGCCCCTTCAGATATCTGCTCCAATGTTTGAACAACCTCTTGGTGGAGGAAAAAAAAACCCAAGGTTTCTGCACCTCTAACTGGAATTTCCCCTGGCACAACTCATGGCAAAACACAAGTCACAGAATTGCTTCCTTTACTCCTCCACTTGATCAATGAGTTAGCGGTGAGGTACATGAAAATTTGCTTTCCCCTGCCTGGATAAAGTACACACCTTGCGTAACTGAAGAGTTTCACAAACCATAAGCATCACAGCACAGCAGCTGCAGGGTTGTAAGACCCACTAGGACAATGGCTAAGCTATTATTCCAAAATGGAACAGGTTTGTTCTGCCATCAGTAGTATCTTTTATGCGCTTACACTGTCATCTTAAATGGAGGTTAACTAATATATTAGGGATTTAACTTTCAGTAAGATCCTAGAAAGGCATACGGGTGCCCAGGGAAGCTTCTGCTGCTTGAATCTAAAACGAATTGAAGTCAAACTAAAAACGCACATTGCCGCTGAAATGACAAGGAAAAAGGAAAGCTTTACCAGTCTACTTGGAAATGAAGGAGACCACAGAAGAATAACGCTTTATATATTTTCAAATAGAATCAAGCCTTTCTTGCAACAAGACGCTTAAGTTACATTTTCTAGTGCTGCCACTCGATTAAGGAGAAGCGGTGCTCATCCGAAGCCTGAAGTCACTATCGTAAGACACAGGAGTCTTCATCGCTAATTCAAAAACTCCAGATGAAGAGAAAACCCACAGCCTTGTTTCTGAACTGTTTTCTCCTCCAGCAGGTAAACCTGTCTAAAAAAACCCAACTCAAAGCCACAAGCCTACCGTAAACACAGCAAGAAAGCTCCTTTTCTCCAGCGCATCCGTAAGAGGACAGTGCTTTGACAGAGGATAAATTCCATGTCCAAATCCCCTTAATCTAGCTCAATGGGCAGAGAGGCTAGACACCATTTACAATCTTGATGTTGTTGAGATACGTGTCTGAAGTTTCTACCCCTACTGCAAGTAAACTAGTTCAACCCACAATATAAGGGAGATAAGGTCACCAAAAGAAACAGTGTAAAATCTAATTTATTTTCTCGGTATTGTTGCGGTGAATTGCACAGCAGAAGAAATTAAGGGTTCTTTGTAAGCAGCCTAACTTTCTGGAGAAATGCCCCATTTCTTTTACTAAATCTACCTTTTTAACCTCTTTGTTGCAAAGTGTCAGCGGCGTATCAGCGCCGGGAAGAGTGACTAACACACAGAAGCCGCTCTGCGAGCTATCGGGAGTCCAATCTGGAGTTCACCTACACGTTAACTCCTACCGCTAATTCATCATCCCGGCACCCGACAGCTTGGCTGATTGTGAGCCTTACAGGACAATAAGGGTCTCGGCTGACCACCAAAAATCAGCCCAAGGGAGGAGGGGTTGACGGGCACGGACCTGGAGAAGGCCTAAGATAAGTGCTGGCTGTCAGCGCAAGGACAAAGAAGGGCAGGCCCTGGGGAGAGAAAGGAGATAAAAAAAAAAATCTCGACAACTGCTTTATCTGATGAGGGTTATGGCTAATTAATTATAAACTCAATTACCTAACCCTTACTTCAGCAGTCTCTATTCATTAAGAGATAAAACCTGACTGACTGCTAACTTTCTCTTGCACACATGCACGCACAGCACGCTTACTTCGGATTTGCACACTTTAGCGCACGATTTCTTAAAAAAAGATCTCCAAAAGCCTTCGTACCTGTCAACTTTGTGCTCGCCGGATGGAAGACTTCTCCTTTCTCCCCCCCTACCACCCAAAGCACCCTCTGTTGCACAATGGGAGGGCCAGGCTTCCATGCTGTGCATTGGCATTTAAAAGCAAAAACCAGACGTTAAACAATAGACATTACGGACATCAAAGCCCCTTTTCACAGCCAACTTTCTGCCTCCGCAGGCTTCTGATCTCGTTCACGTTTTAAATTGAGCTTTTAATTTTGGGTGCTAGAAGTTTGGCGGTGTAGCTCGCCGGTATCAGCTAAACATTATTCTTCCAAAGTTCTAAGGTAGCCAGCAAAAATAAATTGCGTTAAGGAATGAACTCTAAAAACCCGTAGCCAAGCTAAGGCTTGCTAATAATCCAAACTGAATTTTGCATGTAACCTATTAAAAATGTCTGTTTTATCGCTATTCAGATTCCACCCGCGTTCCTGTGGTGCTTGGCCTCTCCTCCAGCTTAAGTTCTTGCCCCCTTGCGTTGTGCTTGACACGAGCTCAAACAGCCTCGCAGAATCAATCCTGGCCGTTAGAAGAAGGCTCCTCTTAATCTCTTTCCAAAGACTGCAGACCTGTCTCGCTCTCACCTTTTGAATACACGGATATTCTCAAATCCCTGTTTCACTCTGGTTGCCCTCTGCTCTAGCTTTTCCATTTCTACAGGATAATGGGTTTTACATTTTTTTTTTATATAGGGTTTCATATATATGTGTGTGTATATATCTGTATCTATCTATACCTATATGTATGTGAAATGACAAGGTGACCACACTCATGATATTTCACGTCATCTTGGAACTTATTCAAAGAACAGTTTCTTCTGATACGTAGAATGAAGGAACTCAGCTTTGTGCCTATTTCTACATTAAGTCCTATTTCAAATGACTGACATGTATTTATGAGACGATGTTTTGGTTCATTCAAGACGTACAGCCTTTTAGGTCAATTTTTCATACTTTGTGTACCCCAAATGAAATAAGAACAACACAGTAAAATAATAAGGTCAGCCGATACACATTTGCAGGCTCTTCACGGCAAAAATATGATTATATGACGGTATTCAAAACCAGTATTTTGGTCTTGGTTATTATTACTTGGTCTTGGTTATCACCTTATTAGAAAGGGCGTATTTTACTAATACTTATGGGTTTGGACTTGAATGATGTAGTCCAATGGTTCATTTCACTCCTATGATGCTTACATGTGGCAATGTTTTTCTGGAACTTGTTCCTGCATCTGATTCCCTTCCTCGCTTGTCTTGCTGACACCTGAGACCTTCAGTACACACTACCTTGCCCAGTTCAATCTTTGGAGACTTCCCTAAGAAGATAAAATCTATTGTTATACGAACTTAAGACATGTATTTTTTCACTCCGTAATTTAAAAACTTTAATTCAAATTCCATCTCTAATGTTCTTAAAGCGTATCACACGGACAAAATCAACTAAAACCAAAGGCTGTCTGCTTTGATATAGCCTTTAAAAATTTGTGAAGAAAACTTCTTGAACACCATAATCGCATTTAGTGATTAAGTCAACTTTGGCTACCTTTTAGACAAAACCTCGAATAATAACATAGCCTTCTTTCCATCCTGAGCTTCTCTGCCTATTATGAATATCAATTCCACACTTTACCTCGCCATAACCAATTTTAAATCTAATTATTATTTTAGTATTTCATATTACTTCCTTGCTCCCCCTCTGCATTAAGTTGAAAAGCTTACGCCGTGCTTTTACGGTTGAGTACTTTCCCCTGAAATATGTACGCCTTTCTTTTGGGGCAATAGTTTTAAAGCTTGTCATATGAATACTACAGTTGATCAGCTCCCTTTGTGGTTCTTTTTAACTTCCAGTCTTTTTTACTTGATGACATATAGCACATTCCAAGAACACACATGTCTGAATACTCTGTATTGTCTCTGCTCACTTTGACCAACAATTCTGAGGATGTTCCAAAACATTCCATTAACGAGTTTTTTAAAGTCATCTCATTCTCTTCAGCTCTCGCTTAATTCTTCACCCATAAACACAACTACAGGTGATCACTATATATTGCCCAAAACCAGAATTTTCTGTTTGTGTTCCGAAAGACTAAAAAAGGTCTACGTTAGGTTTATTGCAAGATACGTATGTGAGGTTGCCTAGGTAGCCAACATCTCTGGTCAAATCTGAAACTCAAGCTGTTACGAAAGGCAGATACACCCATCATCTTGCTTTTCCTTCCCAGAACTGTAACAAATTCACAAAATCCCTACTCAGCAGAAAGCAAAGGAACGAGCATGCACCGAGCAGCAAAAACCAGAACATCTCATTTGTTTCTAAGCTCCCTTCCACCACATTTCAGCCTCTTTTCTGGGGCCCTAAACTCTTCCCTGTTTTGGTGCGCACATGTCCAGTACCCAAATGCAGTTGTATTCTGACCTTACTCTTCACTAACGTGTACAGAGAAGTTCATTGCTCTCCCTTTATTCAGTTTTACAAGTTGTTGCAAACACTGACTGTTTTAAGTCTCTTTCCCCATACATATTCACTTTTATATAGTCCTATAACTTTTTATCTGAAGGAAGATGATTGTACTTTGAACAAATTACAGCTTTAAAAAAAAAAAAAAGAAACAGGAACAGAAACAGTAAAAAAATCCAATGCCATTTTCCACCAACGATTTCACACAGCTATTTAACTTAAAAATATAAACTACGATTGAAACAACCACGCACTCTGTAATACCGTTCTCTCAATCGCCTTCCCATCGCGCTAACAGGAATAGGTAAAAAGGAAGACTTCTCCCATTCATCAATAGAGGAGTTATTCATCCGAAGTTTATTATCTCAGGTAATTTGATCAATACACTTCACCTTTATAGTACAGTTGTCCTTGTGAGCAAAGCATTTTGCGTTTTATAGTGAGATGGTTATTATGAAGGCTATTCATAGGGAAATTCTCTGCAGTTAAAAGTTTTTCCAATTAACTACATTTAACATCATTTAAGCCATAAAATGGCGGTTACATTTCACATCATGTTGTCTAAGTGTGGCAGTGCTTCGAAAGCAGTTAGAGCACATTTGGCAAATACATCAACCGATACTTTGGAATGGAAATCAAGAAAATCCTGCCAGCAAATAGAGAGAGACCTTTTCAATACAAAGGCACGAAGATGCACAAAAAAAAAAGCATGCATCAGAAGAAACCCTTTACAAAATGGCGAAGAGCCTCAAAGTTTCCACAACCCTAGGAACGCTCCTCAGTATCAATTCTTCCCTTCGCGCAACGTCAGCACTCTTTAACCGCGTTTCTTTGTGAGTTTTCTTACTTCAATTGTGGTGTTTGTGTAATTGAGCTGTGAACTTCCAACGCATTACGGCAGATGAGAACAAATCGTCTAGCGTCCTCTGGGAGGAAGATCTCCAAACCCCACTATCTTCGCTCCATACGTGAAACGCGTCGCATCTGAGCTGCCTCCTCAGTGGCTAGCGCTCAGCGTAAGGCACCGCAAAAAGACGAGGAAAAATTCTTCGAAAGAGAAGGAAAACAACACACTCTCATAGATCAGCTCTTCTAAGGAGAGAAACCTCTAAAAACTTGCTCAAACATCAAAAATTATTATTCCTTGTGAGACATACTCAGAACAAACTAGTTCATTAAAGTCCTATCAGCACTTGTAATTGGCCCTTGTTGGCCAATAGAAGGAGACATTTGCAACTTTTCCCAGGAAATTATAGTCTAAATCCTTCATGAGGTGGACCTTGTCCTTTTCTGAGGAAACTTGATAGCAGTCTTTAGTATTCACTGGCATAATTAGGACTGCAGTTAATTTCATTAAATTCTCTTGCTGCTAAATGAAGCAGATTATGAGACATCTTTTATTGCAAGGCATGAAATTACAGCCTGTCAGCTGCCAATGGTAGAGTAAAACTAATGAATTACAGGGTAAATAACACCAGAATTAACCAGCTAATTTAACATAGCACAGAACAAAGTCATTTTTACTTAGAGCTCTGGCAAACACCACCACCGCCGGGATACCTTTCAGCTGAAAGGGAACCAATTCAAGGAGCCTCAAAACCAAATAATCAGGGAAAAGCCACGTTTATTGTGCAGCAACGTTAGAAAGCCAACGCTGCCAGTAAGTTGTTCGAAATCGGTCAGATAAATATTTTAGCGATGAGATATCTACTACTTAAATTGTGGTCTCTCCAAGTAGTTTGGGCTAATAGACGATTCTTCACGCACCCCCAGAAAAAGGGCAGAGGCGCATTAATTTGTTACTATTCTATTTAACGGTGACAGCTCCTCACAGGCAGTACTAGACACAAGCCCCATTAACGAGGGTTAGATACACTATGGGTAGATAATTAAAGAAAATGGAAAACAAGTGTAACTACCCAGTTCCATCTCCTACGCCCGTCCTTCCAAACCTCTAACGCAAGGTACAGAGGGTGCCTCCTCTCTGCCCAGCACCCCAGGCCACCGTTCCCTGCTAGGAAGGCAGGATGGATGCTCTTCTGAACTCTGCCCATGAGCTTCCCCAAGGTCTGAGGGCAGGACTCTTCCCAACAGACTCATGAAGCCTGTAGGGCTGTTAGATACGCGCACAATTATTTTTTAGACTAAGAAAAGAGATCTGCTCTGTGTGGGTGGGTGTCCCACTCCCCTCTTTTTTTTTTTTAACCTGTTTTTATTGTTAAAGTTTATTTAAAGGTACCTCTACAGGGCACAAACCCCTTCGACGCACTGAAATCTCGTTATCTGGTAACTGCCACAGGCCCCACGTGTTTGCACAGGGCAAGAATAGCAAGGTACTTATCATCACTCGTACAACGAAGGGAAGTTACCTTAGTGCCTGGAGAGCCGAATCACAGAATCACTAAAGTTGGAAAAGACCTGTAGGATCATCAAGTCCAACCACCAACCCAACCCCACTAAACCATGTCCCGCAGTGCCACCTCCACACGTTCCTTGAACACCTCCAGTGATGGTGACTCCACCACCTCCCTGGGCAGCCTCTTCCAATGCTTCAATAAAGCCAAGGTAGACCATGCAGCTGGTGCAAACAGAAATGTAAATACATGCTTCATTTCAAATTAATGCTCTCGCTTTTCTGTGTGTAACCCAAGGATTATTTTTGCCGCTGACATATGTGCGAGCGTGAAGGGCTGCGTTAGCTGGAAAGCAGATTGGTAGTACGAGCATGGAACGGCACGGGTCAGCACCGGCATCTCCATCTAAGGAGACAGGGCTAAGGTTGCAATAACGTGGCCTTAGCAAGG